>NC_137855.1:14271666-15550000 GCF_948465745.1 Chenopodium album | reverse complement strand
AGGTGCAGCAGCAAATGTGTTGGCTAACTGGCCATCCTTTCTAGGCCTACCTCTTGGTTTTTTAGATGGTGGCTCTCTTGTAGGTGCCGAGTCTTTGTTAAGGCAGTTACGCTTGTTATGTCCTTTCACAAGTGAAACACTACAAGTCATCTCTACTCCACTCTTTGTCAATGTTGCTGGCTTTTTGGGGTTTTCAATGGATCTTTGATCCTATTCTTTCGAGGTCGACTTGGGCCAATCTTTATAGGTGGTGGGTTGTAGACACCCATTTGTGTCTCCCCAAAACCAAACCCAGTGATGAATACCTATCACGTCGAACCATAATCGAATAAGGTGAAAGTGTGAAAAGTCAAGTGTTGCGGGTTAGTTTTTATTAAAATCCTTCTTTCTGTTTTCGAAAACCCACTCTATTTTATAAAAACGTCCATTTCAGTTTATTTTGGTCCATGATAAGGGTCCAATAATGGTGTAGTTGGATGGGGCTTTAAAAGACCTTTCCAACGATATATTATAGGCCCGATTCCGATGAATATTGAGGAAGTTATGGCTAAAATACTAAACTGGGCCCGGTTATTTATTTTAATACGGCCCAATGATCTAGAGGAGGGCCCGATATTAATTATTATTCCTAAAATTATTAGGATTAATTATAGTTTTCTAGAAGTTTCTAGAAAGTTCCTTTTAATTCTAATATTGTTAGATTTAATAATTAATTATTTTTAAAAGATTTTTATTTGGAATAAAATATGGTTTTATTATCTTAAAAATATATTTTATCTTCTGTACGGATTCCGTAGATCAAGTTGATTAAAGATCGGATTCCGCGTGAAGAAAAACGCGCTAATACAGACTGTCGCCAAACGACAAGTCTGTCGCGTCGCGACAGAGTTAATTCCTGGCGACAACGTGGAGTTTTATTCCTTATCAAATTCTATGTTTTTCCGGATTATTTTCATTATAAATAGCGTCCGAATCCCTGTTTTCAGAATCATCTACAATCATCATTCATCATTCATCAACTCTTTCTCAATTCTCTCTATTCTCTCTCTTGAGCAATATAGCTTATTTTCTTTTCTTTCTCTCCTTTTTTTCAAATACAATATTCCGCATTCACAAGATTTAGATTCTCTTAGCCAAGTTCGAAGTTGCCTTCGCCCTAGACGTGCAAGGTTGATAATTTCTGAGGGTTTGGTCCAAAACTAGTCTAAACTTTATTTAATTTGATTTTAATTTAATTCTTTAATTCTTTAATTATTCTTTATTATTTTCATTGAAGTTTACTAACTTGTGTATTTTGTTATTAGAAAGAGGTACGAGGCTTCAAAGTAAGTAGATTAGCTTACTCTCTATTTCTTTCACAATGTAGATTGCATGCTTATTATTGTTAATTCCTAGTATCATGTTAGGATGCTTTTAATGCTTTCTAGTATCATGTTAGGATGTTATTTTATGCTTTCTAGTATCATGTTTAGGGTGCCTTTATTCTTTCTAATATCATGTTAGTACCATGTTAGGTTTAAAGCTTTGATCTTTATTGTTTAGTGACATGCTAGGGTTTATTATTAATCTTGTTAGTATCATGCCTAGGATCTTGCTATCATTGAGCTTTATTATGCCTTATCATGCTATTATCGTTATTATTATTATTGCTTTATTTATTATGTTGCTTGATATGATTTATATTTTATTGTTATTGCTTGATCACGCCTTTTATGCAGGTTTAAAGGGAATTTGTACTTGAAATCACGCTTAATAAGATAATTAATAATTTGGTTTAGGCTAATGTAATTTTAATTCAAGTGATCGCCAATAATAGTTTATTTGTGCATTAATATTCAACCAACATAGATTAAACAGGTTAGGTTTAATATAATGTTTGTATGTTATTTGAAAAACGCGCATGAATACGAGCAGAACAAAGTAGAGGCCTATTTTATAGGGCGGGTCCTTTCTTTTGTAGATTGGATTCGTACCCTCATCCCTGGACCCTGTTTGGTTCAAGACCTTATGGAGTAGTTGATGGTCCTTTTGGATTGTCTTTTGAGTTTACAAGTTCCTAAAACTTGTTGGCGACTCTTTTTGCTCTTTTTCTTTCCCTTTGGAACGCCACCGTACTTTAGTGTATGATCACAGTGGGGTTCAAGTTTGGGGTTATCGTAATGCTTGAAATATTCCCTACATGGGTGTAATGGGGAATCAAGTCGAGGCCAGTGTCGTTCTCCTTCTACAGGAGGTATCGAGCCTATATAAACAAATACTAAAACATCAAACCCAACAATATAAACATGATTAAGTAAAATAAAAATAAAAACAAAGTTGAGAAGTTAAACCTGCGTAAGCCATCAAGTAAGTATCTCTTCTATAGCAATGATCAACAAACTCTTCGGCTTCCTTATTTTGGAAATAAATACATGCAACAACGTGGCAGCAAGGGATACCAACCATGTTCCATCTTCTGCAAGTACAAATTCTTGCTTGCAAATTAAAAACTAGTTGATCGAAGAAATAAGTCACATTAAAGCGGTTGTCTGTTGATGGGAGAACTTCACAGTTTGCCGCTTTTTCTTTCTCCTTGTCCAACTTTAATTGAATCCTAGGACATAGTACACAGTTAGCCTTCTCCATTTCTTGTCTTTTTTGAACTAATCTTAGCATAAGGGCTATTATTATCTATTCTAGAATGTATAGGAGATGTTTAGTCCTTGCATTGATTATATAACCGTTGAACGTTTCTTCCATATTGCTTGTTATGGCATCGGTCTTAAACGTTGTCTTCAGAAAAGCCCTACAAAAGAACTCAAGATTGTATCCATTGAAAGACTCAGCTGCTTCTATGTTCAGTTTAATTAATTATTGGAGTGCATCTTTGTAATATGCCATGTTGAAACACTAGGCAATTTTCCAAAATCAGAGTCTCATCTCATCACCTCTGTAAGTTTTGTACCAAAACGCAAATATATGTCTTGTACAATGGCGATGCTCTACTTTTGGAAATACATTAGACACGGCATTCAAGATTGACTGCAAGAATATTAAAGAACAATAAATAGGCAGCAAAGAAAAAGGGATTAAATTAGTGAGTAAAAAAGTGACAATCAGCTATCAAGGTAACATATTGGAAGCAATGACGTTGTTAAAATGCGGTAACTGAATTAAACAAGTACCTGATGCAAGTCAGAGATGATAGGCTTGACTAAAGCTGCTTGAAGAACCACTCCCAGGAGAGATTGTTCTCACCTTTAACAATGGCCCAAGCCACATGATACATCTAGTCATTCGAGTCTCTCCCCACCGCAGATAAAAGTTGTCTACCTAAGAATGTTTTCAAAAAACATGCATCGACACATAAAACTTTTCTGCATCCCTCTTTCCAACCTTCAAAACATGTGTACAATCTTTGGAATACAGGGGGGTTCTTTTGTGTGTCACTGAGAAGCAAACAATCTGTTATAGGACTATAAGCCTTCACAGCCGCCAAATAACTACCAACTTTCTTGTAGTGGTCAAACATAGATCCATGTAAAAGCTTGTGGGCAGTGTACTTCACCTTGTACGCGAAGTCCCTTTTAACCAAGACCTTATATGCTTTCCTGATACAATCTACAATTTCTTTTGCGGGCCAAGGGCCTTGTTTTAAACACATCCAAAAACTTCTTTGCAACCCAATTAGCCTTAAGTTGCCTATTTTTCTTCATGTTGAGATGACAAGTATGATTGTTAGAGACCCTCTTAACAACAATTTTTGCCCTTTCTACTGTCCCATGATGCATAGACATAGAAAGGACAACCTTCTATGCACTTCACCCCTAATCTCTGTTGTCTTTTTTTGTTACTTATAATGCAACCTAGATTTCTACCTTGGATCATAGTATATCTAGCTACAGCTTCTCTAAACTCTTGCCTGTTTGCAAATTTCAAACCAACCTTCCACTTAAATTGGGAAATGTCAGTTTGTGGGCTGACTAGAAGTGATGCTCTCTTTTTCCTTCTCACTTCAAGGTTCTCATCATTACTTTCTGGAGGGGTAGATATATCCTTAGAACTGTCCTCATAATCACTTTGATAAGGACCTGGTTTTGATGGCCCAACAGTAGCTTGATTTTCTGCAGATTGTTCTTGAGAACCAAGCAACCCCTGACCTGCTGCTGCTTGAAGTTTTTGAGCTTGCTGTGACAATGTAGTGTTACAAGCCCTCACTTTTTCCCTTGCTGTATTACACTCCTCATCACTATATTCTGAGTAGTATATAACATCTTGATTCAACAACTCCTCATATTGTTCTTCCTCATATTCAAAATCTGCCAACTCTAACTAAACATATACCACACTCCTATCTAGTTGATCAAGACCCAAACTTTGTCCCTCCTCATCAGACTCCTCATCACTATATACAGCTTCATCAACATCTTTGTCTACTGGTGCCTTCCCTTTAACAGATTCAGGTTCATATTCGGGATCTGAATCATCACTAGGATCACTCAAGTTGCCTACAAGCTCAGCTAGCTTAAGAGGGCTATCAGGATTGTCATCTTCCCAAGGGTATTCTTCAACTGGATCTTTTTCAAGGAGTGGAGCTAGAAATTTGATTTTCAATGTGAGCAGATCTAGATGTAGATATGTGTTTTATGGGAGGTTCTGAAGAAAAAGGAGCAGGGTTCACATGGGATTTGTCTAATATTACAAGTGGTATTAGATTTTGACTAAATGCTGAGGTCGAGGTATCTTTGTTAGTAGATGAGCTGGCACATGCTAAAGGTGTGGGTGCCCTTTTCCAGGACTACACCTTACTAGGGGTGACAATTGTAACGCGTTTGAGGGTCGTCTTCTTAGTAGTACTTTTTTGGTTTTGGAAGGAGATATTTTGGGGGGTGATTTTTTGGGAGGTGAATTTTTGGACTTTTGACTCTTTCTGGGATGGGCATTCATTTACCACATCATTTTCATTCAATAAAGAATCAAAGTGTGTTTCTACTGGTGGGACAGTGGGGGGGGAAAGACTAGGTCAGTCAACACCATGACATTAATACAATTCCACACTCCTAAATTTATTAGCTACTTCAATCAACTCCATTGTATCCTTATCATTAAGCACCTTCCTCGACCCATTCTCCATGTCCATTCCAGAAACCAAGTAACAAATTCCATCCACTTTTCTACCATCACAAACTTCCCTTTCCAACAACAAAAGATCCCAATAAGAAATCACATTTGGGTCTACTTGTTTCGTGCAACCCTTTCCCCCCTCGTAAACCAAATGACCACTATCCAAGTGCCTGAATATACCTCCATACCAATACTTCAAGCACACATCACAAAAAGGGTTTGTCATCTTACCCTCTGAAATTATATACAGAACAAACACACAATCGTACTAAATTATTTACCAATATTATTTAACAGCAATTCAAAAGCACAAATTTTTCCCAAATCATACAACTACAACTAACAATTAAAAAGCAAAACTTTTACCCAAATCATACAACTACAATCAACAATAAAGCAAAAATTTTACCCAAATTATACAACTACAATTATACAACCACCAATCAAATCCGAAAAATTGACATTATGTAGCCATATTAAAGTTCCTTAATTAAGCAATTACAGTAAATTTATCAATTCTTAAACGCTTAATTTGATAATTAACACTAAAACCTAGTTTAATTGCATGGGGGATTAAGGCTTACTTATTCTTCGTGGAGATCGAGTATGAGGTAATCCTTCAACTTGTATGTAATTTCTTCAACTTTAACCATAAAAGGCTTGCAAAATTTATAAAAGAAAAAAAAAGCATGCCAATTGCCAAATTTGGATGAAGAATTGAGGTCCTAAATTGCAGTAATGGCTGGGAGAGAGAGTAGAGAAAGGTGACAGTGGGTTAGGTGGGAAATTAATTTAGTTTTACTTTTAGTCAACATTACTTTTGGGTGGGAAATTAATTCCCTTACCTTCTCAACCGGTCACCTGTACATCGGGTACAATAAAAGCGAATGGGTATAAAAGTTGGGATAATTAAATAATAATTGATAGTTGGGATTAATAAAAGCGAATTGAAGAAAGTTGGGATTATTAAAAGCAATTTTTCCAAGAACATATCTAATACTATATTTTTCCAAAATATATATAATTTTACCTAAATATAAGATGAAATTTTCATTAAATAAAATCCAATTTTGTAAAACTGGACGTTTCAACTTTCATCTCTAATTAACTCTTTTATACCTTTTGTTCCAACCAATCATAAAATACTAAACACTTATATAAAGCCTAAAAATAATAAATTATACTTTTTAGTCCACATGTAATACTCATTGCTATATACGATATTCTAATTGGACCTTGATAACTCTATCTTTCCAAAAGGAACATCCAAGCATAAAACCTTCTATGCTTTCTTCACTTCCAAATTCCACAGTGTATGCCATATAGAGATTAAGGACTTCTTCGTGTTCGAACCCTGGAACTTAGTTCTTAACATACAACTTGCCTAAACAACATGCGCACTAAAAACACCTTAATGAAATCGAGTTTGCTTGTTGTCACCAAAACTAATCAAGGTCAACAATATTCCCCCTTTTGGTGATGACAAACCTTGCAAACTTATTTAAATAAAGAGACGAAATTTTAATGAAGAAAAGCAAATACAAGTGTAATACTATATTTTATAATTTAATAAAAGATTAATTTCAAGTTGTACTTTTTATTTGATAAATTTGTATAACTATAAAATCATACTTTTTCGTAGGAATCTTGATAAATTAGATTTATATGTATTTATAAATATCTAACTTTATAAAAAAAAAAAAAAGGGTTGCCGTTTTCTATTAGTTACTATGTGTAAGTTTCATACCTAAACCCATCTTTATCCTTATTCATATATGGTTTATGTTTGATTCCTTTTATTCACCCATAAACATTTATTTTGCTAATACTATTAATGAATTGGTTCATGAAGTTTGGTTGTGCGATCAAGTACTAATTTGATCTACAAGGTAATCACACTATATCAATTTGGAGATGTTTGATTATTTTGATTGTATTATTTATTATGTGTAATCACACGACCTTGATTAATTTTTTTTGATTTGTTTGATTATAAATTGTTAGTATTAATTGTACTCCGTATTGTTATGTGTAAATTTTATAATTTGTGAATTATTTATGATCATGATTTATATGTACGTAGTATATGATTAGTGTGTGGTATCATATGATTTAATTGTTGTATCGATTGTGTTATTAATTCTTGGGGTTTTAATGTTGTTGCTATAGGGAGTATTGTTTTATCGAGGTTTAGGGTTATTAATGCAGAGTATTATTTAGGGTTGAGAATTAATTAATTTTGGGTGCTAGTATTATTACCCTAGGAGTTGAGATATTTTTAAATCGAATTGTTATGTTATTTGTGAACCTGTGCCATTATTGAGATATCGTCTCTTAGTTTGTAAATGATTATTTGATCAATGTGTGAGATCAAAAGGTTGAGAATTATTATTTTGTTCTTGGTTTGAGGCTCGGCGTTATATACCTTAGTCCTTGGCATGTTGGTAAGGAGATGATAATCATGAGTTTAGAATGAGGTACAATCTTTATTATTTATTTTTCTATGGTCCCCTACAGTGGGAATTGGCCCGTATGTGGTCTGGTTCAAGGTGTTTTTTTTTATTATTGAGAGTATTCAAGTTTTTGTACTTGTTGGTTTGTTATTTGAATTACCCATGTTCAAGGCTAGGTATAGAACAAAGAACATGGCACACATATGGGGTTGATGAGTAAAGGTTCGTATTATTATTCGAGATTGAATTGACCAATGATTACTTTTCAGAGTACAATGTGTAATGTAGTTTCGAACTACATTATTTAATTGAGCTAGTAATATAGATTATTCAATTATTCTTCGTATTCTATATGTGGTGATTACTCAGTTTTTTTTGCTGACTTGTGTGTGTGTGTGTGTTTGTTTGTTGTACTACTTGTGTTTACGGCCATGTCTTTTTGTTATGGTGGCCCTGCGACGATCTATTTTGGAATTTGTCCTTAATGGTGAGCAGACAAGATTGCTTAAGCAGGTTGATCAAGTGGTTGTAGCTAAATAAGCTTAAGTGATCGATTAGTTTGTTATAACGAGTTTGTAAAGTTGTATAAATAGCTCACTTAGATTATTGGGTTGTATAGTTGGGATTTTGTAAGCCTTAGCACTTGACAGGTTGTTGAGTGTGGCGGTAATACCTCCGATTTAGGTGTATGCTTCCGAAATTTTATTTAAAGGTTGTTTATTTTTCCTTTATTTATTGTGTATTATTAGTTAGTAAATTGGGGATGTTACAACAAGCTTCTAATTAATTTAACAGATATTATATATAATTGTTTTAATAAGGGAAAAAAATAATTAAATTTACTACCTGATGATGAGTGCTTGGAAGAAACAGGCCAGGGGATGAGAATGTGTACAAAACTCGGATGACATGTAATTCACTGTTTGTATTTCTTTCCCCCTTTTGACATCAACAAATTAAAAAGCACAAGTAATCCACACATAGCACCCCTTTTTCAGTTTATATAGATAAACAAAGGGTGTTAGTAGAGTTATGTACCAAGTAAACTCACAAACATACAACACTTTTCAAGTAACTCACACATATGCCAATCATCAAAAGTACTTATTATAAGAAAGCAAAAGTTCCAACTAGCACATATCAACAAAAAAAAATTGCATAGCCATCATACAAACCAAAATAAAAGCATAATAAATATAATGTTCCAACTTTAATTTAATCTAAATAAGCAAAAGACTAGATAGAAAAGAAATAATCAGACTAATCATCATTCTCGAGAGCATATTCAAAAGCAACTTCCTCCAAGCGTTGGAGAACTATGTTCTGAGCCTAGGTGACTTTCTGCCTATATAGCTTGAAGTGACATGAGTTTAGTGTTAAACCGATCCTATTTGGACATTATTTGGTGTGTCATGTCAACCATAGTTTGCATCTTAGGCTCACCACTAAAAGGATCTTCTCCACCAAATGTACTAAACCCTGGTGTTCCAAAAGAGGTTGGAACACCAAAACTTGAGCTATTGCTAATAGTGCCAAAGGGAGGTGTGTTCCTTGTAGGAACATGAGCAATGACATCAAAGCTTATACTCCTCTATTTTGGTTTATCACTCTTCTCCACCATAGGCTCAAGATGTTCTAGCTTCATCTCACTTTCCTCATTATCATCACTTTCTCATTATCCTCACTTATATTAACAAATATGAGTGATTTATCAATTTGGGTAGGCTAGCTACCCTCATGCTCCTTTTTCTTATTCCACCTATTTTTGCTTATTTTGGTTTATTAAAACCCTTTAGTTGTTTTTGTCTCTTTGAGGCACTCTCTTATCTCTCACTCTCTCCTGCTCCCTCTTATTATTTTTTTATTTTATTTTTTATTTTTTTTCCTCCACAACCTGTCCAATTTCAGTTGGAATAAAACACATCTTTCCATCCACCACAGTTAGGCCAAGTGCAATCATAGAGGTATATTGTAAGATGGTCTTAGCTTGCGTACCAAGATAATCGAAGACACTCAGATCAACACCAAAGCTTTTAAATACTGTGGTTAGTAAAGTGCCGTAGCCAACAGTGCATTTTTGGATACAGTGGCTAAGATGTTGTGTCATGATCGATGGTAAATAAATTTGAAATTATTGCCAAGACAATAAATCAAAGCACAATCAAGCAAGTATGCCTCCATCCATATTTGCGGACGAGGAACTACCCCCTTTCGAACAATGTTGAATAATATTACTACCAGAGGATCGAAGGAAAACTACTTTGGAATACCACATTCCTGTTTTCATTACACTCACTACCACCAACATACTTCACAATCTGATCATGATGTACTTCACCAATTTTGACAGTATGTTTATGTTTAAATAATCAGAATATCCATCAATATGTACTCCAAACAACCTTGGTAGATTAGTTGCATCAAAAGAAAAGGTAGAACCATTCATTCTACTTATACAAACACCATTCACATAACAAAAATTTCTCACAAATTCATTCATAGTATCCAGAATTAAGGGTTTCTTTGCATGTACATTCAACAATTGAACCCATCCTTGAAATTCTAGAATGTCAAGTAGTTTAGTAAACTCGTTGATTGACACTATTCCAAATTTAGAGCAAAACCCCAAGTTAGTCGTTTGACTTTTAGTTTTAGGGCTTTCTTATGCTTTTTTGCTTCCCCCTTAGATGGTCCACCATCTTATAACGTGCGTCTCTTGGTTTTGGGCTTATTATAGGTGGGTGAAATTCTAGGTTCAATGGATTGTGTTTTAGTTTGTTCGGCTGAATTTCAGATTTTGGTAAAGGAGTAAGTTTTTGTGGAGATGAATATGGAGATGCGTCCATCAGAGTTGGGGATTCCGTGGAAGGTGATGAAGTATGATTTTGAAGAAGGAATGGTGTGTTAGAGCATGTTCTTGCCATTGATGAATTTTTGTGAAGATTCTAGTTTATGAGGAGAGAAAATAAGAAAAGGGGTAAATGTATATGGAGTAGTTTGTTTGGGGAAGAAGATATTAAGTGGTGGGTAAAAATAAATGTAAAGGGATAAATGTATATGGAGTAGTTTGTTTGGGGAACAAGAATGTTCACTAATTCGCTAGAACTGTAAAAACAACAATGTTAGCACAACCTTTAGTTTCAATCCACATGAGTGCATAGAGGATTGACATAGATTCTGCATGCAAAGCTGAAACAACTCTCTAATATTACCCTCCACCATCATGAAATGTCTCTCCATCTATAGAGAAAGTCCAACCTATACCCAAGTTTTATGTGTGCTTCTGCCAGGACCCGTCAATTAATAGTGTTATCCCCATCCCATCGTCCGGTGGTCGCGCAAAGTGGAAGGCTTGCTTCCCCATTGATGTATATAAACAAATCCGGGGCGGGAGAACTTGATGCTGGATAACCATTAACTTAGAAGAGTTATTATTTTGTAACTCATGTGTCATAGAAGTCATGTTAGGATATTAGTGTGATAGTGTGTTGGGGACCCTCCTTCCCCCTTAAAAACCCGGGAATTCCTAATAACCCAAATACTCCATAGGATAGCAATAAATTCCCCAATCCTATTACTTATTAATGCATAATGTATCCCATCCTTGCTATAAAATAGCAAGATGTATCCCTAGCTACCTAATAAAAAATAGGAGATTGCGCTTAAGAATAGTGCATAGACCTAAGCTATATGCCCTTCAAAATGTTTGTGTACATTCTTATCCCCATATGTAATTTCTTACATTTATTTCCTTCCACATATACATATGTAATGATTGTTAAGCTTTTTCTCTCCTTACATTTATGCACTTTAATACTCCCCAACCCTTTTGGCCTAATTTTAGTCCCTATGATCGACCCATTTACATTAAAGTACCCACCAATTTACAACAATATTTTTGTATAATTAGCTTCCCCATAAAAATTTTTGTTTTTCCATGTACTTTATTACTTTCTCTCTCTACTTTTTTTACAAACCCCATGTAAATTTATTTTTCCAATATACTTTTACTTCTTTTTATTTAACTTTCTTAATACCGGCAAAATCAGCCCAAAAGGGTTGTTCTTTCTGGGACGGAGGGAGTATTATTAATTTATATAATAGGTAAAACTATATATTATAGGTAAATTTAAAGTTCACCTCTTATGATTAAATTAATAAGATGACTTTATTAAATGGATGAATTTGAAAGATCTTTCTACTCCATTAATTAAATTAAATGAAATATTAAAAAAATAAAATTTAAAATGTATGATATTTAATGGGGGTTATAGTTTAATTGCATGAAAACTTTATCAACTGGACAAGTGAAATAAAGGTTGTTTCTTGGTGAAGGTCAAAATTAACGACTTACACATGATTGTGTTTAAATGACACTAAGACCAATGAAATGAATCTGATGATTGTGCCAAGTTAGATGTACTAGGAAGAAAGGAAACCAAACTAACTACGGTGAAAAGGGGGAAAAACAAGAAGGGATTCAAGAGATTTATCAAGGGTTTAAAGGATACAATTGGGGTTGCATAAATCTTTCTCCACTGCATGACCAAATCCACGTTCTTGGAAGAAAGTTGCTGTAGACAGCTAAAAAGTCTCCCCAAAACCAAACCCGACGATGAACAACCTTTCACCGCCATTAATGGTCGGGTTGAGTATTTAATCTTTGGAGTGCGTAAATCCATGTCCAATCCAATACATTTCATAAACCAACTCAATGCTAAGCCCATTTCCCCAAACTATAGCTTACTTTCCACTTTTCATATCCACATCACAAAACCGAGAAAAACTATTTTTTGGCCCTATAATTTTGATCCAATTATTATTTAGTTGGATAGGTCTTTCAATAATATTTCCAACGGTATATCATAAGCCCAATTGCGATTTGAAGATATGAGCAAAACACTAAACTTGGCCCAAAACCAACACCCTTTCACTAAAACGGCCATATGTTCAAATCTACAAATGATTTTGACCTGATTTTAATTGGGATGGAAAGTAGACTTGATAAGATTTCCAACGACATATTATATGCCTTTTTCCAAGTTACGGATCAATAGTTATCATAGTTTTAAAAACGCATAAAAAACTGGAATTACCGTGCACAGTGTAAAAACGCCGCATGGCAGCAAAATCTGACGTGGAACGGTGCCTGGCCCTGTTTCACGGTAATTTTCAACGTGACACGGTGCTTTTTCTGTGTTTTTTTGCGTTTTCTCATGCGCTTATGAATCTGGACGCGATTTGGGCGGATTGCACACCATGACACGACATTGTGTACCGTGCCACGGTGGAATTGACCATGTCATTGTGCCCAAATTAGGGTTTTTCTACGGCTCTTATCTCTTCTAGGGTTCTGTGCATCCCCTTATTCGTCTCCTCTATAAATAAATACAGACCTGATTTCTGCAGCTCAGGGGCACCAAAAATCACTCTCTCTCTCTATACCAAAAATTATTCTCTTTTCCCTCTTTAAACTAACTTCTAGCTACTTTATTCTTCCATAATACTTCCCCTAAGCACTCCAAGGAGTCCATACAACACCTAAGGTTCCGTCCTTAAATCAAGGCATAAAATGTATAATTAACTGAGGGTTTGGACTAAATCAACTCTACTTTTTAATTTAATTATTTCAATTTAAGTTATATTTTTATTGAAATTACTAATAATTTATTCATAATGTAGAAATTTAAAGGAGCGAGCGAAATGTGAGTAATTAATTAATTTAATTACTTATTTTTATTTTAATATTGCTAGTATCATGATTAGGTTTATTATTGTTATTTGATTTGACTAACAATTTATTGTTGAATTGCTTCTAATATTAATGTTGATAATATTATTATTTATGATCACCATATTGCATGTTTTAAGGGAATATGTAATTGAAAATCACACATAAAAAGATAATTTGGGCAATCGGTTTAGGTTCCTTTTTAATCTTGTTGTTTAATCAAGTGATCACAATATTATAGAAGTACTAGCCTTCTGTCCCATGCAATGCACGGGTTGTTCATAGATAATTGTATTGAGAGATGAGTGAGGAAATATCAATAAATTAGTATGGGTGTAATGTGTAACAAAAACCATGATTAAATTAAACCATGATTAATTTATCTTTTTAGACTTTGATTCAAAATAAAGCTTTGTAAAAAAGAAGGTGAGGGGAACTAAAATTAAATAAGAAAAGGGAAAGGTTGAATTGAAGATGGGAGATGAAGATGAAGGGTTTAATGAAAGAGTGAAGAAAGATATTGTAATAAAAAAAATTAAATATATAAGATGACATGTGGCACATTGGCTTGGAAAAAAAAGATGGAGAAGTGTAATAGGATGAGGACACATGACTTTTTGGTTTGAGCTTTTAAATACTAAGTATAGATATGTTGCATTAATATTAAACCAATTTAGCATAATAATAGTTTGGAGCATATTGAATCTTTGTTTCTATGCCTTTGAGATCGCAGGAATCACTTTTCATAATAAGAATCGAGTAGAGGCCAATACGGGCGAATATGACTCCATGACTCACTTTATACCATATCATCATCGCCGATCATCCTTTCGTGGTTCCGAACCATATAGAGTTAGTAGTCTCATGGATTATGAATGGGGTGTAACCTTCACGGGTCAATCGTTGTTGCCTTCGTTGTCGCTTAATCAATGTTGCCTTAAATGATCCGTGAACGGTTTACAAGTTCTGTAAAAACTTTTTGGCGGCTCCCTACTTTCCTTGTCCCTGATCGCTGTCTCTATCGTATATGTCAATTTCCACTTCCTATGAGTGCCAAGCATATTCACAACATGCTAACGTAGAAGCAGTTTAAACAACACTACAATTTGGTGACTCCACTAGGGAGAATTCTTGGTTATTTATCAATTTGAGTGATCGGTATTTAATTGAGATGAGTGGATGAGACTTAAAAGATTCTTGAATTGTATTCCTTCGATTTAATTGGCATCATCACATATGCATATGTATTTTAGGTTATGTATTTTTCCTGAATAATACGTGTTCTACATATATGGCTAGCCCGGGGGATTTAAGCTCTATCAACCCGACATTCATGGCAAGAAGGGTTCATTCGAGTTTTTGAATCCACCCAAACCATGGAGTCGAATTCGATCTCATCACGAACTCGCGGAGCTTCTCGTTGGCATACACCCTCAAGGGAGGCTGCCTTGCTAACGCGTCCAAACTCTTAGCCATGGTACCCTTTGACACCCAAATAAGCTTGACCGTAGTGGAACATAGATCTTAACTTTAGGTTGCGAACTTCATTGCATCATTCGTGACAATGTGCTTATTTGTGCATATTTTTTATTTTTTCTTCTTTTTTTTTCCTTATCTAACCCTCCTTTTTTTAAAAAAAAAAAAATTTGAGTCAACCCGGATTTTTATTCCCATATCCTGCATAAGAGTCAACTTGTTTTGGTCATAGCTGGAGTTTTAGAAAGTGTTATGTATCGTGCCACCTATGGATCTGAAGCTGCAAGTTTTATCCTTTATTTGGCATTGGTTTCGCCACAAT
Organism: Chenopodium album; assembly: GCF_948465745.1. Classification (NCBI taxonomy): domain Eukaryota; kingdom Viridiplantae; phylum Streptophyta; class Magnoliopsida; order Caryophyllales; family Amaranthaceae; genus Chenopodium; species Chenopodium album. The sequence goes on along the minus strand of NC_137855.1, from coordinate 15,534,915 downwards.
CAGAGTCATAGATCAAACGTTATAATTGATATACTACAGCTTGTCCAGTTTAGGTGTCTTTTTAGTGTGCAACCTTTTATTTTTATTTTTATATCTTTTCGTGTCAAGCTAGTCTTAGCCGAGTCCTTTAATCCGTGTAAACTCATATAACATAGTATTATAGATCTCTATTTATTTATTTATACCCATGAGTCCTAACTCTTCTAGAATTCCAATCCTCTTCCTAGTTTTTTGTGATTTTTTGCTAACCTTAACATGTGTTCTTTGTCTTTGATTGTGGTTGATCTTATTTATGAATAACGATTGCCAATGGAGTGTTTTCACCTAGTAAATAGCATAAACATTAAAATAAGACAAAATTAATCAAGTTAGTTTTTTATGTTGGTCTTCTGTGCTATTTGGTCCTTCCGTCCTTCGTTTTTTCACGACGTCCACATGTCTAGCCATACGATCATACCACGAGTCTTATAATCACCTAATCACTCACGAGTCAAGTATTAGTCCACACACTTTCTTTATCTTTCGACTCGAGTCATACACCATGTTGTTTATGATCGTATACTAGGTTCATGCACCCCCGTTTCCGTCATAATAAAAGATGAGTGGAGTTTTTCTCACCTGTTTTCAAATGTCTATTTTTTCCCCTTCCTTTCCTATGTTGAGCAATGATTCAAACAATTAAGTGAATTTATTTCTTTTTACAGTACTTGGTCAAGGAGCAGGGGTAGATTGGTACAGTTTGATTCATTACCGCAGTAACCTTTTCACATCACTTATCACCTTCAAACTACTTTTAGTTTGTTCCAATGGCCACCAAGGAAGATATTAAGAATATCAGCAAATCCATCGAGACATTGTCTACCATGATGCAAAACTCTCACTACCAAGGTCACCACCATAGAGCAAAACAATGTCACTGTGGCTGCAATGAACAAGATTAAGGAACAAATGAGCAAAATTTCTGAAGACTTCACCTATGTGGAGCAACCTCCCACTCCTTTGGATATGAAGGAAAGACTTCCTGAGAAGTTCTCCACCACTGATATTCCAATGTTCAAGCCTACGGACAATCCAATGTTCTATTTGAAGGAGTTCTCTGCAACCATGGCTCTTAAGGGATTGGACGTAACACTCTTCCCTATGGTGTTCCCTCTCTCCTTAGAGCATGCTTGCCAACAATGGTTTTATTCTCTAGATGTCAAGCTACTACAACTTGGCAAGATGTCATTGACGGTTTCATGAATCGTTACAAGTGTAACATTCAAACCAGAACTTCTGAACGTGAACTCTCCATTCTCAAACAAAAATAGAATGAAGGCTTCACCGCTTATTTGAACAGGTGGAGGGAAACAGCTGCACTCTTGGTAGATCTCCCCAAAGAAAGATCAAAATACAATTAAACTAATTACATATTGACACGTATGCAAAAAAAAAATCACAAGGGTTTACATGCTTTAGCGGTTGCAAGTCATTTGGGTGCAACGAAAATTAATACCCCCCAAAGTTGGGAGTGATAGATAATAAACTGGAGTTGGGATTATTTTCGGCGGATGAGGCAAAGTTCAGATTAATAGGAGCAATTTTTCCAATTTTTAATGATAAATAATGGTTTTAAAAAATAACTATAAATATATCAATTGATTGGTCTAGATCCAAAATATTGGGTTCCACCTCATAAACATTTGTTTACTGTATCCAACAAGTCTTCTACTAGCCAGATTTTGTTAATTTTTTTTATTGAAAGACAGTAAATATGAGGGTAACTTCAACAATTTAGTGGTAACTTAAACTTGTTAAGGGGTAATTTTTAATATGTAATAAGTTTAGTTGTATTTTGATGTATTTTTTCTAATGGATACATGTTATAAAAGCTAATACAATTGATCATATTGATAATGAATGTAGTTTAGAATATATAAGAGTAACTACAAACACTTTTAGGGTAATTTTAACCCATCTTACTATAAATTAACAAAATTCCGCCTTATGTAAGAATTTGTATTAAATTATTGTGGATGCCTATGCGTGTAGTTAATTTGAGCATTGAAGGTTGACATTATTACTACCTCATCCAGATAATTATCCTTATGACTCATTAATACAAAACAATAATTATTGATTACATTTATGAATTAATTGCTAAGAAATTAGTGTGTATCTCCATTTCCAATTATATATGTCAATAATTAACATTTTCCCATAAATAAACAAAGAAATCCATATTTATGGTATGAAATTGAAAGAATTAAAAACAATTTTGAAATAACCTTATTAAGCCATTTGGATATGAATCACTTAATGACATTATTTGACTTATGTTTGACCATAACCCATTTGGATTTGTTATGATTTGTTTTTAAATTTTGGATATTTATTTCCATCTTTTGTTGATTTGGTAATTAAGAAAAAATTAAATAGAATATGAAGATTGGGTTTGGGTTGGGTAGAAAATAATCAAGTACTTGAATGAGCACTGTAGTTGATGTAGTACTATTATCCAAAGGTTAGGGGATACTAATACTTGATTTATTTATGAGAAAAAATAATAATTATCAATAAATAAGATTAATTTTTTTTTATCTAATGTTCCAATAAAAACCTATAAATAGTCATAGTAATCAATAATTATAATAATCTTATCTTACATTGTGTAATAATATGTAATAATTTAAACATACCCAAGGGATCTTTCTAAAATGACCACGACATTAATACTAATCGGTTTAATAAGCCATTTGATACATTACAATTCATTGGTATGAAATTCAGGTGGATTGATTTATTTAATTTAGGCAATTTATTAAATTTGTAAATTGACAACAAAATACAATATATAAATAGGAGAAACAAAAGTAGAGAGCATAAATACCTATCGCCCTATTCTGATAGCTGAGTAGTGTTTACTCGCTAGGTTATCTTTTCATTTCTGCCCTACATGCGTGCTTTACTAACTCTTGCTCAGTGCTTGAGAAGCATTAATTAAGGACTATAATATTCACTTCAAATCTCTCTTCGAAAATCAATCAGAGTACTAGTGCTTTACTACTAGAATAAAAAGTAAAGGCAGGTTCCTTAAGTCCAAGCCTAAACAAGACAAGGAATCTCCGAGATCAGTACTACTTTACTAAACCCGAGTTACTTAAATGCTATTGAATTTCTTTCTTTGAACGATAATGAGTAAACAAGGATTATATTTGGGTCACCTCATATTTTCCTTTTCTTAATTAAGAAACCTTGGACTTTCAAAAAAAAAATATTAAGAAACCTTGGAAATTACTAGTATATGATGATTCCGTCACCATGACCTACTCTTGGGAGTAAAATATCATATTTACTTATTAGCTTTCGTGAAATATAAAAGAAGAAATATAGCGAAGGAGATACATTAATCTTCCTCTCATCACATACCTTCTCTCAACTGAAGTTAGTGCTACATCTTTGCTAAAACTGGCTTGACAGGTTTTCACACGTGCACCTTATATCCAACCAAAGAAAAACCCTACAGAAACCTTTAAAATGTTTCATAAAGAATAACATTAGTCAATGTTATGAGCAAACCTAAAAAAACAAAATCGGAAGAAACATGAAAGTTTGATATAAGGAAAAGGTTAATTAAGCTAAGTTTCCTAAAAGTTCGCCCAAACTTTTAGGTAAAATGTTTCATACTTGGATTGTTCTTTGTGAAATGGCCATAAGTTGCTTTTCTCGTTATAAATGGGAATATGACTTGTCGTTGGAAAGATGTTGAGACAAACTATTACATCTAACTTGAACTACTTAATAATCATTTGTAAATTGAGAGATATGTGTGTCTATAGTCAAATATTGTCATTCATCCTTGATTTCAAGATACAGTTAATGATATTAATATTTAAAGTTTCTATCTCTTTACACCCCTTCTTCTTCTATACAAAGTAGTGTTTGCTCTTACTATTTCCTACGCATTGTGGTAAGAAATTCAAATGGTCGGCTCATCTATAAACCTATATTTACCTTTAGTGCATGCATTTGTTGTGCCAATGTTTGAGAGTTTGTTGTCTTAGCGTGAATCATGAAGCACAACACATATTATTGTATTTAGAATTACTCTGATATTATGCCATAAATCTCTTGCAGTTAGTTAACCTACTTTTTAAGAGAAATTGATTGTTGCTGAATAAAAAAAAAAAAAGGTGTAGCATGGAGCTTGCACGCTTAGATACTCTATAGGTAAGTGAGTAATTTGGCTATAATCTAAGAGTATTATGAATTAGGTGACTTTAATTCCTAGGAAGTTTTTTAAGGTGTATTATTAGTTCTAAATTCGCATACATTTGGTAAATGTCATAAACTAGAAGGTGGTTCACGTATGAAATTACCATTGCCTTAATTTGATTGCATGCGATGTTTATGGATGAGAGAGCTCAAGGAAGTTCTTAGTAGAGAAAGATTATAAATTGAATCGCAAGAACTTAATAAGCACAATGTAAAGGAATTGAAGTTCTTATTAGAGAAGGTTTATAAGTTAAATCACAAGAACTCAATAAGTATAATGTAACATCCATGATGATCACTTAAAGGAATTTAATTATATAATATATGCTACATACATCAAGAAATAATTTCTTTTTTGGGAGCTTACATACTTAGATGTGGTTTGATAAATAATTTTACATGATAGTGAGCAATCTTGGATGGGTGATCCCATCATGGGAAGTTTCCAATAATAGAGAAAGAGGTGAGTTTCTCCCATTTTCTAATTATCTCCTTCATCTCGATCTATACCCAGGCCACCAACACCAAATTTACAAACTTTAACCAACACCAATTGTAACTACCTATAACTCAACTACGCTGTCTTTAAAGAAACTAAAAAATTTCAATATGAATCATCTAATCGATGGTCTAATCAAGGAAATGGATTATTTGATCGAGCTTTTCAAGAGTGGATGTTTTTTATCAAAGTAAATTTAGATATTTTTTTTTATCAAATATGATACTATGTGAAAGAGAGAGAGAGAGAGAGAGAGAGAGAGAGAGAGAGATTTTTCTTAACTTGATTTTAAGCCAATTTTTTTGTTGGACTTATAGCACTAATGGCCATTGAAATGACAATATTTTGTCTTTTGATATTAGGACTATTTACTATTTAATGAGTGTTAATTGGATCATAATAAGAACATTATTCTTAGGGTTTTTCGTTGTTGGTTTGAGGGAGTTTAATAATATTACAATGAAAATTTTATTTTTAATTTAAGAATATAATGAAATAATTCGATCTTTATAGAATTCTAACTGGGTTATCTTTTAGAAATTGAATAAATGAAGTCATGCAATAAATTAAAAAAATGGCTTTAAAATTATTCGTTTTTATAATAATAAATGAAGTCATGTAGGTATTTTATTGAATTATTATTTATTTTTATTAAAACTGGTTTCAACTAGACCTAATAGGAAATAACGGATACTTTAAACAAAATTGTTGAAGTGCACGATATGTGAATCCTGTATTAAATAGTGAGATATAAGCCAACATCTTTCAGATCATCTATCTTATGTCAGATTACATGATATATTTATGGAATTATTTGCATGATAAGTACAGAAATTAAGCAATACGTGTCATGAGTTTGTTGTAACTGAGAATTATAGTTTTTTAATACGTACGTGAAATTGTTTGACATAAATAAATCAACTAATTCAAACACGATAATTCACTTAATGACTTTTCATGAGATTGGACAATATTGTCTTATTATTAAACCGTGTCTATCTAAAAAGAGGGAGCAACATACATGAGATTAGGAAAAATGCTGTCTAATTATTAAACTGCGTTTATCTAAAAAGAGGCAGCAACATAATCTACTACGTAACTGCGTTGTTAGTTTCATGATTAACCAAGAAGGAGTTGACAATTAAAAAGTGTCAAAGAAAGGTTTTTAACACAAACTGTTATTAGTTGGGTCTTTCTTGGACTGGTAGCAAGGCTTTGCAATATATCTCATTATATATATAAACATTATGCTCAATAGCATGGAGCAATCCATTACGAACAATGAAAGCTTCTGCAATTGATGGAAAAGTAGTGCTAAGATTGTCTGCTCGATTGACAAATATATTATTGCCTAAATGATAATTAATGACAATACCAGTATTGTCACAAAACATACCATCAAAATTAATATTCAAGCACCTGAAGTTGGAGGTGAGCAAACAACCCGAATAGGACTATTAGTCATCAGAGATTTTTTTATTTGGAGGTGAAAAGTCCAAATCACGCATGCATTTTTCATTCATATCAAATATCTTAAAAGCCTTTGTTAAATTCAATCGTAAAACTTAGGTCATTATTAAATATGATGACAATTCTTGATTTCCAACTATTGTAGCTTAGAAAAGTAAATTTTTTTTTAAAATATTGACATTATTTCTTTATTATCTAGCAATTAATACTAAGCTAAGGCAGCAAATGAGGGCGGAGAATACCAAAATTCTTTAGATTTTCTTTTTCTAAGGTTGATCAGATAATATTGTGATTTTTTATAATTATTACATAATGAAAAATAAAAATTAGAAAATCATAGTTTTGATATCAAATATTACCCCTAGTAGGGAAAAAGCCATTATTAATCAGCCAAAGGAGAGTTTAGACATGGATGAAATATCAAATTTTCATATTCAATTAAATTAAAAATTAGTTTTTCAAATATTATAATGGGTTATCCTCGTTGTAGAATTAACAATGAACTCTCCATTCATAAAAAACAAAATGACAGCATGATTGAACATCTAAATTCATATAATTCTAGAAGTGTTTTACTCATTATAAGATGAACTACCATAGGCCATAGGGCACAATTTAGGAAATTCCCAATTATGAGAATCTGTAATAAAATAATCAAAGCTAGATTTGTTATAGAGAAAATCTCTAAATTCATTCGAGTAACTAGTTAGTAAAAATACACCAATAATATTAAACTGGAATAAACACATCTTTGTACCTAATTTTCATCTTAGACCTTCAAGTATAGCTGACCGAATTTGGAATTTTTCTTTGAGACTTATGGTTTTTATTAAAAAAAAGAGATCGGTTTAGAAGATGTATTTACACTGTGAATCTGTAACTAAAAAGGAAGAAAATTAAAGATGACGCTCCCACATCAACCCTAATCTACTGAATAACAAGTTCAAATATTCTGAATAATTATCAAATATTGCATAACTAAATTAGCCATTTTTTAAACATAATTTCAACGAATAAAATCACTTCCAATGTATTAAAATAACACTAAATAATATTCAAAATAGACAGTAAACCTTATGAACTTAAAATACACGATAAACTTATTATATTTTATTTTAAAAGAGTTAAAGTGGTTTTTTTTAAAAAAGAGTTAAAGTTTAAAGCTAAAAATTCTTGATTAATCATATAAACCTAGTGTATAGCATTATTATATTTACATCCTTGGTAAAACAAACAAAATTAAAAAATCAAGAGCAAGCATATTCCTCCCAAGATGTGTGGCTAGAGATTTTACAAAGATGGGAAAATGTGTAGGGATGCATCACACCCAATAAAATCACTCAAAATGAAGGATATAATTTACATGTAATGTAATAATAAGTAACCCTTAGTCAACTAACCCTAGTTAAAAAAAATATAATTTATGAACATTATTATATAAATACTACAAAACAAAAGATACTGTCCACCATCTTAGACAACCCCACAACCTCCATTTCCTCTCTCTTACCCTCTCCATTTTGTCCACCACCATACCAAAAAAGAGAGAAAAAGCTCTTCTCTTTCTCTCTCTACTTTATCTCTCTAAAATCATTCACCTTTACTAGAGTTTCAGATCATCCATGGGAGCAACGTAGAGGTAATAATCTTAGCTTCTTTTTAATGGGTTTTTGGATCTATTTCATTTTCCTTCAATTTTTATTGGTGAATAATTGGCTTTATTTAATTTGGTGTTGTTCTTATTGGTGTTTGTTGGTTCAATTTTATTTTGATGGTTATATTTGGGAATCATCTATTTTTGGGTGCTTTTTTTTATTTGTGTTTTTGATTCCTAAATTTTATGACATGATTTTTTGTGTGTTATAATTATTTAATTTTTTTAATATCATAAAAAGATTTTACTGTGACCAATCGATACCCATTTCATAAGTTTATAAAGTGGCCATTGGGTTCATTTTTATTTTGTTTTCCCACCACCCATCACTGAATTTCTTCTCAAAATTTGATTTGTGGGTTTGATTTTTTTTTTTTTTTTTTAATTTTTTTTAATTTTTTTTCGTTTTTTTACTAATTATTCTAAGGATAGTTTTAAAAATTATTAAAAAAAAAAAAAGGATTGTAAGAGAATTGGTTCTTTGTTTTTTTTTTTATGTAAGAAAAATTGGTTCTTGCATCACAAATTAGATATCATTATTATTTTTCAAAAAAAAAAAAAAAAAAAACACTTATTTGAATGTTTGATCAAATTATATGATTAGGAAAAAACTTATGAGATGGTCTTACAATAATAACTTATTAATCGATCACATGTATTTTTTCACTTTATTTGGGGATAGGTTTTGATGTGTCACATTAAAGTATGTGTGAGATTTGCTTTTGGGTAAATAGAGGTTAAAATTTGGTTAAAAATTGTTAATAGAGGTTAAAAATTGTTAATTCAGTGAGTTAAATTGCTTGTAAAATGATTAAGTGAGTTTGACTTGCTTGATAAATGCGTTATATATGCTGGAAATGGCTGTCTAATTAATCATTTAGAAAAAAATTATTAAATTCCCTGAGTTTATAATTAACAGATCTCCGAACACTTGGATCTATTGGTCAATTCTTAATCTTTCTCATGCTTGTTTTGCACACAATTAATCATAAGCTTTATTTCCATCATTTTGTACTTCAGATGGTTTATTTACGACTAAATCACGCTTCATTTGGTGTAATTAAATTAAATACTCGTAATAAGCAGTTTGTAATAGTGTGTTAATTGAATAAAATTTGAGGTTTAAAAATATTTAAATTTTGATTTGTAATACTTGTAAATTTGTGAAGTTTATCGGTTTGTCTTCTAAATAATTGGAACAATATGTTAATTGCATAATTTAATTTTTTTTTTTTGAAAAGGTGATATTTGAGCTTCTTTAATTTTAGATGTGAAGAGTTTTATGAGCAAGCTGTAAAATACGTGTTAATAATTATGGTTCAAATCTCGGTAATAAATAGACTTTAATTTAAAATGTGTATAATTTGCGTAACATTAAATTAAATGTTTTCTCGTTCATTGAATCCAATCTCTTTGAATTCCGTAACTTTTATATTTATGTGGGTTGCTTGATTTTGTATTTTGCAGGCTAAACAAATAAACCCCTTTATATTTCTATCCTTCTTTTTGGTGGAATTTCTTCTATAAGTAGGGATATTCTTTGACTTTTTACCCTCACCGGAACGATTAACAAGTCGTCGGTCATCCATTTAAACATCTGTAGTTAGTGTCTTTTCGTTCTTTGAAGATGATTTCGTCGGCGAAAATGGGTTTGCTTGATGATATGGGTTTTTGTTCAAGCTTTGATTTCTTTGCTCCTCCCCCTTCCATGACGGAGGAGGGTGAAGCTGGCCGCGAAGCTGAACAAGAAGGGACTGGTGATGAGGACTACTCTGATGAAGAGGTAGACGTTGATGAGCTTGAGCGGCGTATGTGGAGAGACAGGATGCTTTTGAAGAAGCTTAAGGAGCAGAGCAAGGATAAGGCCAAAGAAGGAGTTGATGCAGCTAAGCAGCGTCAGTCACAGGAGCAGGCTCGTAGGAAGAAGATGTCAAGGGCACAGGACGGGATTCTGAAATACATGCTGAAAATGATGGAGGTCTGTAAGGCCCAGGGTTTTGTTTATGGGATTATTCCTGAGAAGGGAAAGCCTGTTAGCGGAGCCTCTGACAATCTGCGTGCCTGGTGGAAAGAGAAGGTTCGATTTGACAGGAATGGTCCTGCAGCCATTGCCAAGTATCAAGCAGATCATTCCCTCCCAGGGAGCGAAGAGGACTGCAACGCATTGGCATCGACTCCTCACACCTTGCAGGAGCTCCAAGACACTACACTTGGATCTCTTTTATCTGCTCTGATGCAACACTGTGATCCACCGCAGAGGCGGTTCCCCTTGGAGAAAGGTGTTCCCCCACCCTGGTGGCCCTCTGGGAACGAAGAATGGTGGCCTCAGTTGGGCCTCCCAAAGGATCAAGGAGCACCTCCATATAAGAAACCTCATGATCTGAAGAAGGCGTGGAAGGTTAGCGTTCTTACAGCTGTCATCAAGCATATGTCACCTGATATAGCAAAGATCAGGAAGCTTGTTCGTCAGTCGAAGTGTCTGCAGGATAAGATGACAGCCAAAGAAAGTGCTACATGGCTTGCCATCATCAATCAGGAGGAGGCTTTGGCCCGAAAACTCTATCCTGATCGATGCCCACCTCCAACTGCTGGTGGTAGTGGGTCCTTGGTCATTAGTGATACTAGTGACTATGATGTTGAAGGGGTTGAAACTGATCCTAACAGTGAAGTGGATGACAGCAAGCCACAGAATATCAATCTCTTCAATTTTGGTGTCGGCGCAGAGAGGGAGAAATTCATGGCTACTAATCCTATGATGACTTCTAACCCTATGATGACGTCTGTGATTAAGGGAGAGGTCATTGATACCCATGTTTCAGAATTTACTGAAAAGAGGAAGCAGCCATCTTCTGGGTCTCATATGGTAATGGATCAGAAGATTTTTGTTTGTGAGTATCCTCAATGTCCTTATGGGGATAGCCGTCTTGGTTTCCTTGATCGGAACTCAAGGAATAATCACCAACAGAACTGCCCATATAAGTTTAGTTCTCCTACTCTCGGTGTTGGAGCAACCAACTTCCAGAGAAATAGCATTGAAGCTTCAAACTTTCCTACATCCTTTGCACAACAAGAGAAGCTGCCTCTCCAAGAGAATCAGGCACCGGCTACCTTCAGTGTTTCTGGCCTTGAAATTCCTGAAGATGGTCAAAATCTGATAAGCAATCTGATGTCAGTGTACGAAACTAGCACCCCGCAGAGCAAGAATGTCAGTGCAGGCAATTCAACCTTTATGGAAAATAATCAGATGGGTGGAAGCTTTGTTAACCATGGTGCTATGTTCGGAAACAATGCTTCCCAAGGAATGAATATACATGCTATGAAGGATCATAATCAGGTGCAGCCAAAGGTGTCTCAGTTCCAAATAGAAAATGCCTTTTTAGCTCAAGGGATGACCTTAAATGGGAACAACAATCAAGGGATGACCTTAAATGGGAACAACAATCAAGGGATGGCCTTAAATGGGAACAACAATCAACAACATAAGCTTCAGTTTCCAATGGGTGGCGGGGTTTTTCAAGGACCAAATGTAAACCAGCCTGAACAGAAAATGCAGCCGCTTGCGATCGACAACAGCTTCTCCAATCAGAGAGCAGTGCCTGGGGGCAATGTTACCCACCAGGGAAATAACATGGGTGGTTCTGTTTACCCGTCGAATGCAATTCAGCTTGATCATTGTAGGGCTTTTGATCCTTCTTATGGGATGACTCTGAATGACAACATGGCAGACTTCGGATATGGCACCCCATTCAACCTCTCAACAATCGATTTCGACCAGCTCTCGAGGCAGGACAGCTCTATCTGGAACCTGTAAGTGAAGGATTTGGCCATGAAGGAAGTCGAAATTGAGGAGTAACCAGCAAGCTGTACATTCTGAGAAGGAGATTGCTTTTAGATCTCTTCTTTCAAATAGGTGAAAGCTTCGCCTGCTGAATTTTTAGCTTTGATTTTTTATCCTTTTTTTCCTTTCTTTTTAGATATAATCTGAAGAACCAACATAGTAGACTTCCTTCCATTTTACTTTCTTGCATCCATATATCCCATCTAGCAGTAGTTGATGATGTTTGGCCTCACTCTGATGGGAGAAGGCCTTCTGGTTTTAAACTTTATTTTTACTTTTCCAACTATATAATTTATGATGTAGCAATCTTGATAAACCCACAGTATATATATAAATATGTTTTGATCTATAATCATCCCCTTGCTTAGTTTTTATTTTGCTTGTATCATGCTCATTTGGTGTAAAATTGTAGTGATTATGTATAGGCTAAGTGTAGCCATGACTTGGGATAGTCTTCAAACTTTTTTCGACCATCTTCTGTGATTAGTATTGTCATGTCAGGTTTTGTTAGAATATTTATCTCTGTATATATTGTTTGTGATTTGTATAGTCATGTCGGGTTTTATTAGATTATGTGTCTCAGTATGTATATCCGAGACTAGTGTTATCCAATCATATATGATTGGTTCATCACTCAATAATTACTTGTATTTGGTAGTGAAGTGAAAAAGTGGCCCCTAATATATCCTATTTTAGTAAAACCTAGTCATTTAAGTGTCAAAGTAAAATTGGATATTTAGAGGAAGAACACAAAAAAGTCAAGTCAAAGTTAGGCAAAGCTAGAGATAGGTAATTCACTAATGACTTTCATTTTCATCACCTTCCTACCACCTTCCTAATTGGAAGGACTAAAAAAGATGGGATGATTCAATGGTTGAATAGGTCGTTACTCGCCACCTTATAACATGTCTTTCTATAACATAAGGGACCCTCTTAATATAATTTAATGGGTCCCACATTTTGGTGTGCTCTTATCTTGAATAGAAATTGAAGAGAGAGAAATGGTAATGAGCTGTACATGTGTGTGAGGAATGGACGGTGGGTGGGTTAAGGGGGGAAGCATTTGGATACTGGAACTGTTTTTAGTGTTTATTCTCTCATTTATACTTGGGCTGTGTAGGTCCATCATAAAAATAATTATTTTTTACTAGAATTTTTGGGTTGATCTCCTTGATTTACAAAACTCGTAAGGTAAGGTAAGAACGTTTAGGCTCACTCAGTGTACAATAATTTTATTGTACATCGTCTAGTTATAGAGTAATTTATTACGGATAACTCTATAAAGGGTAATATGGTTATTTTTCTGCATTATGAGTGATTATAATGAGGTTAGTAAAGAGCTTAACTTTGTTTGATTTCGCGGTATAGGTAGCCCTTTGAGAAGAATTATTACTGATGTTTATTATGCTATATGTTTGTTTGTGTAGTATTTTATTAAAACTATTTGAATTTAATCGATAAATGTGTTGGATGATGTGCAATTGTGTAATATTCTAAACTTTAGTTGAGTTATTTTGATTGATTAAACGGTAAAAAGATATTGAGTTTAATATAGAAAAATAAGTGTCTAATAAATTCTAAATAGGAAAATTAAAACAAAAAGGAATAGAGAGAGTTAAATATGGATTTAAATATTGAAATAAATAAAACTTTTTAAATCAATCTAGGTACTCGTAGTTCAAAATACAATTATAACTTTGCTTTTGAAATCAAATGGGGGCAAATATGTAAAAGAACATACTCCGTATTTAGTTATATAAATGTCCTTTTGTAGTTAATTAGTTATGTCCATATGATATTCATAAGAGTTTCTTAAACTTTTCATAAGGTAGGAGTATCAAGGTAATTGCTGATTAATGTTAATTGTACAATGGGTTCATTAAAACAGATTGTGAATGTTGAATAGGTGACTTTACAGTATAGTTCTGATATTTTGTTTTAGTAACTTTAAACCTGATCTGTTTTTACTGTAAATAAGCCATAAAATAAGTTTTGTATAAGGATATTATAGTTACTTCATACAATGAGATTTGATTTTAGGCAAAAGCTAGCAAATGCCCGATGGCGTTAGATAAGATAACTAAAAGTAGAAATATAAACTTAAAATGAACATTAATTATACCGATCGACGCGTGATTTTGTCATGCATTCCCAAATTAGTACCACTTTATATAGTATTTTAAATGCTTATCAAACGCTCCAGGGACATTCATGAGCAAGATCCTTAATTTTATACCATAGGTAACTTTTACATTACAGCCAGGTAACCTTGACTATTTTAGACTAACTTACTAACTTAATAACCAATATACAATATTCATTGTACCTCGATTTATAAGGATATTTTCATGAAAATAATGTAAATTAAATAATAAAAAAAAAAAAGATACTCTCTCCATCTCTAAATATTTTTCCAATTTGGTGAAAAATCACGGGAGTTAAGGTTTGAAAGGTAAAGTACAGACTACAGAGTAATGAAAGTACATTGGGAAATATTGTACTATGGCAGTGTGATAGGGTTAAGGTAATAAAAGAGTGTTACAATTAATTAATCATATTGAAAGTTCATATGCTTTCTTTTCTCCCAACTTTCCCTTTTCTTTTCACGAGCTCTTAAGTTAACACCATTTTTTCACTATTATTATATGACCAAACCCTTTTTTGTCCCCTACTCTTCATCTATATTTTGTCTTCTACTTGTACTTTTCATTGATGGTCCATCATTTTTTTTACCCATCTACTATATTACTTTTTTCAATTTTTTTAAAGGAAAGATTAACTGATTAAGTAACAAACTAATTATCAATAATCAAACAATCAATAATCATCAATAATCAATAATCAATAATAATATATATACTAAAAGACACATCAGCAATGACACGTGTCATCTTCTGGTGTATTCTTAGTATTTTGTATTTTTTTTTTAATTTAGAAAATTTTATTTAAAGAAGTTATTTAAAAGAAATTTTTTTTTTTTGTCAACCAAATAAAGAAATAATAATATTTACCTTTCTTATGTTATTACCCAATTAAGTAAGGATTAATAAGGAAATAAATAATCTCTTTACAGAAGTATAATTATGATGGAATATAATTTATTCTACAAATATATTAACTTTTTATTTTGTATGCCATAAAGGAATAAATTAATTTATATAAAGAAAATATGGAGTAATTAAAATAACTACCGTGAATGGCACGGGACCTAACCTAGTATAATTATAAATGTACAAATTATCACATACTCACATTTTTCATACTTTGATACTAAAATATTTTATCTTTCATCTCCTAATGACATGAGAGTGGTGGAAGATTTGATATATATTATCTTTGGTGCGTGGAGCTTCCGCAGTTGTTCCGTGTAAGAACGTTTACATTATATAGTGTTTATTTAACAATAACACACATGCTAATCAACTATAGAATCAATTAATTAAAGTTATAAAAAAGAAAGCACCATTAATATCCACACTTTGCTTTTCTTTTCACTGTGTTATACAATTATTACTCTCAAATTTTAACCCAAACGATGAAATGACCTGTTATTGACTTGATCCGACAGAAATCAAATAGTCTACAATTTGTGTGCTAGGAACCAAAAATTGACCCGATTTGAATACGTGGAACTTAAAACTGAATTGAACTCATCCAATTATATTGAGCCCCATATGACTTGTACGTCCTGATATCAAACTAACCCATACACTCTAACATGGAACTTAATTGAACCAAATGTATTCTAACCTATTAGCGACCTGTCTAATTTAATTTAAACCTAACAAATAAAACATATAAAACAACCATTAAACTTGAAACTTTCTTCTTTCTATTATATCGGAATTGTTTATAGCACGTGACCCGTTATACTCAAAGCATTACAACCTGTGATTCGTCTAACCGAATCATCAATACTAATATACTAAAGTAATCCCCAACCCTATCCCTAAAGTACATGTGTCGTGTATGTATTAAAAATTTTCCCTCCAAAAAGCTCTGTTTTTTTTTCCTCTTTTTTATTCATGAAAATTAATAACATAGCTGATTAAAAAAAAAATAGCAACCTAAATAATAGAGCAACTATAACAACTTAAATAAATAATATATTTTTTTATATAATCTCTTGAATCTTTAAGTACCCTACATTACCGTATCTAATCTATAATAATTTGACAACATAAATAAATACTTCTCAAACTTATAGTAATTTATAGAAATAATTTGTTTTCCTTGTGAAATATCCGAGCATTGCTCGGGTAAAGAACTAGTTATTGACACATTTTTCTAACCGATATTTGCACTTTTAATCAATTTCAACCATTGAACCATTTTATTATCATGATCACAATATAAGTTCAATTCCTCCGTTTGTTTTTAATTAGAACCTATATTAAATTTAAATTAACTGCAACATTATTTTAAATGGGTAATGATTATCACTAGATAACTTCATCACACAAATTTCCCCCCTTTTTTTCTTATTATTTCTCTCCTCTTCTAAAAAACCAAAGCACATTCCCCCCCAGGTTACACTTAAAATAGAGTGAAGGATTTGTTTAGGGTCAAACTACCCCCAATACGTGGTCCAATCTCATAGTGACACATGACCCGAATTAAAGGGCGACACGTACCCCTATAGGAAGATGATACGTGGCCAAAACAAAGAGCACCTAAATGAGAGAAGGCATCCTTACATCAGGAGGCCCAATTACCTAGAAAGCTGCAAAACGGCGCCCCCATCTGACACGTACTATCACCTGATTGCGCAGCCAATCAGAGCACAAAATTTAAGGGCACTAACCCTAAGGGGCAATATTTCCCACCCCTATAAATAACCCAATCATTTATGATGGGAGGGGAGGATTGTTACATAACACAAAAAGAGCATTAAGAGCTTCAACTTCTCTCTAGTTTCTCTCTCTAACTTTTCCGTTTCCGATCACTAACTTGATCGTTGGAGGCAAATATTTCGGTACATGGAATATTCGTTGTTTGTAGGTGTCTGAGCCCATCTGTCCGGAGGCGTGACAAGTATCCCGAGAGAATCACAAAAAACCCCAAAATATTTGGCGCTATGTATGGGGATACTTGTCCGTAATGGCAAAAGATGGCCAGACACCCGATACCGTTCCCGATCCTGGTCAAGACGGGCACGTAGAGAATCTCCTTGCTACAGTCAACATTAGTAATCCTCTGACTGCTTTATTTCACGAGGTCGAGGATCCCCGGGTGATTGCTGCTTCCCTGCTAGCCGCTATGAACAAACTCCAAAAGGAATTTGAGAGCAAGAGGACTTCTAATTCTAGGCAGCCGCCCAAGAGAGAAGGAGAAGGCGCTCCAAAGAAAATTCAGAGTAGGGCAACCAATGCTGAAGATGCTAGAAATACTCCCTTCCGACAATTGAAGATCACCCAGGGTACCACACACAAATTTGTCTAGGCTCCTTGAGAAAACACAATCGGCTACGGGGCAGACCAGACAGTCTCAGAGGGAAGAACTTGAACCGTCTCGACGTTGGAGGGATGCAACAGAGTACATTCGGCACAAATAGAGGTAGCGAGGGGGTTTCCAGGTAGTGTCAAACACCATAGCAGGGGGACTGACATTGCTCACTTCCTTTGCAAGAGAAAACTCTCTAATTAAGCTCACTGCCCTGCTAATAACTTCATGCCCAGCCATCAATTTCTTCGAGAAAGTCCAACCATTTCTACGCAGCCAATTCCCCAAGCAATGCTCCAAAATAAACTCCACCAACTAGTGTCTTTGCAGCTCTTAAGGACCGAAATACACCACTCCCTAAAGTTGTTCCCTGTATAATTTCCCACAGTCAATCGAAGCGGAGAAGTATACCAAATCAAGCTAGCTCCTTCGCATTTCACAATTGTATGGATGATACTTTCACATTCATCCCCACACAACGGACAAATTTTATCAACTTTCATTCCTCTTCTAGCAAGATTATCACGAGTAGCAATTGCCTCTCTAATACACCTCCACGCAAACATTTTAATCTTTTGAGGAACATCTACACTCCAAACAAGTTTCCAATCAAAACTAGAACTTCCATTCGAGGTCGAGGCCGTATCACGCATTTGCTCCACAGTGAGCAAATTATATGCACTCTTCACTGTAAAATGCCCATCTTTTGAGTAATGCCACATCCAAGAGTCCCTACTATCAAACATGGGTATATGGATATTTCGAATTGCACTTACCTCAACATCAGAAAAGAGTTGATTAAGGGCATTAACATTCCAACTTCTATCCCTCAACAACTGGCACACATACAACGGGCAGTTATCATCATCTGGTTTGGGCGTTGCCACATTAAAGTCCTTTAGAGTCGGTATCCAAGGATCACTCCATATATGCGTCGAAGCCCCATATCCAATATTTCTTCGAACCCCTTTCTTCAGCACATTTCGAGCTCCAAGAATGGACCTCCAAGTATAGCTCGAGTTTGGGCTAATTTCAGTCTCCATAAATTTCGAATGAGGAAAGTACTTTCCTTTTAGAACCTTTGCCATAAGAGACTCTTCATTAGAGAGGATGCGCCAAGCTTGTTTAGTAAGGAGCGCCTTGTTGAAGTTTTTCATATTTCTAAAACCGAGACCTCCTTGACTTTTAGGGACATACATTTACTCCCAAGCCACCCAACAAATCTTATTTTCCTCCTTCTTTTGCCCCCAAAAAAACTGACGACAAAGACGTTCCACCACACTCAAAATGCTTGTCGGAATAAAAAAAACATTGCATAGCATATGTAGGAATTGCTTGAGCAATGGATTTGATTAGAACTTCTTTTCCGGCTTGAGACAAATAATGTTCTTTCCACCCTTTGAGATTTTTCCAAATCCGATCCTGAATATTCTGAAAAACCTGTTTTTTAGACCCACCAATGTAAGTTGGAAGACCTAAATATTTATCATGTCCCTCGACGGCCTTAAAAGATAACTTCATCTGAAGCATATTTTTCCGTTCTTGATCAATGTTTCGGCTAAAGCACACCTCTGATTTATCCATATTCAGTTTCTGACCCGATGCAATCTCATAAGTAGAAAGAATCCCAAGAACACTCTCAACTTCTTCCTTCGTCGATCTCACAAAAAGGAGACTATCATCTGCAAAAAAGAGGTGAGAAATTGGCTTAACATGACGACCAATTTTCACCCTATGGATGAGATTCTTGTTCTCCGCGTCTCTAAGCAAAGCCGACAAACCTTCTGCACATAAAATAAATAAGAAAGGAGAAATAGGGTTTCCTTGTCGCAAACCCCGGGTGGACTTGAAGGTTCTCGAAGGCTGACCTTTAACAAGCACATCAAAAGAAGCAGAACTCACACAATTCATGACCAACTTCGCAAAATTCTCCGGCAATCCCAACTTTGACATAATTTTCTCCAGGAACTTCCACTCAACTCTATCATACGCCTTACTCATATCAAGCTTGAGCCCAAGGTACCCTTTTTTCCCTGTCATCTTTTTTCGGAGGTAATGGAAGCACTCATAAGCCACAAGAACATTGTCAGTGATTAATCTTCCCGGAACAAAACCACTCTACGACTCATGAAAAATGTAGGGAAAAACTTACTTTAATCTATTCGCTAACACTTTTGTAACAATTTTATACAACAAATTGCACATACTAATAGGTTTATAATCACCAGTAGACTCACATTCTTTTTTTTTCGGAATTAACACAATATGAGTCAGATTAATAGTACCTATATCCCCATTATTATTCAAAATATCTAACACTTTCCCAACTACATCATTTCCTACAATATCCCAAAATTTCTGGAAAAAAATTACAGACATACCATCGGGCCCGGGGGCTTTTGTGGGATGCATTTGGAAAAGTGCTACACGAACTTCCTCTGCAGTAAATGGGGCTGCCAGACTTGCCTTTTGCCGCTCATCAACAACAATGTCCACTTTGTTTATCACCGGCTCTACCTCAATGTTACTATTCGTAGCAAACAAGTCTTCAAAATACTTGACAAAAGTTTCCGCAATTTGTTCTTCCTCTCTATATGAATTTTCGGCTGCATCCTTCACACTAACAATGTTATTCCTCATCTCTCTCTGCTTAGCTTTATGGTGAAAAAACGATGTGTTCTTATCACCATGCTTAAGCCAATCTTGCCTACTTCTTTGCTTCCAATACATTTCCTCCCTTCTTTCTAACTCATCCATACGGTCATCAAGGGCCCTCATTTGAGCTATAACCTCCGCCGATTGAGCTTCACCCATAAGATATTTCATTTGAGCCTTGCAAGCATTCAATTCTTTAAAAAAATCCCCGAATTTGTCTCTACTCCACGCACTAAGTGTTGTGGATGTAAAGGCAATTTTTGAGCACAAATCACCTCCATAATCCCAAGCTTTGGAGACAATGCTAGCACAATTTTCATCTCGGAGCCACATTTCCTCGAAACGGTACAATTTTCTCTTCTTTTTTTTCTTTTGAGATGGAACGGCCTCTTTAATGCAAAGAAGAATCGGAAGGTGATACGACCTTCTCTTAGAAAGGTGCGTGACAAAGGACCCTTGATAAACATCCCTCCAAGCACGATTTGCAAAGAAATGATCAAGCCTTTCTTGGATATTTTCCTCCCCACTCCGATTAATTGACCAAGTATAGTTGTGCCCAATGAAACCAAGGTCCTCTAGATGGCAGAAACTCAAAGCAGCCCTTAGTATGTCAGCTTCACCCACATCAAACACTCTACCACCTTGTTTCTCACCCGAATGGAGCATTAAATTCCAATCACCACCACAAAGCCAAGGAGTACCATTTTCTTCATACAAAGACTCAAGAAGCTGCCCTGTCTTGTATTTATCATCATCATCAGGATATCCATAGATCCCCGAAAAACGCCACTCCCCATGTAAAGCCGATCTCACAGTAGCATCAATGTGGTGTAAAGAGTATGTCCTCACATCAATATTAATGCTATTATTCCACAATAAAGCCAAACCGCCCTTTCTTCTTCGACCTTCTCCATCATAATCAACAATCAGACAAGAATTAAATTTAAGCTTAAATTTAATTTTTTTCCATCTCAAAAGCTTTCAATTTTGTCTCCATGAGAAAAACAATTTGGGGGCTTTCAAGAAACACAATTCGTTTCAGAGCGTTAATTGCAGCGGTGTTCCCCAAACCCCTACAATTCCAAGAAAGTATGTAGCTCATCTATCACCAAGAGCCCTATCGGTGGGGCTCGCCACTCTTTCAGTCGAAACAGCCAGAACTTGCTTTTTCTTCTCCCTTCCATCAACACTAAACTCACTTCCACCACTCTCCACCATTATTTCATAAACACTTTGTTTACCCCCTGCTAACACACCCCCAACCCCCATACTATGATCACTCTCTATTATTTTCCTCCTCCAACCCTTCACCACTTTCCCTTCCCCTTTCACAACCTCCTCCGAAGCTACACTCACTTCCTTGTTTCTCTCCACTAGAGTACTAGAACTAAAAACAAACATATCAGAATTTCCCACCTCATCATTCGCTCGAGAATCACCCAGTCCATCCTTGCTGCCTTCTACATTGATCTCAACATCACTTAGCTTATTTACCATTTCATTCACACAAGCAATTTCTTCTTGGACAGGTCTTTGTTTTTTCGGTTTAGTCACAAACAGAGTACGAGCACTCTTTAGCTTCTCTGCACTCCCCCTTCCTCACCCACACCTGAAGAATACTTCCACGGCGAGGCTTTCATCCACGCCCCATAAGAGATGACAGGCTTCTCTGGTCCCCTGTACACCTCACAATCTTTCGTCCCATGTCCCATTAAACCACAACAAAAACAGAACAATGGTGGCTTTTCATACTTCACTTCAAACGGTTCCTCTATACCTCCTCTTAATTTCAGTTTAACATGCTTTGCTAATGGTTTTCTCACATCAACAAGAACTCTAATGCGAATAGATTTATCGATACCAACTTTTGCATCACTATCCAGTTTCACAAAAACCCCCAATTTATTCTTAATTTTTTCCACATTACTCACATTTAATCTACCCTTAAGAGGAAGATTATACACCCTAATCCACATAGGCAAATTAAATAACGGAATGTCAGAGGGTTTTACCGAATCAGTCGTCTCGCCAAGTATCAAAGCATGCTTGTCGAAGTGACAAGGTTGATCATCAAGTACTCTACTTTTGTCACGCCAGTGATAGAATTGGAAAAGGAACATATATTTTTCAATACTCGTAATGTCCACACCATGATTAGGTTGCCAAACTCCTTTCATGGTGGCTAAAAAGGCATTTGCGTTAATAGGTCTACTAGTCAAAATTTTCCCCACTAGGGCAAGTTCGACCCTTGCGTCCTCATCCTCCTCTCCATCAACAGCCCAGTCAATTGCTTCACTCTCATCTTCTTTATGAATATCATTAGGGCTATTATTACGTTCATCGTTCCCAATAGTTGCAAGAGTATTGCTCGCCACACCAGGGATTGACAAAGCATTATTTGAGTCTCCCATAATTGAAACAGATTAAAGAAACAAGAAACAAAAAGCGAAAGAGCACGAAAAACTCGATCCAAAATCGAGAAGAGCCTTGAAAAGCAGGAAAAACCTAGCCAATGGAACTTGAACGAAACCCTCCCAAGGAAAACCTAGAGGGAACTATTACTTAATTATATATAATTCTTAAACCTAACAAATAAAACATATAAAACAACCATTAAACTTGAAACTTTCTTCTTTCTATTATATCGGAATTGTTTATAGCACGTGACCCGTTATACTCAAAGCATTACAACCTGTGATTCGTCTAACCGAATCATCAATACTAATATACTAAAGTAATCCCCAACCCTATCCCCAAAGTACATGTGTCGTGTTTGTATTAAAAATTTTCCCTCCAAAAAGCTCTATTTTTTTTTATTTCCTCTTTTTTATTCATGAAAATTAATAACATAGCTAATTAAAAAGAAAAATAGCAACCTAAAACATAGAGCAACTATAACAACTTAAATAAATAATATATTTTTTTATATAATCTCTTGAATCTTTAAGTACTCTACATTACCGTATCTAATCTATAATAATTTGACAACATAAATAAATACTTCTCAACCTTATAGTAATTTATAAAAATAATTTGTTTTCCTTGTGAAATATCCGAGCATTGCTCGGGTAAAGAACTAGTTATTGACATATTTTTCTAACCGATATTTGCACTTTTAATCAATTTCAACCATTGAACCATTTTATTATCATGATCACAATATAAGTTCAATTCCTCCGTTTGTTTTTAATCAGAACCTATATTAAATTTAAATTAACTGAAACATTATTTTAAATGGGTAATGATTATCACTATATAACTTCATCACACAAATTTCCCCCCTTTTTTTCTTATTATTTCTCTCCTCTTCTAAAAAACCAAAGCGCATTCCCCCCCCAGGTTACACTTAAAATAGAGTGAAGGATTTGTTTAGGGTCAAACTACTCCCAATACGTGGTCCAATCTCATAGTGACATATGACCCGAATTAAAGGGCAACACGTACCCCTATAGGAAGATAATACGTGGCCAAAACAAAGAGCACCTAAATGAGAGAAGGCATCCTTACACCAGGAGGCCCAATTCCCTAGAAAGCTGCAAAACGGCGCCCCCATCTGACACGTGCTATCACCTGATTGCGCAGCCAATCAGAGCACAAAATTTAAGGGCACTAACCCTAAGGGGCAATATTTCCCACCCCTATAAATACCCCAATCATTTATGATGGGAGGGGAGGATTGTGACATAACACAAAAAGAGCATTAAGAGCTTCAACTTCTCTCTAGTTTCTCTCTCTAACTTTTCCGTTTTCGATCACTAACTTGATCGTTGGAGGCAAATATTTCGGTACATGGAATATTCGTTGTTTGTAGGTGTCTGAGCCCATCTGTCCGGAGGCGTGACAAGTATCCCGAGAGAATCACAAAAAAACCCTAAAATATTTGGTGCTATGTATGGGGATACTTGTCCGTAATGGCAAAAGATGGCCAGACACCCGATACCGTTCCCGATCCTAGTCAAGACGGGCACGTAGAGAATCTCCTTGCTACAGTCAACATTAGTAATCCTCTGACTGCTTTATTTCACGAGGTCGAGGATCCCCGGGTGATTGCTGCTTCCCTGCAAGCCGTTATGAACAAACTCCAAAAGGAATTTTAGAGCAAGAGGACTTCTACTTCTAGGCAGCCGCCCAAGAGAGAAGGAGAAGGCGCTCCAAAGAAAATTCAGAGTAGGGCAACCAATGCCGAAGATGCTAGAAATACTCCCTTCCGACAATTGAAGATCACCCAGGGTACCACACACAAATTTGTCTAGGCTCCTTGAGAAAACACAATCGGCTACGGGGCAGACCAGGCAGTCTCAGAGGGAAGAACTTGAACCGTCTCGACGTTGGAGGGATGCAACAGAGTACATTCGGCACAAATAGAGGTAGCGAGTGGCCTACTCGGACATAGCTTCCACTCCCACTATGCCGGATGATTTCTCCAACCATACCCTCTCCAAGCACACCAGCTCGGCCAGGACCAGCTGTAGACACCTAAAAATGTCTTCCCAAAACCAAATTCGGTGATAGACAACCTTTCACTGCCATTATTGGTCGAGTCAAGTATTTAATCTGGGAGTGCTTAGTCCATATTTCTCTTCAATAAACCAACCCAATTCTTAACCCGTTTCCCTAAACTGACCCAATTCCAATTTAAAATGAAGAAGATATGAGTGAGACACTAAACTCGGCCCAAATCCGAAACCCTTTCACTAAAATGACCATATATTAAAATTTACAAATGTTTTTGACCTGATTCCAATTGGATGGAAATTATACTTGATAATCTTTCCAACGATATATTATATGCCTTATTCCAAGTTACGAATCAAAAGTTGTCATTATTTTAAAAACGCGTAAAAAGACTAAAATTACTACGCAATAGCTAAAACGCCGCGTCACGATGTATGCCAATGTGGCACGATGCATTGTAGTATTATACCGTGTCACGGTGCTTTCACGTGTCTTTTCCGCGTTTTTTCTCACGAACTAAATGAATTTGGACGTAGTTTTGGACAGACTAAACACCCCCACACGGTGTACTGTACCGTGCCACGGTGCCCAGTACCTTATCACGATACACACACTATGTCACATTGCCCAATTAGGGTTTTTCCGCGACTCTTATTTCTTCTAGGGTTTCGTGAAATCCCCTATTCATTTCTTTTATAAATACCCTACTGATTTCTCTAGTTTCATGGCACCAAATCATTATCTCTTCCTCTCTTATACGTCGAATAATTATCTCTTATCCCTCTTATGCACTAGCCTAAACACTAGGCAACCTATTCTCTCATAATACTTCCCCTAAGCACTCCAAGGAGTCCATACTTGACCCGAGGTTCTGTCCTGAAACCAAGGTGACAAGCTAAAGTCGTATCACCTAATCAAAAGTATTACCTAAGTCCTCAACTAATGTAGATAGGGAAGTAGGGTCGAATCCACAGGGAAACAAGTTTTTCTATTCCTAATTAATTAATATAATCCAAAATATTAAGTAACCAAATTTGTTGTATGGGAATTAAACTAAGGAGAATAAATAAGGAGAAAACAATAATAAAAAGTCTAGGGTCACAAGTTCACCAATAATTAATATTTCGGGATAAAACAAAACAATCAATAATTAATATTGCACATATAACATGATTAATAGGCTCTTGCAATTTATCAATCAACATAGATTTAATAGGCTCTTGCAATTTACTAGATCTAAGTTCCTATTGAAAATAGCCTTTAATATCAAATTAACATCTGCTCGATTCATCAATTCAATATTGCTATACTTTTACAACCAATCACATATGCTCGATTCATAATCTAATTGTAAAGCGTTCAAACAATTTAATAAGAAATTAACATGCAATATCAATAATCAGCAATAACAAATTATCCCTTCATATTAATTATGGATCTCCTAAAACCCTTGAAAGAAAATTACTCACGCATAATTAAATCTAAACTAATCAAAGAAAGTAAAGAAGACATGATTAAGATCAAAGCAAAGAAAATAAGTAATAAAGGAGAGAAGAGATAGTGCCAAAAGAAGGAAGTATGAAATTGCATAAACCAAGAGTTTAGAGAGAGAGAGAATTCTAAGAGTTTAATTAAGAGGAGAGAGAGAGAGAAGTTAGAGAGAGAAAGGGAAGAGAAGAAGTGCTAAACTCGCTTAACAAAAGCGTATTTATACTAAGCTCAAAAATCCTAAGCTTAAACAAATTAATCCGACACTTAAACTTCCTCCAGAAACACGCGCTCAATCAGGCGAGGCACCGCTCGATCGGGCCCCCCCTTTTTCTTCTTATGTGCATCTCTCGCACCCGGTCGGGCGCGAGACCGGGCAAGGAATGCTGCGACGTTGTTCTTCCACCCTGTCCGGCCGGGCGCGCTTCAGGGCGAGGCCCCTTGAACCGGGCGATGGCTTTGGCAACTTGGGCTTCTCGTTTGGGCTATTAACTCCGGCCCAAACTAAATTTCCTACCTCCTTGGGGCTTTAATCACTCAGTCCAATGCCTCTATATCTCATATGTCGAGCCCTTAATCACCGGTTTGATGACTCTAACCGGCCTTGGGCTACGAAGGATGGTCGTGCTCTTCCAATGCTTGTAGTTGCTCCAAATAATCCCGGGAAAAAGCTCCGAA
This sequence comes from Chenopodium album, assembly GCF_948465745.1. Lineage (NCBI taxonomy): Eukaryota > Viridiplantae > Streptophyta > Magnoliopsida > Caryophyllales > Amaranthaceae > Chenopodium > Chenopodium album. Next base: position 15,508,482 of record NC_137855.1, on the reverse strand, counting down.
TGTTCAATTACTTACAAAACACTACCAAAACTACGAAAACACTAGAGAACACAAATTAGTAATAAAAGTGGCTCTAAAGGGCCAAAAACATTACTAATTATGACCAAGGGACGGGGGTAAATCACCATATAAAATAGACATATATCAAAGCGTGAAAGGTAGAATTAACTAAGGGTTTGTACCAAATCAACTGTACTTTTTATTTAATTTAATTGTTTCAATTTGATTTATATTTTTATTGAAGTTACTAACAATTTATTCATGATGTAGCAATTCAAGAAAATGCGGAAAGTGAGTAGCTAATCACTTAATTACTCTTATTATTTCTTATTGCTAGTATCATGATTAGGGTTATTATGATTTGATTTGACTAACGCTATTATTGTTAAATTGCTTTCAATATTAATGTTTATTCTTTTGTTATTATGATCACCATATTGCATGTTTAAAGGGAATGTGTAATTAAAAATCACGACTAATAAGATAATTTAGACGATCGGTTTAGGTTACTTTTATAATCTTGTTGTTAATTGAAGTGATCACTAATATTTTAGAAATATGTTGCATTAAAATTCAACCAATTTAGCATAAAAATAGTTTGGAACAAATTGAATCTTTGTTTGTATGCCTTTGAGATCGCAGGAAATACTTTTCACTATAAGAATCGAGTAGATGCCAATACGGGCGAATGTGACTCCATGACTCACTTCGTACCATCATACCCGAACCTTTCATGGTTCCAAACCATATGGAGGTGGTAATCTCATGGATTATGAATGGGATGTAACCGTCATGGGTCAATCGTTGTTGTATATCGTTGTCCCTTAATCATGGTTGCCTTTTATGATCCGTGAATGGTTTATAAGTTCCTTAAAAACTTGTTGGTGGCTCCCTACTTTCCTTGTCCCTGATCGTATATGTCAATTCTCACTTCCTATGAGTGCAAAGCATATTCACCACATGCTTAACTTAGGCACGCTTCAAACGACGCCTACAATTTAGCGACTCCGCTAGGGAGGATTCTTGGTTATGTATCGATTTGAATGATTGGCATTAAGTAAGATGAGTGGATGAGACATGAAAGATTCTTGAATCATATTCTTATGATTAAATTGGCATTTTTTGCATATACATTGACGTTTTAACGTGGTTTTTTTTTTCGCCCGTAGGAAAAATTGAATAATCTGACCGCAAATGAAAAAACAGAAACACCAGTCAGATTTCCTAATTGTCATGCCATGACATGAATACTTTCACGCGCCATTCTGTACCGTGACACGGTGCTTCCTGTCGTGTCGCGGTAGTCCCAAAATCTTTCTAGTGATTATGTTCTCTTTTTCGTTATTAGGTTCCTTTTGTTTTTCTGAAAAAACGTGCGTGTTCTACATACGTCTTAGCCTTGGGAGATTTAAGCTCTATCAACCCAAAAACGCTCATGGCAATAAGGGTTCATCCGAGTTATTAAATCCACCCAAACTATGGAGTCGAATTCGATTTAATCACGAACTTGCGGAGCCGCCCGTTGGCATACACCCTCAAGGGAGGCTACCTTGCCAATGGTTCCAAACTCTTAACCATGGTATGTTTTTGACACCATATAAACTTAACCATAGTGGAACATAGAACTTAATCTTAGGTTGCAAACTCTTCTTTGCATCATTGTGCCTACGTGCCCTATTTGTATATTTGATCGTGTTGATCCTAACCTTAACTATCTTTCTTTGTCTATGGTGGTATATTTTATGACTAACAATTGCCAATAGACTGTTCTCACTTAGTGATTAGCGCAAACTCTAAAATTGACAAAAAAAATTAAGAAAATGCACAAAATAGAACTTAGAACTGATTATTGCGCCACGACAATCAACCCCGTGTCATGGCATGATACATCGCACCACGGTGCAGCGCACTGTGTCATAGTACCCAAGGAATAAGTCTGGTCAGCCTTTTTTAGTCTTCCGTGCTAATTTGGTCCTCGCGTCAGTCATTTTGGTTATTGTTCACATGTCTAGCCCTACGATCATACCACAAGTCTTATAACATCACTTAATCACTCACGAGTCAAGTATTAGTCCACACACTTCCTTTATTTTTTGACTCGAGTCGTGCACCACGTCGTTTATGATCGTATACTAGGTTCATGCACCTCCTTTTTCCGTCATAAAAAAATAAGTGGAGTTTGTCTCACGTGTTTTCAAATGTCTATCTTTCACTCTTACTAAGTTTTAACATGAGCTAATGCACATGTTTTCATTAGTATGCTCCCTGATCGAAAGCATATAATGTTCTTGATTTGGATACGTATAAGATTTATGTATGTATCTAGAGATGTTGTATTTCAAGAATAACATTTTCCTTTTCATCTTTCCCAAATTCAATCTTCACCCTTCAAGTTTTTTCTTCCAATTGCAACTGGTTTCAGTCAAATCCATTTTGATGACAAACCACCTATTCTTACATTACCAAACACACATTATACAGATAGTACTTCTGATAATTAAGTCTACTTCTATTTCTTCTACTCATTCCATATCATCTCTTAGTTCTTCGACGTCATCTCCTCCTCCTCATCCTCCTCCTCCTCATCATCATCATGATCATCATCATCATGATCATCATCATCATTATTATTATTATTATATCTAGACCTACCAAATTTTCTTCCCAATTCAGAATATTTTATTTATAATAGTGCAAGTGTTTTCGATTCTGTTCATTGGTGTGGTTTGGTTCATTAAAATGGGCTATAGTGAAAACTGGAGTTTACAGGAACCAACTACTTATTCGGAAGTTGTCACTGATCCTAGATAAGTTGATGCTATGAATAAGGAGATATATGAGCTTGAGAAGAATAATACTAGGATCTTGGTTGAGTTACCTACTTGGAAGAAGTGTATAGGTTGTAAATGGGTATTTGAAATCATGCTCAAAGTAGATGAGAAATTTGAAAGATTCAAAGCAAGGCTTGAGGCTAAGGGTTATAATCAAAAGTGGGGGATTGACTTTGATGAAACTTTTCCCCCTATAGTGAAGATGACTACAGTTAGGTGTTCGTTGTTATTATTGTTGCAAGAGGATGGCCTTTGTATCAACTAGATGTTAATAATGCGTTTTTACATGGAGATCTCTCTTAAGATGTTTACATGACATGATGACAGCCCTCGAAGGTTATCCTAATTTAGGAATCAAGGTGTGCAAACTTGTCAAATCAATGTATAGCCTTAAACAAGCCTTCAGAAAATAGGTTGCCCAAGTTAAGGGGGGGGGGGGGGGGGAGGGAGGAGCTACAGAGAAATTAAAGGGTTTTCAACATTCTAAATTGACTATTCATTGTACATCAAGTATATAAGTTATTAGGTCACTTTTGGTGTTGTATATGTTGATGATGTAACCTTAACTAGTGACAATGAATTTGAGATAACAACATTATTGAAGGGACATTTGGATAAGTTGTTCAGTATTAAGGATTTGGGAGTTCTTAGTTTCTTTCTTGGAATTGAGGTTGGGTATCGTAAGAATGCAATCACTCTCACACACAAAAAGTTAACTAAAGAGTTACTGAAACATGCTATTATTGACAAGACAAGCATGCAACAACCCCTTTACCAGTGAATCTGAAGCTGGAAGTAGAAGAAGGTGATTTTTATGAAGATCCAAGAAAATATAGATTTTTAAATTAATAGGAAAATTAAACTTCCTTACGCATATAAGACCAGACCTTTCTTACACATTCTAGCATCTAAGTCAATTTTTGGAGCTACCTAGAGTTCCACACTTTAAAGTACTAATTCATACACTCAAATATGTGGCTCCAACAATTGGGCAAGGAATTTTGATGAAAGGTGATACTTGAGGCTTCAACAATTGGGAAAACAATCAAACAAGCACCAATAAGCTGGATAGCAGATTTAGACTAGGCTGTTGTTTAATTGGATAGCAGAAGATCTATCTTAGGCTAAATCATTTTGCTTGGAAAATCTTCAATAGGATGGAAATCAAAGAAATAGGGGATAATTTCTAACAGTTCATTTGAAGCTGAATATATAGGTATGTCAGCACGCAGCACACCATGCCAAAAGTTACATGGCTAGTTATACTATAGGAGAAGCTAGGAGTTGCCAATTTAAAGCTTGTAACCTTGCACTGTGATAAGCAGAGTGCAAGGAACCTGTAGACACCAAATTTTGATCCTACCTTTGTAATTATCTTTATTAATTATGTTCTATTTTTTTAATTACTCATTTTTGCAAATAATTATTATTATTTTGCTAATTATTTTTATAAACTTAATGACGCTCGTTTTATTATGTAAAACGAAGGAAACGAGTAATAACAATGATTTTATTCATAATTTCCAAAGTACATGTTACAATTTGTACTTCTAAACTACTAAATTACAAAATATTGAAGTACAACTGACACTACATGCATTTTTACCCTGCTCCACCGAAGTAATTTTCGGATTTTTACTTGTGGATTAACAAGTAAATTAATACGGCCATTAGGAGGACCACTAGCCTCACAATGTACATGAAGTACACCCTTATCATCCTCATGTCTTCCTCAAATGTAAAGACAGGCTGATCTTCTTGGTTTTCTTGAAACATGGTGGTTAAGTTTAATGGTGGTTTTTATTTGATTTTTTCGGGTAAGGAGGAAGATGGAAGAAGATAAGAATTAAGTGGTGAGTGTAGATTTTGGATAAGGGTAATTTCTTTTTATAGTAAAAAGTAAGTATTTTAGACAGTATTTTTATACGTATATGTATAATAATTGTAAAGTATAAAGTACATTAATTTTGTCTCGCCAGGGGAATATGTCATTTTCCTCATAAACAAGCATCGTTTAACCCTTTAGAGTATAGTAAGTATATTAATATGTTCACTTAGACTGTTAGCTAGAGTGCCTTTTTTATTTTATTTAGTGATTTTTTGTGATTTGTGCACTACCTTATTATATGACCAGTTTACCTAAGCTATAAAGTCCACTACTCTAAAGACTCATGTCCGACCAAGGTAGGGAAATGACAAACATTCTCTTTCTTGAGTGAGCACTTTTTACCATTATGAGCTGTGGACTAAGATAATACCACCCTTTTTTTTTTAACTTATTTATTTTCCTTCAATCTATTTTGGATCCGATAAATTTCAATTCGGGACAATTGTACCAATATTATCTAACATGATAGATACGTGGATGTGAGTAAATTACAGGACAGAGGATTTTTTTTTATGTTTAATATTACGCGTACAATGTATTTTAGTAATCATATTGAAGCAATCATATATTGAATGCAACGTATACTACGGATCTGTTAGTATGCTTTTCATCTTTATTTTGGTTGTTTTGTGCACACCATACCACAGTAGGCCATGGTGGTATGTAACTTTATTTATTTATTTTATTAATTTTTTTTCTTTCTTTACTTTTTTTTCTTTTCCAATCATTTTGTTTTGCTTATTCAGTCTAGTTTGTGTGTTCTTTTGTTAATTTTTGATGTACGATTATCAATAGTGAAATAGCGTTACTTTTTTTTTATCCCCCGCGTTCAATTTGGACCAATTGTATCAATATTTATCCGACGCTAATTGGGACAGCTGGATTTCATACGCGTCAAATATTGTATTTCACTATTCAAAACACTATTTGACACTATGCAAACACTATTTGACACTATTCCAAATAGTAATTTCTGTTTTGAAAATTCACTTTGCCGACGTGAATTTGGCTTCCGTTTTATTCGTTTTCCTGTTGTTTTGATCTAATTTTGTATCTTTTGTCTTTGTTTTTTACGATTATGATAAATATAAATTTGTGTTTTAGTAGAGTAAGGCAAAATAAGAGTTCACCTTTTTTTTAAGGTCTTTCGGTCAAGGGAATATATTTTACTCTTGACCACCTTCAATTTATGTATGTTGTATGAATTAATATTGTATGATGTATTTTTCACGTTGACCATGTCAATCTTATGATTTTATATGATCTACTTTTTAGTGAGGGTTATTATTTGAAATGCTCATATTTATAAGGTTTTGTCGTATATTTAGATGTTCTTGGGTAAATTTATATGTACTATCTAAAAGGGCAAGGGTTATTTTTTTTTACTTATTCTGAAATATTTTGTCCAACCCTATTAGTATGGTAACCTAATGCCTTTGTGTATCTTTTAGAGCTGACATCTCAGAGCAGACTTTTTTCTTTTTTTTTTTGTATAAGTGTTGTTTTAACACCTTGGTGAGTATAATAGTCACTAATTAAATTTAGGTACTCTTTTATTGTATACCATGTGAGTATTATGACATGACTTGGTCGTATATATAATTTTTTTTATATACCATGGCATTTTAGAACCTTTTTATTATGTCAATATTTTTTTTTTGAATAATATTATTATGTGAATATTAGAGTTGATTTTATTACGGTTTTCTTTATTTTATCAGTTTAAGCGTTGCAAAACAGATTAGCAAGTTTGTTACATGTAAAACAAAAGAATTTAATATCAAGATTCTTATTATTACCAAAATCTTGATATTTACCAAAATTATCCTTGAATTTTAATTTATTTACTTTCTTTTATTTACATATTAACCCCTTTATTTTCCTATAAATACCCCCCTAATTCTCAAGTTTTAAACACACAAAAAATTCCTACAACTTCTCTCTCTTAAAATTCTCTCTAAAAAATTCTCCTCTAATCTTTGTTTTAGTTAAAATATCTCTAATTTAGCTTTATTATTAAGTTATTAGCTTATTAAAAAACATCTTATAATTAAGTGGTTATTATTATTTTTATTTAAGTTTTGTTATTATCTTTAATTCCTATAAAAAAAAACACAAAAACATTTCAAGTTCAAATATTGTTGTTATTATTATATTTGTTAAAAATATTAGTTTAATTGCTTAAGTATTCTCATTCTATCTTAAAACCAAAAAAAAAAGTTTATTTCTTAAGATTTATTTTTCAAGTTCATTTTCTATTATTAAAAATAAAAAAAAAAGTTCTTTAGCTTTATTTTTGCATCAATTTCTTCTAATATCTCAAAATTCCAAAAAATATTACTTAGACTCTTTGATTTCATTTTAACTAAGGAGTGATCATTTTTTCATCCTTGATAAACCAAAGAGGTTATCCAAAAATTGCTACATCTAGCTCAAGGTATTATTTTCAATCTTTTCTTAATTTCCTTAATTATTATTATTATGCTAACTGATATGTTTGTTTCCATGTGATGTTACCAATAGGGGTAATGATGATATTAGGTGCCAAACTAGCCCTAAATCTTTCATTACTCCACATTAGAAAGCCAAGCCTATTGGTAAGGTGATAGGTTATAAAAAAGGGGGGGTAATTGCATTTTGCATTGCATCTCTTTCTAATGCATTTTAAATATGAAAGGTTAATACATTCATGTGTCTGCCTAAAGTATATTTTTAAGAATGATTTATTTCTTAAAGTGAGCTTAAAAACCTAATGAATTAAGAGTTTATGTAGAGGTTGTTCAAGGGTAAAGAATTACTGACCACGTCCCAAAGATGGCCTATGAAACAACCTTTACAACTAGAATCAATTCTATTATTTAGCTCAAGTGATAAAACTTTTCAAGAGCTTTCCAACCATATCTCACAATAATTTTTACAACTTTTCTATGATTTTTAATGTTTTTTTTTTAGTTCAAGCTATTAAAGAGGTGAAATATGCACGTTTTTCTCTTAATCTTTTTTTAAAATGGTATTAATTTATTTTTAAGAAACTAATGGTGATATGAAACCTATTACACTATATTATATTTATACTTTTAAACTTATGGAATTTTAATTAAAATGTTTTTAATCTTTTTTTTTTAAGATGACTTCAGAAATAAAAGTTTTAACATGCATTATTTTCTTTTTATAATTTCGTGAACCTTTTTATTTCAAATTCTTTGGTGACACAATAATGAATCATGACTTTGCTTGTTTGTTTTTAATAAATAATGATAGTTAATATGAGGTTATGGCCTCATTTCCAAACATGAGGTTAAGACTAGTTGTTTAGTTGTATAAGGTTGTAACAATTATCCATCTCCACAAATAAAAATAAACTTATATCCCATCATAATTACCCGATGGATTAATTGACAATCGGATATGATTAAATAGTTTATTGTTCCCTTTTATTTGGAAGTAAGGCCTTGATAGGTGGCGTGTTTTACTTGGCCAATTCCATTAAGCCTAAACACATAACCCTAAAAACCTTACAAAAATTAACCTTGAGTGAATTTAAACCCAAAGTGAGATTATGTAGTGAACCTTTACAGTTTCGCTCAAAAAAATACCTTGACCCACTAAAAAGTCGTCAATCGGGACGCATTTGTTGAATTGTCTTATTCAAAAGACATTTTTGGTGATCACCAATCATGGTGATTTTTCTCAACCAAGGTGGTTCATTTTACTTTTATGAGTGAATCCGTCAAAGATCACTAAAATCCCACTTGCAAAAATGACGTTTATGTCAACAACCCAAAATAAAAACCCAATGGAATTGGTTATTTAAAACATGGCATCCGTCCGAACTACGAAGGTTTTGATCCGTGACTGAATTCAAAATTTACTATGATCGGTACGTAGTGCAACTTTGGTGCTTAAACCTACCTTGTATTAATTATTTATTTTTATGTGGTTGATATGTCTTAAAACTCGTTTTTTTTAACAATGCAATAGTAAGAGCTTGTTCTTTAGAACAGAAGTGAAGACGAGTTCCAGATGTTCGATTTTCTTAAACTAAACCCCGAACCTTGTGCCTTATTTCTTTTTATGGAGTTAGCAATTGATTTTTATTAAGTTTTAATTTCTTAAAATTGACTGTTTTAAAATCCGTCCTTATTCGGATAAAAATACGGTGGCGACTCTAATTTTTGTTTATAAGTCTTATTAGAGACTTAAGTGGAACCTTTTATAGACTAATCTTTGTCCAATAAAAACCAGGTACCACAAAACCAATGCACCATATGAAAGAACAAAGCACATTGAGATAGATGCGCATTTTACTAGAGACAAGGTACTAGAAGGTCTCTTGCAGATTTCTTATATGCCTACTTCGTCACAACTTGTAGATGTGTTCACTAAAGTCTTGCCTTGAACACAATTTAATGAGTTATTGCACAAAACTCTGCATGGTTGGCACAGTGCCTACTTTGAGGGGGGTGTTGAACATAAAAATAAATCAGCCAGAAGAGTTTGGGTATGTTGACGTGGATACATTTGACAACTCATCATAAAAGTTACTCCCTCCATGTTTAAATAAATGAAATGTTTCCCTTTTGCGCGTATGCAATGCAAAACTTTGAATGATAATATTTTTAATAATCAATAAGTAACTATTATAACAACTTAGATTCCGAAATGTAATTATGGTAGCTTTGTTTAAATAGAGCTTTGAGTTCATTTTCTCTTTTATCCAAAAACTTGTAAGAATTCTCTCAAATGCAGATTTATCTTCTTCATCCTCAAAAAAGCTAAAATGTAAATCTTACATGGTGCTACAGATTTTTTCAATTCTTATGCTTCTACTGTAGCCTTTGACAACTCAGTTAAGGTACTTCTTTGGTTATTTTTTTTTTGTTTTTGTAAGCATTTATAAATAATAAAACAAGAATAGGAGCCAAGTGAAAGACAAATAAACTGGGATGTCCTTAAGATATATGGTATCAGTTGTAGTTGACAATGGTTAGGAGACATATCCCATATCACAATTGTAGGACATTAGTAAATGGTAAGAGAATTATAGCACAATAGATCACTTAGAAATATCATGCATAATTCGAATATAACCTTGAATTGTTAGGAAATTGTTGATACCAAATGGTTAAATAATGGGGTATTAAAATTGCACTGCGAATGACCTTGATGACAAGGAGAATGACTTAAATAGTTGATATGATTGATCAAGTGAGTATAAAGAGCAATACTGACCGCTACAAAGGTATGCTAAAGAGATACTAAGGTCAAAACCTAAGACAGTGAAGTTCAAATTAAAAATCATATTTGAGAGAGTATACAAATTCTTATTTGGTAGAGATGAGAACAACCAAATGTCTTAAAATTCATGGGCTATGCAAAAAGATATAGACATAGTTTTTGCAACTACTAGCTAATGACTTAGGTATACCTAATGGTAATGACCTAATGTGTATATCATCATTCCTGACCAACAAAATAGATTGCTCGTGGCTACAAATCCTGAGACAATAAGGTGCGCGCAAGACATGTGTCCTGTAATTTCGTATTAGAGATTGGTGGGGGTTTATAGTGTAAGAGAAGTAACTAGAAAGAGGCAATACAAAGAGCACTACAAAGAAAGACTTCAAAAACATGCATGCAGGTTTTATCTTCGTCACTTTATGCTGCAAGAGATTTAATTTTTTTTTTTTCAACTAGTTGATCGAGGTAGTAATTTTCTAAAATCAAAAGTCGTGAATAGTGAAAAAAAGTGTGAGGTCTGAATAGGTAAAAAAAACGCAAATGCCAAGTTTTTTTCTTATGTTTAAATATAATAAAACCACAATATGTTAAAGTGGAGAAATATGTAGAGAAAATGGCTTAACCTTTATATTGATATTAATCACATATAAATACACGATACAATATAACCCAAATTGCCTAAAACTCCTAACAAGATAAACTTGAAAAATTTACGATATTGTCATATATAAACCAAATGGACTCTAATACTCCCCCTCAAGTTGGAGCATGAAAATCACAAATGCCCAACTTGCGTAAAAGAAAACCAAACTATTATTGTCCAAGAGCCTTAGTAAGTATATCTGCCAATTGATGACCAGTAGAAACATATTAGCAACTTATCACGAACAAAATGACAATCTACCTCAATATGCTTCGTACGTTCATGAAACACCGGATTTTTAGCTATATGTAGAGCCGACTGACTATCACAAAAAAAACTGCATAGGTTTTGAATGATTGACACCAAGAACAAACAACAATTGCTTCAACCATTTCAACTCACAAGTAGTGAATGCCATGGATCGATATACGGCTTTAACCGAGGATTTGGAGACGGTAGGTTGTTTCTTAGTCTTCCAAGAAATAGGGAAACTACCTAAGAACACAAAACAACCTGACAAGGAACGTCGATTCAAAGGACACGCCGCTCAATCACTATAAAAAAACGTCGTCAAGCGTAAATCCTTCATTGGTCGTAACAAGATGCCTTGTCCCAGACTACCCTTAAGGTAGTGCAAGACACGAATGGTTGGATCCCAATGAGAAACCTACGGTTCACTTAAAGCCTGTGCCAAAACATGCACAGAATAACTCAACTCTGGTTGAGTGACCGACTAATAGACAAATCGTCTAACCAAACGACTGCATTGTTCCGGTTGAGCAAACGGCTCACTGAAAGCATGTGGAAGACGATGATTCTGCTCCATCAGAGCATTAGTGGGTTTGCAGCCCAACATACTTGCCTCAGTCGAAATATCCAAAGTGTATTTTCGTTGAGAAAGAAAAATATCCTCTGGACTCCAAGCAATCTCAATGCCTAACAAATACTTAAGCACACCCAAATCCTTCATATAGAAGCTTTTACGCAAATAGGCCTTAAACCAAACAATAGCATCGTGAGAAGATCCCGCAACAATCAAGGCATCGACATATACAGGAACATGTAAAGAGACATTGACTTGTACATAGCTAAATAGAGAGTAATCATCATATGAATTTTTAAACCCAAAACCTCGCACAGCACTAGACAACTTTGAATACCACTGTCTCGGGGCTTGTTTCAAGCCGTATAATGACTTTTGCGACCTACTTTGCCAGGTGTCAGAGTACCGTACCTTAGAGGATACTGCATATACACCTCTTCATCCAAATCGCCATGAAGAAATGCATTATGTACGATCATCTGATGTAACTCCCAATTCAAAGAAACAACAACAACTATTGAAAGATGTACAGTACCCATCTTTGCAACAGGAGCAAAGGTCTCATTAAAATTAACAACGACAACTTGTCAATTTCCATGAACAACCAAACGAGCCTTGAGACGTTCCACCTTTGACTTGTCGGTGTACTTGATTTTATACACCCAACCAGTACCGATCGCTCTTTTGCCGGGAGGAAAATCCTCAACGGTCCAAGTGCCATTATGCTCTAAAGCGTCAATTTCATCTTGCATTGTCTTACGCCAACCGAAGTCTTTAACTTCTTCTTTAAATGAAGTCGGTTCCTTTCCCTTAGTAATCGTTGCCAAAAAAAACTTGTGTCTCATATAAATACAATTATATTCAACATGATAAGCTATAGGGAAATGTTTACCTGAGGAACGAGATTGAGGAAGGTCGACGGTTGATGGAGTGAGATCTATATTTTCAGTGATGGCTGTAATAGTGACATAGTGACGATGCCACGAAGGAGGCTGTTTAGGACGTTGACCACGACCCAATTCCTCCGACGTTGCAGAATTTCCCCTCAAATACATGGGCGAAATAACAAGAGAATTATCGACTATTTCTTGCTCCAAAACACTCGAAGATCATGCAACGGACAAACCACCATCATCACAAACTTCGCAAAACCGGGTAGCCGCGGACCGGATCGCGGCCTATCCAGCAGCAGGGTGGTTCAAATGTTGCATTTGTTAGGCTACTATGGGGGCTGCTGCCAGCGCCCAATGGAATCCCAACGGGCTTGGATGATTGCTGGCTTGTGTGCCCAGCTCGCCGCAAGTGCCCGACGGATTTCCATCGGGATAAGTAGCATGCTGGCGTGGGTAAGGAGACACACTTTCAGCAGGCAATGGGGGGGATTGACAGCAGCAGCAGGCTGCCCCGTGGCCTTGCTGAGACTGGGGAGCAGCTCCCGCGGCTAGGCTGCAGAGCGGGCTGTTTCGGCCTTTGAAACACCTTGGGAAAAAAATATATCCCCCTCATCATCATCCCACATTGGTGGATTGCAAAATATCGTTCCCACAACAATCGTCGCTCATTAGGAAGTTAGTCAAGGTATGGAAATTGATCCTCGAAAAACCGAACGTCCCGACTAAAAAAGAATTCGTTAGTATCCAAATCATAAAGGCGCCACCCTTTTTTTCCGTGAGGGTACCCAACAAAAATACACTGCTGACTCCGAGAATCAAACTTATCCTTAACCAGAGGACGATTTGCAGCATACGCAAGATAACCAAAACCCGCAAACTATCATATGAAGGTAGCTGACCAAACAAACACTCATGAGGAGTTTTACCTTTTAAAACCGGAGTAGGTGTGCAGTTAATGAGATGCACCGCAATCATAACACACTCACCCTATAAATACTTGGGCAACTTTGCCTGAAATTGAAGAGCACGAGCCACATTCAAAATATGCCTGAAATCAGTGTTTATTTCTGGGAAAATTGAAAAGACTTTCTTGAATACTAGAGAAATCCATGAGTTTTTCAGCATCAGACAATTTAAGAACATCATTGTACACGTATCGTCTTGCCTATAAATCAATTTAACATAAAAAAATCAACAATTAATTCAAAAAAAAGAGAAAATTGAATAAAAAAAAAAGAGGAAATCCAACCATGCATGCGGGAATTGAACAAAGACCCTGTAACACCCCTAAATCTCCTCTACAAAAATACTAATATATAATACGTATTATTATACCATAGACATAGATTTAGGCGTATACTGCTGCGTGATTACGCAAGGCTACTCAAACTTACTAAAACAAACCAATACTTTGCAGCAGAAACTTCAATACTTTTCTTTATTAATAATAGCCATATATAAATAGTAACCATTGTTATGAGTACACAAAAATAAATACAAAGACCAATATTCCTAATTTAGATGAAACCCATCCCGGGACTCCAAATGCATCAATCATTGACTCCACCTGAAATCAAGCAACACTATATACCATTACGCTAAACAGGGTGAACTAAAACAAAATAAGAATTACGAGTTAGCAAAATATGCTAAGAATGATAAGTGTAAGATAATGTAAACTCTATTTATTTGCAAACATGCTTTAAAACCAATTCCAATAATTAATCCAATAAGTTCAAAACTCATTATTCCAAAACCGATTCCAATGATTCAATATTCAAAATAATAGTTAATAAAACCAATTCCTTTATTAAGAACCAATTTCTTTTAATCCAATTCCTCACCCAAGTGTGCACCCCCCCCCCCCCCAAGCCAGTCCCCTAATATTACAAGACTATTCTCGAGGAAAGACTTGATCATACGAAGTCCAAGGCCTTATCAATAAACCAAGTCCGCATAGTGGGATTACTAACATGCTTATTAAACATTAATAATAAAGTGTACTATGTCTTTTTATTAGCGCAACACTTTTGTTAATCGTTTTTTTTTTTTTACGTGCACAATTTTAAAATTAAATTTCTACACTTTTTTATCATTTAATTATGTCTCTCCTCACCATAATTCATATTCTTTTTTTTTTTTTTTTATGAGAGAGTGATGAATACCTTAGGTGGTTAGAGACTTAGAGCATTTTATTTATTTTTAATTGTTTAGTTTAAGGGATTTTGGGATCAACTTTTCCGCCTTGTGGCCTCTCTAAACTTTTTATTTTAAATTTGTTTGTAATTTCGTTGCTAGCATCACTTAATTTTAAATAAACTATTTAACCAATTATGTCAATAATTTTTAATTCCACGACAAACCCGGTTAATTGTTGCATTCAAAATCAGAGGGAGCAACACTTACAAGAAGGATTGATTAAGACAAGTTTAGCGTGAGTGACAGTGATGAGTAATAAAGATTTTACATTATTTCCACTATCTTTTCGATGAGGGAGATCAAGAGGAATAACAATCAAAATTCATCCTTGTAACCTTGTTTTCAGAGCACGAACGAAGCAAGGAACGAACGAAGAAGAGAAGAGGAAAAGTGAGGAATGAGAGTTGCTGCAGCAATAGGCCAGGGCTGCGCTTACGTGAGTGGTCAATGACAATGTAGATGGTACAGCCTGATTACGCGTTAGGAAAGGGAAAGTAAACGTCAGGAAGAAAGCGAAAAGAGAGATCAATGTTTCATTAAATTAAGATTCGGTAAAAAGAAAAACATCAGCAGCAATAGATGATGCAGACGTTATCAGTGTGGCTGTTCTTTGGTCTCATTGGTAGTGTAACTGATGTTTATCGCAGTAGTGCAATAATTTTACGAGTGTATGGTATAAGGTGTATTGCAATAACTGATGTTTTGGGTTCTGCACATTGGTCGACTCGGTTACAGATCGAATGAGAAGCAACCTCTGATGTGCTAGATATTGTGTTGGGAAGCAGGAAAGAACACCAACACATATTTATATGTTTAACAAAAGGAAGATAAGTGGCTAAGAGTGAATTGAAACAGGGGAATTCCTTGATGAATTATCATAATTCATTAACTATATATGACTATTATATTGCTGGAATCAGATTATATTTATTATATAGTTATATATCTATATGTTAAGATATTACTGTAACATACATGAGAATATATGGTACAAAATACTGCTAACAAGATGAATCGTCTTCTTTACATTACATTTGCAATGTTTTCGATGTGGGACAAGTAGACACTAAATTGCAGCCACATGATCTGTAATTCTGTGTGAGCTAAGAGTTTAAAATTGGTACTGAAATCAATTAAGGAAGGTGCTCTTCTATGGCGGTGAACGGTTGACAAGATATGTATACCTTATATAGTTATATTTTTATTATATAATATTATTATTTATTAAGGAAAATTTGATAATTACTACCTATTATAATTCACATATTACTCCGTAGTAAATACCATAAAAAAAATTTATTTTATTTTATTTTTATTTTTTTAACCACCAACAATAGTTTAAAACCTTAAATTTTACAATTCGTTTGCCTAACTGCCCTTGCATGATGTCATCCCCTTTAATTTCCCTATTGTTTTCCCATTTTTTTCTTTCGATATCTTCTTCTCTAGATCTAATCTTAAACTTCCACTTTCTTTCTTCTTTAATTCCATTTAGCAAAGCTAATCACCAATTTTATTTAAGTTGAAATATATAATTTTACGACTTAACGGTTTAATCTTTAAAAGTGTTGATCGATTTAATAAAAGTTGTTGATTTATAAATTACTTAATTTAATTAATTTGCAGCTCATTATGGGCCTGAGTATTTGGTATTTTAATTGTCCCTCTACCCGGGACTGGTTAAGTAAGACCATGAGCTTTGTATGGTATGGTCTTTCCTCGATTATAGTATAACTTAATTGTTTGGGGGGTGTGCACACTTAGGTGAGGAAAATTGGTTTAGGAATATATCAAAAATTGAGAAGTTTATAAATTGGAAATCTATTGGTTTGGAAAGCTTTTATTGATGAATATTACTACCCTTGGAAGGTTTAAATATTTTTGGAAAGTTTAATTTTGGAAATTGACTCGTGACAGGTTTAGATTCAAATGCTTATTTCGAAAGCATGTTTGCCTAATAAAAGTATTTACATGCCTTGCACTTATACGTACTTAGCGTTTTTGCTAATCTGTTTTCCTTTTTGTTTTGGTTCGCCCTGTTTACTATTTTGATAAGTAGTCTTGATTTCAGGTGTGAAGTTGTTCGTGCGCATACTAGAGTCGGGATTGGGATCACATAGTTAGGAATTAATTTTATTTATATATGGACAAGTTTTTATTATTAGTTTACTTTGAAACATTTATTATAGTTATTACTATTTTTAATAAAAGTTAGTTATTTTTCCGCTGCAATTTGAGTAATTAATTAAGCCTTACGTTTTCATGTGGCGGTAATACGCCCAAGTCTATCTCTACGGTATTTGTATACGTATAAATATAGTGTTTACGTAGAGGGAGATTTGGGGGTGTTACATTTGTAATCCTAAATATTTGTCATGACCCTCCACAGCCTTAAAAGATAACATCATCTGAAGAATATTTTTCCGTTCTTGCTCAATGTTTCGGCTAAAGGATACCTCATATTTATCTATATTCAGTTTCTAACTAGAAGCAATTTCATAGGTTAAAAGAATTCCGAGCACATTTTCCACCTCCTCTTCATTTGCCCGAACAAACAAGAAATTGTCATCTACAAAAAATAAATGGGATATCGGATTAACATTCCGACCAATTTTAACACCATGGATGAGTTTTCTATTTTCAGCATCCCTAATCAAAGCAGACAAACCCTCCGCACACAAAAGATCCCCTTGCATAAGTCCCCGACTAGGCTTAAAAGATTTCGAAGGTTATTGACCATTCACAAGGACATCAAAAGAAGCTGTAGTAACACATTTCATCACCAAAGCCACATAATTTTCCGACAAACCTAGTTTCAGCATGATTTTTTCCAAAAAATTCCATTCCATACGGTCATAGGCTTTACTCATATCAAGCTTCAACCCCAAATACCCTATTTTCCCTTTTTTCTTAGCTTCTTTCTTAGGTAGTGAAAACACTCATAAGCAACCAGCACATTATCCATAATCAATCTACCTGGAACAAAACCACTCTAGGACTCATGAATAACTGAAGGGAGTACTACTTTTAACCTATTAGCAAGCACTTTGGTGACAATTTTATACAACACATTACATAAACTTATAGGTTGATAATCAACAGGAGACTCACATAATTTTTTTTTCAGAATAAGTACAATATGAGTCTGATTAATAGAGCCTATGTCACCATTATTATTAAGGATATCAAGTACTCTACCAACAACATCAACACCAACAATATCCCAGAATTGTTGAAAGAAGATATCTGACATACCATCAGGGCCGGGGGCTTTTGTAGGATGTATTTGAAACAAAGCATCATGGACCTCTTCCGCAGTGAATTGAGTAGCCAATGTAGCACGTTGCCTTCCTGTAACTTTTTCCTCCACCTTATCAATGATTGGTTCCACCTCAATGTGACTATTAGATGCAAAAAGTTCAGTGAAATAGTCAACAAACACTGCCGAAATCTGTTCTTCATCAATAAAAATATTGCCCGCCGAATCAGAAATTTTATTTATGTTATTCCTCTCTGCTCGTTGCTTTGCCTTAGTGTGAAAGAATGTCGTATTATTATCCCCATTCTTGAGCCATTATTGACGACTTCTTTGCTTCCAATACATCTCTTCACGGCGCTCCAACTCATCCATACAGTCATCCAAAGCTCGCATTTGAGCAATAATTTCATCCGTTTGAACCTCACTCATAAGGCTCTCCTGTAATACCCCGTATTTTCATACGTATTTTCCTAATTATTAATTAGGAATTATTTTATAAAAAGGGTATTTTAGTAAATTTATTATTTGGAGCCAAAATAATATTTGAATTTTGGCGCCAAAAGTATTTTGAAAACTAATCATTATTTTGGATAAGATTTATTATCCATTTATCCTATTTTAAAAACCGGATTATTTATATATTTCGGATATTTTAATTAAGGCAAAAGCTATATTTTATTATTATTTTAATAAGTCCGAAAATATAATTTATTTAGCTAATAATTTCAGATTTTCTTATGTATAAAATCTGATTTTATAAGTTAAATTATTTGGTGAATATTTGGTATTTTATTATTTAATTATTTATTACAATATATATTATTTACACAATTATTTTTAATTCCTTAAAACTAGCAAAATATATTCCTAAATACTAAATAGGAAGGCTGAAAATATGAGCTTAGGAAAGCTCAATAATTTCGGCCATCCCATAAAGATTTTGGGAAAATATTTTGGTAATTTGTATTTTTAATTATCTCCCTAAAATCTCCTATTTTCCATAATTCTAATTCTCCATCTTTTTGATATCCAATTATTATATTTTGTTGCCATTCATTCTTCTTAATTATTCCCCAAGCAATTCCAATTTCCTTAATATTTTTCATGACATACATACCTTCCATATTCAATTATACACAATCCCTTCAAATATCAAAACTTTCCTTAAATCTTTGCTTACTTCTCCAAGTAATCTCTTAAACCCTAATTACCATAATTATTCCTACATTTTCCTACCATAATTCATGCTTATACTAGCCTATAAATACCCCTTCATACCTCTCACATTTTTCACACAAATTCTCTTCTTTTCTTCTCCTCAATTTTACACAAATCATCCCGTCCATCTTTGAAGCCAATTTTCGGGCACTTCTGGTCAGTTTTTGGGGTAGTGACGTTTCACAAAAAGTTGTTCCTCTCAAAAAATCCTTGAGGTTAGGCTCAAGAATCACTCAATTCGGAGTTATATTGAAGGAGTTATAGCCTCTGAAAGTTCTGCCTATTATTTCATGCGCAAATCCAATTCTTTTCTTCTCCTTTTCTTTTATTCAATTATTATTATTATTATTATTATGGGAGATTAATATGAAATTATTATGAGTAGTTTTAATTATATAAAATCATGTTTTAATAATATTCATGTTGAATTAATTTAAGAGGTTCATGTACATATAGTTAGGAGGGTTTAATTTAATTATTTGTGATTATTTGTTAACCTTATATTGATTAAGGTTATATTTATTTGTAGGGTGTTTTTTATCAAGCTACTTGAGAGTTCTTTTGAAGTGTTGTTGGCTAAGTGGAGATCAAGGTACGTTAGGTGGCTAGATACCTTGAAAGTGATCGGTTTGAATAACATGTTTGAATGATGAATTGGATTAAATTGAATTGAATTATGGTTTATGAATTAAGAGTATGTTTAAAGGATTGGTTTTAATAACTAAATTGGTTTATTGATCTTTTATAACATGTTTTGATTAATTAATTTATTATTCATGTTTAAAAAGGATTGATTTTAAAAGCATGTTGAATTTATTAAAAAGAAGTTTGGATTATTATTAAAGGTTGAATTATTGGATTTAAAAGAGGATTTATAGAATCATGGATTTATTATTATTTATGCTTTATAAGCATGTTAGTAATCCCACTATGCGGATTTGGTTTATTGATAAGACTATGGACTTTGTATGACCTAGTCTTTCCTCAAGAATAGCCTTGTAATATAAGGAGACTAGCTTGGGGGGTGTGCACACTTGGGTAAGGAATTGGATTTAAAGAAATTGGTTCAAATAGGAATTGGTTTTAAATAATCGGAATTGGTTTTAAATAATTGGAATTGGTTTTATTGATTATTGATATTGGAATTATTGAGAATTGGTTTTAAACCATGAGTTTGGAATTATTGGATTATTTATTGGAAATTGGTTTTTAAAGCATGTTTGCGAATAAATTGAGTTTAATCATCTTGCACTTATCGTACTTAGCATATTTTGCTAACTCGTACTTCTTATTTGTTTTGGTTCGCCCTGTTTACCGTAATGGTAAGCAGTGTTACTTATTTTCAGGTTGGAGTCAATAAATGATGCATTGGAGTCCCGGGATTGGTTTTCACTAAATTAGGAATTTGGTCTTGTATCTATTTTAAGTACTCATAACTTTGGTTACTATTTATGGTTATTATTAATAAAGAAGAGTATTGAAGTTTCCGCTGCAAAGTATTGTTATTTTAGTAAGTTGAGTAGCCTTGCGTAATCACGCGGCAGTAATACGCCTAAGTCTATCTCTACGGTATAATTATACGTATTATACTAGTATTTCCGTAGAGGGAGATTTGGGGGTGTTACAAAGTGGTATCAGTTTTCAAGGTCCTAAGGAATAGTAATAAAAATTGTGGGTAGACTTAAGGGGCATATAGGATAGATAGAGTTTCGCATTTGTGCGTGAGTGAAAAGCTTTATTTTACTTAAAAACTATTTTCCTATTTGTGGAAAGATGAGGGAGAAAAGTGTTTCGGGGTTTTTTGTGATTCCCTCGGATACTGGTCGCGCTCTGTTGACAAAGACTCGGACACCTGCAAAACAACGAATATTCCGGTGATCGGAATATTCGCCTCCGACGCTCAAGTTAGTGAACGGAAACGGAAAAGGCTAGAGAGAGAAAGTAGAGAGAAGTTGGAGCGTTTTTAGAGCTCTTGTATTAATGTCACATCAAAATCCACCCCTCCCATCATAAATGATTGGGGTATATATAGGGGTGGGGGCATGTGCCCCCTAGGGTTTATGCCCTAAAATCTCGTGACATGATTGGCTGCGCAATCAGAGGTCGCCACGTGTCGTGGGGGGCGCCGTTTTACGGCTTTCAAGGCTTTCTCGGGATTTGGGCCTGAGGTCATCAGAGCCCTTTTCTCTTTCTG
Organism: Chenopodium album; assembly: GCF_948465745.1. Lineage (NCBI taxonomy): Eukaryota > Viridiplantae > Streptophyta > Magnoliopsida > Caryophyllales > Amaranthaceae > Chenopodium > Chenopodium album. Next base: position 15,487,293 of record NC_137855.1, on the reverse strand, counting down.
ATTGTAGCTTTAGGGTATTTAGATATGGCTGACAGGTGTCACCATAACAGGTGGACACGTGTCTCACTCTCATAGGGCCACGTGTCACCTGTTTATTGGGCCACGTGTCACTATGAGATTGGGCCACGTACCTGGGGTATTTTTACCCTAAACATTTTCCCCTCAGAGGGGGTGGCTCGTACACTTACTGGCCGCCTCCTCTGATCTTGCATTCTGGACGTCCTGGTACTCTGGGTTGAGTTTACTTCCCATCTGCCCTAGACGTCCACATACTTTCGATTCAAGGCTCTTTTTGCTACGTGGACGTCCGTACTTTGAGAGAGGCTTAACCTCTGAATTCATGCGGTCGTCCACTTATTTCAGGCTGGACGTCCTCATACTCTGGGAGGGGTTGATCTCCTAACTACCCAGAACGGCCACAGAAGTGAAACTGGACGTTCTGATACTCTGGGAGGAGCTTATCTCCTAACCACCCAGAACGGCCACAGAAATGAGACTGGACGTTCTGATACTCTGGAGGAGCTTATCTCCTAACCACCCAGAACGGCCATAGAAATGAGACTGGACGTTTTGATATTCTGGGAGGAGCTTATCTCCTAACCACCTAGAACGGCCACATATTTTCTTTGGGGTAAACTGGGCTTCCATGATTTCAGACGTACTTCTTGGCTTTCTAATCATGCTTCGTACGTCTCAATTCCTGTTTTAGACTGTACGTCTGAAAACTGGGCGGACGCTTTTCCTCTTAGATTTTCTCAAGTTTTGGAGACTAAGTGTTGAAGGTGTAAAATTCTTGAATTTTCCACTTAACTCATTTCAATTCACTTTAACGTGCCGTTAATTGTCCGTCTGGTCTTTTTTCACAAGTTAACAGAACCCTAACGTCGTTCGGGCCCTTTCTTCGAGTAATTTCTCAAGAAATTACCGTTTGAATGTTTAGGCGGCAAAAATGATTTTACCATTTTACCCCCATGAATTCATTCTATAAATATGGGAAGTGAATTCTCATTTTCACACTTCACCCAATTGTGAATTCTAGAGAGAAGGCAGAGCATTCTAGTGAGAGAAAGTGATTTTTCCCCTAATCTTCAAGAGCGCCGCCGTGAGTTTGAGTTTTCCGTTGAGTTTTCCGGGCATATTTGAGTTTTCCGGTCAATCTTCAAGAGCTTCACCACCACCTTCAAAGTTTTCAGAACGTACAGAGGTAGGCCGTCTACATTTCCCCTTTTTATTTTTCCTTGTTTTTCTTTTTCTTTTACTTCAATTCTGGATCCATACTCGGCTTCGTCCGACTCTTCTCATGAGGCCGGCCGTTCTCCTGGGACTGAGGAATCTAGAGTGGACGGAGAAGAGATGTCTCCTCCTTGGAGTGAGTCTATGTCTGATGTGTACATACTCACCCCCACTTATTCTTCTTTGTCCCAACAGGCAATGGCAAGAACTATGCGTACGCGTGAGCGTCATGCGGCCAGGAACCCAGACGGCAGTCTGGTTCATCCTAGGGTCCCCTATGACCCTAGTAACTCAAGTACCATGGTGGAGACTGACTCCACCACTCAAACTACGACCGCCTCCACCGGCTCCCATCATTTGGCCGTGGAGGTCACTTCTTCTTTCGAGGAACGCCTTCAAGCTGAAGGCGCCTCGTCCGCTCCTGCCCCGGAACTTAGGTTCCCTCATTTCGCCAGCTCGGTCATGGATGGGGCCGAGCTGGTAGCTTGCAAAGACAACCCTTCCAATCTTGGGGCGGACGCTTCTGGCTCGTCCGTCCCCACTTCTTCTCGACCTCGGCCTCAACTGGGTGGGGCGGACAGACCCTTAACCGGAATCTCAATCCGCGAACCGTCCGCCCTGCCTATTCGCAACGCCCCTCCTTCGGGAAATGGGGCGGACGCTGCCAAGGATAAAGGCAGGCGTCCAATGGTCGAGGAGGACGTTCCTTCTTCAATGGGCGTTCCAAGCTCAAGGGGCCGAAGCTCGGCCGAAGCAGCAGATTTGGACAGAGTGCTGTCTTCGGAATTTGGGAATGCCCCTTCTCACCAAGTGGAAGAAAAAGAAATTGAGAAAGTGGCCGTGGGTGAGACGGCTGAAGGTGAGGCGGCGGCCGAGGAAGACGTCGCCAACATAGACAACTTCAGGGACCCGTACGCTTGTATAGTTGGGGAGACAGCCCTGAAGTTTCTAAGGAAGGATTTTGAGAAGTATAAGGAGTCCCTCCATTTGGGGGAGAGATTCGAAATACAAGTGCCCAGGAAGGCCATTGCTGTGGCTACCTGGGATGAGGAGAAGCCGCGCAAACGGGCGTTTTGCGTTTACAAAGTCGCCTTGGACGTTGGGCTCCGCTTCCCTCTTCACCCATTCGTCCGGACTCTCCTGGACGAGTATGACATCGGCCTCTTCCAACTGACGCCAAACAGTTGGTTGAACATTTTTGGGTACTTGGTGACGCGCATCGCCAAAAAATTCACGCCAGACTTTGCGGTCTTCTGTGAGATGCACTCACTTACTCGGCTGGAAAAGGATGTGGACGGTTGGCTCATCTTGAGTGCAACCAGGGACTATATGGTCGTGGTCGACCGTGTCAGCAAATGGAGGGACTGGAAGCACCGCTTTTACCGCATCAAAACTCAGGATGCGGAGTTCAATCTTCGCATGAACAGGTGTCGTCCAGAGCCTATTCAACTCGGACGCGGAGACCACAAGCCTGACAAGCCGCCCATCCACCCAAGCCACGAACACCAGCTCGAGTACTTCAAAGTTAATCGAGTCAAGCGGGGCAACAAGACTAAACGTGTCCCTAGCCATTGGGTTCCTCTTGCCAATTGGCTTAGGGACCCTATCTTCATGTCTGCGTACGGCCTGTACTAGAACATGCCCCAAGGTGGACACTTAGAAATATAAAACTTCTTGTACGTACGCAGAATTTTTTAAGAAAAATATTCTAACACTTTTGCTTTTTGTTTTTGCAGCGGAGGCGTACGCAATGCTTGACTCGGCCCAAAAAGGCGAGGTGGAGATGTCCGAGGTGGACTTGGCCAGATACAAGGCTCGTTTCAAGATGTACGAGCAAATCAAAGAGGTAAACACTTAGGTTATTTTTTGAATTTCTCATTCCTTGCTGTGTCCGTTCTACTATATTGGGAGGAACCCACTTCCTGAGTTTGCACGGACGCTTTATGTCCGTTCATGCATGCTGGAAGGGAGCTCCTTTCCCAAATCACACGGACGCCATCTTGTGCTTTGACTTTAAAAAATTTTCTAACTTTGTATTTTTGCAGCCCTCCTCTTCCTCTCCGAAGGCCAGGCGGAAGCAGCCGGCCACGTCTACTCCGGATGCGAACGCACCCAAAAGGAGAAAGACGGTTGCTTCCAAGCCGTCTTCCAAGGCCGCGGCAACGGCAAAGCCGCAGACTGTTTCAACGCAGTCTAAAGGAGAACAACCCCGGCTGACACAAAGCGGGGCCTCCAAGCCCATGGAACCTGTTGCTGATCAGGTCCATGAAGAGTCCGTCCCTTCGGACGGTGGGGATAGGTTAACCCCAGAAAAAATGACCGGTCGCTGGATCGGGACGATGCTGGTCAACCAGCCGTCCAGCGATGCTGAAGAAGTTCGTCCGGATGAGGGGGAGGCTCCTTTGCCGCCTCCTCCCACCAATCTTTCTCCTCCAACCTTCTCCACTAGTTAGTCATCTTCTTTCTTACTTTTTATAAGTCTTTATTTACTTGTGAATTTTAGCTAACTCTTCTTACATGGTCGTCCGCAGATATATCAGAGGAGATGCAGTTGAAGGTACCCGGCCAGTCACTGACTGGCGCGGACAAGAAGGCCATGCGCGAGGCCATGGTACACGCGGTCCCCCAGGCGCAGCGTGACAAGCTGCGGGGGATCAACGAAGGCTTCCTCGGCCCCATGCTAAATTGTAGCGCCGAGGTATATTTCTGTCTCCTTATGCTTTTTCTTTCCAACACTTAGAAAATTTTTCTATATTTGACTAAGTTTCCTTTTTCTGTCCGCAGCTCTTCCTCCGTCTGAACGCCTTCCTAGATTGGAAGGACAAAGAGAACGAACGGTTGAAGAATGCTTGGGCGGAGATCCGGAAGGCCGAGGATGCTGTAACTGGGACGGCCGTCGTCCAAAGGGTACACTTTGAGACCCAAATAACCGCGCTGTCCGACAAAGCGGCGCGGCAAACAGAGGACCTGGTAAAACTGGGCAAGGCACTCGATCATGAGTCCTTGGCCAGGGAGGCCATGAGGGTTGAAAGGGACGAGGCCGTCCTAGAGAAGGAGAAGTGGAGGTTGGGCTTTAAGGCGTCCGAAGCCTTGAGAAGTGAGCTGAAGTTGGCCCAAGCCAACCTTAAGTCTGCTCTAGATGAAGCGGACGCGTTGAAGGTCGAGGTGGAGACCTTAAAGAAGTCCCTTGCGGACTATGAGGAGCAACTTAAAACTCCTCGGCCGATCAGCGTGGAAGAAGTCATCCACATCGAGCAAAATGCTGAAGAGAGGCTTAAGGCATACTTCTTTGATGCCTTCGACTTGATGGTGGACAAAGGTGAAGCCGCCTATTACGAGGAACGCTTCAAGAAGCGGCTTCAGTACGTCTGCCTTCGAGAAGATGCAAGGAAGGCCGGCATGCCTCCTCCAGAACTAGTAGTTACTTCCCCCGAGTCCGGAGAGGACGGGGATGAGGAGGAGGAGGCGGTCGACAAGGCTGCCCCGGCCAAGGACGCCAAGAAAATGGAGGAGCCTGCCAAAGACAACACGGCTAAGTAGAGCTCAGGTCCTCCAGCAGCCGTCTGCCCAGCTTCCCAACTTCTTTCCATATGCAGCTTTTTATTTACTTAGCCCATTTTGTACTTTCCTTTTTTTGTTCTTATTTTGAGGCCGCCTGTTCGAGCGGTTTTGTAAACATTCCGGCCGCCTTTGTGCGGTCTAATTAATGAAAATTTTGTCCGCCTTTTGAGCGGGTTTTACTTCTGTTTCATACTTAGCAATTTTTTGCAAATTTTCTGCTTTTTGCAAATTTTTCGTACGCCTCAATATTATGCCTTGTCGTACGTTCCTAGGGGTATGCCCTTTTATTCGGTGTTCGCCTAGTCCATTTTCTAAGTGGTTTGATTAACTTGGTAGTTTTTATACCTTAAAAGGGTATGCCGACTAGCAAGTTAATCAAATCATAATAATGATTGCCCTTGGACTAGGTGAAGCACCGAATCAATTTAATTGGCCGTTCGGCTATCATTGTACGAGTAGTCCGTTGAATCTATCGCTCGGACGCACCCTAGAAATCCTAAGTATTATCTCAACTTAGAGATTCCTTGATCGGCCGGGCCAAACGCCTAGGTATGCCCTTGCCCTATTTGTAAAGGACACTTGCTTTCCACACAAGTTCGGGATACCTTGCCTCAATCGTCCGCCTAAAATTGGGGCGGACGTAATCAGTTTTTCTTTCTTCTTTTTTTTTCTTTTTTTTTTTTTTTTGCATGGCCGAATTGCTATATTGGGAGCAACCTTGCTTCCTTTTTACCTCGGCCATTCAAAGAGAATGATAAGCCGTGTTACTATATTGGAAGCAACTCAGTGAGTCATTTCATTCGGCCGTTAATCATAAATAATAACAAGCAAATAAATACAAGTAAAACAACAAATAATTCAACAATGTCTGGCTTTTCATTAATGTTGTCAAAAGTACATTGTTGTGGCCGTATGGCTTTAATTACAAGGCTCGGTCAGTAGACCTAGCTGTATAAACAGCTTTTTGGCTAAGTACTTAAAGAAACAAAACTCAAACATAATACTTCTTCAAGTTATCAGTGTTCCATGTCCGTGGGATCTGACGGCCATCAATTGCCTCAAGGCGATATGTGCCGTCTCGGACTTCTTCCCTGGTTCTGTACGGCCCCTCCCAGTTTGGAGTCAACTTGCCATCCTCATTGGCACGGCCAACAACTTCCATTTTTCTCAACACTAGATCCCCCATTTTGAGCGGCCGCTTAGACACTCGGCGGTTATATGCCCTTGTCATCCTTAAGCGATAAATTTCATGCCTAAGCGCCGCATTGCCCCTAGCTTCTGGAAGGAAATCTAAGGCGGTCTTCATGGCCTCCCAATTGGCCGATTCATCATAAACCATTACCCGCAAAGTGGGCTCATACATTTCAATTGGGAGTACAGCCTCAGCTCCATAGACCAAAAAGAATGGAGTCTCCCCTGTAGAACTCTTCGCTGTTGTCCGTATGGACCATAGCACATTGACCAACTCGTCTGCCCATAGGCCGCCTGCTTTTTCAAGCTTGCGCTTGATCCCATTTGAAATCAACTTGTTATAGGCCTCAACTTGACCATTGGCTTGTGGTCGGCCGACTGAGGCAAAACAATGAGTAATGCCTTGGTCTCCCAACCACTCTTTGAGTTGACGCGTCTCAAACTGGGGTCCATTGTCGAACACCATTGACTGAGGTACCCCATACCGAGTGATTATGCTTTTCCAAATGAAGGCTGACACATCCGTCCATTTAATGCCCCGGACGGCCTCAGCTTCAACCCATTTAGTGAAGTAGTCTACTGCCACTAGTACATATCGTCTCTGGCCGGATGCAGGAGTATACAGCCCCAAAATGTCCATGCCCCATTTGGCAAAGGGAAGCGGACTACTGATGGCTGATAGACTATTTGCTGGACGATGAATAAGGGTTGAAAATCTCTGGCACTTGTCACATTTTTTCACCATTTTCATGGCGTCCGACTTCAGGCTCGGCCAGTAATATCCCAAATGTGTCGCCTTTTCAGCTAAGGCTCGTCCTCCAATATGTGAACCACAATGGCCTTGATGAAGGTCATCCAACACATCATGCCCTTTTTCGGGAGTTATACATTTAAGGTAAGGCTTCACAAAGGCTCTTTTGAATAGCTCCCCATCCTTCATCTCAAACCAGGCCGCCTTCCTCTTCAATAGCCAATTCTCTTTCGGATCGTCCGGAAGTATTCCATCCCTTAAGTAGGAAATTATTCCGTCCATCCAGGTTGAACTTCTATCTATTATCTGAACGGGCTCGGCATCAATGCTCCTTTTTTCCTTTACTTCCCAAAACACTGATCTTGGAGTATCACATGATGCCGAGGAAGCTAATTTGGAGAGGGCGTCCGCTTGATGATTCTCTGAACGGGGAACTTGCTTGAGAGAAAAAAGTTCTAGGCCCTCGGCCTCATCCTTAACTAGCTGCATGTACTTCATCATGGCCGGCTCCCTGGCCTCGAAGCCACCATTGACTTGGTGGACTATCAGCCGGGAGTCCGAGCATACTTCAATTTTGGTTGCCCCGGCCGCTTTACACATCCTTAGGCCGGCCAACAATGCTTCGTACTCAGCTTCATTATTTGACGCTTGGAACTGAAACCTCAACGCGTACTCATACTTGTCTCCCTCAGGAGATTCACATATAATACCAGCGCCATACCCGGTCGCGGTTGCACTACCATCCACAAACACTTTCCAGACTTGGTCCCCGGCCGGCTGAAGATCAGGCCGTGTCATTTCAGCCAAAAAATCCGCAAAGGCTTGCCCCTTGATTGCCTTCCTTGGTTCAAACACAAGATCAAAACCTCTGAGCTCTAAGGCCCACTTGAACATGCGGCCACTTGCCTCTAATGTTGAGAACGGCTTCTTCAAGGGTTGGTCTGTATAGACCACAATTGAATGTGCTAAAAAGTATGGCCGCAGCTTCTTTGATGCCATGTACAAGGCCAGGCCAAATTTTTCAACTGGGGGGTACTTCAGCTCAGCATTGTGAAGGACATGACTGATGAAGTACACCGGGGCCTGATGGTCGTCCCTTTCAGCAAGAAGGACGGCACTTAGAGAGTGTTCGGAGATGGCAAGATAGATATATAGCTTCTCATTCTTGAGCGGACTGACGAGGCGAGGCAATGTATGCAAGTGATTTTTCAACTGTACGAATGCTTCCTCGGCCTCCTTTGTCCACTCGAACATGGCTTTCTTCTTAATGGTTTGAAAAAAGTAACGGCACTTATCCCCTGATCTTGACAAAAATCTTCCAAGGGCTGCTAAACAGCCAGTCAGTCTTTGCACTTCCTTGATTGTTCTTGGAGACTTCATGTCAAGGACGGCTTGAATTTTTTCAGGGTTTGCCTCAATTCCACGTTGATCAATCAAAAATCCGAGAAACTTGCCGGACTCAACACCAAATACACACTTCTTTGGATTTAACATCATCTTATGCCGCCTGAGTTCGGTGAACGTTTCTCGTAGATCCTTGAGATGGTCGGCCGGCTCTTTTGACTTGACAATCACGTCATCAATGTATGCCTCCATGTTCCGGCCGAGCTGGTCTCTAAAGACTGTATTAACAAGCCTCTGAAATGTAGCAGGGGCATTCTTGAGGCCGAATGGCATAACTTTGTAACAGTACAACCCCTGCTCGGTCACAAACGCTGTTTTCTCTTGATCTTCTTCCCACAAAGGAATTTGGTGGAATCCGGAGTATGCGTCCATGAAGCTCATAAGGGCGTGTCCGGCCGTAGAGTCAACCAAACGGTCAATCTTAGGCAAGGGGAAGCTATCCTTAGGACACGCCTTGTTCAAGTCCGTGTAATCCACGCACATCCTCCAAGTCCCATTCGGCTTTTTCACAAGAACTACATTGGCCACCCAATCTGGGTTAAAGCATTGCCGAATGAAACCGGCGTCCAGCAGCTTTTTTACCTCTGCTGCGGCCGCCTGATTCCTCTCTTCTCCGTGATTTCTCTTCTTCTGGCGGACAGGCTTTATCAAAGGATTCACGGCCAGCTTGTGCACGGCCAGGTTAGGACTTATTCCTGGCATTTCACCAACTTCAAATGCAAACACATCTTTGAATTCCCTTAACAGCTGAACCAACTCATCCCCAAGCAATTCCAAGGCTATAGTGCCGACACTAACTGTCCGTTCTGGGTGGTTGGAGTCAAGCACTATATCCTGGTGGCTGCCGGCCGGCTGGGGCCTCAACTCATCTGGCCGGTCGACAGTCATTAATTGCTAGGCTTCTTCTGCCCTGATCGCCTTACGCTTCTGGCCGACCTGGTATGCTGGGAGTGAGGTTCCTTCTTCCTTAATCTCGGACAATTTTGGCCCGCGTGCTGTTGGCTTCACGGCCAGCTGATTACATTCCTTAGCCATTTTCTGACTTCCTTGAATTGTCCCAATTTTTCCGTCCGACCTTTCAAACTTCAGCAACATCAAATGGGGCACTATGACCGCCTTGGCTGCATTGAGAGTAGGGCGGCCAAGGATTAAATTGTACCCAGTCAACTCTTTTACAACAAGGAAGCGGACGACCATATCTCTTCCTTCACCCTTCTGCCCAAAACGGATGGGAAGGTCAATCGTCCAACTGGATGAATGATATTCCCCCCAAATCCTACCAAGGGATGAGTTATATCTTGGAGAGCATCTTTTGGGAAGCTTAAATTCCTCAAGGCAAAGAGACTTATGATATCGGCCGAACTGCCCGTATCAATCAATATCCGTCCCACCTTCAAATTTGCTATTTTCATTACAAAGACCATGGGATCATTGTGCAAAGCTCTGACCTCTCCACGGTCAGCCTCACTTATGATCACTTCAGGAAATGGTTCGGCCTTAACAACGTCCGTCTGCATCACATTTGACAAATTTCGAGCGTCCTGCTTGATTCCTTTCATGGTAGGGCCGCCTGAAGCAAAGCCTCCTGATATGACGGCCACAAAACCTGAATCAGTGCTATTCCCATCATCTTCCTTGTCATTCTTCTTTTCACTTTGTTGCTTTTTCTCGGACGTGTTGTCTGTCCGCTTGAAGGTGAATTTTGACTTGGTCACATAGGGTTTCAGCAGACCCTTGTCGGCCAACTTATCCAACAGTCTCTTCAAGTTGATACACTCATTCGTGTCATGACCCACATCCTTGTGGTAATGAAAATACTTGTTCTTGTTTCTGTACTGGGCCGAGCCTCTCAAAGGCTGAGGCTTCTCAAACTCAAACTTGTCTTTTATCTCCATCAAAATGGAGTAACCATCCTTGTTGAACTCATACTTAGGCTCGTACGTCTTGCTTTTCTTTGACTTGGGTTGCTTGTCATCAGCTACTTAGATTTCTTTTCTTTTGTTTCCTTCTTTCTTTCGACCGGCCGAGTCTTGCTGAGAAGATTGCTTCTTCTCAGCCCCCTTGGCCGGCTGTTCTGATTTGGTGAGCGAACAAAAGTCCGCGGCCTCAATGTAGGCTTCGGCTTCCCGCAATACACCTGCGTATGACCGAATCTTTTTTCTTACCAAATCAAACTTAAAACCATTATGCCTTAATCCCCGGAGAAATTCTGAGTAAGCCATTTCGTCCGTAACATTATGAATTTGGGCTTTTTCTTGGTTAAATCTTTGGACGTACGAGCGTAGTCCTTCATTCTTTCCTTGGAAAATTGTAGCCAAGTTGAGACTTGTCTTTCTTGGTGGGATGTTGTATGAGAAGTTTCCCACAAACAACAAACTGAGGGTGGTAAAGCAATTGATGCATCCGGCTGGAAGGCTGTTAAACCAATCCTGAGCCACCCCTTTGAGAGTGGCCGGGAAGCATCTACACCATGTAGCATCATCTACACTTTGCAAGTACATCAAATTCCTGTACGAGATAACATGCTCTTCAGGGTTGCCCGTACCATCATAGGCACCCACTAGTACACTCTTCACTTTTGCTGGTTGAGGGGACGCTAGTATGTCTTGCGAAAACGGAGGCGGCTTATCTCCCAAATTCAACAAACGCATCTGCCAATCAATAGGCTGAGGCTGAGCGGACGTTCCAGCCAGATAGGGAGCCTGGTCGAACATCTGACCATACGGCCCATACTGCCCAAAGACTTGGGGAGTTGGTTGTACCAACCCATTGAGTACTTGAGGGGGCTGATATTGCAATGGCTGAATTAGACGGGGAGTAATAGTATGGCTCTTGTTGGAAGCAGCCGTGTTGGTGTATTGGGAGAAAGATTGGTTGGAGGCCTCATCCGGCATGGTTGGGGTAGAGGCCGTGTCAGAGTATGCGGCCCTCTCCCTTTGCTTGTGCCGAATGTAGTCCCTTGCGTCCTTAAAACGCTGTGATGGCTCAGTCTCAACTCTTTTTGGTTGTCTGCCCCTCCCCCCAGCCGACTGTGTTTTCGCCAGCAGGCTAGAGAAGTTGGTCCGTGGGACTCGGGGAGACCTTCCATGCGGACGACGGAATGGGGTGTTACCAGCATCAGTTGCATTGGTCTTGTTGTTGGCTTTCTTAGAGGTGCCTCCTCCCCCCTTTTGCTGGGTAGCCGCCAACTCCTTGCGGAGCTTAGTTAGCTCGGCCATTAAGGCAGCTGGGGTAACAGGAGGTTGTTCGGCCTCTTCAAATGAGGCAGTCAAAGGATTGCTTGAGTGTATGGTAGTACATATGTCCTCTACATATCCATCCTCGCCTGGACGAGGTCCAGTATTAGGTGTCTGACCATCGATTGCCATAACGGACGAGTATCCCCACAGACGGCGCCAAATGTTTCGGGGTTTTTGTGATTCCCTTGGATACTGGTCGCGCTCTGTTGACAAAGACTCGGACACCTGCAAAACAACGAATATTCCGGTGATCGGAATATTCGCCTCCGACGCTCAAGTTAGTGAACGGAAACGGAAAAGGCTAGAGAGAGAAAGTAGAGAGAAGTTGGAGCGTTTTTAGAGCTCTTGTATTAATGTCACATCAAAATCCACCCCTCCCATCATAAATGATTGGGGTATATATAGGGGTGGGGGCATGTGCCCCCTAGGGTTTATGCCCTAAAATCTCGTGACATGATTGGCTGCGCAATTAGAGGTCGGCACGTGTCGTGGGGGGCTCCGTTTTACGGCTTTCAAGGCTTTCTCGGGATTTGGGCCTGAGGTCATCAGAGCCCTTTTCTCTTTCTGATTGTAGCTTTAGGGTATTTAGATATGGCTGACAGGTGTCACCATAACATGTGGACACGTGTCTCACTCTCATAGGGCCACGTGTCACCTGTTTATTGGGCCACGTGTCACTATGAGATTGGGCCAAGTACCTGGGGTATTTTTACCCTAAACAAAAAGGATGCTCGAGTTCTCTACGGAGGCCTATAATGGGTACGTCTCTCTGTCTAGGAAAGGCTCTCCTCAACGTCGTAGGTAACTTTCCTGGGAGACGCGTGCTTGACCGTCCTTTAATCTTGATTCAAGTACATATTTATTATTTTCGAAAATAAAAAGAATTGAAATTATTTGAAACTTGAGTATGCGATTATGTGTGCATTAAAGTTGGTGTTAAAACACCCTAGGGTTTGGTCAAGAGGTCCGAAATTTTGAGTTATTACCCATGGTTGGGTAATCTTGAGTTATGCTTGGTTGAGTTGTGAATTGCTTATTGCAAATGGATTTTGAATTGGATTGTTTGTGTGATTTGACACTTAATTAATTGTTTTGCATGTGTGTGTGAAACAGATGAAAATGATTGATGGAATGAGACACAAATATTTTGACATTCATTACTTGAAAGATAGTGGAGTCACAGTTAGTGATTTCATAACTGGAATTTGTACTTTGGCTTTGACCCTTTATGAGGAGAATGGTGAGGAAGCCTTGACCCAACAACCTTGGATGGTTCTTCTAGCCTTGGCCCATTTGCCTAGAATTGAGAAATACCAACCTCTTTTTGACAAATATGGGGATGTGATCAAGGAAGATGGAACAATGTGGAATGAGAAACACCATCATGAAGGGAAGTGGTTAGCAGCCATGTCTAGTTTTAAGAGGGACTTGCACTATGTGGAGCGCAAGTATGAACCTAAGAGGAAAGTTGTGAATATACCCACGATCCCAAAAGACCGCACCTTTAGACCTGATAACCAAATGTACTTCTTAAATGCCCAAGTACCTTTTTCATACCCAAAGAAGCGACATGAGTATGTGGAATCTAGTGATGAGTCTGTACCACCTCTTGGTAGGAGCAAGCATTACCGTTCTCTTAGCCAATCTTCGAGCACTGAATCTTCAAAACATTCTAGCCCAAAAGCCCAATTCCACATTGCTAAAAGGCCCAGAACCCGTGCCCAAGTTGCCAAGGAGAAAGCCTCATGCTCAAAAGCCCAATTCCACATTGCTAAAAGGCCCAGAACCCGTACCCAAGTTGCCAAGGAGAAAGCCTCATGCTCAAAAGCCCAAAAACACATTGCTTCTTCAAGCCAACTTCTTGTGAGCCCAACTAAAAGTCCAAGCTATAACCCTGGCCCGGACAACAACCAAAGTGAATCTGGGTCAAATTCATCAGGCCGTACCCCAAACTACAGTGATTACAACCCTACCTTTATGACTGAACCAAGTGATAGGCGAGAGGATCCTGATTATGATCTAGTTGAAGATGGCTATGCTGAAAGTGCTATTTGAATAATTAGATTATGACTATGTTATTGCTTTGAATAATTGCCTAGATAGCAAAAGATGTACTTCTCATTAATTATTAATGATATGAAAGTTATTTTATTAAATTTTTCTCTATGTTATTAAGTGAATTAAATGCTTGTATGAGTAGAATTTGTTTTGATTTCCAAGTGTAATAATCATACCCAGGAATTATGTCTCCAAGAATGAGGGAACATTTAAGGAGTAAGCGCACTGGTTCCAAAGTTGGAAAGGTCCTTAAGCAGTTGACCCAAATTACTGAGAACATCACGAAGGTGGTGAACAGGGAACACCGAAATCCTGAGCTTTATGCCTATAGTGAAGTCTTTAAGAGGGTAGCTGCAGCTAAACCACCTGTTTACTTGGGAAAAGAGGACCCAGCCAGCCTTCACAACTGGATTAGGGAGTTTGACAAGCTGTTTGATGCTATCAATTGCCCAAGCGAGCTGAGGGTGAACAATGGGGTTTACTACTTGAGGGAGGAAGCTGACTTATGGTGGGCCCAAAGAAAGGATGAGTTGCTGAAAAGACCAAACTTTGGGTGGGATGAGTTCAAGGAAGCCTTGAGAGAGAAGTTTTACCCTTCCTACCTTAGAAAGCAAAAGTGTATGGAGTTTACCAACCTAAGAATGGGAAACATGTCAATCAGTGAATACTACAACAAGTTCATTAAGTAGATGAGGTTTGCCCCGGAAGTAGTCCCTACTGAAACCATTAAGGCTCAAAGATTTGAGCAAGGCCTAACCTTGACCCTCCAAGGGAAGCTAGGGGGAGTGACTTTTGAGACCCTAGATGAAGTCTATGGCCGTGCAGCCCATCTGTATGGAATTAAGGGGAGGGAGATGGAGCAGGTGGGAGAGAAAAGGAAGAACCCAGACTCTTTTCACGGGGGTGAAAAGAGGCACAAGCCCAATGGAAATTACCAAGGGAATTCTGGAGATAGGAGGGACAACAAAGGGAACTTTGGGAAGGGGAATGGGGGACAGTCATCCAACCATAAAGGGAATGGGAACCAAAGGGGTGAGAAACCCAAGAGGAAATATTTCTGCAAGAGGTGTGAGAAAGACCACCCAGGGAAGGACTGTGAGGGAAACCCGGTAACTTGTCGTTACTGTCAGAAGTTGGGACACCGTGAGTATGAGTGTTTCAAGAAGGAAGCTGATGTTAAGTCTGGGAAGGTGAAAGAGTCTAGTGCACCTAGTAAACCACCTCAGTCTAGTGGACCTACAACCAAGGCTGGAACCAGTAGCGGTGCGGGAGGTGCCCCAAAGGGTCGTGTGTTCGTGATGAATAGTCGGCAGGCTGAGTCTGCTAATGATGTGGTAATTGGTGTTTTCTTTATAAGTTCTTCTCCTGTGAAAGTCTTGTTTGATTTAGGGGCGTCGTATTCTTTTATTTCTAAGAAAGTAGTTGGGAGTCTCGGGTTAGAGAGTCCTGAGTCAGTTTCTCTAGATGTATCTATTCCGTCTGGGGAAGGGAGGAGTTGTTCGAGATTATTTTTTAGTGTGCCTATTTCCATCTCTGGGGTAGAGTTTCTGGCTGATTTGATCGAGTTTGACCTAAATGACTTTGATGTGATTCTGGGTATGGATTGGTTGGGAAAGTATGAAGCAAAAATTGATTGTGCGGCTGAAAAGGTCACCTTGATTAGCCCAAGTAAGGCCAAAGTGGCGTATAAAAAGGAAGGGAAAAGCTCAGGGTTGAGAATTGTGTCGGCAATGCAACTACAAAAGCTGGTTAAGAAGGGTTGTCCTTTGTTTTTGTGTAGTGTTCAAGAGGTTGAAAGTGAGGAAAAGAAAGGTGAAGAGGGTATTCCTGTTGTGGAAGAATTTCCAGATGTGTTTCCGGATGAGATTATTCCTGGTATGCCACCAGTGAGGGATGTTGAGTTCACTATCGATCTAGTGCCTGGAACTGGACCTATTTCTAAGGCTCCATATAGGATGGCTCCAGCTGAGTTAAGGGAGTTGAAGACCCAGTTGGATGATTTGTTGGAGAAAGGTTATATTAGGCCTAGTTCATCACCTTGGGGAGCCCCAGTATTGTTTGTGAAGAAGAAAGATGGAAGTATGAGGTTGTGTATTGATTACCGAGAGTTGAACAAGGTGACGGTGAAGAATAAGTATCCATTACCAAGGATCGATGATTTGTTTGACCAGTTGAAAGGAGCAGGGGTGTTCTCAAAGATAGATTTGAGATCGGGTTATCACCAGTTGAGAATTGCAGAGCAAGATATTGCAAAGAGTGCTTTCAGGACCCGTTATGGTCATTATGAGTTCACAGTTATGCCATTTGGTTTGACCAAGGCACCTACGGTGTTCATGGACTTGATGCATAGGATTTTCAGGCCATACTTGGATAAGTTTGTAGTGGTGTTTATTGATGATATTTTGATATATTCAAAGGATGAAGAAGAGCATAAGGAGCATTTGAGACAAGTGTTGTCATGTTTAAGAGAGCATCAGTTGTATGCCAAGTTATCTAAGTGTGAGTTTTGGTTGGAGAAAGTAGCATTTTTGGGCTATGTGATTTCCAAGGACGGAGTTTCGGTGGACCCAAGCAAGATTCGAGCTGTGAGTGATTGGCCAACCCCAAAGAATGTGTCGGATGTAAGGAGTTTCTTGGGTTTAGCAGGCTATTACAGAAGGTTTGTGAAGGATTTTTCAAGGATCGTGAAGCCCATGACAAGTTTGATGAAAAAAGACCATAAGTTCTCATGGACCCAAGAGTGTAAGGAGGCCTTTAAGATCTTGAAAGAAAGGTTAACCACAGCACCTGTGCTGGCTTTGCCGGATGGGAGTGATCTATATGACGTGTATAGTGATGCATCGAGGTTGGGATTGGGATGTGTGTTGATGCAGAATTGAAGGGTGATTGCGTATGCCTCGAGACAGTTGAAGATTCATGAAGGGAATTACCCAACCCATGATTTGGAGTTAGCTGCAATAGTGTTTGCCTTGAAGATTTGGAGACATTACTTGTATGGGGTGACTTGTAGGATTTTCACGGATCATAAGAGTTTGAAGTACATTTTCACCGAGACGCACTTGAATGGGAGACAGAGACGATGGTTGGAGTACATGAGTGATTATACATTGGATATTCAGTATCATGAGGGAAAGGCTAATGTGGTGGCAGATGCTTTGAGCAGAAAGTCAGAACATACGGCGAATGTGATGGTAGTTCCAGATCAGTTGTGTGTGGAATTTCAGAAGCTGAACTTGGAGGTGATGGAACATGGTGAAGTGGCTAGGATGTTGAATGCCTTAGTGGTTCAACCATCCATTTATGATGAGATAAGGGATAGTCAATTGGATGATGAGAAATTAAAAGCAATTAAGAAGAAGATTGATGAAGGGCAAGTGTTGGATTTCACCATTGGTGACGAGGGAAGTATTCGTTTTAAGGGAAGATGGTGTGTGCCTCAGAATCGTAGTGATTTGAAGCAAAGATTGATGGAAGAAGCCCATAATTCTCCTTATTCAATGCATCCTGGAGGGGATAAGTTGTATAAGGACATGTGTAGTCACCTAAAAATGTCTCCCCAAAACCAAACCCGATGATGAACAACCTTTCACCGCCATTATTGGTCGGGTTGAGTATTTAATCTTTGGAGTGCTTAAATCCATGTTCAATCTCAATACATTTCATAAACCAACCCAATTCCTAACCCATTTCACCAAACCATAACTTATGTTCCTCTTTTTCGTGCCTTTAAACCCAAAATAATTCATTTCGTGTCCTTTAAAATCATTCATTTCGTGTTCTTTTTATAAAAACGTTTAATCCAGTTTATTTTGGTCCATAATCTGGGTCCAATTGTTAAATGGTTGGATGGGGCTTGAAAAGATCTTTCCAACGATGTATTATAAGCCCAAATCCGAGTTATAACGAATAAGTTATGGCCAAAATACTAAACTGGGTCTAAACCAAACCTAAGCCCACCTTACCTACGACCCAATGATCATGTGGAGGGTCCAAAGGATTTAATCCCACTCCTAATCCAATTAGGATTAATTGGAAGCTTCTATAAGCTTCTAAAAGATCTTAATTATCCTTTTTGAAAAGATAAGATTAAAGAGTTTGAAATAGGATAAAACTTTTCTTTTTGAAAGTCCTAATTTAATTCGAATTGAAACACGTTCAAAGATTGACAGATATCATTTTCTTTCCTCACTGTTTTTATCTGATTCTTAGATGGTTGGATAGCTCTTGAAATTATCTTTCCAATGATATATTATAATATTAATTCCGAGCTATAACGAAAAAGATATAAAAGAAATACGAAACTCTATCCAAAACTGACACCTTCCCACTATTTCGGCCATATCTTTTATTCTACAATATATTTTTATCTGATTCTAATTGGGTTAGAAATTATACTTCAAGAGCTTTCCAACGATATCTTATTCATCTTATTCCGATTTCTGGATCAAAAGATATGATAAAAACAAAAACCGCAAAAACTGTTGTTTATCGCAAGAGTTTTATCCGATTCGAATTCTTATCTTTTTTTTATTCGACCCCCTCTTTTTTCCCTATAAATAGAGGTCATATCTCCCCTTTTTCAATCATCAACAAGCTTGATCATCAAATCATTCTCTCTTCCGCTCTTCTACACCAAGAATCATCCTCTCTCCCTACACCAAAAATCATTTTCTTGCTCTAGCCTAAACTCTAGCCACCCTATTCTCTCTTTTTATATCCCTTAAGCACTCTAAGGAGTCCATACTTGACCCGAAGTTCTATACTTAAACCAAGGCGTGAAAGGTAGAATTAACTGAGGGTTTGGACCAAATCAACTCTACATTTATTTAATTTAATTTAATTTCCATTTGATTTAATTTTATTGAAGTTACTAACAGTTTATTCACGATGTAGCAATTCAAGGAAACGTGGAAAGTGAGTAATTAATCACTTAATTACACTTGTTATTATTTCTTATTGCTAGTATCATGATTAGGATTTTTATTTGATTTGACTAACGTTATTATTGTTAGATTGCTTCCAATATTAATGTTTGTTTAATTATTATTTATGATCACCATATTGCATGTTTAAAGGGAATATGTAATTGAATATAACGCCTAATAAGATAATTTGGACAACCGGTTTAGGTTCCTTTTTAATCTTGTTATTAAATCGAAGTGATCACTAATATATTAGAATTATGTGTGCATTAATATTCAACCAATTTAGCATAATAATAGTTTGGAGCAAATTAAATATTTTGTTTGTATGCCTTTGAGATCACAAGAATACTTTTCACAATAAGAATCGAGTAGAGGCCAATACGGGCGAATGTGACTCCATGACTCACTTCGTACCATCATCCCCGATCCTCCTTTCGTGGTTCCGAACCATATGGAGTTAGTAATCTCATGGATTATGAATGGGGTGTAACCTTCACGGGTCAATCGTTGTTGTCTATCGTTGTCCCTTTTCGTGGTTGCCTTAAATGATCCGTGAACGGTTTACAAGTTCCATAAAAACTTGTTGGCGGCTCCCTACTTTCCTTGTCCCTAATCGTGTCCCTAATCGTATATGTCAATTCCCACTTCCTATGAGTGTCAAGCATATTCACAACATGCTGCTTACGTAGGCGCACTTCGAACGACGCCTACAATTTGGCGACTCCACTGGGGAGGATTCTTGGTTATTTATCGATTTGAATGATCGGTATTTAATTGAGATGAGTGGATGAGACTTGAAAGATTCTTGAATTGTATTCCTGCGATTTAATTGGCATTGTCACATATGCATATGCATATTAGGTAACCTATTTTTCCACAATAGTACGTGTTCTACGTACGTGGCTAGCCCGGGGGATTTAAGCTCTATCAACCCAAAAACGTTCATGACAATAAGGGTTCATCCGAGTTTTTAAATCCACCCAAACCATGGAGTCGAGTTCGATTTCATCGCGAACTCGCGGAGCCGCCCGTTGGCATACACCCTCAAGGGAGGCTGCCTTGCTAACGCGTCCAAACTCTTAACCATGGTACCCTTTGACACCCAAAAGCTTGACCATAGTGGAACATAGGTCTTGACTTTAGGTTGCGAACTTCATTGCATTATTCGTGACAATGTGCTTATGTGTGCATATTTTTATTTTATTTTTTCTTCTCTTGTTTTTTTTCTCTTATCAAACCTTTTTTTTTTAGAGTCGAGTCATAGGATTTTTTTTAATTTATTTTGAGTCAACCCGGATTTTTATTCCCGTATCCTGCATAAGAGTCAACTTGTTTTGGTCATAGCCGGAGTTCTAGAAAGAGTTACGTGTCGTGCCACCTATGGATCTGTAGCCCCGAGTTTTATCTTTTATTTGGCGTTGGTTTTGCCACAATAAGAGTCACAGAATAAAAGTTATAACCGATATACTACAGCCTGTCCAGTTTAGGTGTCTTTTTATTAGTGTGCAACCTATTATTTTTATTTCTTCGTGTCAAGCTAGTCTTAGCCAAGTCCTTTAATCCGTGTCAACTTGTATAACATAGTATTATAGATTTTGATTTTTATTTATTTATTTATACCCATGAGTCCTAACTCTTCTAGAATTCCACTCGTCTTCCTAGTTTCTTGTGATTATTGTGCTAATCTTAACATGTGTTCTTTGTCTTTGATTGTTGTTGATCTTTATTTATGACTAACGATTGCCAATGGACCGTTTTCACCTAGTAAATAGCATAAACATTAAAATTGGACAAAATTAATCAAGTTAGTTTGTCTTTTAGTCTTCCATGCTATTTGGTCCTTGCGTCCTTCGTTTTTTCACTACGTCCTCATGTCTAGCCATGCGATCATACCACGAGTCTTAATAAACTCACCTAATCACACATGTTGAGTCGTTGCACACACTTTCTCTTCGAGTAATGCACTATATTGTTTATGATCATATACTATGACCATGCATGCGTCATTTTCCGTCGTAATAGGAATGAGTGGAGTATTTCACATTGGTTTTGAAAATACTTTCATACACTCTTCCTTTCCAATCCGAGTATTGAGTCAATGCATTAAGTGACCTCATTTTGTTTCATATATAGTACTCGAGTTCAAGAATCACTAGGCAAGAGTTGGAAAAATAAGGGGAACGTCATTCCTTCCTTCTTTTATTCTAATCAAAGCATCAGCAATAACAAATTTTTTGTCCCTCTTGGCGGTAACAAGTAATTCATAAGCGTCTTTGAAGACGAAACACAAGACAAGTTTCCATACAAGATTTCATGTTTTTTTTTTCTTCTTTCATTCCAACCCTTTTTCCCTAATAAGTCTAGCATAGGTTCTCCTTATCCTTATGTCTCTATTTCCTTTGCATTCGATCATGTCATTCGCAAAAACAAAAACAAAAAAAAAACAAAAAAAAAAAACCGCCGAACTAAACACAAGGTACACCAATGATTTGAGGCACCTTTGCAACCCTGTCATTCCCCTTAAACCATTTCAATCACATATCCATTTCTTCATCAAACACTTTGAGCCTCATCTAACGTTTGGCCTTAATTTCTTCAACCCACATTCACCTAACCATGGGATGGGAAGATGTGCAATTTGTGTAACATTCAAAAGGCAAGTTCAAAAAAAAAAAAAGAATAAGTAAATTAAAAAAAAAAACAGTGTCTAAAGGCAAGTGTTCCAATGTCTTTGATATGAACACGTCTCGAATTGCGTCTCTCATCGAGTGCTTGGTACCGTGCCTGAGAAACATGAATGCTAAGTGAGTGATGGACCGCATGATCCGGGATTGCCTACATTGATTCAAATGACCAAATAAAAAAATAAAAAAAAAAAAAGTTCAAAGCAAAAAAAATATGTGAAAAATAAAACTTGCAAAGTTTTCAAATACACAATTACACATCTCGGGGGGTTTCTCTCGGGTCTTGAGCCTTTTAACCCTTTCTTCCTTAAACCATCAGCTTAACTACATTACAACCCTCAAAAGACCTCTTTGAGGTGTACATACACTTGTGCAAAGCTCGGTTAGAGCTACGTTCGGCCTGATTCCTAACGGATACGTAGGCAACCTCACATTGAGGTGCGGCCACATTCATATTCATATCAATGCATGATTGAGTCAAAGAATATCCAATACTTATCCCTTACCGTTTAGAGCTAGACTTGGGGGCTTGAACCCACATCACTTAGCTTACCCAGCCAAACAAGAGTCACCATCTTTGACTCTTCTCACATCTATTTCCATCACCACAACCTTTGCAGCCAACCTTAGTATCACTTTCACACACTTCACTCACACATACATAGCCATATCATCCTTCCCTTTAAGAACCCTTTATCATGAAATCTTGTTTCAACACTGTGCATGTCATCATCTTTCGAGACAACATTCATTAGAAAAAACATTGTATACTTGCTTAGCTTCCTGACCTGAGCAATATTCATTGTTCCATGCATCGCATAATGTGCTGAGTTACATTTATATATCTGTGATTTTTAATCATACAAAGCATATCGTGCTTAGCTCCTTGACTTAAGCAACGTTCATTATGCAATAATCACTTCGACTATATACGTGCTTAGCTTCTAGACCTAAGTGACGTTCAAGATCGTTTCTTACGCCATATATGATGCTTAGCTCCATAACCTAAGTTCATTCATCTATCGTGTCACATGATGTAATTGTCCTTAGCCTCCTGGCCAAAGAGCATGAATCATGCATAAACTGTTTTCAAGACAAGCAATTCAATTCATACGATTCATTTCGTCTTGCTTAAGGAGAAAGTTCAGAACTTCTTCCCCTTTTTCATTATTTTCTTTTGGGGAAGTTCAAAAACTTTTTTAAAATTTTCACATCGAGGGAAGTTCGAAAATAAAATCTTTTTCATGTCTTTCTTTTTCGGGAGAAAGTCGGTACACTCCACTCACGACAAAAATGACGGAAAATTTTTGCTTTTGAATTTTTGGTTGCTTGTGTCAGTGCACACACTCACTCGAGACACCCACACACACAAGTCGTACACATGTCATGTCATGTCGTGTCAAGTCAGTTTGTCAAGTCAATCATAGTATATACGAGTCCCTTGGCAAATTTTATTTTGCAGGTCTCAACTACACCCCACGTCCGGGGACAAGCGGACCATCTACAGCCCACGTCCGGAGACAAGCGGACCATCTGCAGCCCACGTCCGGGGACAAGCGGACCATCTACGGCCCACGTCCGGGGACAAGCGGACCATCTACGGCCCACGTCCGGGGACAAGCGGACCATCTACGGCCCACGTCCGGGGACAAGCGGACCATCTACAGCCCACGTCCGGGGACAAGCGGACCATCTACGGCCCACGTCCGGGGACAAGCGGACCATCTACGGCCCACGTCCGGGGACAAGCAGACCATCTACGGCCCACGTTCGGGGACAAGCGAACCAACTACAGCCCACGTTCGGGGACAATCGAACCACCATCATTTCATGGCGCAAGGTTCTCGATACACAGAGACTTGCAATTTCATCATCAGACAAGTTTCTCCTCAAGCATGGAAAATTGTCATCTCTCGACTTTCCTAAAGCATGGAAAGTATCTCAACCGGTGGGTTTCTTCAAGCATAGAAAACTGCCAACATCATCTGTCGACTTTCCTCAAGCATGTCATCTCTCGAGTTTCCTCAAGCATGGAAAGTATCTCAACCGGTGGGTATCTTCAAGCATAGAAAACTGCCAACATCATCTGTCGACTTTCCTCAACCATGGAAAGTATCATCCGGTGGATTCCTTCAAGCATAGGAAGCTATCAAACTCATTTGTCACCGATACACTGGTGTCAGATACGCATTCTATCTCTTTACTGTTTTATCTGTGGAACTAATATTTTTCTGCGGGTATCAGCGTATACAGAGTGATTTAGGATCGCAGAACGTCTTAAATCATTCTCCGTCCCAATCGACTACTTTGACTATAGTTTTCGAAACTGTCGTTTCTACAAACTCAGTCAAAGTAGGGGCTTCTGTAGACACCTAAAAATGTCTCCCCAAAACCAAACCCGATGATGAACAACCTTTCACCGCCATTATTGGTCGGGTTGAGTATTTAATCTTTGGAGTGCTTAAATCCATGTTCAATCTCAATACATTTCATAAACCAACCCAATTCCTAACCCATTTCACCAAACCATAACTTATGTTCCTCTTTTTCGTGCCTTTAAACCCAAAATAATTCATTTCGTGTCCTTTAAAATCATTCATTTCGTGTTCTTTTTATAAAAACGTTTAATCCAGTTTATTTTGGTCCATAATCTGGGTCCAATTGTTAAATGGTTGGATGGGGCTTGAAAAGATCTTTCCAACGATGTATTATAAGCCCAAATCCGAGTTATAACGAATAAGTTATGGCCAAAATACTAAACTGGGTCTAAACCGAACCTAAGCCCACCTTACCTACGACCCAATGATCATGTGGAGGGTCCAAAGGATTTAATCCCACTCCTAATCCAATTAGGATTAATTGGAAGCTTCTATAAGCTTCTAAAAGATCTTAATTATCCTTTTTGAAAAGATAAGATTAAAGAGTTTGAAATAGGATAAAACTTTTCTTTTTGAAAGTCCTAATTTAATTCGAATTGAAACACGTTCAAAGATTGACAGATATCATTTTCGTTCCTCACTGTTTTTATCTGATTCTTAGATGGTTGGATAGCTCTTGAAATTATCTTTCCAATGATATATTATAATATTAATTCCGAGCTATAACGAAAAAGATATAAAAGAAATACGAAACTCTATCCAAAACTGACATCGTCCCACTATTTCGGCCATATATTTTATTCTACAATATATTTTTATCTGATTCTAATTGGGTTAGAAATTAGACTTCAAGAGCTTTCTAACTATATCTTATTCATCTTATTCCGATTTCTGGATCAAAAGATATGATAAAAACAAAAACCGCAAAAACTGTTGTTTATCGCAAGAGTTTTATCCGATTCGAATTCTTATCTTTTTTTTATTCGACCCCCTCTTTTTTCCCTATAAATAGAGGTCATATCTCCCCTTTTTCAATCATCAACAAGCTTGATCATCAAATCATTCTCTCTTCCTCTCTTCTACACCAAGAATCATCCTCTCTCCCTACACCAAAAATCATTCTCTTGCTCTAGCCTAAACTCTAGCCACCCTATTCTCTCTTTTTATATCCCTTAAGCACTCTAAGGAGTCCATACTTGACCCGAAGTTCTATACTTAAACCAAGGCGTGAAAGGTAGAATTAACTGAGGGTTTGGACCAAATCAACTCTACATTTATTTAATTTAATTTAATTTCCATTTGATTTAATTTTATTGAAGTTACTAACAGTTTATTCACGATGTAGCAATTCAAGGAAACGTGGAAAGTGAGTAATTAATCACTTAATTACACTTGTTATTATTTCTTATTGCTAGTATCATGATTAGGATTTTTATTTGATTTGACTAACGTTATTATTGTTAGATTGCTTCCAATATTAATGTTTGTTTAATTATTATTTATGATCACCATATTGCATGTTTAAAGGGAATATGTAATTGAATATAACGCCTAATAAGATAATTTGGACAACCGGTTTAGGTTCCTTTTTAATCTTGTTATTAAATCGAAGTGATCACTAATATATTAGAATTATGTGTGCATTAATATTCAACCAATTTAGCATAATAATAGTTTGGAGCAAATTAAATATTTTGTTTGTATGCCTTTGAGATCACAGGAATACTTTTCACAATAAGAATCGAGTAGAGGCCAATACGGGCGAATGTGACTCCATGACTCACTTCGTACCATCATCCCCGATCCTCCTTTCGTGGTTCCGAACCATATGGAGTTAGTAATCTCATGGATTATGAATGGGGTGTAACCTTCACGGGTCAATCGTTGTTGCCTATCGTTGTCCCTTTTCGTGGTTGCCTTAAATGATCCGTGAACGGTTTACAAGTTCCATAAAAACTTGTTGGCGGCTCCCTACTTTCCTTGTTCCTAATCGTGTCCCTAATCGTATATGTCAATTCCCACTTCCTATGAGTGCCAAGCATATTCACAACATGCTGCTTACGTAGGCGCACTTCGAACGACGCCTACAACATGAAGAAGACTTTTTGGTGGCCCAATATGAAGAAAGAAGTGGCTGAACTTGTGGCTAAGTGTTTGACATGTCAGAAGGTGAAGATTGAGCATCGTAGGCCTCAAGGAAAAGTCCAATCCTTGGAGGTGCCCAAGTGGAAATGGGATTCGATTTCTATGGATTTTGTGGGAGCTTTGCCAAAGACCAAGGCAGGGAATGACACTATTTGGGTAATAGTGAACAGGTTGACGAAGTCAGCAGCGTTCATACCCATGAGAAGTACTTGGACCATGGATCAGTTGGGAAGAGGTTATGTGAAGTTTGTGGTGAAGTACCATGGGGTACCCACGGATATCATTTCGGATAGAGATTCAAGGTTTTTGTCTAACTTTTGGCAAAGTTTACAAAAGGCGATGGGAACTAAGTTGTTAATGAGCACAGCATTTCATCCTGCGACAGATGGTCAGACAGAAAGAACGATTCAGACATTGGAGGACATGCTAAGAGCTTGTGTGATGGAGTATCAAGGTTCTTGGGAAGACCACTTGGATTTGATAGAGTTCTCATACAACAACAGTTACCATGCAAGCATTGGGATGGCACCGTTTGAAGCTTTGTATGGTCGAAAGTGTAGAAGCCCAGTATGTTGGAATGATATAAGTGAAACTATGGTACTTGGACCAGAAATGATTGAGGATATGGTGAAGCAGGTCAAGTTGATCCAAGAAAAGATTAAAGCAGCCCAAGATCGACAGAAAAGTTATGCTGATTTGAAAAGGAGGGAAGTGGAATATGAAGTAGGAGAGAAGGTTTTGTTAAAGATTTCACCCATGAAAGGTGTGATGAGGTTCGGGAAGAAAGGAAAATTAAGCCCAAAGTACATAGGGCCTTATGAGATCATTCAGAAAGTGGGAAAAGTGGCTTATAAGTTGGATTTGCCTAACGCGCTTGAAAGGGTTCACAATGTGTTCCATGTGAGCCAAATTCGAAAGTATATTCCTGATGTGACACATGTGTTACAACCAGAAACCATTGAGATGGATGAGAATTTGACTTATGAGGAAAGACCGGTAAAGATTCTTGACTCTAAGGTCAGGAGCACAAGGAACAAGGATGTGAGCATTGTGAAAGTATTGTGGTCAAATCAGAAAACTGAAGAGGCTACATGGGAAGCTGAGGCTGATATGAGGAAACGTTACCCAGAACTGTTTGCCTAAGGTTAGTGGTCGAGTTACGGGGACGTAACTCCTTTTAAGGGGGGTAGAGGGCGATATAGTTTCGCGCGTCAACTTTTCGAGTCATTTTTGAGTTATTTCGAGTCTTATTTGAGTTGAGTTGGAGTCTAGAGTCAAGTTAGGATATGCATGAACCAATAATTTCAAAATGATCTTCGTTTCTTTTGACCAAGTTTCGGGTCGAAACTTATTTTAAGGGGGTAGACTGTAATACCCCGTATTTTCATACGTATTTTCCTAATTATTAATTAGGAATTATTTTATAAAAAGGGTATTTTAGTAAATTTATTATTTGGAGCCAAAATAATATTTGAATTTTGGCGCCAAAAGTATTTTGAAAACTAATCATTATTTTGGATAAGATTTATTATCCATTTATCCTATTTTAAAAACCGGATTATTTATATATTTCGGATATTTTAATTAAGGCAAAAGTTATATTTTATTATTATTTTAATAAGTCCGAAAATATAATTTATTTAGCTAATAATTTCAGATTTTCTTATGTATAAAATCTGATTTTATAAGTTAAATTATTTGGTGAATATTTGGTATTTTATTATTTAATTATTTATTACAATATATATTATTTACACAATTATTTTTAATTCCTTAAAACTAGCAAAATATATTCCTAAATACTAAATAGGAAGGCTGAAAATATGAGCTTGGGAAAGCTCAATAATTTCGGCCATCCCATAAAGATTTTGGGAAAATATTTTGGTAATTTGTATTTTTAATTATCTCCCTAAAATCTCCTATTTTCCATAATTCTAATTCTCCATCTTTTTGATATCCAATTATTATATTTTGTTGCCATTCATTCTTCTTAATTATTCCCCAAGCAATTCCAATTTCCTTAATATTTTTCATGACATACATACCTTCCATATTCAATTATACACTATCCCTTCAAATATCAAAACTTTCCTTAAATCTTTGCTTACTTCTCCAAGTAATCTCTTAAACCCTAATTACCATAATTATTCCTACATTTTCCTACCATAATTCATGCTCATACTAGCCTATAAATACCCCTTCATACCTCTCACATTTTTCACACAAATTCTCTTCTTTTCTTCTCCTCAATTTTACACAAATCATCCCGTCCATCTTTGAAGCCAATTTTCGGGCACTTCTGGTCAGTTTTTGGGGTAGTGACGTTTCACATAAAGTTGTTCCTCTCAAAAAATCCTTGAGGTTAGGCTCAAGAATCACTCAATTCGGAGCTATATTGAAGGAGTTATAGCCTCCGAAAGTTCTGCCTATTATTTCATGCGCAAATCCAATTCTTTTCTTCTCCTTTTCTTTTATTCAATTATTATTATTATTATTATTATTATGGGATAATAGGAATTGGATTTAAAGAAATTGGTTCAAATAGGAATTGGTTTTAAATAATAGGAATTGGTTTTAAATAATTGGAATTGGTTTTATTGATTATTGATATTGGAATTATTGAGAATTGGTTTTAAACCATGAGTTTGGAATTATTGGATTATTTATTGGAAATTGGTTTTTAAAGCATGTTTGCGAATAAATTGAGTTTAATCATCTTGCACTTATCATACTTAGCATATTTTGCTAACTCGTACTTCTTATTTGTTTTGGTTCGCCCTGTTTACCGTAATGGTAAGCAGTGTTACTTATTTTCAGGTTGGAGTCAATAAATAATGCATTGGAGTCCCGGGATTGGTTTTCACTAAATTAGGAATTTGGTCTTGTATCTATTTTAAGTACTCATAACTTTGGTTACTATTTATGGTTATTATTAATAAAGAAGAGTATTGAAGTTTCCGCTGCAAAGTATTGTTATTTTAGTAAGTTGAGTAGCCTTGCGTAATCACGCGGCGGTAATACGCCTAAGTCTATCTCTACGGTATAATTATACGTATTATACTAGTATTTCCGTAGAGGGATATTTGGGGGTGTTACATCTCCATCTTTGCCCGACAATCTTTAACCCTTTGATAAAATCTCCAAATTTTTCCCTACTCCAAGCACTCAAGTTTGCCGAGGTGAAAGCAATTTTCGAGCATATGTCACCACCCTATCCCACGCATTTGACACAATCTCGGTACAATTTTCATCCATCAACCACATCTCTTCAAAGCGATAAAGTCTCAGTTTTTTCTTCTTCTTTGTCGGAGTGTTCACTGTATCTTTTATGCATAAAAAACTGGGAAGGTGGTCGGAACGCCTCTTTGATAAGTGAGTAACAAAAGACCCCGGAAATAAGTCTTTCCACACTTGATTTGCAATATATCGATCCAAGCGCTCTTGCACATTTTCAACCACTCCTCTATTATTGGTCCATGTGAAGTCATGACCAATGTAGCCCATGTCAAGTAATTGGCAGGATTGGACCGCATCTCGTAAAATGTCAGCTTCCTCATGATTGAAGGCACGCCCTCCCTGTTTTTCACTCGAAAGAAGCATGAGGTTGAAGTCTCCCCTACACAGCCACGGCTCCCCATTAGTGCCCATCAAGTTCTTCAATAAGATGCCAGTTTTATGCTTGTTTTCATCCTCGGGGTAGCCATAAAGACCGGTACGATACATCTCCACCCCTCCAAAGCAGCAGAATCTATCAATCCATGCATCTATATGGTTCTGCGAGAAGGAGCGAATATTCACATTCAAAGAATTCTTCTATAATAGAGCAAGGCCGCCACTCCTCTTTCTCCCTTCACCAGCACACTCCACAATGAACACAGCATTGAAATTCATTTTATTTTTTATTTTTTCCATCTCATGTTTTTTCAGCCGAGTTTCCGATAAAAACACCAATTGGGGGCTCTCAAGAAACACAACACGTTTCAAAGCATTAACTGCAGAGGTGCTCCACAGGCCTCTATAGTTCCATGATAGGATGTAGCTCATTGTGTGGGGCTCGCCACTTGGTTAGAGTTTGAACTTGTTGCTCTCTTTTTGCTTCTCTCATTCCCTACAACCTCCATGAGATCATTCTTGTTTCCTCTCTCTCCCTCCTTTTTTCTTCAGCTAGCTTTACATCACTCATCATACTATGATCGTCATCCCTTCGGTTCCTCTTCCATCCCTTCCCCACACTCTTTTTTTCACTACTGGTGCTATCACTCACCAAAGTCTTCTCCAATTTATTTTCAACATTTTCTCCACTATTAAAAATAAACATCTCACAAGGGGTCAGTTGCTCAGAATTATTTTTTCTTCCATCACTGCTTAACTCTACTCCTTCAAGTCTGTTTAAGACCTTAGAAACTGGAGTGTTAGCTTTGTTTTGCACAGTAGTTTTCTTAGGCTTTGTAATGAACAGAGGTTTGGCACAACTCCCTCCTTCCTTCCCCCGTTCTTCTCTCTTATATGCAACATTATATTTCCATGGTGAAGCCTTTAACCAAGTCCCATATGAGACTACGGGTTCATCAATTTCTCTACATTCATCATAGTCTTTCACCCCATGTCCCAGCCTACCAAAATAAAAGCAAAAGATAGGAGGTTTCTCATACCTAAAGTCGAAGCTTTCTTCAGCACCCCCCCTCATCTTCAATCTCACGGTTTTTGCAAAGGGTTTGCGGACGTCCACAAGAATTCGAATTCGAATTGACTTGTCAATTCCAACTTGAGCAGCACTATCCATCTTGACGAACATTCCCAATTTGTTCCCTATCTTCTCAACATTACTCAGATTAAGTCGTCCCTTCAATGGGAGATTATAAACCCTAACCCACATTGGAAGTGTGTAGAGTTCAATATTATCAGAGGGCTTGATTGAGTCATTCGTCTCCCCAAGAATCAAAGCGTGTCTATCGAAATGCCACGGCTGATCTTCAAGAACTCTGTATTTGTCTCTCCAATGATGAAATTGGAACATAAACATGTTTTTTCCAATATTTGAGATATCCACCCTATGTGTAGGTTGCCACACATCTTTCATCGTTGCAATGAATGCATTGACATTCACATTTCGATTAGTCAAAATTTTTCCTACCAACGCCAATTCTATTCGGGCATCATCATCATCTACACCACCGTCTTCCCATCTAATAGCCTCCTCTATATTTCTTTCTTTCGACAAAGGAGTAATCTTCTCAACATTCTCACTCGAACCACTTAAAGAGAGATCTTTTTTCTTGATTTTCCATAATCAATGATCAGAACAGACAAATCAAGATAAAATTAGAGACAAAACTCGATAAAAATCAAGAAAAACCCCAAGAAAAAGGAAACCCTAGCCAATAACTAGAACAAACCCTCCCAAGGAAGACCTAGAGGGAACTTCTCTTCATTTGAATTTCACTTATCTGATTCCTATTCAAGTTTATCCAATCAGTTATTACACTAATACTATATTCAATCAATTGTACGTTCCAGTATAGGTTTTTTTCTTTGAAAAATATTCCAGTAATAACTAATTTGAATTATGTTAACACTAATATTTTTTAAAAAATTCAATCGTATGAGATGGATTCTAATATTAATCTCATTGAAGAAATAACTCATG
The DNA here is from genome assembly GCF_948465745.1 of Chenopodium album. Taxonomy (NCBI): domain Eukaryota; kingdom Viridiplantae; phylum Streptophyta; class Magnoliopsida; order Caryophyllales; family Amaranthaceae; genus Chenopodium; species Chenopodium album. The sequence goes on along the minus strand of NC_137855.1, from coordinate 15,456,077 downwards.
AAGGAAAATTGGAAGGTTGTTTATAGAGATCTCGAAGTTCTAACAATCCATCCGAAGTAAATAGCATTAATATGGTCATCATGGACGAAAAAGGTTGATTTCCTTAAATTGTTATTATTATCAATTATCCCATAGTGGACATTTTTATAATACTCCACCCGTTTTTAAATACTTGCTTCATTTCTTTATGCGCGGAGTTGAGGAGAAATTGGAGAAAGTAACAAAATATGGAGGTAGTGGGGCAGGTGGAATAATAAAAAATTGTAAAAAGAAAAACCAGATGAAAGAATTGGAAGAGAGAACATGAAATTAATAAAATATAATGGCAAAATTGGTCGCAACACCCTGAAATATGGCTTAGATGCATTGAGCACCCTAAATTATGCGTAGTAAAAAAAACACCACCAACTATGGTGTTAGGTGCGACGCGTGGCTTAAATGAAAATTTTCGGCCACTTATTATATCGAGGGAGGTGAATCCATGCATGCTAAGTGGATGGAAGACTACATAATTGTTCTAGAGAGTGAAGATTCACCTCCTCCCAGTAAATAAGTTGCCGGAAATTTTCATTTATGGCATGCATTGCACCTAACATCATAGTTGGGTGTTTTGGCTACTATGCGAAGTTAAGGGTGCTCAGTGCACCCAAGCAATACTTCATGGTACTTCGGCCAATTTTGCCTTCTAAATTTACGTTTGGTCCACTAGTTGAGAGAAATGAATTAAATATTGCAAAATAAAGTTTTCTAAATAAGGAAATTGAGCAAGTATTTAAAAACGGCTGGAATGGAACAAGTATTTAAATGGAGGAAGTATGTAGTATTAAACAAGATTAATTTAGTTGATTAATTTAAGTTAATAAGTTTGGCTACAAAATTTTTATATTTTTAATATAAATGTGATAACTCAACATCCCGGGCATCACACTTTTGCGAGTGGTTCGATACTTGAAAGGTACTCTAGGTTAAGGGATTTTGTTGCGTGCATATAGTGATTTAACTTTGCAAGGTTGGTGCGACTCTTATAGGCGGTGTGTCCTTTCACTCGTCGTTCATTGATAGGTTGGCTTGTGTTTCTTGGTCATTCATCCATCTCTTTAAAGACGAAGAAACAACACACTATGTCTCGGTCTTTTGCGGAGGCCGAATATTGATCCATGGCTGCTATCATTTGTGAGTTAAAGTGGCTCAAAGCTTTGTTGTTGAGCTTGGGTATTAATCATCCAAAGGCGATTAAGGCCCTGTTCTTTTGAGCTTCTGGGCAGAGCAGAGCAGAGCAAAGCAGATTTCAGTAGAGCATATTGAAACAGAGTAGGGCAAAGCAGAGCAGAGCAGGGCAGAGCAGAGCAGAGCAGATTGAAGCAGCTATTTTTAAGTAATATTTTTAAGCAGAGCAGATTGAAGCAGAGCACAACAGATTTCAGCAGAGCACAACGGAGCAGAGCAGAGCAAAGCAGCTCTAAAGAACGGGGCGTAAGTTGTTTTGTGATAGTGAGTCTGCTTTGCACATTGCAAAGAATCCCGTTTTTCTGGAACGGACGAAGCACATTGAGGTTTATTGTCTCTTTGTTTGGGATGCAATTAACGAAGGCTTGATTCCTCCATCGTATGTTTGTAATTTTTCTTAATTAGCTGATATCTTCACAAAGGATGTTGGGAAGTCGCAGTTTGATTATTTTCTATCCAAGTTGGACATCTTCGACACTCGTGCTCCAACTTGAAGGGGGTATTGCGGATATATTTCAGAGATATTAGAATATATTTGATAGAGTTTATTCATGGTTATCGTGTTTATTCTTTGTGATTGTTTCCTAATTTATAGGTTACCAAAGATAAGGTAACTCTAGGGTTAGCTTGAATCCTATATATTGTTTTTGATTGATCAATGAGAATTAAGCCGAGTCTCACAAAGTTTCTACAATATAATTAGTTACTCAAAATCAACTAACATGATCGGCTTACGTTTTGCCAAAATAAATCAAGAGTTAAAAAACAATCGGGCAAGGTGCAAATATACCAGGACCCAAAATTATTGTGATATATATGGTGAAATTTAATCAATATAATCGTCACAACCTATATTACTACCAATAACAACAAAATTATGTACAAATTCACTCCAATGAAAGAAAAAAAAAAAAAAAAAATTCCTTGCTTCCATTTCCTTTATCTATGCAAATCAAAGGGGAAAAAAGGGCTATTGATACATTTTACCAAGGAGTTAGAAGAAAAGAAAGATTACAAAAGAGGAAGAAAAATATACTGTACAAAAAATTGGTAAGCTAGATGGAAGGGCTAGCTAAAAAGAATTGCCTACAACTTATCATTCTACTGCAAGTCAGCAACGAAAAATTTGGGTGTTTCTTCAGTCTTCGACAATTACGATCTATGTTAGTACCTAATGAAATAGAAAAGCAATTAATCAATTCATCGTCTCCAGTTTTCAGGCATCTACTTGACGCAAAATGGTACTTCAAAGCACAAAACTAACCTTTCAGCAACTGATTGTTATTTTGGTAAAAGTTCTTCAACTTCAATTTTAAGGAAATTTGAACTTGATTCCCTTACAGAAACATCCACAGAAAATGTTGAACAAACAGGCCGGTGATCAGAAAACTGATACTTATTAGAGTCCTTACGTTCATAATGTAACTGCTGCATACCATCCCCCTTCCATAAAATTCTGTCACACCTGTAAGTAGTATGTTATCGATAAGTTAAGAGCATATATTTATGACAGGAAGATTATGGAATATGTAAATCAAAATTCAGTGCTAATACCAAGCAGGAGTTCTTCTTTTGCTTGGTGCGATGTTGGTTTCTCCAAGATAAATGTCTGAGTTAAAAGAGTACTTGTAAGTAGGTGCAAATTTTATAAGCCCTTCTCTCCATCCTTTGAATACTCGCCCAGCCTCCCTCTCGATTTTTAGCTATACAAACACAGAATCACACGATCAGCAAACATATTGCAGTTCACAAATTATAAATCTAAATAATGGTGGCAACACGTGAACAAACTTGTTCCTTTTGTTTCCTTGTTACATTTACTTCAACGAGACAAGTTACCATTATAGCTCTGTTGAGAAAGTAGCTTTAAAACACAAAGAATCAGGCCATTGAGCAGTTTTAATTACTGTGAATCAGAATTATTGCAACAGGTTGTGTTCTTTTCACTTGAACATTACACATTTTGGGATAAAATAAGTTCAGATATGTAAATTTTAGTTGAAAAAAACATAGTCTACAAAATCTGAACTAGAAGGCATTGATGATAGATGTTCCATGAAGGACTTCAGCAAAGATGTAATGAAGCAAATAACACTACAGTGCAACACATACCTGATCCTTGCTGAGCAGCGCCTCCCATTCCCTTTTCTTCAGCAGCTTCAGGGTTTCCGTATGACTTAAAGCAATCCTGTAATTCAAGTCCCCAAACCATACGATCCGGCTAGTGTGTTTTTTTTAGCCCCACCCATCAAATAAATTGGTCAGACATTATCAATAAAGTAATATCAGTAATCTGTAGCAGAAAACTCTATATAACTTACTCATGCTCTAAGATTCTTTCTGGAATTTGGCTGTTCAAAACTTTGCATCTTCTTGGGAAATAAGTACTTTTAAGTATCTCTATAACATCCAAATTCCTTCTAAGCTCATCTCCTTCTTTCTCCCCAGATGCCAGATGGCTGCATATGAAACAAAAACTCGTTCGATGCAAAAGCATGCTCACAGAGATGCAGCCCTGTCAAAAGAAATACATATCAGATCAGCACGTTTCAGAAAGATTTGAATCTAAAAGCTGTGTTTTATTATTCCATAAAACAAAGAAATTACCTTGTTTCCGAGTCCCATGATACCACGACTAATACAAGAAGTTTTCAAGTGACTAATATGTGGAACAAGCTCCCTCTTTACCCATATTGTGAGAAAAATCCCAACCATCTGCTTACTTACAATTAAGCTGTATTTCTGGTTACTTCCAGAAGAATTAATGATTTCTGAAAAAACAACTCCATTTGGTCCATCATCCTCCTCAGATGAATCATCACTAACGTTACTTTGCTGGCAACGAAAACAAGAATCCCTGGTGTATCTTCTCTCTAGATCTGAGACGCAGTTGCATGTCTTGAGCTTCTTTTTGCTTTCTGTCCTGAATTGCTTGCTCATAGCTTTGAGGGAGTACTTGGGAAAGAACAATGAGCCACTCGCCGTGCTTGTTAGTTGTTTATTTTTGGTTCCATACATACTCTTTGCTTCTATCAAAGAGGTTGCTTTTCTCAGAGCTTGGAAGTGGTTATTACTTCCATTGAGAGACTGATTTATAAGAGCCAGCCACCTTGCGGCTGGCTCACTGTCTTCTAAAACAAGCACGTTTCCAGCATTTAACGGAACAATTTCCTGAAATCTACACACAATAAGCGATGATCATTACAAATCAAATTCCAAGTCCACTCAGAAAATAGGTTACACATTTATGGATAATATCACAATTTAAGGTATGAAAAATAGGGAGATAGACTGATTAATTGATCCTGATACAGTGATACAGATTTAACGAATAGAGGATAAGGGAAAGAGCGAATTACCCCAGGACATAGATATCTGAAGGAGCACTAAGCTGAAGAAAATCGTCGAGAACAAGGCTATTCTCCGGAGGCTTCCCTCCCACATTCCATGTAGCTACAAAAGTCCTGATGAAAAATAATAGAAAAATCAGCAAAATATAAGAGAACAGAAGAAAGAGAAACCGAGATTTGGAAGAAAATGCAACCAAGAAAGAAAAGAGGAAAGGGTAAATGTGATTCATATGTACTTTAAGGTCTTGGCATTTTGAACTGCTGGCATTTCCGTCCCAGAATTAGTGAAGGCGTCTGCTTCTGCATAAGGCAAATCCATGAAACAAATCACCCATCAGATTTATAATCTGGATACACAAACCAATCAAACAGTAAATCGCAGCCACGACCACAAGACAAATTCAACTAAACGACCAAGAAGAATAATATTGATTAGCAAATTGCCAATTACTACCTGCCAATCTATCAGCTTTATGATAAAGATAAGATAAATTGGAATTTAGAAACGTATATAGTATCGCGCTTTAACCCACTATTAACAAGATTTGCCATAATCATAATGAATCATATTCTTCCTAATAGATGCCAATAAATTTGGACCACTTTTTCCTTATAACTTTCCTACCAATGTGACAGTATAAGTAATTCGATAACGACATTCATTGATTAAAAAGACGAAATACCATGTTTATTGTACAATGTTCGAACATGAAAGATTAACAAAAACACTAGCAATAACATACATCATGTCGAAAATCAAAACATAACCGATATAGAAGGATTCGGAATAACTAACCAGAAGGGAATTTAATCCCTCGTCGACTTCTATCTTTTGATGAAAACATTTTATGAATCAATGACTGAAAATATAACACAAAATTGAAGGTCAAAAGAAGGGTATACCAAGACGTGGCCAACATATAAAGCCAATATCTTGAAGAATGACAGCACAATTGGTCGGCATTTTGGTAATGGAAAATCCAGGAAATAAGGAATTAAACAAAATAATTAAAAAAAACAAGTATTAGAGGGTGTAATCTGTAAAGTATTTGATCACATGAAATAATTAAATAAATAAAATTAGTGACATAAACTAAAGTTTGAGTAATTAACAAATGATGGAAAAGTGAAATATAAGCATTATAATTATAATTTAAATAATTAGAATAGTAATTATACCTTGCTTTTTCTATCTTGTGAATTCAAAGCCATCTGAAGACCATCAAAAATTTGATAAATTGCTCTGGCCCAGAATCTCCAAACCCCATAAACTGTTGTATATTTATGCAAAATTTAATTAGACTATTATTAATTTATCAAATCTAAATACCCTTGAATTAAGAACAATTTAAGGGATTTGTAATCTTATTCACAACCAAAATCCCCCTTTTCAATTTAAATATGAATCAATAACAAGAAAAATATAAAATCTTTCACAAACAAAAAAAAGGATAATTACAAGAAAATAATGCAAGAACAGAACAAATGAGGATTAAATAAGAAGGAAGAACACATAAATCAATGTAATAAAATAAAAATAAAAAAAAAATTAAATATAATTAAAAACCCCAAATTTGGATTTTTATTTTAATAGATTAATTTCGAGAAAGTCAACCTACCAGCCATTGAAATTTTCAAAGGAAAAACCTGGGAAAATGGAGAAGAATGAAATATAAATCTGAGACAAAAACATTTGCAAATTTGGGGAAAAAAATGGAGATAGAAACTTGTCTTATAACATGAAGAAAGGTATCAAAATTCCAATAACATGAATATATACAAACAAATAAAAGTAAATAAATAAAATTAACTTGTTAAGAAAAAAAGAAAGGGTCAAAATGTTGAAAAAAAAAAAAATCAAAGCAGTTGTACTAGTTTTTTGGAAGAACCTTGAATTTCCCAAGAAACCAGAAAATTTCTGGGAAATGTTATTATATTTGTTTGTATATGATAATTTTGAGATGGGGTTTTTTAATTATAATTTCTACAGAAATAGGGAATAAAATTGATTGTTGTAAAATTGGGTTACCAATAGCAACTCCTTGATTGGGTTTTCATGCGAAATTTGTTTAATTCGTTTTAATCGATTTTTATAAGATTATAATTAAAAATATATAAATCAATTAAAATTATTTATGTCTTATTAAACGTCTCAATAAAAGTTACAATTAATATAAAACGGAATACATAAATTAATTTATAAAATTGATTATTGTAAAATTATGTTAGAAACTGTTTGATTGGGTGCAAAATTGTTATAGAGAGAAGAGGCAATGACCCCACGTGTGGGGAGTTTACAAACCAAATCTTACGTTTTACGGAGTATGGAAATTTCCCAATTCCCAATGACTTGAAAAAAAAGACCATAGTCTTCGTTTACTCTACCACCTTCCATTATTTATTTATTTTGTGTTTTGTATTGATATTGTATTTAGTATGAGATGGTTTTATTTCAACCAACAACATACGTTTTTGCTCTCTATTCTTTGTTGTGTGGAGTGTAATCTTTTGTCCACTTTCATATTAGTTTCCAAAGAAGAAAGAATTTTGTTAATGGTTGTGTAATTCTAGTAGTAACAAGTGTCAAGTTTGTTGTGGGAGAGATGTGTTTTCGTTTTACCAAGATGGCAAGATTAGTTGTCATCATGGGGAAGAGATGTTTTTTTTTTGTTTTTTAAAAATTAAATAGTCGCGAAAGATTTAAATGGCAATTGATGTAATTAGGTTGAGTTTTAAGCGCATAATTTGAGTGTTACTCCAAAAAATGTACAAAACTAAGATAATGGACATCTATTAGTAGAGGATAGTTAATGAGTTGAGCCTGCTCGTGAACTTTTCGAGCACGGCTTGATTAAAGCTCAGCTCGATTTGAGATTAAATGAAAGGATACACGAGCCATGCTAAGCTCGGCTCGAAAAGCTCGCTAGCGACTCGAATTATTATTTTTTTAAAAAAAATTAATATTATTAGCATTTATATTAAGTTGATTAGTTAATAAGCACAATAACAACAATCCACTATTATACTTAGGTAGTTTGGTAAGTTATGTGACATAGATTATGTATCTATGGGCCTAAATTAGCCTAATTTCAAAATCAATCATAACGAGCCTGATTTTGAACTTGAGCCAATCACAAGCTCTAGTCGAGCTCCACTTTTGAGCACTCGAGCTTGAGCCGAGCTCAATTTTCAAGGCTCAACGACCCACGAGCTTGAGCCGAGCCTACTAGTATTCGGGCTTGGCTCGGCTCATTAAAAGCCCTAGTGTAGAGTGTAATCCTTTATCAACTTTCATATAAGTTTCCAACGAAGAAAGATTGATGTTAACGGTTGTGTAATTCTAGTAGCTAGTAACAAGTGTCGAGTTTGTTGTGGGAGAGACGTGTTTTCATCTTACAAAGATTAGTTGTCATCGTGGGGAAGAGATGTTTTTTTTTTTGTTTTTCTAAAAATTAATAGTCACGGAAGATTTAAATGGCAATTGATGTAATTAGGTAGAGTTTTATGCACATAATTTGAGTGTTACACTAAAACTGTACAAAACTAACTAAGGTAATGGGCATCTATTAGTAAAGGATAGTGTCACTTACAAACTCATGTGCTTGGAGCTTTAAGTTAGAAGTAATGAAAGGTGCAGACATTTGTTTAAGATAAACATAGCTCATTTTCGAGCAACGGAATTGAACGAGCGAGATCAAAAACTTAGATCATGCCAGATTCTTTACCTATCTTGTTAAAATTACCGAAAACCCACTAAAGGTATGCCTAAGACTAAAATTTATTTCTTGTAAGCCAATAGAGTACATGTATTAGAAGAGATGGCAAACAAATGGGTTGGGTGAGTGAGTCCTTGCCCTTGTCCCTTGCTTGTGGAAAATTGTAATGGATCATGTTGACCCTATGAAAAAGTGTAAGGATTTGTTTGGCATAGTTTTTATTTTTCAGTTTTTCTGAAGATCTTGAAAGCAAAAGCCAAAAATACTTTTCAGTTGTCAGTTTTCAAAATTATCATTATTTTAATAAGTTAAACTAATTTTTGATACATTATACAATATATATCATATAATTTTGAATAATAAAAAACCTAAAAACTGAAAAACGCATCGATACCAAACATACCCTAAAGTTTTGGGTTGGGTCAAAAATACAAGACCGAGCTAAATATTATATGCCCGAACCCACTATATTGCGCAAAAAATAGTTGATTTTTCAAATCATTTATTATCTAGGCCAAAATGATAACTAAAATTATTTTATGTTACCAAAAATCCAAAAATATAAAATAAAAAATCTCTCTAAATCCATGTAAATTTCAATTTAGTGAGTCAATTGAATTAGTCTGATCTAGTTTGCAAAACCCTAACTTATTTAGGAACATCATCCATGGGAACACTTTTTTTTTTTAAGTTCTAATTTTACATGAAAATAGAAGACTTCAAATGTTGTACAAAAACAAACACTAATATTTATTCTTGTGAAAAGATAATTATGCGCTTATGATTATGTTTAGCAAACACGGTACAAGGTTAGAGTTTATTTAGAGAAAATCTGTCATCAAAGTTTAATTTTATTTAGATAAAATCTATCAAAGTTAGATTTTATTTAGAGAATAACTATTATTAAAGTTAGATTATTCTTTTGAATTTTTTTCATTTAATCATTTGGTCTTTTTCTTTATAGAAGCCCCATTTCTTGTACCTTTTTCCTACCTTTTTGTTGCCCCCTAAATTCACCATGTCTTCGAGCCAAATGAAACCTTTATCTCCCTAAGGCCTAAACCACACCCAACAAATGTTATTCATTCATAGATAAAATTTACTTTGACCATGACTTTGACTTGAATGGATGACTGAAGCAGCCAAAAGGTATGTTGAATATTTGAATCATACCAAACCAAAGATGTATAAAAAGATGCCATTCCCATTCCATATTGCATATTGCATATTGCATGTTGAATACTTTTACTATAATCTATAGTTCCAAAAAGCATGCATAAGCAACTAATGCACCAACTTCTCCCCAATCGGTTTTATACTACTTTCAATTAATAATGTTAATTGTGTTATATCCGTTCTTCCTTTCTTCAGGATGACATGAAATTCAAAAAAAAATTGTTAACTAGTGCTCTCGGGTGTTAGATAGCAATTTACAAAAAAATTTAAAATTAAATACGGAGTAGTATATCAGAGTATTAATGAAACCAAAATCATGTTTATCAATTTATCAATCAGTGTATTTATTATTCCCTCCGTCCCTAAATTAAAAGTCTTTTTCTCTTTATTACGTGAGTAATAAATGCTTGAAAGAGGCTTTGTATTAAGAGACGAATGGAGTAATGTATATTTCAATTTAGTATTTATATTTTAATTCACCATATGCAATGTCCCCAAGCGTTCGTTCGCTTTTCCCTAAATCAATATTTCAACTACACCAAAGTTAGATAAATCTTTTCTCAATATTGTAAGGTAACCTTACTTATGGGAAGAGATCATTATTGAGAGAGAGTGTGAGATAGAGATAATTGGTTATCAATAAAGAGTCTAGCTATATATGTCTTGGTGGCCTCTACATAATCAGTTGCTCAGTTAGTTTCATCGTATATACGGCCAGATGAAGTAAAATTTAAACTAAATCTTTAAGGGCATTGAGTCTATTGCCCCTACAAAATATTAATGATAAGTAAAATTTATTTATTTTTAAAGAGGAAGCTCCATTTATGACCTAGTGGCAAAATAGTGAATAAATCAACAAAAAAAAAGCTAGCATGACATTTTTGTAATTATATCAACACTTGTAAGACCAATATTTTATAAAAGTTGTTGACATATTTACACTTTTATCATTTGATAAACGGCTTTTAATTATCAAGGTGATAAACTTGTATTGTTCTTATTGTTAAGGGCTCACAGCTAGAATGCAATTGTGATGAGTCGTACGTAGCCTCGACAACTAATAGAGAGAGTGACATATACAACCAGTATAAAAAAAACACAAACTATCAATGCGATTTTCAAGATGATTCCTTAGCTAATAACAAATTACACCAAATAACCATTCATTTTTTATGGAGAAAGTTCATACACAAATAGAACAATGAAAGAATCACTATACTTAATTACTTTAAGAAAGAAATGCAAAGTTCAACACACAACACAACATAACATAAGCAAAACATGTCGACACAATGCCATGGTAAACCATGAAGAACATCCCCAAATAAAGGAAGCCGTGTTATATTTCAAATGGGGCAAGGGTAAATTGGTCAAACCATGGACCACCATTTTTGTAGACAAAGTAACGTTCTTGATGCATTCGTGTGTGCTTCAAACTTTGAAGCATTTGCCCCACTTTCCCAATGAGCTTTGTATAATATCAAAGGCATAATCATAGTAATCCTTTTATAATATATCAAAAGAAGAAATGCATGCATGTGGAATTGTTTAGTAATTTATTCAACTAACTAAGTTTAATTGAGTATATGTTGTTGTTTATGCATTATAAGTAATTATATGCTAGCATTGTATCTAGACAAACTAATCTTAGTATACATTACTCGAACCAAAATATCCTTACCTAGGTTTGTAATACATCCAAAACAAACTAATCAAATCTCTAATTAAATATTAATATACATCTTATCTAATAAAACTTTAATTCCCTCTATACACACATACACAAGCTTCTGTCAATTAATTTTAGATCGCTTTTTCCTATGTTTAATTTTGTATTTCATTGTAAAATTTGATAACTATATAAACAACCACGTATAGTATTAAAATAATACGAGTAGTGAGTGAACAAGAATATATACTATATAAATTAATTTCGTCATAATTGAAAAACAAGAACAAACTTTATTAAACGATCATGATCCCTAATCAAATTAATCTAATTAAATGACGAATACAAATTCTTATATGTGACAAGCCATCCGCTTTACATATAAGATAATCAACTAAATAACGGGGATCGAATTACCATACACAATGATCATAGAGTACTCCAATAATCCAATGAAAGAATAAAATGATATTAATTTTATAAACAAATGAATTTATTGTTAATGATCAAAACACAAGAAATGGGATTGCTTGAATCAACAAATATAATGTGTGTGTGTGTGTTTTTTTTTTATTATTTATTCATGTTATTTGTTTTATGAATCAAGGCTACTCACTATGGACAAATAAAGTTACTCTTTGAACACAAAATGAATAACAATTAATCTTATTAATTAATGTGCTCAACCTAAGGCTCACTGTCTTGAGAAAAGCATAGAAACATTTTTATATAACTAAAGATTGTTAAAAATAAGTTAACCTTTTGCCCATCTTCAGTTTTTGATGGGATTTTGGAAGCCAAGGTTGAAATTATATTGGCCCATAATAAGGTCTTGTAATCTTTACCTTATTTTCGCCAAAATAAATTTTTTTTTACTGAACTAATTAACAATATTTTTTGCTGAACTTCAATTTCTTTTACAAAGCTGAAATTAATTTTACTAAATTGAAAATATTTTCACTGATTCCCTATTATGTCTCTTCTTTAATAAATTACTTTTTTTTTTTTTTTTACTAAAATGAATTTACTTTTCCTAAACTGAAATTGATGTTATTTTTATTACTCAACTAAATTTTTTTTAGAAGTCAGTTTTATTTAACCACCTAGAGAAACAAAAATATAGATTTCGCTGCCTCCACTTAACAATTTTCATTAAGGGAGGGGAATTAATTTATATTTTATGATAAGATTAATGTCGATTTTTGTGTCAAAACTTGCTCTAGTAAGGTTTTGGGGGTAATGAGTCAACTATGGAGATGGTGTTCGCCAGTTGTTACACCCTAGAAATTCATTTCCTTTAAAATACCTATTTCGCTCTTTTAAAGACTCAACATAGGAAAATCTAAGATATTACCGCCACCGTGAAAACGGCTGAGGCAATTATCAAAGACACACAGCGGAAGACTATCTTTAAAACCATCCAAACAACCCAAACCAAACGATAGTAAAGTCAAACGAAAGCAACCTACAACTTGGAACCATTGTAGGCCCTTAATAAAACCAAATAAAACGTGAAAGTCTTTGCTTTATTCTCACAAGCATAATAATAATATAATCAATAAAGCAATAAACCACATCATAGTCTTATAGAAACTAAGCATGATTCGCTCTTCACTCATACCCATCGTGAATATGCTACATTACCCGAAAAACTCCTCTCTACTTGTCCCATTACTCGCCATTAGAATTGGGTCGTCTTAGAGCCAAAGTAAAGACAAGGCCAAACAAACACACAAACATACAATTAGCAAAGCTGAGTACATAAGCGTAATGGAAAAACACACTAACACGCTTTCACCTATCAACATACATTTACCTCAATACACCTGTTTACAAACACACACAACACTCAACAAGACTCTTCAACTAGACACTAAATCATTTATTTAGCATTGATTACGCATCGAACGGGTTTCCAACTCTACCTTCCCCAAATTAATTGAGGTTACTGACACGGGAGCTAACCGTGCCAGCATCAAAACCACACATAGGTGGCGGACGGAATTCCTGCGCATAATAATAATAATAATAATAATAATAATAATAATAATAATAATAATAATAATAATAATAATAATAATAATAATAATAATAATAATAATAATAATAATAATAATAATAATAATAAAAGCAATGTACAGCGTCATGTACTCCAGTAGAAGTAAACTAATTAGGTTTAATCCTATTCTTAAACTAATTAGGATTGATTAGAATCTTCTACATGTTTCTAAAAGATCTGAATTACCCTTTTTTGAAAAGATAAGATCATGGAGTTTGAATTTGAATAAAATTTTCCTTTTTTAAAGTCCTAATTCTATTCGAATTTAAAGAGGTTCAAAGACAGTCATATATTATTTTCGCGCATCATATTTTTTATCTAAATTTTATATGGTTGGATAGATCTTGAAATTATCTTTCCAATGATATATTATAATATTAAATCCGAGCTATAACGAAAAAGATATGAAAGATTTACGAAACTCTATCTAAAACTGATACCCTTCTACTATTTCGGCCATATATTTTTACCTACAAAAGATTTTATTCTGATTCTAATTGGGTTGGAAAGTAAACTTCAAGAGATTTCCAACGACATATTATATGGCTTATTTGGCCTTCTGGATCAAAAGATATGATAAAAACAAAATCTGCAAAAACTGCTACGAGTTTTATTTCGATTCGAATTCGGATTCTTTTCTTTATTCTTCAACTCTCTTTTTCCTATAAACAGAGGTCATATCTCCCCTTTTTCAATCATCAACTCTCATCAAGGATTCCTTGATTCTCTATCTCTTTCTAAACCAAACCTATTGCAAACACAATTCCGCACTCATTAGATTTTGAAGCACCTAGCCAAGTTCGAAGTTGCCTTCGCCCTAGACGTGAAAGGTTTATACTTTTTCGAGGGTTTGGTCCCAAATCCAGTCTAAACTTTTTAACTCTTTCTTTTAATTCTTTAATTTAATTATTTGATTTTATTATTTTCATTGAAGTTTACTAACTCGTGTATTTTGTCATTAGATAGAGGTACGAGGCTTCGAAGTAAGTAATTAACTTACTCCCTTTTTTATTTCAATGTAGAAAGCATGTTTAGATTTGTTTAATATTCCTAGTATCATGTTAGGATGTTATTTAATGCTTTCTAGAATCATGTTTAGGGTGCCTCCTATTCTTTCAAATAGCATGTTAGTACCATGTCAGGGCTAAAGTTTTGATTTTTATTGCTTAGTGACATGCTAGGATTTGTTATTAATCTTGTTAATATCATGCCTAAGATCTTGTTATTATATTCAAGCTTTATTATGCCTTATTATGGATTATGCTATGATTATTTGTTATTATAATTATAATTATGTTGCTTGATTTATATTATTGTTATTGCTTGATCACGTCTTTTATGCATGTTAAAGGAAATTTGTACTTGAAATCACGCTTAATAAGATAATTAATAATTTGGTTTAGGCTAATATGATTTTAATTCAAGTGATCGCCAATAATAGTTTTATTTGTTCATTAATATTCAACCAACATAGATTAAACAGGTTTAGGGCTAAATCTATTATTTGCATGTTAGTCAGAAAGCGCACATGAATACGAGTAGAATAAAGTAGAGGCCTATTTTATAGGGCGGGTTCTCTCTTTTGTAGATTGGATTCGTATCCTCATCCCCGAACCCTATTTGGTTCAAGACCTTTTGGAGTTGACGATCTCATGGATCGTTAAGGGGTGTAACCTTCACCTCGTGAACGGTTTACAAGTTCCTAAAACTTGTTGGCGACTCTTTTGCTCTCTTTTCTTTCCCTTGCCATCATGCTTAAGTGTATGATCACGGTGGGGTTCAAGTTTGGGGTTATAATGCTTGAAATATTCCCTACACATACTAATCATGTTTTAACAATTAAAATAAAAAAAAAACCAAAATACATAATTATAGGGATAATAATGAAAACAAGGAGGAGAGAAGAGGGAACCACCGAGGGGTGGTGGCCGGCGTCTAAGCGGCGGCCAGGCGTGAGGTAGGTGGTCGCCGGAGACGATGATGTGGCAGCGCGACCATTGGTGGCTTCAAGACCATGCGTGAAGTTCACGTATGAAAGGGAAAACAAAATAGAAAACAAAATAAGGGAAAGAAGGAAAGGAAAGAAAAAGAAAGAAAAATAAGGAAAAAGAAAAAAAGAAAATAATACTTACCCCAATTTGATTTTTGAGCCTCTTTGTGTGGGAAGATTTTGGCGTTTTGTGAGGTATTTATAGAATAAAGAGTATATGGTTAAGTTTGGGCTTATTAAAAATGTGGGTTTAAGTTATGAAATATTTGATCCATAAGGGGTTCAAATAAGTAATTGGGCTTAGTAAAAATGAAATGGGTAGGTCTAATAAGAGTTTGTAGGAAGAGTATACATACAATTATTTAAATGAGCTCATATAATTAATAAAAGTTTGACCCAAAATATAATTTACTTTTATAAAACTTTATAATTAAAATGCTTTAGCCCTAACAATACATTTTATAAATATTTAAATACTTTATAAAAATACATTAAAATACGGGGTATTGCACCAGTAACAATACCAAATACATAGTAAATCAACAAAAATAAATTTTAAAGCGGTGGTGATCAAGATGGTGACCGTTTGCATGTAGGTAGAAGTGGGAGAAGTGTTAAAGGATAAAGTTGGGGAAGGGAGGGGGCGGATCTAGGGCCAAACTTTTCCCGAAATCACGAAGGGAACGGGGTGGTTTCGTTGGCTAGAGAAGGGTGGCTGGCCATTTTCTAGGGTGGGGGAAATAAGGAGGGTTTTTTTTGGAGGGGTTGGGGTGGTATGGTTGGTGAATGGGCTCGGTTTTTTTTTTTTTTTTTGGACAAATCACGGCTTGTTACATGTCAGGTAACCTAGTAAAACATGTTGTTCTTATTGACAGGGTGGGACTGTTAGAAGAAAAAACACCCCAAAATTGGAATTATTCTTAAGTAAGTGAAAGTTGAGATTATATAAATAATTAAAATCGGCTTAGAAAAAATTTAAAAAAAACCGTATTGTAGACACCCATTTGTGTCTCCCCAAAACCAAACCCAGTGATGAATACCTTTCACGTCAAAACATAATCAAATGAGGTAAAAGTGCGAAAAGTCAAGTGTTGCGGTTAGTTTTTATTAAAATCCTTCTTTCTGTTTTCGAAAACCCACTCTATTTTATGAAAACGTCCAATCCAGTTAAGTTTGGTCCATGATAAGGGTCTAATAATGGTGTAGTTGGATGGGGCTTTAAAAGACCTTTCCAACGATATATTATAAGCCCAATTCCGATGAATAATGAGGAAGTTATGGCCAAAATACTAAACTGGGCCCAAACCGGATTTTACCTACAACCCAATGATCATGAGGAGGGTCCAAAGGTTTAATCCTATTTCTAAAATAATTAGGATTGATTAGAATCTTCTATAAGTTTCTAAAATATCTTAATTATCCTTTTTTGAAAAGATAAGATCATAGAATTTGATTTGAATATAAACTTTCCTTTTTTAAAACTTTCCTAATTCTATTCGGATTTAAACATGTTCAAAGATAGTCAGATATTATTTTCGTGCCTCATATTTTTTATCCAAATTTTATAAGGTTGGATAGATCTTGAAATTATCTTTCCAATGATATATTATAATATTAAATCCGAGCTATAACGAAAAAGATATGAAAGATATACGAAACTCTATCCAAAACTGACACCCTTTCACTATTTCGTCCATATCTTTTTATCTACAAAAGATTTTAATCTGATTCTAATTTCATTAGAAATTAGACTTCAAGAGCTTTCCAACGACATATTATATGACTTATTTGGACTTCTAGATCAAAAGATATGATAAAAACAAAATCTGCAAAAAATTGTCTTGTCGCGAAACGACAGGATTGTCGCCTCGCGACAGACTCTGTCGCCTGGCGACAAGATAAATCTTTGGCGACAAGGTCGGTTTGATTAGCGACAGAGTGGAGTTTTATTCCTTATCAAATTCTATGATTTTCCAGACTATTTTCTTATAAATAGGGTCCGAACCTCTGTTTTTATTCATCAACTTTCATCATCAACTTTCATCATCAATTTTCTCAATCAATTCTCTCAATCAATTACTATCAATTCTCTCTTTTCTCTCTTGAGCAATATATGCTTTCTCTCTCTCTCTTTCTAAACTAGTTTTTTTCAAACAATATTCCGCATTCACAAGATCTTGAATCTCTTAGCCAAGTTCGAAGTTGCCTTCGCCCTAGACGTGCAAGGTTTGATAATTTCTGAGGGTTTGGTCCAAAACTAGTCAAAACTTTATTCAATTTGATTTCAATTTAATTCTTTAATTATTCTTTATTATTTTCATTGAAGTTTACTAACTTGTGTATTTTGTTATTAGAAAGAGGTACGAGGCTTCAAAGTATGTAATCTTATTACTCTCTTTCAATGTAGAAAGCATGCATATTAATGTTTAATTCCTAGTATCATGTTAGGATGCTTTTAATGCTTTCTTGTATCATGTTAGGATGTTATTTTATACTTTCTAGTGACATGCTAGGATTTGTTATTAATCTTATTAGTATCATGCCTAGAATCTTGCTATTCTTTTAAGCTTTATTATGCCTTATCATGTTATTATCATGGTTATTATTTATTGTTTATTATTTATGTTGCTTGATTTATTTTATTGTTATTGCTTGATCACACCTTTTATGATTTTAAAGGGAATTTGTACTTGAAATCACGCTTAATAAGATAATTATTAATTTGGTTTAGGCTTATGTGATTTTAATACAAGTGATCGCCAATAATAGTATTATTTGTGCATTAATTTCAACCAACATAGATAAACAGGGTAGGTTTAATATAATGTTTGTATGTTATTCGAAAAGCGCGCATGAACACGAGCAGAACAAAGTAGCTAGAGGCCTATTTTATAGGGCGGGTCCTTTCTTTTGTAGATTGGATTCGTACCCTCATCCCCGGACCCTGTTTGGTTCAAGACCTTATGGAGTAGTTGACGGTCCTTTGGATTGTCTTTTGGGTTTACAACTTCCTAAAACTTGTTGGCGACTCTTTTTGCTCTTTGTCTTTCCCTTTGGAACGCCACCGTACTTTAGTGTATGATCACAGTGGGGTTCAAATTTGGGGTTATCGTAATGCTTGAAATATTCCCTACACGTATGTATAATACTTCATATGCTATTGGACTAGTTATAATATTAAGATTTTATAAATTTACATTTAGATAATTAAAGATACTACCTTTGTTTCATAATATCTGCAACATTTTCCAAAAAGGGAAGCTACACATTATTTGCAACAAACTAAAACTTTCCTCTTTTAGTATATTTTTTTGATAAAATTACCATCATACTCTTACTTAAATTTACTTATCTTTAATAAACCACATATTAACTTTTTTTTTTTTGAAGGGACCACATATTAACTTATTAACCCAAATTAATTTATCCCCAATTGAATCCCCAACCCACATTCTCTCTCGTCCCTAACAATCACTTCCACCACCAACATCACCTAACTTTTCTCTCTCCTCCCTCTCAACCACCAGTGATACTTTTCTCTCTCTTCTCTCACCACGCCCGTTCTCATCTACGCCGCTGATTCCCATCAATAAGCCAACCATTCTCATCGATTCGCTGCCCGTTCTCTTCTCCCCTTTCTCTTTTCAAAGTATTCAATTCGCAATTAATTTGGGTTAGGTTCGATAATTTTTTGTAACAAAAAGGGTGAGGTCTTCGTGGTTGCGAGTTTTCGATCTTTGTGGTTGTAGGGTTTCAGATCTAAGTGGTGGTGAGGTGGGGTTTCGATTCGTTAGTGGTGGTGAGTTGGGGTTTTGGTTCGCTGGTGATGGTTGGTGACTGGTAACATTGGTGCTGGCTGGTGACGGTGTTGCGGTTCATTTGGTGGTGGCTGGTGAAGGTGTTGTGGTTCATTTGGTGATGTGGGGTTTCGGTTGGGTGGGTTTTGGGTGGTTGTGGTAAGGTGGGTGGTTGTGGTTACAAGGTGAGTGGTTGTGGTTTCAAGATGGGTGAGGTGGATTTTGGGTATATGGTGGTTAAGGTGGCGTGGGTGGTTGTATGGTGGTTGTGCGGCCGATTGGTGTGGCTGGTGGAGTATGTGAGTGTTGGCGGTGGTGAACTGGTGGAGTTCTTTTCTCTCTCATCCAATTAATCACATGCCCTTCTATTTCATAATCTTTGTTTAAGAAATTTTATCTTGAGAATTGTACAAGCTAGTTTGTTGCAGATTTTATGAAACAGAGGTAGTATAATGCTAAAACTATACATCGACTTGTCAATCACACTTTAACACTTACACCGTCCATATTTAAATAAATGAAATAATTCTCTTATGCACGTGCGTATGCCAATGTATACTTTGAGTGATATATCTTTAATTACAACAATTGAGTATTAATGAACTATTCATTGGGACGATTGCTTCAAGTGCCCACAAAAATATATATTTATACTACCACTAAGTCCTCAATGACATACATGCATGCATGTATAAATCACAAACATTAGTCAAAATAATTAGATGAATAATAAAAAAAAAAGTTAAAACATTTTATTTATTTATATTCGGAGGGAGTATATATTAAAATAGGAAATTACATTTTTCTCCTCAAAGATAAGAAAAACAAAACATTAAAATAAAATCTAATACATATATATAAAGGGGAGTTTTTCTCGAGATATTAGAGCGCCACGTAGGATTTTTATTTTTTTTAAATTATTAGAGCGCCACATAGGATTAATGTTTTTAAAACTCTACAATAGGATTATGCCACCTAAAATAGGTTAACGTGCCACGTAGGATTATAAAGTATAGTTATATCCAATAAATAATTCAAGTGCCACATAAGCATAATTGACCAATGAGATTTTAATAGTTACATTATTAAATACGAAATATTATCATTTGAGATTAGGAATTTTATCTAATATTTTAAAACAAATACGGAGGAAATGATATATTACGTAAAACTAATAAAATAACAAATATAATCACATAAATATGAAAAATATTTTTTTAAAAAAAAAATAGATCAACTCGTGCATCGCCCGGGCTTCATCTAGTGATATATAAATAAATAATAAAAACAAAGCAAACGTTTACCATAACCGTGTATTATGGGTTCATTTTATATACGAGTATTATTAAGGGTGAAGCGCACACTCTATTGGGCGAAAGTTCAACCAAACGCACAATGCTTCATCCAGCAAATACATTTCTAGTTAAACATGGGCACGGGCCGTGCCCGTGCCGCCGCGGGCCGTGCCTGGACGTGCCGGGGTGGTGGCCGTGCCGTGCCGTGCCGGCTCCGCGGCGTGCCGTGCCGTGCCGTGCCTGAAATTGGCACACCCCAGCCCACGACACGGCACGGCCCACGTGCCTAGCGGGCCGTGCCGTGCCGGGCCGCGGGCCAAACCGTGCCACTCTTATTTTTTTTTTTAAAAAAAAAAATAAATGATAAAAAAAACGAACTAAAAACAACAATGCATATAATAAAAAAAAATACGAGTGCGATAATCCGAAAACACAAAAAATTGAAGAATAACTTATTTTATTATATGACGGTAGCCGGTACGAATGTACGATAATTTAATAATACAAAATTACAAAATAAGTGATGATAATTAAAAATCGTACAATAGTGTTTGAATATTGAATAACTTCATTTATTATACGGAATACGAAGTTCGATAATACAAAAAGAATACAATAGTGTATAATGTAAATATGTAATCATGTAATTATTATTGGTCGCCTTCGTCTTCATCTTCGTCTTCGTCTCCTAGAGGTTCAAGTTCATCCGCCAATTGAGTGGATTGAGAAGTATGAGAACTAAAAGAAGTCGACGTTCCTTCATCGTCGTCGTTTTGTGCATAAGTACGATCTTGAGAACGAGTTTCGGCATCCAACCAATCCTTGAAGCAAACACACATTTCAAGTGTTTCGGGTTTTAGTCTTGTTCTTCTATCGTCTAGAACTCTTCCCGACGCACTAAAAGCTCTTTCGGAAGAAACGGAGGAGACTTGGATAGCAAAAATATCACGAGCCATTGCCGACAAAATTGGATGTTTCACGGCTTGTGATTTCCACCAATCGAGGATGTCGAGGCAAAACTTCTCTTCATCGTCCATGCCTTTCATGAAGTCGTAACTTAAGTACATTTGCAACTCCGAAACATCGCTTTGTGTTCTCCTAGATGATGATGATTCTGTACCTGAATACTTAGACATCAAGTTAGCAGCTTGTGCAAATAAACCTTTGGCCCGTTTACTTACATTTTTGGATGTTTGAGAAGGGGCAAATCGAGACATGGTTCCACATTTACTTTCATAAACTCTATATAAATTAAAAAACTCATCCGTCACCTTATTCTTAAAAGTTTCAACATCATCTTCAAAATTCATGTTACTATAATAAATATCAATTAATAAAAAGGTGCCATCATATTTTTGTTTAGGATCTAAAATAGAAGCAAAAATATAAATCATAGGAATATCGGTGTAATATTTATGCCATTTATCCTCCATGGATGGAAGATATCCACGATAAACATGTTGTGATCGGCCATAAACGGCTAGTTTTCCAACGGTAAGGCACGGGCCGTGCCGTGCCTGGCTTCGTGCCAGGTCTTGCCTGGCCGTGCCACGTGTCGTGCCGGCGGGTCGTGCCAGCGTGCCGGCCCATGTGCCGGCCACCGTGCCACTCGTCGTGCCACGTGCCGTGCCCGTGCCGGAATCCGGATTTTTGTTCACGGCACGGCCCACGGCCCACAGGTGGGCCGCCGTGCCGTGTCGTGCCGCCACCCGTGCCCGTGCCGGAGTCGTGCCGGGCCCGTGCCCACCTTTATTTCTAGTACAAGAATGTTTCAAATATTTTTAAAATAGTTTTGATTGATAAGTTTAATCTGAACTAAAGAGCATGGTAATACAATTCAAATCCCTTCGAAGCTCTTACATGCAGCTGAATGTTCCATCAAAATCTTACTCTTTGAACCTATTATTTTATAATTTGATGAATTTAGAACTCTATGAACACCATGGGTCTATGATGCACAATAAAGTTTCTCAAAACCATAACATCAGCCCATTTGGTAGGCGATTATTAATGACAATCAGCCCGTTTGGTAGGCGATTATAAATGACAATAATGAAAACTACGTAAATTTATATTTTTTAAAAAAATGTCCATTTTAATGCTAATTCCCCACCCCCCAAATTATCGATTTTTCTTGAAGATAGGATTGCATTACTAACGTGAAAGTTTACACTAATCCTTATCCCTCATGTATAATGTTGGGAATTTTGTCCCTGTCCCTATCTTTTTCCTCTATTAAAGCCCATCCCACTACATAAACATGTCATTTCTATTACTCCTTCCATTTTTATTTACACCTTATCTAACAGCGTACCGAAAGCACTTTTCTGATATCCAGAAAGGATAGACAGCAAATATCAGAAAAAAGAGATGCTGATCACCAATGTAATATGATGATATACATGTGTTGATTCACATATATTGATTCATTCTTACAAATTCATGCACTACATGTCTACATATGCAAGGAAATCTTCACTACCTAGCAAAGCCTATAATGGCTATAATTGAAAAAAAGATGACCACCATGAAAGAAACTACCACTAAGTCATCAATGACATACATGCATTAACAAATCAAGTGAAAAAGAGCAACCATCAATTACAAAGACGAGACATGTGATCCAGATACAGCTCAAGAATCAGCAGGAATCACCGGGACTGATTTAGGCTCATGGCCATGCACTCTAAGCCGATATATGCAGGTAAATAATGAATTGCCGTGGTTGGAGATTAAATCAAACCTAATAGTGTCAATAACAGCTGATCTAGCCTCATCAAGCACGTTGAAGGTCTGGGCATTGCTCTTCTTCAGGTCATACACAAATTCTGTCAGAAGAATTTCCTCTCTGTCAGCAGTGTCAATCTCAAGACCTTGTTTCCCTTGAAGCCAACCTGAGACCCGGCAATTTTTTGGAGCAGATGACCGGTCAAAGGCCACACTCTGCAATGTAAAAGGAATAAATTAATAAAAGCTAAAAAGAATGTGATTAAAAAAAGGCATGAAATACAATAGAATATTCATCACATAGCATGCCAAAGGAAAACAATATAGTCATTTGACCAGCTAATAAGATTAAGTTAAACCAACATATAATTAATATATGAAGGAAAAAGTATTTATACAAAGATAATCACCAACTTCCCCAACCCCAACTGCAAACTTGAAAATCCTAGTAACAAACATACAGAGTACAAGCTCAACAAAACTGGATCATACATCCTATAACAATTCAATTAAGAGCAATATTAACCTGAACACCTACAACAAGGAGCTCATGAATATATTCGTCATAGCACAGTACAGGAATATATTCGTCATAGCACAACTGCTTTAACTACATACAGATCAGTTGAACTGGTTTAAAAAAGACCAAGAAAGGAAGGCAAAACATAGGAAAGAAATTCCACATCAATTTAGCTTCAATCATCAAAAAAATAAATTAAAAAAGGAGAGGAAGCATATGATTCACTTACAACCATAGAATCATTACATTATGCACACAAACCAGGATGGGCATCCCAATCCCAAATGAACAACATTGTTCTAAGGAAAAATTGTCAAAAACTACCTATATAAATTGGATTATTGTGAGAAACTACATTTTTTTTCTTTTTTTTAAGAGACCTAATTCAAATTTTATTTTGCAAAAAACAACCTTTAACCAAATTGCGGAGTTTGGGTGGGTTTGGTAGGGCACCGCCATTAGCCAGATGGTGTTGTAGTGATGATGTAGTTTTACACTTTTACTGGGTGTAATTGGTGGTCACATGCTTTGCACGTGAATTGTCAATGCTGGCTATATATGGAACTATGGAAGTCAATTCCAGAATCTGGTATAACTAAAAATGTGGTCTTTCTTTGACAAAAAAGAAAAAAAAAACCCCCAATTTTAAAAGGTGGTTTTCGACACTCCTCAACACTTTGACAAAAAAATGCTACTTCTTATATTCATTAACGTCATTAATGCAAAAAAAAAAAAAAAAAAAAAAAAAAAAAAAAAAAAAAAAAATCCTCCTCCGTTTCATAAAAATTGCAAAACTTTGGCCAAAAAGCTCACATTTATGGTCAAAGTGTTGCAATGTTTTAAAACAGCACTGCATATTCAGAATTTCTTAGCTAACTGTTCACATTTTTTTAGCAATATGAACTTAATGATCATAATTTTCGAACTACATTTTAATATATAGATCATACTCTATAACTTAAATGATTCATATCTTTAAAATGCATGTTAATTATTTTGAACTATTTTTTCATTCAAGACGCAACCTGACTCAGGTGTAGGATATAATTTTCAATTTCACCATCTTAACAACTAATTTGCACCTTCTGATAAATAGTTCCAGATATGACAAATAAATAAATTAATCAACAAAAATGACTGCAAGGACTGAGATCCAGATATTAGACAAACAAAAGGGCCAAACCTTAAGAAATACATGCTATAAAAAAAGTGTGACAGCAGCCCCAAAAGCCACAAAATCTTGCTCTCACAAAAATGCACAGCAGACTAAAAGGACTATAATGGCTTTACTCCCCTCCCCTGGCAATAATAATAACACCACAGAGGTCACTTGTTCCATTTTCTTAACTTACAATTTTCGTTATTTTCTTGTGACATCAAAAAAAAAAAAAGGGAAGTATTAGACAAGTAGAGATTCTGGAATACTGGGAACTATGTGGTTTTAACAAACATAGAAACATCCATGCAATGGCATTTTGCAACATTGGAGGTATATAGAGAGAAAACTAAGAAATGGTACAAGTAGAAAAGAAGTTTAGTGCACGAGTTTTAGTTATACTTTGTGTCTGCTTGAAATGACACAGTTTCCGTCACACATACTTCTGTTTTTTAAGTTTCATTTCATTGACTTTACCATTGCGAAAGTATGTAGTAACACAAAAGAGGGAAAAACTTCAATGAACATGCAAGGAATCACTATTTGAGGGAGGGGCAAATTAGTCATAGCCTATTAGGAGTGTCTTGGGGAATAAGTTAGAGTTAGTTATGAGACTTTTTCTATAAATAGGACTCATTAGGAGGGTTAATAATCACCCAGAAAATTATTGTTGAGCTTGGCTTAGTTTTGGGAGAGCTCCTTTCCTCTCGAATGAAAGGTGTATTGATTGATCTTTGCTAAACATCAATACAATTTATCCTTCTTCTTCCTCTAAATCCTTTTGTTATACTCTGAGTTTACTTACAGGCTAGTTAATTCTTAGCAAATGGTATCAGAGCAGTTCTGTCCTAGTAGAATCACCCTCTGAAAATTCTGTTTTCTGCCATTAAAAAAAAATTAAAAAAAAATAAAAAAATAAAAAAAAAAACGAGAATGGAGGTCACTTGAGCAAGTCTCCGAAAGGATGGAGGAATCAACGAAGAGGATTGTTGATAACCTTCAAAGAAATCTGGAGAAAATCTTTGATGATGTATTTTCTCCAATTTTCTCTTACATGAAATTGGAGTTGAAGGAAATGGAAGAAGAGCTTGAGGATGAAGAGAACCAAGCAGATTTAATGGAGGAGGAGGAAGTTCCAGAGAACATCTTCACCGGCGAGGAGTTGCAGTCAGCCACCATTTCCATAGGTGAGGAAATTTCCAGATGTGAGCAAAACTTTTGTTCCATCATTAGCAGCTTCTCTGGTGGCGTGATGGTGGAGAAATTGGGTGGAGGATGTCGTGGAGGTGCTGGTGGAAGCCGTGGTGAGTTTGCAGGTGGATTTACTGGTGGTGGTGTGCCTTTTGCGAGTGGAGTTAGCAGTGATTTTGAGAGCAGTGGGTTGAGAAATAAGGCAGGTGGTTTTGTTGGTGGTTTGTATGGTGGAATATGTGAGAGAGGTGGCGCCGGATGTAGTGGATCTGGTGGTGGCCCGGGTGGGTGCACTGGTGGTGTGGATTTTTTGGGTGACCCTGGAAATTTTGTCGGTGCGATTGGTTGCGAATTTGAGGGTTTGGTTAGGAAGCTCAAGTATGGGGGAAGGCTTGGCGATTCTGCAGGTGGATTTACAGGTGGAGGTCAAGGTGAACTGGTCGGCAATCGGGCTGGTGGATATTGTGGCCTTGCTGGTGATGTTCACAGCGGTTTTGAGGAAGTTTTCGCTGGAAAGGTTGAGTAGGGAGGTATGTCCACCGCTGGTGGTGGCCTAAACAGGGATGGTGATTTTTCGAGTGGTTTTACAGGTGGTGGGAAAATGGTCAGAGGGGGACTGGGATTTTTAACCGGCGGTGAAACTGATGGTGGGAAGATTCAATGGAGGTGGTTTCACGGTGGTTTCCAGAAGTACCTAGAAAGAGAAGTTAATGGGAGATGCCTTGATGATTCTTGTGTTAGCTGGGAGAGGAAGATAGTAGAAGGTGCTAGTAAGGGTATTATAGTAATAATACACCTTCAAGAAATTGCAAGTGATTTCAGCAAGAGCTCACGTGCTTCAAACAACACAGACTGCTATAGTAGAAACCTGAGGCTTAATGGGCTTTCTCATTTTCAGCCCAACCTATCATATTTTGTGGTGACTTGCAAATTAAACTCTTCAGGTTTTGGGCTTGTTAGTTTTAGGCCCATCTATCTAACATCAGTTTTAAAATCCAAAGTCATCACCCAGATTGTTCATTGCAATTTCCCCTACCCACAACCAACTCATCCCAAGTCAACGAAGACCAACTCTACCCAAAATTCAATGATCTCTCATTACATGCTGGTGCATTATTCAGATTTTTCTGCCACTAATGACTATTGTTGCCAAGGCCGGGAATCCAGTTCCGATTATAAACCACCTTGAGGACAAGGTGAATGTTTGGGCGGCGGGTAATGCAAGGAATCAATATTTGAGGGAGGGGCAAATTAGTCATAGCCTATTAGGAGTGTCTTGGGGAATAAGTTAGAGTTAGTTATGAGACTTTTTCTATAAATAGGACTCATTAGGAAGGTTAATAATCATCCAGAAAATTATTGTTGAGCTTGGCTTAGTTTTGGGAGAGCTCCTTTCCTCTCGAATGAAAGGTGTATTGATTGATCTTTGCTAAACATCAATACAATTTATCCTTCTTCTTCCTCTAAATCCTTTTGTTATACTCTGAGTTTACTTACAGGCTAGTTAATTCCTAGCAGAACACAGTAATATTCTGATGATTTTAGTCCTCAGTCCTGCTGTATAATATTCATAGTAAATATTTTGCTATAACCATTATTGTAAGTCCTAACAAACATGTAAACAACGTCACCAATAATCACAAAATTCACAACCTCATAACCAACATTTCATTTTGGTTCAAAAGAGGGAAAGGGATACATGAGGAAAGAAATATATAATGTATTTTTTTGTCGTTATTAGTGTGGGCTTACGGAGAAGGGAGGAAAGACAACCACCACATTCTCCCACTTTACAACCTTCACCATCATTGACAAGGAGGAGTTTCAACCACCACCAATTTACCCTCTCCGACACAGTAATTTCTCCCTTGGAAGCCATCCCTCCTATATTCCCACTTGCTCAGATCTAATTTTTGTGAGTAGGTTGATTTGGGGTGGATGACTAGGTTGTTTTGGGGGTTTAGGGGTGGGTAGCAGTAGCACGGACCTTGTGTGAGGATTTATGGGTGGTGGATGGATTGGGTGGATTTCAGGTTGGTCAAGGTGGTTTTGGGCTAGGTGTGGCGGTTTACGATAAGTTGAGAGGGCAAAGTGTTGCGGTCTATAGTGGGGTGGCTATGGTAAGCCGAGGCAATGTGGTCAATTGTGGTGGTCCTGGTGGATGGGTTTGGCGACGCATGTAGTTGGGATGGGACACAAGCAGTAATGTTGGTGGTTTGGGAAAATATCAAGGTTGAGGAGTCATTCCCTATTCCCTTAAAATGAAACCTATGAAGAGGGATCCTAGTCGAGAAAACTAGGGGAAACAATAGGTTAAAGTAAATGGGAAAAATGACCCAACAAATACAAAATCAAGAGTGTTCATTCCCTTACCCTTTCTTAATACCCCCATACCAAACAAAAAATACATGAACTCTTGTTTCATTAGCTTATTAGATTGAAAACAATCAAGGAGTATAGCACAGAACACATCTACAAGCAAGACTTCAGAACATGTGGCTGAGAAAGGTATTTTATTTTGAGTCGTAAAGGCATTTGGGGGAAAGAGAGAACACATAACGTATATTAAACCAAATAGATTGCAGTCAATCAAGTAAAGCAACCACTAGAATTTAAAAATAGATTTTAAATAATCAATCTCGATATGCATAAGAAAGTAAGAAACTAGGAGCAATGTAAGTTGAGTAGCAGCATGAAGCTCTCAGAGCAATGGAACTTTACATTAGTCTAGATCAAAATTTTCAAGGGGCACCCACTCAGTAAACCTTTTATGTATTGTAAAGAATATCACAATTGGCAACAAACAGGTGCATCCTGAACAACACTAATCCATAATTTTGGATTTCAAATCCTAAAATGATTAATATCTATACCTAAATAATTACACTAAAGTGTAACTAAAATATAACCTACTAAGGGTTGCACTAAAGTAAATTAGCGCACAACAGCAGAGAAGTACAGCACATAATTTAATAAAAAATCAACACACGTTCACAAGATGTTGACACTTGGTAGTCAATAACTTGGTACATCCCTCTAATACAAAGGTACTCCTTTATACTCCTTTCAGATAAACAGAAATAGATAAAACCTTTAGTCTATAAGACTATAAACAAGATATAAATAAAAAAATACTTAAGAATAAGTAACAACTTTAAAAAGTAACAACCGATAGAATTACTAAACTACTCCCTCTGTCCATTTCATTTTTATATTCTTGCTTCGAATCATTTACAATTTAAGGCAATCTTCTAAATTATTCAAGATATATAAGAAAAAAGCATAGCCATGTAGTCTCTTCCTTCATTCATCTCAATGATTGTTTTAAACATATCAATTTATTAATTTTACAATCATGTAATTAGAGAAATTTATGGTCATAGATGTGCATTGGCAAACGTGCACAATTAAAAAATGAGCAAAAAAAAAAAGAATGGGAAAATCACATAGTATTAATTTGAATAAGCTTTGAACTAACCATCTCATCTAAGTTGCTTAACTTTAGACACACCTGTGAGGGAAAGAATTCCAAGTATATCCAATCTGATGTATAAGCCTTAAGAACTTAAATAGTCTCCAAATGATCATTGCACAAGAGATAGCACCGATAAGACAACACATATGCACCAAAATTGCCCAACATTCATCGTTGATTTGTACTTAAATCTGACACGTCTTACACCAAAAAAACCACCCAAACCAACAAAAATGGCCTCTAACCAATCCGAACTCAACATAAAATAAAGCTACAATCAAGCGTAAAATTTACTCACTCTCATGGACAATCAATCTACCCCTAAAATTCATGCACACCCAAGGGATCAATCATTTCTATATTTAAGATTTTAAAGGCAATTTAAGCTTTTACAAAAATTAATGTCAGTTATTCAAATCCTCAAACCACAGTAATACTTTGGGAACATTTTCTCCCTCCCCTAAATAATCTCTGAATCACATAGGTTATGGAAATCCCATGCACATGTAACAAGCTTCTAAACAATAAATCTGAACTGCATATGAATTTTATTTCAGCATATTAGGCTAAAATAATACAGTAGAGACATAAGATAGAACCAATAGCTGGATTATAAGTACAAATAAATAATTTAAGCATTTATTATAACAATCCTCACTAAACACATTGATAAAAGCAGCTGCCTTTAATCTAATAGGAATCTAAAACTTAAAGCTTCTGAAGGAGTTGTATAAATTATCAGTTCACTCAAAGCAAAGTTGCATAACTGTATATCTTTCAAGGTATTGAATTCCAATGAACCAACTTAAGGATAACAACATCCACATAATGACATAACTACTAACCAGGCCTTCAATAATCTCTATCTTTCAATACATAATTCAATGAGGCAAACAACCTTTTATTGGTCAGCGGAGCCTGCAGCTATCTGTAAAGTTACTCAATCTCTACAACAGAATTACACAATAACAGCATCCACAATAAAGGTGCACAAACAGTATCACATACTTCATGTCATGTCATAGAGCATCCAAAAAGCTAATTGAAGAAAAGAAATTTATAAAGAAATAAATACCTCAGCAACATGTTCAAGTGTAATGGCATCAGGAACAATGGCGGTTTTTAACTGGATTACAACAAAACCATTGCTGCCTGTCAGTGGAAAACACTCTCCAGGCTCTCCAAAGCTGGGGCTCAACATTTTAACCGCCTTACGATGAACCCCTTTGTTCCCTACATTCAACCAACTACCTGCATTCCCAAAACCACCTAGTGGTTCTGAATGACTTAAAACCCTGGCACCACCACTAGCCACAGCATAATCAACACTTCCGAGCCCATCAGCAGCGTGTTTCTCAATTTCTTTCTCAACAACCTCCCTCGCCAAACCCCTAATCTCATCAAAACTCAACCCAATATTACCACCACCATCACCTCTCTTCAATTCATCATACAACTTCACCACATCATCTTTAGTTAACAATTCCTTCGATCGCAATTCAATCAAACCCGACTCCAAACCCTCACTCTTCTCCTCCAATTTCCTCAATTGAGCACCAATCTCTCCACTTTTATCCTCAATCTTCCTACTAACCTCTCTCCTCAAATTCCCAACCTCACTATCAATCTTCTTATCAACAACCTCCACTTGAACCTGCAGCATCTTCGTCGTCGTCTTAAGCGACGATTCGACCCCAGCAATCCTTCCCTCCATATCCGAAAACCCCATCAAACTACCCGAATCACCCACATTCCCAGAATTAGCAACCAACTTCCTAACAATCTGAACAAACCCTAATAACACAAGCAACAACAACAAATTCTTAATCAAAACACTCATTACCGTAACCCACCGGGGCTTAGGCGGCTTCTGAGGCGCAGTAGCCGCCTTTCGATTCCGGGTTCGAAGAGCGGCATTTGAATTGGGCAATTGAGATGATTTCTTCTCCTTAGATCTTTCAATAACTGCTTCACCTCTAATCGAATGACTCAGATCTTTGCTACCGCTTGTCACTTTATCACCTCCTCCATCACCCGCGACATTCTTGTTGCTATTGTTCTCCAAATTAAGCGAATTTGTTGCATCGTTAACTATGTCGATGCCCTGTTTCATGTCGGAAACTGCAGATGCTCTCCGGCGAGGATTCGCCGTCCCGGAAACCGTCGATGCTGACATTTAAAAGGATTGAATTCTGGAAATTTGAAGTCAACGGAGAAAATTGGAACCCTAATTGATGAAATTGAAGTAAAATTTGGGGAAAATGGAGTGATTTGAAGAAAAATTGAGTGAGTGACAGTAAGAGAGGAGAGAGAAAAGAAACCCTAATGAGTTGATTGCGATTTACAAATTTGAAATGAGGGAAATGAGGGGTACGAGGATGAAAAGGAGGGAGATGGGAATTGCTTTTTCAAGCATCAAGATGGCGGTTTCAAAATGGTGAGAATTAAATTAAAGTTTTTTTTTTTTTTCCAAATTGGTGACAATCAAATTAAAGGTTTTTTTTTGAAAATTTGTAAATTACCACCTAAAAAGGGTCCTGTTTTGAAATTACCACCCATTAAAAACTTTATTTTAAATAACCACCAACTAAATTAAAAAACATTTCAGATTACCACCTTTTTTTATTTTCCGGTGTAATTTCCGGTTGTGGGCCCCACCTTATTTACTTCCCTCCTTTTTTTTCTTCTTTTCTTCGACCTAACACTCTGACTCTTCCATTAAACACAAAATACAGCTTCTCTCTCCAATTTCCTCATTGAATTCTTCAAAATTCATCAATTTTCCCTCTTTCTTCCTTTATTTCTCTGTCAAATTCTCAACCACTCCTATACAATTGAATCAAAACCCTATTTCTTCACTTTTTTCCTGCAAATTGAATGCGTTGGGTGTACTTGCATGTACTGCTAAAGTCGCCTTCTTGAACTGTTCTGGGGACCACAAGCGTGAACTTGAAGCTCCTGGCAATTGCTGATGTCAATGGCGACTACTGAGGTAAGCAATTTTGACCCTATTCAATTGAATTTTGTATATGTTTGTTGTTGATACAATTATGATACAATTATTCAACCTAATAAACAATCATTCAACAAATTTGGACAACATCAACTCCAATTACCAGAAAAATAACAAAAACACCCAATTAATTACTTCCACGAAACCTAATTGCAAAATCCCCCAATTTAATTTACCTAGGAACCCTAATTTATGAAGTTAAGGATTCTTACCTTAGATGCGAATTCAATTGGGTCTGAATTTCAGTGGATAACTTCTTCGCACAGTACCAGTTCAATTTTGGGGAAATTTGGATGAAATTAGGGGCAAAATTTGTGAATTGAAGTTGGAGAATATATAAACAAGAGAAATCGGGGAGGAACACAGTCAATTGAGTCAAATTAGCCGTTAATAGCCGTTATGTGGGGCCCTCAAACGGATATTACACCGGAAAATCAAAAAAGGTGGTAATCTGAAATGTTTTTTAATTTAATGGGTGGTTATTTAAAATAAAGTTTTTAGTGGGTGGTAATTTCAAAACAGGACCCCTTTTTGGGTGGTAATTTACAAATTTTCCTTTTTTTGGGGGGGGGGGGGAAATTATTATTTTTTTTTTTTTTTGAAGGATTTTGGGAAATTATTAATGGTATATCCAAGATTTGAGCATTTATCAAACTGATTTGAATTCGAATTAGCCCAAAGAGAAAATCGGGTGGAACACCAATAAAAAAAATTATTGTTTATCTGCGGTACACCCAAGGTTTTACACGCTTATTTATAGTAACCCTAACGTTAAACAAACGTTAATTTTAGGTTTCGGCTTTTTCAAATTTTTAACTTAAAAAACTCCCTCCTTTTTTTCCCTCTTTACTTTACCTCATTTATTTTTTTTTGGTAAATTAGTAATTTTATTACCAAAAGAGATGAAAACAACTTACAAAAGCTAAGCTGAGACCCACACAAACACTACATGATCCATAGGGCCAACCACACAATCTACAAGGACTACAAGCCTCAAAAGGGACAACCCACAACCAGTACAAACCAAGGTGAAGCCACCTTCTAGGTAGGTTTCTAAACCAAGAAGAGCCCTGCCACCCTCTAGACCTAAAACCAACTAGTGAGATCTTCTAGGAAGGGACCACCAGAAGGCAAGGGCCAGGAGGGGGAACCAAAACACAATTGGATTCAAGTTCAGTAAAGAACCAGAAGTAGACAACCACAAACATCAAACAAAGCAAAACAACAAGAGTTTACAAAATGAGCAAATTCCTAAGAGTTTACAAAATGAGCAAATGCTTATCACTAGCAGGAAATCTACAAGGAACATTAAAAAGTACATCTCTAAAAATCAAATCTGAAGACTTGTAGCTTCCTGTGAAAATCAGAGAATACTTTACCTCCTTCATTTAAACTAACCCACCCCCTCTAACTGTATATATTGTTTCCCCCCTCTTTTGCAGGTCACCCTTCTCCTTCTTCTCGAATTTCCCTTTTCCCTTTCTTTCTCTCTTTCTTTCTTTTTTTTCTTTTTTTTTAAATGTTTTTGCTTCTTAATGTCTTCTTCTGGCATGGGTTCCTCTAGCAACAGGAATGGAAGGGGTTTGTGGTTCAAATCAGTTTATTGCAACTGTGACCCCTCAAGATCTGCTGATATCAGATTCTCAAGCTCTATTTAAAACCTAGAAAGACCCTACTACAAGTGCAGATTGTGTGAATTCTTCATGTGGGTTAAGGAGGATCAGTTGTTAGTGACACTGCTGGTAGGGTGGCTAGTACACCCGAAGCTACAAATGTTCAACGTCTGAGGAGAGAATCCAATGATTTTATGCACAAAACAAAGAATTTGCTAACTTTGTTCATTTAGTGGTCAAAGCTGCCATTGTTATGTATTTGGTGTTATTAGTGGTAGCTTTGAAATAATGTCATGTTGCTGTAATTTGCTATATGATATCAATAAAGCTAAATATGTTATTTTTATGGACTTTTAAATTCAAAATTGCTAAACTTCTTAATTAAAGGACAACAAATGTTGTGCAAATAAATCAAAATGCATAATTCAATACACAAATTAAATACTAACCAAAATAATCTGCCTTTGCTATTCATTGCATATTTCAAAAGCATAGAGTACCAAAGTGATTGCCAAAAGCATAATACAAAAGTCTGAATTTAAAACTGATTGTCAAAAGCTATTACAGACATTGACCGACACAAAGGTTCAATTTTGACAAAATATAAGCAAATTTAAGCTAGAAGATGCAAAGCTATCTAAGTTTGGGACTGTGATTGGCAGAGAGGAGGCCGACTTTGCATCTGTGAAGTATCGAGCACTGTTCCAGTATGTTATGCAGCCTCTTTGCTGGTTAAACCCCCTACATGCCCTTGAATTATGATTAAAAGAACCACAGCTGCCACACTTTACTGTCCTTGATCTTTTCCCAAGCTGCTCCTCCCCTTCTTCCCTTCTTATATTCCTGCTGGGCCTACCAATCCTTCTTTTCCTTTTTAGAGGGTCAATGTGAGGGAAAACATCCATGCTTAGCCACTGACTCATATCAGGAACTGGATTTATGCAATGGCTTTACAGTTGCTTGTATGTTTTCACAGAATACCATGAGCTGATGTAATTGTAGGGATCAACCTTTGCATGGACCATTTCCCTAATAGCATGCTTGCAAGGTGTCCTAGATAGCTGCCAAGCACCACAAGAGCATATCTTGGTATTCAAGCTCAATGGGAACTGAGATTTTCCCTCATGTATCTCATACTCCCCTGGACTAGATGGGTATGCTTTACAAGTGGTGGTTGTTGCCTTGTTAATGTCCTTAACCTTCTTTGCTATGTTAGGGCATACATCATCATCATTCCAAGACTTTGAGTTCTCATGCCTACCTGACATCCGCACCATACACACCCTTCTAATTCCTATCACAAGAACAAGATCAATTCAGCAAAAATATATTATATGCAACTAAGTGAAAATGAATTCAAGTATTGATTTTATACCCTCTAATAGATTTAAGACAGGTTTGCACCTGTCAACCCCAAGGGTTGAGTTAAAACTCTCCATAAAGTTTGATGTGTTTGAGTCATTATAGACATTTAGATCAAACTTGTATTTACTCCATTTGGATTGATCACAAATGTCTGCAAACCACTTCATCACCTCTTCACCCCCCTCTTTTTGAGGCTTCTCCTTGCTTTTCTAAAACTGAATTTGCTGTTTGCATTGCAGACCCTCCAGAATAGGATATACATCATTGGACCTAAGAAGAGCTTTTTGAAATTTCTGCTAAGGTATTTGCAGCAATACCTTCTCCTAGCTACATGCCAAACTTGCTTCAAAGCTATGTCAACACCCTGGAAGAACAAGTTCAAATCAATTTTGATTTTTTTTAAGTATGAATGCAACTGTATAATAAAAAAAAAGACATACCTTTAGTCTATCAGATATTATAGTCCAATATGTCCTCTTTGAGTGTTTAACAAGGTTGTACAAATGCCAAAAGAAGTATGACCAGCTTTCCTTGTCTTCAGCACAGACTATAGCATATGCAATTGGGAAAATTTCATTGTTTCCATCAATTGTTATAGAAGACAACAAGATACCCCCATAGTTTCCTTTCAAATGTGCCCCATCAGCACCAATTAGTGGCATGCAACTACTTAGGAGCCCCTACCATTGCCCAGCAAAAGATATGAAGATGCTGCTAAACAAGTTCACCCTTGGGATGCTCTCACTCAACTGCCATGCTACAAAAGCTACTGGGTTAGTACTTTTAATTACCTCCACATATGTAGGTAAGTGAGTGTAGGACTCATCATACCCTCCAAACAGGACATCTCTCACATACTTCTTCAATCTGTACAGAGAAGATTGCTTCATGTATATTCCATATATACCTTTGAAAGAACAACTCATTCAAAGGTTTCCTAGGGATATCCTGGATTAGCTCTAATGTCCTCCATCACTTTGTATGCAGCTCACTTGATAGTGCACATTGGGTTGTATGTCTCCAAACCCCTACATGTATGCACATCAAGCCATATCTTCTTTATTGCCCATGTTCTGCCATCTGGTAGCTTGCTTGCATGTAATCTGGTAGCTTGTCACTCATTCTGCAAAATTAGGTCAAAGTACCACAATTCAATCCTAGTTTCAATGAATGAAAACCGAAAAAACATAGCTTGCAATAGTACATAATACATAATTTGACCTAGGGTACCTATCAACTCAAAACAGAACCAAATCGAATTATGTGTGCAACAAATACAAAATAAAGCAACAAATCATTATCATAGGCATAATGTGCATAATTCAAACCATAATCGACTAACAATTGTACATGGAAATCATATTTCAACCATTTAAACTAAAATTCATATAATAACAAAATGCAAACAATTTTAAGCGAAACTCACAAAATTAAAGGATCAGATCAACACCTACCTTCAACGATCAACAATGAAATGTTAAATTTCCAGGAATTTTGCTCCAAACGCGCGTCAATTAGGGCTCCTCACAGTAGTAGAAACAGGGAAGAGAGTGAGAAGGAAGAAGAAGATGAACGATCTTCTATTTAGGGTGTTTTTAATATAGGTAGTTGGAGTTTATTGGGAGAGACTTAATGTCTGTGGGGTGGGGGGGCAATTTAGTCATTGCAGATGAGTGTGTGAAACCTAGGGTGTACCACTTATAAACAGTAGTTAAGTAGGTGTACCATTGATAAACGCTCGAATCTTGGGTGTGCCATTGATAATTTCCTTTTGAAGGAATTATGTCTTCATCATGTGCAATTACTAGATATATAAATGGATCAAATTATGGAGATAATTAAGTTCGTATATTTGGGTCGTTATTATATCATAGCTAGAGTTACTAACGATCTTAGGGGTAGTAAAATAGGCCAAAGCCCACTTGGACGGATCCTATAAGGTCACACAAAGTACTTGATCGAGCACAAGAGGACGAGGCCCATGAAGGGCCTCATCCCCTATAGTGGCCGGCCAAGAGGAGGGTTTAGAGAGGTTTCTGGCTTCTTAACCTAATCTAATTATAATATGATCATAAGTAGACTAGTTGCCTAGGTTATTCTACAGATTAGTTTTACTGTTAAGTTGAAACCTTAATTAGCAAACACGAAACCAGCTTCTCTTAAACTCCTCTCTCTCTCTCTCATGGCACTCTCCTCCTCCCTAGTCGTCGATTGTGGTGGTTCGTGGTGGTCGGTTAGTCCATTAAAGGTGGTGATCGCGATTTTCCTCTTTCACTCGACCAATCTAGTATTGGTAGACGGCTTGTTCGAATCTCGTGGACTAAGTAGAGGAGCAACGTTTGGGTCTCCATCCTCTCCCTAATTTGCCTATCAAATTGCTACGTGGAATTCACGCTTCAAATGTATGATTATGTGTCTAGTGTGTTATGCATGCGATCTTGGGATTAGGTGCATTTATGAATATGATTCATGTTTTTCCGCATTATAGTACCTATAAACTCCTACACTTTTTTTTTTTAACTTCACAATTTATGCTCTCTTTTCTTGTGAAAAAAAATAATAATAATAATAAGGAAAATTTGGATTTTGGTACTTCGAAAATGGGGGTGATTGAATTTTAGTACCCATCTAAAATTTTATTTTAAATTGGTACCTCAAAAATGACCAAACTATAAATATCAGTACCTCCGTTAGCATTCTTGGGTTCGTGGGTGGTGGGTTTATGGGCACCCCTGCCTGGCCGCAGCAGCAGCTGCTGTGGCTGGGCTTCTTGTCTGGCCGCGGCGGCAGCTGCTATGGCTAGGCTTCGTGCCTAGTCGCAGCGACAGCTGCCGTGGCTTGGTGGTCGCCGTTGGCCGGAATAAGGAGGGAAGCGTGGCTGGTGGTTTTTTTTTTATTTTATAAGATTTTTTTTGTTTTTTTATTTTAAAAATGTTTTTTCTTTTTTTTTTAATAATTTAAATTATTAAATAATTAGATAATGGACCCCACTAACGGAAAACTTAACAGAACATGGACGGAGGTACCAAAACCTATAAAGTTACACTTTTGGAGGTACCAATTTAAAATAAAATTTTAGATGGGTACTAAAATTCAATTACCCCCATATTCGAGGTACCAAAATTCAAATTTTCCTAATAATAAAGTAAAAAAGTATCCTATTTTGTTCTTTGCTTATGTGTCCCAAAAATTAGAGAAAAAACTCTATTTTCAAATTAAACCATCTCCCTGTCAAAAACATTAAACCATCTCAATTGGACACGATGGTCTTTTTGCAGGTTAATGGTAGGATTAATGTTGTAATTTAATCTTAAAAAAAAAACTCTCTTTTCAAACCAAATTAGAAGTTTTCAATGGAAAACTGAAAACGTTAATGGAGAAATTAAGAAACTTCAATGGGTAAATCGAACATGGCAAAGAACTTCAATGGAGAAGGACACAACCCTCCCTTTAGGAGTTTCGCATACCCTTCTTTTCCCCTATTTTATTAGGGTTTTAGTTTAATTTGGCAGCAAAGCCGCTGAAATATGGTGGTGAAAGTAATGGTTCACAAGCTACTACAATAGAGATGGAGGAAAGCGTCACTACTACATAAACGAGTAAATGCAACCCCTAAAAACCGTTACAATAGGACAAAAAACCGTTGCTATAGACCTATTACAACGGTTAAAGGACAGTTGCATTTGCGGCCATTACATTAGGTTTAATGCAACGGTTCATTTTACCTGATGCAACGGTCCTATGCCAACCATGCACTGTTGCATCAGGGCCTAAAGCAACGACTAATAAAACCTAATGCAACGGTTCTTTAGAAATCCTACACACCGTTGCAACAGACCTAATGCAATGGTCTTCTAGTTCTAGTGCAACACCCATTACTTTCTATAGGACCATTGCATTATTATTATTATTATTATTATTATTATTATTATTATTATTATTATTATTATTATTATTATTATTATTATTATTATTTATTTATTTATTGATTTATTTATTATTTTTATTTATAATTTTTTTTAATGCTCATAGTAAGTAAAACAATTAATAAAACTACAAAGAACATTAATGTAAACAAAATTATATAACAACCATTTTATTTTTTCCTCTAGAAATATGTATATATATACAAGTAATTTTACATTGACGTTTGACTTTGCAAACAATTCCATACACAAAATATTTATCTAAATAGTTCACAAATATTTACTAATATATAAACCTATATATAAGGACATTAAATTAAAACCTAATTTTATATGTATCTAATTGTCCAACAATACTGTCACAATAATCCCATCACCATTCTTTCTCCTCGATATACACTATGTTGTTCATCATCATATCACCATGTACCTATATCTATAAAATAAACAACTAAATTACATTAGAGAATATAATCATTTAATCACATCACTCTACATTAAAAAAAAAGTTAGTTTAATTTCTTATTAGATAATTTGTTAGAGAAGGTGATAATACATATTTATCAGAATACAATGATATGTTGATACCAATTAAGCAAGCCTATATAATTAATTTAAATGTCAAAAAATTAAATAAAACCACAAACCCAAAAATAACACTTAAGTTTAGAAACACCCATAAATAATAATTTGAAAACTAGATGAGCAAATGAAACAAAATTCCCAAGA
The DNA here is from genome assembly GCF_948465745.1 of Chenopodium album. NCBI lineage: Eukaryota > Viridiplantae > Streptophyta > Magnoliopsida > Caryophyllales > Amaranthaceae > Chenopodium > Chenopodium album. Next base: position 15,416,083 of record NC_137855.1, on the reverse strand, counting down.
GAAAATAATCTAAAAACATAATTAATAGAAGTTGAAGAATTGAATGAAATAGTAAGGACTTGGAAAAGAACTATATATCATGACCAACATTAACTATAAAATTATTCAATACAACAAGGCATTAGCTAAATATTCACTGATTTGTAATAGCTAGTTATAAACAAAAATTAGCATGATGTCAAAAATTAAGTAAAATTGTACCAAACACATTACTACTTCATATATGAAAAAACTAAAGAAATAAAATTCACATAACAAAAACTTACAAAAAATATAATAATTGTAAATATTTGAAGCTTGATGTTGGAAGTTTGGAACATGGAGGGGGGGGGGGGGGGGGGGGGAGAGAGAGAGGATAAACTTTAAGGGCCTGTTCTTTTCACCTTATTTTTAGTTCAGTTTACTTCAGCTCCCATAAGTTCAGTTTACTTTAGCTCCCATAAGTTCAGTTCAGTTCAGTTCTTATCTTAATTTCCTTCTCTCATAAATTATTCAGTTCAGTTCAGCTCAAATAAGTTCAGTTCATGCAGTTCCGTTCATCTCCAATAAGTTTAGTTTAGTTCAGCCGTTCAGCTCAATTCAGTCAATCAGAACAGGCCCTAAGAGTATGTACATGGTAAGAATTTACTTCAAAAAATAATGTTGTCCCGCCGAATAACGATTTCAAAATTTTCGAAAAATAATGGGAACAGGAAACAAGGCACGTTTTTTGAATTTTCACATTTAGCACCTAGTGCAACGATCATTTTTGGACCATTGCATTTGATAGGCTGATGCAACAGTTATGTTAGGACTGTTGCAATAGGCCAATAGCCTACAAATACGTTGTACTAGCTTTATCCGTTGCATTGAACCGTTGCATTAGCTTTGACCGTTGCATTTTACCATTGCTTTTGCTCATTTACGTTGTAGTGCGTGAAGAAGATGGAGGATGGAGAAGATGAGCGGGAAGAAGAAAAGGACAAAAAAAAATCTTAAACTTTTTTTCCTTATTTACAATAATGTAATTTTGAGATATAAAAAGTATATCTTTATTCAAGATACATGGGCTCCCTCCAAAACTTGTGCTCATTTTAATCTTTTTTTTTTTTTTTTTGTCATATAAATTTAGACAATTAACCTCATTATTAGCATACAAGTGTTTTTCATGAATGTCTTCTCTTGTCATATGAAAAATCATGATACTCCTATAATTAAGTGTGGTTTGATTGGCGCTTTCATGTCAAGTATCTTTCAGCAAAGAAGTGGGAAAGAACAGGGGCGGATCTTCTAAAAGGCGGGTAGGGAATGACCCCCCTTGAAATCTGACCTAATAAATTATTTATCAAGCAAATTGAAAGGAAGGCCCAATTTTGAGTGTAGCCCATTACGGCCAAAATCCAAACTTACTTGCATAAGTTCTTATTCACGCACTTTATAATTATTTTTATTTGTAAAAAATTAAATGAAATTGCAAATATTTTGCCACTTGTCATCTTTTTGTTTGTCACTGGCCAGTGTTAAGGCAGTCAGTGACTTGGAAGATGAAGAACCTCACCTCAAGTGTTCCTCACGAGTCACCACTCACAATGATGAAGCTAACTCAAAACAAGAGAGAGAGAGTTGTAGGAAGGGTCTTGACTCTTGAGTCACCCACTATGGCGTTATGGCCTTATGGGTGCTCTAAAGAGCATGAGTAATGGTGGGTAACCTCACAACCATTACAAATCACCTTATTTATTTATCTCTATTCCATATCATCACCCACCTATTTCCACTACCTTAAGTTATAGTTACCTTATTTATTTATCTACAATGGTAAGTTTGCTCACAAAAACAATTCACAGTAAAACAAATCAGATTTTACTTTATCATTGACACTTGTCAAGTTATTATTGGACCACAGCACATTTAAATTTTTTTTTCTTTTTTCAATGTCAGTTACTAGCAGTGGATTGTTCCCCTCCTCATAACTTCATAAGTAAGTCTTGTGTCACTAACTACAATAGTGAGCTAATTTACAAAGAGTAGAGAGAGTATTGTGAGTAAGTGGTTACCCACCATTGCTCATGCTCTTGATGGTGTTTTTCATACAAGTCTTTTATTTTTGTATGAAAAATCAAGTATGAATGGCCATAGAAAAAAAAAATCCAAAAAGCATAATTTGCAAAACTACAATATCACCCTAGAATTTCAACTTTTTATTTGTAACAAGTTGCTATAATGTACAATTCAAACAACTCATTAAACAAGTGCATTTTCTAAGCCTTCTCAGTCACAGCTAGAAACTAAAACTATAAATATTATTTTCCCAATATATATATATATAGAAAGCATAATCAACACATAAAACTAGTAAAAGATTACTTCTAGCTTAAATGGCCAATTCATAGGCAAAATTGACTAATTCTATACTACTGTAACTTTTATTAAAGCATCAAGGAAAGAATATATAGCAATCACAATGGCTCTAATCTCCATTCTCCAGAGCGCATGAGCTGATGAGGAGGAGCTTGCACAATACTGAAGTGTTCGAGTTTGACAGTATTGTTCTATATGCATATTGAATCCACCCCTGCATCACAGCAGCTTAAGTTCAAACCACAACACATAATAGACCTCGAGTGCAGCACGTACAGGGCAGGAGAACAATTCTCAAACTCTCCTCCATATCTACTCATATCTCCTTAGACAAAGTTTGTAACTTTTGTGGTGTTTAGTCTTTACGTTCAACTAGGAAAGGTTTGAACGTTAACACCACACCTACGAGTTCCACCACATTGAGGAGGAAGAAGACCATGTGTGTGCCTGCATAATGCCATCCAGAATCCGAGTTAGATTAGTTTACAGTACAAAACTAAAGCGACTAACCAACTAGATTTCTATAACTACTCCCTCCGTCCCAAAGTAATCTTTTTGTTACAACTTGACACATAGATCAGAGAAGGCATTTATGTATGAATATATCTTGAAAATAACAATAAGAAAATGCGAAATATACTGTTGGAATTGTATGAAAAAAAGAGGTTATATATGAGGCATTATAAAAATGTTTAGGCATCAAAAAGCTCTTTATAACCTTTAACTATTGATAATCATTACATGGGAAAAGCTTAATAAATAAGTATCAACATCAACATTCTGTTTGAAATGCAGCAAGTTCTTTTCTTTAGTATATTCTGTTTGAAATGCAGCAAATTTTTTTCTTTATTTTTTGTTTGAAAGCTTTTCCATTCAATATGAACATTAATTACAGAATAATATCAATTTTCGTACTTATTCCACGTATGAGTTCATCTTGATTATATTCTTGAGAAATACGTAGTATAATTGTCTATACTCTAGACTGTACCTGGGAGGAAGGAAGCAACTTGACGCTTCTCTGACCATGAAAGCCTGGAGATTACATAAGCAAAAACACGATATGAGTCCGTGCAGAGCTATCAACAACATACAAACATGGTTAAATAAACTTAACATATATCTAATTACCATCTCACTTGAATATGAAGATTTCTGCCAAATTAAAGAGATGCTGCAGTTGTGTACTACAAATTAACCAGCCTAGTGTAAAAATTTCCTGAATAACATGCCACATTTTAAATCTATTTTAAATTGTAAGAATTTCCTTGAGTTTTGAGCTAAGATCCAGAGTGGTAGTTATTTGATTGAAGGAATGAATTTTGTTCCTGAACCATACTTAAAGATTTTACCTCGCGCAGCTTCTCCCTTGGATTATGCTAATGCAATAACAAACAAATGATGAAAGCATTCTTATAATGAACTGAGCCGAGTTAGTGTTATTAACAAATAATTCTTAGCCATACTTCTTAAGCAAGAGCATTTACTAGAATCAAGTGTCTTAAAACTGAAGTGGAAGGACAACTCCAAGTATTATTTTGTCCTTAAGGCCTCTTAAGGGCACCTATGATCAAAACTTCCAATAAAAGACTAACTACTTGATATGGTGTCTCGAGAATGGAAGACAGTACACGGTAGTATAATCACTGGAAAGGGGTGTGTGGTACATGGACCTGTTAACAAACTAACAAATAAAAGAACTTACAATGCACCACCACAAGCTGGACCAATTGCTTTAAAAATCGACATGGCAGTCATAGAAAGGCCGTTAGCAGCTCCACGTTGATCTTGCTCCTGTTTTAACAAAATATTCATCTCAAGTGCATACAGAAATTATTTAGGCAATATTATGTGCATGAAGGCCAGTTAAGAAGGTCAAGGTACAATACCACAGCTCGGTTTTGCAGAATAAATGTGCTGGTGATGATACAAATCTGGTCATAGAATACAATATAGAATAAAATTAGAAATAAATTAAACTACCAAAGAGGAACATATATCTTCAGCTATTACTCATATTAGGACTAATGTTTTCTTCGGTCTTGATCCTAGTAGAGAAATTTAAATTGCATAGCGGATTAAGGATTCCATATGTTGCTAATATAAATAAGTGAAACAAAGTTTGTTAGTTTTACTTACTGATAAACAATTCTTGATCATAGAGGCAGAATTCAACAAGATGCTAAGGCTTAACCCCGAGAACAATGCAAGGAAAGGATAACTTTGTAACAGAGGTATTGACAACGCCTGCAAGAAGAAGAAGAAGTAGGTAATGTTATCATACTTCAGTTGATTCATGGGAAACAAGCATGAATAATCACAAGATTCAAAAAAGCATACCCCACAAATTCGAGCAAACATGACAGGTCCGAAGAATTTGTTCATGTATGGATATAAGATGAGCTGAAATACCATCATCCCACAACCTTTGAAAGGAGACAGGAATGGAAAATAAAAGAAATTAAGTTTAGTGCAATCTACAGAAGCAAAAACAATATTGAAGTCATTCATTTATACTCGTATTGGAGTTCCAGTACATAAACTATATGAAGTAAGTAGAATCTTACACTCTTAAAGTTAACTCTTCATTTGTAAACCATAGATGACACTATGTACTTAGGTGCTATGAAAATCAGACACGTAGTGTATGAAGAACATCTTCATAAAACAGTTTGGCAACAAAAGATAGATTGAACATTATGACCAGTGTCGGATCTTGGAAAATTGAAAAAAAAAAATGGAACTTCAACCTCTTGCTAATATTTCAAACCAGGAAAACAGAACAATATACCATAACAATTAATATGCATATAAGATCGGCTCCTAGGCCTTAATTATGAGTTTAAGCGTTTGAACTTTGAAGGTACAATAAGGTGAAAATAAAAAGCAATGAATGATTTCTTTATACCTGTGATAGAAAGAACAACACCTACGTCTTCAGAAGAAAAGCTTAATCCTCCAAGTTTCCTTGGGCTTACTGCCCATAATGAGAATATCTATAGAAATGAGGATGTTTTCAGTAAAGATGACTAATCCAAACTTAAAAATAGTGATTGCAACAAGGATAGTTCATATCTACAAAATTGGACAACTAATCCTATACAAATATAGCTTGCAAATAATAGATGTTATATCAAAGTTGGTACAGAGATTATACATGCATCACAAAGAATTCAACAGAATAAAATCTAAAAAGCTTATAAGTTCGTGCTTATAAATCAATCGTTGTGGCCCTCATATACTCTAATACTTACATGATGATGTTAGAATTTGAGGTAATATTAGGAGAAAGATGAGTAATGCTTACCTCAGTGTAAGCCATATCATGCAGTGAGAAAATACAGTACACAAGAATAGAGGACATCAGAGGCCAGTTTCTGAATAAGCTTTTCGCAGATTTGTCAGCTTGTCCTTCAATTTCTTTCCCACTGCTCTTCTCATTTGCACAGTTGCTTGCAGCTTCCAAAGCTTCATATGAATCATCCCCTGCTGAGTTCTCTGATTTGTGAAAGTGTAATGACTCCTGTTCAATGATACAGCTAGTTAACTCAATTTGTAATGTCTATTGTGAAAGCTGAACATATAACTGAATAATTTAAATGTCTATCTCATAACAAACTTTAACCTCGAAATTTTTAATGTCTATCTCATGACAAACTTTAACCTCACAATTCAACTTAAACTAGTAGGAATAATTATATGGAAATTGAAGAAATTTACATATTATGGATTCAAGGGTTAAGGTCACACTTGAGAAATCTTAATTAATATTTTATCTAGTCATACAGCTTATACTTTACAGACAATAGTACGAGTAACTAATAAAGGTTTTAGAGAGGAAAAGATAAGGGACTAACCGGAAGCCAAAAAGAACCAACAGCGATTACTGCTGCAAATGCAGACGTGATAAGGCAGGGCAAAAAGTATGGAAATCTGCAGCAAAAAAATACAAATTTGCATTGTTATAAGACTTATAACATCTGAACTAGATTCAGGGAGGATCACGAACACCTTAATTCAAAGCCAGTAGCCCTAGGCATGCGAAAACTGACCTTCCAAACAATGACTCTTGTGAAAATATCTGAGGGTATTTTTCTGCAGGCTGAAGAATTAAGAAAATGTCTTAGATAAGTACCTTAAGAAGTTACACTATCCAAACTATGAACTAGGGAGGATAAGGGTAAGGGTAGGTTAACACTATCCCAACTTCTAGAGTTCTAGTTATCTTCTTACCCTCACTAGGAGCTGTTTCCAATAAAAATTCTACGGAAATGTAATACACAAAGGAGTCTTGCTCAAATCAAGCAGTTATTCAAGATTAACACGAGCAACATCTGTGATGACAGCTTACCTGGGAAAGTAAACCTCCAAGTGCCGGCCCAATAATCAATCCTATACCCCAAGCTGTAGTAATCTGTTCAAAGTAAAATGTATGACAGAATTAATTGTTCCTCAATTACTTACTATTATACCAGACTTAGTTGGTGCAGGAATTGGCTGAAGAAGCTTACCATGGACATGCCTACAGCCTGATGTTCTTCCCGACAAACCTCTGATACATAAGCCTGCTCATATGGAAAAACTAACCTTTGTTAAAAGAGCAGGAAGTGATTAATATTTGAGAAAGGGAAAAAAAAAATTCTGATACTAGATACACAATGCACAGTCAAGTGCGGAGTAAGTCATTGAAATAGCTTTATGAAAAACCGCGCCTTACCTTAGCAGGCCCAAGTAATCCACACAAACTTCCTAAAAGAAATCTCGATGAGACTGCCATCCAAAAGTTTACACTCAGACCAAACATAGTGTTGAAAATCACCCTGAAATGCAACAATGACCACAACAATAAATAAGTAAAATAACGACTTGCATTACTGTTAAATCAGGGAAAAGAAAGCTGAATTTGAAATGGGAGTAGAAATGGAAGTAATCAGTTACTAACACAGCTATTGTTCCTATAATGATAATAGGCTTCCGACCATATCGATCAGCAAGTTTCCCCCAAATGACAGAAGTCAATGCCCGTCCAAACATGAAAGCAGATCCTTTGACATTAAAAAGACATCATAAAGGATCAATTCTTTGTCTTCTTATGGAAATACACACTGAAAATGCAAAAGATAAAGAAAAAGATTTTAAATCTCACCAATAAAACCTGCATAATATCCCACATCTTCTTCCTGCTCAGCTATATGGAAATCTCTAATCTGCACATATATATATGTAATTATCGACATACAGGACATTTACCATCAGTTAGCTATTTACTTCGTATAATTCATCTGGAGCAGTAATGAACGAAGCATTCTGAACTCAATGCTACATAATGAATGAGGCATAATTCTATTTGAATATCTGTAAATGGGGATGCCGCTTGGTAAACATTTTGCTATCAATTAACCTTAACCTAATCACTGACTTTCCAAGGCTTTCCTAGGAACACTACAAATACAAGCTGCAATGGGTAATATCAGAGAATAGTACCTATATTGCTACACATCGTATTCTTTAGCACACTATATCTCCTAGCTAAAACAGTCTTCCAGCTCTATCAGAAGCTTGGAATACACAAAATTCATGCTCCGGAATAGAACTTCCTCATTATCTATATATTGTTTCAGATAATTTAACGACGCTGTAGTGCTTTCTTATGTTGACTAACAATTTTAATCATAACCAAATTCAGACGTAGCAGAGTAGTGATAAATCGATGTACAAAATGACTACATTTGGCAACAATCATTTCTTACCATGAAGTAAAGGAATGGGAAGAGCGATGAAATTGGCAGAGCTGCACACAAAGGACACAGGGAAAAGATCAGAGAAGAATGTTCAGCAATAAAATATTCGAGATAAGACAATTGGTGCCAAGCAAATAGCATGAAACAAACCAGCAAGGAATATAAGAAAAAACGATTGTGTAATTAGTCCCGAATTCTATCATAGTATTAGTGTAGAGAATGACAAGAGCTTTCCATTATTCAATCATTGAGAAAACAGAAAATTGCTACTTCTATTAGGCTATTAGCTTCACATATTCAATTGTTGAGAAATGCACATATTAGTACTTAAATTCAGCTAAATTTTTGGTTTTTAACAAGTGTAACTTCTATTAGCTTAACTGTGTAGAATAACTAAAATCACTCTTCCAAGTCTCAACAATCAATACAATTATACAGACACTGTACCACCCTATTAACCCCTCACACCCTCCGCGGCACTCAGCTCACCACTACAGCCATCTAGTCCCGAATTCTATCATAGTATTAGTGTTGGCTTGGTCTGACCTTTGTGCATAGGCCTAGAATATTCCACTAGAGTGGATTCAACCGGTCTATTCCAAGCCGAACTGCATTCTTTCTCTGTTATTTTTTTTTTGTGAAACACATTAGCATGATGTTGGAATATATCTTTGTCAAACTTCACATAATAAGACTCAGAACAAATACAAAAACACACTGCTCTAATGCTCAAGTTACTCGGGTTTAGCTAAGGTGTTGCGCCAACAACAAATATTTAACATTTCCATTAAACTCCTGATTCTACATTTACTATTATTCAACATCAACCAATCAATGTACATTAAACATAATCAATTGAAAAATGAAAACCGAAAATTTAATTCATTCTAACAGTCAACTCGTACCATTACAAAGCACAATGATCCAAATGCTAGCCAGTGTTTTCCAAGGTATGCTATCATCGGTATCTTTTCGCTTTTCAATCTTACATCCAGGACAATCCTCATAATACACCTTCTTCAACAGGGGGATTTCGCGCTCATCCTTCATTTTTCACCAATATGGTACTGATAGTATTGCCCTGCCTCAATAGTCAATACTCAATACTACTTACACCTGATCAAGATAAACATTTCATATCATTACACCTATATAAAACAACATAAAACTTTCTGAACTAATTATATCAACTAACAAGAGTTAAAGAAGAACTTTAGAACAAGGTTGTCTTATGAAAATATAATTAACATTATAACTAGACCAGCTGAAATATTTAGCAACGTGTAATATTATATTGACCTCAGAAAAGTGCCTGTTTTTTTCTCCAGATTCAGGCTTTTTGAGGCATACAATATATATAGTTTTACGTAATTTGTTAATTCGCCCTAAACGCCAAATGAAAAATGAGCCGCAGAAAGGTGCTGCGAAATAATCATCACATGCGTCACCTATTTTCTTTTATGTACAAGTAATCAGAAAAGCTACAAAACTGACATTTGATAAAACTTGTTACTAAATTTTCTTGGCCTACATGCCAAATTGGCAATAATTAAGTGTACCTTTCGTTTTCATTTGTTTTCTTTATTGTCTCAATGAGTTTCAAGCGTATGGTAGTTTAACTCTTCATCATTCCAAATCTTGACTTTGGTACTCAATCACAACTTGATTTTGAGAAGCTCAAATTAAGTTTATACCAACTATTTATATTTTTTTTTTTGAAAGATTAATGGGATCTGATGGGATTAACAATATATGGATATATTCATTAATCTGATGGGATTAGTATCAAAGATCTCATTAATCTTTCCTAAAATGTTGATGGGATCTGATGGAATAGTATCAAAGATGTCATTAATCTTTCCTAAAATGTTGATGGGATCTGATGGAATAGTATCAAAGATCTCATTAATCTTTATAAAATATCATAATACACTAATTTTTTAACCTTTGCTATATACATTAAAATAGCTCTAACACTTCTCTAAACTTTCGTGTCATTAAGGTCCCGTTTCATTTGATATAAATGTTTCCATGGAAAATAATTTTCCTTTGTTAAATTTGTAAAAGGGTGGAAAACAATTTTTCTAATGGTGGAATTTTTCATCGTTAATGAACAAAAACATTTTCAGCCACATTTTCCTTTACAAAATAAGAGAAGCCACATTTTACTCCCTTCTTATCTCCTTTTTACTTCCCTCTCACCCATCCTTACATTACATTCCTTACTCATATTTTTTTTAATTTTCTTGAATTTTTCTTGTCTGCAACCAAACAAATGAAAACTAATTTGTAATGTGTTTAAATGATTAGAAATTTTCATTCCTATGAAAAACTAGTTTTCTACGGGTATTTAATTCGCATATGCAACCAAACGAGGCATAAAAATAGACAAATCATAGTATAATATTTCCTTTAATGATTGGATTTAAAAATTATTTCTACACATACGTGGAGTGTATGAGCTGCTAATACCAATTACATAATTGATGATTCAATATTGAGAATCATTTGCAACATTGATTAATTGGGGGAGGTAAAGCCGTAAAGGTATTCCTCTACTCCCAAGCAAATGTAGTTAATGGGGCTCAAAGACATCGAACTTATGACCCTAAAGTTATAAAGCGAGTTTTTCACCAGCTCCACCAAGCAATTAAGCATACTTGGCCTAATAATATTCCCTCTGTTTTAAAATACTTGCTCCATTTTTATATGCACGGAGTTGTAGGAGAAATTGGAGAAAGTAATAAAATATAGAGATAGTGGGGTTGGTGGAAGAATAAAAAATTGTACAAAACAAAAGTAGTGGAGAGAATTGAAGAAGAGAGAATATATGTTGTGTTTACTTGGTGAGAGAAATTAATTAAATATTATAAAAGCATTCCAAATAAAGAAGTGGAACAAGTATTTAAAATTGGCCGCAAATAAAAAGTGAAGTAAGTATTTAAAAACGAAGGGAGTATTGATTATAATTAAAAATAAGAATAAAAGCAATAGAAAATCTACTAGTCAACTAGGTATAGTAAAGCAGTATTAAATGGAATTTTGACGACTAAGCAAGATTTGTTCTCTCTCACCTACCCATGCGGCTGCGGCAGCTAGAACTTGCATATTAAATTATTAATTCCAATCTACGCAATTAATTTCAAAACTCAAACTCAGATCAGCATATAATTTTAAATATACATTTTATATACTGCGTAGAATAAAATTATAAATATACAGATCGTATTATTCGTAATAATTTTACTCCCTCCCTTTCACAATAGTCAATAATATTCTTGTTTGGAATCGTTGACTTTTTTAAGAAAGAGAGAATCTTTTAAATTTATTTTAATTTATAAGAATAGATATAGTCATGTGAGATCTAGTTTGATTTGTCTTGGTGACTAGATTATTAATACCTAACTTTTATAATTTTTGCTAGTGTGAGATTAAAAATATTTACGGCCAAATTTGAATAAAAATTTGCATCAGTTTACAAAACAAAAACATCATTCTGAAAAAAAAAAATAAAAAAACACGATTTTCACGTATCTCAACGACTCAACGACACCTACAAAATCATATAGGCTGAGTCACCATAAAATCACCATTTTTAATTTTATTTATTTAATTATTAGAGCAGCATAAAAAGTCAGCAATAAAGGAAAGAAAAGCGACCCACCAAAGAGGACCATCGTCATGTGAAACAGGAATTGCCAGGAAATAAGAAGGGTAGTTGCTGACTTGCTGCCTTCACTCGTGAGACAGAGAACGGAGGAATAATTTGATCAAACCACGTATACTCCTATCTAGGACGTAACCTTTTCATATCTATATGTTTATCTCATCTAGTTTCTATGGAGTACTTTATTTCTCAAATTTACATTTTATAATTGTTGTCTATGTACGCACATAATAAACACATTACCTAAATCAATTGATCCTTTTCTATTTTCTTACCAGTGGCGTATTCAGGAATTTCGAAGTGTAGGTTCGAAAATTTGTAAACAAAAAATGAAAAATATTAATTAAAGATTCAATACGAGCACATAAGTTCAAATTTAGGATTACAAATGGATTACACATTATTCTATTGGAGGATCCCTTTAACCAGGTAAAAAACAAGGGGAGCACGTTTCTAAAAAGACTCTAACTCATGGTAAAAACCTCACAATTTATATTAACATGAAGCAAAAATTCTTTGTAACATTGTAGTATTTTCTTATATAGAGTTCTTTGTAACATTGTAGTATTTTCTTAAATAGAGTAAAAATGTAGTATTGTAAATCAATAAAACACAAAAATTAATTAAATGCTAGTATTTTTTTATTTTATTTTTTAATAAAGTACAAGTATTTATTAAAATCTATAAATAATTTAATAGGTTTCAAAAAAAAAAAAAATTAATATTCTAATTTCTAAGTTCTATCTCCAAAATGACAAAGTGAAAACAAAAAAAAAAAAGGAAAAGAAAAAAAACAAACCCATCAAGTTACCCAAGTTTCCAGGTCAATAGAATTTTTCTTCAAAATCTATTACTCCGTAATATACACAAACAAAATACTGAATAACTATCTCCATTTATTAGCCAACGTGTTGAAGTTTGGTTGCTTGAGGCGTTGATTTAGAGAGAGAAATTAGAGTCTAAGGGCCTGTTCACATTTACTTAATTTCAGTTCAGTTCAGCTCCAATCAGTTCAGTTCAGTTCAGTTCAGTTCAGTTCAGCTCTTAATTTCCCTCTCACATAAAATATTCAGTTCAGTTCCAATCAGTTCAGTTCAGTTCAGTTCAGCTCAATTCAGTAAATATGAACAGGCCCTAAGATTTGGGAATTTGGGTTTACAAAAACTGGGAAAAGAGGAATTAGAAAGTTAGAGTAGTAGACTGCTGCCCCAAAAAATATAAGGTTGATGTCATGCATCGAACTGTTGATCTCCAACACTGACGGTAAGTAAAAAATAACCACTGAGCTGCGCTTCTACATGTTGTCATATTCAACACAAATATTATTTATAACTTTTTTTTCAAAAAATCAGTGGGTTCAATGAACCCATTTGAACCCAACCAGTTGAACGGGGGTGCGATAAAACCTCCCTACTTACTAATTGAGAATTTGAGATAAGACACAATTTGGCAGATTCCATAATTAACAAATTTGATTACAATGTGAGTATTATACTAATATGTAGCTCTTGCTAACAATGGAAAAAATTAATAATAAATCTATTTCTTCTAGAACTATTACAATTGCATCTATAAATTGGCCGCTTATTGCACAATGAATTTACTCATCACTAAAACTAGTTTCTCAACTCGAAAGTTAGTGAGCATTTAAAAATGAGTATTTAAAGGGAAGATGAAAATTGAAGTAGATATAAATTGTCATGGTGATATATTCCATGAACTATTTAGTAGCAGGCCACACCATGTCTCCGACATTTCACCCTGGAATGTCCATAGTTGTAATGTGCACCACGACGAATTTGGCAAGCCTGGCTCTATCATTTTCTGGAATTATGCCCTCGGTAATTTTTTTGGTTGTTTAAGTTTAAGCATTAGTAGATGTGTATGCATGCAATATATGATTTAAACTCCTTATATTATACTCTTTCCGATCTTTAAAGAGAGATTTTTTTTAAAATTACTCTTTTTATATAAACATAACATAGTGGTGTGTTGAACTTTATTTGTTCGTCTAAAGAGTAGGGTTTTTATTTTGAAAGAGTAATTTATTGATATGCAACTACTCGTATTAAGGCTGGCCCAGTTCACTTTACCTTTTTTTTTTTTGCTAAACTTAAATTATTTTTACTGAACTGAAGTTATTTTTGCTAAATTGAAATTATTTTTTTTACTGACTCTCTATTATAAAGCTACTAATTTTTGCTAAATTGAAATTATTTATACTGAACTGAACTTAATTTTATTAAAATGAAGCTATTTATTGCTAAACTGAACTTATTATTGTTGAATTGAAATTATCTTAATTGAATATTATTTTAAAAGGTGAAGTGAATAGAGCTTAAATTTTTGGTACTAATTTGCAATTATATATATTTGTGGTCAAAGTAATGCATTAACAAACATGTACAGTTCGTTTCATAAAAAAAAAAAAAAAAAAAAAAAAAAAAAAAAGAAAAAAAAAAGGAAGGAAGAACAACATTTAGGATGAAAAGAATATACCCCAACCATTTTCAAAGACTAAGGGCTTGTTTATATTTACTTAACGTAAGTTCAATTCAGTTCAGTTCAGCTTCAATTAGTTCAGTTCAGTTCAGCTCCTAACTTTCTTCTCTCATAAAATATTCATTTCACTTCAGTTCAGTTTAGTTCAGCTCCAATTAGTTCAGTTCAGTTCAATTCAGCTCAGCTCCAATCAGTTCAGTTCAGTTCAGCTCAGCTCAGTAAACGTAAACAAGCCCTAAATAAAAATTAAAGGCATTTAAGGTGAAAACCATTACCTGGCCTCATCCTTGGATTATATAATTAATACAGATAAAATATACGAGTTAAGATAACAAATAGGGTCCAACTTTTTGATAAATATTGTATTTGGGGTCCAACCTTAGCTTTTTTTTTTTTTTTTTTTTAACTTTGTTTGAGGTGTTTAGGTTATAAATTTTGGTGAGTTAACCTTAGTTTAACTCACCGCTAACCTTAGATAAAAAAAGTTACACGCACCCTTGTAAAAGAGAGACCCCTTATCTAATAAATTTATACCCTTAATGCATTTAATTATAGAAATAGCTAATAAATTTTATATGAAAATTCCAAATTAACTAATTAATAACAAAAGCTGATACAATGTCGAATACATAAACCTCTTTTCCAAATTAACTAGTGAGTGACCCCGGACGTTGCCCCGAGTTGCTACTGTTGTAGACGTACAATCAATAAATTTTTTAGAAGTCTTTTCAAAACTGCAATTGTCATTGTCAAACCAAAATTGAGTTATTCTTTAAATAAAGTTTTTTTATTTTATAATTGAACCTTGTGGTTTGCACTTATATGAATTTTTTTCTATACAAATAACATAGTTGATATTGGCTTAGATGGTTAAATAGTAATATGTGTAATAAGAGGTTTAGGAACGCTTTTTAATATGCGGAGTACGAAGTAGGGAATAAAGAGTGAAGTAGGAAATAAATATGTGTTTTTTTTGTAATAATTACACCACATGGTTTTAAGTTATATATATTTCTTTTTCATAATTATAACGTGTTTAATAGTTAGCTTAGATGGCTAAAGAGTCAATTTTGTTGTAAGTGGTTTGGGGTTCAAATCCTCTTATGATCATTTTTTTAATTTAGTGATGGTGTGGTATGTGGAGATGTTGGGTAGGTGACATGGCACCGTCAAATGTTTGTGAAGTGACGTGGCGTCATGAATTGTTGGTGAAGTGACGTGGCGTAATTTGGAAGAGGCTACGTGGCGCATAGACGTTTTTATAAACGCCTTTTAATATATTAGTATAAATATGATTCTATAAATTACTATGAATAATTTAGACACTTTTATAAAAAAAATTCATTTGACAAAAACACTTTTATTAAACTAAAATCATACAAAAATAATCTGATTTTATTTCAAACGATAAAATATTTTAGTAATGCTTCCTGAGTTTAGTACTTTATGAAAATAAATATCTTTCATAAAAAAATAATTAATATCATAATAATTATTTACAAAATAATTTTTATTTGTTTGATGTATCTGAATTTACTAAAAATAAGGGGGTGCGATAAAACCTCCAAATTTTTTGTACAATAACGGGACATTTCATTTATGCATTTTTTTTAACTATTAAAATCTAAGTTTATAAAATAGGAATCATACGGAGTATGTGATTAAATTTGTTTCGAATCTTAGTTATATTAAAAAGGTTTTACAATTAATTTAATTCATTGTACTATTATAAATATTACACTTTTAATTAGTAAAAAATTGTCTAAAAGAATTGTGAAATATAACAAAATTTATTTTCTTCTAAATTTATTGAAATGAAGCATGAATTATTATTAAAGAACTATTTAGCTAATTAAATATGTATTTTAAAAGTGTGCTAACACTACAAAAAAAATTAAGTTAAATTATCATTAATAATAAAAAGTATACATTTAATTAAATCTCACCGGAAAAACTATTCTAGACCCCGAACACTAAGTAAAAAAAAAAAGTTCAACCCCAACCACAATATCAATCATCAATCAATAACTATATACTAAAAGACACACCAGCAATGACACGTGTCATCTCCTGGTGTGTCCTTAGTTTTTTTTTTCTGAAAAAATTATATTTAAGAAACAAATCTTTACATATATAATATTGTAATAATATCTTATGGTGTGTAATAGAAGATTTGATGTATCATATCCTTCCCAATAAAACATATTAACAATTTTAAAGTTAAGCAATACAATAAAAATATTCTTAACGTAATTGATGTATGGAGGTTTTTTTTTTTTAGAATGTACTATGTTGTGTCAATAAAAAAATGTACTACATTTATTATAACAAGATCATATATATATATATATATATATATATATATATATATATATATATATATATATATATATTCTTGAATTTATTTATTTTTCAAAATTATGAAGCTATAAGTTTTAACAATGAAATGTGAATATCAAATCAACAAACGATACTTTTGTTATTTCCTTAAATAATTTATGATTAAAATTTTAATCAATTAATGGACACTCCAATAATACTTAGTGTGATTTTTTTTCCTACCATTTCTTTTGTCTTTAGCATTTAATTAATATGAATATAACATATGAAAGTCAAATATTTAATATAATTCTTATTTAAAAAATAGTTATTGAAAATAACCGTGCATGTGGCACGGGACCTAACCTAGTTTTCTAAAAAGTTGGACCCCAATTATAATCTTAACTCTAAAATATACAGAAGTAATTTTTTTCATATA
Source organism: Chenopodium album (assembly GCF_948465745.1). NCBI lineage: Eukaryota > Viridiplantae > Streptophyta > Magnoliopsida > Caryophyllales > Amaranthaceae > Chenopodium > Chenopodium album. The sequence continues at coordinate 15,399,075 of NC_137855.1, read as the reverse complement.
CCATTAAGACTAATTTACTCTCTTGTCTTCTTATTTCTTGAACAAATAATGTCATTTTGAAGTAGGTTGTTCTTTCCATTCATATTTATTACAAATTATTGTCCCATTGATTTTTTGGGTGCTTTTAATAATACAAAGGGTGATGATACATGTATAAATATAAATTGTATATAGTTGAGAATTACTTCATGATAAATTAAAATCACACGCAAATCGTTATAATAAATGGTAATTTAATAATCACTATATTTATCATTTATTTAATACAAATTACATAGTATCATATCATTGATTCATTTAATATGATTGGAATTTTATTTGTTATGGAGGTTTATCTTTATTAACTAATTTACACTTTTAGAGTTAAATTTCTTATTGTTCAAAGTTATAAGCTCATAGCCTCATAATCTCATATGATACTAAGGTCTCCTTTTTTTTCAACTTAAAATGATAATATTCCGTAGGTTTAATTTCATTTCAACAAAAAAAAATTTTAATCATCAGTAAAAATCAATAACATTAAAGAAAAAATATAATAGAAAATCAGTTAGAATATATAAGTTTTAATCAATAAAATTAACTTCAGTTTGTTGGAGTTGTAATACTTGTAATGCAAATTGGAGTGTTGCTAAGTGAGTGTTGTTACCCTTTAGCGACGTAGTGTGCATGGAGCTAGCGAGAGAGCTATAGATGGCATGGCAAGTAAGCTACGCAAGGTCGAGCTAGCGTTAGAGCTATAGCTCATGGCATATGAGCTACGGCAAGTCCGTGCTAGCTCACTACGTTTTTTGCTTGCAGCAGGGTTGAATGATAGCTCGCTCATATGCGATATCATTTCTTTGTACACACACACACACACACACACAATATACTCTCCTAAACCCTCAAATTGAGATACATTGTTTTAGTTATCAAAACCTAAACACTAAAACACAAACCTACCCTTTGAGATCTGAGTAGTTCTTAAGCAATTCCAACCTTTGATTTGGGTACACGAATTGCAAAGGTCGTTGTGTAAAACTTGGGGGCGTGCGTCATCGGGAAACCTGTACTGGTGGTGGCGTATTTCGCTTCTAAGTCAGTGGCTTCCAAACCACGGCACAATAGAAGGAGGACAGGTCTATGATTTGAGTATGTCGATCGAATTTGTTCCAAGGGAAGTTCTTGATTTGTCTATTATCATTCATGGAATCAACATGTATTTTTCCAACACAGTTCAGTATTAATAAATTAAGTTAAACAAAAATAATTTATATATTTTGTAAAAATTATTTCAATTCAGCAAAAATAAGGGTGAAAAGAAGTAGAGGACGTAATAACCAATTATCAACAATAATTATGTTAAACCGTTAGGGCCTGTTCTCATTGATTGAACTCAGCTGAACTGAACTGAAATGAATATTTTATAAGAGAAGGAAATTAATTAGGAGCTGGACTGAACTGAACTGAACTGAGCTGAGCTGAGCTGAACTGAACTGAACTGAACTCAGCTGAACTGAACTGAACTGAATTTCAACGTAAGAGAACAGGCCCTTAATGTATTAACTCCACTCACTTCAACATTAAAATTAATAATACTATGAATTATCCAACAAAATTACTTTAGTTAGTTACAATTGAAAAATACAATAAATGAATGAGATTCCTTTTGAACAGTACAAATTAAACTATTAGCTGCATGTGACAGCATCACTAATATAATGAAAGAGTAAAAGTAACAAATATGAATCAATAATAATTATTATTATTCCCGTCAAAAAAAAAAAAAAAAAAAAAATTATTACAGATGTTTCTTAATAATTGCATTGCTTTATTAGCATTTTATGCAATATATACATTTCTTTTTAGCGATGATCACGTTTGAATAACAGATGGTAAGAAATGTGTTGCAAAGGAGCTAGTGGAAGAAATTGATGTGGAGAACAAGTTAGTGAGATTCAAAATCATAGAGGGAGTTCTTCTAAATGAGTATTAGAGCTTCATTATCATTTTACAAGTGATTTCTAAGGATCAAATCACTGCTGTAAAGTAGTGGACAGTTTTGTATGAGAAGATGCATGATGAAGGGCACTACCCTACCAATGTAATGGACTTTTTCATTGGAATGACTAGAGATATTGAGGCTCATCACCTCAAAGCATGATTAATTAGCAACCGATGAGGGGCACGCGCATCGCGCTACTTTTAATGAATGTATGAGTTTATGATCTTCATCTATTATCTGAAATAAATTGAGAGTGTGGGATAGCTCAAGTGGTTAGAGCTTCCCTCTCGATTCCAGGAGATCGATTCTCACTCCCGCCCTTGTGGCTCTCTTAACACCAAAAAAAAATTAGGAAAATTTGATAATTACCACCAACTATTGTTGCCAAAATTGAAAATACCACCTCAAGTTTTTTTTTTAAATTTTACCACCTAGTTTTTTCCAAAAGTTTTCAAATTCTCACCTTCTGTACGACATGACGTTATCATGCCGATTTCCCTCTTTCTTCCCACGATTTCCTTCCAATTTCATCTTTAAATTTGATTCCAAATACAAAAATTTCGCAAATTAGGTTATAATTGCTACAATCTAACCTACAACGAACTGAATTAAGTAGTTTAATTAGGGTTTGGGTAATCAATTTGGGGGTTTTTGCTCAATTCAAAAAATTACGGTTTATGAATTGATTAATTGGACAATTAAACATGAAAACCCTAATTATATATGTAATTGGGGCAAAAACACTAACATTTTATGAATTACATGTTTAATTGCCCATTTAAATTATGTTTTTACCCTAATTACATGTTTAATTGTCAAGTTATTCACCCAATTAATGAATTCCTAAACCTTAATTTTTCGAATTTAGCAAAACCCCCAAATTAATTACCCAAACCCTAATTAAACTACTCTATTTAGTTCGTTGTAGGTTAGATTGTAGAAATTATAGCCTAATTTGCGAAATTTTTGTATTTGAAATCAAATTTGAGAGATGAAATTGAAAGAAGGGAGTAGAAGAACAGGGGAAATCGAGGGAAGAAAAAGGGAAAACGAAAGTGTGGGTCCCATGATGACGTCAAGCGGCAAAAAGGTGGGAATTTGAAAACTTTTGGAAAAAACTAGGTGGTAAAATTTTTAAAAAAAAAAAAAAACTTGAGGTGGTATTTTCAATTTTGGCAACAATAGTTGGTGGTAATTATCAAATTTTCCAAAAAATTATCTGAAATAATTTTATGATTACAGAAATTAGGATGTGTTCCGATGAGAGGTGTGCGTCTATTATTTAAGAGTGCTCGATAAATTTATGTATGACTATGAATGTATTTCTTCATCTTTCCTTCAAGTTGTTGATTTGTTTGTTACTCCCTCCATCCTTTATTTTTTTTTTTATTTTTTTTTTGAAGACCCCTCCATCCTTTATTATTTTGCTCCATGATAGTAATGTTATTTTATTATTAATTAATTTTGTGGTTGGAAGAAATTGATGAGAGAAAAAAGTGGTGGGGTTTATTGGGTGGTTGTTTTTGGTGTTTAGAGAGCCACAAAGGCGGGAGTGAGAATTGATCCCAAGATTTTCTGAAATCGGGAGAGAGCTCTAACCACTTGATTGTGAGAGTAAAGTTTAGTCACATATGTTTGAAAATCGAATGGGACCAAAGAGACTAAATAAAAAGAAAATAGGGACAAAAAATAAAGAATATAGGGACTATAAATCACCGTCATAGTTTGACTATCATTAAAATATACCCCTCATTTTCAACATTATAGTTCTCATTTCTCAATTTTTTTTTACAGCAATTAAGGAATATAGGAAAAGGAATGTGTAAAAGTAAATAAAAATTTGTAAAAGAACAATTCAAGACAATTTTTTTTTTTTTTTATTGGAAAAATACATCAGCAATAATCTCTAAGATACACAAAATTTGTTTATCACATGACATTTTTGTAAATAAATCAACAACTTTTTCAATAAAAGTGGATCTTACGGTGAGGATGACGGGATAAAGTTGTTAATTTATTTATCAAAATACCATGTGATAAACAAATTTTGTTTATCCCAGAGATTAACTGGGGCTTCCTAAAAAGGGAAAAAGTAAGGTAATTTATATGAGAATTTAAAAACTGGAAGTATTCTAGTCATTTTAAGTTATTTAAAATAAAATGAAAATGATATTTTGAGACGTCTAAATTGAAATATGAAGTATGAGAATTACATCATGAGACAGAGGGTATTTAAAATGAAATCGCAAACCAATTTGCAAGATTTGCAATATACATTTATTGATGTTGTTTGGTTAGGGTTTAGGCCATCTGGCATGTAATGTAAAAAAATTTACATACACCAGATGCACCTAAAAATATACTACGTATTTTATACTCATTTAATTTTTAAAATGAGGGAAAAAAAAAACAAATGAGTAACAAAACTACCTATCTACGTACACACAGACATACAGTCACACAGATGTTATGACACTCGTGCTTAGCATATCTGCATATCACCTCAATCAAATTATGCAAACATTTCCCACCAAATTCACATAAATTCAAATTCGTGTTATGAGTCAGAAAAAAACTTGGGTTTTCTTGGGAAAGATGAGTTTTTGGCTATCTAAGACAACCAATTTCTGCTGGATTATTCCTGATCATATAACATACCAAAGATTACACAGGGTTCCTCGGTTTTTCGGAACGATTTCATATTCGAATGTAACTATGTGTACAAAGATGATCACTAGTCATTCTAAATGTGGTAGGCTAAATGATGCACTCCACCTGTTTGATCAAATGCCTGTTAGAGATACCATTACTTGGAATTCAATTGTTAAAGGGTGTTTAGATTGTGGTAATTTGAGCATTGCTCGGAAGCTATTCGATGAAATGCCTGAGAGAAATGTTATTTCTTGGACGACGATGATTAGTGGGTATATGCGATTTGGGTATGTAGAGTTTGCTGAAAGATTGTTCAAAGAAATGCCTTTTAAGGATGTTGCTGTTTGGAATTCTATGGTTTATGGTTATTTTAGCAATGGTCAAGTTGGTGAGGCTGGTAAGGTGTTTGAAGAGATGCCCTGTAGGAATGTTATTTCGTGGACTTCGATGATTAGTGGGCTTGATCAAGTTGGGAGAAGTGTTGATGCCTTGAGAGTATTTAAGCGAATGGTCGGTGATGGGATCGAGCCCTCTGCATCAGCAAGTATATTTCCTTGTCTGATAACAGCTTGTGCCAATTCAAGGGATATTGAGCTTGGTACACAGATTCATGCGCGTATTGTGAAGCTGGGGTGTGTGGATGAAGAGTATATAACCTCTTCTTTTATCACATTTTACGCGAATTGTAAGCAACCAGAAAATTCTAGCAAGATCTTTAGGGAATATGTGCATGAGAGCGTGGTTGTGTGGACTTCCCTCTTAACGGGATATAATTTGAATTCGATGCATAAAGATTCACTGACAGTATTTACTGACATGATCAAATTGGGGATTTTACCTAATGAGTCTTCTTTCACTAGTACATTGAATTCTTGCTGTGCACTCATGTCTCTTGATATAGGACAAATTGTTCACGCAGAAGCTATTAAGCTGGGATTTGAGGCTTCTGCATTTGTGGGGAATTCGCTTGTTACATTGTATTCTAAATGTGGGGGCATTCTAGATGCAATAAAAGCATTTGAAGGAATAGAAGTGAAAAACCTTGTATCCTGGAACTCAATCATTGTTGGGAGTGCACAGCATGGATGTGCTAATTGGGTGTTTATGTTGTTTGCACAGATTCTACGTGCAGGGGTTGAACCTGATGAAATCACTTTCACTGGGTTGCTGAATGCTGCTAGTCATTCTGGAGTGTTCCTGAAAGGGGAGCGGTTTTTCCAGTTTTTCTCCAAGTATACTTTGATAAAAATGAATGTTCAGCATTATGCTTGCATGGTGGATATCATGTGCCGATCTGGGGAACTAGAAAAAGCAGAAGACTTTATCAAGAATATGCCAATTAAACCAAATTCTCTGGTTCTGTTAAATCTACTTAATGCATGTAGAACACCCTCTTATATTGAAATAGCTGAAAGAGTGTCAAAGTACATACTTGATCTAGACCCACATTGCAGTGCAGCTTACACTTTATTATCAAATCTCTATGCTTCAGCTGGAAGATGGAATGACGTCTCAAGAGTAAGATCACAGATGAAAAGAAGAAAACTTGCAAAACAAGAAGGATCAAGCTGGTTAAATCAGCATGGCGGGCATCCTGATATCCTATCTGGAAACGTATCCCATCCTCCCATTTAAAATATCACTAAAAATCTACTGTTTGGTATAAAGATTGCAAAAATAATTTTAAGTCTGATAAAGAGCTGAATGTGGGATGTGGTATTACCTATCTATAATGAGGATTTATCAAAAAGGTTTCTCTGCTAAGTCCTGCATTGGTAAAGGTAAGATTGCTTACATTTTGACCTCCTCATCAGAATCCTGCAGACTTGCTTATGTAGTTACTGTTGTTTGTACTCCTTTATAGTATATTCTGAGGCTGGTTATTGGATTCCTTACAAGTTAAGAGTAGTCTATCACTTAAATAGAATTTTAAATCTTAATGTATGCATTGATGCTTCTAACTTTCTAAGAAACATGAAATAGGTCACAGGGACAATGATCATTGTAAGACATTACAGGCATTTTCCTTTCTTCATGATTTGAGATTTGTTGTTCAGCAATTTATAGTGGTGGTTTAAACTCGCTATGTTTTTTTTTGGTATCTTCTAATTTGATGCGCACTTCTAGATTAAAGGTCCACTACCCAAATACAACATGCCGGACTTCAAAGAGTGAAACAGGTTTTCTCAAGATAGTGTAGATATGTCTTGGACACCTGTAAAACCGTTTATAACCTTCAAGCTTTCCTTACAGCCCTATGGCCAATCTTGAAAAAGTTCAAATGTGCATACAGCATTGTTGCTGATAAAAACCACTTCAGGCGTTAGCTATTGATGGAAAAGGAAAGTGAGACTTGTTGATCCTTATTTTAGCATACCATGAAATTAACCCTTAGAAAAGGATAACTAAAGAGTAGAGATGTGCTATAGTAGTTCGAGTCAGCCAGCCTGCTTGCTGCTGAACCTATTTCAAAAGCTTTGAGTTGGATACTTGATATCCAATTCCCACGCTTTGAAGTATGTCATCTGCTTCGTGCTAGACATATTTTTATGTTCTTGAGTCTATTGACAACATTGACAAGTGCTTCATCCAATATGTTGCTTGCAGTATATACCTCGAGTGGGAACAATCATATGTCCTAATATGCACTGGCCGTCCTCTAGATCCTTACTCTATGAGATTTAATGTTGACAGGGGATTAGCACCGTACTGCTCATAAGCTGACAACAATGTTGCTTATCATTTTTAATTATTTTTTCAGGAACTTACTCCTAGTTCAATTGTAGCCTTTACCTTTCCATGATTGTCAGAGACCTTTTCTACTAATTCATGGCAACAATAGATTTGGATGTCAGAGTTAGGGAAGCTGTACATTATACTGCCATTGTCCTGTCACTTTTATTAAACTTAACATGATTCAAGAGCATCTTATGATTTTATTCCTCTGAGATATATGAAATTACTCCTGGCTTGCTACTTAAGTAGAGAATGCTTCTGCTGTCTTAGTAATATATTCTCTGAAATGTTAGATATCCCTTGTTTCTTGCAGGTTAAATGAGTTAACCAATTCTCAACGAACTAGTGAAACTGCCATTGCAGAAGCAGGAACACTGCATACTGTGATGATTGCTGCTGAACTTTGTCAGAAGGTTAGCCTTCTGCATTGTCACTGTTGATTGGCCATTTAGCATTAAATAGTCTCCAAAGAAGCCTAGGTAATGATTTATCCTTTTTCAACAAACTATAGATTTGATGACATATTGTAACACAATCTAGGAATTTGTGGTGTAGTAGCAAAAGATATGGGAGAGTAACATGATATCATGGCCATTATATAGTGTTAGTGTCAAAGTTTAGAACTGCATCACTGTCATATTGTTATGGGATTGATGGGTATTTGTACCTCGTTAGATGAAAAAAGAGATATTAATGCAGAAATTCTATAAAGGAAAATTTTGATTTAAGGGGAAGACAGCTTCATGAAGACTGATAATGATCAGATTTCAGTGATTTTTACTGTACTGGCAGTAACCTAGTGAATAAGGTGCAGTCTATATCTTATCGCGGCCTTAGAAATGTAATATCAAATATTCAAGCCCCTTTTCTCTTTGCATCATCGTCTTGGATATCATTTCTGGATGTTGTAGTTATCATTAACCTGGTTTCTACACTATTGCTGTTCTTTTCAACTCCATGATGTACAACATCAGCATAAGTTAGCTCCCCAATACCCCCACCCCCATTGATTTGGCTACCTTCTACTTTAAGTTCTAGCTAACTTCTGTTTTTTAGATAAAAAGTGTCTAGTCTAACGATCTTGCTTAACGTTTGCATGCAGGCAGTGCAAATATCCCCAGAAAATCCACGTTTCAACAGAAATTTATCCCACTTCCAAGTTTCATAGTTTAAGAATCTTCTTCCTGCTGGTGATAAATACACTCCACGAGTTCAATGCATAAAGGGCCAAACAGGGGTGGTTTTGAAATGTTACCAAACTACCAATAGGAAAAAAAAATGAAGAAGCAACAGCATCACTGTGAGACAGCAACAAGTTTGGCATTGGTAAACTACCAAACAAGTTTTATAAGGTGATTTCTGGCAAATTTTCCTATAATAATTGAGATACATTAACAAGATAACAGTGTTGTTCATAAGGGTTTAGTGACTAATATATAAGTCACTGGATAAAATACAAGCTAATGGCTATATTCTTAAAATAGGTATATATATATATATATCTATATATATATATATATATATATATATATATATACATATATATCTATATATATGAAGCCAGGCCAGTGTTACAAGTGCAGATTCTTTAGTTTCTCCTGAGCCTTAGTGGTGGTGATCTCTTCACTCTTGTCTTTGATCTCCCTCTTCTTCCAAAAGTCTCCATAAACCAATCATGATGAGGATCAACTACGTATATTTTGCCAATGACATAACCTATTATCATCCCACTTATACACCCTAATGATCTGATGATCCAATCAATCAGCTCAGTATCCTCTTCAATCGCCTCATCATCTGTTAACTGTTGTGGTGTGGAGTCTTTCTCACATTTCTCAGACAATGGAGCCCCGCATAATGCCAAGTTTCCAGTATATGAGTTGTTGTCAAAAGTATTGAATTGTTCTCCACTAGGAATTGGTCCAATAAGACGATTGTGAGAAACATTAAATACCCCTAGAAAGGTTAGCCTTGACAACTCTTGAGGAATCACTCCTGAAAGCATGTTTTGAGAAAGGTCTAAGGACTCAAGGTCTGTGATGTTGGCCAAAGAAGATGGGATACCACCAATAAGATTGTTGTTGGACAAATTAAGCGCTTGAAGTCCTCTAAGATTCCCTATGATTTTAGGGATTTTACCACTGAACTTGTTGCTCGAAAAATCAACTACTCGCAAAACAGTCAATATCCTTGTATACTGTGTTTCGCTCCCCTTATTTGTTATGGTGATACTATAATTGTATTTTTCTTCAACAATATCGATGCCTTCAGGTAAAACAACACCTATTCTAAAATTAGAGTTGGATGCACTAGACATGGCTTCTGTTGAGATTTCCATTGCAAGCCAACTCTGAACATATCTTGATGGTAAGTTGCCAATGTGAAAATTATTAGATAGATCAATTATACGCAAATTATGGAAATCACAATTGGGCAAAGGGCTTGAAATCCCCCCATGGAAGTTGTTATGCCTTAGGACCAGAACCTGTAAGTTCGGAAGACATCCTAACCATGATGGAAAAGTGTCATTAATATGATTACTTCCGACATCGAGTACCTCAAGAAACATACAGTTGACTAATGACTTCGGAAGCTTGCCCTTAAATTGATTTTGGCTTAAATTAATCATGTTCAGTTTACATGACCTTGAGAACGTTTGAGGAATGACGCCACTAAAGTTATTGCCTTTTACATTCAGAACTTGCATAGAACCACTAAGTTGATCACCAATGCAGCTTGGAATCTGGCCTGTAAGATTGTTTTCGGATATATCAAGATAGATCAAAGAAGGAACATGGCAAATTTGTTTCGGGAAAACTCCATTGATTCGATTATTTGACACTTTATAAACTTGCATGGTACTCGGGGGAGACGGAAGTGTCCCTTGCAGTTTGTTATTATTGAGATTTAAGCTTTTTAAGTTATTCCATGGCAGAAAAACTTGAGGATGTTCAAAACTTGTTAGAAGATTGTAAGAAATGTCTAATAAAAAGAGACTATTTCTAGTTACTTTCACAAACCATTGTGGAATAGCTCCAGTGATGCTGTTCTCTGCAAGGGACAGTATTTGTAGCTTGTCTTGATAACGCAAGAAATCAGGGAACTTAGTCAAGTTACATGATTCAAGAATCAAAACATGTAACTTCAAAAGAGATGAATTGGTGCTTAGACATGGTGGAAATGTTAAACTAACACCAGACAAATATAGTTGTCGCAATTGTGGGAGATCCAAAAATGAATCAAACATGGAAACCGAGCCACTCAAAGACAATTTTAATGTGGTGAGATTAATAAGTTCCGAAAACCAGGGTGGGATTGGACCTTGCAACTGATTACCAGATAGGTCTAAGCCTATCAATTGAGTCATGTTCATTAACCATCTTGGCAGTTGGCCTGTTAATTGGTTTTGACTAAGATCTAAATCTTGGAGCCTAGTAAGGTTTGACAATGCTGGAAGGATGTCGTTGCCTAAATTCATACGGCCAAGGCCTAAGGAACCGAGTGAGTTTAATTTAGGCAACCAAGATTTCAATACTTCAGAGTTAACATTCATCATGTTTGAAAGACCCAGAGAATAAAGACGACTATGGTTCATGATAGAGTAAGGGAGAGGACCACTAAAATCATTGTTTCCGAGATTCAGATTAGTGAGGTTTGTCAAGTTACCTATTGAAGACGGAATTTGTCCAGAAAATTTGCATTCTCCGAGATCCAGAATAGTCAAAGAACCAAGATTTCCAAGGGAAGCTGGCAACTCTCCTGAAAATTTTGTTTCAGCAACAGATAAATAAGTAAGACGGCTACTCGAATGAAATTCAGGGAGATAACCTCTTAAGTCAAGATTCATGTACACTGAAACAACTTCTAAGTTTGGTAGTTGGAATATATTTGGTGGGAAATCACCAAATAGATTGCAGTCATTGAGGGAGATAGCTTTTAAAGAAGTTCGGTTGCTTAAGACTAGGGGCACGGCAGATGATAAATCAACCTGTGATAGGCTAAGTTCGGTTAGATAAGACAATTCATAAACCAACTTCTCTAGACTCAAATCTTTAAGTTTCAAATTCAAATTTTGATTGACACCTGAAGGATCTCCACTACCGGATAGATCAAGAACAGAGAGATTAGACAGTGTTGAAATTTCGGGTGGAATTTGACCACTGAAAACTGAAAATGAGAGATCAAGTTGTGTGAGCTTGTATAGACGACCAATGTCAGAAGGGATTTGAGAATAGTTGAAGTTATTATATGAAAGATCAAGCACTCGGAGATGATTAAGGCTAAAGAGGGTGCTGTTGTGAGGGAAGGTGCCGTAAAGGCAGCTGTTACTAAGCTCGAGGCCAATCACATGACCCGTCTCCTTGTCACACATGACACCATCCCACTTACAACAGTCCCTGCTATCAGTTGCATTATCTGATTCATTTTGCCATGATTTCACCTTTGGATATGCAACTGTGGTGGAAGGTGCTGCAGAGCAATCAAGAAGAAAGCTTTGCTTAAAATTAAGCAATGCAATCTTCTCTTGATCATGGCAAAGTGGTTTCGATTGCTGCAAGGAAGGCAGGTTAGAATTAGCAAGCACGAAGAAATTGAAAACGAGTATTGAAAAACAGAATACAAATATGAATGTAGTAAACCATTGAAAACCCATGTTTGATATTTGTTTATAATTTTGTGAAGGACTTGTTTTTGACAAGCAGCAAAAAAGATGAGAACTGCTTTTAATATGTAGTAATAGAGTCACCTATATAGTTAGGGTGATACACAAAGAAAAATACATCCTTAGTGTTTACTGTCCTAATCTTTGGACCTTTCAACAATGAGAAATATGGACCAATAAGATTGAATTTGCTGTGTTGAATTTTCAACTCTAAGAATTTGAACCAAGAAGATTTTTTGTTTTTTTTTTCAACCTTGAGAAAATTGAGCCAGGAAGATTTTTTTGTGTTATAATTTCAACCATAAGAAAATTGGACCAAGAAGATAAGAACAAGTAGAATTTAACTAACTGATGTGGATTCCAATCCCTTGTTTTGTTAAGTTTTTAGAAAACCCATAACCTTGAAATAAAGATCCAACCTTGAATGATTTTTGTAAGATTGAATACAAACGAACCGATATTTTTCCTCACAAGACCACTCCTGAAACTTATGATTCGAATCCTCAAATTAATTAACCCACTCTTGGACGCTAATTATTTTGAGATTAAACTCTTAGCCTACTCCTAAACACTAAGTTTGTAATGTTCTAATCTTCAACCAAATTCTTGAATTGAAAACTAGCAAGAAAACGTTTAAGCAAAGCTAAACAATATATATTGAAATTAATCTGATTTTTCTATTTCATGTCATGTCTCTAAGTGCCACGAAATTCCCCTATTTATAGACTAAAAATAACCTGATTCCATCCTTACAAGGATTAGGACAAAACCCTAACCTTGCCCCCCAAGTATCCTAACTAGAATAGAAAACTACTTCTAATTAGAACAAGAAAACTAATCCTAAATAAACTCTAATTAACTAAAAACTTTCCTAACAACCTTAGGAAGTTTATAGCAATTAAATAATAGAAAATAAACCTTATCCTAAGTGCTTAAACCATGAAAAACCCTCTCAAGTGAAAGGTAAAATTCTGGAAGCAAAAACTCAGAAAAAAAAACTAAGTATGGAAAATCTTCCATTTCAACTTGACGTCGTCACAACACCTCACGCGCCGACTCTGGTTGAAGCTGGGTTCAAGGTGGTTCCGGGAAGGTGGCGCGTGGCCCTTGGAGTGGCGCGTGGTCTTCACAATCGCCGTCGGAAGTAAACCACTCCATTTCCTCTTCCTTGATTATAAGCTTCCTTCTTTCCCAATTGATCTATTGGAACTTTCCTTGTTTAGTTCTTTATTTGGGCAGCCTATGATGAAGCTATTTGGACCTTCAAAAAGTGTCTTGGCCCCTTCAAAAGAATTAGCCTCTTGATTTACATTCTCCCCTTCTTCAAAAGAATTTGCCCTCAAATTCACATATTCAAAACAAGTAGTTTAGAGATTCTCAATGTTATATGTAGGATCTTCATCACCATTTTCACTAGACAAGTCTTCTTTGTACCATCCATCTTCATAAGTGTCATCTTCTTTCATAAGAACACATGCCATGGGTCCTCTATCAATCTCTTCCTTGAACATTCTTCCCTTAGAAACAAACTTGAACTTTGATTACTATTTGGGCACTTACTATGTCCTTTATGAGACAAAGGATTTAGACTAAAACGTTTGTTTCCAACCTTCATGGAATACACATTGGTTTTGCCATCATGTTTAACTTTTCGATCAAATTGCCATGTTCTTCCCAAAAGTAAGTTACAAGCATTCATTGGAATCACATCACACCATATTTCATCCTTCTAATTTCCTATGGAGAAATTTACTAGTGCTTGCTTCTTAATTTGAAAACCCTTTGAGTCTCAAGCTAATTCACTTTATATGGTTTTGCATGATCACGAATAGGAAGGTTTAGCTTACTTACCATATTAGTTCGTTGAACCATGATGTGTGTTATAAATGGCACACATTTGACGAGCATTTAGGTCCTTTCTATTCTCTTTTCATAGCTTTCATGCTTAATAAGTGCTTAGTTTTATGCTTTGTTGCTTATTTTTACCTTTCTTCTCTTATTTTGTAGCTTTTGTGCATTTCGTTGGTTTTCTAGCCTTTTCTTCTTTATTTGCTCTATTTTCGTGGTTGTAGGTATTGGACGAGGTTCGGGTCTTGATTTTGGTGATCCACTATGGTGGAAGAAGCTTTTGGATCAAGTTCATGGAGTTTGGGAAGCTCAAGATACAAAGAAGTGGAAGTTCCAAGTCTTGGTTCTTCTCTTGTGCTCGCTTGCGGTGCTCCCTTCAAAGGAAGTGTGTGCCCTCAATACTAAGCCTTAGCTACTGCCACTCCTAGTGCCCATCACCATCATAAATCATGTGTGCACCCCTTGAGCTTGAAGAGTTGAAGATTCGAAGAAACCCAGCTGAGTGCGGCCGCACGCGCAGAAGGTGCGGCCGCACACGAAGGATGTGCGGCCGCACACCATGGTGCTGCGAGCGCACATCATGGTGGTGCAGGCGCACATCCTCTGTTGTGCGGCCGCACCGGCGTGGGTCTTTTCCGATCGGATTTTGACGATTTTCTCTCTCTTCTTATACCTATTTGAACTCAATTTTTGTAAGAAGTTTCATAAGAGAATTAGATCATATTCTTAGCTTAGTTGAGAGCTTCTCTCTCTAGATTTAGGGGTTAGTTTTAGGAGTAGATTTTAGAGAGAGAAAGTGAAGAATTTCAATGGTGATTGAGAGATTGAAGATCCAATGGTGACAATTGTATTGGAGATCTACTCTATTATCAATGAGCATTTCTAAACTATATCTCATTTATTGTTTTGTTTAGTATTCATATTTGGATTGTTTGATTTTGATTAGAATTTGATGATTTGATGATTGATGTTTGATTAGAGTAATTGTTCTTCTTTGATTGTTGATTGGTTGAATTAATGATGTTGCTAGAGTAGTTGTTTGGTTAGGGATTTGGTGAAGCTTATATTATGTAATGGATTGATGTAGATTGGGGATTTTGATGGAGTTGATGATGTGATTAAATTGGTTAATTGATTATGTGCATGTGTGTGTTTGATTTAGGCTTGATCACCCTAGTTATTCACACTAGATTGCATTGTAAGTTCACATTGATACAGACCATTGATTTGTGGCTTGCATTTACACGATTGAGGTGTCTTGTGATGTTTCCTAGCTAGAGTTTATCGTAGTTGACGCTAGTTAGACCTCTAGGAGAATAGCTTGATATGCTCTTTTGGTTGCATAATTAATCTTCCCTCACATTGCTTGACTGAGTCAACTTCCTAAACCAATTTGCATTGTTCATTGCTAATATAAGTGAATCCTAATCCCTAGCATTTTATTTGTTTGATTTCTTTGTCTTAGTAGTTGTTAGTGTCCACTTTTACCCTTCGTCTTCGACCTAGCTTAGGCACATAATTGAAAGCACTTAGACATTACCGTTCCTTTGGGTTCGACCCTTGACTTACCTCTATACTTGTACTTAGGTTTGTTGAGTGTTTATAAATTTTGTTTGGCTTAGGAGGATTAGTTCAACGACCTAATTTTCCCACGTCAAAGCAACATTCTTGCAAAAGCCACTTTCAACGATTACATTGCAAGTGCTTTCACCAACTTTGCATCGAGTATGAAACAAAGTCTCACGTTGAGGGATATTGGAAGTGGACTCGGCATGAAGTATCTTCCTTATCACAAGACAATTACCATCATTCTCTGGAAAGCCTCCTCCTCTTCTTCCTCATCAGTTTCAACAACTTCCTTTTCTTCTTTTTCTTGAGGAACAAACTCATACTTTTCTCCTCTTCAGTCATGGCTTCATATTGTTGTATGGTAAGAGTTCTTTGACTTGGACAATCTTTAATTTGATATACTCTTCCTTGGCACATGAAGCAACGCATTTAATCCTTATACTTCTCCTTAGAGACATAAACTTTTTCCTGTTTTTCCACATCCTTTTCACCATTCTTTGAATTTTCAAAATCTTTGGAAGAGTGGTTATAGAACTTAGTAGTAGAACCTTGGGAATAGTTTGTATTAGTACTCTTAGAAGCACTCGGTTTCTTGTCTTCATTCCAAAGTCTCTCGATTTTTAAGGCTAGCTTGCAAACATCATTGAATCTATTGTAGGTACTTAGCTCAACTTTCTTAGTAATAGGTCGATTAAGTCCCTTTATGAACCGAGCAATATGCATAGTTTCTTTCTCATCCAAGTCACAAATAGAAGTCAAGCGATCAAACTCCGTGATGTATTCATTCACACTTTTAATATCTTGAGTCAACGTAGCCAATTTCTTGTATTGAGTTTGCTCAAAATCACGTGGAAGGTATCTAGCATGCATCTTTCTTTTCAAAACAGTTCTTGTCTTGATCTTACTCTTCCCCGATCTAGCATGTCGAGCTTTCAAAGATTCAAACCATGTTCTCGCGTTCTTAGTGAGTCTTATGTAAGCAATTTTGAATCGTTTTACATCATCGAACCCTTTATAATCTGAAATCTTCTCTAATTGCCTCTCCCACTCAAGAAAATCTTCGGGGCTTCCTAGACCCGTGAAGTCATCAAGCTTAAAACCCTTATCATCAATGTTAGAAGAGTATTTAGGCTCATCATCACTGCTAGAAGAACTACCATCACTATCTTTATGTTTTTTCTTCTTTTTATGATCTTGAAGTAACTTAGCAAAGGCATCAAACCTTGCTTTAGCACTGTCAGTCAACTTTTCTTCCAAAATCTCAAATTTCTCTTCAAACTTTTCAATTAATTTCTTCAAAGCTTCTTCTCTCATGATTTTTACACAAAATATGCGCACAAAACAAGGCAGAAACCTACCAGAGTATGGCTGTAGCACGGCAGCAAAATATATGATCAAAACACCTTAAAATACCCTAGAGCGCACAGGAAAATCCCAGCAAAAATCGCAGCAAAATTCGAGCAAAAACAAACCAAAATAGAAGCATAAATCAATTCGGACAAAATAAGACCAGTATGCACAAAATAGACCAGTTTAATAGGAAACGAATTCTGAAAATCCTGAAATTTTGCATGCATAAAGTAGACAAAATTTAACCCAAATTCAAAAAATGAATCACCTGAAAAGCTTCTGTAACAAAGGAGAACGAGTCGAAACAAGTTAACCCTGAAAACTAATCCTCCGAAAACACAGAAATTAGAAAATGAATTGTGAAGATTCTCCCCTTTAAATCTGATTCCAATTGATGTGGATTCTAATCCCTTGTTTAGTCAAGTTTTTAGAAAACCCACAATCTTGAAATAAAGATCCAACCTTGAATGATTTCTTTAAGATTGAATACAAACGAACCGATATTTCTCCTCACAAGATCAATCCTAAAACTTATGATTCGAATCCCCAAATTAATTAACCCACTTTTGGACGCTAATTATTTTGAGATTAAACTCTTAGCATACTCCTAGACACTAAGTGTTTAATGTTCTAATCGTCAACCAATTCCTTGAATTGAAAACTAGCCAGAAAACGTTTAAGCAAAGCTAAACAATTTTTATTGAAATTAATCTGATTTTTCTATTTCGTGTCATGTCTCTAAGAGCCACGAAATTCCCCCATTTATAGACTAAAAATAAGCTAATTCCATCCCAACAAGGATTAGGTAAAACCCCTAACTTTGCCCCCCAAATATCCTAACTAGAATAGAAAACTACTTCTAATTAGAATATGAAAACTAATCGATCCAAAATAAACTCTAATTTACTAAAAAATTTCCTAACAACCTTAGGAAGTTTATAGCAATTAAATAACAGAAAATAAACCTTATCCTAAGTGCTTAAACCAAGAGAAACCCTCTCAAGTGAAAGGTCGAAACCTGAAAGCAAAAACTCAAGTGAAGGAAAAAAAAAACTGAGTATGGAAAATCTTCCATCGCCGCCGTCACAACACCTCACGCGCCAAATCTGGTTGAAGCTAGGTTCAGGGTGGTTCCGGGAAGGTGGCGTGTGACCTTCACAATTGCCGTCGGAAGTAAACCGCTCCATTTCCTCCTCCTTGATTATCAAGCTTCCTGTTTCCCATTTGATCTATTGGACCTTTCCTTGTTTATTTCTTTGTTTGGGCAGCCTATAATGAAGCTATTTGGACCTTTAAAAAGTGTCTTGGG
This sequence comes from Chenopodium album, assembly GCF_948465745.1. Lineage (NCBI taxonomy): Eukaryota > Viridiplantae > Streptophyta > Magnoliopsida > Caryophyllales > Amaranthaceae > Chenopodium > Chenopodium album. Next base: position 15,380,964 of record NC_137855.1, on the reverse strand, counting down.
CCCTTCAAAAGAATTAGCCTCTTGATTCACATCACTAACCAACGTGTTTTGTGTGCATATGGCCATTTGTACAAAATAAAATAATCCCTATAACCTTGCTCAAGTAACCCATACAATACTGACCAAGTAACCCCTATAACACTATAACGTTGATCGAGTAATCCTATAACACTAATGAAGTAATCTCCATAATTTGGCCACATGGTGTGGCAAGTCATAGGAAAATTTGAGCTAACCAAAATGGAGAAGGTTGCTATTATGTGAAGAAAGCAAGCATCTGCCCTCCTACAGTCCTACCTAGTCATTTCTGTAACCGTGATATATACTACAAAAGAGAACACCAATACAAACCACGACAAAATAGGTTTAAGACTATACAACCATTTACAATTCCCCTTAATTTAAAGTATAAAATAGAATATAAAGCCTAAACATGCTTCTACTAAAACATTATGTGTAAATTGTCTTAAAACATAATAGTTTTAGAGCTCATTCACTTCAGCTTAATTTCATTTCATTTCAATTCAGCTCCAATCAGTTCAATTTAGCTCCTAATTTCCTTTTCTCATAAAATATTCAGCTCAATTCTGTTCCAATCAGTTTAGTTCTGTTCAGTAATTGTGAACAGACTATTAGACTAATTTTTACCTTATATTTTGAACCTTTATTTTATCAGCACTTGTTTAAAAAGTAAACTCTATATTTGAGAGTTGTGGGTTTATTGTTTCAATGTTTTTATTATTGGAAAAGTTGACAAGAATATTACTAACTTTACCTCATTTGCTCAAAATAATCCCAACCCAACTTTGAATTATTTTTTAGTAATCCGAACTTTGATACTCCCTCCGTGTTATAATAAGTGTTACAATTACCAAATCCGACTGTGTTTTAATAAGTGTTACACTTCCTTTTTTGGCAAAAAGCTACATTTAAATATTATATCTCTCTCCTCTAATGGTCCCCACCCAAACCCATTACTACTTTTTTTTTATTATATCTTTCCTCTTACATTCATTACTTTTCAATAAACTACTACTCCCTCCGTTCCCTAATGTTTTTTACGTTTGGAATTATGCGCGGTAATTAAGAAATTGTGTAAAGTTGAGGTATATTGGAATATTTCAATGATTGAAAGTACAAATTTATTGAAAAACACAATGTTGAGCATGTGGGGTGGAGAAATTAGAGGAGAGAGGAGAGAGAAAGTAATAATAAGTGTTGAAAAACTATTAAAATAGTACAAAAAGTACAATAGTACATGGAAAAGTAAGGATTTTTGAGTAAAAAAATTGTAAAACAAGGGTAATTTAGTCCAAAATTTATGACCAAAATAGGAAAGATACTAAATGTAAAGAATAAAAAGGAACACCCTAAATGGAAACGTAAAAAACATTTAGGAACGGAGGGAGTAGGAAAATTTGTCAAAAAAACACCACCTTTAAACGGTCTTCCCTAAATAACACCACCTTTTGATTATTCTACAGCCAAAAATAAAACATGACCGGTTGGAAACCTATTTAAAAGGTTACCTGTGACACGTGTCACACTATCAATGGTCAATTATTTTAACAATTTTTTTTTTAAAAAAAAAACCCCTTAAAATTTTTATAAAAAAAACCTTAAAAAAAAAAAAAAAGAGAATCCCTCCCACCACCGCCACCTGCCAGGCTGCCACCATCGCCGGTGCTTGAAACCCCTCCCCGTGCCGGCTTAACCTTTCGTCGGTTGTCTGCACCCCTTCCCCCCTTAACCCACTACCAAAAGGTCGAAAACCTTATAACCCTAAAACCATTCGATTTTGGGGTTTTAGGGTTTTTGGATGGTGGTTCAAAGGGGAAAGGAGGTGGAGACGGCCGGTAGGGGGGGGCGAAGTGGTTTCGCCGGCACAGGGGAGGGGGTTTGCCTGGCGGCCGGTGAGGGGAAGGGGGTTTTTGAGGGGAGGTAGAAGAGTTTTAGGGTGAAGGAAGGTGGTTCAGGGGAAGAGGAGGGGCTCAGTGGTCGGTAGAGATGGAAATATCCAGTGGATCACCCGCTCACCCGCTCCACTCGTCTTATTGGATGGATGAAAATTCCGGTTTAAACGGATAATAGGCGGGTGATGGATTAACGGATGCGGGTGACGGATCGGATTCTGGTGGAAAAATTTCACCCGTTAACCCGACCCATCACCCGGATATTTAAAAAAAAAAATTGCTGAGATTTTTTATAATGGGCTAGGCCCAACTGAACCAAAATCCTTAGTCGTCCTAATTTATACTCACGTAATTCCTAAACCCTACCTTAACCTACCAAAAAAATCACTCTCTTTCTCGCCGCTCTATGTTCCTCTCAATATCTCAAAGCTCTCTGCTCCTCTCTCTCTATCTTTCATGGAGTCACGGTGGCTATTGAGTTTGTTCAGCCTCTCTCTGCTGATTTGCTCTCTCGGAATGTTGGACGGAGTCACGGATTTTTTTTGCCTTGTCCATTTGATTTTTTTTGCTTATTCTTAGGTTTAATTTCATGAATTTGCTGCTTATTTTATGGTTTATATATATGAATCATATATTTTCTTGAATTTCTGCCCTTTTTCACGAATTTGCCATAGTTTTTTTTGTTAATTTATGGTTTTTTAGGGTTCATATATATGTGAATTTTCTTGAGAAGAGCTAAGTGTAATTTAATTTTTTAATTTTATTAAATATCCGATTATCATCCAATCCATCCGTTTCACCCGTGGGTGATGGATGGATGGATTCGGGTGGATATATTGGCGGGTGGTGGATGGATCGGGTGGGATGGATGGAGGCGGGTGGTGGATGCGGGTGATGCTCCACCCGCCCCGAACCCGATCCATTTCCATCTCTAGTGGTCGGGCACTCAGGCTGGGTGGTCACCTTGGTACTGCCGGTAATGATCTCTAGTCATCGGCGGTGGTGGCAGCCCTGGCAGGTGGTTGTGGGGTTGCTGTCGTTAAGGGGAGGAGTTTTCCTTTTTTTCAGTTTTTTTTTAATTTTAGATTTTTTAAAGTTTTTTAATTTACGTATTTTTTTTTAAAAAAATTAACTAATCACACATGTGACATGTGCCAATTGTAACCTGTAAAATAGGTTACAGGTTTTTTGTTCTATTTTTGGCAGATGAGTATCAAAGGTGGTGTTATTGTGGAATAATCAAAAGGTGGTGTTATTTAGGGAAGACAACTTAAAGGTGGTGTTATTTTGACAAATTTTCCTAAACTATTATCCGCACCACCTTTCTTTTACAATTTTTTAATATTCCAACTACCCCACTTACCTCTTATTTTATTTAAGTCAATTAAATTGTCTAAAACTATGTGTCGGTCAAACTGTAACACTTGAAAAAATCATGGAGGGAGTATTAATTTGCTTCCAACGTTCCCAGCCGGTCATCTAACTTGTTATAACAAGTTACTTGACACATGTTAGTATATATGATTGGTCAAAAAAATAATAATTTAAAAACAATAAATAAAAATTTAATTTTTTTTTTTTTGAAACCATAAGAATTTTGTTTAAGAAAAATAAAACCACCTCAGCCCAACCCACCCTGCTCACCGCCCAGCCCACAGCCAGGCCAGCCTCCCACCGCCGCCGAGAACCCTTTGCTGCCCGTGCCGATGACACCACCTGCCTTCCCTTCCCCCATCCCGATACCCCCTCTGCTATCGCAACTAAAGAACCCAACCACAACCGGCAACACTAACCCTTGCAACTACATCCCTGCAACTAAACCTGGTTATTGGGCGGGTCGGGTCAAGGTCGGTTGTGGGTCGGGTCAAAAAGGTTCACATTTTATAGGATAAATATTGGGTCGGGCCAATGCGGGTCGCGAGTCAATAGCGGGTCGATAATGGGCGAGCGTACAAAATATCAATTAAAAAAAATATTGCACAAAGTCATTATTAAGTATATATGAATATAAATTTATCTATGCAATTATTTTAACATTATCTATTTTCTTTATTAATTAAATTGGAAAAACATTTTGGCCCTATATTGACCCTGTCCATTAAAAGCCATTTAAGCTTGGCCCTGACCCTATTATCATTGGGCTACCCTACCTAATAACCACCTCTATTTGCAACCAAAGAATCCAACCGCAACCAACAACCCTCGCGCCGCAATTCCTACCACCTGTCGGCGGAATCCCACCAAATCCCCACCCCTTTCCAGCTTTCGAATCTATGGTTGCAAAAAGGGGGCTAGGATTGTGAGTGAGGGTTGATTAGTTGCAAAATGGTGGAATGAAAGGGATTGGGGTTGTAGTAAAGGCAAGGTCGCGGCGGGGAGGGGGGCGTCGGCGGGAAGGTTGCAGGGATCTTATTTCCAGGGAGTGAATGGAGTAGTCAGTCTAGGCGGCACTAAAGGTGGGGGCAGGCGCGACAAGGTGGAGGGCTAGGAGATATCGATAGCTGGTGGTTGGTTTTTCTTGAAACTATTTTTAAAGTAATTAGTTTTAATTATTTTTAAAATAGTTAGTTTTAAGATAATTAGTTTTTGAAGATAGAGATAAATCAGATAATTTGTTAATTGATAATTACTACTAATAATCTTTTCTTTAAAAAATAATTTTTTCACCAAGTTGTCGGTCACTTGGGAACATTAAAAGCAAATTCATATCAAAGTTCGGATTATTAAAAATAATCCAAAGTTGGGATTGTTTTAAACGAATGAGGGAAAGTTGAAATTGTTTTTGTTAATTTTTCCTATTTTGTTTTTACAACATATATTCTTGTGAATGATTGTTTACTCTAAACCAAAGGCTAATCAAACGACAAAAACATTGACCAAAGTCAAGTTATCATAACCATTTTACAAACACCTTCAATTGATTATGAAATGCAGAACTACTAGTACATACAAGATACAACACTAAAACACAACTACTCACGGTAGAAAGCCAAATGAGTAGTATCTTACATGTTACATAATACAAAACAATTATTATTCGCAGCAGCCAAAATTTGTAGTTCATCAAAAGTAAAACAATTTAATTATAATTTGGGAGCTGTTTACCCAAACTTCTGCATGTAATTCTCAACTTGAGAAAAACGTCTTAGGCTAAACAAGTTTTCTCTAGCAATAGAAATATAGTTTACAAAGATGCCAGAATTAGATTCTAGGAAAGGAGAAGCAACAAATTGGAGCTTCTCTAACTGTTTTTTAAGAGCTAGGTATCCCATTCATCAGCACAAATTCCGCTACAAAATTACAGACCAAAGGTCCACAAAGTCGACAGCAAATTTCTCTTCGTAAATCTGCTTAATCATCACCGCCATATCCACAGCAACATTTCACTTCATCGCAGTTTTACTGACCTGCAGCTTCAAGCTACAAAATTAGACAATAATATTGACCCTAAGCAAGATTACAATTAGGCTTGGCAACAATATTACTTGAGAGTCCTCTCAAATGTCAAATGAGGAGCATCTTTTTCTAAAAAGTATCATATAAATGTGAAAGCATCATCAGAAATAGAGACTGCAAATCAGCAGAAACATCTCCAGCCAATTACACAGGCAAAGGAATAACACAAGCACTTCAATAACTCCAAGAGCATATAAAAATATATATATATAAAAATATATATATATAAAAATATATATATATATATATATATATATAAAATAAAGAGCACGATTCACCTTCCAAATGACAAGCATTCAGAACAGCTACATATTAGCCCAAAACTCATACCAGCAACTTGAGTAAATATGAACTTCGGTATATTCCTAAGTTGCCTTCGATAACAAAACTACCAGTAAACATATCATTATCCGACTGTTCTGGCACTAACCAACTCCAGTTAATGGGCCCCATCAAAAGAAATCATGCCAGCTTGTCACCGAAAATTGTTACCTCCTCTCTTACTGAAGCAGAGAAAACCAGACAAACTATAAGATGAGTTGGAGAGGGAAAAAAAAGGGAGAGCTAATTTAACTATAGATGGCACATCTTTCAATTATGAAAAGAGGCATGACCTCATTAGAGGATGTAAGCATCTGCTCCTAAATAATACCTAATCAATATATATACTGTGTGACTGTTGGAAGTACAGAATAATTAAGACCAAATACTAATTAATTTAACTAGGCTCATTAAAAAGTAGAAAATTAGTAAGGACCAATAAGCACAAACATGGGGGAGGACTGGAGGAGGCTAATAAATCAAAAACATCAAGCACATATGACTAGAATTGACACCAAGTAAAACTTCATCCATTTTCTTTTAATTGAACCATTGGGCATCTCACACTTGCCTATGCACGTCTAATACCTTTTATACTACCTCCGTTTCATCAAATCTGCAACAAACTTGGTTGCACATTCCCCAAGACAAAATTTCTTAGGCAAATTTTAGTAAAAAAAAGGGCATGTGATTAATTGGATGAGAGAGAAAGTAAACACCACCGGCACCCACCTTGGAACCCACCCTCTCACCACCACTAAGATTTGAAACCCCACCACCACCACCCAAACCCCACCTAACCAACTCGCACCACCACCAATCAACTTGCACGGCTGCACCACCACCACTCAACTCGCACCACCACACAAAACCCACCCAACCAACTCACACCACCACCAGACCACCAACGAACAAGCCCCACGTCACCAGACCACCAACGAACCAAAACAACCACCTTACTACTTACAAAAACACCAACAAACCACCACCAACGAACCAAAACCCCAACTCACCACCACCAACGAACCAAAACCTAGCTTACCACCACCAACAAATTGAAACCCCACCTCACCACCACTTAGATCTGAAACCCCATTGCACCACCACCAAGATCGGAAACGAACAGCCACCAATACCTCACACCTTATTAGTTAATAAAATCAACGAACCCTACCTAAATTGCAAGGAGGCAGTGACTTTGAAAAAGGCTAAGTGGGCGGGAAGAAGTGAGGCGGCAACTATGACAAGGGAAAAGTAGGCAACGACGAAGTGAGGTGGAGACTTTAAAAAGGGTGAGGTAGAAGTGGCGGCAACTTGCTCTGAGTGGTGGTGGTCGAGAGAGAAGAGAGAATAGGGCTGTTGCCGGTGGTGGTTGAGAGGGAAGAGAGAAAATTGGTGATGTTGGTGGTGGATGTGGTTGTGAGAGAGGAGAGAGAATGTGGGTTAGGGTTTTAATTATGGATAAATTAATTTGGGTTAAAGAGTTAATATGGTATTTATTGAAGTTAAGTAAGATTTAGAAAGAGTATGCCGGTAATTTCACACAAAAAAAATTAGTTAATTAAAATTAAGTAAGAGTATGCTGGTAATTTCACACAAAAAAATTTACTAAAAGGAGAAACTTTTAGTTTATTGCACATAATGTGTAGCTTCTATTTTGGGAAAATGTTGCAGATAATACGAAACGGAGGTAGTATCTTTGATTATATTATAGTAAAATCATATAAAACTTGTCACATCGCTTGACATGAGCCACATTGAGCGTAGTATTGTGAAGTCCTCATGTTGGTTCATGTAGCCGGCCCCACTAATGGGATTAAGGCGTTCAAGTCGAAGAAGCAGAACATAGTAAATCATACAAAGCTAATATTTTGAAACTATATGTCAAGACAAATCTCAAAATACCCCTTTTCCTAACGTATATAAAAAAAATGGTCAAAGGAGTGTGTGAATAGTGGAAAGAGTCCAAGGTTGCGATTAAAAAGAGAACGGACTAAGTACATAGTTAAGCAGCAATTTCAAAATACAAAATTAGCCCTCATCCAAGCTACATCCAGTGTCACATCTGCCATAAATCTCCACATACAACCCATCTAGCAGCAACATATCAATAAAGGGAACATCTGTAAATCAAAGGAAACATGACTGATTTACATCTAACTACACTAACATATTGCATCTTATTAGACAAATGGTTCACATCCTAAGTTCCACTCACACAAACACATGAGCAGTACATATTAACAGCAATTAAGAGCAAAAATTATGTTGGAAACAAATAATACTTTTTTTTTCTAAATCCAGTGCAGATCATACTTCAGTTATATAATTTCTTGACTTTGAAAAACAAAAATCATCAACTTGGATAAAAAGAAACAAAATAGGGTAGAGGGAGTTTACCACTCTTTCTCATTCCATCATTCATTCACTCCCGTTTCTCTTACTTTTCTTTTCTCCCTATCCACTAGTGCTCTCAAATGCTCTATATTACCTCCATTATCATAAGTTCTTGGCATTTTATTTCTACATGCTTACTAGGGTAAAACTTCAATGATTAATCTCTCTAGTAAAAGTTGACATTCCATACCCCACTTGAATATACTTTTCCTTATGTAATTACAAACAATGGTCAATGTGACATGACAATGGCGTCAAATGTCATCATTCTTAGATGTTATAAAATAAGCGCATTAAAAAACTCTAAAGTGCCTGGACATTTGAAACCAAATCTCAATCACTGGTAAATTTATTCAACTAGAATCACCTTCATGACTCTAATGATAATCTAAACCATAAATCAGAACAAAGTAGGTATTTACAAAAATCCGAATTTCTAACACAGCTTTACAGACCATAGTTGTGATAATAACGCACAAAGGCACAGGACAAGTAGAAAGCAGGAGATTTTATGTAAGGCTATTGACACACTCGTTATCCTAGCTTTACCAGAATGTAAAACCATACTTAATAACTTTAATGAAAATAGCAGAGTTACATGTAAGATGGAAATTGATAAAATACAGTAAAATGTATGGCAAATAAGCTCTCAAGGAAAGATGACGAGCTAGACACAAGAAAGAAGGAAAATAAGTGACTAGAGAACCAATGCACAGCTACAGAGTTTATTGAAAACAAAGAATTAGTAGTTATTGGTCTACAAGCATTGATTACTTTGAAAAAAGATACTCTATAAACATGAAAAATCTTCAATTTGTTTGAAGTGCTTCAAGACAATATTAGTAAGTTAAGAGGGACATTCCTTCCAGTATTTAAAGGTTAACACAAGATGGCAAAATTTCAGCACAATAATTGAATGATAAAAAGAGTACGAAAGCAGTACAAATAAACTTCAAGACGATATGAAGCAGCATTCAAAAAAGGAGGTACAAGATCAAACTAATAATACATAAATGAGGAAAAGACATTGCATACTAACTCACCTAAACTTTTGGAGTCTTATTCAAATATCCTTTAAGAACATCCATTACTGCCCCAAAATCTGCCTTCACTTGCACTGGTGGATTGGCAAACCTGCAAGACATATCAGGGATATTCTTTGAATGATAATCAACCTTTGACTGAGTGAATTTCAGCCCATGAGCAGTGCTGACAACAACCGTCCTATCATTTGGTCCTATGACACCACTATTCCTCAACTTTATCAATGCAGTCAATGCAACACCAGTATGCGGGCAGATAAACATCCCGGTGGAATCAGCTTGAGCCATAGCATCCATTAGTTCTTCCTCAGTCGCCTCCTCAACAATACCATTACAATTTTGCAAGGCGAAAACAGCCCTGTCAATAGATACAGGGTCACCAATCTGAATGGCTGAAGCAAATGTAGTATTTGCTTTCACAGGCTGAAAATCCTTCCACCCGGACTTGTAATGCACGTACAACGGATTAGCATTAGCCGCTTGAGCACACACCAACCTCGGCATCTTATCAACAAGCCCCAATTCATGGCACATTTTAAAACCCTTATAAAAGGCATAAATATTCCCCAAATTCCCACCAGGAACAATAATCCAATCCGGCACCTCCCAATCAAACTGCTGCAGAATCTCAATTGCAGCAGTCTTCTGCCCCTCAAGCCTCAAACTATTCAAAGAATTAGCCAAATAAATCGGCAATTCCGCAGTCACTTCCCTAATCAACTGCATACAACCATCGAAATCGGTATCTATACTCAACACAAAAGCCCCATTTGCAATGGGCTGAACCAACTGAGCCATAGAGATCTTATCAGCAGGCAAAAACACAATAGAAGGAATCCCAGCAGAAGCACAATAAGCAGACAAAGCAGCAGAAGTATCACCAGTTGAAGCGCACCCGACACCGACAACGGGGCGCTTCATCTTCCTCAATCTATTAACCTGACTAACCAAAACAGTCATACCCAAATCCTTAAAACTACCAGTATGACTAATCCCACAATGTTTAACCCACAAATCAGACATACCCAGAAACTGTTTTCCAAATCTTTCAGCCCAGAAAAGATTAGAGTTACCTTCAAAAGCCGAAACGATGTCGTCCCCATCAATCTCAGGAAGAACCCATTCTTTCTTCGACCAAACACCAGACCCATAAGGCCAATTGGTCTTCCCAACTCGCGAATCGAAAAGGGATTTCCAGTAATGTCCATCAAATTGCTTCAAAGCTTCCATATCGTGCTGAACGTCCAATAATCCGCCGGAGCGAGAGCGGTAAACGATCTCATCGAGGGAGTAGGACTCGGTGGAGTCAGGTGGCGCGTTGAAGGGGACGTATTTGGCGGAGAAATTGTGGGATTTGGCGTAGCGGCGAGCTTCTTCGCGGATGTTTTCGTGGGCGGCGCGGTGGGTGGAGGTGGAGGAGGAGGAAGAGGAGGTTGCGGTGATTGGTGGGAGGGTGAAAATGGGGGTTGTTTTGGGGTGGTGGCGAAGAGGGAGGTGGTGGTGGGTGAGTTTGGGATTAGGGTTTTGGAAGAGAGAGGAAGTTGCAGGGTTGAAAAGGGAGGAAGAAGACGCCGCCATTGATGGAGAAGGGGGGAGAAACGAGGAGGAGAAGAGAGAGAAATGAGGGGATTGTATTTGTGCTGAAACACAAATTGGGGGGGTTGTCTTATCGTTGTATTTGTATATGAGTATGAGACAATTTTGGGAATAAACTATGGAACATTTGGGCAAGTTGATGGTTCCATTTTTTGGTTCTGGTTGGTGTCAAAACCGAACCGAAAAAATTACTCGTATAACCGATCCGATTTGATCTGAAAAAGTGAAGACCCAAACCCGAGTTTGTAATCGAACTGAACTCGACCCGAATTTGAACTTGACCCGATTTGAACTATAACCCGAATCCGATTTGACCTAACCTGAACTTAAATCGAACCTATTTGACCCGACCCAAGCTCAAGGCGATATGAAATTGACCTGAAAAATAACTGATCTAATCCGATCTGTTTGACCCGAACAAATTTCAACCCGACCCGATTTTAACTCGATTTGATTTTTACCCGATCTGAATTTAACCCGACCATAATTAATTATCGACTTTTTAATTCTAGTTCTTATACTACTATATTTACTAATTATTAATAAGTTAACTTATTTTGCTACAAATATAAAATCCGAAGTAACAAGTTTACTTCATGTACATTCCAATTATATATTGTCTTCTTATTTCGCATATAAATAGTAAAATTAAACATGGAATATGAAAAGTCAATTAGACTAATGAGTATATTAGAACTAAATCTTAGCCCATATGAGTGTTTACAAAATTTAATCATAAATGAGTATCAATTTCCTTTTTATTACCAAATAATTTTTTTTAAATTATATATTACACTTAATAGGTAGGTATGTAATAACCTCGTTTTAATGATGTTTGGTCAACTTTTTTCATATCAAAATATGATAATATGAAAATATTGGAGATAAAAATTAAAAAATGATGAAACTTTAATTAATCAAATTATTTTACACTGTACATGAATTTAGCACTGTCATAACGGTTTGACATTTCGGGTTCGGTTCGGCTTGACATCGGTTCGGTATTAAATCGGGTCGGTTTGAAATCGGTTTAAATGTTTTGCGGGTCGGTTTCAGTTCATTTAAATAGTTATTGGTTTGATTGAGTTTCGGTTTATTCTTGAACGGTTTTAATTCGGTTCGGGTTGTAAACAGTTTGGGTAGTAAACGGTTCGGTGCAGACGGGTTGCGGTTTGTTAACGGTTCGGTGTAAACAGTTTTTATCCCGGTTCAAACAGTTTCGGGTTGGGAATGGTTTCGGGTTAGAAATAATTCGGTTCTTTTTCGGTTCAGTTTATAACTAGTTCGGTTCTTTTTCAGTTCAGTTTATAACTAGTTCGATTCTTTTTCGGTTTAGTTTATAACTAGTAGGTTCTTTTTCGGTTCACTTTACCAGTTCAGTTCTTTAATGCTCGATCGGTAGTAAACATGTGTGCATAATTAAATTTCATTTAAAACACCTTTTACTTGATTTTAATATTCTCTTTATAGTAAGCACTTTGTAGCCGATTCGTTTATAAGCGATCCGGTTCATAAACGATTCAGTTTGCAAGCAGTTCAATTTATAAAAGGCTCGGTTTATATACAGTTCGGTGCAAACGGGTTGCGAGTTGTTAATGGTTCGGTGTAAACGGTTTTTATCTCGGTTCAAACGGTTCCGGGTTGAAAGCGATTTCGGGTTAGAAACAGTTTGGTTCTTTGTCGGTTCGGTTTGATTTCAGTTCGGTTTAGAACTGGTTTGGTTCATTAACGGGTTCGGTTCTTATACGGTGTAACATTATTCGGATCGGTTCGGTTTTGGGTTCATTCACATACGGTTCGGGTCGGTTTTAGGTTTTAAAAAACGGTTTTAATCGGTTCGGTTCTCATTTAGGTCGGTTCGTTTCGGGCAGTTAAACGGTTTCGGTTTGAAATTTGACAGCACTACGTGCATATATAGATTATGAATTTATAATTTAAGCTATATTTTGTTATACTCCTTTCCTTTTCTTATGTTTTTCTAATTAAAACATTAAAAAAAAAAGGTAAAATTGCCCCTATTAATCCCAACTTTGCTCCGTCCGCCAATATTAATCCCAACTTTTGTTTATTCACTATCACTCCCAACTTTAGGGCACTAATTTCTATTGCACCCAACCGGTCATCTAACTTGATGTAACAGGTTACCTAGACACGTGAGATCCAAGGTGAACCAAGGAGAATTAGGATCATGTGAGAGCCAAAGTGAATAATAGGAACTAGGAACCAATCTCAGCCCATTGATCGCACTCCATCTAATGGCTCACATTGTATTCGCTCTCATTATTGGCATTCTCGTAATTTCGCTGTTTCCAAACTTTTTTTTTCCAGTTTTTTTAACTTTTAAGCCAATTTCATTTACTTTAAGACTGATTATATTTACTTTACTAACTTTTCATTTACTTTTTAGAAATGATTACTTTGTAAAGTTAAAATATTACAAAAATGTCATTAATGACACGGGAATCGTGTGAGCCGTTCGATTAACATGATCTAAGGGCCTAGATTAGTTCCTACTTCTTATTTTAGCCTTGGTTCTCATTATAACTTGGTCATATATATATATATATATATATAATATGGAATATATTTCATTACATAAATGAAAATTATGTAAATCAAATTCTTACAATCATAAGATTTAGTGAATTATTGTAAAAAAAAAAAGGGTTTTGGATGGAGAAAAACAACATTAGATAGTGACATATGTCATTCTTGATGTCTGTTTTAATATTATATATTGATTAAGTGTTTTATTTATACAAAACAGATTAGGTTTTTAATTATAGAAATATATGAAGTGGCAAAGTGTTGTTAAAACAAATTGGCAAAGTGGTGCTACACTGCTACCATATGCCCATATTTTGAATTTGCGATAAACGGAGTACAAAGTTTCAGTAGATTAACTTAATGAATATTTGATTTTAGAAATAAATGCATTAAATTCCATGTAAACTTTTTGGTTTTATTACTTGTTTATAGATTTGTCAATTTTTCTCTCTTTAGGATGAGTTTCCAGTTTGTTTAATCAGCCTATCTGCTGCTTAGGTATATTTACTAAAGATAACGCATAACAGGAGCAAATTTATGACGCATTCCTCTCAAGTCTCAATATGAATTCTCATTTTTCTATGTGTAATCTAGAAATTTTGTCAATTACTACCTCAGACTAAAGCGTCTTTTCAATTACTACTCGATAAAAATAAAGTTGTTAATTCCTACCTTAAAAGTGAAGTATGTTTTAATTACTACCCATAAAAGTGATTAAATTGTACGACTACTACTTTTAGCCATTTTTCAGCAAATTAATGCAATTTTGACATCACTAATTACCTTATATGTAGTTTATAACATCCTAATCTCATCTTTGTGACCTATTCGTTACTTTATGAGCCGTAAAATTGTATTTATGATGTCACTTTTTTTGCCAAAACATGTAATTTATGTCAATTTAAAAAGATATTGATCACATATCAAAGTTTTCCCCTTACACGATTTAATGTAAATGATATTTAAGGTGATAAGTGACATTGTAATAATTGAGCTAATTCACTGGAAAATGGCAAGAGGTAGTAATCATATAAATGGATCACTTTTTAAGGTAGTAATTAACAACTTTATTTTTTAAGAGTAGTTGACATAACGCCTTTTTTAGGGGTAGTAATTGACAAAATTTCCGTGTAATCCATTGTGTTAAATTATGAATTATTCGCCGATCTGAATTTGAACTAATGTAATAAATTTTGAATGAATAGATCTTCATCTTTTATTTTTATGATTTCGAACCCTCATTTTAGATCCGTCACTACTGCTTCTAAAATGGATTCCTCGTTAAAATTAAACATTTCGGAAGGGGTCTTCAAAGTTACAAAAGAAAAAATGGCTTGCTGATGCTCTAGGGCTAATAGTCAAACATGTTGTAAAATGTTTGGAAGGTACCTCCGTGGATGTGCTAATAAGACAGTTCATATTGATACAATTTTTGATATTTTTACTTTTGCGTTTCCTGATTTGGGTGTACTTGTAGAAAATGAGAATGAATTAGAGTATCTGGTAGACAACTTAATCTCTAATAATTTGGTACAAGACGCTTGTGGTTGACTACTCCACCATGTCCGGCTCGTTACACAGTTTCTTTTTTGGAGCTACAGATGCGAGTCTGTCACAATCAAGGGAACATGGACGGTGAGTTAATTACTATCATTGCTTTTTTGTTGTTAGTTTTCGAGGATTGATAAATAATTGTTTGCATATGCAGAAACAACATACTTCCTCCGTTTCTATTTAGTTGACGCGTGTGATTTAGGCACATATATTAAGGAGAGGAGAGAGAGTGATAGGGAATGAAAAAGCAAGTAGGGTAGCTTGTAAATGCAAGGTAAAAAATTTACCTAAAAAAGAAACGTGTCAACTAAAAAGAAACTTCTTAAAAAGGAATATGTGTCAACTAAAAAGAAACAGAGGTAGTATATCTTTGGTAAGATTTGTTTTCCTCATCCTTTCTACTGTTCAAATTATGTTGTTATTCACACGGTTAAGGATTTTGTTTTAGTTTTAGTTAAAATTTCTAAAAACCTTGAATCTAAAACTCATGTACACAAGGAGTAATAATAAATTATCGTTTGATGAGTTTTTTTTTTTTTTTTTTTTTTGTTATTGGACTAGTTTAATGGATTCAGGACTTAAAGGAAATTTACAGAGGTTCTTTTAGTACAAGGATAACTTTGGCTAAAAATGATGAGAAACAATCTTTGGTGAAAAAGATGCAAAACAAGCTTAATGGAGCAAAACAAATAAAAGTATACATAAAACTTGCACCACATGAAGCTGCACCGGACAAAGTGCATCAGATTGATATAAAATAGGCGACACAAGAAGTTTTTTTTTTTGACAACAGCAAAAACAATAGGAAAAAAATGAAACACTAAAAAACATCAAAAACCGCCGTAATAGAGAAACTATTCAAAGTAACCCTACACTGGTTTGCTATTTGGTGGGGAGTGTGGACTTCTGCTCTGTCGACTTTGAGGATGATGCAATGTTGAAATGTGCTCCCGATATTGATGATCTCCTTCAAAGTCTAGAAAATGTTCATATCCGGTGGCGTCTTGTTTCTAATATCCATGACAAGAGAAGTAGAGTTAGTTAAAATTTTTAGTGCTCTATAGCCGTTGTCACTCGCCCACTTCAAAGCATAGAGGCAAGCCAAAATTTCCGAATGTAAAGCTGAAGTTGCTATGCCGGAGTAACCCCCTGCCTCAAGTTCACCCTGGTCATGACACTCTATCGTCCAACTAACGCCATATCGTTTGCTAGCCTTGTGCCAAGATCCATCAATTCGAATAGTACTTACGCTAATGAGTCCTTAAAAAAAGGACATGATCCTGTTGTCCTAAAGAAGCTTATAAAAATCTCGGAGGGGCAATTTGGGTTAAATCCGCAGAAGGTCCCGGTATCTGAAGCCTGAGGTTCAGCATAGTGAAGTCATGTAATAAGAGAAAAGCTTCTTTCAGAAAATAATATCTTAAGTACTAATTATCACCCTGAAAAATTCTCTTGTTCCTTGTAATCCAAATAGGCCACAGAGTAGCAACTAGAGCCTGAATGCGGTTACTTCTTCCATCCTGACTATAAAAAAAGCATAATATGGCTTCGGATCCAATCTTGAAGAGAGATGGACCCGAAAGGTTTTTTGTGATTTGGAATTTGACAATTGTTCCAAGCATAGCAAGCTATAGAACATTCAAGAAAAAGGTGAAATCCATCCTCCTCTTTGACACCACAATAATCACACAAGGTGTCAGTGGTTATCCCTCTTGCACGAAGATTTTCTTTAACCGGGATTTCATTCACAGCAAGTTTCCTCGGGAAAATACGCCATTTTGGAGGGATATCCAGGTGCCATAAAATCCTGAAATAATCATAGATTTCTTTCCTATGAGGAGATTCTCTCCCCCCTGCAACTTTAGCGAGAAAAGCATACCCTGTTTTAACAGTGTAGGTACCTGTTTTATGCCAAGGCCAACATAAAAAGTCCTCCTCTTCCTCCTTTGGAAGATCAATGGTGAAAATGTCCTGTGCACTATCCCACTCAAAACGTTCTTGGACAATTCCCACATTCCAAGTTCGAGGAGTAATGAGCTCACTTACTTTCCATAAAGCACTTTGTCTGAGATTCTGGTTTGAGTTTACCACTGGAATTTTATTATTGACCCAAGAAGAACTTGAGGCTAAGACATTGTTACCAGAGTCAATTTTTCACGCAAATCCCTTCCTCATCTTAATAGCTAGGGAGTGCATTGTTCTTCTAACCCACTAAAAGGAAGGTGGAGGTGGTTTGCGCGGGTCACTAGAAGGGCAAAGGAGGCACTCAGATTTTGCATTGTAGATCCTTGCCGCAAGTGGTTGAGGATTTGTATCCATTCTTTTAATGTTTTTAAAGAGTAAGGCCTTATTGTAAATGCCAATGGAGCGAATCCCCAAACCTCCCATGCCTTTAGGAAGTTGAACACGATGTCTATTTATCCAATGAATACCTTTCTCTCCGCTTTTTTGCCACCAAAACCTAGTGATCAGGGAGTCTAATTTGTTGGCGATGGACAACGGGAGCTTGCAAGATTTCATAACATGAGCTATCGTACCCAAGAGGACATAATTAATAAGGATGAGCTTAGCACTTTCCAAGAGTTTGCAGTGGGCCCAAGATAAAATTTTCTTCTTAACACTTTCAATAAGATCCACAAAAAAGAAGCTTTCCGTCCCAGTAAGTCGATAGGGACTCCCAAGCGCTTCCCCATATTATCAATAATGGGAACACGAAGGATAGCTTTGAAAGAGTTTGCCAACTCTAGAGAAACAAAAGGGCTGAATTTGATAAAGGATTTGGCAAAGTTAAACTGTTGACCAAACGCCTTCCCGAATATAGCAAGGATGTCTGCTACAGTATCACATGACTCCTCCGAGCATTTAAAAAAGAACATAGCGTCATCCACAAAAACATATGGGAAATAGAGGGTGCTCGTCTTGAGATTTTAATTCCGTGAAGAAGGTTGATATCCTCAGCCAAAATTAACATACGGGATAGGACGTCCATGCAAAACAAAAATAAGTATGGTAAAAGAGGATCACCTTGACGGAGGCCACAAGAGGGTGTGAAGGAGTATGAGGTTTTCCCATTAGTATGAGCCTTGAAGGTGCCTGTAGAGATACACTGGGAAACCCATTGAATCCAAACTAGCGAAAAACCATATGCTCGTAGAACTTTGAGAAGGAATAACCAGTTTATTCTGTCATAAGCCTTTGACATGTCCACTTTCAAAGCCGCAAAATGGGAAGTGCGACTTTTAGAGTTGATGAAATGCATTATTTCTTGGGACATGAAAGTATTATCCTCCATATGTCGTCCCGGAATAAAAGCATGTTGAAAATCCGAGATCAAGAGAGGAAGAAGCACTTTTAGTCGTGATACAAGGCACTTAGCAATATACTTATAGACTGTATTGCAAAGGCTTATCGGTCTAAATTGAGAAGCCAGTTCTGGCGTATCAATTTTGGGGATCATGACTAGAAGAGTGGAGTTTAATTCCTGAAGGAGAAACCTCGTACGAAAAAAGTGTTGAACACTTTTTGTAACAATGTGCCATACCGTATCCCAATTCTCATGAAAAAATTCAGTAATGCAACCATCCGGTCCTGAAGACTTTGATCCTTTTAAATAAAAAATAGCCTTTTTAATTTCATCATCCTCAAAAGGGATGCAAAGATCCGCACTTTGGGAAGGAGAAAAGGGACGAAAAAAGTATCTGTCGGACTAAAAGATTAATATGGTCTTCTTGAGCAAGATCAACAGGAGGTTCGAAAACAGATTTTAGAGAGTTTACAATGAGATTGGAGACTTGGGATTGCCCCTCCACCCATAAATCATCTTTCGAACGAAGGGTGATAATTTCATTCCTTGCCTTTCGGAGCTTGACCTTGTTGAAAAGGCGTTTAGAAGGGGCATCACCATCCTTGATCCATTCACATTTCACCCGTTGTCTCCTGTATTGAAACTCTAATTTGCATTTCAGAATAATAGAGTGCACTCGATGAAGATAGGTGTTAGCGCCATTAAGGGATGAAACATTTCTCCCAAGAACATCCAAATGGTGTAAACTTCGAATTCTCCTTAATTTCCGAACCAGGCAAAAAGGATAAGAACCACGAACATTGACGCTTTCCATTCCGTAGCAATCAAATTTTTAACTTTCGGAAAACCCAAGCACCAAAGTTCAAGTTGATACAGCCGAGTAGAGAGGATGACTGTTTGATCCGAGTCATAAAGTATAGCCGCATGATCAGAAGCTAGAATTGGTTCATGAATGATACAACCATTAGGAAAATCTTCAAACCATTCCGGAGTAGTATGTCCTCTATCTAATCTTTCTAGAATCAAGTCCGACACAAGTCTATTATTTGTCCAAGTAAAACGAGGACCCGAGAAGGGAATATCAATGACTTCATTACATAATCTCCGATCAATAAAATCATCTACCCCTCTAATAGAATTGTTTCCTCCCAATTTATCTTCCAAAAATTCTAATTGATTAAAATCCCCAAGTAAAAGGCATTTTGGGTAATTTTAGATGATAAAAGAAAGTTCATGCCAAACTAGAGGCCTATCTTCAAGACACGGGGCACGGTAAACAAAAGCTACATATTTGATATCATCATTAGGTTCAACGATTTTACAAAGAATGACATTGTTAGAAGAGAAAATACATGTCACCATAGAGCTAGACCAAACATGAACCATAAGACCTCCCCTAGTACCTATAGCATCGACTCCAAAAGAAGTAGAAGGGGTAAAATTATCAAGTGAAGGCCTAGCAACATCTACTACTACTTTAGTTTCCGATAAAAATAAAAACATAGGTCTTTTAGTCGAAACAAGTCACACAAGATAAGGACGAGTAGGGGCGTGTGGATCATTGAGCCCCCTACAATTCCATGAAACACTTCATATACCCATCGGGTGCTGAACCGATGCAGCAACCTCATCTTGCATTTCCAAATCGGGACATACTAATTGTTAATTTGCCTCCCAATCCATCCCAACAGCAATAGCATTCATTTTGTTTGCACAGAAATAGGACGTAGGTTTTTCACAGAACTAGAGCTTGTAGAATCAAGAGAAGATGATGGTGATGGCGATTTTTGCTACTTAGCACAATCAAGAATATCTGCATCAACTTTTAATCCCCAATGACGAGCCGTGTCTTCGTCTGAGATAGCTTTGGAGATTAAAACATTCCTCCCTGCTGCATCTTTTTTCCAGATCGCAAAACCCCCTTTATCAGACCATCGGTTGAGAGTTTTCAATCGATTTTTTTCACCCCAATTGTAATTTGCGAAGCTTTCCCTTAAACTGCAGCCACCCTCAGAGATGGAGGGGAATTGAACAATTCATTAATATTAACGGAAATTTCATGAAATGCCCCTGAGTAATTTTTTTATTCACCAAATACCCATCAAAACTTTCAAATACACCAAATACTCTTGAGTTTAAGAAAAATGTCACCAAATGCCCTTAATGACTAACGGCGGTTAACACCGTTAGTCATTAAGGTTAATTATGCCACGTGGCATGCTGCAATTGGTTCTCTTTTAAATAATTAATCAATTAATTTAATTAATTACTTAATTAATATTAAAAAAAAAAATTAAACCCACCCCCAGCCACCCCCTCCCAGCGGCCGCCGGCGCCGGTGGTCCCCCCTACCCCTAGCCAGAACCGGTGCCGGTGGTCCCTTTCCGCCGGCGAGGCCGACCCCCCTTCCCCGGCCTACCCCCAGCACCCTCTCCCTCCGTTTCCCCTCCCCTTAAACCCCTCCCTGTCCCTCGAAAAACCCCCCTCCTTCACGGCCGGCGTCCAAACCCCCTCCCCGGCGCCGGCGAACCTTTTTCGCCCCACCCCCCGCCATCCTTACCCCATTTCCACCCTAAACCACCACCCAAAAACCCCTTAAACCCCTTAATCGAAAAAACCCCAAATCGAAATCTAGGGTTTCGATTTGGGGGTTTTCGGTTTTTTTGGGTGGTGGTTTAGGCTGGAAATGGGGTGGGGATGGTGGGGGGTGGGGAAAAAAAGGTTCGGCGGCGCCGGGGAGGAGGTTTGGACGCCGGCCGCGAAGGAGGGGGGGTTTCGAAGGACGGGGAGGGGTTTAAGGGGAGGGGAAACGGAGGGAGAGGGGGCTGGGGGTAGGGGAGGGGGTGTCGAGGGTGGGGGGCTAGCCATCGCCGGCACCGGCGCAGGGGAGGGGTGGGAGCTGGCGGCCGCCGCCGGCGCTGTCTGGCAGGGGCTGGTGGTGGGGTGGGTCTTGGGTGGTGGGGTATTTTTTTTTTTTAGTTATTTTATTATATTTTAAAGTTGATTTTAATAATTAATTAACTAATATTACAACAACTAATTATAGGCTGCCACGTGGCATATTAGTCATTAAAGACTAACGGTGTTAACCGCCGTTAGTCATTAAGGGCATTTGGTGACATTTTTCTTAAACTTAGGAGTATTTGGTGTATTTGAAAGTTTTGATGGGTATTTGGTGAATAAAAAAATTACTCAAGGGCATTTCATGAAATTTCCGTAATATTAATTGTTGTAATTGGTGAAGTAGGGGAATTCGGTGGGTCAAACTCGGTCAAGGGGAGATTGAGCAGATTACCCCCAAAAGAATTCGGCGAGTAAGGTAAGAACGACGGTCGTGACGCCGCCTGCCAAGGATGAACACGTGAACCAGAGAGACGAAGTGATTGCACCAATTTTCGTCCAGCCTGAATGAAGCAATTTGCGGTTATGGTGATGTCATTTTCCGTCGGAGAGAGAAGGACCATCGTGGGGTTCTGGCCTAGGCTTCGTTAGCAGATTAAGGAGGTGGGAGGAAGGTTGTGGCAGACTGAGATGTGGTGGCACCGCTGGAAGAGACAGGGCACCAGTAGCAGCCCTCCTTCTATAGAATGGAGTTGGTTTCGAAGATTCCCCGACCTCAAATGTCGAGGATGGCACAAGGGGAGCAGTAGCCAGCAGATTGCGGAGGTTCGTCAATCGAAGAATGATGAGTTTGTGGCCTAGCCACCACAGCAGGAGTAAAACCCTCATGGTTATCGTCATCACCTGTTGAAACATTCAGAGCAAGAGATAAAGAATTGTCAAAATGAACTTGAATAGGAGTAGAGTTAACCATAGTAGAGACCCCAACATGATTATTAAGGGGTAAAGAGTGTTGAGAAGATGGAAAACATTGAGCATAAGGGTCCTTGCCCAAGCCCAATCGAGTACCAGGAGGGCTAAACGCCCTTGAGATAGCATAGTTATCAACTTTAGGGGAGTCAAAGACATTATCAGAGCCTGTAAAGTACTCCCCAGAGCTGCCACCACTAGAATCTGAAGAATTTTCTGAATCAGAACCACCATCACCACCACGAGTACGGTCTTCCAGAGGGATATCTTCTGGTTCCTCAGGTTGGAACAGATTTGCTTCTGGGTTCCCGTACCTATCAGTATTAGGTAGCCCCCAAAGAAAATTAGAGTAATATGAGTATTCACGAGGGCCGTATAAGACCCTCATGCCTTGTCTTTCAAGAGCTGCAACTCGGCATTTTAGACGCCATTTAGCTACGTCTTTCTTAATCTTGCAGCGCTTTTCCAAATGTCCAGCAAAACCATAGTTTTTGCAAAAACAAAAAAATACCATCATAACAAAAGTGAACCCACATAACTTTATCCCCTTCCAAAGGCACAAAACAGCCCGAAATCAGGGGTTGAGAGAGATCAACTAAAAATTTGACACGCATATCAGTAAAGGGAGGAAGACCATGACCCATGAATTTAAACTCTTCAATATAGCCAACATGAGAAAGAATTTGAGTAGCCCAATCACGGGTTAGATAAAGAAAGGGTAATCCATGAATTCTTACCCAAATAGAAGCCGTATCAAAATTAAGATGAAAAGGACAAAGAGAACGATAATACCTTCGAATATTGATGATTCTACCATCAAAATCCTGTGAATTAAAGCATTCAAAGAGGAAATAAGCACCAGACTTGTGAACTTGGATAACGCCCCTCATTCTCCATTTGGAGTTGACGACATCCAAGACAATAGAAAGTCGAGGTGGGTGATGGCCAATAAAAACTCCAACAGCACACTAGATGTAAATTATAGGACATGAGAAGCTGAAATTCGATGGAGGTGCTGCCACACCACTCATCCGCAAATCATCATCAGCCGGATCACCCCTGTAGTTTGAATGCCGATACGGAAGAGAATTAGCCATAGAGAATGTAGAAAATAAGGTAGAGGAGGGAAAAAGAAAGAGTGGAAGATGAATGGGTTCTCAGAGAAACCAATTAAAAGAAGTTAACTTGCAAGAGTTAATGCAATGATTTCAAAGATTTTGGATGAAAAATTTGGAGAATAGAAGAGCATGACAACAGATTAAGTGTTATTGGGTGTTTAGAACTGTAGCAGATTTTTGCTATTGGTTGTTTGAAATTGCAGAAGAGAAGCTAAAGGGTTTGTACTTGAGAACCTGACAAGGTGAAAACAAGCTTTGCTATTGGGTGAATTTGAGAAAATATTCAAAGCAAAGTTCAAGTTGAGTTGAACAACAAAAAACTCACGTTTTTAGTGAGAGAAGCTCTCAGTTAGAGAGAGGTAATTTATTTACCTCCATATAGAGAAAATATTAGGGAGAATATATTGTATATTATTATTATTATTATTGACACAAGAAGTTAAGATAACAAAATAATTATATTTAAGTTATTCATAAATTAACCAATTACGTGAAACTATATATTATATTGCATATTGTTGTACCTTATACATTTATGTATTTTGATAGTTCTCAAGTTAGTCATAATTTTTAAATTATTGTACTCATATTATTTGGTGTTTACTGCCTTTGTCACGTTGAAAGGAGAAAGTAGAATTATCCCATTCTTAAAAAAAGTTGAAACAAAATAAAACATGATAGATTAGTTGATTTGATGCTAAGCGTGATCAAACTTTCTGTTCCTCATGTCATTCCTCTGGAATTTGGATTGATCATCTATCCATATTTTTGGAATGTGACAAAAAAGTTTACCGTTAAACTAAGAAAGTTTGTTAAGCGAAAATCTACACCTCTTCTTTTAGCACTTATAAAGTGTGAATATTACAACAAATGGTAGGTCAAAATTATCAATGTGTATGTATCACTTAATATATGTTGAGGTGAAGCGCAAAAAATTCAAATTATATAATATCGTACGGTATTTTGGTGCTTTTTGCACTCATGTAAATGAGTACGAATAGCAAGCTGTTTGAAATTGCAAGATATGAGCTTTTGTTTTAATTTGTTATTCCTTATCATTTTTATTTTTTGATGTCTTTCCCTTCACTCTATGACAAATTTTTTTTTTTTTTTGTAGAGATTTACAGATGAAAATATCGAGTCAAAATTCGAAAAGATTTTTCCTAAATTCTACGTAGACATTTTTTCCACCTTGTGCATATGTGAGGGCTAAGTGACATAATGTGATGCTTTTAACAAAGTTTTGTAATTAACTATATATATGTATATATATAATTAACTATATAATTATGATTAACTATATAATGAACTATATATATAATTTACTATATATATACATATACATATGAGTAATAATTTAGAACATTTGTGTGAGTAATATGTTCAGAATATCTGATTTAAGAATTAGAACAAGTGATTAAAAATTTACAAAATTTGATTTATGAAATTTTAAACATATGAGTAAAATTTAGAACATCTGATTTAAGATTATGAACATGTGAATAAAAATATAGAACAAATTGATAAAAAATATAGAAAATGTGAGTAAAGAAATTAGAACATACGAGTAAAAAAAAATAGGACATATATGCTTTAAAATCTGGAACATATAATTAAAAATTATAGAACACACGTTTTAAAATTTAGAACATATAAGTTCAAATTTTGGAACAAGTTATTTAAAATTTATTGTTTCGGGGTTTTTTGTGTCCCTCGGGAGAGTTACAACACCAAGACTGGATTTAGCAAAGACGCATGTACCTGCAAGACAACGGAGCGCCGAATGGTCGGTGGTCCGCCTCCGAAGATTAAGTTAGTAAGGGTTCGGAGTAAAACGTGTAGGAATTAGGTTACCTGCTCGGATTCCAAGCTCAAGTGGTATTCAACCAGTGTTAGGTCATAAAGTTGTAAAAGCTGCCCCATAAATGAGAGGAATGTTTCCTATTTATAGGGTCCTTGGGATGTGTGCCCTTCCTAGGTTTGATGACCTAGGGAAGGGCACGCCGTTTTTCAGGGGCCCCTTGGGATTTGGGCCTTGAAAGCCGCCATTCCCGGGGGGCTGGATCTGCTGGACACGTGTCATCTTTGGAAGGTTCAAAGTGGCGCCCCTTACAGTGACACGTGTCAGGCTTCGATTGGGCCAGTTGGCAGGGTAAAAATACCCAAATCATTTGCCCCTCACAGGGGACACGCGCTTAGCACGTGTCGCCTGTGACAGGTGTCGGCCTTTGGTTGGCCGAATTTGAATTTTTACCGTGGAGGGAAAATTAGGGTTTTACCCCCCCTCTATAAATAGAAAGGTTGACCCTCCACTTAGATTCACACCTTAGCACGAATTTTTGGAGAATCTTAGAACTTCTGACTTTCAAAGACTTTGACTTTCAAGCATCCGACACACGACCTTTCTGTCCGCCTGTTCGAGCGAACCAAGCGTCTCTTTAGTACCTTCTCCTAAGGTAACCGCATGTTCTCTTCTTTTACTTTACATTTTTTTCTTTGTTTTTTGAAAAATGGTTTCCCAAACGCACGCGGCACGGCATAGGATAGTGATCAGCCAGTCACCGGGGATAGCTGAATCCAGAACTAGCGGTGCCGATTGCTTGGTCAAGGATCCTGCTTTGCGAATTTCCCTGAATCCGACCGTTTCTGTGTCTGTGCAGGACACTATGGCCAGAACGAAAGAGAACCGCAAGACAATATAATTCGGATGGTTCATATTACCATTCAGATGGGTCGACTATTTATTCAAAAGGCTCCATTAGGGCTCCTGTTAACGAGGTGTTTGATAACCCCCCAAGCCCTTCTTCTGACCCTCCCCAAACTCCAACTTATAACCCTTCCCCATCCTCAAGAGGAACTCCTAGTGATTCCATACTTTGGGAGGCTGAGAACCAGTCAGGACCCGGGCCTTCTAGACAGGCGTCGGAAGGGAGACTGAGGGAGGACCCTGCTAGCTCTAGTCAGCAGTCCCTCGGCTCTAAAGAGAGCTCTGATGACGATTCGACATCGTCATCCTCTACAAGCGCCTACATTACTTCGCAGGAGGCACAAACTATAATAAACATTGCAAGGGAGTCCTTGTCAGTGGAGAAAGGTGAGGGCTGGGCCGAGCTGAGTGCTTCTAGGCGTCAGGAACGTGCTCCCTATTTTCATCACGTTCCGTTGGGCAAGCGAAGCTCCATGACATCCGGCCTCGCCAAGTTTCAGCTAAAGAATGTCATGGGGCATGGCTACACTTTGTCCGTGCCGAGTAAGGACGCCACGATCACCTAGCCGAGCATGTCCAGCTATCAGGACAAAGCTTTCGGCTGCTACAAGGCGGCCCTTCAAGCTGGTCTGCGCCTCCCTCTCCATCCGGCATTGGAGAGGATTTTGGATGGATACCAACTTGGTATCTGGCAACTAGTCCCGAATTCATGGATAAATATCATCGGGTATGTTGCTGCATGTGAAATGCTGCGGATGGATCCCAGCTTTGAGGCATTCGCCCACCTTATCCACTTGCAAGGGGTACATGATGGCAGTCAGCAAAGAAAACAAGTGGAAGGACTGGAGAACTAAGTTCTACATAGTCCATTCTTCTGAAAGCCGGCTGAACCAAAAATAAAATAGGTGGAATAAGGATCCGCCCTTCCTGGCTGGAATAAGTGCTCCACCGCCTCTCCCTAAGCGAGCCCAGGAGGAGATTTTTGGTAGGGGGCTGTTCTAAGTGTCCGTTCGGACAAATGAGCAGGGGGAGAAGGAGGTCACCCCCCAAAGTTACATCCCCCTATACAAGTGGTTTAAGGATGGGATGTTCTTGGCCGCTTGTGGTCTGAGTACTGAGATGCCGAGAGGTAGTCGGTTGTATAATATTGTGCAAATTTTAACTACTTTCCAATGTTTATTTGCAAATTTCTAACTCTTGCTTTTTGTGTAGACAAAGCTATGCTTTTTCTGTAGACAAAGCTATGCTTTTTGTGTAGACAAAGCTATGGAAAAAGTCTCGGCATCAAGGAAGCCGGCTACCATCTCTGCAGCAAAGTACCGTTCGAACGTTCTTAAACGGACGAACGATGACCGGCAAGCTGGCGGAACCCCCAAGGTTTGCGCGTCATACTTGTCTATTGTGAATAAGGTTCTTCCTTAGACTGCATGGTTTCTGACGTCTCTTTTATTGATTTAGGGTGGCGTCACCAAACCTTCTCCCTCCAAACCATCTGACCCCAAACTACAAAATTTTAGGGCGGGTGATGTGAGCGCTTCAGGCAAGTCCAAGAAGCACATTGCTCACAAGCCAAGGAAAACGGGTGACGGATCCCATCTCGAAGCTGATAGGGAGATCAGCAAACCGGATGCTTTCAAGGCATCGAAGGGTGGGTTTAAGCAACCCACCGCTACTGTCGGCTCAGCAGGAGAGGGAAGAAGACCCGACAAAGAGGAGGAGGTGCAACCGGATGGTAAAGACCATTTCCGCTTTCAATATTTACACATAAATAGGGACTACTCGCCCTTTCCCTTATCCAAGTCATTTTTATCTTGTAACTCTTGTTCAAAGGCCGACTGTCATTCAGATGGCCAAAGAGATGTTGCGGTCGCTTGATCCTGATGACAAGGCGTCCGTGAGAGGAGTCGGCACCCTGAACTTGGATGTCATCTTGGGGAACCTCTATGAGGTAAAGAGTTAGCTTGAATCATTAAATTCAAATGCATATCCGCCTAATGTTAATCATCCGTCCCTTTGCCCAAATGTAGGCCATGTTGCGCGTACAGGGGCTAAGGAAGCCTCTCCAGGAGAGGGCCAAAGAGGTAACGGCTGCTAACGCACGGGCGGACTCCGCTTTAGACCGAGCTCAATTTGAAATAACTCAAAATGAGCTACTAACACTTGATATGATGTATTCCCAGGCGGATGCCGACCTGCAGGTAAAGCGGGACCTAGAGTCGGCTCGGTCAAAGATCACCGAACTTAAGGCCGAAGTTAAGGGCCTTAAGGAGAAGCTTTAGCCTTTAGACGAAGCCAAACGGGAGGCCGAGAGAGCCAAAGATCGGGTTGGCTGCCTGGAGAAGTGCCTGGCCAATTAGGAGAAGCAGCTCAAGGCCAAGTTCGTGGCCCGTGCCGACCAGGAGAAGGAGGCCCTTGTTAAACAAATGATGGACGATAATGAAACCATCATGCGGATGGCATGGGAGGCGGCTCACCCGGGTGTTAACTATGGTGCTTGGAAATCCAAGTTTGATTAAGCTAACGACGAGTTCAATGCCAACCTCCTTTAACAGGCTCAAGAGGAGGCGTTCAAGGCTGGTGCTGAGGTTTGAAGAGACCGATTCCTCGACGGAATCTTCTGAGGATGAGCAGAAGGATGAGGAGGATGGTGAAAATGCTGAGCAGCCGACGGGTGGTAATACAAATGATGCGGCTACCAACAATTCCTTTACCGAGTATTTGATTTCCCGGCCTGTGTGCCGAGTATTTGATGGCCAGTTACTTGATTTCCCGGCCTGTGTGCCAAGTATTTGATGCATTTCTTTACTGACCAAGGGGTCGGGTGAAATGACAATTCCTGGCTCTGCCAATTTAACTTTCCTAGCCGTCCTTTGGATGGTTGGTTTTATTTTAATGAAGCATCCGGCTGTTTAGCCGATTCTGTTTATGTTGTTTTGCTTTAAAAATTTTAAATCTATGGTTTTTATTTGCATGTTTTTGGCTAAGTAATTATAACCTATATACCATGCAAATGTCCTTGCCCCTGGACGGATGTCGATTGGTTTCGGTTCATTGGATTGATTGACTTAGAAATTATTGATACTTAAGAGTATGTATGGTTTCTAAGTCAATCAATTACTATGGTGATTTCCCAAAACCAAGCGACAGATGACCATGCAGAGCAGGCGATCCTTTGATTGCATCCGGCCATAGGCCTCGTTTAATATAAATAAGATGCTGAGTTTTTTTACTTAGCTTATTTGTTATAGAGAAATATTCCGCTTGTCTTGCCCCAGAGCAAAGAACAGGCGCATCCGGCAAAAGGCCTAGTTTAATATAAATAAGATGCTAAGTTTTTTTACTTAGCTTATTTGTTCTAGAGAAATATTCCGCCTGTCTTGCCCTAGTGCAAAGAACATGCGCATCTGGCCAAAGGCCTCGTTAGCCTCTAATCATGAAACAGTAGTTGTTTACCACCTGTACTAGAACAGTTGGAAAACTCTATGCTTTTTAGATTTCAGTTTAGATTAAATCAAACGACTGCGAGCGCTGCCTTAGCATTCGGTAGGGCCGCTTGATGTATTAGTAGAGAAATGTGCCACCCAAATGGGAGATGCTTCTCCTCGACAAATTCGCCCGAATGGACGTTGCCAGTTATCTAACTCATGTTGGAGCAAACGGTCGTACACATGTTTGAGCAGACTGTGGCCGTCGGCCTCTATTGATTAATTTATATCCGGTCATTGGCCTCTTTTAAAATACTATCCGTCTATAGGCCTCTTTAGAAATGGTGAATAGTCGTTAAGTGTTGGACTTAACTTAGAAATAAACTGATAGGGTCGACTGCCTTGGTGCAGTCGGCTCCTTCAGGTGGGTAAAGGGCGTCTGCTATTGGGGAAGACAATCAGTAAACAAGAAAGCCTTCTGCACCATGTGCAGGCGACACTAACATAATTATAGCTTAATAGGCCTGTTCATTTGGACAGGCGGAGCTTTTACAAAATTCATTAAAAAAAACAAGTTTGGAAATGAAGGCATATTCTCATTAACAAAATTTGAGAAATTTACAAAAATTCTTAGAAGTAGTACTTTTTTAGGTTATCTACATTCCGAATTCTGGGCAGCTGCTTGCCGTCTGGTTCTTCCAAGCGGTAGGTGCCGTCTCTTACTTCTTTATAGATTCGGTAAGGGCCAACCCGATTCGGGGTTAGCTTTCCCTGCTCTTTCGCCCTACCGACTGCCTCCATTTTCTGTAGCACAAAGTCCCCTACTTTGAGAGGACGCTTGTGTACTCTTTTTTTGTAAGTCTGAGTCATTCTCAGACTGTAGATTTCATGGCGCAAGGCGGCATTGCCCCTGCGCTCTGGGAGTGAGTCCAATGTCAGCCGCATGGCCTCCCAATTTGCATCTTCGTCATGCAACATGATTTGAAGAGTCGGCTCATAGTGTTCAATGGGCAGGACAACTTCTACACCATACACCATGAGGAATGGGGTTTCTCCAGTTGTCCTTTTTGCAGTCGTTCTGGTGGCCCAAAGGACGTGTGGTAATTCATCCGCCCAAAGGCCGCCAGCTCGTTCCACTTTCTTTTTAATACCGTCTGAGATTAACTTGTTGAAGGCTTTAACCTGGCCGGTTGCTTGGGCCGGCCGACTGATGTAAAGTAGCTTGAGACCCTCTAGTCTCCCCAACCAAGTCTTGAGCTGAGGCGTTTCAAACTGAGGACCATTGTCAAAAACCATAGACATAGGCACCCCAAAACGGGTGATAATATTCTTCCAGATGAAAGAGATAACATCCTTTGTTTTGATGTTTTTGACTGCCTACGCCTCTACCCACTTGGTAAAGTAATCCACAGCCACCAAAATGTAGCGCTTGTGTAGGGCCCCAGGATATCCATGCCCCATTTAGCAAAGGGTATTGGGCTGTAGATGGCCGTCAGGTCTGTGGCCGGACGATGAATGAGCTTGCCAAATTTTTGACACCTGACGCATCTTTTTACCATTTCAATAGCATCCGACTCCAGAGTTGTCCAGAAATAGAGCCGCCTGACCTTGGCAGCTAGAGACCTGTCGCCTATATGGGAGGTGGAGTAACCCGCATGCAATTCTTCGAGGACCTCTTTACCCTTCTCTGGGGTAACACACTTCAACAGGGGCTTCAGAAAACTAGTTTTGAAGAGTTCTCCTTGCCTCAGCTCAAAGTTTGCCGCTCGTTTCTTTAGCACAGTCGCCTCCTAGGATGAATTAGGGAGCGTGCCGTCTGTAAGATAAGCCCGGATACCGTCCATCCAGGTTGAGCTTCGGTCTAGTACTCCAATGGGGTCTTCATCAGATATACTTCTTTTTTCCATGACTTCCCAGAAGACTGACCTAGGCGTCTCACAGGAGGCGGATGATGCCAGTTTGGACAGAGCATCCGCTTGATTGTTTGAAGATCTGGGCACCTGACTTAGATGAAATTCCTCAAGTGTCCCAACTTCATTTTTGATCGCCTGCAAATATTTTATCATGGCCGGATGAGTGGCCTCGTACGTTCCATTGAATTAGTGTACGACCAGTTGCGAATCTGAGCAGGCGTCAATTTTCTTTGCACCTGTCGCCTTGCAATACCAGATGCCGGCTAGTAGGGCTTCATATTCGGACTCATTGTTTTAGACCTGGAACTTGAACCGTAGTGCATATTCATACTTATCTCCCTCAGTAGATTGACATATAACCCTTGCACCACAGTCGTTCATACTGGAGCTCCCGTCTACATACACTTTCCAAACCTAACTGGTATTGTCCGGAGCAACCGGCCTTGTCATTTTGACAATAAAGTCGGCAAATGCTTGCCCCTTTATTGTCTTCCTTAGTTCGTAAGTAATTTTCAATCCTTGCGTTTCAATCGCCCATTTGAGCATTCGTCTAGAAGACTCCAAGGTTGTAAGTGGTCGCTTGATCGGTTGGTCTGTATAGACTACTACCGTATGCGCCAAGAAGTAGGGGTTTTAACTTCTTAATGGCTATGTAAAGAGCGAGGCCAAATTTTTCAACCATGGGGTACCGAAGCTCTGCGTTCCTAAGAACATGGCTGATGAAATAGACCAGGAGCTGGATGCCGTCTCTTTCAGCTAACAGAACGACACTGAAGGCGTGATCGGAGACGGCCAGATACATGAAGAGCTTATCTTTGGGGAAAGGGCTAACAAGCCTCGACAAAGAGTGCAGATGAGTTTTAAGCTTTTGGAAGGCCACCTCAGCATCATCCCCCCATTCAAAGTTAGTCTTCTTCCTGATTGCCTGGAAGAAGTAGAGGCACTTGTCGCCTGATCGGCTGAGGAATCTCCCCGGGGCCGCCCGGCAACCTAATAGCTTTTACACTTCTTTCACAGTACGAGGCGACTGCATGTCGATTACCGCCTGTATTTTTTTAGGGTTGGCCTCTATTCAAATTTGGTCAATCAAGAATCCGAGAAACTTCCCAGACTTAACACCAAAGACACACTTTTTTGGATTTAACATGACCTTGTGCCGCCTGAGTGTGGCGAATGTTTCTCGCAGATTAGCAAGGTGATCCGCCTGTTGTTTCAATTTGACTATCATGTCATCAATCTACGCCTCTACATTCCTCCCAATTTGATTAATGAAGACTGTATTAATCATTCGTTGGAAAGTAGCAGGCGCATTCTGCAAACCAAACGACATCACCGTATAACAGAACAACCCCTGATCAGTGACAAATGCCGTCTTTTCTTGATCTTTTTTCCACAGAGGGATCCATAAAACTCATCAGGGCATGTCCGGCTGTTGAATCGACCAAACTGTCGATCTTTGGAAGTGGAAACTGTCCTTCGGACATGCTCTATTCAGATCAGTGTAGTCAACACAGAAGCGCCAAGCACCATTCAGCTTTCTTACTAACACAACGTTAGCCACCCACTCAGGGAAATTACATGGCCGAATGAACTTGGCGTCCAGCAGCTTCTTTACTTCGGCGGCTTCCGCCTGACTTCTTTCCTCGTCTTGGTTTCTTTTCTTTTGCCGAATGGGCTTCTTTTTGGGATCCACGGCAATTTTGTGGACAGCGAGATCCGGGCGGCAATTTTGTGGACAGCGAGATCCGGGCTAATGCCTGGCATCTGTTCCACTTCAAAGACAACAATGTCTTTGAATTTTTTTTAATAGCTAGTGCAGGCTCTCACCTAGCTTAGCAAAAGCAACCGTCTCCACCTTAACCGTCCGCTCTGGCTGACTATCGTCTAGAGGGATATCAATGTGTTCGCCAGCAGGCTGGGGACAGAGGTCATCTGACCGTTCCCCGGTCAGTGATTGCTATTGCTTTTCTTTTTTGACCACCACCAGCTGGTTAATATTTCTTTTCTTACCGGCAGGTAGGGACGAATGCTCTTCCTAGATATCATCAAGGTCCATTGCCTGTTTGCCCCAGCCGGCTGCTGCGACCGCGGGCTTGACGTCCGAGAGGTAGCATTCCCGAGCCGTCTTTTGGTCCCCATTTAAGGAACCGATTGTTCCATCATCCTTCTCATACTTGACTAGCATGAGAGCAGGAATGATGACGGCCTTGCACTCGTTCAGAGTGAGTCGGCCAAAAATAAGGTTGTAGGCGGTCAGCTCTTCAACCACTAGGAAACGGATGGTCATGTGTCAACTGCTTCCCTTCTTTCCCAGGCGGACGGCTAAGTCAATCCGTCCGACTGGGTGCACAAGTCCTCCCCCAAACCCCATAAGGGTGTGGGAGACCTCCATCATGCTATCAGGTTTGTACTTGAGGTTGGATAAGCATTTGAGGCTGATGAGGTTAAAGGAATTGCCTGTGTCAATCAATATTCGAGGTTAGCCACTTTGCACTCGATAACCACAGGGTCATCATGCGGCCGCCGGACTGGGCCTCTGTCCTCTTCGGTGATGATGACTTCAGGGAAGGCGGATGTGCTTGCCGCCTCTGTAATACCCCGTATTTTTATACGTATTTTATTTAAAGTATGTATTTAATGAAATATTTAATTAGTTATAATCATTTTAATTAAAGCATTTTATTAATATTTTTATAAAAGGAAAGTTTATTTAATAATTATTTCTTTTTAAAAGATGGGGTTTTAATTTAAGGAAGTTTATTTTTAACAAGTTTTATTTGGGAAGGGATTAGGAAAATTAAAAGAGGAAAGTTTAGGGTAAAAGGGTTGGTAGAGAAGGGGTATAAATATCCCACTTATGAGGCAAATCAACTTTGCCCAGAGTGGAGAAAACCCAAGGTAAACTTCTCCCCTTTTCTCCTTATTTTCCTTTCTTTTTTTTCTCTTCCTTTTCCCCTTCCCCTTTCTCACGGCCGGCCACCACCACCACCATACACGTGGCCGGACCGCTACCACCACACACCACCGCGCGCCACCAGCACACGGCCAGCAGCCGCGGCGGCAGCAGCCCAGCCGTGCCGTGGTGGCTGCTGCTGCCGTCGGTATTCTTCAAAAAAAAAAAAATTTAATCTTTCTTGCTTTAATGTAATCTATGCTTAGATCTAATTATAAATTATGAGTTTTGGGATTAAATCTTGATGTTTGAATGTTGTAATCATGTTAATTAATTTTCAGATTTGATTTTAATTAAAAAGCCCCAATTTTTGAAACCCTAGGTTCTTGATTTATGAAATTATGAAAGTATATGATGTATTAATGTTTAGACCTTCAATTTAAGTGCTTTAAGACTAATTTTCAGCAAGTTTTAATTATAAAAATAGTGCAGGAATTTTATGTAGAAACCTAAATTTTATGTTTTTAAAGGAAATTTAAATTACCCATTAAAGGGGACTAAATTATGGTGTTCTAAATATAATTTCAGCTTATTCTAATTAATTTATGAAGGGTTTTAAAATAATATATATTGCTGGAAATTTGTTTAGAGTGGACTTTGATACACTATTATAATTTTAATGTGTAGGAGACTTTGAAGTAAGCGATTTTTACTAGTCGTGGCGAATTTAAGATCATATTCAAGGTACGTTCGCGTACTTAGCATATTTGATGATGTAGAATCATGCTAGGTTTGGTTTCAATCAATTACAAGTAGTATCATGCTAAGGTTCATGTGTTGAATTGTGAATTATTGGTGTTGGTGATTGAATTGTGAAGCATGAATTATTTGTGATGATCTATGGATTGGAAAATTATATTTTTGGCATGATTATATGGACTACATATTTATTTAAGGCATGATAGAGAGCATGTTTAATCAAACTAATTGTTTAATTATGTTTGGATTATTGAAAAGGAATTTTATTATGGTTCATATAATTTTTATTGATGCTTTAAGCATGAGGAAGGAGCTATATAAGTGTCTATGTACACAAGGAATAAATAGTATGTTGGTGCCTTTGTGCACTTAAGGTGTTTTTAACACCGAGGGATAGGATTGTTGGCGCTTTATGCGTTTAAGGTGTCTTTGACACTGAGGTAGTTTTAAAAAGGGTTCAACATTAAATTATATGTGGTCACTAATTATTCAAGAATTAAATTGGTATGTTTGTTTGATTGAATAATTATTGTTGATTGATTTATTATGCTTTGAGAGTCATCACCAAGTCCAATAACATGTAAATAACGTAAAGTGAAAGAGATTACGCACCAAAACTCTTAGAACGTATATACCTTGAGTATGAACATATGGGGGGAGTTATGTGACTTTATATTTGATCATAACTTCTAATGGAGTACAGGACGCTGTACATTCCTTTTATTATTATTATTATTATTATTATTATTATTATTATTATTATTATTATTATTATTATTATGCGCTGGAATTCCGCCACCAATGGATGTGGCATAGGTGATGCTGGCACGGTTAGTTCCCGTGTCAGTGGGCCTCAATTTATTGAGGTAGGTTTGGTTTAGTTGGAAACCCGTTCGATGCGTAATCAACGCTAAATAAATTATTTAGTGTCCAGTTAAAGAGTCTGGTCGTTTGTTGTGTGTGCTTGTAAACAGGTGCAATGAGGTAAGTATGTGTGATGCTAGGAGTTGCATGATAGTGTGTTTAAATACGCTTATGTACTCAGCTTTGCTGATTGTGTGTATTGTTTGTGTCTGGCTATGTCTTTATCTTGGCCCTACGATGATCCATTTTAATGGAGAGTAGTGGGGGCAAGTAGAGATACTCTTTTCAGGTATTGAGGCATGTTCATGATGGGGCATGAGTGAAGAGAGAACTATGCTAGTTTTCACTAGGATGTGAAATGTTTATGTTTTGGATATTTTTGTTTTATTGTTTGTTGGACTAACATTATTATTTGATTGATCGGTTTTGAATAAGGGCCTTAATGGTTCCAAGTTGTAGTGGTTTTTATTTAACTTGGTTTTGTTGATTTTCAACTTTACTTTTGTTTAGTTCGGTTTTTAAATTGTGTTATTTCTTAGTTTTGACTTTCAAGTCTTCCGCTGTGTGTCTTTGATAATTGCCTTAGCCGTTTTCACGGTGGCGGTAATGTCTTAGATATTCCTAAATCGTATTTTAAAGGAAAGGAATTTCTAGGGTGTTACAAAGTGGTATCTGGGAGTTTAGGTTGAAATTTTAAATTACCACTAACACGAAAACGTTTTTATTATTATGGTTTAAACTTGGCCAAGTGCTTATTTAATTTTACCATGTCTATTTCATTCCGACTGTATTTTATTTGAATTTATATTTTTTTTTAGGGAGGTCCGAAATTTTTTTTTTTATTTTTATTGGTCCGAATTTTTTTTTTAGACACTCGAATTTTTTTTTTTTTTTAAGTGTCCGAAATTTTTTTTAGGCCGAAAATTTTGCCTCCCTATAATTTCAAAAATTTATTTTTTTTAGCAGGGTAAAATATTTTGAGTTTGTTAATTTTTGCAGGGAGCAAGGATTGAGGTAAGAACTATGTGTTAAAAGCTTTTATTAACATGTTGGTGAGCTTGGGTAGGAAAGGAAAGGGCATATAGGCTAGAATTTAATTTCTTCCCTGCGTGCATAAATTTTATTTTAGAATGTTCAAGCATGTTTTATGATTAAATGTTTGTTGATTGAAGCATAAAATATATGTATTGTTTTGTGAGAACTATTCAAATTGTATGATTGAACACCAAACTTAAATTTTTGCACGAATTGTATTATTTATTTTATTTCTTTGGGGAAGGGAATTCTTTCTAAGCCTTTTTCCTCTACAGGATGCCTAACTTTCCTAGTAAGTATACACAAATGGGGTCATTAATAAAGAAAAACGATGAGCACCCCTATGACTTCGTAGAGAAAATCATATATTATTGTTCTTATAGGAGTAATGTCTTGCGGGATAGAATATTTGAGACCCCTGATCGTGTCTCAGCAATGATTGTACACTGTCTGCCAGAGGAGCCTCCTTATATTGCTATCAAGGAAAAATTTGCTGACTTTTACCTTCCAGGAGATGTTCCAAACTACTACAAGTACAAAAATTATTATGGCCAGTGGTACCCTGATTACGTTTATTTAACTAACTACATTGTAAGGGTGGAAAGAGCTCACTATCAGCGTTTAAATCTTCCCTACCCTAACTACTACTATGACAACCCAGTAGGGAACAACCCACCTTTAAATCAACAACCAGAAAGTTCCTCTTCTGCATCATCAGGGGGTAACCAAGCGGAGAATGGAGAGCAACAAGAGGGGGACAGTTCAATGATGGAGATATTTGATCCTAACCCACCTCCAACTCCAATTATAATCGACATATCATCAGATGAAGAAGAGGAGGGAGAATTCGTCCAAGTAGAACCTGAACCTGAGTCACCTGAACCAATGGAGGATTCTAATGACAATGATTTCGATCCTTCGAGTTATAAGCAATCTACTGACAAAAAGGACAACGTTCGAAAGGATTGATTATTATAATTTCTTTTATTAGGACTCTCAGTTTATTTTCGGTATCCTTATTATTGCAGTTTAGGTAATAAGTGGTATTGCCACAAACATTCAGTGATCTTATGAACACTTGCTAGTGATTATACTCATTTATATTCTAGTATTTATTCATTATTCATATCAATAAAATTCCACTTTTCTTTCCTTACTACTTCCTATTAATTTATTTATTTCAATTACAGCAACCACTCCATCTCCCAATAAATTTAACTTGTATTGCCATTTCAATTCTACAAACCATATTCCAGCAAATTTAATTCTAGTCTCAAATATCGAGGGTTAATGGGGACTATTTTATTTATTTATGTGATGCTTTATTAAATGCTTGGTTGGTTAGCAATCAATAATTAATTGATAAAGCTATGAACTTTGAAATTGGTAAATCCAATTCAAAATTTATTAGCTTCAAAAGAATTGTGCAAGCTTTGATAATTCTAAACTTAGCGAGTGAATGCCTTGGGAGCTAACCTAAACCACATTTAATTTAGAACCTGATTCTTTTAATTCAGGAGAAGAAAGATGGCGGGAGGAAGCAGTACCAACACTGGTGGAAATGAACTTAGTGAGGTAGTAAGACAATTAGCAGCAGTTGCCCAGCAGCTGGCTAGAAACACGTTTGGCAATGGGGATACTCAGGGGGAGCTTTTTAAGAAAGTGGCACAGAGTAAGCCACTCACTTATCAAGGGGAGCCTGACCCTACCATTTTAGAAAACTGGTTGAGAGAGTTCGAAAAACTGTTTGAGGCGGTGGGATGCCCTGAAGATTCGAAAGTGGGCTGTGCTACCTACTACCTAAGGGGTGAAGCTGACCTCTGGTGGCAGCAAAATGAAGCTACTGTTAGGACCCTACCTGGATTCAACTGGACCAAGTTCCAAGAGAAAATGAAGGATAAGTTTTACCCTAGCTTTTTGCAAAAGCAGAAAGCTGAGGAGTTCTCAAACCTCAGAATGGAAAAGATGTCAGTTACGGAGTACTACACCAAGTTTATAGAGTTGTCCCGTTTTGCTGAGGAGACTGTTGCTACTGAAAAAGCCAAGGCTAGGAAGTTTGAGAGTGGTTTAACTACGGATCTGCAATTAAAGCTGTGCGGGCAAGTATTTGAAACTCTGGATGAGGTGTATGGAAGAGCCGCACACCTTTATGCGTTGGAGGAAAAGAAGAAGAAGGAGCTAACTGAGATGGAGGGGAGAGAGAAGAGAAAGGAGGTGGTGCAAGTTTCTGGTAACCAGCAGGGAAACCAAAATGGTTTTAAGAAGCAGAAGTACCACCATAACAATAACTTCTCCAATAATAATAATTTCCAGAATAATAACCGTCAAGGTGGACGTGGCAACAATGGAGGGGTTAGAAACAATAACCGGGGGAATAACAGAGATGTAAGGTATTATCATTGCAGGAGGTGTGTAGGGAATATTTCAAGCATTACGATAACCCCAAACTTGAACCCCACTGTGATCATACACTAAAGTACGGTGGCGTTCCAAAGGGAAAGAAAAAGAGCAAAAAGAGTCGCCAACAAGTTTTAGGAACTTGTAAGCCCAAAAGACAATCCAAAAGGACCATCAACTACTCCATAAGGTCTTGAACCAAATAGGGTCCGGGGATGAGGGTACGAATCCAATCTACAAAAGAAAGGACCCGCCCTATAAAATAGGCCTCTACTTTGTTCTGCTCGTATTCATGTGCGCTTTTCGAATAACATATAAACATTATATTAAACCTACCCTGTTTAATCTATGTTGGTTGAAATTAATGCACAAATAATACTATTATTGGCGATCACTTGAGTTAAAATCACATTAGCCTAAACCAAATTATAAATTATCTTATTAAGCGTGATTTCAAGTACAAATTCCCTTTAACAATCATAAAAAGATGTGATCAAGCAATAACAATAAATATAAATAATATCAAGCAACATAATAATAAACAAAATAACAATAATGATAATAGCATGATAAGGCATAATAAAGCTCAATAATAATAGCAAGATCCTAGGCATGATACTAACAAGATTAATAACAAACCCTAGCATGTCACTAAGCGATAAAGATCAAAGCTTTAAACCTAACATGGTACTAACATGATATTAGAAAGAGTAAAGGCATCCTAAACATGATACTAGAAAGCAATAATAACATCCTAACATGATACTAGGAATCATAAAAAGCATCCTAACATGATACTAGGAATCATAAAACAATAATGCATGCAATCTACATTGAAAGAGAGTAAAAAGATTACATACTTTGAAGCCTCGTACCTCTTTCTAATAACAAAATACACAAGTTAGTAAACTTCAATGAAAATAATAAAGAATAATTAAAGAATTAAAGAATTAAATTGAAATCAAATTGAATAAAGTTTAAACTAGTTTTGGACCAAATCCTCAGAAATTATCAACCTTTCACGTCTAGGGCGAAGGCAACTTCGAACTTGGCTAAGAGACTCTAAGTCTTGTGAATGCGGAATATTGTATTTGAAAAGCTAGTTTAGAAATAGAGAGAGAAAGAATAAGCTATATCGCTTAGAGGGAGAATAGAGAGAATTAAGGAAGAATTGAATGTGAATTGATGATTGTGAATTGATTTCTGAAAACAGGGATTCGGACGCTATTTATAATAAAAATAGTCCAGAAAAATCATAGAATTTGATAAGGAATAAAACTCCACGCTGTCGCCAAGAATCAACTCTGTCGCGCGGCGACAGATTTGTCGTTTGGCGACAACCTGTATTAGCGCGTTTTCCTTCACGCGGAATCCGATCTTTAATCAACTTGATCTAC
The DNA here is from genome assembly GCF_948465745.1 of Chenopodium album. NCBI lineage: Eukaryota > Viridiplantae > Streptophyta > Magnoliopsida > Caryophyllales > Amaranthaceae > Chenopodium > Chenopodium album. Next base: position 15,340,515 of record NC_137855.1, on the reverse strand, counting down.
GGAATCCGTACAGAAGATAAAATATATATTATTTAAGATAACAAAACGATATTTTATTCCAAATAAAAATCTATTAAAGATAATTAATTATTAAATCTAATAATATTAGAATTAAAAAGAACTTTCTAGAAACTTCTAGAAAACTATAATTAATCCTAATAATTTTAGGAATAATAATTAATATTGGGCCCTCCTCTAGATCATTGGGCCGTATTTAAATAATTAACCAGGCCCAGTTTAGTATTTTGGCCATAACTTCCTCAATATTCATCGGAATTGATCTTATAATATATCATTGGAAAGGTCTCTTCGAGCCCCATCCATCTACACTATTATTGGACCTTTAATTATGGACCAAACTAAACTGGCTCGGCTATTTTCAAATAAACAAAGTCATTTTCAAAAACAGAGAGAAAAGAATTTAATTGAAACTAAACCGCAACACTTGACTTTCAAACCACTTTCACCTAATTCGATAATAACACAACGTGAAAGGCATTCATCACTGGGTTTGGTTTTGGGGAGACATAAATGGGTGTCTACAAGGTGCAATAACAATCACCCTGGGAGGGACTGCGAAGGCAATCTGGTTACTTGTCGTGCTTGTAACAAACTGGGGCATAGGGAGTACGAGTGTTACTCTAAAAATGCTAATGGGAATAGGCAGAACAACTTTAACTCAGGAGGGAACCAAAGGAATTTCGAAGGGAACAACAACAACAACTTTAATGGGAACAAGGGAGTACAACAAAATGGGGTGAAGAACAGTAATCCCAATAATAACAATAACCAAAATAAGGGAGGAGCTGCTGGGAAACTGAATGTGCTGAGTAGACATGAGGCTGAGGCCACGAATGATGTTATTACTGGTACTTTTTCTATTAACTCTATTCCTGTTAAAGTATTGTTTGATTCTGGTGCAACTTTTTCTTTTGTTTCTAAAGGTACTGTGTCAAAACTTAGGGACTGCTTAACAGCAGTAAAAGCAGTAGATTTACCTATAACTATTCCGACAGGTGGGGTAGTGAATTGTACTAAAGCATTTAGAAATGTGCCTTTAGAAATAAAAGGAAAGATATTTCCTTCTGACCTTATTGAGTTTGGGTTGAGTGACTTCGATATTATTCTAGGAATGGACTGGATGAGTAAGTATAATGCTGAAATTAGTTGTAGGTCACGAAAAGTCAAAATGGTCACAAGCAGTAATGAATCAGTGACATACTGGATGAAGGGTAGTACTAAGTGCCCAAGATTAATTTCTGTCCTAAAGTTAGCAAAATACATGAAGAAAGGGCATCCAGTATATTTTTGCAGTGTCAGGGATATGGACCATGAACAAGTGACAAACCCAGAGGATATAACAGTAGTGAATAAATACCTGGATGTATTTCCAGAGGAAATTCCGGGGATGCCACCTAAGAGAGCAATCGACTTTACCATAGATTTAGTTCCCGGAACAGCCCCTATATCCAAGGCACCATATCGAATGGCACCTGCAGAAATGAGTGAGTTGAAGGAGCAGTTACAGGACTTACTGGATAAGGGATACATTAGACCAAGTGCTTCTCCTTGGGGAGCTCCAGTCCTATTTGTGAAGAAAAAGGATGGAAGCATGCGATTGTGTATCGATTACAGGGAATTAAATAAGGTGACGATAAAGAATAAGTATCCTTTACACGAATAGATGATTTGTTTGATCAATTGAAGGGAGCCACGGTGTTCTCTAAGATCGACTTGAGGTCTGGGTATCACCAATAGAGGATTGCCGATGAGGACATTCATAAAACGGCATTTAGGACAAGATATGGACACTATGAGTTCACAGTTATGCCTTTTGGGTTGACTAATGCTCCAGCAATCTTTATGGATCTGATGAATAGGGTGTTTCATCAATTTATGGATAAGTTTGTAGTGGTCTTCATAGATGACATTTTGGTATACTCCAAGAACAAGGAAGAGCATGCAGAACACCTAAGGGCAATTCTGCAAACACTGAGAGAAAACCACCTTTATGCAAAGTTCTCTAAGTGTGAATTTTGGTTGGAAAAGGTAGCATTCCTAGGACACTTTGTGTCTAAGGATGGAGTAGAAGTAGACCCAGCCAAAATAGAAGCTGTGAAAAGTTGGCCTACACCCAAAACGGTATCTGATGTGAGAAGTTTCTTAGGTTTAGCAGGGTATTATAGGCGTTTTGTTAAAGATTTCTCCAAAATTGCTAAACCTATGACTACTCTAATGAAGAAGGACAAGAAATTTCAGTTGCATGAGAGGTGTGAAGAGGCATTTCAACTCTTAAAGCACAAATTAGTTACAGCACCAGTGCTTACACTTCCAGATGATAGGGGGTTGTATGATGTGTATAGTGATGCATCAAAGAATGGTTTGGGATGCGTGCTTATGCAAAATGGGAAGGTAATAGCATACGCATCAAGGCAGCTTAAAACACACGAGGTAAACTATCCAACCCATGACCTGGAATTAGCTGCCATCATCTTTGCACTAAAAATTTGGCGTCATTATTTGTATGGAGTGAAATGTAGAATTTACACAGACCATAAGAGCCTAAAGTATATTTTCACTCAAAAGGATTTGAACTCCCGTCAAAGGAGGTGGCTAGAGTATACAACGGATTACGACTTAGACATACAATACCACGAAGGGAAGGCGAATGTAGTTGCGGATGCTTTAAGTCATAAAACTAGTCATGGATTAAACTCGTTAGTAGTAGCTAATGAGTTATGTAGAGAAATGGCAAAATTGAACTTAGAAGTCGTGGAATGGGGAGTACCAGTAGGTATTCTTGCAAATCTGAGTGTCCAACCAACAATATTCGATGAGATTCGAGAAAACCAAGAGGGAGATGTGAAGTTGGATAGGATCCGTGAGAAGATTAAACAAGGAAAAGCTACAGACTTCAAAGTTCACGAAGATGGGAGTTTAAGGTATAAGGGTCGATGGTGTGTGCCACAAAAATGTGAAGAAGTGAAGAGAAAGTTGATGGAAGAGGGCCACAATACACCTTACTCAGTACACCCGGGAGGAGACAAGTTATATAAGGATTTAAAGAAAATGTTTTGGTGGCCTAGGATGAAAAACGAGGTGGCTGAATTTGTGGCAAGATGCTTAACTTGTCAGAAAGTGAAAATAGAACACAAAAGGCCTCAAGGGACTGTACAGTCATTAGAAATCCCAAACTGGAAGTGGGACTGCATTTCAATGGACTTTGTGACCTGCCTTCCTAAATCCAAGAGCGGCAATGACACCATTTGGGTAGTGGTGGATAGACTAACAAAATCAGCAGTGTTTATACCAATGAAAGAAACTTGGAAAATGGAACAACTTGCAAAAGCTTACATCAAGCACGTTGTGAGATTACATGGGGTTCCAAAAGATATCGTATCTGATAGAGATTCCAGGTTTCTCTCAAAATTTTGGAAAAGTGTGCAAGAAAACTTTGGTACAACACTTAAAATGAGTACAGCCTTCCACCCTGCCACAGATGGGCAAACCGAAAGAACCATTCAAACCTTGGAAGATATGTTGAGAGCCTGCATTATAGATTTCCAGGGAGGATGGGAGGATAGCTTGGATTTAATTGAATTCTCTTATATTAATAGTTATCATGCGAGCATTGGAATGGCTCCATTCGAGGCCTTGTATGGGAGAAAATGTCGTAGCCCAATTTGTTGGAACGACATTAGTGAAACTATAGTTCTTGGGCCTCAACTGATTGAAGACACAATCAAACAAGTAAGGGAAATTCAAGCTAAAATCCAGGCAGCTCAAGATCGCCAAAAGAGTTATGCAGACTCAAAGCGAAGAGAAGAAGAATTTGAAATAGGCGATAAGGTGTTGCTAAAGGTGTCACCAATGAAAGGAGTTATGAGATTTGGGAAGAAAGGAAAGCTCAGTCCAAAATACATCGGTCCATATGAAATACTACAAAGAATAGGCAAGGTAGCTTATAAGTTAGCTTTACCTATGGAGCTTAGTAAAGTACATGATGTATTCCATGTGTCCCAATTGAGAAGGTACATCCCTGATAAGTCCCATGTGCTACAACCAGAAACCATCGAGATAGATCAAAGTTTAACCTATGAAGAGAGACCTGCTAAGATTCTTGACAGCAAAGTGCGTAGTACACGCAACAAGAATGTTAAGATTGTAAAAGTACTTTGGTCTAACCAAGAATATGAGGAAGCCACTTGGGAGGCAGAGGATGAAATGAAAAAGAAATACCCAGAGTTGTTTCAGGTATGTAGAGTTACGGGGGCGTAACTCGTTTTCTTTAAGGGGGGTAGAATGCGGTAGAATTTCGCGCTTTTTACCCAAATTTCAGTCATTTTTGGTGCTCTTTGCACGAATTTTAACAAGTATTTCAAGTATTTATGCCCTCAAGGGACATAAAGCAGTAAAAGGGTGACAAAAAGTACAGCAATATTATACATAATTAAGAAAAAGGTTTCAATTTCGTTCCCCAAGTTTCGGGACGAAACTTTTTTTAAGGGGGGTAGACTGTAATACCCCGTATTTTTATACGTATTTTATTTAAAGTATGTATTTAATGAAATATTTAATTAGTTATAATCATTTTAATTAAAGCATTTTATTAATATTTTTATAAAAGGAAAGTTTATTTAATAATTATTTCTTTTTAAAAGATGGGGTTTTAATTTAAGGAAGTTTATTTTTAACAAGTTTTATTTGGGAAGGGATTAGGAAAATTAAAAGAGGAAAGTTTAGGGTAAAAGGGTTGGTAGAGAAGGGGTATAAATATCCCACTTATGAGGCAAATCAACTTTGCCCAGAGTGGAGAAAACCCAAGGTAAACTTCTCCCCTTTTCTCCTTATTTTCCTTTCTTTTTTTTCTCTTCCTTTTCCCCTTCCCCTTTCTCACGGCCGGCCACCACCACCACCATACACGTGGCCGGACCGCTACCACCACACACCACCGCGCGCCACCAGCACACGGCCAGCAGCCGCGGCGGCAGCAGCCCAGCCGTGCCGTGGTGGCTGCTGCTGCCGTCGGTATTCTTCAAAAAAAAAAAAAATTAATCTTTCTTGCTTTAATGTAATCTATGCTTAGATCTAATTATAAATTATGAGTTTTGGGATTAAATCTTGATGTTTGAATGTTGTAATCATGTTAATTAATTTTCAGATTTGATTTTAATTAAAAAGCCCCAATTTTTGAAACCCTAGGTTCTTGATTTATGAAATTATGAAAGTATATGATGTATTAATGTTTAGACCTTCAATTTAAGTGCTTTAAGACTAATTTTCAGCAAGTTTTAATTATAAAAATAGTGCAGGAATTTTATGTAGAAACCTAAATTTTATGTTTTTAAAGGAAATTTAAATTACCCATTAAAGGGGACTAAATTATGGTGTTCTAAATATAATTTCAGCTTATTCTAATTAATTTATGAAGGGTTTTAAAATAATATATATTGCTGGAAATTTGTTTAGAGTGGACTTTGATACACTATTATAATTTTAATGTGTAGGAGACTTTGAAGTAAGCGATTTTTACTAGTCGTGGCGAATTTAAGATCATATTCAAGGTACGTTCGCGTACTTAGCATATTTGATGATGTAGAATCATGCTAGGTTTGGTTTCAATCAATTACAAGTAGTATCATGCTAAGGTTCATGTGTTGAATTGTGAATTATTGGTGTTGGTGATTGAATTGTGAAGCATGAATTATTTGTGATGATCTATGGATTGGAAAATTATATTTTTGGCATGATTATATGGACTACATATTTATTTAAGGCATGATAGAGAGCATGTTTAATCAAACTAATTGTTTAATTATGTTTTGATTATTGAAAAGGAATTTTATTATGGTTCATATAATTTTTATTGATGATTTAAGCATGAGGAAGGAGCTATATAAGTGTCTATGTACACAAGGAATAAATAGTATGTTGGTGCCTTTGTGCACTTAAGGTGTTTTTAACACCGAGGGATAGGATTGTTGGCGCTTTATGCGTTTAAGGTGTCTTTGACACTGAGGTAGTTTTAAAAAGGGTTCAACATTAAATTATATGTGGTCACTAATTATTCAAGAATTAAATTGGTATGATTGTTTGATTGAATAATTATTGTTGATTGATTTATTATGCTTTGAGAGTCATCACCAAGTCCAATAACATGTAAATAACGTAAAGTGAAAGAGATTACGCACCAAAACTCTTAGAACGTATATACCTTGAGTATGAACATATGGGGGGAGTTATGTGACTTTATATTTGATCATAACTTCTAATGGAGTACAGGACGCTGTACATTCCTTTTATTATTATTATTATTATTATTATTATTATTATTATTATTATTATTATTATTATGCGCTGGAATTCCGCCACCAATGGATGTGGCATAGGTGATGCTGGCACGGTTAGTTCCCGTGTCAGTGGGCCTCAATTTATTGAGGTAGGTTTGGTTTAGTTGGAAACCCGTTCGATGCGTAATCAACGCTAAATAAATTATTTAGTGTCCAGTTAAAGAGTCTGGTCGTTTGTTGTGTGTGCTTGTAAACAGGTGCAATGAGGTAAGTATGTGTGATGCTAGGAGTTGCATGATAGTGTGTTTAAATACGCTTATGTACTCAGCTTTGCTGATTGTGTGTATTGTTTGTGTCTGGCTATGTCTTTATCTTGGCCCTACGATGATCCATTTTAATGGAGAGTAGTGGGGGCAAGTAGAGATACTCTTTTCAGGTATTGAGGCATGTTCATGATGGGGCATGAGTGAAGAGAGAACTATGCTAGTTTTCACTAGGATGTGAAATGTTTATGTTTTGGATATTTTTGTTTTATTGTTTGTTGGACTAACATTATTATTTGATTGATCGGTTTTGAATAAGGGCCTTAATGGTTCCAAGTTGTAGTGGTTTTTATTTAACTTGGTTTTGTTGATTTTCAACTTTACTTTTGTTTAGTTCGGTTTTTAAATTGTGTTATTTCTTAGTTTTGACTTTCAAGTCTTCCGCTGTGTGTCTTTGATAATTGCCTTAGCCGTTTTCACGGTGGCGGTAATGTCTTAGATATTCCTAAATCGTATTTTAAAGGAAAGGAATTTCTAGGGTGTTACAGCCTCTCCCTCTTTAACAGAATTAACCATCTTTTTCAGATGGTTCTTGGTGCCCCGAATGGTTGGGCCACCCCCGGCGAATCCGCCTGCTATTATATATACCAGATCTTCATCAGTTTTGGCACTAACAGTATGCTGGGGAGTCTTCTTACTGGACTGCCCCGAATTCGCCTTGGAAGTCACTTTGGACTTCATATAAGACTTCAGCTGTCCTTTGTCGGCCAGACGGTCAAGCGTTCGCTTGAGACTAAAGCAGTCTTTCGTGTCATGGCCGACATCCTCATGGTAGTGGCAGTGTTTGTTTTTGTTCCGATTTTCAGCGAAACCTTTCATAGGGGTCGGCTTCTCAAGAGTCAGCCGATCCTTGATCTCCAAGAGAATATAGCAGCAGTCCTTGTGGAATTCGTACCTTGGAACGTACAGCTTCCACTCTTTTTTCTTCTTCTGGGCCGGCTGATCGGAGATATTAACGGCCCAGATTTGTTTTTTCTTTTTGCTTTCTTCTAGCTTTGGAGTCGGTTAAGCAGGGCGACTCTCCTTCTGTCGGTCGGAATTCTTTGAGTTCAACTGTTTGCTGGAGGAGCAGAGTTCGGTCGCTTGTATATAGGATTCCGCCTCTTGTAGTGCTCCTTGGAGGGTGAAGATTTGCTTGCGGACGAGTTCATACTTAAAAGTAGACCCGTCCTTCAGACCCTTGAAAAATTCTGTATAGGCGACCTCATCAGACGGCCCATGGATCTGGATTCTCACCAGATTGAACCGCCTGACTTAGGAACGCAGCCCTTCTCTATCTCCCTGTTGTACATTGCCTAAGTCAAGGCTTGTCTTTTTGGTAGGGATGTTCATAGAGAAGTTAGAAGCAAACAAGAACGCAAGCGTCTTGAAGCTATTAATGCAACCAGCCGGCAGATTGGCGAACCACTGTTGGGTTATGCCCTTCAGGGTGGCTGGGAAGCAGCGACACCATGCGGCATCATCCAAACCCTATAAATACATGAGGTGGGTGTATGCCAGTAGGTGGTCTTCAGGGTTGTAGGTCCCATCATAGGTCCCTACCAACACATTTTTAACCTTGGCCGGCTGTTCTGCTTCGACTATTTCCCTAGAGAACGCAGAGGGTTGATCTACAAGGTTTTGTAGTCTAAGCTGCCAATCCATAGGCTGATAGTGACATGCCACCTGTCCTCCAAAGAAGGCAGGCTGGATGTATGGTAAAGCAGGTGGCTGGTACAATGGCGGAGCCATGTACTAAGCCGACTGTATCATATGAGGGCCCGACTGGACCCGAGGGCTGCTTGCTAGGGTCTCATGTACAGATTGAGAATACCTCACAGAGGTATTCTGGAAGCTATCATGGTAGGTCGACGTAGAGGCCGACTCTGATAGTTGGGTTCTCTTCTGGTCGATGTAATGACGAGCATCAGGGAACGTTTTCTTGCTGTCATCCAGCTGTACATGCCGAATGGCTTTTTTTGTACCTGTTTCTAGGAAACAGAGTCTTGAGAGGTCAAATTGAGGCCGAGCCTTCTCCTTGGGGGCAGGATGAGGAGTTGGCTAGCTTCTTGGTCGACTGCTCCTTTCAAGGAGTAGTCGACTTCTTGGTGACAAGTTGTTTGATTTCACCCCTAAGACTGCTCATGAGTTTCATGAGTTCGTCTCGGGTGACGGGGGCTGACCCTACCGCCTGGGAAAGGATCAGCCGACTACCCTGAAGGCTTACTTGGCTGTCCAGAGGGCTTGCTTGAACCCGCCTGGTCAAAGTGGCGCTCCCGCTTTTCTTTGTTCTAGATGCACCTTGAAATGAGGGACCCATCACAGCCCATGTAGGTTTCGACGTCTCCGTCGTCCCCAGAATCATGGTCCGTCTGGACCACTATGTCCTCCGGAGGCTGATTGGTCTCAGGAGTCGGTATAGGTTCTAGTGAAGCCATCTTAGAGGTACTCTCCCCACAGACGGCGCCAAATGTTTTGGGTTTTTTGTGTCCCTCGGGAGAGTTACAACACCAAGACTATATTCAGCAAAGACGCTTGTACCTGCAAGACTACAGAGCACCGAATGGTCGGTGGTCCGCCTCCGAAGATTAAGTTAGTAAGGGTTCGGAGTAAAACGTGCGGAAATTAGGTTATCTGCTCGGATTTCAAGCTCAAGTGTTCTGTTTCTTGAGACTGACATATTAGACAATAATTGGTATTCAATCAGTGTTGGGTCATAAAGTTATAAAAGCTGCCCCATAAATGAGGGGAATGTTCTTTATTTATAGGATCCTTGGGATGTGTGCCCTTCCTAGGGTTTAATGACCTAGGGAAGGGCACGCCGTTTTTTAGGGGCCCCTTGGGATTTGGGCCTTGAAAGCTGCCATTCCCAAGGGGGCTAGATCTGTCGGACACGTGTCATCATCTGGAAGGTCCAAAGTGGCGCCCCTTACAGTGACACGTGTCGGGCTTCGATTGGGCCAGTTGGCAGGGTGAAAATACCCAAATCATTTATGACATCAAACTTAACTAATTTTTATATATATATATATATATATATATATATATATATATATATATATATATATATATATATATATATATATATATATATATATATATATATATTATAATCAACAATACGTCTTATGTGCGGCTGGCCATAGCGCCACACCATATAACCAGTTATAAAAAAAACAAAGGAATAACCCCTATAACACTGACCAAGTAACCCCTATAATATTAACTAATTAAGTAACCCCCATGATAGCTCGCCATGGTGTGGTTAGCCATATATAAGAAATTGTGTTTAAAAAATCATGAAAGTATTTTTTCGACTAATGAAAACTTAGATTTATATTTTATTTTAGAATTCAGAAAAGCATTCGCAAAAAAAGTAACGACTGAGATTTATAGGTAAAAAAAACAAAAAATAGTAATTTATGATTTAAATTATTAAAAAAAAAACAAAGGTTTGCTTTTATATTAGGATTTAAATTATTTAAAAAACTTATTACAAATTAAATATTAAGAATTTTATTTAAATATCTACTGAATGAAATAAGATTTTCATAATTTATTTCAATTTAATTAATTTAAAATCTACATAAGTAACTAATGAATAATTGTAAAACTAATCAAATAATTTTAGAACTTAAGAAAAAAAATTTACATTAAATAAAATATATATAAAAAAAAACTAAATTTAGTAATAAGAAGAAGAAGCTAAGATGAAGAAATGACAATTTTTTTTTAAATGTACCATGGCAGGAACACTTGGAATCATAGAATCCTCCAAGCACATTCTAAAATTCCAGGCGTTTCAAGGGGGTTACAATTGAAATTTCTAAACTTGAAGCGTTTCTCCTACGATTATGATATAAAAAACCGACATAATTTCAGAGCACTCACTAACCCCGTATGCTCTGGATACTTCTCCGGTGGCGCGTTGTCACTTTCGAAAACTCGTCCATTCACTGCTTGGTGCAAATCGTTAAAGAGTAAAGCAATTTTATTTTTTTAAATTATGACGTGAAGTAATGGATGGTTGCTGGTGGTTGTCCGGTGGTGGTGGTGGTGGTGGTGGGTAACAAGGTAAAGAGTAGATGATAGAGATGAAAGTAAAATAGGGTAAATTTTTTAGGAGGAGTGCATGTTTGTAAAGTCTGTTAAAATACGAGCATTAACATGTAAATTAAATACCGGGCGTGGTTTAGCGATTCACATCAACATTTGTTGATAACATGATAGAGTTATCAGAAAGCTTGATTATATTGATAAAAAGATACAACTATTTATAGTATTACAAGTGAATAATCCTAATACAATATCTATGATTCACAAGAATAAAATAATATAATAAGTGATTACAAAATACGAAGTATAGTATCAAATATGGTCACATAACATAATATCGTATTGTACCAAAGATAAAAGGATTTGATAATAATATTGATATCAAGGGATATTTTCGTGAAGATATCACCAATAGCCTCAAAATTAACTACTTTAATTTGCACTCGAATGTACCCATATTAATAAGCACAAGAGATATTATTTACTTGCCATGCCATATTGGAGTTTCTAAAAAAAGTTATTGGATGATGTAACCTTTTGATTATTTTTCAATAATCCGACCTTTAATGTCAATCCGCTTAAAATGGTCCCAACCGGTCATTAAACTTGTTATACCAAATTACATGACACGTGTTTGCATCTGATTGGACTAAAAAAATAAATAAAAAAATAAAAAGAAAAAATAAAAAATTAAACTTAATAATTAATTTAAAAATCCACTAGTTTCATTAAAATAAAAGTAAAAACCAGCTGCAACAACCCTCCACGGTTGCCAACTCCTGTCAGCCTTCCCCTCTGCCTACCGCCAGGCGCCGGAGCGCCGCGTCGACTGTTGTCCCCTCTCCCCGTAGAGCCGCCGACTCCTTTCCCCCATCCTCCTAAATCCACCAACCACCCACTAAAATACCCTTCCCCGTCTTGATCTCGACCTCCCTTTCCTTCCCCGCCACGTGTCCGGCTCTCTTCCCTTCCCCTGTCCATTTTCCGGCCCCTCCCCTTCCCAAGCCTCAATTTTAGACGCCCTCTCCTTCCCACGCCATGATTTTGGTAATGGGTTCGGTGGTTTAGAGGTGAAGGAAGTGGCTAGGGTAGAGGCGGATACCAGCGCCACAGTCGGCTTGGGCGCGGCCGAGCTTGGTTCTAGGATGATCGTGGGGCGGGGTGGTGGCTGGGGCTAGTGCTGGTGGTGGTTTTAGTTTTTAATTGTTATTATTATTTTAATTATTTTTAAAAAAAATTAGTTTTGAACTAGTTAATTCCCGTAAAAACAAACTAGTTAATTAAAATAAATTAGTTATAATATTCTCTTTAAAAAATTTAAAATTAAAATTTATTTTTTAACCAATCACATTATAATAAGTGTAAATATAACTTTAAAAAAATAAAAATTACCTACTTAATCGGTAGCAGGTCACTTGGGACCATTTAAAACAGATTAGTATTAAAGGTCGAATTATTAAAAAATAATCGAAAGGTAGGGATTATTTTGGGCGAATGAGCCAAAGGTCGGATTATTCCGGAGAATTTTTCCTAAAATATATCGAAGAGTACTAAAATATTAGGGGTATTATAATAAGTGTGATAATAGAAGGTGTCAACTAAAAAAATGGAGACAGCATGTAGAACTGCCAAACGTAACCTTCTTTTGGGAACAGAGGGAATATAATTTTAAATAATGAAGTTCTTTAGTTCACCAAAAAAAAAAGGAAAAATTGTGGAAAATAATACAACCTTTGGCCTGTTCTTTTTTAATAATGCAACCTTTTGATTAATTCTTAATATTATAAGCTTTGGGGGGTGTCAATTTTGAACAAGACATTACCTGTTGGTAACCTGTTTTTGAAGGTCACCGTGACACGTGTCATTGTTTTATTGGTTTTTCAATATAATTAATAAATTTAACAATTATTATTTTTAAAGAAATTAAAAAAAAAAAAAAAAACCAAACCACCCAACCACCACCACCCAGCCACCTCCTCTCCCCTCCACCAAACTTACGTGGCACCCTCAGGCCTCGACGGCGACTGTACGTCCGGTAATCAACATCCTCACCGTCGGCCGACTACTTCCCCCTTAACCCCGACCTTCCCCTTTCCTCCATCGCAACAACAGCCAGGCCAAACCCTAACCCCCTTTCCTTCCCAACCACCACAAAAACCTCCCTAATCCCAGCAACCACCACGCCACCTCCTCTTCCCTCCCCCACGCAACACCCATGAGTCCATGACAGCGACGATAGCCGGCAACCAACTCCTTCGCCGCTGACCGACTCAATTACCCCCTAACCCCGACCTCCCCCTTTCCCTTGTGAACTTCCCCTTTCCCAACCACCACCAAAACCACCCTAATTCACGCAATCAGCCACCACACAACCACCGAAACACCACTAAACTAACTCCTTCCCTTTCTCAGACCCCGATAACAACGTCCCTCCCCTTTCCTTGCCTGAAAAGCGCCCCCACTTCACATCCCTTGCATCGAAAAAAGTGTCCCCTGTTGTGTTGCGTCGCGGTGAGGTTCGTGTGTCAGGGGAAGGGAAGCTCGATCGTAAAGGTTGGTCGGCTGCCGCAGGGGGTGGAGTAGGGTTTGTTCGCCGGGGAAGGGCGGGCTGCCATGGTGGAATGGTGGTTGTCGGGGGTTAAAGAGGGGGTTGCCTTTTTTTCTTTTTTTTCTTTTTAAATCTAAAACTAGTGAGTGACCCGGGCGTTGCCCCGAGTTGCTACTGTTGTAGACATACAATTAATAAATTTTTTAGAAGGCTTTTCAAAACTGCAATTGTCATTGTCAAACCAAAATTGAGTTATTACTTAAATATAGTTAATTTATTTTTTAATTGAACCTTGTGGTTTGCACTTATATGAATTTTTTTCTATACAAATAACATAGTTGATATTGGCTTAGATGGTTAAATAGTAATATGTGTAATAAGAGGTTTAGGAACGCTTTTTAATATGCGGCATAGAAGTAGGGAATAAAGAGTGAAGTAGGAAATAAATGTGTTTTTTTTTTTTTGTAATAATTAAACCATATGGTTTAAAGTTATATATATTTCTTTTTCATAATTATAATGTGTTTGATAATTAGCTTAGATGGCTAAAGAGTCAATTTTGTTGTAAGTGGTTTGGGGTTCAAATCTTCTTATCATCATTTTTTTTTATTTAGTGATGGTGTGGTATGTGGAGATGTTGGGTAGGTGACATGGCGCCGTCAAATGTTTGTGAAGTGACGTGCCATCATGAATTGTTGGTGAAGTGACGTGGCGTAATTTGGAAGAGGCTACGTGGCGCATAGACGTTTTTATAAACGCCTTTTAATATATTAGTATAAATAAATTAATTATTTAAATAAAAAAATTAATTTAATATTTAGACCAATTACCTGATGACACATGTCATGGGTAACCGGTTTTAAAGGTTACAATTTTTTTGTCTTGTTTAAAATTGACACCCCCCAAAGGTTATATTATTAAGAATTAATCAAAAGGTTGTATTATTAAAAAAGAACGGGCCAAAGGTTGTATTATTTTCCGCAATTTTTCCAAAAAAAAAATAATGAAGTTCCTTACAAAAAATCTATATCTATACTAATCTATACTAAAAGGTGTTTCTAAAAACGTCGATGTGCCACGTAGTCTCTTTTTTATTGCGCCACGTCACCTTTCAAACATCTCACGACGCCACATCATCACTCAAACAATCCTAGCCATTCACCCAAGAAACCAATATTAGTTCGTATAAAAACATAAGAATAAGGAGATTCGAACCCTCAACCTTTTTATTACAAATATGACTATTTATATTAACCATCTAAGCCAATTTTCATCTATGCTATTAATATGTAAAAATATTTATACAAGCGCAAATCACAAGTCAATTAAAAAAAAACTCAAAGAATCACTCAATTTTGGTTTGACAACGACAATTTTAGTTTTGAAAAACTAACATTTAATAAAATCAATTAATTGCACGTCTACAACAACAGTAACCTGGTCAACTCCCGGACTACTCAGTAGTTGAAATTGAAAAGTTAATAGATAGTAATTAGTATTTTTTTTTCCTATAATTTTTTTTAATAAAAGTGAAATACATGGAATTTGAGTATTGGGATTTTGGTGGATTGTTGTGAGGTGTTGTCAAAACGACCATACAATTATCATACTCCATCCATCCTAGAAACACTGAGACGTTGGACTTTTTTTTTTTACTATTCATATATTGACTTTGATTACAATTCTTTACTAACATAATAAAAACATATTTTGTCATAAAATTTGTTGTTATATGGGTATTAACATAAAGTTTGAATTTTATAATAATTTTCATTAATATTTAATTATATAAAAATTATGTCAAACTAGTGGATCGGCATATGTGCAAAGGTTAACTGTGTAATTATTATGGGACATAGGGAGTATACGAGTACTAAGTACCAAACAAAATTTGGTCTAGTGACTTTAGGTTGAGGATTACCGTACTCAACCCCATTACTACCGAAGTGCCTAACTTGTTAACCTGGGTCGGGAGGACCTATGACTCTGTGAGAGATTCTGGCCCGATAGGGCTCTCCTTCTTATTAACAAAAAAAAAAAAAAGGTTTTCTACATAGTTCCCTTGTGTAACTACTTTTCCAAGTTGTGCCCACTGTTTTTCCTAGGGGTGAGCAAACCGGGTACCCGGTCAAAATTGTAGGACCCGGAATTGGTTGGAACCGGGTCCTAAAATTCGGAACCGGAATTGGAATTGGTTTAACCGGGTCCTAAAATTTAGGAATTGGTCTTGGAACCACCGGGTACCAGTTCCGGTTCCGGGTACCCACTAATATATGTAATTGTTAAAATATAATACAAATTATAAGTCTTATTTTAGTTTAGTTCATTTTTAGCGTTTGATACTTATATTTATATATGCATTAAGCTATAGGTATTTATGTTAAGTATTACTAATGCTTTTTTATTTTACAAATATTCAACATATTTTAGTTATTTAGAATTTATTTAGTCTAGCATATATTGGGTAACCAGGTACCCAACCGGTTCCGGTTCCAAAATGTTGAGAATTGGAATTGGTAATAACCGGGTCCTTAATTTACTACCCGGAATTGGAACCACCGGGTCCAATTCCGATTCCGAACCTGCCGGTTCCTAACCGGTTCTGGTTCCAATTTCGGGTACCCGGAATTTTTGCTCACCCCTAGTACTTTTTCCATCAGTTTATTCACCATATACCCCTGAAATTTTTTCAAATTCACCATTTATCCCCGAGTTATTACAAAAATTCACCACCCTTAATGACAACAAGATGAGTGGAATTTGGTCGATTATTCATCGAAACCACCTTATATCTCCCCCACCTTCGAAACCACTCCTCTCCTTTTTCCAACCCCCGAAACCACTCAAAATCTCCATAATCATATCTGTATGATTGATTTGTGGATAAAAATGGGAAATTTGGGTGGTTTGGGGGTGAGAAAAAGGAATGTGAGTGGTTTCAGGGGTAGGGGAATGCATTTAAGGTGGTTTCGGGTCATTATTAACCCCAATGACGGACGAAATTAACAATTATTAGTCATCAAGGATATATGGTGTATTTTTGTGAAAACTTGAGGATATATGATGAATTTAAAAAAGCGTATGTGTATATGGTGAATAAACAAAAAACTCAAGGGTATATGGTGAAAAAACCGTTTTTCCATATTACACATGTACTATACCCGTCAGTTACAATTTTTCATGACACATGCCACTGTCGTTAACCTGACGTTAAGTAGTCGTTAATGGTCAACTAATTAATTTATTTTCTCGTTTTGCGTGTCAAAAAAGGTTTCGTAAAGGTTTCAAGGATCGGCTTAGTTCTTAAAGATTCAAATTGAACTCGGATTAAAGACATGGTGTCTTACAAAATTGTAACCGAAGGGTAAAACATACTAGTGGACACAATTTGGAAAAGTTAAAAAAAAAAAAAAAAAAAAAAAAAAAAGAAGATAGATCGATTAATATAGTAGATTTATCTAATGTACTTGCTTTACTATCTTAAATCGTTATTATTTCCTCTTTCTTCTCCTTTTTTCTCACAAATCACTTTCTTCAGTCACCGATTTCCGGCCATTCTCTCTCCCCGGCGATTTTCTCTCTCCATTTCTCAAATTCCTCACTCAATTCCTTCCTTTATCTTCTTTCCCCAATATATTTCTCTCTACAAAAATCCCCATTTCCCCAATTCTCTTCTGATATAAACCCTAGATCTGTTTTTGCATGACTGATTGGCCTGAAGCCAAATCACCATCTTCGATCCAAATTCCTCTTCGAATCAATGGATCTTCAAATGGGTTTATCTCCTTCTTTTTGTAATTCGCTGTAAATTATACTCCAACCCCTTTGTTTTTCCATTGTAATCTAATCTAGTAAAATTTCGAATTGAATTGTTGAAAATGGACGGTGTTTCGGGTCCAAGCACACAATCTCAACCTTCATTCGATAAATCAAGGGTTTTAGATGTGAAACCCTTGAGAACTTTGGTACCCATGTTTCCGAACCCACCTCAAGCTCCGCCTTTTGTGTGTTCATCCCCTTTTGGTCCTTTCCCATCTGGGTTCACCCCCTTTTACCCCTTTAGCATGGGTCCACCCGGTAGCCAAGCCGCGGGCGAGGCGAGGAACCAGGATGGTGGTGGTGGTTATGCAACTCCTGCGGCCGCGGTGCCGTTAAGGTCATTTGGGACACCTCAAATGGGTGCTCATTTTTCGAATGGCGATACGGGTTCTTCTATGGAAGCTTCGAGGGATATAAATTTCGGAGAAGGCGGTGTTGGTACCGCGTCTGGGAGCAAGAAAAGGGCAGCTAGTGCTAAGCGTATGTCCCCTGCTGAGGCTGCTGCTCATAGGAAGGCTAGAAAGCTTGCGAATGCTGCTGCTTCTGGTGATATTCGGAAGCCGAATTTGGCGAATGTGGTGGGTTTGCCTCAGGTGCAGAGGGAGGATGGTAACAGGGAAGTTGTTAATTATATTATTATGAAGTTTGATGCTGTTCGGAGGCGGTTAAGTCAGCTTGAGGATTCGAAGGAGGCGTCGACGGGGTTGATTAAGCGTGCTGATTTGAAAGCAGGTAATATTTTGATGACTGCTGGGTTTAGGACTAATAGTAGGAAGAGAATTGGTGCTGTTCCTGGGCTTGAGATTGGTGACATTTTCTTTTTTCGAATGGAACTTTGTGTTGTGGGAGTGCATGCGCCTTCGATGGCTGGTATCGATTACATGACTGTTAAGACTGATTCTGAAGATGAGCCTCTTGCTGTCAGCATTGTGTCGTCGGGCGGGTACGACGACGATGCTGAAGATCAGGATGTTTTGGTCTACACAGGTCATGGTGGTGGGAATTACAATAACAGTGGTAAAGCAGCTTCTGATCAGAAGCTAGAAAGGGGGAATCTTGCTTTGGATAAGAGTTCTCGACGAGGGAATCAAATTAGGGTGATTAGAGGTATCAGGGATACTTCGAATCCTTCTATGAAGATATATGTTTATGATGGGCTTTATACTATTCAGGAGTCATGGATTGAGAAGGCGAAATCGGGTGCTAATCTTTTCAAGTATAGGATGGTCAGGATACCTGGGCAGTCTCCAGGTTTTGGAGTTTGGCAATCTATATTGAAATGGAAAGAAAGTGTTTCGTCGAGGCCGGGTTTGATTCTTCCTGACCTTACTTCAGGTGCTGAAAGCCTGCCTGTATCGCTTGTTAATGATTTCGATAACGAAAAAGGGCCTCCTTACTTCACCTATCTACGCTCAGTTAAGTATACAAAGTCCCTTAACTTGTCTGAGCCTACTTATGGGTGTAATTGCCATAGTGCTTGTGCTGCAGGTGATCTTAACTGCTCTTGTATTCGTAAGAATGGCGGTGATTTCCCGTATACTATGAATGGGGTGTTTGTGAGCAGGAAACCGCTTGTATACGAGTGTGGACCGTCGTGTCCATGCTTTCCTAATTGCAAGAACAGAGTGTCACAGAGTGGTTTAAAGGTTCGACTTGAAGTCTTTAAGACTAAGGATAAAGGTTGGGGCTTGCGCTCTTGGGATGCAATTCGATCTGGGACTTTCATTTGTGAATATGCTGGTGAAGTGATTGACAAAGCCAAATATGATAGAGATGAAAGTAGTGATGGTGGTGACTATGTTTTCGATACTAGTCGTGAATTCGATAAATCATTTAAGTGGAACTATGATCCTCCATTGGTGGGCGAGGATACAGCTGAATTGAGTGAGGATTATGACATTCCTACTCCATTGATCATTAGTGCCAAAGATTCTGGCAATGTTTCTCGCTTTATGAACCACAGCTGTTCTCCTACTGTTTTCTGGCAGCCTATTGTGTATGAGCAGAATGGGGAGTCGCAAATTCATATTGCATTCTATGCGATGCGACACATTTCTCCCATGACTGAGCTAACTTATGATTATGGTATATCCCAGTCCGAAAGTAGGAGGAAGCGGTGCTACTGTGGCTCACCAAAATGCAGAGGCTATTTTGGTTGACACTTCTTATGGTGTTGACTGCAGGTATGCATGCCATTTTGCAATTATTTAGTAGAAATTTATTTTGTCCATTTAGATTAATTAGTATCTGTTACAAAGTCATGTGTTGTTAGACCCATAGGATAGTGTTTCTCAGTTGTTTCATTTAGGTCTTAAGCTGTTTAGCAATTGAAAGAGACTAAATCTGTTTGTTATTCCTTTCGCCAATACATCTGTTATGAGTGTTTTGGCCTTCAGCAGAGCTATGGTTTGTGGCTATTCTACGATTAGATGATACAATGAACAGATTGGAAGATTATATTCTTCTCAATTGAGTCTTTGATCATGATCTTTCCTTTTTTCGACAGTGCTGTAAGCAGCAGATGCTGTTGTTGTGCTAAGTGTCATTGTTATTACACCATTTTTGAAGTATATATTTGATTTGATGTTGAAGTCAATGTGCTCACCTTTTGATATAGATAATGCTCTGAGAGTCACCTTCAGGCCTTCAGGGGCTTGGCTGTTTCTTTATAGGTGTTTGCATGATGCTTTTTAGCATTTGATACACCAAGAACAATGACCCTATAGCTTTGTCCCCTACCTCACACATGCTAGTGACTTTCTAATTTCTTAGAATACATCCTTAGTAAAACTGGGGGGGGAACGCTTCTGAGTGAGAAGAAAGGAGGATGGGAAAGAAGACATAAAAAGTAAATAGTGGATATTGAGGCAAAAAATTTCAGCAGTTAGTTTAGTGATAGTGTGATATTGATATTGGAGGTATTGGGAGTTTAATTTGTGGTTCGTTATGAGGGTGACAATTTGATGGAGGGATATAATTGGTTATTTACAGAGCATAAAGTTTGGTCTGGAAAATACTTGGACGTTGCATGGACATGTGGTTTCAGTTTACCTTGTATTATTAAAGCCTCGTTTTCCAAATTTGTTGACATTGAGCTAATTGACCAATATCCCTTTTCCTTTCAGCTTTGCTCCTTTATTCACTCTTCTGTCCTGGAGTGACTTTGGACTTTTAATTATTTTTACTACATTTATTTCTATCAACATGTTGGGCGTTAGGCGTTTTGCTTCGGTTTTGGGATTATCTAATATGGCTCATATGTCCATCTTGATAAGGCAGAACTTTTTGCTTTAGAGGAGCAGTGCCTAATGAATTTAAACAATATTCAGAATCTTATTTAGCTTTCAGTTCAGATTTGGAACAATAAGGTATAAGAAAGAAATTATTATGATTTTATTAGGCAACTGCTCCTTGATAGGAAGGTCTCTCTGAAGATTTAGATTAAGGGCTGTTTGCTCCATGACCCAAAAGGCCAAGGAAGGAGTGGAATAGAAAAAGGGATAAAATAAGAAGCAGAAAACTTGTGAATTTTCTTTTATATTGCTGGCTAAGAGATAGGGTTTTAAAATTTAATACTACCTCCGTTAAAAGTTATGTGCAACTTTGGAATATTTAATATCTCACAAATAATACCCCAAAGTTGCACATAACATTTAACGGAGGTAGTAGTTATGTTTGGTAGATGAGTTATAATAAACCTGTCCATCTCTATTTTCTGTTTTCCGGTTTTATCAGTCCAATAACTACTCCATACTATCCATCACTGCACTGCCATACCACCTAACGACCAAATCTAAATTTAGTCCTCCATACTGCTGTAATGTTCCTTTGCCGGTTCTCAACTATTGCCACATTAAAGCTGCTTTTGATGTTTTGAATTGGTCAAATGGCTATCTGAAGTCATATCACGGGGATTTTGGATAATGTATTCCTCTTTGTGGCTTTCAATGGTCCTAATTTACAATTTGTGGTTCCGATGGTTTTGATGCTATTTTCTTCCCTTGTAAGTTGAAAGCTGAAGTTTTTGTGATCAATTTTGTTTGTTTTGATGAGGAATTTTGAGTGATTGTGGATCTCTACTGAAGCTGAAATGTTGTAAAAAAAGATGCTGTCTTTATTTACTGTTTGGTTGTTGCAGTTAAGGGAGTGATGTTGGGGCGGATGTTATTTGAGGTTGTTGGTTGAGATGTCAGTAGTCGGCAAGGTATCCAGTGATAGCACGTTATGAGGCTGTTGTGTTGGTGGTGGGGAGAAGCCTGGTTGCTGTGGCTTGGGGGATTATGATGGCTAAGTTGTTGGTCCAAAGTTTAGGACTTTAGGGGAATTATGAATTTTTAGCTTTGTGTGGGTGGAATCTTGGAGGGCAGGGGGGGGGGGGTGTTAGGAACTTAGTATGATTATGGTGGTTGTCAAACCTATTGAGAATTTTCGGGGAATTGAAAATCCCTCGGAGATAAGTAGATAACCAAAACTTAAGCATCAACTGAAACCATGACAGAACAAAGTTTATGATTACTTTCCCTGTTTTTGAATCATCCTTTACCAAAAAGCCCGCTTTGCTTTTACCCCCCTAGGTATCTAGTTCTTGAGCACGTGATGGCTAGTGAGGTGTTGCCCAGTCATTGGTTAGTTCCCTATGTTATTTGTTCTAATTTTTTATTTGCTTAAGGCATCACAGTGCAGATGAGAACAATTTTGTGTTTCTATTTATAGTCAGACCTCTTTAAAATATGTAATATTGGCATATTTTAGCTCGTATGGTTATATTCTCTGCTTCTTTCCATCATGTTATTGCTGAACTCTCATTTTTCCATGTTGACTTCATATATTGACTCTTGACCAATGCTGAGTATATTTGTAAATGTGACAGAAGTTGGACCTATGAAGTTTCTTTTGTGTTTTGTGAATATTAAGGCCATGTTAGGGTGAGCAATGAGTGTAGCTTACTGGAAATTTATATACTATGTATATCCTGTGGATTTTTTGGTGTATTTACATGCAAGAGAAGTGATGATGAATTTAGTTAGTTCATTTTTGGTTTGGGTGACTTATTTGACTCGCTTTTCTCTTAATGGCTATATCTATTTTCAACGTCGTATATGTTTCATAACCTCGTACGTGTTTGTTGTGTGCTCATGTCAGATATGCTGGGTGCTAATTTTTTTTGTTTAGACATTCTGAGTATGGCTTAGTGTTTATACATTCATTGTTGTAAAAGCTTTAGGGAATGTTTGATCACTTCAACTCTTTGCTTCTGAGGCAAGTTACAAAGAGATTTTGATGACCTTGTTATTTTTTAAGACCCAAAAGAAAGAGTGATTTTTTAGACCATAGTTAATTGACTATGGGGATGATGCTAGGACTTGTAAGTTGGGAGTCAGAATCTTATTGAAGATTATACGCACCTGAACTATTGGGTTGGTTATTGTAAACTACCTTGATAGGCCCCCACTCAATGATAACTCGTTCTCTGTTACTAATATTGCATAATTTACTTTTCTTTTTTGTATGTTCTTAATATAAAAATACTAAAATGGAGTACAATAAAGTAGGTCTTACAAGAAGAAGAAAAAAAAAGAAAAGAATAAAGGAAAAAAAAGGTTTTTCCTTATGACATTTTCCTAAACGCATCAATTTAAGTTATTGCACTGGTTCTATATAAAAAAAGTGAATTATAATGAAAACATTTGACTTATCGATTATTTTCTTGAAAATTACTTTAATATATACTCCCTCTTTTTTTTTTTATTTTTTTATTTTTTATATATATATATATATATATATATATGCATCACTTTGACAATTGCACTATTCACATACTATGGTTGACTTAATTTTTTCACCTCTAAAAAATGAATAAATGTTATTATATTATATATCATTATGTTCGTCATAATGTCTAGTTTTATAATATAATTTTGTTACAATTTTTATTAATACACAACGAAAGATATTTATGGTCAAAGTAGCATCTCGGCAAATGTGCCGGTCAAATTGATGCATATAAAAAAAAAAAAAAAAAAAAAAAAACAGAGGGAGTACATGGCTAATAGTAGTATATTAATTTTTGAAAAATGAGCATGGTTTACTGGCTTAGATATTACCTAGTTTTTAACAAGCTATATATCCTTTTAATTGTGTAGTTGATGCAATTGCCAGTTTGTTGAGGACTTGAGGTTGTACGTGGTATGAGTTTTTGGTTAAAATTGGAGAATGCAATCTAGCAATACCTTGGGAATTCAATGTCCTGCCACATGAGAGTTCTAATAAGATTTTTATGGATACCTAAAGCTGCATTCATTTATTTTTTTAGCTGGGCTTATATTTGATCTATCAAATTCACAGTTAGGTGAGCTGCAATAAGCCAATAAGATTTTGATATATCGCACAATAACTCTGCAACTACATGTTAACAGGTTAGCTATCTTTGGAAGTAGCTCCGCTCATTGGGACGTAATAATCTGCTGTGACAGAGGTTCAGTTTTGTCATCACCAAATGCTTTGTGCTGCAGATGTTCTCAATGTGCTTCCTGACTTCTTTAATCTCTCCTGCTCAGTGTAGTTTAGTTTGTAGTATCCTAGCCTTTGAAGCCCTTGTTGAAGATATGTATATCATTATGTTAATTTATGTGATGTAGCTGTAGCTGTAGTTTGTTGGTGCCGGTAGCCCATATTCTGGCAACCTATTAGCTTTCTGATTTAGCCCATATTTGGCCATCATCTTAGCTGAACTTTTTCTTGTACTGTAAATGGGTCCTTGGCGGATGGGCTTCTGGGATATTATGATATATGCAGTGTTTTGACTTTGTTTATTTTCAATTATTGTTGTTTTGTTCTTGACTACGGAGCATATGATTCTGTTCAAATTTGGATAAAGAATCAGAAACCAGTCAGCAGGTGTGTTTGGGTTCTTGGTTTGTTCGCATATGAGGTTGTTTTTGTTGTGGAAAACCTTGAAACAGAAGTGGATTGATGAAGTTCATGGTCTATCATGATTCATGAATACAAACTCCATGTGTTTTCAGGTTTTGCAAGAATCTGAAGAGTGCTGCTACTGATTGGGGAATTGATAGTGTAATTGTCAATAGCAATAAGTGTTTTACTATACCTCCGAGATGTAAGTTGACGAGATATACAGCATATAGTAGTAATAGTAGTATGTCGTATAGATCACTATGTAACTTATGGCTCAGGTAGCTGATTACTTGTGACTTTGTGAGTGTATCATTGTATCCGTAACTCTGTTCTCTGTTCTCTGTTCTCTGTTATAAGCTTGAGACATCACTTAGATTCGACTTGGTTTCACCTTGCACATTAGATGAATTGAAGATTTTGCTTCTTAAAACATATTCGAGTTTTCTTTGTATGTAATTATCAACACTTTTTGAAGCCAAAACCACTCTTAAATGTTGGAGTTTTTGCATGAAACAATCACCCTCACAAGTCACAACTCACACCGTTTCCACTCAATCAAGCAACTGAGCAAGTAATAACAGGAGCACAAAATTTTTTTTTGGATAGTACCTTGAAGAAATGTCTCCTAGTACTTTTACAAAAAGAAAATAAAAATACGGAAAAAAAAAAAAAAAAACTACAGCAAGAGCTACCCGCCTACGGCCTACCCCTCGAAACAAATCATTTCAGTGAAAATTCTTAATTAAAAAAAAAATTGTCTGTGAAAATCAAGTATGATACAGAGACTTAAAGTACAGCAATGACACCAATTTTTGTTGAAACATACCCCCATTTTTTTTTTTTTTTTTACTTTTTATTTTTTTTTTAAGTGCAACACTTTTTATAAAACATTTTTTTTTTAATTACAACACTTCCTTAAATAGAATTACAGCCAATTAATGAAATAGAAATACTATTTACTCTTATTTTTTTTATTCCAAACCAATCCTACTTGATTAATATTTTGATAAATTCAAATCAATATCATAAAACTGATCAAAGTGTTAATATTAAAAAAAAAAAAAACAAAGGGGGTACAAGTATTAATGAAATAACTTTCCTTGATATGTACGTCCGACATGCAATGTCCAATGAAATGCAACTTTTAGAATTAAATTCACATGTCAATCAAACAAGCACTTTCGTCAATGTTGTGTAGTTAGTTCTATGTTGAACATATTATTAAGGTTGGATATATTTTTGGATCTAAATGATTTCAAGGGTTAGATGTTAAACTATTAGATCAAACTAGCTTCGGCTTGACAATGAATTCTAGGTTGATTTGGGTTGTTGATCATGAAACTAATTTTAACTAATCTCCTGATTAGTTACATAAGACGAGTTTGAATCTAAGGTTTTTCGGGCAAATCAATTCAGACTCAGCTCAATTCCTACTTTTTACAAAGTATGATAAAACACTTATAAATAAGGTGAAGACAATTATATCCTCAAAATATTTGTTTACCTATATGCTCCTATCAATCACCAATAACTTAATACTAAAACAGCCAGTATTGACACATGTCAATTCCTGGTGTAATATATTTCCTTCCAAAAAAAATACCTTTCCTTTTTGCTAAAATCTTCTTTTAGAATTTTTGTAAAATATAACTATCATAAATCATAATATTATTCCAAATCTTTTATACGTATCTTTTATAATACATATATTCCTTTATAGCCATTATTACTCCATTTCCCATATCTTTTTCGTACTACTCTGTATGTCACATCTTTAAACGTCATTTATTCCTCCATATGATGAATATATCTTATAATACGTAATTTTGTAACAATATTTAAAATGATGAATCTATTAAATAATAGTTCGTACTACACACAACAACATAGCGTAACATTATAAATACTTTATCTATCCATGTAATCATGTAAGAAATTTTGATTTATTAAAATTTTATTCTTTTTTATTTGAATCTCTAATACTTACATATACGTAGTATTATCATATTTTAGGAAAAATTTACCAAATATCATTAAGTTGGGGTTATTATTCCTGTCCATTAGGTGAAATAAATAATCTAAATACTTATATGGTGAAATAAATAATCTAAATACTTATATGGTTAATAATAATAATAATAATAATAATAATAATAATAATAATAATAATAATAATAATAATGAAATGATACTAATTTATTATTGAATTTTTAAAGCATTCATATGGTCTAACATGTAGATTTAATATACTCGCTTTTCTTATCAACTATTTTTATTATATGTGCAAAATAAAATGATGAACCAAGTTAAAATGAGAATTAAGGCTATAATAAATTAATAAGAAGTAAGAGCTACTGTGATGGCTCACATGCTTTTCGTTTCATTAATGGCATTTTTGTAATTTTGCGATTTTTGTAACTTTTTTCTAGTTAGCCAAAAACATAAAAAAAAATTTAAAAAAAAAAACCAAAACCCCGGCCACCACCATCCCCTCTTGCATCGGAAACTCACAACCCTCCTCCCGCCGTCTAGCCAACGCTAGTCAACCCCATTGCCCACCGAAACCCCAACCGTCCTTCCCCCTTGAACCACCACCTTCAAATTTCCTTGGAAACCTCGTATCCACTATATTAAAACAGAGCAACAGCCCGCACCAACCACCAAACACCACTGCCCAACTGTTCCTCTCACCTTCAATTATCCACCATCAACTCCCACTCTTCCACCAAACCGCATACACCAGCGCAACCATTCCCGAAAACCCCCCAAAACTCCTCCCCATTGTCAAAAAATCCTAGCCGCTTAGGGTTTAAGGGTGGTGGGAGGAACAATTTGGGATTTTTGGCAGTGGGGAGGGGTTTCACCGGTGGTTTTCCAGGGGAATACTTAGGGTTTTGGGAGTGGGGGTGTTGGTGAGGGAGAAAGACGGCGACGCAGCGGAGATTGTTTCACGGAGCTGGCCGACGATAAAGGTGGGCAGGCTGGGCAGTGTGGTGGTGGTTAGGGTGGGCTGGTAGGGGAAAGGGAGGCTAACTAGTGGTTGGTGATTTTTGAATATTTTGTTTTTTTAAGATATTTTTTAAAAATTTGGACCAATCAGGGCTTGACATGTGTCTAAGTGACCTGATATAATAGGTCATTGATTTTTGTTGACCGATTATGGATTGAAGAAAAAAAAAAAGACCCCAAAGTTTGGATTATTTCGGTATAATCCAAAGTTAGAATTATTCTATCTAAATTGATAATAATTGGGATTATTATTTCTAATTTTTCTAAAAATATTTATTTACATATTTTCATAATTTATTTTACCAACGACTAAAAGGGCTCTCTGGACATTTTGTTTTAAGGTTGATGTAATAAGCGTGCCCTTAATATTTCTTCAAATCTCCAATATCTATATTTTCCGTTTTTCCTCTTTAGATCTATTTCACATTTCCCCTGTTTGCACTCTTCTCCCTCTCTCTCCTCCATTGAAGCTTACTCTGATTTCTTCATTGAAGGGGCTGAGCTTTCTCTTTTCCATTGAAGCAGCTTCCGAGGTAAGACGTTTTTCAACATTTTAATCATCAAATGTCAATTTCACAATCTAGTGTTAATCGTTGATTTAATTGCTAGTATAGTCAATTTAGGGTTCTTCTAAGTTGGATTATTGAACTATTAGATATAAATTCTGAAGTTATGAATGATTAAAACGAGCGATCTTGTTGCTAGAACGCCTAGAAATTTGATCATATTCGAAAACGAGAGGAGTTTAAGATAGTGTTTAGAAATCTGATTTCATTTGAAATTGGTATTCATTTCAAATGTTGGAAATGAAATGTTGAAATTCAATTCCAAATATAGAGTTTGGCAATTACTGAAAATTTTTCAATTGAACTTTGATAATTAGAAAGTGAGTGGGATTTCAATTCTAGAAATCAGAAATGAAGATGTGATCTTTCAACTAAGCAATGAAAATTGAACATATGAACTAGAATTTATCAACAGTATTTTAAAATAACAAAATTTGAAATGATTTTGTTTTAGAACATTGGATATTTCGTAATTTAGATTCTCAAAGAAGAATCAATTCAAATTACAAGAAAAGCACTTAAAAAAAAACTATAATGGGAACAAATTCAGAAATATCAATCTTTCCTTTGAACTTGAAGTATAGAAGAAAGGTTCTTCAATGTTTGGCCGTAAACTTCAATGCATCAATTTAATTAATCACTGCAACTCGAGTGAATCAATTTGATTTATTGCAATTTGAGTACATGAAGTGATGAAAGAGGGGTTTTAGGAGAGGAGAGAAAAATTGAGTTGTGGTTAAATGTACAAGAAACTATACCTATGAGACTACGAGAGCATAAGATATTGGGTTGGCCGAAGAATTTCAAATGAAAACAAAAGATGACATTTTGATCTACATAAATTTATGGGCCTCTAACATAGTTTGAGGATTTGGACCGACTCCATGATGTCAAATTTCTAGATTCCCAAACACCTCATTTCACCCGCTTCAGAAATTTTAAATGGATTTTTTGCATCCAAACACACCAAACTGTAATTCTTAGAGCCTACTTGATTATTCAGTGAACTTTGGTTGCTAATGTGTTGAATGCTTTGGTCTATGTGAATATTTAATGCGAGGAGCCTAGGACAAAACCATGAAAATGGGCCTTTTTTTCCATTGGGAGGTCGGCTGCCCCTCTATTCCTAGCTCAGGGATGGGCTTGCTTGGACTTCAATGAGTCCAAATTTCAGACTTGGCTGTTTTATATATTTTCTATGTGTTTGGTAATTTTAGTGTTGAGGATTCTACATGAATACTTGTGTTAAAGTGAAGAGGCTAGAGCGTACAAAATATGAATGTCACGTACAAGATATAAATGTGATAATGCATACGATTGTTGGAGAAAGCTACAATTATTGTGTAACACTATTTAGTTAAAAGTGTTTAATTTGACTTACAATTTATAGCCATATAGTTTTTGAATTCAGGCTGTCTGTTATACACTCGAGCGTCCTGATGGGTCGATGACTCGATGGGCAGTGTACTCCCCTACTCATGTGGTTTTTTTTCCCCCTCTTCAAATGAACAAATGGGTGGAAAGTAAACAAGTATGGCGGAATTTTTCTTCTTCATTAAACCGCCATAGCATTTTATTAATTTCACCTTTGATTGCCAAATTGATGGGGATAAATAGTGAGTGATTAGGCCAGCAGTGTTATTCTAGAAAAATCTGTCATCCAATCAGTTTAGCAGAGTTGTTTGCAAAATGGGAAAAAAAATGGGTTTGGAAAATGAGATGTGTGTTAGTTTCTTCATACAAATTTGTGCTGTGTCAACGGTGCAAAGTTTGTTTCCCATGTTAGTTTGTCCCACAGTCAGGGAAGGTAATGAAGTTGTGTATGCCAAAGCTTGCATTCCCTTAGGTAAAACAATTTGTGTAGAGTCATTGAGGTAATGGGTTGCCTTTGTTCTGAAAAGGATAGGATGAACTGATTTCCCGGTTTAATTTTGCATGCATTACCTTTTATATAATTCCTAATCAACTGTCATAGTCTGAGTATGTGACTGTTAGGATACCTATTGGACTTCTTTCTGCTCTTGATATTAGCTTGGAACTTTTCTAATAGGCACCGGATAATCTATACAAGCAAGCAAATTGTTTTTGAACACGGCCCCTTGATGCACAAGTATATAAAACTGTTTGTTTGTATAGACCAATGCTTCTAGATTCTGTTTTATGTTCAGCAATTGTTTTCAAATTTTATTCACATTGAATGTGGGATATTCTATTTGTTGAGTAATACTCTAATGTGTTTGTTGGGAAGGTTTAGGTAAAGGATCTTTGACAAAGATGTTTTTTGGTTTGCAGTGAATGGGTTTTTGGACATTGATCGAAGGGTTCCTGCTTTTTGCAAATGCTTTGGCAATATTAAATGAGGATAGATTTCTCACTCCAAGGGGGCTGAGTTTTGAGGCTACAACAGGCAGAAAAAAGTCTCTTAAACAACAAGCTGTAGGTCTTATCTATGTAGCTCAATACTTCAGGTTGCCCTTGATAATTTTGAATGTTATCATGATCGTATCAAAGCTGGTCTCTGGATGAGGTAATGGTGAACTGGTTATATCCAAATTATTCATTTAACATAGGACATCGTCACATCTGGATGTTTTGTGCTCCATATGGCATCCCGTTATCTAATTTTTTGATACGGCATGGCGAACAAGAGATGTGTTTATGGGTGCTGTAATTTGCTTTTGAATCTGTATGTGATTATTTAAGTGACAGAACATATGTAAAGGATGTTGTGTATCTTTTGTTTTTCAGTTTATATGAATAACAAAAACTTGATTTTGTAATAGACGAGATAACACTTCTAGCTTATAACTAGATGTTTTTACATCTATATCATGTACTAGTTCTTTTTATTGTTCACTTCAGCTTTATTTCAACTCAATTCAGCTCAGCTCCAATCAGTTTAGTTTAGTTTAGTTCCGTTCAGTTCAGCTCCTAATTTCCTTCTCTCATAAAATATTCATTTCAGCTCTATTCAGTTTAGCTCAGCTCCGCTCCAATCAGTTCAGTCAGCTCAGCTCAGTAAATGTGAACATGTCCTTAATTCCCAACAACGCAACTTGTAACCACCGCTGTCGCAAAATCATCATCACGGTGCAACCTAAATAATCAAGTGTAAAAGAATCGAATTGAAAGAAAATCAAAAGAATAAAAGTTAACCTAGCTTTGATGCATATGCTGATTATGGCAATGGTTAAAAATTAACAAGATATCTTTGTAAGTGATTCTGTTGCACATTAAGACAAGCCATCCATAAGGTTATCTATGTACATTTTGTACCATTCTTTTTTTGTTACCATATAAGGAACCAATCGCATCTTGAAGTGTTCTGAGTGTAAGTAGGTGACCATCTGGTCAAGTACCGAGGTTGTATTCCATCCCTTGAATACCTTGAAAGTCCAGAAGTTCAAGTTATCCGCTAGTACTTTTTCAGTTAATTGGCACTGATCTGAAATAAATTTGCCTTAGGAAAGTACACAACTAGACTACACTGCTCTCGGTTAGAATGACTTTTTTTTATCATTGACTCATTGTATGTTATAACTATTGAATGTTAGAACTTAATAGGCATTCTATTATCTATAGCTCTTTCCGATTTAGGTTACAGCTAGATGAGTTCACCCACATATTTTGCTCATGTTCTGCTTTACTTGCTAAAGCTAGTCTCTTTGTTTGCAATTAAACATGTGAACATCTTTGACTATTCTCTCGCTAATGGTGGCACATTAATATGGACCGATTTTGATCTGTTATGGGTTTAAGAAGCTAGCCATGAAAAGATTGTTTTAATATATTGTGGGCAGGACTACAGATGAATCTAAAGTACTGCCTAGTGTAGCCAAATATGTAATATGGTCAATTGGTCATTAAAGTATTGACTACTCATCACAGTGTTTCTTTTGCAGTGAGTCAGTGACTATTACTCTTAATTGAAACCACGCCCACCCCTTTGTCCATTACAATTTGCAAGTGCCCTCATTGTATAGTGGAGACAAGATTATGTTCTTAACCCTTACAATCTATGCAATCTTTTTGTTTTATTTATCTACCAATTCCATTAACTTCCCAATAACCTACGAAGTATTAATCTTATAGGAGCTCAATTTCTAAATTTTTTTTGTCATCCAATATCTTGTTACATTTAATTTCTATCTGTTCTCGTGAATTAACAAGAACACATTTTAGATTAAAATAATAAAACAGCCTAAACAGGGCATTGCTCGGACCTTGCATCAAATCTTTTAGGGCTTGTTCATTAACAAGGACTGATCCAGGTTTGCAAGGCGTGTCAATTCGGAGGGCACATGAAGATGGATCAGAGGGTAGGTTTCTCCATGACTACATACGCAAAGGCGAAAGCTGTTCCATAGATAGTCTCTCGTGTGATGTGAAAGCCTGTGGCAAAATTAGCGGGGAACGCTATCTTACGGAAATTCTATGCGGTGTCTGTAGTATTGATGAACCAATTAGCCTTTTGATTTATTTTGTAATGTTCTTGTTGGGGTTGAATATCTTTGTAGGTGCCTTAAGGCTTTCTTATTAATGGATTTTTTTCTTTCTCAAAAAAAAAAAAAAAAAAAAAAAAAAAAAGTGATTCCCTTACCTCAAAAACAAAAAAACCAAAAAAAAAAAAGAAAGTGATTCCCAAAGATTACTCCGGAGTACAATTTTTGTAAATTAACAACACATATTGTGTTTTTCACCTTCTCGGCTCCTCCCGCCTCCCGTTCTCTTTCCTCCATTGAGGCGACTACACTGAATTTTCTGGTGAAGCGAATTGTGAGCTTTCTCTCCTCCATTGAACCTTAGGTAAGATGTTTTCTCTTAATCAGTCAACATCAGTTTCACAATATAGTGTTAATCCTTAATTTGATTCAATCTA
The DNA here is from genome assembly GCF_948465745.1 of Chenopodium album. Classification (NCBI taxonomy): domain Eukaryota; kingdom Viridiplantae; phylum Streptophyta; class Magnoliopsida; order Caryophyllales; family Amaranthaceae; genus Chenopodium; species Chenopodium album. The sequence continues at coordinate 15,308,131 of NC_137855.1, read as the reverse complement.
GGTTTCTTCTATGGTGGATCGATTGCTGAACCATGTTTAAGTTACAAGTACAATTTAATCACTGCACAAAGAAGAATTAAGTTTGATAATTGAGTCAAATTTGGTTGCTAATATGTTGCAAAACCCTTAAATGTTAAGACTGAACTATAAAATACGAAATTTTCTTTCTGCTTTCACTGCCTCTGTCAACATACCCAACTCCAGATTTGGTATAATTCCAGATTTTCGCTTTATGCCAAAATTTTGATTTGGGTTCAGTTAAAATTGTCTTTGCTGAATTGGGTATTCCTCATACTTACTCTTTGACCACTTTGTTATCAGCATTTTCTAAGCTGGGTCACGTTGATTATGCCTGCCAACTGCTTGATGAAATGCCTCTTAGAAATGTTAAGCCTTGGAATGTTGTAATTATTGGGTGTTCTGAAATGGGTATGATGTTGTTGTATTTGACTTGTGTATGAGAATGAATTTGTTGGGTGTGAGCCATGACAATTATGCTTTTGCTTGCGTTCTGTTGTCGAATTATATGGCATTTCTTCCTCCTGCCCTCGCTCAGGGACGAGCCTGATAAGGAAGTGTGGATTCCCTTGGTTGATGGGGTTTGGGCGAGGCAAGTCTTTTAAAGCTACTGATGCTAATTATTAGTGGTGTGGGATAAATGGCTTTAGCTTTGTTACTTGTAAAGGTGAATTTGTTGCCTTTGGTGTGGACGTGTGGTGCAACGACAAATTCAGTTTGATTTGGAGTTTTACGATGCTAGGGTTACCTTTTTGGCTTCAACTAAGCTGGGACTCTAGGAGGTTGGATGTTGGAGTTTAGCTGCTGAGTCTGATTGCTTTGATTCATCAAAATTGAAACACATTTAGTTCCTACTTCATATTTGCGGTGATCGATACTATATTGTCTTGGTCATAAGATATGATTTTGTCTTTGGTCCTTTGCTACGGAGGGAAAAATCTAGGTAATACCAAAGCTAGATTTATGTCTTTCATGTTAAAAGAAAAAAAAAACAAAAATCGCTCTGATGATGTGCTAATTCATTTAATTGATTTGATGTCTCTGGACTACTGTATGTATATAGCTGGAATTCCTGTAACCTGTAAACAATAAATTTTCTTGTCTCTTGCTATGTTGCAAACTATGTTTCTCTCTATGTGTAACTATGTTTACAATCTTGAATTGAAGGCCAAATTCTTAAATTTGGGATTGATTATTTTTGTCATCCCCATTATTGATAGGACTTGATGGGTTATTACTTATTTGTATGCTTCTTGGATGTTTTGCTAGCAATTGCTAATAAGTTTTCAACTTCACTTGCTTCTTACATGACAAGTCAGCAGTAGTGTAGTGCCAAAAGTAAAGGCTTTTTGATTGGTAATAGCACAATTTGTCTGGCAATAATATAGAGATTTCATGCCTTATTTATTTAAGTTTCAAAATCGCAGTGGGTGGAAGCCTTAATGGAAGGTGAAACGGCTGATGCCAAAGGGGGGACAGAAAGCTTTCCATCAACGGTGTATGGTGATGGTGTATCTGTGCAAGAGTGTCAAAAGATGATCCAGAGAAGCTTGCGAACTCCCATGGTGAGATTTCTGATGGAGAATTTGGAAAAATCAGGGTGTAGCATTGGAGATAACTTCATAAAAGCTGTTGATTGTAAGCAAAAAGTTAGTGGTGGTTATCTTCGTGGTGGAGGGATAATGGTATGTAGCAATTATATGAACATGCAAGATGAGGTCAACCAAGTTCTGATTCATGAGCTCATTCATGCTTATGATGATTGTACAGCAAAAAACTTAAATTGGGCTAATTGTGCTCATCATGCTTGTAGTGAGATTCGCGCTGGCCATTTGAGTGGTGATTGCCACTTCAAACGAGAGCTATTGCGTGGCTATATGAAGCTCCGAGGTCATGAACAAGATTGTGTGAAGAGAAGAGTAATGAAATCAGTGATGGCCAATCCTCACTGCTCTGAAACAGCTGCCAAGGATGCAATGGAAGCTGTATGGGAGACTTGTTACAATGATACACGACCCTTCGATAGAGCTCCTTGAGATACACTAGTTTTCTTATAAGTGGCTTATGTGTAATGTTTGAAGCTGGTTACACAAAATTTTGTTTCCATAACTTTATAACATTTTACTTTTCTCTGAAACAATCTTGATTGTTGCACCACTTTATAGTGGATCTATTTGATAGGCAGATCAATTCGAAACAATTATACTGGAATTTGTACGGGCATGAATCAAACAAATAAATCTGAATTTTTTTTAAGCATGATTTCAATCTTTAATCCCTTTGCTTCTCTCCTCCCTTCAAATTTCAATGAGACAGAATCTGCAGCTGGTGCCACTTGTGGTCTCACCTCTTTCAGAACAAAGATTTTGGCAGCTGTGAAGAATGAAACAAGGAGTCAGTCATGGTTAGTCTTTCCTCGGAAACTCAGGTGAAGTTACCCAATTCATGCTTAATCTGAAATAGAGGGATTTTGATTGCTCTTATGTTGCTTAGGGACCTAAGTCATGGTATCAGATAAAGTGTGAACTGTGAAGATGTTAGGAATGTAAGCTATGCCATGTATCGACATAAGATGTGATATGTATCAATAATTTTCTTGTGAAGTGTTTTGTTTCTCTATTAGAATTAACCTTAGAACGATCTATTATTTGTTAGCTTAGCTATACTGAATTTCTTAAGTGACTCAATGAATGGTCTACAAACCTGAGCTGCATTGTGAAAAAAAAAAGAAGAAAAAAACCCCTCAGAAACACAGAATTTGCTATATGTGACTGTGAGTAGGGTTGCGAATTGGTAACAACGGATATGATTCTTGCAACCTGTGCTCAGGTCCGATGGCTATCAGGAAATGTACTAGCTGCAGCTCCTGCAATGGAAAACCCTGGTTCTCACTATTCTGTAGTTCTGTAATCTGTACCATTTGGTATGGATTTAAATGGTGTGAAATTACATGTAGCAGTTCCACGTCCCATGCTCAACAAATTCAAGTCTTCGAGAGTTAAATGATTACTATCAGTACTGCTTAAAATGCTTCATGGGTTAGTACTCGACTACTTAGAGCCACTGGGGGGAAGCAGGAATATGTGTATTTATCTATGGACTGTATTTTACCTTTTTTTTTTACAAAAATGTTAATTTGTAATGACCTTTTCATTCTTTTTTTTTTCCTTGTCATATAAAAGTTAGTACCTATTGACAACTTTTTTTTTTATTTTTGTTAAACCTATTGACAACTTACCTATTGGTAATTTGCTTCATGAAAAGGGGAAAAAAAATTATTTCAATAAAAATAATTCAAAGTTAAAATTGTACGTAGTATATGTCTGTTGAAAAGAATTGGGCCTAACTCTTTTTTTTTTTTTTCCTCACTACTCAAATGTTAAGGGTGTGCAGGACTTGAATCAAACAAGAATGGATGAAACCAAGACGGAGAGTTCCAATTTGAGCTTCAATACTCGAAAAAACATAATTTTGATTTCGACGTATGTAAACCTAAATAATGTCTAGTTCAAATTGGTGACCTAATACGATATCTTTTAAAACAATGAAATTTCCAATAAATAACTTTCGAAGCTTATAGTTTAGGTGATAAATTGTTTAATAAATTAACAAATGTGATTCAAAATGATACATCTTTTTTTTTTTTTCTTATTGAATGTAAGACACATGTGCTTGAATCTCAATTTTTTTTAATTTTATACTCCCTCTTTTTTAAATGCACCAGTTTGACCGGCATATTTGTCAAGATGTAACTTTATTTGACCATTGGTATCTTATATTGTCTATAAGTAAAAATTGTAACAAAATTATATTATGGAAGTAGACATTGTGACAAATCTAATGATATAACATTTATTTATTTATTTATTTATTTTTTTTAGCAAAAAAAAAAAAAAAAGTCAGACATGGTATGTGAATAAAGCATAAGTTAAAGTGATGCATTTAAAATACACAGATGGAGTAGGAAAAAATGATCTATCAAAATAATACAGTACTTGTATGTTCGGATTTCTATTACAAAAAGAATTACAGTGTTTTTTTTTTTGAATCAATTACAGTTTTTGTTGGATATACTTTGTAAATTGGTAATTTTTTTTAACTAGGTTAGAACCCGTGCGTGTGTCCAAAAAAAAAAGAACCCGTGCGATGCACGGTTTATATAAAACCTATTTTTAATTTGTACATTTTAAAAATAAGTCACTATTTTACCTGAATATAAATAAGAATTACGTGCATTTTGTAATTTTAATTTTTTATTTTCATCAAAATTATGATATGGTATATGTTCAACGTCGTCTAGTTCATAGTTCAATGTAAAATGTCTTTTATTAGTGTGCTATTTAAAATTGTTTCAATTTCCTAATTGACACGTTTTAGTAGTAATGTAGAAGCTTTTAATATTTTAATTCAAAAATGTTAAATACGATAGCTCTCCAAAAAATAAAGATGACATCATCATTGCATTTAGGCGGGAAATTTTTTATTAATGGAGCAACACGTGGGCAGTGGTGACGTCAACATCTTCTGTTTTAGTAATAGTTAATAGATGTCTTTAAAACAACATGGAGTCTTACTTACATATTTACTAGATGAAACCCGTGCAATGCACGGTTTGTTTGAATTTTTAAAAATAATTTCTTTTTAATATATGTTCTAAAATTTGTTATGTATTTAGATAAAATTCCTAATATCAAAAGATAATATTTTATATTTAATTTAATTAAATATAAAAATCTCATTCGCCAATTTTTCTTACGTGGTATTTGAATTATTTAATTATAAAAGATTTTAATAATCTCTTATTAATTGGTTACTGCTAAAATTTATAATCTTATGTGGCACACTAAGAAAATTAAATCTTACGTGGCTCTCTAAAAACTCGGGAAAAAACTCCAATATATATATACATACATATATACATATACATATGTATATGTATATGTATATGTATATATGTATATGTATATATATATGTATATATATATATATGTATATATATATGTATATATGTATATATATATGTATATATGTACATATATATATATGTATATATGTATATATATATGTGTATATATATATATATATGTGTGTGTGTATATATATATATATATATATATATATATATATATATATATATATATATATATATATATTAGATTGGAAATATATGTAGAAAATTTTAATAATCCAAAATTAAGTTGAAAACAAGTCGGAACTGAAAAATCTAGTCCAATAAGTCCTTAGAACTTGTTCTATTCACGTGAAAACAAGGAGATCTAATTTTATTTTCATAAGGTCTGATTTGAAATTTTATTATCTGCCCTGGTTTTGATATGATTTAATAATTTGACTAATTTTAACCGCAATTTAATATTAATCAATAAAGAAAAATATCATCAAAATGGATATTGTTAGATTCGTCTCATTATGAACTTTATAAAAATGTAATTTTTAATATTTAGCAATAAGTAAATGATAATTGAAAGTTCTTATCTGAATGTTTCTGGTCTGGTCTAATCTAATATGAATTTATTAAGGAATATGTAATAGGTTTCTGAAACAAGTTGAATAGAACATGTCCTTAGGGCCTGTTTACTTCAGCTTAATTTCAGTTCAGGTCAGCTCCAATCAGTTCAGTTCAGTTCAGTTCTAATCTCATAAACAATTCACTTCAGCTCTATTCAGTTCAACTCCAATCCGTTCAGTATATCAAAACACCCTTAGTCCACTGAATGGAACATGAATAATTTTGATCTTTCAGTCCAACCTAATCCGACCCTATCTAAGACATATCAGCATATGTATAGAATTACTATTGACCCCTCATTCAAATGACTAGGGCTGTACAGAGTGTGGTTTAGACCGAACCAAACCGCAATATTTTGCGGTTTGAAAATTGCGGTGCGGTTTTATAAAATGACCAAACCGCGGTTTGTGGTTTGGTGTGGTTTCCAAAAATATTTAGACCAAACCGCACCGCAAACCGCACTTTAATGCGGTTTTTGTACTGTATTTTAATAAAAAATATATAAAAAGAACTAAATTATATGAGCTAATCTTTGACTATTAGTTTATTAATGGTTTAAAAAAACTAGTTTAACATTTGAATACTAATAATTATAAAATAAAATAAAAGTTATGTTTTAAAAAGAAGAATTATATTTTTAATAAAGTATGATAAATCACAAACCGCACCGCACCGCACTGCGGTTTTTTTAAAAGTGCGGTTTGGTGAGTTTTGAAAAAAATTACAAACCGCACTTTTGCGATTTTGTGCGGTTTAGGATCCAAACCGCACCGCGAACAACCCTATTGGCCCTACAAATGACTTACAAGTGGCCCGACTATTAGTCTACAACCAACTTTTGAAACCCAAAAATTGAAAAAGAACCGAAAGAAAAAAAATAAAAAAAAAAAAGAAGTATGGTATTTGAAAGGTTTTTTCTGGAACATTCCAGCATTCTCTCTACAACTAAGCAGAAAACCAAGCATTTTCCAGAACATACCACTTCTCATAATTAAACCCCTTTCACTTCTCATCTACCATTGTCGTTGAATCATTTCTCTCACTTTGTTTATCTGAATTTTCTTCATATTGTTTTCTGTCTTTTCAAGTCTCTGTTTCTGCAACAATGAGGTAATTGATTACTTTTTTTATTTCTAATTTTCATTATTATATCTTTATTGATGGTGAATATGTATGAATTTCTTCTTGTTATTGTTTTTGTGTTGTTATTTATTGGTATGAAATTTGGGTTATGAATGGTATATTTTTTGAGTATTTCTTATGGAACTTATATAAACTTGCTGATTTTTCTATTTTGATGATTATTTTCTGGAAAGCAAAGTAAAAAAACAAACAAAAAAAAAAAAAAACCCCCCCAATTATTGCATATTAGAAATATTGTTAGTCTGTTAGACTCTAAACAAGTGTTGTTTAATTTACAAGAAAAATTATAGAGGAAAGTTTAAGGAGTGTAAAGCATATTAGGAGGCAGAGGATTGTCATTCCTTCTTTTAGAGAATAGAAAATTTTGTTAAAAAATCAAAACTATTTTCCTTCAAAACAAATGGAGCCTTAGTGAAGTTATAATGGTGGAAATGCATATACTAAAGCGATTGTAAGCTTTGTGATTTAAGAATTAATACTTGTTCATATATTTTTGAAAAAAAAAAAAAATTGGACTTACTGAATTTCCTATTCTAAGTTTATTGGAATTTAGAGATTTATACGTAGTATTATGGCTAATTTGTTTAGTCATAACTCAACTACAAAGTATATGGTAATGTAGTATGTACTTATGTAAGAAAAACCTGCTAATTATATCCATTAGCATCATTTATACTCGTAATTATTTACCAAGCGACCCATTAAGGATATGATGCAAATTATCCCAAGATTACCAACTTTTATTTGGTTAGTACACTTTCATATGATTGTTGTAGTGTTGGACGGTTGGTTGTGTGAGTAGAATTGATAGGGTGACAAGAATTTTAAATTGGTACCTTATACTGGATCTTGATTTAGTATAGATCTTATCCGTTTGGTAAACTCATGCTCTATGTTTAAACAAAACCGTTGAGAATTTATATTTTAAAATTTTTCTTAAAAAACTTATAGAAAGAATAATGCAATATTAGTTTTGCTATACATCTCATTTGGTAAAAACTTGGTCTACCCTTTGTTTACATTCTCCCTAAATTGTATAGTAATACACATCTTACCCTTATATTATTTTTTCAATTGCTGGTGTGCCTTTTTTTTAAGTAAATGGCTAAATGTTAGGTGGTAAAGATTAGTGTAAAATTATGGGTTTTTTTTTGTAAAAGCTCCTTACACACTATAGGTGGGGGAGACCTTCGTTTAGTTTTGTAGGCGATTACAATGTACACGGTATGTTCTATGGATGAAAGAGACAATTCTGTGCAATATATGCAGACTATGCATGTGGTTTTATTGAGTCATAGTTCATTGATACATTATGTAAGTTTAGTATGAATTACGGAGTATGAATTTTGCCAATCCCATACTCCTTGAAATAGCTATGTACATTATGTGACCCTTTTTGCTGTTATTAAGTGGTTGATAGATATCAAATGATATAGTAATTGACATGGTATGATTATGTAAAATTGTCTTCTTGCAAAACTGTTATAGGCCATTCTATTGCATCTGATTATAATGCTGTGCTTAATCTCCGGCACTAATAATGTCTATCTTTGACAAGCTCTAAAGATACTGATATGTTTCATAATGTTTGTAGCCGACACCCAACTGTCAAGTGGGCTCAGACGTCTGACAAGATCTATATAACTGTTGAGTTACCCGATGCCAAGGATGTAAAGCTGAAGCTTGAGCCTGATGGAAAGTTCTTCTTTTCAGCTATGAAAGATGGCAACCCCTATGAGGTTGACATTGAGTTGTTGGATAAGATCAATGTAGAGGTATGTTATTTAGCGAGGCCTGTGCTATACTAACGGTGGAATAGTGGTCTAGCTGACTCCGGCTTGTAAATTTCGTTTCCAGGAGAGTAAGTATAACATTGGGGTGAGGCAAATTGTGTATGTTATTCAAAAAGAAGAGAAGAAATGGTGGAGCAGGCTCTTAAAAGAAGAAGGGAAGCCGCCAGTTTTCCTCAAGGTTGACTGGGATAAATGGGTTGATGAAGATGAGGAGAATGGTAAGCTTTGTTATTTACTCTACGCTAATTGTATTACTTGATATATCTTTAATTCTTGTACTCATGGAAACATTTTGTTTCTTTGCAACAGAGAAGAGTTTTGACTTTGGTGACATGGATTTCTCGGTAAGTTTTCCTGTGTTTAAAGTGTTTCGGTTGTTGCTCTTATTTGTATTTGAAGTCTTATGGAGTGAAATCTCAGAAAAATATCTAAACATGGCTCACAATGTTATAATGATGTTAAATTTGATTATTAATAGAGAGAATTTCTGCATCATGAATTTTAAGTGCTGCTTTCTAGGTGACAGTTGACAAGAAAATTTATGCCTTTCATTTCTTATGTGGTGTAATCTGAGATTGTTGTAATTTTGTTACGATCAAGCTTTTCTTTTTCCATTTTGCTTTGAACTCTCTCATATAAAAATTAAAATTTTCCTTCTTATGTGCTAATTTACTGTTTGTTTTCAGTAGCTTTTCGAAAGGCTCCATTGATTTGTATTCTGTCAGACAAGTTATATATTTTTACTTGAACCAATTCGTCCATGTAATTCTAACTTGTGGAGTTATAAGTCTATGATTGCTAATAAAAATCGATATTGTGCAGAAATTAGGCATGGGTGGGGAAGATGATTTTGATATGGATGATACAATGGACGAAGAAGGTTAGCATTGGAAGATGACTTGAACATTTTCTCGGTCATCTTATCAACTTTAATTGATCAATTTGTGGTGTTTTTTCTTGTGTTTCTGCAATGTGTGAAGTTTTGGTGAATTGTATGCATGCCTTTGTGCTGCTTTCTGTTTATGTGAACTTTGTATATATGCTTATATGTATGGAGTAAGAAGGTGCTTTTTTTATAAGTTAGTAATGATCTTATGATATGGTAATTGACATTTTTGTGTACCTTATAGAAGAAACAAAAGAAAGTGAAGAAGCGGGGAAAAATGAATCTGTGGAAGCTGTCGCGATGGATAAAGCAAAGGGAGAACCCGTGGAAACAGTGGCTGAAGATGCTAAGGCTTGACTGTATTAGAAACCAGTAGATGCATCAATGTAGATTAACTTTTTTTTTTTTTTTTTTTTTTTTTTTTAAAAAAAAAAAAGTTTTTGGCGTATAATGGAAAGGACCTATGTATTGTTCATGTATGTTTTAATGTCTGTGTAAGAACTGTCAAAGACGACGATGTTACCTGTTGCTGATGGAATTTGAACATAGAACAGATTTTGGAAATACAATTATGTCTACACCATTTAGCAAAAGATTGATTTTGTGCTGCCATTACTAGTTCTGTTGATGAAAATATCCTTGAAATTATTACTCCGTAAAATCTTTTTTTCAAACTTAACGAGACAATGGTAACCCTCTTTCTCAACAATTGGAGACACATGAGAATGAAAGGACTTGGTTTAACTGATTTAATCCTGCTTAAATGAACTTATTACTCCGTATTTTGTCATGCTTTACTTGTTTTTGTCCAGCTTATTGTTAATTGTTTAGAACTACAAGGGTGGTTTCCATTTCTTGTTGTGGGCAAAACTGAATGCCAAAGCTGGGACGAGTCGAATATATCCTAGAAATCACTATTAATCTGCTAAGAAGACATAGCTGCAAGCCTGCAAGTGCCCTTAAATCGAGCAGTGTTAATACTATAAACCTTGAAACAAGGAGAGAGTAGCAAAGTGGTTTCTTCCCCTGGGTTGTCATATTGGCTATAGAGTTCAGACTGCTGTCATCCGAAACTAATTCACAATGACTCAATGAGCCAGTAATTTTGTCTAGGCCTAAAAAAAGATGTAGCAAGCAAATACATTGTACAGAAACTATATGTGCTTCTTGCTTCCACCCAAGTGACTATTAAACTACTAACCCATGAAACATTTGCCTCTGGCTTTCGGTACCCACAAGGAGGAGCTATAGGTTAATCTCGAAGATAACCATCAATTCAAAGCGACTTGCATCTTATGCTTTGTTTGGATAACAAGGTAGAAGGGAGAAGAACAGGAGAGAAAGAGAGGAAAGGCCAACTTTATTTTCCCTCCAATTTTAAGGAAATGCTGATGTTTATCCAAACAAAGAAAGTTATTTCCCACCCTTTCTCTCCCATCCATTACTTGTTGTCCAAACATATTGTGAGTCCATAAATAAACAAAGAAAGCTTATTAGCTGTTGCATCATGCTTCAAGCATTTCTGCAATTATGTCCGAAGTTAATGACATTATATTTATATTCTAACCAAACTCGAAAACTAATTTTGTGACATAATTTAATATAATTGCAGAGACACAGCAGCAAGCTAGTCCTTCACAGTAACAAAAACACCCTGCAATTATCCATGCTAACGCACATTATAAACACAAACACCAGATAACATACTATTAAAGCATCACCTTGTTCTTGGCTACAAGAGCCTTAACACAAATAAAGGCTACCCACAATAGACATCAAACTTAGTTCAAACACACATTATAAAGTTTTAACAGATACTTGGACATCTATCCTTATTATTAAACACACCAAAGCTAAAGAGTATTAGATTCACGCACAAACGCAACCTAAAGATGCATGAGGCCAACACCTTTAGAAGCATGAGCTGTGCGAGACTTCCTTGACCAATCCATGGAGTGGAAGTGCAACATAGGAGAAGCAAAGCCCAGTCAGATGAAATACATGAAGTTTTTTATGTGAGAGTGAGCTGGATTTTGAACAGACGGTGTTTCTCCTGAATGAGGCTGTGCTTCATAATACTTTCGTCCTCTGAAAGCTAACAGATCAGCATAGTAGATTGGAGGAACCAGTGAAACAGGCTTAGAACACTTAGCAAAGGTGAAGCACAGGTGATATATGAACTGCTGCAACTTCTCAGGAGATAATTTGTGCTCATCCCACAGGACATGGTAGTGAGTCGGTTTGCTGGTACCAATGCTCCCATAGTGACTGCAGAGATAGAAATCAAACTCTGATGGATGAACAATATCTGTATCAACCACCGTGCCAGGACGTATGTTATTTTTATCATTTATTTTGGTCCCTGCTGGAAATAAGCGTGTCAGGTGTCTTTTCCGAGCAACAATAAGTGTTATGGTAGGATGGTAATCTATTTTCTGCAATTCATCCTTCAGATCCTGAAGCTCTTTATTGAGTACCATATCAAACTGCCCTTCACTGACACCATCACGAAATATCACAAGCTTCTTTGGTTGGACTGTATTTATGTTTTCATAACATTTTATCAGCTCTAGACATATAGATCCAAACCCGTTAATTTCCTCCAGACGATGTTCCTGATAGCGTATTCTGGGAATATATTTGTTTGCAGCTGGCCAATTCATTGAAGCAACAACAGCAGCTACTGATTTACTCTTGAAATCCGAGGGAGCTGGGTGATTGACATCAGCACCAATAAGCATCACATGGTCTGCAGCTTCACCAAATAAAGAAGGTTGATCATTAAGCTCAACAGTGCTACCCCCCAGCTTAGCATTTATCTTTATGCCAAGATTAGCCAGGTACTGGTCCTGCCCTATTTTTGCCTTGTCAAAAAGGCAACACTGGGTAAGAACTCCAATCTTTGTCTCAGAAACCCACTTAATATTCCTATAACCCTCAACCTTACGCGCCATCACACATAATACAAGCTGCAGGTTACTTTCATTAGTTTTGTGTGCCTCACGCTGAACCTGTTCCAGAACACGAGTTACTGAGTCTGCCGTTTTCAATTCATCCATGCTAGCCCATCTAGTACACAGAGGATCCTCCATATGCAACCCTAGTGTCTTGCAACGTCTAACAAGATTCTGAACAAAGTACATCACCGCATCTTCTACCTGAGAATTCCAATGGTTGAATACCACAACAGCCCAGTGCTTAAGGGATGTGCCTTCAACGACTAAATTTTTAACAAGATTCCACTGGCATTTCTCTTTAACCACATCTATAGCTCTTACATAGCCATCTAGATTTCTCAACTTCAATCTTGGCGGCTCCAGTACCCCAGACTTGACTGTTGTCATGCTTCTTGTGACATCAATTCCAAAATTTTTTCTAATATCACCCCTATAAAAATACAGAGAATAATGTCAAAAATAGCATTCATAAAAATGATACAATAAATTTGACTACACAAAATAAAGTTTTTGCATTGGAATAAAAGTAGCAATGGCAAGACAACAAGTACATCGGTTGTTAAATAATGCAAAATAAAAAAAGCCCAACAAATGCTCTATCCGATTTTTGAATACCTTTTCATAGCAGAGCCAACTTTCTGAGATAGAGGGAGCATTATATAAAATTCAGAAAATAGTGCACATATCCTGTATGTGGGTGCCTCAATTGACTAGCATAATCTCTTATTATCGCAAACAAACATGATTAAAATTAAGCATTTCATCACATAATGTCCATCGTCGTATCAGAATGTAGGTTCTAAACTTCTTATCAGTTGCATTTCTAAATTTAGTGTTTGACACTCACAGGAGACAGGACACAGTGTCCTAGACACATGCTTGATACCTTCAGAAGAAAAAAAAAATGTTGATAAAATATTACAGAAGTAAGAAGACTAAAACCTTATAGATGGATTGTTACCTATAATTCTAATAATTGTTCACTAAAAAACCTGTAAATAAGTGTGTCAGCCAATCAAGAAACGCACACAGGAATAAACGACAGCAGCAAATAGGGATCAGCAAAGTAAATAATCATGTATAATAATCCTACCATTTCTTTTTATTGTTCTTGCTCTCACTCTCATTTAAAGTTCATTGCGAATGAAAGGTAACATTGTGTTAATAAATACTCTCTGTCACACAAAAGTTTCCCATTAATTTATCTTGATAACATTTGTTGTTTATATATTCAATTTACACATTAGTAATAAATAGTGCCAAAAGTCAAGTGAAATTAAAAATCTCCACGTACATGTTTCATTTCTCAAAGTGATCAATATTTTATATAACATGCATTTCAAGATATTCAAGCTTAAATGTGTGCATAACAGACTATGAAAAATGTGATACAAGAACCATATAGAAGGAGTAACTGCATTAAACAAGGGTTGTAGCAACATACTCAAGATTTCCATGCTTTTGTTTCACCATGGTGTCGATTTTACTTTTCCTTTGTCCAGGAGGTAAAACTGACATATCCTTCAAGTCATGATCAGCTTGTTTGTCCAGTTTGGACAGATTATCCTTAGGAAACCTCTGGCCTTCAACCAATTTACAGAGCTCTATGGGAACATAATTTACTCTTTTGCCTTTCCCAAATATTAGGCAGGGTAAGTTCTCATGCTCTATGACTGCCTTACCTTTATGCTTTTCCCGATAATCTTTATCATACTTTTCCCGAAAATATTCAAGAAGACTTACAGATCTTGTAGGTTTCTCACCGTCAGGAGTTCCAACAGTGAAGGTAATGTCACGGGCACTTTCGTTTGTCAACCCATTTACAACATATATTGATTTATCAGAACGATGGGTCACTCTAACTTTAAGACCTACCAATGACTTCTCAATTCTCTCCCGATTTCCAAGGAATGCATTAGGGCCGTTAGCATTATCAAACTTCAAGGGACGAAAGAGCTTCGAAAGATATTCTAGTACGTCAATTGAATCATGAAATGCCATAACCGAGTAATCTAAGCATAATGCTAAGCCATTTGAAGTTGGCTTCAGACTCTGCTGAAACCCATCTGATGGTACTACGAGTCCACACCCAAGAGGGTCCTTTGGTTTGATTTCGTAAAAGCTTTTGCCAATGCTGATCATTTTCCTCCTGAAATTCTCCTTCATGACAACATCCAACCCTTGCAATACTTGACGGGGAAGCTCATTTCCACCAAGATTATCATTCAATGTACATAGCTTCAGCGTATCCACATGCTTGATTTTGAGCTTGTATTTGCTGCCCCTCCCATCACCCTCATGAGAAAGCTCCACTGTATAATCTTTATCTGGCTTATGACGCAAAAGCTCTGCACTGTATATGTTCTTCTTGCCATCAAAACCATACTTTTCTATGAGATCTGGTTCTTCTTTTTCAAAGAAGTTTTTGATAATCAAACTCAGAATAGCCTTTGGTATCCTCACAGGGGAGGCACTGGTAGATGTGACGTCAGGCTTGACATCAATATCATAGTGTTCAATTGTAATTTTTGAATCAATTTCGACATGAAAATGATTGGCGAGAAGTTCCACATTTCTTTCCTTTTGTGAGCTACCATTTTCAGGTCGTTTGATAGGCACTTTATCTCCACGATCATAAGCTCCTTTCGACTCTGACGACTTCTTTCCTGAAGCAATACGATTGACTGAGAATGAAAAACGTATTAACACACTTCATTATAAAGCAAAACTAAGCAAGAAGAAAATAATGTACTGTAAGGCACATGCTCTTTGATTCAGAACATTTACAACTACAATACAAAAACCAACTGCCTTGTGCCTTCATTCCATGAATTCTCACAACAATAGGATGCCACACAACTTATATATTGCAATCGAAGGAGAACAAACAAGTCATACCATCAAAACAACAGCATCTGTAGAATAGTGTAATTACTACTTTTCAGCCAATTGAATCATCATACATAAAACCATAACTGACTACCAACAAAATATAAATCCCATTTCCAAAAACCCTTAAACTATGTTACCTCACGAAACAGGCTTGTTCAACATCTCACGAAAAGGAGGAGAGTCTAGCCACATACAACCCCAACAGTTAAAGCTTATTTAAGCCAATGAGGCTAGGCTAATCCTACATTTCTACACTAGTATCAAGAATTATGCATAAAACAAAACGTAAGAGTTTGCGAATTATGAAACAGAGGATCTAAGAAGCTAAATGGAATCAACAAAACATATACAATGAATTTCAATGCAAATAATCCATATACTATTAGTCTATTATTCACAAATCACATATCAATATTGTTAAAAATCACCCAGATGATCAACATTCAAATTCGTAAAAGGTAATAATGGCACAACTAAAATTCAACCCAAACATCACCAAACCAAAGCAGAAAATCAATCCAACAAAATTTCCAGAAAATTAATCAGTATTATATGGTGAACAATGAATAACGATGAAATTATAGCATTATTATTACATGTTAAATGCAAATCATATACAGTAATATCAACCAAACATGTACGATGAATATTCACAAATAATCCATTTAAAATTCGCAAAATCACACATCAATATTGTTAAAAATCATCAAGATGATCAACATTCAAATTCGTATCAGACAATAATGGAACTAACTAAAATTCAACCCAAACAACACCAGAATCAGAGCAGAAAATCAATTAAACAAAATTTCCAGACAATTTATCAATATTATTATTAAAATAATGCAAATCACATTCACAAAACATATACAGTACGATGAATATAATATTCACAAATCACACATCAATTTATTGTCAAAAATCAACCAGATGATTAACATTCAAATTCGTATAAGATAAGAATGGAACTAACTACAGTAATATTCAAACCAAACAACACTATAACCAAAGCAGAAAATCCATCAAACAAAATTTGCAAATAACGACGACATTATTACATTATTATTATAATAATAATTTTTGTGACTTATAACAACGTTTAAAGAGATATACCAGAATCGGGAACAGACTTAGCACATTCTCGCAATTTAACAGCAAAATCATCACCAACATACGCTAGTTGCTTGTTAGAAGAAGATGAACCTTCGCCAGAATACCTCCTACCAGTCCCCATACTACCACCACTCGCCCGCTGCTGCTGCTGAAACTGCTGCTGCTGGTACTGCTGCTGCCTCTGCTGCTGCTGGTAATGCGGTGGTTGCTGCGGCCACTGCTGCTGGAATGGGCGCGGCTGCTGCGGCCACTGCTGGTGCTGCTGGAACTGTGGCCGAGGTTGCTGGTGCTGCTGGAACTGCGGCCGAGGTTGCTGATGCTGCTGAAACTGTGGCCGCGGTTGTTGATGATGCTGGTAATGCTGATTACCACCACCACTACCACGACCGAATCCGCCATGAGTAGCACCTCTGCCAACTCCGCCATGAGTAGCACCACCTCCGTGAGTTCCGCCATAGCCAGCACCTCTTCCACCACTACCACGGCCGCCGCCGCCACCTTGAGCACCACCCTGACTGCCATCTCCACGACCACGACCACGTCCTCTTCCATAACCACCTTCCATTTTTGTTTTTCTTACACAAACTTTTTTTTTTTTTTTTTTTTTTTTTTTGATTTTTTGGTTTTGAGAAAATTGAAAATGTATGTAAGTGATGAAAATGGGAAATTCAACTGTTGTGTGTGTATATATAGGAGAGGAATTCTAGAAGGGTCGGAAGCTCAAAACTGTGAATTTACGATGGTGTCCTTTTTTGCTTGGCGGTTAAGCTTTTGATAATTTCATTCACCATTTTTTTTTTTTAATTTTCATTTTGTGTGCTATGTATTTGGGAAGAAGAAGGAGGGTGACTTAAGTCAACGTTTGTTAGGGAATTAAAGGATTTGTTGCTGACGTGGAAAGAGTAAGAGTGTGTGAGCCTCGGGGAGAAAAGTGACGAAAGCATGGGAGACGTGGGGTGTGACGGTTATTAATAGAATGTATTTGGAGTTTGTTTTTGATTGCGATGTGTAATAATTTATTTATTTAATTTTTTTTTTCCTTAAAAAAAAAAATAAGTTTGTTATGGCCTCCACAACTTCGAGTTGCCACTCATATTTGTGGATTCAATTGGATTTTATGCGAGTTGCGGCATAGCGAGTTGGTTGTACTTTTAGTAATTTATCGGGTTAAGGAGGAGTTAGGGAAAGATAATGAGAAGAATGTGGCTATGTGATAAGCAGGAAATGAAAAAATGGAGAAATAAATGGAACATTTAGAAAGCAAGTGAGTGTGAGAGTAAAGTGTGTAGGTCATGTAATTTTGATTTTTTAATAAAAAAAGGAATAGAGATGTTGATTTATTATTTTACATACAAGGGAGTATATATTATGTGTAAAAAATCTTATTTGGGGAATAACTTTATTATTACAATTTGGAATTATGACCTTTGTTTCTGTATTCATAAATGAGTTTGCTCGAATTTTGGACAAAATTTGTTTGTGAGTGTTATATGGTGAGAAAAATTTAGAGATGCAATTTGATGAGGAGATAAATTGAGATGAATTAGAAATGACACTTTTGTTTATAACTCAATGCACATTAATTTCAATTCCTTAGGTTCCCTAAGTGTCAAGTTTGTGTCAGCCTAATGGGGTTAGAACATCCTCACCCGTTAATTTAATTTATTATTGGCCAATTTTTAGAAATAACTGATTTTTCAAGCTTTTTTTCTATTCATTTTTCAATTATTATAATCGAATACTATCACCAATATTATATTTAATCTTTACATGTCTACTACAATTTTAGCCATTATATAATATTAATCGTTATCAAAGAAAATCAATGTTTAAATGATAAAAATTAAAATAAAATAAAATTATAACTTTTTTTTTAATAGAAATAAAATTATAACTTTTAAACATCACAAAAAAGGAAGAAGCAAGCCAACATTATTATACTACGAGTCTGTTCATATTTACAGAACTGAACTGAAAAATTAAAATGCATAAAAATATATGAAAATGTTTATAAAAAATAATGATAATATATATAGTGGATTGTGGAAAATATAAAGTGTTTTAAAAATAACTCTGTATTTTAAATTATTAAATTTTGTAGTATTATATTTTAAATATATATATAAATAAAAATTACTCTTTAATATTTTACTGTAGTCAATCACATATGCTGCAGTTTCTCAAAAAAAAAAAAAAAAACAAAAAACAAAAAAACAAAAACCTACTTTCTTTAATTATTAAAAAATCGTTTCCTTTAAATTTTCTCAAAAATATTTTATGCTTGAGTAACCTAAATAGTTTACTCACATCAATGTAGGTTATGAAGGCAGTGCACATGATACAACTGTTTGGAGGCGAAGTTTAGAAGATGCAATAATGGGATTCCCTCATCCAACGTCTGGTACAAACTAAGTTACATTGCGATGAATAAGATAGAAAAATCCATTACTTTGGTTAACTAACATTATGATTGTTGTACAAGAAAATACTATGTGGTCGATTCAGCGTATCCTAATACACTCGGGTACTTGAGTCCACACGGAGGACCTGATGTGAGGTATCATTTGCCTGATTTCAACAGAACAGATCCTCCACGAGGAAAGATTGAGCAATTCAATTACTTACACTCTTCTTGTCGAAATGTAATTGAGAGAATTTCTGCGGTTCTGAAAAATAGGTGGAAGGTTCTACAACCTAATTTGATGCTGCAAATGGACTTTGGCTATCAGTTGCAAATAATCGTTGCTTGTTGTACTCTACACAATTTTGTTCGTTTACATAAACTAGGGATTTCATTCACGCACCAAGTTGAAGTCATGGGACCAACAAAAGATCATACTATGTACGATGATAACAGAAAAGCAGCTATGGATATTGTACGAAACCAAATAACTGATCAGATATGGGAGTCAATTCAGAGGAATGCCGAGGTAATGGAGCAACTTAATGAAGAAGAAGAAGAAGACAAAGAACTAACCGATTATGAAAGCTAGTAACTGTTGTGTAGTACTCTCATTTTGTCAATGAGTTCAACTATAAAAAAATGTGACCATTTTGAACGACGAATATAATTAAAATAATTATTATTATTATTATTATTATTATTATTATTATTATTATTATTATTATTATTATTATTATTATTGTCGTCGTTGTTGTAATATGCTAAAACATCTAAAACAAAAAAATTAAGAACTGAACTGAACTGAACTGATTGGAGCTAAACTGAACTGAACTGAAAATAAGTAAATAGGAACAGGCCCTACCTTTATTCTGCCGAGTCTTCTTTAGTTACCAAAGAAAATTAAAAAAGGGAACTATAATGTACAAATTCTTAAACGAACCTGGTTCACACTGATTTATTGTGGACCACTTATATTAGAAAAATTATGGTGTTTTATTAATAAAAAAATATTCACTATAATAAAAATAAGATCACTATGTTGAAATAAAAGTCATTTTGGTAATATATAAGCTATAAGAGGTTAATTTTTTTAATGAAATATTTATATACTGTTCAATATGAATAATAAAAGTCATTACGTTAAAATTAGGGTCATAACGTTATAATCAAGTTCACAATAATATTAAACGTTATACAAGTTTTAATAAAAGGTTACCATGTTAAAAATAAGTTTATTATGTTAGAAATAAAGGTCACTATGTTCAGTATAATACCAGTCACGTGTGTATAAATCTCGGGTCCACAATAATATTATTGTGGACCAGGTTCACGCAAGTCTTTCTGACTATAATGTGGGTACTTTTGTATTATAAAGGGGAGAAATAGAGGAAAAAAATTAATTAAATAAAATTGGGCCCCACAAAATGCGGTTGTGGATAACAAAATGAATAAAAAGTTGTCATAAATGTAATAAAGAAAATGTGCCCGTCAAAAATAAAATAATAATAATAAAGTAAATGTGATTATGTGAGTACTCCGTATGATGCAGAAAAATGGATAAAACGGAAAGTGAGAAAGTCTCAGGAAAACGAAGTTAATATATGTGGAGTATACTATCTCTTGACATGAGAGCTGAATATCTGATAAACATACAACCATTATATGTTGTCCCTACATACAACACCAGTAGAAATTTGACACATCATCAAAACAACGGAGAAAATTAGAAATCAAATATAAATTGAATTTAATGGAAGTTGGACCTATTATTCTAATCATTAAAACATGACAAATTAGTGTTGTATGTAGGGACCACATACAACAATTGTATGTGTAGCCTTTACCTCTTGGCATTGGCATATATGTTTCTTTTATCATTTAATTATCTCTTTAACTAGATTAAGACCCATGCTATGCACGGTTATCTTATATATAAATTTAGAGTTTATTTATTTATTTATTTTTTCTAACTTCTCACCAAATTCCTCTGAAATTCCAATCTTGTAATTTTGTGCATGCAAATTTTTAAATAGAAAGTAACCTGTGTTATTTATTGTATCTGTTTTATGTCAAATCGTTTCAAATAATATGTAACGGAGGTAGTATAATGTTATTTTAAAAGAACACAAAGTCTTATATGTCATGGCTAGCCATCCACATGGTGTGTCCACTCACAATAATAAGGCAATTAATTAAGTAATAGGGCCATAGGGGGTTTCGTGATTAGCAAATGAGGTTACCTTGATGTATGCGGGTTACTTAAACGAAAAAAAGGGTTACTCTCTTTCATAAGTGGAATAAATCTTTCAATTTTTTTTTTTAAAAAAAATAGGGGTTACTCAAATGAACAAATGGAGTTACTTATTTCTAAATTAGCTTATACTCCCTCTGTTTTTAAATACTTGCTCCACTTTCCTTTTCCGGCCGTTTTTAAATACTTGCTCAATTTCCTTATTTAGAAAGCTTTTACAATATTTAATTAATTTCTCTCACCTAGTGGACCCAACATAAATCATATTTTTTTAATTTCATATTCTCTCTACTACTTTTACTTTATACAATTTTTTTATTCTTCCACCCACTCCACTACCTACATATTTTATTACTTTCTCCAATTTCTTCTAAAACTCCGCGTATGGAGAAATGGAGCAAGTATTAAAAAACGGAGGGAGTATCACTTATATAATGAACAAAATGAGGTTACTCTTATGAATAAATAGAGTTACTCATATATAAATAAAGATTATTCTAAAGGAGTTATGTCTTCGTCGTGTGCAATTACTAGATATATAAATGGATCAAATTATGGAGATAATTAAGTCCGGAGATTTGGGTCGTCGTTTTGCCATAGCTAGAGGTACTTACTGTTTAGGGTAAAAATACCCCAAGTACGTGGCCCAATCTCATAGTGACACGTGGCCCAGTAAAAAGGCGACACGTGGCCCTATGAGAGTGAGACACGTGACCACCTGTCAGGGTGACACATGTCAGCCATCTCTAAATACCCTAATACAACATCAGAAAGAGAAAAAGGCCCTGATGACCTCAGGCCCAAATCCCGAGAAACCCTTGAAAGCCGTAAAACGGCGCCCCCCATGACACGTGACGACCTCTGATTGCGCAGCCAATCATGTCACGAGATTCTAGGGCATAAACCCTAGAGGGGCACATGTTCCCACCCCTATAAATACCCCAATCATTTATGATGGGAGGGGTGGATTTTGACATAGCATAAATATAGAGCACTAAAAGCTCCAACTTCTCTCTACTTTCTCTCTCTAGCCTTTTCCGGTTTCCGATCACTAACTTGATCGTCGGAGGCGAATATTCCGATCACCGGAATATTCGTTGTTTTGCAGGTGTCCGAGTCTCATTGTCAGCAGAGCGTGACCAGTATCCGAGGGAATCACAAAAAACCCCGAAACATTTGGCGCCGTCTGTGGGGATACTCGTCCGTTATGGCAATAGATGGTCAGACAACTAATTTTGGTCCTCGTCCAGGCGAGGATGGATATGTAGAAGATATACGTACTACTATACATTCAAGCAATCCTTTGACTGCCTCATTTGAAGAGGCCGAACAACCTCCTGTCACCCCAGCTACCCTAATGGCCGAGCTGACTAAGCTCCGCAAGGAGTTCGCGGCAACTCAGTAAAAGGGGGGAGGAGGCACTTCCAAGAAAGCCAACAACAAGACTAACGCAACTGATGCTGGTAACACCCCATTCCGCCGTCCGCATGGAAGGTCTCCCCGAGTCCCACGGACCAACCTCTTTGGCCTGCTGGCGAAAACACAGTCGGCTGGGGGGAGGGGCAGACAACCGAAAAGAGTTGAGACTGAGCCGTCATAGCGTTTCAAGGACGCAAGAGATTACATTCGGCACAAGCAAAGGGAGAGGGCCGCATACTCTGACACGGCCTCTACCCTAACCATGCCGGATGAAGTCTCCAACCAATCTTTCTCCCAATACACCAACACGGTCGTTTCCAGCAGAATTCAAGCTGCTCATACTATCACTCCCGTTCCAATTCAGCCATCACAATATCAGCCCCCTCAAGTACTCAATGGGTTGATACAGCCAACTCCCCAAGTCTTTGGGCAATATGGGCCGTATGGTCAGATGTTTGGCCAAGCCCCCTACCTGGCCGGAACGTCCGCTCAGCCTCAGCCTATTGATTGGCAAATGCGTTTGTTGAATTTGGGAGATAAGCCGCCTCGGTTTTCGCAAGACATACTAGTGTCCCCTCAACCAGCAAAAGTGAAGAGTGTACTAGTGGGTGCCTATGATGGTACGGGCAACCCAGAGGAGCACATTACCTCGTACAGGAACTTGATGTACTTGCAAAGTGTAGATGATGCTACATGGTGTAGATGCTTCCCGGCCACTCTTAAAGGGGTGGCCCAGGATTGGTTTAACAGCCTTCCAGCTGGATGCATCAATTGTTTTACCACCCTCAGTTTGTTGTTTGTGGGAAACTTCTCATACAACATCCCACCAAGAAAGACACGTCTCAACTTGGCCACAATTGTCCAAGGAAAGAATGAAGGACTACGCTCGTACGTCCAAAGATTTAACCAAGAAAAAGCCCAAATTCATAATCTTCCGGACGAAATGGCTTACTCAGAATTTCTCCGGGGATTAAGGCATAACGGTTTTAAGTTTGATTTGGTAAGAAAAAAGATTCGGTCATACGCAGGTGTATTGCGGGAAGCCGAAGCCTATATTGAGGCCGCGGACTTTTGTTCGCTCACCAAATCAGAACAGCCGGCCAAGGGGGCTGAGAAGAAGCAATCTTCTCAGCAAGACTCGGCCGGTCGAAAGAGAGAAGGAAACAAAAGAAAAGAAATCTGGGTAGCTGATGACAAGCAACCCAAGTCAAAGAAAAGCAAGACGTACGAGCCTCAGTATGAGTTCAACAAGGATGGCTACTCCATTTTGATGGAGATAAAAGACAAGTTTGAGTTTGAGAAGCCCCAGCCTTTGAGAGGCTCGGCCCAGTACAGAAACAAGAACAAGTATTGTCATTACCATAAGGATGTAGGTCATGACACGAACGAGTGTATCAATCTGAAGAGGCTGTTAGATAAGTTGGCCGACAAGGGTCTGCTGAAACCCTATGTGACCAAGTCCAAATTCACCTTCAAACGGACAGACAACACGTCCGAGAAAAAGCAACAAAGTGATAAGAAAAATGACAAGGAAGATGATGGGAATAGCACTGATTCAGGTTTTGTGGCCGTGATATCAGGAGGCTTTGCTTCAGGCGGCCCTACCATGAAAGGAATCAAGCAGGACGCTCGAAATTTGTCAAATGTGATGCAAACGGACGCCGTTAAGGCCGAGCCATTTCCTGAAGTGATCATAAGTGAGGCTGACCGTGGAGAGGTCAGGGCTTTGCATAATGATCCCATGGTCTTTGTAATGAAGATAGCAAATTTGAAGGTGGGACGAATATTGATTGATACGGGGAGTTCGGCCGATATCATCAACCTCTCTGCCTTGAGGAATTTAAGCTTCCCAGAAGATGCTCTCCAAGATATAACTCACCCCTTGGTAGGATTTGGGGGGAATATCATTCATCCAGTCGGACGGATTGACCTTCCCATCCGTTTCGGGCAGAAGGGAGAAGGAAGAGACATGGTCGTCCGTTTCCTTGTGGTAAAAGAGTTAACCGGGTACAATGTCATCCTTGGCCGCCCAACTCTCAATGCAGCCAAGGCGGTCATAGTGCCCCACTTGATGTTGCTGAAGTTTGAAAGGTCGGACGGAAAAATTGGAACAATTCAAGGAAGTCAGAAAATGGCTAAGGAATGTAATCAGCTGGCCGTGAAGCCAACAGCACGCGGCCCAAAATTGTCCAAGCCAAAGGAAGAAGGAACCTCACTCCCAGCATACCAGGTCGGCCAGAAGCGTAAGGCGGCCAGGGCAGAAGAAGCCTAGAAATTAATGACTGTCGGCCGGCCAGATGAGTTGAGGCCCCAGCCGGCCGGCAGCCACTAAGATATAGTGCTTGACTCCAACCACCCAGAACGGACAGTTAGTGTTGGCACTATAGCTTTGGGATTGCTTGGGGATGAGTTGGTTTAGCTGTTAAGAGAATTCAAAGATGTGTTTGCATTTGAAGTTGGTGAAATGCCAGGAATAAGTCCTAACCTGGCCGTGCACAAGTTGGCCGTGAATCCTCTGATAAAGCCTGTCCGCCAGAAGAAGAGGAATCACGGAGAAGAGAGGAATCAGGCGGCCGCATCAGAGGTAAAAAAGCTGCTGGACGCCGGTTTCATTCGGCAATGCTTTTACCCAGATTGGGTGGCCAATGTAGTTCTTGTGAAAAAGCCGAATGGGACTTGGAGGATGTGCGTGGATTACACGGACTTGAACAAGGCATGTCCTAAGGATAGCTTCCCCTTGCCTAAGATTGATCGTTTGGTTGATTCTACGGCCGGACACGCCCTAATGAGTTTCATGGAAGCATACTCCGGATTCCATCAAATTCCTTTGTGGGAAGAAGATCAAGAGAAAACAGCGTTTGTGACCGAGCAGGGGTTGTACTGTTA
The DNA here is from genome assembly GCF_948465745.1 of Chenopodium album. NCBI lineage: Eukaryota > Viridiplantae > Streptophyta > Magnoliopsida > Caryophyllales > Amaranthaceae > Chenopodium > Chenopodium album. The sequence goes on along the minus strand of NC_137855.1, from coordinate 15,282,842 downwards.
CAAAGTTATGCCATTCGGCCTCAAGAATGCCCCTGCTACATTTCAGAGGCTTGTTAATACAGTCTTTAGAGACCAGCTCGGCCGGAACATGGAGGCATACATTGATGACATGATTGTCAAGTCAAAAGAGCCGGCCGATCATCTCAAGGATCTACGAGAAACGTTCACCGAACTCAGGCGGCATAAGATGATGTTAAATCCAAAGAAGTGTGTATTTGGTGTTTAGTCCGGCAAGTTTCTCGGATTTTTGATTGATGAACGTGGAATTGAGGCCAACCCTGAAAAAATTCAAGCCGTCCTTGACATGAAGTCTCCAAGAACAATCAAGGAAGTGCAAAGACTGACCGGCTGTTTAGCAGCCCTTGGAAGATTTTTTTCAAGGTCAGGGGATAAGTGCCGTTACTTTTTTCAAACCATTAAGAAGAAAGCCATGTTTGAGTGGACAGAGGAGGCCGAGGAAGCATTTGTACAGTTGAAAAGTCACTTGTATACATTGCCTCGCCTCGTCAGTCCGCTCAGGAATGAGAAGCTATATATCTATCTTGCCATCTCTGAACACTCTCTAAGTGTCGTCCTTCTTGCTGAAAGGGACGACCATCAGGTCCCAGTGTATTTTATCAGCCATGTACTTCACAATGCTAAGCTTAAGTACCCCCCAATTGAAAATTTTAGCCTGGCCTTGTACATGGCATCAAAGAAGCTGCGGCCATACTTTTTGGTACATTCAATTGTGGTCTATACAGACCAACCCTTGAAGAAGTCGTTCTCAACATTAGAGGCAAGTGGCCGCATGCTCAAGTGGGCCTTGGAGCTCAGAGGTTTTGACCTTGTGTTTGAACCAAGGAAGGCAATCAAGGGGCAAGCCTTTGCGGATTTTTTGGCTGAAATGACACAACCTGATCTTCAGCCGGCCGGGGACCAAGTCTGGAAAGTGTTTGTGGATGGTAGTGCAACAGCGACCGGGTGTGGCGCTGGTATTATATGTGAATCTCCTGAGGGAGACAAGTATGAGTACGCGTTGAGGTTTCAGTTCCAAGCGTCAAACAATGAAGCTGAGTACGAAGCATTGTTGGCCGGCCTAAGGATGTGTAAAGCGGCCGGGGCAACCAAAGTTGAAGTATGCTCGGACTCCCGGCTAATAGTTCACCAAGTCAATGGTGGCTTCGAAGCCAGGGAGCCGGCCATGATGAAGTACATGCAGCTAGTTAAGGATGAGGCCGAGAGCCTAGAACATTTCTCTCTCAAACAAGTTCCTCGTTCAGAAAATCATCAAGCGGACGCCCTCTCCAAATTGGCTTCCTCGGCATCATGTGATACTCCAAGATTAGTGTTTTGGGAAGTAAAGGAGAAAAGGAGCATTGATGCCGAGCCCGTTAAGATAATAGATAGAAGTTCAACCTGGATGGACGAAATTATTTCCTACTTAAGGGATGGAATACTTCCGAACGATCCAAAAGAGAGTTGGCTAATGAAAAGGAGAGCGGCCTGGTTCGAGATGAAGGATGGGGAGTTATTCAAAAAAGCCTTTGTGAAGCCTTACCTTAAGTGTATAACTCCTGAAAGAGGGCATGATGTGTTGGACGACCTTCATCAGGGACATTGTGGCTCACATATTGGAGGACGAGCCTTAGCTGAAAAAGCGACACATTTGGGATAGTATTGGCCGAGCTTGAATGCGGACGCCATGAAAATGGTGAAAAAATGTGACAAGTGCCAGAGATTTTCAACCCTTATTCATCGTCCAGCAAATAGTCTATCAGCCATCAGTAGTCCGCTTCCTTTTGCTAAATGGGGCATGGACATTTTGGGGCCGTATACTCTTGCATCCGGCCAGAGACGATATGTACTAGTGGCAGTAGACTACTTCACTAAATGGGTTGAAGCTGAGGCCGTCCGGGGCATTAAATGGACGGATGTGTCAGCCTTCATTTGGAAGAGCTTAATCACTCGGTATGGGGTACCTCAGTCAATGGTGTTCGACAATGGACCCCAGTTTGAGACGCGCCAACTCAAGGAATGGTTGGGAGACCAGGGCATAACTCATTGTTTCGCCTCAGTCGGCCGACCACAAGCCAATGGTCAAGTTGAGGCCTATAACAAGTTGATTTCAAATAGGATCAAGCGCAAGCTTGAAAAGGCAGGCGGCCTATGGGCAGACGAGTTGGTCAATGTGCTATGGTCCATACGGACAACAGCAAAGAGTTCTACAGGGGAGACTCCATTCTTTTTGGTCTATGGAGCTGAGGCTGTACTCCCAATTGAAATGTACGAGCCCACTTTGCGGGTAATGCTTTATGATGAATCGGCCAATTGGGAGGCCATGAAGACTGCCCTAGACTTTCTTCCAGAAGCTAGGGGCAATGCGGCGCTTAGGCATGAAATTTATCGCTTAAGGATGACAAGGGCATATAACCGCTGAGTGTCTAAGCGGCCGCTCAAAATGGGGGATCTAGTGTTGAGAAAAATGGAAGCTGTTGGCCGTGCCAATGAGGACGGCAAGTTGACTCCAAACTGGGAGGGGCCGTACCGAATCAGGGAAGAAGTCCGAGACGGCACATATCGCCTTGAGGCAATTGATGGCCGTCAGATCCCACGGACAGTGACGGCCATGGAACACTGAAAATTTGAAGAAATATCATGTTTAAGTTTTTATTTCTTTAAGTACTTAGCCAAAAAGCTGTGTATACAGCTAGGTCTACTGACCGAGCCTTGTAATTAAAGCCCTACGGCCACAACAATGTACTTTTGACAAATTAATGAAAAGTCAGGCATTGTTGAACTATTTGTTGTTTTTCTTATATTTATTTGCATATTAGTATTTATGATTAAAGGCCGAATGAAATGATTTACTAAGTTGCTTCCAATATAGCAATACGGCTTATCATTCTTACTAAATGGCCGAAGTGAAAAGGAAGCAAGGTTGCTCCCAATATAGCAATTCGGCCACACACACAAAAAAAAAAAAAACTGATTTAATTTAGAGAGCAATGCGTCCGCCCAATTCTAGGCGGACGATTGAGGCAAGGTATTCCGAACTTGTGTAGAAAGCAAGTGTCCTTTACAAATAGGACAAGGGCATACCTAGGCGTTTGGCCCGGCCGAATAAGGAATCTCTAAGTTGAGATAATACTTGGGGTTCCTAGGGTGCGTCCGAGCGATAGATTCAACGGACTACTCGTACAATGATAGCCGAACGGCCAATTAAATTGATTCGGTGCTTCACCTAGTCCAAGGGCAATCATTACTATGATTTGATTAACTTGCTAAGTCGTCATACCCTTTAAGGCATAAAAACTACCAAGTTAATCAAACCACTTAGAGAATGGACTAGGCGAACACCGAATAAAGGGGCATATCCCTAGGAACGTACGAAAAGGCATAATATTGAGACGTACGAAAATCATTCAAAAAACACAAAATTGCAAAAAAATTGCTAAGTATGAAACAGAGTTGAAAAACCGCTCAAAAAGCGGACAAAATTCTCATTGATTAGACCGCTCAAAAGGCGGCCGGAAATGTTTACAATACCGCTCTAACAGGCGGCTTCAAAAAAAAAAAAGAAGTACAGAAAAGAAAAGTACAAGCTAGGTACAAAGAAAGCTATAAAAAAAAAAAAAAAAAAAAGAAGAAGAAAGCTGGAAAGCTGAGCAGACGACTGCTGGAGGACCTGAGCTCTACTTAGCCTTATTGTCTTTGGCAGGCTCCTCAGCACTTTTGGTGTCCGCGACCGGAGCAGCCCCGTCGTCCGCTTCCTCCTCCTCATCCCCGTCCTCTCCAGACTCGGGGGAAGTAACTACCAGCTCAAGAGGAGGCATGCCGACCTTCTTTGCCTCTTCTCTGAGGTAGACGTACTGAAGCCGCTTCTTGAAGCGTTCCTCATAATAGGCGGCTTCACCTTCGTCCACCATCAAGTCAAAGGCATCGAAGAAGTATGCCTTAAGTCTGTCTTCAGCATTTTGCTCTATGCGGACGACTTCTTCCGCGCTGGGTGGCCGAGGAGTTTTAAGTTGCTCCTCATAGTCCTCAATGGACTTCTTTAAGGTCTCAACCTCGACCTTCAGCGCGTCCGCTTCATCTAGAGCAGACTTAAGGTTGGCTTGGGCCAACTTCAGTTCACTCTTCAAGGCCTCAGACGCCTCGAAGCCCAGCCTCCACTTTTCCTTCTCTAGGACGGCCTCGTCCTTTTCAACCCTCAAGGCCTCCCTGGCCAAGGACTCTTGTTCGAGTGCCTTGCCCAGTTTGACCAGGTCCTCTGTTTGCCGCGCCGCTTTGTCGGACAGCGCGGTTATCTGGGTCTCAAAATGCACCCTTTGGACGGCGGCCGTCCCAGTCATAGCGTCCTCGGCCTTTCTTATTTCTAGCCAAGCTTTCTTCAGCCGCTCGTTCTCTTTATCCTTCCTGTTAAGGAAGGCGTTCAGGCGGAGGAAGAGCTGCGGACAAAAAGAAAGGAAACTTAGTCAAATATGAGAAAATTTCGCTAAGTGTTGGAAAGAAAAAGTACAATGCAAATGAAACGTACCTCAGCGCTACAATTGAGCATGGGGCCGAGGAAGCCCTCATTGATCCCCCGCAGCTTGTCACGTTGCGCTTGGGGGACCGCGCGAACCATGGCCTCGCGCATGGCCTTCCTGTCCGCACCAGTCAGTGACTGGCCGGGCATCCTCAGTTACATCTCCTCTGATATATCTGCGGACGACCGAGCAAGAAGAGTTAGTTAAAATTTACAAGTACAAGTAAATAAAGATGTACAAAAATAAAGAAAGAAGAAAGGCTAACCAGTGGAGAAGCTTGGAGGAGAGAGATTGATGGGAGGAGGCGGCAAAGAGGCCTCCCCGTCGTTTTCTGGACGACCAGCATCAGCATCGCTGGCCGACTGACTGGCATGTAGCCAGTCAGATTTTTTGACTATCTCGACCCCCGCAATCGTGAAGGGGCCGGTCATTTTTTCTGGGGTTGACTTATCCCCACCGTCCGAAGGGACGGACTCATCGTGGACCTGATCAGCAACAGGTTCCACGGGCTTGGAGACCCCGCTTTGTGTCAGCCGGGGCTGTTCTCCTTGAGACTGCGTTGTAGCAGTCTGCGACTTCGCCTTAGCCGCGAATTTTGAAGACGTCTTGGAAGCAACCGTCTTCCTCCTTTTAGATGCGTTCGCATCAGGAGTGGGCATGGCCGGCTGCTTCCTCCTAGCCTTCGGAGTTGAGGAGGACTGCAAGAAACACGATCAAAGTTAGAAAAATTTTACAAGACAAAGAGTATGCTGGCGTCCGTGTGAATTGGGGAAGGAGCTCCCTTCCAGCATGCCTGAACGGACGTAAAGCGTCCGTGCAAACTTAGGAAGCAGGCTCCTCCCAATATAGCAGAACGGACAATGAGGAAAGAAAAACTCAAAAAAATAAACTAAGTGTTTACCTCCTTGAGTTGCTCGTACATCTTGAAACGAGCCTTGTATCTAGCCAAGTCCACCTCGGACATCTCCACTTCCCCTTTCTGGGCCGAGTCAAGCATTGCGTACGCCTCCGCTGCAAAGAGAAAAAGCAAAAGTGTTAGAATATTTTTCTAAAAACTCTACGTGCGTACAAAAAGTTTATATATCTAAGTGTCCACCTTGGGGCATGTTCTGGTACAGGCCGTACGCAGACATGAAGATAGGGTCCCTAAGCCAATTGGCAAGAGGAACCCAATGGCTAGGGACACGTTCAGTTTTGTTACCCCGCTTGACTCGGTTGACCTTGAAATACTCAAGCTGGTGCTCATGGCTAGGATGGATGGGCGGCTTGTCAGGTCTATGGTCTCCGCGTCCAAGTTGAATAGGTTCTGGACGGCACTTGTTCATGCGGAGGTTGAACTCCGCATCTTGAGTTTTGATGCGGTAAAAGCGGTGCTTCCAGTCCCTCCATTTGCTGACACGGTCGACCACGACCATGTAATCCCTGGTCGCACTCAAGATCAGCCAACCATCCACATCCTTTTCCAGCCGAGTGAGTGAGTGCATCTCACAGAAAACTGCAAAGTCTGGCGTGAAACCCTTGCAAATGCACGTCACTAAGTACCCAAAAATATTCATCTAACTGTTTGGCGTCAGTTGGAAGAGGTCGATGTCATATTCGTCCAGAACTGTCCGGACGAATGGATGAAGAGGGAAGCGAAGTCCCACGTCCAAGGCGGCCCTGTACACGCAAAACGCCCGTTTGCGCGGCCTCTCCTCATCCCAGGTAGCCACAGCAATGGCTTTCCTGGGTACTTGTATTTCGAATCCCTCCCCCAAATGGAGGGACTCCTTGTACTTCTCAAAGTCCTTCTTCAAAAACTTCATGGCCGTCTCCCCAACCGTACAGGCGTATGGGTCCCTGAAGTTGTCAATATTGGCGACGTTTTCCTCGGCCGCCACCTCACCTTCGGCCGTCTCACCCACGGCCTCTTTCTCAACTTCTTCTTCTTCCATTTGGTGAGAAGGAGCACTCCCAAACTCTGAAGACAGCACCCTGTCCAGGTCTGCTGCCTCGGCCGAGCTTCGGCCTCTTGAGCTTTGTACGCCCATGGAAGAAGGAACGCCCTCCTCAACTAATGGACGCTTGCCTTTGTCCTTGGCAGCGTCCGCCTGATTTCCCGAAGGAGGGGCGCTGCGAATAGGCAGGACGGACGGTTCTCTGATTGAGATTCCCGTCAAGGGTCTGTCCGCCCCGCCCAGTTGAAGCAGAGGTTGAGAAGAAGAGGGGACGGACGAACCAGAAGCGTCCGCCCCAGGATTGGAAGGATTGTCTTTGCATGCTACCAGTTCGGCCCCATCCATGACTGAACTGGAAAATTGAGGGAACCTAAGTTCCGGTGCAGGAGCGGACGAGGCGCCTTCAGCTTGTAGGCGTTCCTCGAAGGAAGAAGTGACCTCCACGGCCAAGTGATGAGAGCCAGTGGAGGCGGTCGTTATTTGGGTGGTGGAGTTAGTCTCCACCATTGTACTTGGGTTACTAGGGTCATAGGGGACCCTAGGATGAACCAGACTGCCGTCTGGGTTCCTGGCCGCATGACGCTCACGCGTACGCATTGTTCTTGCCATTGCCTGTTGGGACAGAGAAGAATAAGTGGGGGTGAGTATGTACACATCAGACATAGACTCACTCCAAGGAGGAGACAACTCTTCTCCGTCCACTCTAGACTCCTCAGTCCCAGGCGAACGGCCGGCCTCATGAGGAGAGTTGGACGAAGCCGAGTATGGATCCAGAATTGAAGTAAAAGAAAAAGAAAACAAGTAAAAATAAAGGAGAAAATGTAGACGGCCTACCTTTGTACGTTCTGAAAACTTTGAAGGTGGTGGTGAAGTTCTTGAAGGTTGACCGGAAAACTCAAAAAATGCCCGGAATACTCAAACTCACGGCGGCGCTCTTGAAGATTAAGGGAAAAATAACTTTCTCTCACTAGAATGCTCTGACTTCTCTCTAGAATTCACAATTGGGTAAAGTGTGAAAATGAGAATTCACTTCCCATATTTATAGAATGAACTCATGGGGGCAAAATGGTAAAATCATTTTTCCCGCCTAAACATTCAAACGGTAATTTCTTGAGAAATTACTCGAAGAAAGGGACAGAACGACGTTAGGGTTCTGTTAACTTGTGAAAAAGATCAGACGGACAATTGACGGCACGTCAAAGTGAGTTGAAATGAGTTAAGTGACAAATTCAAGAGTTTTACACCTTCAACACTTAGTCTCCAAAACTCGAGAATATCTAAGAGGAAAAAAAAACGTCCGCCCAGTTCTCAGACGTTTAGTCCAAAAGGAAAAATTCAGACGTACGAAGCATGATTAAAGAGCCAGAGAGTACGTCTGAAATCATGGAAGCCCAGTTTATCTCAAAGAAAATATGTGGACGCTCTGGGTAGTTAGGAGATAAGCTCCTCCCAGAGTATCGGAACGTCCAGCCTCATTGCTGTGGCCGCTCTGGGTAGTCAGGAGATAAGCTCCTCCCAGAGTATCAGAACTGTAGGGATTTATAGGTACTACGCAGCGGAAATAAACATGAATCATATTCATACAGTACCTAATCCAAGGATCTAATGCATAACACATAAAGAACAAATAATTGTACCTTTGAAGCGTGATTCCACGTGCGATCGAGCAAGAACAAGGGAGATAAAGAACCCTAAGCGTGATTCCTCTAATTGGTCCACGGGCATAAGTTAAGACCTCCACTAATGCTAGTTAGTTGCAATTGAAACCTTCAATTGACCTTCTATGGAGAAGAGCGACATACTAACCAAGAACCACCACGAACCACCACACGCGCCACCAAGGGGTGGCCGGCCGTGAGTCCAAAGGGGGAGGAGTGAGAGCCGTGAATGTCAGAGAGGATTAGGGTTTTGGGACTGGTTGCCTTGATGTCAAAATTCACTGTGTGTGAATTATGACTGCTTGCTTCAAACCCTAGGCATGGATCTTATTTATAGATCTCATCTCTAAATAAGTGCCCATGTCAAAAGCCCAAAACCTAATTCCAATCTAACTATGCTAGCCCAATCCAATTCATGATTAGTTAATTGCTCATGACGCCCATTAATGGGCCTCTTACTTGCTTAACCCAATACCCTTGTGTGTGACCAATATAGGATCCATTCTAAAGGGCTTTGGACTATTTGACTAGTCCAAAGATCATCTCTCATAGTCCAAAGATCATCTTTTGGATGACGCCCCAAAAGAACGAACTTATTATCTCCATAATAGTGATCCTTGATATATCTAGTAATTGCACTTATCGAAGACATAACTCCTTCAAGAACGTCCAGCCTCATTGCTGTGGCCGCCCTGGGTAGTTAGGAGATAAGCTCCTCCCAGAGTATCAGGACGTCCAGCCTCATTGCTGTGGCCGCTCTGGGTAGTTAGGAGATCAACTCCTCCCAGAGTATGAGGACGTCCAGCCCAAAGTAAGTGGACGTCCAAATGAACTCAGAGGTTAAGCCTCTCTCAGAGTACGAGAACGTCCAGTACAAAGTATGGACGTCCAAATGAGCATGAAGCCAAACTCATTCCAGACTACGAGGACGTCCAGAGCAAAATATATGGACGTCCATGTAGCAAAAAGAGCCTTGAATCAAAAGTATATGGACGTCCAGGGCAGATGGGAGGCAAACCCAACCCAGAGCACCAGGACGTCCAAAATGCAAGATCAGAGGAGGCGGCCAGTAAGTGTACGAGCCACCCCCTCTGAGGGGCAAATGTTTAGGGTAAAAATACCCCAGGTACGTGGCCCAATCTCATAGTGACACGTGGCCCAGTAAAAAGGCGACACGTGGCCCTATGAGAGTGAGACACGTGTCCACCTGTCAGGGTGACACATGTCAGCCATCTCTAAATACCCTAATACAACATCAGAAAGAGAAAAAGGCCCTGATGACCTCAGGCCCAAATCCCGAGAAACCCTTGAAAGCCGTAAAACGGCGCCCCCCATGACACGTGGCGACCTCTGATTGCGCAGCCAATCATGTCACGAGATTCTAGGGCATAAACCCTAGAGGGGCACATGTTCCCACCCCTATAAATACCCCAATCATTTATGATGGGAGGGGTGGATTTTGACATAACATAAATATAGAGCACTAAAAGCTCCAAATTCTCTCTACTTTCTCTCTCTAGCCTTTTCCGGTTTCCGATCACTAACTTGATCGTCGGAGGCGAATATTCCGATCACCGAAATATTCGTTGTTTTGCAGGTGTCCGAGTCTCATTGTCAGCAGAGCGTGACCAGTATCCGAGGGAATCACAAAAAACCCCGAAACACTTACGATCTTTGGACTAGTAAAATAGGCCAAAGCCCAATTGGATGGATCCTATAAGGTCACACAAAGGGGCAAAATCAAGCATTAGAGGACGAGGCCCATCATGGGCCTAATCACTCTAGGTGGCCGGCCATATGGAGGATTAGAAGTGATTTTGGGCTTCGTGCCCTTGTCTAATTATAATGAGATTATAAATAGGCTAGGTGGGTGCCTAGGTTTGCATAAAAAGCAGTTTACGTGGTGTCTCGTGGTGGTGGTGGTTCGTGCGGTGGTCGGTTGTCCGAAAAGGTGGTGATCGCGGTTTTCCTTAATCACTCGACCAATCTAGTATTGGTGGACGGCTCGTTCGAATCTCGTGGACTAAGTAGAGGAGCAAAACTTAGAGCTCTATTCTCTTCCTGATTTGCCTGTCGAATAGCTACGTGGAATTCACGCTTCAAAGGTATGATTATGTGTCTTGTGTGTTATGCATGTGATTCTTGGGATTAGGTGCTTAATTGAATATGATTCATAATATTTCCGCTACGTAGTACCTATAAACTCCTACATATTCTTATTAAGCAATGTGGCCACACCATGTGACTAGCCACATACATGACTTGCTCTTAAAAGAAAGTCATGTAAATACATTTTTCATTGACGTAGTAAATAAAAAGAATTGAGGATGGAAATAAAACTGTAGGGATGATTATTATTTATTTATTTGAAAAAGGGTTGGCTAGCTCAAAATTTTTGCATATGAAATAACATGTGTCATTTTTGTGTTCATTTTAATATTATCTTATTATTAAATACCCTATCTATGGATTTGTCATTTTTTTTTGTGTAGTTTTGATGATCTAAAAACAATATGAATGGTTAAGAAAAAAAAAGGTCAAAGATTAAATTTCTTAGCATATCTTTCATGATTCATGTGTCAAAAACATGTGTAGCAAATTTTTTATACACACTTAGACCCTGTTCTTTAGAGCTACTCTGCTCTGCTATGTCCTGTTCAGCTCTGCTTTGCTCTACCCTGCTCTACTCAGTCCTGCCCTACTTTGCTTCGCAGTGCGTGGAAGCTTAGTCCCTACTCTGCTATGTTATGCTCTGCTCAGCGCTGCTGAAATCTGCTCTACTCTGCTGTGTCCTGCTCTGCTTTGCCCAGAAGCTCAAAAGAACAGGGCCTTAATATGTTACTATACATAGTGTAGTAGAAAATAAGCTCAATGCTTGATGTCAATTTTATTTAATCCAGTATTACATAAATATGATAATTTCTATTCTATATTATAAATTAAAGCTCTTTGACTGAAATACATTAAAAAAATCATTATTAATTAGCAAATAATATAAATATAAGAAGTACTACGAATATTAAATAGCTATTAATAATCTATAAAGTCGATACAAATATATTTATTTTCAGCAAATAAAGTTGTTAATGAAAAAAGATATAGAAAGAAGATGTATAAATAGCATTTTTATTTGAAAAATGTCTTAGGAGGGAAAAAAAACACCATAAAATGACATGTGTCATTTATGTGAAGGAGTTATGTCTTCGATAAGTGCAATTACTAGATATATCAAGGATCACTATTATGGAGATAATAAGTTCATTCTATAGGGTCGTCAATGTCTGGTGTTAGATATGATAATTGATCTTTGGGTTAGTTAAATAGCCCAAAGCCTTATAGAATGGATCCTATGAGGTCACACAACAAGGGTATTGGGTTAAACAAGTAAGAGGCCCATTAATGGGCCTCATGAGATTATGACATACCATGTAGAGTGTTGGGCTAGAGTAGTGTGTTTAGGATAAGGGTTTTGGGCTTTTGACATGGGTTCTTATTTAGAGATGTGATCTATAAATAAGATCCATGCCTAGGGTTTGCAGTAAGCAATCATAATTCACACACTGTGAATTTTGACATCAAGGCAACCAATCCCAAAACCCTAAACACTCTCCTCACTCACGGCCCTCTTCTCTCCCCTTCACGTCCGTACGTGCGGTGCCCCTCATGGTGGCTCGTGGTGTTCGTCGTGGTGGTTCATGGTTAGCTCGTGTCTCTCTTCTCCGTTAAAGGTTGATTGAAGCGTTCAGTCACGACTAACTAGCATTAGTGGAGGTTTAACTTGTGCCCGTGGACCAAGTAGAGGAATCACGCTTGGGGTTCTTTATCTCCCTTTGTTCTTGCTCGATCGCACGTGGAATCACGCTTCAAAGGTACAATTATTTGTTCTTTATGTGTTATGCATTAGATCCTTGGATTAGGTACTGTATGAATATGATTCATGTTTATTTCCGCTGCGTAGTACCTATAAACTCCTATAGTGGTATCAGTTAGCCTATTGCATTTACGCATATTGCCAATAATTCTTTGATAATCCACAATTTTAATTCAATTAGGAGGGAGAATATTTAATTATGGGTCAATTATTATATTAAATGTGATTTAACTCTTGGAATTGATTAAATGTGATTTAATAATGCTCAAAATAGCCATGAAGAGATCCGATTTTTGCCTATTATGCTCGAAAATTTCGACCCCCCAAACCCTAATTTCGAAAATTTCGAAACCCTAACCCTAAATTATGAATTTTATGTTTTGGTTTTGATTTAATTCGTTTACTATGTAATTAATGAATTTAATCTATTTGATTTCATGATAAATTATGAATTTTTCATGATCAAATTATTTAATTTAAGAGTTAAATTGAATTGGGGATTAAAATTCATGAAGAACCCTAGTTTTAAAATTAGATTGTGAATTTAATTTTAATTGGATGAATTAGCATAAAAGTTATGTTTTAATTTATCATGGACCACATGAATTTTATTTAACAAAAGTTGTTGATTAAAATTGAAATCAATAAAAAAAAGGGTTTTAGCAGCGGCAACCGCGGCTGGGTGGCGCAGCCACGGCGGCTGCCGCTGCAGGTGGTCCGGAGGGAGGGGTGGGATGGGGCAGCAGGTCGGGTCAGCGAAGTGCAGCAACAACAGCACCGTGCAGCAGTTGCGCGGCGCTGCTGCTGCTGCTGTGCACCGCTGCAGTGCAGCGTACACCTCACGGTGTACGGCCATCGTGGCCGGCTTCGGCTGGCCACACCACGGTGGCTGGTGCACGGTTTTTCAAAAAAAAAAAAAAATCAGTTTTTGAAAATTTATTTCAGAATAATTATGAATTATTTTGGGATAAAATCATTTTTATTTTGGATAAGTTAAAATATTTTGAAAATATGATCTTTTATTTTAAAAGATAAAATTGGTTTTATTTGGATAAAATCTTTTATTTTAGGATAAAATCAAATATTCAAAAGTTGTTATATTTGATATTATCCATATTTAAGTTGTTAAATTGGTAATTATCCTAAATTAAAGTGGTTAATTATGGATAAGAATGATTAGGATATTCTGAGCATATTTAAAAAGGATAATAATTGATTTAAATAATGTGATTATCCCATAATTATTTTTGGATATAATTGATTTAAAATTTTGTGATTGGCTTGTAATTAGGATAGAATTTCCTAACTTTGTTAGGATAATCTTTGAAGATAAATATGATTTATCTTTTAAGATTAAAATAAGATTTGATTCTATCTCATGACTAATTTAGAATATATGATATTTTATTGATGATCATGAATAATATATGATATTATCTAATTGCTTTAATTAAAATATGAGATATTTAGATACCATGTTTCCTTAATTATGATCATTCGATGTTATAGTTTAGGAAAGCATGATGAGTGATTTATTATGTGGCAATTTTATAATATATGATGTTGTTTATTGCTATATAATGACTAGTATGGCCCAGTAGATTGCTAAATACGATCTGCGCATCGTGATGTATTTTTGTAATCTTAGTACGGTCTACGTACCGATAAAGTATTTTTTGTAATTTTATTTTATTTTATTTAAGTAGTAGATAGAATAGAGTAGACTTACAGGTTGCAGATAATCCAAGAAGCCCATGAAGTGAAGGCCCAAAGGAGCAAGGTGGATGAGATCCATGAAGATTCAAGTGGGAGCCATTTACTTTATTAGTTTTCTTAGGATTAGGGGCCATGATATGTCTTATTTATGCATTCAGTATTTTATGCATGTTAGATTTTATTGATGTTTCGTGATGATGCGCTAGAGTTCACTATTTTATCACAACATAATAATTCTAGATCCCAGTAATATTGAGGCAGCTTTTCCAATTAAAAACCCGATGAAACCTTTGACATATATGATGGGTCATGCCAAAGCTGGGCATCATATTTTTCATTGGGGAGTGGGGGTAGGACAAATTCTACACTTTTAATTGGTTATACTCAACAAGGTTACCTAAAGATAAAGTTTAGAACCTTGAAGCTAAGGGTAATAATTAAACATGTGATGGTTAATTATTCAACCAAGAGTTACAAGAGTTGTAATCAGTAAAGAGTTTACTCACCTTGAAAATGTAATGGTTGATGGCAGGGCCAAAGTCCGGTCAATTATTGCACGAATAAAGGATCTTGGAATCATTTATTTCAATTGGGATCAATTTACATTGAATAAATGTTTTAAAGTTACCAATTTAATTCGCTTATGGTACTTTAAATTTTAATAAACATAATTGAATTTTGCGTTTACTTATAAGTAACATATCGTTCTAATTTTATTTTTATATATAATCTCCTCGATTGAAAATAAAGTTGAGAAACGTTCTCAAAAAGTTTAAAAGATAATCCATAAACCTATATTCCAATTTTGCTAAGATTGTTCTAAAAGGCAAGTTTTAGAAATTCATGTCACAGGTCTAAGGTTGGTTTTATTTAAAATGTTTGAGTAAAATGCCAACACATCTTCATTTTGAAAAGTGTTTCAAGGGACATAATGAGATGAAGAGGTACAAACCCTCTAAAAGACAAGTATAGAAGTCCAATAAAATCTCTTATCTTCAATATGATTGAATATAAGAAAGTGATTGGAAATCTCTATGATCAAAAGTTGATCAAATGACAGTATTCTTCATCTACTTTATGTAGAGTTTAATACTTGATTAAACTCAAATACAAATAATGATAGAATAGACTTAGCAAAATCATGAAAAGTGCTTAAAGTAGTTGAGCAAGGTATCATTTTGAACCTAAGAGAAATGTTCTAAGTGGCTCAAATGGAAAGGTTTAGGAATATATGAGGATTGCATTAAGAAGTTACAGGCCAAGAAACGCAAACAAGTTGCTACTTCTCAAACCTAGAACTACTTACATGCTAAAAGTTGCTATGAACAACAAATGTTTCAAATTAAATGGACCAATTCCAATTGATTAGAAGCTACCTCATATAGTCGGAAGATAAAAGAATGGAAATGTTCCAATTTAAGAAGTATATTATAGAAATTGATTTAGCATATTGCTACTTCTTGGACATACGATGTCTTGTTTAGATCACTTGTTGCACAATGTGATTGAACTAAAGGAAGAAGTTATTGCTAAAGGAGGAATAAATCTACAAGTTTAGAGGAAAATGTTGCTACTTCACAAGTAAAATCTACAAGTCTGGAAGCAAAAGTTGCAACTTTACAAGTAGAACCTATATTTCACCTTACGTTGTTGTTGGCTAGAATTAAATAAATGTTATTCATTCTTGCCATTATCAAAACACCATTCAATGTTAGTAATGACTAAGCATCGAAGATTCAAAAACGTGGAATAAATGTTATTCTATGCTTCTTTGAGTCATAATGTGTTTTGGATTGCTAAATAGGTTTAAAGTTCTATATGATAGAAATAGTTAAACCATTTCTAAATATATAAAAATTGTCTCTAATATGTCAATTAATTCAAATGAAAATGAAAATTGCATGCGGAAGATCCAAAGGGATGGACTTTCAATATCATTGAATTATGAATCCATTGATATATGTAATTATCATTCTAATTTGAAATTTTGACTAAGTCACTATTTAGAGAAATGATGATGAGAACTCGAGGTCGAATACATATCGATGTAAGAAAACCAAAGGTTCAAAGGCTAAAGACGGACAATGAAACTTCATTTATGATACGATCATTACTTGTGCTTAGTTGAAGCATAAGAGTGAAACTTTGAAAAGTTCAAAATTTTCAGTATGAAGTTCAGTATCAACTTGAAAAGATAATGATTATATTACAATATGATTGTAATTGTGAAAATTTAAGTCGAGACAGGTACTTGGCAACACATTCAAAGTATTGTGATATGATCGTAATAATGAGAATTTAAGCCAAGACATTGATAAACATCCAAGAGTTGTGAAATCGTTTTACAACAAACTCCGAAAGAAAACCTTATGAAATGTTCATAAAAAGGATCTATCAATCTATATGGGATATGTTTTGATAATGGATGTAAATTACCTATCTTCCAACCATTGTTCAAGGGATATACTTTTAAGATAAGCTACAAGACTAAACAAACTACATACGTCAAATCAAATGTAGCAAAGGCTTCATATGTGATATGGATAAGAAAACTTCTTATTAAGTCTTTCTACAAAGCAAGGAATAAAACATGTATTAAACCGTTTGATGCACGTTCGATTCCTATATAGAGCACGGGGTACTACTACACAAACCATACTTAGCACAAAATGTTTGTTGCTCAAGTAGGTGCCCTTATGGAAATTGTTCCAAAAGGTCAAGTGGGAGTAGTATAAATCTCGAAAGAGTTCGAAAAAAGCAACAAACAAACATGGTTCAAACCATGATTGGTTCACCCTATGCTAAATATGCCTCCTCAAAAGGCAAGTGGGAGTATAAGAATCTCGAAAAGTTCGAGAACCTTGAAAGAGTTCAAGAAAAGTGATTTCGAAAATCTCGAAGAAATTTGAGAAGTTATCGAATAAAAGCAACAATATGAGCATGATTCACCTCATGTTACAAATGACAACGTAACGCGTGGTCTCATTAAGTGTAATGGGATTAATAACCATGTGTCGAAGGTAGTACATTCCAAGTACAAATCCTCTATTGTCGTTTCTCATTGAAAGCTAAACAAAGTTGTTGTATGAGTTTCAATTGTTGCATAAGAACCCACAATGATGACTAGCATATGTAAAACTTAGTCAAAGAAATATGATTTCATATTGACTAAGAGTTCTAAAATATTGATTTTGGAACATTATGTTTATGCAAGTAATAAAGATGATTTGACAAGTTATGACTCCAAGTGGTTTAAAACCATGAAATCTGAAATAGATTCTAAGTCTATAAGCAAGTGTATGACACTTGAATAGTTTGCCTAAATTGGGTGAAACCCATTGTAAGCAAAGCAGACAAGAAAGAAAAATGTTTTCTAACTAAAGCAAAGACTTCTTAAAGGATTCAACTAATTCATAGTATGACTATGATTACGATGAAACCTTTACATTAGTCATGTTGCAAAGATCTATTAAAGATACTTTAGTGATTTCTACCTTATGAGATTTGGTAGATGGATTTCAAAACGCTTTCTTGAAATTGTTCATGAAATAAGATTTGTATATGATACAATCAAAAGTTTGGAGATCCAATAATCCTAAGGATGCATAAAAGATCCATAATGGATTGAAGTTAGCATCAGGGAGTTATGTTCCTAATTTTATGAGTTAATCAAATCGTTTGATGTTCTCGTAAAATGACGAAAAGGTCTTGTATGTACAAGATGTTTAGTGGGAGCTATGAAGTCTTCTTGGTCTAGTATAAAGAGCAATTATTCATTGCTTGAAGAGTCAATTGGTGGGTAATGCATTTTGTATGAAAATCTTGAAGAAGAAGATGAGTACATTTGGGATTCAAGATCTATATAGATAGGTCTCGAAGGATGTTTGAGTTTTGGTTAAGAAGCTTATATTGATAAGATTCTTATAAGGTTCAACATTATATTGAAAAGAGTTTCAATCCCATGTGACATGGCACGTTGCTTAATGATTCAATACCTTGAGAAAGGTTGATGAAAATAAGACTTTGAGTGATGATCCTTATGCAATTCGCAAAGGATGCATCATGCATGCCATGGACTATACTCGTCTATTTGATTCACGTGTTTTTAAAGAACAAGTGATGATAGATTTCAATCGAAATCCAATGTAACGGTGGAATACAAATTAGAAATTCCTAAGTTCATTCCTTGCGAAAGGGCGAAGGAAAATTATTAGTGTATGGAGATGAAAATGATTATAAGATTTAGAAATTGCAAAATTCATGTTTATGAGAATGTCTCATGAACTCTACTTACTGAACCCCTTCCATGACCAAGGTATGAGAGTCATACTAAGGTTTTTGGATTGAAGCAAGTTATGTAATTTTAGTTGTGTATGTTTTGAGAAAGCATATTACAAAAGTATATACATAAGCTTGCAGAATTATGTTTATCAATTGAAACAAAGTTTCAATCTTATTTAATCGTGGTTTCAAGATTAAATAAAATGTCCAAAATAATTATGAATTGATGGGCTCACTAGGTTAATGACCTTTTGAATGAAACCCCACAGGTGAACTAAATTCGTATATTATTTGAGTTCCTAGTTCGGAATCATTAAACTGGACATAAATGATTTCTATAATGGACTAGCATGTTAAGATTGATTGGATAGCGCAGTTTCATGGGCTATAGGAGCGTAGTGATGCTCGGTCAATCACATGGATATGCATGAATGATGCATGATCGAACTATAGACCTACTTTGAAGTTCAAGTATAGAGCTTCCGGATATATTAGTGGATTCCTTTGACATGAGTGGAACATTGATCTCATTCAATGGATGTTATAACTGTGGTACATTCAAACGTCTGCCCGTAACTGGAGATTATAAAGGGTGTTTCCCGGTTATTTCAGAAGTTGAGTGGGAGCTTTGGTTGCCATAAGATTGGATTGAGTCTACCTATTTAATTAGGAATGTGTCTTGGCCCCTTAAAGAGGGAGAATTAAGAAAATGCATGGCCGTGCTCAAATGTGTTACATAGTAACCATTTGTTTTGTAATTCTAACTCAGATTTCAAGAAAAGATTTGTAGATTAATATGATCACGACATAAGATGCAATCATATTATCAAATCGACACACATTGACTTAAGGAATTTGAATATTGCCCACTTGTCTCAGACAAGTGGGAGATTGAAGGAGTTATGTCTTCGATAAGTGCAATTACTAGATATATCAAGGATCACTATTATGGAGATAATAAGTTCATTCTATAGGGTCGTCAATATCTGGTGCTAGATATGATAATTGATCTTTGGGTTAGTTAAATAGTCCAAAGCCTTATAGAATGGATCCTATGAGGTCACACAACAAGGGTATTGGGTTAAACAAGTAAGAGGCCCATTAATGGGCCTCATGAGATTATGACATACCATGTAGAGTGTTGGGCTAGAGTAGTGTGTTTAGGATAAGGGTTTTGGGCTTTTGACATGGGTTCTTATTTAGAGATGTGATCTATAAATAAGATCCATGCCTAGGGTTTGCAGTAAGCAATCATAATTCACACACTGTGAATTTTGACATCAAGGCAACCAATCTCAAAACCCTAAACACTCTCCTCACTCACGGCCCTCTTCTCTCCCCTTCACATCCGTACGTGCGGTGCCCCTCATGGTGGCTCGTGGGTGTTCGTCGTGGTGGTTCATGGTTAGCTCGTGTCTCTCTTCTCCGTTGAAGGTTGATTGAAGCGTTCAGTCACGACTAACTAGCATTAGTGGAGGTTTAACTTGTGCCCGTGGACCAAGTAGAGGAATCACGCTTGGGGTTCTTTATCTCCCTTTGTTCTTGCTCGATCGCACGTGGAATCACGCTTCAAAGGTACAATTATTTGTTCTTTATGTGTTATGCATTAGATCCTTGGATTAGGTACTGTATGAATATGATTCATGTTTATTTTCGCTGCGTAGTACCTATAAACTCCTACATTATGGTGTCTGTTTTAGTATTATATATACAAGCTAAGAGACATACGCAATGCGTGCATGTGCAATATAAAAAAAATCTATCAAGCTCGATTTTTTTCCAGAATGTTATCCACCTTATTCTATTAATAAAATAAAATATTTAGTGGGTTTAAAAATTATTGTTGTTAAAAAAAATATAGCTATTATAAGACCATATATTATTAAAACATATATGTCTATGAGTTCATAAGACTAAATATAGAGTATGAATTATCTAAAAAAAGGATGGTAGTTTTTATAAAAGGTGGTGGTTTTTTTAATTAAAAAAAGACAAGGAAAAAACAAAATGAGAAGGGTATTTTGGAAAAGTGAAATTTATCACCCAAAACCCATTCTCACTTTATTATTAACTAGATTTATATAACTACGTTTATTATTAATAATATTCTCATAAAGTTGACTATTAGAGCAACTCTAATAGTTGTAGATAGGGACTTGTTTGCAATTTTCAAAAGTCTTTAGCTATGAATTTGACCGGTCAAGAGCTAAAAATACAATTAGTTTAGTCAAGCAAACTTGCTTGAGAAAAAATTCCTTCTGTTCCTTATTGAGAAAGTCAAGTTTATTTAATTATCAAACTAGTACTCCTTCTGTTCCTTATTTACATTCTTGCTTTTCTTTTTGGGTATTTCAAAATTACATTCTTACTTTTCTTTTTTAGTAAGTAAATTTGTACCAAATATCCCAAATTATCCCTATTTTTCTGTTTTGTAATTAATGTTCTCTCTAATTTCTCACTCTTATTTTCTCATTCTCACTCTTATTAATGTCTTTAAAAAAATCAGAATCCATGCATGTGTATCACTTTAGATGAATATGATTGATCCTTTTATTTTTCACCAAAAAATGTTATTTGTCCTTTTTCTTTTCAAAGGATTAATGACATATGCATCATTAAATATTATTCAATCTTTGTTTTATTCAAAGACACCAATTAATGTCTTTTAGTTCCCATTGTACTTTTTTTTTGTAATTGTTCTTTGTTTTATTCCAAGTTTCTAATTCCCGTGTAATTTTAGAAATAAGAATATAAAAAAGGGACGGAGAGAGTAACTAAAACTTGGGTACAAAATAACTATAAAGAGTGTTAGCGTAAAATCATATGTGACATAATTTAACAATTAGCTTATCATTGGAGATGCTCATATCTTCTTTATCTAAATTGAAGTATTATGTATTATTTAAAAGAAAAATAGCATTGTGTTATTTTCACTAAATTTAAGTGTAATATATATATGAAGTATTCTACTTCGTACAAAGTTTATTAATACAATACACTTTAACTATTACTTACAAAATAAATATGTAGTGTAAAAGAAGTTGGTTATATACTACCTCCGCTTCTTATTACTCGCAACAAATTCCTTTTTTGGAAGGTTCACATTACTCGTAACAACTTACTTTCTTTCCTTTTATGGTAGGTTTTTTCTTATAAATTGACAATTTTACCCTTACTTATTTTATAACTCACAACATTACTACTCCTAATCCCCATTAAAAAAGATTCCCTCCCTCACTTTCTCTCTCCTTCACATGGACCACTTTTCTTTCCCTCCCTTTTAACTCCCCTAATACTTTACCCCTCCCCTTAATTAATCCCCCTTCAATCTTTTGCCTCGGCCTCCGCAATCTTGTACTTTGTTGCGAGTAATAAGAAGCGGAGGTAGTATACAAAATTTAAACTATAAACCAAATAATAGCAATCACTGCGGTTAGTGTAGGCTATGTAGTCTTTGGAATGATTGTTATGTGGGTTATGTGGATGCAATCGGTGTGGGTCGATGGTTAGTGACTTGATGTAGTAGGTGGTTAGTTTGGATTGAGAGATAATTATATAAGATCATGAGAGAGAGAATTGGATGTAGGATTGTGGACAAATTATCAAACTCAATTGAAAATCTATAGTAGATTTTTTTTATAGAAAATCTATAGTAGATTTTCATTTTCAAATAAACATATTTTCAAAAAAAAAAAAAAAAAAAAAAAAAAAAAAAAAAAAAAAAAACCAATAGGTCGAGCGTTCGGGTTTGGGGTTGAGCCTGAATTGACCAGCAAATTTACGAGTTGTACATGTTCTAGCTATTTTGGGCTTCGAGTCAAAATAAATTGTTCAAGGTCCAAAAAAACGGGTTGGGTTTGACCCAGATTTGGAGATCAGGTAAAACATTAACAAGTCTAGGGGCAACAAATTGGTCAAAGGAAATCCCGTCAAAAAAAAAAAAAAAATGGTCGAAGGAAATAGTATTCGTTGTGCTTGAAAGATTTGGTGCAAGTCCAAGTAAAATCTAGGAATTCCCAACATCTTCCATATTTCAATTCCATCTTAACAGACAATAGAAATGGTAATGCTTAATTCAATGCAAGAGAATTACCCCTTAATCGATTCCATCTTCCTCGAATTTTGCGGGTCTCGTGGCATTTTCACTGGTAATCTTTTCTTCATCTTTCTCTTTCTTCAAAGTTATAAATTCATTGCTTAATTTGGTTTATTACTAATTGGTTGTATATATAACACTGAAATTTTCCTACTAATCAAAACCCTTCATTAATTTTACCTATTTAATTTCCTTGATTAGTTGGAATTCTCCAATTTGCTGGGATTTTGTATTGCTATACATCTTCTGTGTCACCCAGTTGGTTTCTTCAATTGTTAATGGAGTTAGTAATTTGCTAGAAAGAACTGAAACTTCTGGGACCTGAGATTCACCTGTTTCTGTATTAATGAAGCTCTAACTCAAGTCGTTTGAGGTTTTCTGGTTTTTAAAACGTTTCCGTTTACGAAACCCAAGTCGTTTCCGTGCTACATACTTACAGGCAGTTCTTGTTAAAAGTGTACTGCACTCCGTTAATTTTTAGTTGCAACGTTTTCATTTGTTTGGACGATGCATAACTTCAACCATTTATCACATTATTTGCCTATTAAGTAATAATTTGTAAAAGTTGATAATATGAAAGTATACATTGAGATGATCTAAGAAGAACCATCAAAGATAGCCAAGTGATGGTGTGTGAATGGCGTAAGTGTTGCAATTAAAAATAAACGGGTTGAGACTATTAATTAATAATAGTTGGAAATTATGCTGCATTACACCTTGTTAACACTTATAAAAATATTAATTTTGTGATTTGACAAATGCACCTTTTGATTTTTCTCTAGTGGAAGATTTCCTTATTCATGATCTGAATTCTTTGATTTCCTTCACTGAAAAGAAGCCAAATACAGAGAGATTGAAGCAGGTTTTGCTCCACCACTTTAAAATCGCTTATGTGCTTCATACCGATGTTGGTTTTGTGCCTGTCTGTGATGGGATGTAATGTGGGTGTTTAGGGAATTGAGCAGGTGCTTTCAATAGTTGATGGTCTTCATAGACCATGGTTGAACGGTGTGGAGTTACTAAAAGATGCTCAGAAAAGTAAACAAACATTCCTTGCTTATGAAGGGTAAGATTTGAGCCTGAACACTCCCTTGTTATTCAGTGTTGGAAGGATGTTGCTTATTTGGAGAGTCCTATTATTGTGTGTTCGTAGGATTGATCCTTTTCTACATGGGCTGCTAAGAGAGGGGTTTGTAACAGAACTAGTTGGACCGTCATCTTCGGGCAAAACACAGGTGAATCTTGCCAGCTTCCAATTCATTCTCAGTTAATTGTCTTGTTATTGTTTTACATTGCTGGGAGATATTTGGATGGAAGTGCCTACTGTGAATATGTTGGTAAACATTGAATTTAAACTTACTGCTAATGTTTAGGTATGTCTCCAAGCTGCTGCAACTGTTGCGAAGGAATATGCAAGTGGTGTTGTATTCTTAGACTCAGGAAATTCCTTTTCTGCACCACGAATTGCACACCTTGTGAATCAGGCTTCATTTTCTACTTCGAAGCAGGTTTCCTTTTTTTTTTTTTTTTTGGTTTGTGTGTGTGTGTGTGCATTGTTTTGTTTTGGAAAGTGATCTTTTGCAGTTACATGGTTTGTTTCAGTGTAAGGCTGTTTTTGTATCTTATTTTTCCTTGGAATGGTTGTTTCGAGTGAGAAATAGGCAATGCCTATGATCTTTTAAAAAGGACTCCTCCCATCCTGATGTTATTCTTTCATTGTCTTAATGCCAATCCCTAGAAAATTAAGGATTTAACTATGATTTCACCAATAGACCAATTTTAATTGCTGTGCCATTCACACCCTCTCTTCATGCAGCACTTGTATACTTGATTTAAGTGGATGTTTTGGGATATCTGATCATAAGCCTACCAGTCTTAGGAAATTTGGTTTTCAAGCATCTCACAATAGTAGCTATTTGACAATACTTTGTATGAGGGAATATCCGAATATTATAGTAGGATTTGATGATCATTATATTTTTTAGTCAACATCTTTGTGATATTAATGACTGTTATCTCTTGATACTAATTGCTAACATCTCAAACATTTATGATGTATCTAGTAGAAACTCAGTGTATGACTGTTAGCAAATTTTAAGCTGATTTGCATCCTACATCTGTTTTTATAACATTGCTCTAGATATACTTGCTAACAGAGCTCAGATTAACTTTGTATTTGCTATCTTCTGGAATCAGTTGATTTTCTCCAACTTTCTTGTATGTACTTGGCTAATATCCTTGTGCTATTCCTCTGCATTAGGTGCCAGAGCTCTTGAATGTCTTTACTCTTACATAATATAACATGCATGTATCTTTAGTTTAAAGCAACATATTTTAAATAGGATTACATTATTTACATATATACAAAATGGAGTTGAAATGGTATTGGTTAGTTTGCTTAAATCTACCTGGAGAAAATTCATGATACTTATCATTAAACTGAGTTAAGATAGAAGTATTAAAATCTGGTGGTTCACCCTGCCATGTGTTCGCATGCTTCTCTTGAAAGTCAGACTTTAAAGGGCAGAATCGTGTTTGTCCAGAAAGAGCTTTAGGGAAAATAGGCTGATAGAATGAGCAGATGAATTGGTTTGATTCTTCCAAGTCCAAAGTAACGTCATAGTTACCTCTTAAAGGAATTTGCTGGTGGAAGCACATAACCTGCTAAAATTGTAGCTTTCCCTCTATCTCTGTGTCAGGCCTGTCAGCGGCTTTAGATTCATCTTCTAAATCTTGTCCAACTTTTCCAGGCTCGGTGCTTGCCTTATACCAATTCCTTTGATATTTTTGGTTTTTAATTTGTTGGATAGACTGTCAGTTTTGAAAAGTGTTATTTTTTCACATAAGACCTGAGAACATTAGTCTTGTTTTTGGCTCAGTGTGGAAGCCTCTGATTTTGTGTTTCACCAAGAGTGTTGAAGTATTTGACTGAATTCATTTTGCACCTTTAAATAATGTTGTGGCCTCAGGGACATTGCTGTTACGTTTTGTAATTTGTACACTGTCAGGCAACTTCTTATTATTAGCTTTGATGATTTTGTAGTATAAAGACTACCTTGCACTTATCTTGTTACATGATGATGTTGTAGGCCGATAATGAAGCTCTTCATATTGTTATGAAGAACATATGGTGTTACCCAGTATTTGATATCTTTTCCTTATTCAATGTACTGCATCAACTAGAGTTGAAATTGAAAAACGAGGTTTGTATTGTTAGTATTTGCTTGCAGCACACTGCATATGAACTACTTTCTGATGGATGATTTTAGATTTAATTTTGGTTTTTGTTAGATGTGTTCAGTGAGGTTGCTCATTGTGGACTCATTTTCATCTCTCATTATTCCTCTTCTCGGAGGTGGTGGTCCATATGGTAAGTTTCTCTTGTGCAAATCGAGCTTCCAAATTTCTCTGGTTTTAATTTTGTTATGCTAGTTCATTCTCTATGGTATGGTATTCTTTTAGCTCCTGTCTCTGAATTTGAACTGGGGTTTTGGGAAACTCAGGATTGAAATGGTTTTTTCTGAAACAAGGAAAAGACACCTAAATTTTTAATTCAGTTGCTTCTCATTTGGCCATATGCTCTGGACAAGATTAACACTTCCGCTGTAAAAAGAAACATGCTAAATTATATCTTACATTCGAACTCTGTAATACAGGAGGCACTACTTCCTCTTCCTCATTTCTAGAAGTTAGGCGTTTATGTGGCATTGGCACTTGTTAATTTCCAACGGATATAAACACCACACCAATGCACTGGATATCTTTACTTACTCCTTGCAATAATACCTAATGTGGCTTAAGGCCGGTTTGTCTAGGTAATGGTAAACGTGAGGTTGAAGTTGCTGTATGTGGTTTGATGTGATGCTTTCCTATGACCAACCTTGTCATCAGACACCAATGGACTTAACCTAATTGATAGACGAGCAATTTCATGTGTTAAGAACCACTTAGTTGGAGGGAGCCTATGGGCTATGGTGTTTGTAAAACACAGCAAACCTCTCTTGTAAAGCTAAAAAACATATTCTGTGTTTTTCATAGTGACATTATTATGGAGATTATGTCTCTTATCTTGATCATTGTCATCACCAGAATTTGTGATCTTATCCCTGTCTTTTTCATTACATACGCTTAGTCGCTTACCAGAGTTTTCTGTGTCTTATCGTGATATTATCACCAGGATATTGTGGTCTTGTCTCAGTCATTCTCATCACATACTCTTTTAATACAGTAGTTACTTATGAGGGTTTCTCGTCAGATAGTTCACCAGTTGTATAATTGTCCATTTTCTGAAAGAGTGAAATTTTTTTGCTGATGTAGGTCTCTAACATGGCTAATTGTTATGTGGGACTCAATGTTGACATTTGGTACTTTCATAGTTTCATTAGATAAATTACATGTTTGATGGATTTCAGGACATGCTCAAATGATTTCTGCTGGAAATTTGCTAAAGAAGATGGCCCACGAATACAGCATTTGCGTACTGGTGAGTGGCACACTTGAATATTTGAAAACTTTGACATCTATGAGCCAGGCTTTAGAAAGATGTAATCCATAGCTATTGTATTGTCGCTTACATAGATATATTTGATGGCATTTGCTTAGGTGACGAATCATATGGTAGCTGGAGAAGGCGGTTCAGCAAAGCCGGCTCTTGGAGAAAGTTGGAAAAGCGTCCCACATGTGAGGTTTCTCTTCTCTCGTGATCGAGAGACAAACACTTGTACCATCTCTGTTGTCAGACACCCATCCATGGTAGGTGTCTTCTAAACGATGTATAAACCTCTGGTTACAATCAAGGCCATTTATTTGTAATTTCCGTAATGTTCACAACTCCTTGTTTCTCAGGCTGCTGGGAATCAAGCGAAGTTCAAGATTTGTGATAGTTAAGAAGAGCTCAGATATACAAATATTGTAATGGTAGCATAGAACTCTACAACGTCAATTTATGATATTATCTTAAACTATTTGTAACAGAGATCTGTGAAATGTCCTTGTATACAATGCAAGAATTCAGTACCAGTAATTTATTTTGAATTTTACTTTATTGTTGAACTCTACATCCCAAGCACAGAGGCTGTGTTGATACTGATTTCAGTGACCAAAGATGTAATCTACTCACCTCTTTATGTTGCTACAAGTGCCGATTTCATTCTCGTTTCAATCCTTAAAGGAAACTGAAGAGTACATTCAGCTAGGTTCAATCAATTAAGGAACCTCGAAAGTGTAATCGATTACATTGGTCCATAGCATTCACATAAGTGCTGTACCTTCACATCTGAAGAGCTGCATGTACATCACACGCTGTCGTGCGCAGATACTTCGTATTAGACATGCTTGTTCAAGCGTAAAGAGTTCTCATATTAACTTCCCAATGAGAAGAGTAGCTTTGATTATGCACCATCTTTTTACTGTCAACTTGTTATCTGATAAAACATAAAAAATCAATTTAGCTCAACATTAAAGGTTTGGAACCAATCAACCAAAAGATGTTGTGGAAGCCTTACGAAGGCAGCGAATTTTAAATAACTCTTCATCGTTATACTTCTAATATTTCATTTATATATATTTTTTTGACATCTAATATTTCATTTATATAAAATTAATTATAACTTTTAAAAATAATATATCACCTTCTTTCATTCTTATTACAATGATTAAAGGAATAATCTGCGTTGTATTTATTTAGACAAAGTCTGCTCATTCTTTCCTCTCTCCCTCTCTTTCATTTTCTCTGAATTCTCAAACCCTATGCATTGACGTGTTATCAAGCTTTGCCTAACGAAAGGTATGCCATTTAGATCATCAATATGCATCCCTTTTATTATTATTATTATTTTTTTTAATTTTGGTATAAACTTTTTATTATTGAGTGAATTATTTCATTTTTAATAACAAGATTATGGATATGGCTAATATTGCTTGTATGTTATCTAATTCTTTTATCATCGAGAACGAAGTATTATACAAATTAAAGCAAGGTTAAACCTATAATAACTACTCACGTCTTTATTGTTTTAATTTTGACTTTTTTGTAAGCTAATTGGCATTATGATGTTTCGAAGTATATATTATCATTTAATCTTGTCGTAGATCTACTCTTATTAGAAAAATTATTGGTAGTTGAAAACAGAATGCTTACTTTGTGTTAAAACAACTTGAGTGATTTATTTTTGTGATACCAGCAAGTGGCATAAATGCATGACCGCATAATGCAAGGCACACAATTTTTTAGTTTTATTAACTAGGCGCAATGCGCGCCATAGTTAGCCGTGTCTGAATCTCTTTTGGTTTAGCCTTACATCATAAGTTTAGTTATTCGCATTATTAATGAGAGAAAATACACCTAAAGAAAATATTAATGGGTATAAATGTCCACACACTATTTAGAGTTTTTTTTTTTTTAAAAAAAAAAAAAATCATTTTAGAGGGTATAATTGTCGAAACAATATTATTCATTAAAAAAACTTGTAGATATTAATAGAGTATATATGTATATACACAATTTAAAGGGTTGAATTTGATTGGTAAAACACTATTTGTAAGAGTAATCTTGTACTCTTTATATTATAAGATAGGGAAAAACTTGTAAATATTAATGAGGATATATATGTAAATACACAATTTGAAGGGTATAATTGATAACACACTTTTTATAAGGACAATCTTGTACTTTTTATAAGGTGGGAAATAAGTAAAAATAACGTCGGAAAACCTCATCATCACGAATTAATTGCGGAATAACATAAAATTTAAAAGGTAAATCTCATTTTCGGATATTGCATGAGACCTACAAGTTGTTGAATTCAATATGTATCAGGTAATTTCTATTGATTTCAAACTATTGACCCTGTTTGGTAGTAAGCTTATTGGGGGTATATTAGCTTATTTGACTAACTTTAGCTGTTTGACTAGTCAAACAAGCTAATACAAGTGTTTGGTAGTAAGCTTATTGAAAGAGCTTATTCCACTAAATAAGCTCTTTTTGAAAAAGCTCATTTTAGGAGCTTTTTTAATTAGCTTATTCATTAATTATTGTGAAATGACACTTATAACCTCATTTAATTTAAAGTCCTATCTAAACTACCTACCCCACAATTAGCTTATTGGTCATTTCATACACTCTAACACCTTTAAGCTATCAGCTATTTACCAAACACTTTTATATAATCAGTTAATACAGTAAGTTAGTCAAATCAGTTAATAAAATTAGCTAGTCAAAATCAGCTTCAACTTTCAGCTTTCTCCCAAATAGGGCCATTAAGAAATTGTATCATTAATTATGACATTGTAACATTAATTATGAAATTGTAGGATCAAATTAGGTCAAGTTTTATTGTGAAGTGATGTTCAAGTTTCTTTAAACATATATTGTGCAGTTGTGCATTAAAATTGTTATAACAAAAAGGGCCATGTAAATTTTTTCCAGCTTAAAGGCTTAAGGGCCTGTTCATATTTACTTAATTTCAGTTCAGTTCAGTTCTGTTTAACTCCAATTAGTTCAGTTCAGTTCAGTTCAACTCCAATCAATTCAGTTCAGTTTATTTCAGGTTTAACTCCTAATTTCCCTCTCTCATAAAATATTCATTTCAGCTCAGTTCAGTTCAGCTTCAATCAATTCAATTCAGTTCAGTTAAGTTTAGCTCAGTTTAGTAAATATGAACAGGCTCTAAGTCTACTTTTGTTGAGCGTGATGGGTGAGCAATAAGCCAATAAGACTATGAGGCCGGGTGCATTCTAGTCACCCTAACCAAAAAAAGAAAAAAAAACCGTTAAGAAAAGTGGTTACATAAGTTCAAAGCAATTTCAATAAATTTCCATTCCCAATATGGTTCAATAAGATTAAAAACAAGTTATAATAATGTCTAGTAAGTTTCTCTAATAAAGTCTAATAATAATTTTACATAAGTCAAAAGGTATGTATTAGGAATCAGCTCATCTTGTGTACAGGTAGTCACATTGTGTGGCCCCTTGTAAAAGAACAAGGTAATCCCTTATAACACTGATCAAGTAACCCTTGTAATACTAACCAAGTAACTAATATAATACTGACTGAATAATTCTTAAAACATTGACGAAGTAACCCCTACCAATCACCTTCACTTCCAAGCCACCACCACCCGGCTGGCTAACAACATGTGCTCCCACCCCTCTACCTCCCCACCGTTGAAAACTAGCCCTTTCAATTCCCGCCTCCCCAATCGCCGAAAACCATCTTTTTCAACCCCTCCGCCAAAAATGAACCCCTCATTCCCCTATCACTAAGAACAACCCATCCACCACCAAAAATTCACCCTTCTACCCCATATAAACAACCTTTTTTTCGTTCCCTATGGACAAAAACAACTCCCTACTATCCCCTTTCCCCCCGACAAATCCACCAATTTTCCTCTTGATCCCCACCACCGAAAATAGCAAGCCCCTTCATCTAGCCATCATCCCCACCACCGAAACCCTCACCATTAAAAACTACCCACTCCGTCTTCCCATCATCAGAAACAACCCTTGGTGGTGGTCTCAATTGTGTTGGGGTGATGGTCAAAGGTTCGTGTTTAGGGTCAAACTTTGCATGGTGTTAATAGTCAAAAGCAAATAGATGTTAAAAAAAATACTACCTATCATCAGGTCACTAGTCA
The DNA here is from genome assembly GCF_948465745.1 of Chenopodium album. Lineage (NCBI taxonomy): Eukaryota > Viridiplantae > Streptophyta > Magnoliopsida > Caryophyllales > Amaranthaceae > Chenopodium > Chenopodium album. Next base: position 15,252,139 of record NC_137855.1, on the reverse strand, counting down.
TATGAGACCACAAAAAGTGAAATCCACCAAAAATTTAGACCATTAAGAAGTCTGATAGTTGAAATTAAGATTAATAAAACCAAATTATCCTTTCAATTTGGAAATGTCATAGGAACACCACTCCACAATACTTAAGCACTATCTTATCACATTGATGTATTGTGAGATATTTAATAGCCTATTTGATATAAGGGTTTTAGAAAATAGTAATGAATTTTAAAAAGTCAAATTTTATTCAAAGTACAATAAGATGAGATAAGAGTTGATATTTAAAATATGAAATGAGAGATATGTAATACGTTCTTAATGTCAAAATAAGATATGTAAATAGCATCTTAGAGAAGAAAATGTATTAAAAAAATATAGTTAAAAATTCAAATGAATATTATTTAAGTTAAAGTAAAATGCATCCTGAACTACTGTCCCTTGAATGTAGAGGGGGGAGGCGAAGGAAAGGATAACGAACCCAAACCCAAGTCGATCAATTACCTATTTGGCATTCATGAAACTCAATTATCCCTCATTTGAGTCACTTCACATTAGCTACTTTCTCTACAATCCTAGCAACCGTATAGAAAATTAAATAAAAATAACCCTATAAGAATATAAGATCCTAATAATTAAATTTATTTTTTATTTTTTAACAAATCAGAGTCGTAGTCCCTGAAGCTGGCATCTTCATTTATGTGTACTCCATGTTGTAACAATAATTACTTAATAAAAGGTAAGGTCAACAACAATATTCGATCGTGCTTCTAAGTTCTAACAACTATTTTTTTTTTTTTTATTATTTTTTTTATTTTTTACAATTGTATAACTTCTTTCCTCAATACTTATACTCATGATGATCGATTTCGCAAGTCAATGGAATTCCAACAGCCGAGTTTCATTGCTAAACTAGTTCTCTCCAATAAGTTTTTTTTTTAGTGTTCTAAACGTTTCACCCTTTAGGCTAATTCGAATTTGGGGATTAGTATGAGTGATTAGGTTTCAATCCCCTCCTAATTGTTGTTAAGGGGGATCTACCAAGTGTAGTCCCAATCACCACTGTAAACCATAAAAATTTCAAACCTGCAATATACAATTAAAGAGGCAGAAAAATGTTAGATCTCTTGATTCCTCTCTCCAAAGGGTTAGAGTTTTGATATTTGTTTATAGTACGGGGCCTTGTCGGCTTATTCCATACTATATACCTACAATGTTTGGTAGTAGGGAGGAGATGGGGTCTTTGTGACTTGTTCCATCTGAGCCTAATTAAACCCTAGATACGACCCTCTTTATATAGAGTGTCGTAGAGTAAAAGATAATAATCTATGAGATTCTGAAGATAAATATATTATATTTTTTGATATTATCTCCTTATTTACATATATCTGACACTTAATAAATTAACAAAATTACGGTGTCAACAACCACTACACCAACACTCAATTGGTAGTTCTCTCCAATAAGTGATGTGCCGCGTTGCCCTACTTAAAATTTATTTGTGTTATTGAACATACTCCACTTATAATTGTTCCTTCAATTTAACATTTCAAATTCAAATGTTGACCAAAAAGTTTTTATCTAAAAACATACTCCGTATTTATTTTATTCGTATACTATAATGATTTATTATCAAGATAACATTACATGCATTTTGTTTTCTTTAGGTGAATTTTCATAACTTAATGGAAAACAACCACTATAACAACAATCATATCAGTTTCAACATCAAAAACAATGAGAGTTGCAATAGAGATCTAGTGACTCTATTAAATGGCACAAACCTACCAAGTACAAACTTAGGTGAGTATCACAACATCGAATTGGACGATATCTTACAAGATTATTTGCTCAAAGAAGTTGATACAAGTACGTGTAACTTGAGCGAGAAAAGTAGTACTGAAAACGACGATTCTGCTCCAATCAACATACACAAAAGCAAAAAGAGGAAGAGGAGAGGTCGAGAAGATAACAAAGAAGCTGTTAGAAGATACCGTGAAAAAGTTAAGGCAAAAGAAGCCTTACTAGAGGAAGAGATTCAAATGTTACAAGAATCGAATCAAGAGTTACTTAAGAGACTAGAAGGCGAAGGTGCATTGCAAGCTGAGATTTCGTGGCTTAAGTGTTTGCTCGTCGATATAAGAGGGAGAATCGAAGGGGAGACTAGCTCTTTTCGGTATGGTGGACTACCCTACACAAGTTGTTATGGTTATGATCATAGGTTGCCATACGACGGAAGTTATGGAATTGGTGTAAGTAATGAGAAATCAAATTAATTCGATGATATATATGAATGGTCATGGTCTTAATGGTAGTGAATTGAATTGAAGAACTTAATTCAAATTCGAGTTTAACATTTGAACCAAAATACTTTTCATACTCTTGAGGTGAATTCTTGTCAAAAAAAAAAAAAAAAAAAAAAACACTCTTGAGGTGAATTGAATGTATTTTTTTTTTTTTTTTTTTTTTTTTTTTTTTTTGAAACCAATTGAATGTATTATTACTTTGAATAGTTGAATTCGAAATGCAAAGACCAAAAAGTATTAATCATATAAATTTGTTATTAGTAATCCTACTTGGATTATCGTAAAAACTAACAAAACAGCATTGTTATTATTATTATTATTTTTTTAAATCTTGTTCAATTTTGCATAGGATTTGTGCAATATACCCCCTATTTCTTTTTATTTGTGACGTTTTGAGTTTTATGGTCAAGTTATATAAAACATTGACTATATAAATACACTATCATTTATTCATAAAGATACAAACCGTACCAAATCATGTTGTGTGGAATATTACTAGATCCGTCTTGCAGTCTTAGAATGAATTTTTATTTTGTTATCACTAAATTTTTTTTATCATATCTAATAATTGAAAATATTCGTGGCCAAACTTATGTATAGCCTATAGGAGACTATGAATGTAAAAAAAGTACTTAAAAAAAATTATAATTTATTCTATTTGCAGAGATTAATGATAATAACTATTACGGAGTATTATTTATACTGTGTTACTACTTGTGCAATGCATGGCTGCATGTAGTGCTGTCAAATTAATTTCAAACCGAAATCGTTTAACTGCCCGAAACCGACCGATCCAAATGAGAATCGAACCGATTAAAAACCGATTTTTTTGAAACCGAAAACCGACCCGAACCGTATTTTAGTAAACCCGAAACCGAATCGACCCGAATAATGTTAAACCGTATAAGAACCGAACCCATTAACAAACCGAACCAATATATAAACCGAACTAAAAGAAAACCAAACCGAAAAAAAACCGAACCGTATCTAACCCAAAACCGGTTCCAACCCGAAACCGTTTAAACTGGTAAAAAAACCGCATACACCGAACCGTTAGAAAAGTGCTACCCGTTTGCACCGAACCATTTAAAAATCGAACTGTTTGTAAACCGAACTGGTTATAAACCGAACCGTTTATGAACCAAACCGCTTCTAAATCGAACCGTTTACAAAAAAATTTTATATAATTAAATGGATTTTTTTTTGACGGGAATATAATTAAATAGATTAAATATTAGAAATCTTAGAATATTTTTTGTTAAAATAGCAAGGCAAATAATTCATTAAGGATAATCAGTGTTCACAAACAAGAGCAAAACAAGCAGGCTCAGGCCCTGCCTCAAACTATTAGCAACACTACTGCCTCTAGTCATGTATACAAATGATTAAATAAGAAGCATATAATAACCTAATTGTAAACACAGTAATACATTAATACACTAACTCTTATAATCTACTTCGTAATAAACTAGTAAGATCAGTATGACCAAACTTAAAACAGAACATAATATGTATTTATAAAATCAATGAGAATTTGTTTATAATATGATGCCTAAATAGTAAATATGAAATGATTCGCGACTTTATATAAAACTTGTGAACGCAAAAGATTAGCAAGTACTATCAAATTTCAAACCAAAACCATTTAACTGCCCGAATCCAAACAACTCGATAAACAATTTATTTTTTGAAACCGAAAACCGACCCGAACCGTAATTTAGTAAACTTGAAATGGAACTGATATGAATAATGTTAAAGTGGTTAAACCATCGAAGAACCGAACCAGTTATAAACTGAACCGAAAAAGAACCGAACTAGTTATAAACTGAACCAAAAAAGAACCGAACTGTTTCTAACCCGAAACCGTTTCCAACCCGAAACTATTTGAACCGGGATAAAAACCGTTTACCCCGCACTGTTAACAAACCGCAACCCGTCTGTACCGAACCGTTTACTACCCGGACTATTTACAACCCGAATCGAATTAAAACCGCTTAAGAATAAACCGAAACCGAATCGAACCGATAACTATTTAAACCGAACCAAAACCGACCCGTGAGACAATTAAACCGATTTCAAACCGACCCGATTGAATACCGAACCGATTTCAAACCGAACCAAAACCGAACTGTCAAACCGTTTTGACAGTACTAGTGCCTGCATGGGTTTATGTTTTTTTGGGAGGAGCTTTAGCTACATTGTACATTTTTACGTATTGCTTTCTTCTTCTTCTTCTTCTTCTTCTTCTTCTTCCCCTTCCTACCTAGCACTCACAAAAAGTGTAAAAGCTAATAGAGTTTTGGACCGCAAGGCAAATAATAAATAGCTGAATTTTTAAAATTTAGGTCTGATTTGGTGTAATTTGAATTTTTTCTGATCTAATTTACTGTAATCGGATTGGCTAATATGACTTAATTTTGACCTTTAGTGTACATCAATGTATAAGAACATATTATCATTGCACCAAAAAAAAAAAAAAAAAAAAATTATCATTTGAGTTCTTTTTAAATTTGTCTATCCAATGTGTATTTTTCGAGCATGAAATATCATGACTTTTACAAATATGAAATTAAAGATATATGACAATTATTATTATTTTATTATTATTATTATTATTATTATTATTATTATTATTATTATTATTATTATTATTATTATTATTATTATATCTCAAAAACAAACGTCATACAACCTACAATAAATTAGTGGGAAGCCGAGATACAATCTGGGCCCCCACTCCTCTAGCAATAGCAAAGCCTACCGTAGTGAAAATATGAGCTGCAGCACGAGTCCCAATGTCTTGCGTCGTCGAGAACCTCTGAATCCGCTTCAATAACGCAACAACCTCCTTCTCTAATTCCCCAAGCGAAGAAAAGGAGAAGGGAATGAAACCATATCCAATCGCCAGACAACGAGCTTCATACTTAACCCGCTTTCGATGAGCAGCATAAGCCACAACCCGTCCCTAAACAAAGTCAGAAAGTCCTGTTTATGTCAATGGAGAAGACCCTGTCAAGTCAACACACACATCGCGACCATGATCCCAATGAAAAAGTAACACATTGGCAGGTCTGAGGGCCCCGTCATTCCCTCTAGACAGCCCTATGTCCACCTCCTTTCTTGCTGAAATCCCCGATCGATAGCAAACATCAACAAGTGTATCCCGAACAACATTATGCCGATGTTTAATACCCACAATACAATAAATTTACAAGAAATTGGTGGGAAGCCCAGATTCAATCTGAGCCCCCACCCCTCTAGCTATAGCAAACTCAATCCTGCTAAAAATGTGAGCAACTGCACGAGCACCAATATATTATTAATATTTAATACAAGTAATAATGTAGCTCAAATTAATATTAAATAATAATAATAATTATTATTATTATTATTATTATCATTATTGAATATTAATTTTTAATAATAACATTATTATTTAATATTAATTTTTAATAATAATATTATTATTAAATATTATTTATTACTATTATTATATATTAATTATTGTAATTATTAAATATTAATTATTATTATAATAATTCAATATTAAGTATTATTTTTAAGTAGAGCAGAACAAAGCAGAGTAAAGCAGCAAGCCAATTGTCAAATTAGCTTGTCATGCCACATAAGCTTTCAAGCTAATTATGTTTGTAGTTAGTTTCATCCCCAATGGCTAGCTATTAACTTACTATTTAAATTGTCAATTTATTATTTTTATCTTAATTACTAATTGACTTTTAACATTTTCTTTTTGGCAAGTTTTTTTCTAGCAAATTAGCTTGGCAAAGCTAATTTGCTTGATTAAGCTAATTACATATTTTGGCTCCAATGGTCAAGCTAGTAGCTAGGGACTATTTAAAATTGCAAGCAAGCCCCTAGCTATAACCATTGGAGTTGATCTAAAGAACGGGGCCCTAATAAAATCTATCTAGTCTAGTCTTGTTTGCAATATTCGAATTTGGTTTGACTAGGTGTAATTATAATAAGATCAATCTAATATCATATCATATTACTAATATATAAAGCCAATCTTGCAGCCAGATCACGAGACAACGACACTTGGCATTTCAGGCTTTTGCCGAATGTCGCGTCACGTAAACGACAACTATACATAAACATGCCACATCTTAGATTTGTTTAGTATAAAAAAGTATCTTTACGTTTGAATTTTGATAGACTTTTAATCTTATTTAGTTTTAAATTCTTCTTTTTTAAATTATAGAATATATTTAGATAAAATATTGAAATCTATCTTAAATATCTAATTAACAATAAAATTTTATTTCTATCAATACACCACATAATTAATTATAATCAATATGAGTATCCAATTAACAATAGAATTTTACTCCTATATATACGAATACACCACATATATAATAATAACTATAAATAAGAATAAGTATCATTAATTTTTAGTCTACCATCGAAGCTTTATTAATGAAGTATTCTTTATATTCAGTTTTAATAATTTTTGTGTATGTTTATTATTTTGTTTTCGGTTTCATTAATTTTGTTTATTCCTTGACTCCTTAATGTATTTAACCTCGGTTTATTTGTATACTGTACTTATAGCTTAAATTGTGTATGTTACGTAAATAGATAGTGTATTTTTGTGTAAATTTCCCTTAATTTCTTTTTACATGTATCCAAGTACTTCTCCATCTAATATTTATATATAAAGCAGAGTTTATTCCCGAGGTTTTAGAGAGCCACATAAGATTTAGTTTTCTTATTGCGCCATGTAAGATATAAATTTTAGTTGTAGCCAATTAAATAAGAGATTATTAATTTCTTTTAGAATTAATTAATTCAAATGCCACGCATGCAAAATTGGTGAATGATATTTATAAGTTTATATTAATTAAATATAAAATATTATCTTTCAATATTAGAAATTTTATCTAAATATGTTACAAAATTTAGCACATTAATACAAAAAAAATAAATAAATAAACAAAAAAGTAAAAAATTCAAACAAACCGTGTATCGCACGGGTCTCATCTAATTCATATCCAATTTCTCAAGATATTTTTATACTAGTAGCATAGATATGATACCAAAAACAATGGAATGCATTGACATGAAAAAAAAGCCATCTCATCATAAAATCAACATCTAAATTAAAATCATAATTATCTTGTCAATCGTAAAATTATATACCCTGTCTTAGCTCCTCAATGGTTTAGGTTTCAATATGAGTAGATAATTATTTTATCCTAATCATATTATTATTGTTTTTTTTCCAGTATATTTGAAGAAAAATAGATGCAATAAAGTGTAAAGGGTACTACTTCTATCAGTACTACAATTAGTTTCTTCTTCTTCTTCTTCTTCTTCTTCTTCTTCTTCTTTTTTTTTTTCTTTTTTCTTTTTTTGAATGTAAACTCAAATTTCTCAAAAACCTTTTGAAAAAAAAAAAATTTCACAAAAAATATCTAGATTCGGGAATTAAGTGATTTATAATATTTTAACCTAACAATTAAGAGGCATAGAACATCACATGAGCAAGAATATATCATTTGATCAAGGATTTAGAAATTAGTAACGAGATTCAAGACTAGATTTTGAAAGTGAGGATCACTCGATTGTGGGAGTATATTAACCTAAAGAGGAACATTGGTCGAAGTAGGTCAAACTAATAGTGCTAAAAGTCCAAATATGACATTAAAATAATAGAGGCAGTAGTAAAATTATTTAAAAGTAAGGGTGTGTTCTGCTCACCTTTTTTTCCACTTATTTTAGGTGTAATAAGTTCAATTAAGTTCAGTTCAGGTGTAATAAGTTCAATTAGTAAAGATTATCCAAGTACAAATTATAACTAAAATAAGTTTTAATAAGATTTAATAAGTTCAGATAAGTTCAAGTAAGTTCAGATACGTTAATAGAATACACCCTAACAAAGTTAAAAATTATTTTCATTAAAAAAAAGTTAAAATAATAAAAATAATAATGGGTACCATAAAAAATTTTGAAGCATGTACTCCCTCCGTCCCAAGACAAAGACCTTCGAAAGCTAAAAGATTGTCATGGCGCAAAAGCGACAGAAGAGGGGAAGAAGAGACAAAGACCTTCGAAAGCTAACTCAAGTATCTAATCTAGTGGCCTCAAAACTCATTTGACTGAAGTAGGGCGACAGCCGCAGCAAGGGAAGAGAGGCTTGTTCCATGTTAGCAGCTCGTCTTGTTTTCTATTTTGCCGGTCTAACGAAATGTTCAGGTCTTTGTGTGCGTGACGCCTAATGCCCTTTCACTACGGTTGACAGCTAGCCTTATTTAGTTTAGGATCGAATCCAAGTCTCTTTTACACAGCTTGCAAATTGCATTGCCCATTGCCTTACTTCAAATTACTCAAAACATTTTGAATTTTTGCACTATTCACACATCTCACTTTGAATCTCTTTTTTTAGCTATTATATAAAAGTCAATGTAATCATGTCGTAGGATGTTGTTTGGTCTATTAATTTAATGTATAGTTTCTTAATATAAACATTTTATAACTTTTATAAATTTATAAAAAAAAAGATATCGATGGTCAAACATGTGCATCGTGGCAAGCGTGTTCAGTTAAAATGTTGCAAGTAAACTGGATAGAGGGAGTATAAAAATAAGTACACTCTTCAAAAACGGAAATCCGGGGTAACGCCCGGGATATATACGAGTATATATATAAAGGGCAGGATTTTCCCGAGTTTTTAGAGAGCCACGTACCGTAATATTTAATTTTCTTTGCGCGCCATGTAAGAATATAAATTTTAGTTGTAACCAATTAAATAAGAGATCGTGCATCACACAGGCTTCTTCTAGTAAGATTATATTACTAAATATGATTTTGTATTTTTTTTTCTAGTAATAAAATATTAAACGATCTTATTAAATACTACTCCATCCGTGTTTTAATAAGTGTTACACTTACCAAATCCGGCTGTGTTTTAATAAGTGTTACACTTTCTTTTTTTTGGCTAAAAAAGTACAGTTCAATATTATATCTCTCTCCTCTCATGGTCCTCATCTAAACCCACTACTAATTTTTAATTATATTTTTTCCTCTCACATTCATTACTTTTTAATAAACTATTAACCCCACTATTTTCTTTTACATTTTTTTAATACTTCAATGACCCCAGCCCACTTACCTCTTATTTTATCTAAGTCAATTAAATTGCCTAAAACCATGTGACGGTTAAAATGTAATACTTATTAAAGCACGAAAGGAGTACGTACATATCATAATAAATATATTTTTTTTCAATCAGAAAACAATAACATATGCTAATAGGATTAACAATGTGTTTTTTTTTTGTGGCGGACCACGTGACCGTTTGTAAAAAAAAACATGAATAGCCCCCTGACATAGTAACCCCTATTACGCTCACAAATTAACCCCTTATATTGAGTAACCTCGACCCTTATTATATTTATTGAGTACTCTTTAAACAATAAAATAACTCCTACAACATTGACAAATCAAAGTAATCCCTATAATACTAATTGAGTTACACCCCTAATTGAGTTACACCCCTACAATACTGATAGAGGAACTTCATCCTATAATACTAAGTACCCCCTACAACCATAGTTGAATAGCTCCCATAATACTAATCGAGTAACCCCATGGTAGCTAGCTACATATAAACTTAAGTATAGGACTAAAATATTTCTGAACTACCTTTATTTATTTATTTTATTGTATTTTTTTTTAAAAAAAAAATTAAGATACATGAAAAGTAGATTAGGCATATCTTCTTGCAAGACCGTGTCCTAATCTATCAAGAATAATTAAAGAATTACAAAATTTGGTATCAATAAAAGGGTAAATGTCCTAGCTTAGTGAGTCAGGGTAAAATAACTAAAAAAAGGCAAAATAATCCGCTGCTCGATTAGATATATGCGACCATTAAACGGCTATTGTATACTACCATCACCTTTATTTTAGTATTGTGGTCATACTTGTTGCAATCATCTCAGTGAGTAAATAATTAATATTTAATTGTTATAATCTATAATTATTGATAATTAAAAATATCATCAATTTCCTTAAAAAAAAACATCAATTAAAGTTTTGCATTTGTATGTTTGTCATGTCAGCGGGGAGAAAATCATCTGTCCCATATTTTGTGTCCCATTGGTGTTCCACTAAATATGATTGGTTGTTAAAATATTTATTTTCCTTTTAAAATTTGAGAAGTGGGACCTTGTAATTATTACAACCAATAATATTAAGTGGAACACAAATGGAACATGAAAAATGGGATAGAGGATTTAAACCCCATGTCAGTATGGAGTATTAAAAAAAAAAAAAAAAAAAAAAAAAAAAAAAAAAAAAAAAAAAAAAAACAGAGAAGGTACGAAGTATTGTGATTAATTCGAAATTGATGGAGTAATAGCCAAACTTTAGCAAATTATTTTGGAGTTGAGGAGTATCAAAGAAGTTGGGAGTTGACAAAGTTAATTTCTTGAATTAAAATATATTTTACCAATTTTCTTTGATTTTTATGACTAATATTTCTTAACTCATTAGTAAACCTCTTTTAGACGTTTTTTAATTTTTTTGACAGGAAATTAAGGACTACAACTATAATTCTTAACTTCGTTGGTCTTAATCAAAGAACTAGTATATATTTATGTTTATCATAAACTTGATGGTATATTATTGATTAAGAAACATTAATTAATTAGCTGCTTTAACAATTCAATGATAATTACAAGAAGATGTTGCTAAATTACACATGAATGACGAAAACAATGATTAGGGGAATCATACTTAACTATGTCAAACTGGCTGCATGCATGCCCACTAGGCCACTACTACTACTTATTAATGCAAAGTCTTCTCATCCTCCCTTCTTACAAATTATGTGTGCAAAGTCTTCTCAGTTTCCTAATTATTTTCCTCCCTTTTATTTCTTTCTTCAAATTATCCTAATTTTAAGATCTTCTTACCAACCACAGGTATGTATTTTTAATTATTATCTTCCTGTTTTTGATATTATTATCATTAATTATTATTTTTATTATTATTTTTTGGCATTGGCCATACATATATTTATGAATTATGATATGATGCTAAGGTTTGTTTGAAATATTTACATGTAAATTATAGTTATAAGATAATTAGTTATAGACTTATAGTTACTTGTTGTCCGGTCCTTGTATTACTTTAGGAAAAATTGCTAAAAATGAACTTCCACGTATTTGCTTTATAGAATCTCTTTAAATAATCGCAACTTTAGAATATTTTTAAATAATCCTAACTTTGGGGTTTTCCCCTCAAAATAAGCCCTTACCGGTTACTAACATGTTATAATTGGTTAAGGTAACACGTGTCACCATGTGATTGGTTGATAAATTTAAAAAAAAATTTACAAAAATTAAAAACAAAAGAGAAAAAAAAAATAGAAAAGAAAAAAAAATTGCCCAGCCACCACCCATCACCCACAAACCATATATCCCCACCACCCATGAACCACCTTCCCCACGTCAACTGCGGCGCCGAAACCCCCTTCCCCACCCACGCACCGACCAGATGCCCCTCCCTTCACCGGTAGCTCCCGTTCTCTAAAAAGCAACAATCCTGTAGCCCAAAACCCTTCGAAATCCCACCCACGACCACCCAATAACCCAAAATCACCTCCCCCATCGTATAAAAACCTTCAGCCGCCCCTCTACCACCATCGGAACCCGCTAAACGGGTTTGACTGTTTGAGGGAAAGGGGCACCGATTTTGGCGGTGTCGGTGTGAGGGAGGGGGTCTGGCTGCAGCAGGCTGAGGTCAAGGACTTGGGTTAGGCCGGTGGGAGGCCCGTCGCCGGTGGTTGTGTGGTTGTCGTAGGTTGGGGGCTTGGGTTTGGGCTTTTGTTTTTTGTTTTTTTTTTTAAAAAAAAATAAATATATTTTCAACCTTAACGCGATGACACGTGTTAATTAACTTTACAAAAAATTACCTATTTAACAGGTTACCGGTCACATGACCTGTTTTGAGCGAATACGACACCCCAAAGTTGGGATTATTTAAAGCGAATATGTGAAAGTTCGGATTTTTTTTTAGCAAATTTTCCATTATCTTATTATTACAATGCAATATACTAATAAAATTAGGTGACATGCATATGTACTCGATTAAAATTTTTGTGGTTATTACTTATGTAAAAAGTGTTTAAAACCAAATAATGACATTAATGAAAGATAATTCATTAAATAAAATATAAAGTATGAAAGGTAGTTATTCCAATTCAATAAATTATTAATAAGTGTCAAAAACATAATTTAATAATTTTATTTATGGAAAAAAAAATAATTTTATACTCTTCATTTTTTGGTATTTGTTTTTGTATTTTTTTTTCAATTTTGATTTTTTTTTGCACCAATGACAAGTTGACATGTGTTACATAGCTTGTTATTATTAAAAGAAAATGAGGCAAAATTGGAATGATCAAAATAAATTTTTTCTCACAATTATTCAGTTTGTTCAATTTACCTAGTATTCAATAATTGCCCTGCCATCATGGCTCTTTAACCACCAAAAAAATATATTCAATAATTGTAAAGTTTGGATTTACATATTAGAATTTATAAATTAAAATAATATTTAACTGATATGTTATTTTAGTACCATTCGGTAATACCATCTTTTGTTAAATTTTGTAATGGATACGATCCTTTGGTTCTTTTTTGTTCATCTCAAAGTTATTCTATTTTTGTTTTGTTCATCCTACTTTGATCCTTTGGTTCATTGCACCAACATCTTATTATATGTATGTAATTAATTTACCTAAATTTATGTATATGACAAAGTGTAACTAGGGATGTCAATGGGGCAGGGCGGGACGGAGCGGATGTTGGTCTTCCCATCTCCATCCCTAGCTAACATTTTTATCCCCATCCCCGTGGCGGGTCTAATATTTATCCCATCCCCGCCCCGGCGGGTACAACTCCAAAACCATCCCCGCCCCGCCCTACCCCACTTGGATATCCATCCCCACCTAATCCCCACCAAATATCTTCCTAATCCCCACCCAAAACCCACCTAATCTTCGTCTCTCAAATAACACTCCTACATAATTAATACGGATTTTAATATTAAAAAAAATAACATTCTTAATGTTACACACATTTTTGTTTATAATATAAGTATAGTACAAATTATTATAATTAATATTTTATTTCACTTAATTCTTTTATAAATAGTACAAAAGTATATAGATGTGATTATGAGGTGGGGATAGGGCGGGTACGAAGTTGGGCCGGTGGGGCGGGTACAACTTAAAATCCACCCCCGCCCCATCACCCATGGCGGGTATGACTTTTATCCCCATCCCCGCCCCACCACCCGCCAAACCGAGACCCATCCCCACCCCACTGGGGCGGCAATGGGGCGGGTTTCCTACTTGACCCGCCCCACTGACATCCCTGACTCCCTAAGTGTAACACTTAAGGGAAACAACTGGAGATTAATCTGAGATTAATTTGTTCCTCGAGAACTAAATTAATTCCCACAACCTTATCCGGGGAATATTCTCTTCTCAAAAAAAAAAAAAAAAAAAAAAACACAAGTCGAGACATTTATTGATACACAAAATGAGAAATAATAAATAGGTGCAAAGTGGATCCCATTAACGTTAGGATAACGACAAGGTTACTATTGATGTAATAATTGTAATTAAAGGTTACAGTGTGTAACTTTTAAAAGGAAGGGACACAACTTGAAGAAGTCAATGCTAGAGGGTTATTATGTACCGTAGTAAGATTTATTAAAATTAAATTTTTCAAAAATGTCGTGAATTGTGTTAGAAGTCAAAACGTGTCTAACATGAGTTATCTTTTATTCCTATTATTGAAGTATGTGTTAGGGTAATGTACGTTATTTGATTTTGTAGGCGAATTTTCACAACCTGCATTGATGGAAAATAACCAATATAATGGCAATAGCAGCAGCATAAGCAGTAACAACATCAACAACAATGGCACAAACCTTCATATCTCAAACGTCGATGTGTTTTCGAGTATAACCGTGGGCGAGCCTGCTCAGAGTGGGCGATCCATGGAAAACATATTAGAAGACTTGCTACAAGACACTCAGGCTTGTCCCGAAACCAATACTTGTAGCTTGAGCGAAGATTGTAGTCATACACACGACTTTGTATGTAAGCAAAGTGAAGAAATAATGTTTCCTTCTAATGAAGAGAAAAGTAGTTACGACGATTCTCTTCAAATCGAGGAGCAACAAAGTAAGAAGAGAGGGAGGAGACAACGAGCGGATAACAAAGAAGCTGTGCGTAAGTACCGCGAAAAGTTAAGGAAAAGAGAAGCCTTACTCGAAGAAGAAATCAAGATGTTAAAGGAGTCAAATCAACAATTGTTGAAGAAGCTAGAAGGTGAGGCAGCATTGCAAGATGAGATTTTGTGGCTTAAGTGTTTGCTTGTTGACATACGAGGGAGAATTGAAGGGGAAACTAATTCGATTCGATTTCGTAGACAGACGGATGCGAGTTTGATTGGTGATGACCGTATGGTTCATTGCAATGGGAATTGTGGAAATGGAGGCAAAACTAAAAAGTCAAATTCAATGTTATATGGTGAAGGTACTAATGGTGGTGTTTCTATAAACTTTAACTATACTCCGAGTATTGGATCTGAACCCAAAGATACTCTTAACTTTGGACAAGAAATATGATAACCTCTAAGAGTTCATAAATTGGTGATGGTAAGGATAAAAATAAAGGTTATACTCGTTCTATTTTTCTTAATTTTAACTCACTTATGTCTATGAATGTTATTGTAAAATGATCGACTTAACCACAAGCTTATATTAATTTAATAATTGTAGTTTGATCATTTTTGTTATTGTCTTTCAAGTTTAGTTATGGATAATAGATATTTTTTATAAGGGATTTGTGGATATAATATATATTTATTAAAAAAAAAGGAGATGTCTTTTACCAATACGTCTGGCGTACGTGTCTTTTAGCATATAGATTATTTATGATTGTCGAATGTAATAAATTCATCATCTCAATAAATTAAAGTGTCTCGACAAAGGATATATATATATATATATATATATATATATATATATATATATATATATATATATATATATATATATATTGTGTGTTTACTAATTTTGTAATCAAGTAACATACAAAAAATTAATAGATAAGTACTCCATATTTTATAAGAACTAGACATATGATATGGTTGCCGAACACAACAAAATTCTATGTAAGCCCTAGATTTGTGGTAATATATATGTAGTAGTAAATTCTTAGTAGAATTAAAATTGTCATTAATTTGAATGTATGTATAGTTAATATTTAAATAGAAATAAACAAAAATTAGAGGTACTTACAAAAAAAAAAAAATACAGTGATATTCTAAATTAATTAATATCTTTTACACCAATTACATGAATTAATTTTATTATTACTTTTTCGGCAATAATACTTTGTATAAAAGACGATTAAAAATGACTTGAAATAATATACTATGTATTAGGTAAATGTTTATGGAAAAATTATGCACACTTAATAATGAATACATTTGACATAAAGTTAATATAAAATATTTGGAATAATCTTGTTATAATTATATCAAATATTCTCCAAAAAAAAAAAAAAAAAAAGTTTGGTTTAAAAGGGAGGGAAAGTTTTGGTGGGAAAAAAGCACCAAATGTGAACGTGTCTCTCCCGTTGTCTATTTTAGTTTTAAGTTATTGATTTGTAAACATATTTCTTGACTTGAATTACAAGAATATTATTAGAGCTCGAATTTAGTACAAGTATATAGATATACGACCTATTATTTTTTGTGGAAACTTGGGGTGATCATTGTATTCATTTATGTCAATTAGTACTTCATTTGTTACCCTAATATTGCAACACATACGTTGAATTTACATTGTTCAATGCACACATCAATTTAAATCAAATACTCCCTCCGTTTTTAAATACTTGCTCCATTTCTCCATGTGCGGAGTTTTAGGAAAAATTGGTGAAAGTATTAAAACATAGAGATAGTGGGATTGATAGAAGGTAAATTGGAGGAGAAAGAATCTAAAAGAAATAAAATAGGGTCCAGAAGTAGAGAAAAATGAATTAAATATTATAAAAACTTTTCAAATAAGGAAATGGATCAAGTATTTAAAAACGGCCGAAAAGAAAAGTGGAGCAAATATTTAAAAACGGAGGGAGTATTAAGATAGCATAGACAATAGTGAAACAATTTAAATCCCTATATATTAAAAAGTGGACAATTATACCCTCTAATAATTTTTAATATGTACTTATTTTCCCTCATTAATGTAAATTATCTCATTTTTTCACTCTTAAGAATAGTGTGCGGACATTTATCTATACCTCTAATAATATTTTTTTTACATTTTTTCCTTCCATTAATGCTACATGTTTAGGGTAAAAATACCCTAGACACATGGACCAATGAGAAAGTCCCACGTGTCAAGGGCTGGCAAGTCACCGAAGACGATTCACCAGCTGACACGTGGATACCTTAGATTTTCCTCAGAATTGCGGCCTTCAAGAGCCCAATTCCCAACAATCCGCACTTTGCGACGCAGCCCATCAGACTTAGGTCAGAGTGACCTTGGGAGGGGCACATTTTCCAACGACCCTATAAATAGGGAGATATTCCCCCATTTTGGGGACATCTAATCATTTATTACACCCATATTCTCTCTCATCAGAGAACACCTGAACTCGGAATCCGAGAAGATACCCACCTAAATTTCTGCACTCTTTATTCCCTTTTAAGTTACTAACTTGACTGTTGGAGGCAGAGCTCCAACAACCGGAGTCTCCGTGTTTTTGCAGGTACAACTCGAGCCGGACCAGACTTTGTGACGTAACTCTCCCGAGGGACAAAAACACCAAAATATTTGGCGGCGTCTGTGGGGAGAGTACCTCAAATATTGTTCAAGAGTTTGTTCTATTTCTCGATCCCAACAATTTACCATCGGTTATCCAGCCGATAAACACAACTATTTCTCAACCGGTACATCAGCCGGAGGTCTCTACTGACTAAGATGACGATGATGACAATGTGGAGACGTTACTGGCCAAGGATGGCTTATTCATTTCCAAGTACACCCGTTCCAGAAATCAGCTGGAACGTCATACGAGCCAGGCGGGTCCAAACAGGCCCCCTAGGCAGCCAGAAGGGGAAACCCAGACGGTCAGAGGGTCAGCCCCTATCACTCGGGACGAACTCAAGAAATTCATGAGTAGTTTCAAGGGTGAGATGAAGGATCTGATAAATCAAAACAAGGTTGGCTCTAGCAAGGGTCAGCCGGCTAAAAAGACTCCTCTACCTGAGAGGAAGAAGCTGGTCAAGGACAGGCGGCCAACTCCTCATCCCAAGGAGAAGGAAGCCACAAGACTTGACTGGTCCAAGATCCTTTTACCAAAGGGTCCTCAGAGGCACACCCGACATGATTAGCCGGAAGCCAGCAAGAAATCAGCCTCCGACGCTCGGCACATCATTGAGCGGAGGAGAAACCAGCAACTGTTTGAGTCAGCCTCTACCTCGAGCTTTCTAGACAGCTTTAAAGAAACTTTTGTAAGGAACTCACTATCCTTACACGAGAGTCGGACAGGTGGCAAATCCGTCCATATCGACCCTCAGATGATGATTGGGTCTGTCCCGTATGCACCCCAGGCGCAATACGGACAATATGACCTTCAATTCTGACAGCCTTTTCCCTTCGGAGGTCAGGCGGCATACAACAGTGTCCAGCCTCTGGACTGGCAGCTTTGTCTATTCAAACTTGGTGAACATCCTTCTGCGTTCACCAGGAATATAACTGAGGCGGCACAACCGGCCAAGGTTAAGAATGTGTTGGTGGGTACTTATGATGGTACCTCTAACCCAGAAGACCACCTTATGGCATACACCAACCTCATGTGTCTACAGGGTTGGGACGATGCCACTTGGTGTTGATGTTTCCCGGCTACATTGAAGGGCATTACCCAACAATGGTTTGACCGGTTCTATTGATTGCTTCAAGAAGCTAGCCTTCTTGTTTGCCACCAACTTCTCAATGAACATCCCTGCTAATAAAACAAGTCTTGACTTGAGCACCGTTAAGCAAGGAGAGAGAGAAGGGCTACGCTCTTATGTCAGGCGATTCAAGCTGTTAAGAATCCAGATCCAGGGACTGTCTGACGAGGTAGCATTCACGGAATTCTTTAAGGGTCTGAGAGACGGATCGAACTTTATGTTTAACCTCGTCAGAAAAGGGGCATTTACACTATTGGCAGCCCTGAGGGAGGCGGAAAGCTATATCTAAGCAACCGACCCTTGCACGCGTGGCATCCAGTCAGACTCCAAGAGTTCTGAAAAATAAAAAGAAAGCCGGTCTACTCAGCCGACAAAGAAAAAAGAAGAGCGCAAGAAGAGAAAAGAAGTCTGGGCGGTTAGTGACTCTGACTAGCTGTCTCTGAAGAAAAAGAAAGAATTTGAACCGTACGTCCTCAAGTACGAGTTTAACAAGGACTGCAACTCCATCCTCATGGAGATAAAGGACCGGTTGTCCCTTGAGAAGCCGAATCCAATGAAGAGTTTCGTTTATCACGGAACAAGAATAAATTCTGTCAATACCACGAGGAAGTTGGCCATGACACCAACGACTACTTCAGCCTTCAGCGGGCGTTGGACCGTCTGGCTGACAAAGGGATCCTAAAGTCCTACATTACCAAGTCCAAAGGAACAAATAAGAAGAACAAAGGGTAGTCGTTTAAGACTCTCCAGCCTACTAGTAGTTCGGACACTGATAAGGAGCCGGTCTACACTATAGCAGGCGGGTTCTCATGTGGTGGCCCTACCGTCCAGGGCACCAAAAGCCATCTTTGAGAGATGGATAAGGATGATGATGAGCAGGCGTCTGCCATTTCCACCTTTCCACACGTTTTGATTACTGAGAAGGACAGGGGCAGCGTCCGCCATCCACATGACGACTCGGTCGTCATTGAATGTAAGGTTGCCAATTAGCTGGTTGGGCGGATCCTTATAGACACCGGCAGCTCGTCGGACATCATCAGCCTCCAGTGCCTACAAACTCTGAAATACAATCCCAGCAGCATGCATACGGTGATCCATCCCGTAGTTAGTTTTGGGGGTGGGATGGTTTACCCAATCGGTAGGATTGACTAACCTATCCGGCTGGGAGAAAAAAGAGAAGGACGACATCTGGTCGTCAAATTCTTGGTAATTGAGGAACTGGCCACCTATAATAGCATCTAAGGCCGTCCCACCCTCAACGAAGCCAAGGCGATAATCATCCCTTCTCTCATGCTGCTCAAGTATAAGAGGGATGATGGCTCTGTTGGTTCCCTGAATGGGGATCAAAAAACGGCCTGGGAGTGCTACCGCTCAGCCGTCAAGCCCATTGTAGCCCTAGACGGCCAAGGGCAGGAACCAATAGACCTCAACGATGTCAAGGATGCCAACCCAACCCCACAAGCAGCCAGAAAGAAAAGAAAAGCTGCTCAGCTGGTGGAGATGAAGTAAGAGAAAAAATAGCAATCATTGACCAGAGAACGGTCAGATGAGCTCCGTCCCCAGCCAGCTGGTGAAAACATTGATCTCTCTCTAAATGACAACCGTCCAGAGCGTACTGTAAAGGTTAGGACGGTTGCTTATGCTACATTAGGTGCAGACTTGCACCTACTGCTAAAGGAATTCAAAGACATTTTTGCCTTTAAAGTGGAAGAGATGCCAGGCGTCATCTTGGATCTCACTGTCCACAAACTCGCAGTGGATCTAAAAAAAAAAGCCCATCCGGCAAAATAAAAATAAATCACGGCGAGGAAAGAAGTTAGGCGGCAGCTGCCGAAGTCAAAAAGCTGCTGGATGCTCGGTTCATTAATTCGGCCATGTAATTTCCTCGACTGGGTGGTGAATGTTGTGCTTGTAAAGAAACCGAATGGTACCTGGCGTATGTGTGTTGATTACACAGACCTCAACAAGGCATGTCCGAAGGATAGTTATCCGCTTCCAAAGATCGACAGTCTAGTCGATTCTACAACCGGTCATGTCCTGATGAGCTTTATGGATGCCTATTCCGGCTTCCATCAGATACCCCTGTGGAGAAAAGATCAAGAGAAAACGGCCTTCGTCACTGATCAGGGGCTATTATGTTATACTATGATGCCGTTTGGCTTGAAAAATGCGCCGGCTACATTTCGACGGATGATTAATACAGTCTTAATCAATCAAATTGGGAGGAATGTAGAGGCGTACATTGATGACATGATAGTCAAATCCAAGCAGTAGACGGATCACCTTGCTGATCTCCGAGAAACTTTCACCACCCTCAGGCGACATAAGGTTATGTTAAATCCTAAGAAATGCGTCTTTTGTGTTGAGTCTGGGAAGTTTCTCGGATTCCTGATTGATTAAAGGGGGATAGAGGCTAACCCTGAGAAGATACAGGTGGTGATTGACATGAAGTCACCCTGCACTATCAAGGAAGTTCAGAGACAAACTGATTTCCTGGCGGCTTTGGGAAAATTCCTTAGCCGGTCAAGTGAAAAATGCCTTTACTTCTTCTAATCAATCAGGAAGAAGACTAGATTTGAATGGGGGGATAATGCTGAGGCGGCCTTTCAGAAACTGAAAGAATACTTGCACTCTTTGCCAAGGCTTGTTAGCCCTCTGCCCAAAGAGACGTTATACATATACCTAGCCGTCTTAGACCATGCCCTCAGTGCTGTTCTCCTTGCTGAGAGAGACGCCATCAAGCTCCCGGTCTATTTCATTAGCCATGTACTAAAAAATGCTGAACTCCGGTACCCCATGGTTGAAATTTTTGGCCTTGCTCTGTATATGGCATTCGAGAAGCTGAAGCCTTATTTTCTGGCACATCTGGTTGTAATTTACACAAATCAGCCCCTCAAGTGGCCAATGTCCACCTTAGAGTCCTCCGGCGGAATGTTGAAATGGGCTATTGAAATGCAAAGTCTTGAAATCTCCTACAAACCAAGAAAGGCAGTGAATGGTCAGGTGTTTGCCGACTTCATTGTTGAAATGACTCGTCTGGTTTCTCCGGATAATCTTGATCGGGTTTGGAAGGTGTATGTAGACGGGAGTTCTACGAAAAACGGCTGTGGTGCAGGCATTATTTACGAGTCCCCGGAAGGAGACAAATTTGAGTATGCACTACGATTCAAGTTCCAGGCATTAAACAATGAGGCAGAGTATGAAGCCCTGCTACTTGGAATCCGCATGTGTAGGGCAGCAGGGGCAATAAATATTGACGCCTCTTCTGATTTGCAGTCGGTCGTTAGTCAGTATAAGGGTAAATATGAAGCGACTCATTCGGCTATGATCAAATATCTTCAGGCAGTCAAAGAAGAGGCTAGGGCACTTTAAGAATTCCGTTTGAGTCAAGTGCCCAGCTGAGACATTAACCAGGCGGATGCATTGTCTAAACTGACATCTTCCGCTTGCTGTGATACGCCTCTGCCAGTCTTTTGGGAAGTTCTGGAAAAAAGAAGTGTATATGAAGAGCCCATCAGAATCCTGGACAGAAGCTATACCTGGATGGATGGCATCCGAGCACATTTAACAGACGCCACGCTCCCTGATTCACCACGGGAAGCAGCCGTCATGAAGAAACGAGCAGCAAACTTCGACATGAGAAATAGAGAGCTCTTCAAGGCTGATTTCCTTAACCTTTATTGAAGTGTGTTACCCTAGAAAAGGGGAACGAAGTTCTCGAAGAATTGCATGCGGGATACTACGCCTCCCACATAGGTGGCAGGTTTTAGCCGTCAGAGCAGGGCGACATTATTTTTGGCCTACCTTTGAGGCAAATGCCAAAGAACTTGTGAAGAAATGCGACAAATGCCAGAGGTTTGACAAGCTTATTTACCGCCCGGCTACTGATCTGACGGCAATCCACAACCCAGTCTCATTTGCTAAATGGGGCATGGACATTCTAGGTCCTTTTACGCTAAGTGGGTGGAGGCAAAGGCGGTTAAGGACACCAACACAAAGGATGTCATCTCTTTCATATGGAAGAACATTATCACCCGGTTTGGGGTTCCTATGTCTATGCTGTTTGATAATGGCCCTTAGTTTGAAACGTCTCAGCTTAAGACTTGGTTAGGAGATCAAGGGATCTCACACTGTTTTGCATCAGCCGGTCGACCCAGGCAAACGGCCAACTTGAAGTCTTCAACAAACTCATCACTACTACAAAACTTGGAAAAATGACCCCCAATTAAAGACCCGTTATTTAATTAACAGATCTGTTTGATATAAGAGATCCAATATTAATTATAACGGGTCTCTTATGTGTATTTAGGAAAAAAGAAGAAGAGATAAGAGACCCGTTCTCTACTTTTGATGGTCTTACCCTTGCTCCCCCGACCTTTTTATCCCGTACTTTTTTTTTTTATATTAATATATCCCTTATCAAGTCATTCACCTATTCTCTCCTCTGATCTTAAAAACCTCCGCCCAAACCAAGCCCAACCCCAAAATAAATCCCTCATCCTCTCAATCCGCCGTCACTTGCTCTTCCCTTCTCCATTAAATCAAAACATTGCAATGGTAAATAGGGGCTCGTTCTCTCCCCTCAATTTGCTTACTTTTCATCCTTACATTTTTCTGAAGTTCAAGAAATCATCTAGTTAACGGGAGATGTGGAAAAATAAATAACATAAACTATCATCAATCGCATTCAACTTTTCCCAATATCGAACCCTATTCAACGTATACTTCAGTTTTTCAATGGCATAAAGAAGTTCAACCTCGTATGCTAATAGATCTGGAAATAGGAAGAATTGTTGTCTTAAATGATGAGCGGAATTCCTATCAAAATTGAGGTAATCGATCTATAGATTGATATTTTTTTATTTTTATTATTATTATTGAATGTGTTTTCAAATAATTTTTCTAGTAGAATTCTTAATTACAACTACCTATTTTCGTTTTGGCTGAAGTCCCCTTTTCGGATCTCGCCTTCAGGTAATTTTTTCAAAATTGGTTGATTAATGGAGGTTCGGCCGAGATGATGTTGCGGGTAGTTCATTCACTTTAACAATGCGTAGTTGCAGGTGTTATTCTACATTGTCTTATTATGCTCATGGGTATATGTTGTTTATAAGTATAATAGAGTTTTGGTTGTAGTGTAGTGTTATCTCAATGAATAAATGTTACATAATTAATTAGCTTTTTTATTTTTCTTATTTTTGTTGGATCACTAATATAATTATGAGTACTATAGCTTTTATATAATTCATTAAGAGCAATTTCTCTTCTTTTAATTTTTTTTTTGTCAGATTTGCGTGATTTCATCACAAGAAATGCTCAATCAAAAGGAGATGAATATGGAGTATTCAAGTCTTTATTGATGTAACTATAATTGTAAATTTCAGTAAAATTCAATTTTTTTTTTTCTTTTTTCTGTTTCAATTTTATGTTGATAAATTTTTTTTGTATCACATCAATTATAATTTAATCTATTCATTCTATTGCTAATTTCTGTGGTATTGAATTGTAACTTACAGTTTACATCATCTGATTTATTCGCCAATTTTTACGCATACAAACAAAATTTTCAAAATTCAAATGTGAACCTGCCAAACCACAACAAATAAAAAGCAAAATTATTTTTTTTTAAAAAAGTTGGAGAATAAAGAGACCCGTTATTTGATATACTAGGTCTGTTTGATACCACCAAACAGACCCCTTGCCTCAAATAACAGGTTTGTTTTTCTTCTAAATTATTAATTTTGTAACATATATAACAGACCCGCTATCACTTACCACGGGTCTCTTTGTCCTCAAAATCAGACCCCTCTAACGAACGGGTCTCTTTATCAAACAGACCCCTGAGATAGAGACCCGTTGTGATGCGGTCTCTCAGACATATTTTAACGGGTCTCTTTGCCAATTTTTGTAGTAGTGCATCTCAAACGGTATCAAAAAGAAAATTGAAAGAGCCGGTGGTTTATGGGCAGAAGAATTAATTCATGTCCTATGGGCCATCTAGACAACTACCAAAGAGGCGACCGGTGAAACCCTATTTCTCACGGTATACGGTGCTGATGAAGAGACAAATTGAGAGGCCATGCTGCTGGCATTGGACTCCCTCCCGGAACGCAGGGGCAATGTTTCCTTGCGTCATGAGATATACCATCTGAGAATTACGAGAGCCTACAACAAGAAAGTGCACAAGCGCCCTTTGAAAGTTGGTGACTTCGTGTTATGAAAAATGGAGGCAACCAGTAGGGCCAATGAGTTTGGAAAGCTGACTCCAAATTGAAAAAGCCCCTATCGGATTTATGAGGAAGTTAGGGACGGCACTTACCGCCTGGAAACCCCAAACGGCAGGCGCTTGCCTAGGACTTGGATTGTAGATTACTTAAAAAAGTACTACTTCTAAGAATTGTAAATTTTTTGTAAACAAGAAGTTTATTAATGAAAAATTGCTTTTTGTTTTCAATTATGTTATTGCCTTTATATACCGTCTGGGCAATGCACAGACGGATCATTTGCTAAACCAGATAAGTAAATTTCAACGTCCAAGTAACACGCGGCCCACGGCCAGATAAATAAACTAGGCACAAAAAGGCTCAATAAATATACAGCCGGTCTTCACCAAGACGAGAGGACAATGGCCGGATGGTTGTTTATTTTACAAAATCGTCTGTCCCAATATGGACAATGGCGTCCGGCGACACCCCTCCGGGTACAATCGTCGCAGAGAGCAGCCTATTTCTTTGCTCTACGTACCTATGCAGACAGCAAAGATTAAACGACCAAATTGGTCCACTCATAGCCGTCTAACTAGAACAGTCTAAAGAACGACCAAGTTTTCGAAACACCGGATGTCCCAAGACATCAGCTGATGACCGACCGAAGTTCTTACTTGGGCTTTTCATTCCAAAATTATGTAGACTCTACCTTCGGGGAAAAAGAGTTGCGTAATGGCTATGCAATCTTTTCAGACGGTTATTTACCGTCTGGGTAAATGGCTGGAACACCTGTTGTTTGAATGGTTGTTCACTTGGTTTGGGGCAATCACTACTGTGATTGATTGGACTACAAATATATCATGCTCTTTAAAATATCAGACATTTCCAAGCCAATCAATCAATTTCAGTTAAAACCAACCACACAGTCGCCCAAGGGCAAAAACAGCCGGGTGTATCATTTGGCGCATGCTTTCGATAAGTTAGGAAAAAAAATATCAAGTATACATGCAAAACTAAAAATTCAAAAACCAAACGCAAATATAAAAAAAACCTACTGAGTCGGAATACTTCATCAAATTAAAAGTTGGCACAAAGGCCAAACAAGATTGTTAACCGGAAACACATCCGTTGCAGAGAGAAAAGAAAAGTAATGTTACCCGACTCCATAGTCGGTAAAACACAAAGATACTCGGCCTACAAGTTGGGTGGATGACTCAAGGTTGCTGAGGTTGCTGCTGCTCCGGCTGGTCTTGACCGGCAGAGAGGGCTCTTGATTGATCTTCAGCCGCTTGAGCCAAGCTTCCTTGGTTTTCCTGGCCCTCAGCCGGCTCCTCCTCATCATCTGAGACCTCATATCCCAGCTCAGCAGCCCAGACTTTGAAGCGAGGCGGAGCTGCCTCTCCCAGAACTCGGGCATTATACACCGCGGTGGCGTAATCATACCGATGTTAGTAGACTTCAAAGTCTATGTCTAGATAGAGGAGCCCCCAGGCTATCTTCAGGCGGGCCTCACTGTCCTCCACCAGTCGGCACTGCTCCTTAGCAATTGCATCGCTTTGCTGGTTCCTCAGGTTGACCAGATCGATCCCCAACCGGGTGACGTCTGCCCGGAGCTTTGTGTTCTCCTAGTCAGCCTCCTCCAATGCCTTGAGGTCAGATTGAACATTCAGACATAAAATTCGCATATTTAGCAGAGTTAAGGTTTTGAGTGGCCCTCCGTTTGGCGTCATTTACCTCTTCTTGTTTCCGCTTGAAGGGGCCCAGAAACCCATCCACTCTCAGCATAACCTAGAAAGGGGCAGCCGGAAAGTTAATACTTAATAAAATCAGAAGAAAAAATACAAGTGTTCAGTCGGAGAACAACTTACCTCTGCTAGCTGGCCCATTATCCGGTCAAAATCCACCACCTGTAGATCAGGAACTGAAAGCTTCTCAGACCGGGTAGGAGTCCTCACCATCCTCCTGGCAAACGCCGGGAGGTCCGGTGACCCGGAGGTAGCATCTGCACCAAAAGAAGTACTTGGTGAGAGAGATGCAGCATATTTGGCATTCATCCGTTGCCGGCTGCTTACTGAACCTCCGGAAGGGTCGACCATAGTCTTGACTCGCATGAAGTCAAGTGGCCAAGGTATTTCAATTCGGGTCTTACCTTGAGTTTGGGGAAGTGGGGTTTCCCCCTCCCCAGTCACTGCAGCACCGCCTGCAGCATTGAGTGGCTGGCCACTCTTCGATGCCTCATAGGCATCCGACGCTTTCTTCTCCTAACACTATGAACTTTCACTCAAAGCCTCAGAACGGAGGGTGACTTGCCACCGGTCGTAAGACGATCCGGATTGGCAAAGGAAGTTGACTGGGAAGGGTTCTTCTTCGCGGCCTTGGCAGCCGGTGTTTTATTCAGCTCATCTCCCGGTCTCTTGATAAGTTTGGAGATGAAGCGAGGAATGTTTTTGCTGGCGTCCTACAAAGGAAAGATCAGAAAGTTAACAACCGGCAAAAACCCTTTAAAGAAATTAAAAGAAAAAAAGACAGGTCAGACGGTCTTACCCCGCCTTTCTTGGCCTCTTTGGCCTCCATGGCTGCTTTTTTGGCAAGCAGATTCTCCTTGCGCAGTTACGCAGCAGATTTTGGCCAGGGTCTTCTTAGGGTCTACTATTCTCAAGGCGTCGGCTGCAAGGGGCAAACAGGAATTTAGTCAAAGCAATAAAAAGTTAAAGTACATAAACAAAGACGGCAAATCTGTCGGATGCAAGGTGGATCTATCCTTGGGAAACATGGTGCTTAGCCCGCAGGCGGACAGGAATCTTTCATCCTTAAAAAATTCCGGATGGGGGATCAAGTTCTTTGGCACAATAATCTGAGTCCTATCCCCAAATGCCTCAGTTGTGGTCCCGAAAAAAACCCGGGTCCATTATTTGCTCTCGGCTCTAGAAGAGAGTACAGGAAGGACACATTTTTTACCTAGGAGAGCCGGTTCCTTATTATACCGGCGTAGAGTCCGGTTGTATCTCAGTGAGGAGGAGGAGATCAAATAAAACTTCTCCTTCCACCCGGTCCATTTGGACACCTTGTCTAAAGTCATCTGGTATTGGGGTAGGGTGGTAAGAGTATACCACGCCCCATGACTGCCTGGGACCTTGCTCAGGTAATGCATATGAGCGAAGGCGGAAAAGATGTGGTCTATATTCTAGAACTCACAGGCAGCAATAATATAACTCAGTATATTCATCCACGAGTTTAGATTGATGAGCTGCTAGACGCCCATATCGTATCCTTTAAGGATTTTCCTTATTCCTGTATGGAGGAAGAATCGAAGGCCGGCTTCTATTATCGCCCCGAAGCAAACAAAGTAGTTGTCTGCATCATCAATGTTATTCCCCCAGACCATAACAGCATCCCCATGCGGAACAATAATATCCCACCCCTGTCCAAAGGGGTGTTTTTCCTTGAAGGCTTTGAAGCCGCTCTTCAACAAGGCTATATCACCCGGAAGCATCCTTATCTTCTTCGGGTCACGGTAATTAAGAAGAGGTCCTAGCCGACTGCTGGCAGTTAGCCGCAAAATTATCTTGTTCAGAGCCAGAAGCCTCTGACCTTGATCACTCGGCGGCCTCCTCACCGCATGATTCCTCTTCAGCCTCTTGAGAGGAGACAACTTCCTTAACGTCTACCTCCCTCACGTTATTATGGGAAGAGGGGGCACCATTTGAAGAGCCATCTTGCTCATCCGGACCATCGTAGTCCCCGTCTCGAATAAGCTCATCTGCGAGCACTTCCCTAGCGAACCGCCGTCTGGGCTTAACAGCCGTTTGTTTTACTCTGGCCATTGTGTCCTGCACAGACACTGAGAGGGAGGAATTCGTGGATGAGCAAGCAGTTCCGACTGATCATAAAAGGCAACCCCATGTTCTAGATTCGGCCGTACCAGGAGACCGGCTGAATGTCCTAGACATTGCCGAGTGTGTGGATGGAGAGTCCATTTTTATTTTCGAAGAAGGTATACAAACCGAAAAAAGAATAAATACAGACAGAAATGAAGAAAAAGCTGAAAGAGGGTACAAGCGGTTACCTTACTTTAAGCTCTAAAAATCTGAAAACTACAACAGGCGGGTGACCGGGTGCTGACAAGTACGCACACGAGAGTCTAGAAAAAACTGACGCAGACGGAATTAGAGTATCTCTCTCTAAGAATCTCTCTTTCTCTCTCTAGAAAATCAAAATGATGGAAATAGTGAAAGAAGGAAGGGGGGTAAAACCCTATTCATAGAGGGGTAAAACGGGGGTATCCCCGTCACACTCCGGATTTATTACTAAGCTAGCCGTTTTTACTATTCACCTCTCACGGGGGAACACGTGTCACAGGCGCCACGTGGCCTGCCACATCACCCCTGTGAGGGGCAAATGTTTAGGGTAAAATTACCCTAGACACATGGACCAATGAGATAGTCTCACGTGTCAAGGGCTGGCAAGTCACCGAAGACCATTCACTAGCTGACACGTGGATACCTCATATATTCCTCAGAATTGCGACCTTCAAGGGCCCAATTCCCAAGAATCGCACTTTGTGACGCAGCCCATCAGACCTAGGTCAGAGTGACCTAGGGAGGGGCACATTTCCCAACGACCCTATAAATAGAGAGATATTCCCTCATTTTGGGGACATCTAATCATTTACTACACCCATGTTCTGTCTCATAAGAGAACACCTGATCTCGAAATCCGAGAAGATACCCACCTAAATTTCCGCAATCTTTATTCCCTTTCAAGTTACTAATTAACTTGACTGTCGGAGGCGGAGCTCCAACAATCGGAGTCTCCGTGTTTTTGTAGGTACAGCTCGAGCCGGACTAAACTTTGTGACGTAACTCTCCTGAAAGACAAAAACACCCAAAACACTACCAACAAATAGAAGTGTGTTATAAGACAAAGCTGAAAGAGTGCAAGGGACATGACTAGGTATATTACACGCAATGCACACGCTAACCACCCTAGTCAAAAGAAATTTAAGATTTTGCTAACAATCCACTACCTACCACTTATTCAATATTGAAACAAAAATACCTAACAATCTTTTTATAATCAGGCACACAACTTCCTAATTTCAACTTAATTAGATGAATAGTTAAGATGGCCAATTCTTGGATTAGGGTTTCCAACATTTGTGGTTAATTCCTATATTAGATTTTGGGTCATTGTTCATTTCCTATAAGAGGGTTTTTAATCGCGATAGTTGCATAATAATTCTTAGATCACATTTTTAGAATTTTGTAACTGGTGCCCTCGAAAGAAAATGTTGAAGTTAGGTATAAATCGAAATCAGCTAGACTTAATCAAGAAGCTAATAAAACAAAATGGAGTAATGTAGTATTGTAAACACATTTATTATTCCACTACTAAATAAAAATACTACAGAGTACTCTAATAATACTACCTCCGGTCCAAATTACTCGCAACTTTAGGGTATTATTTGTGAGATATAAAATATTCCAAAGTTGCGAGTAATTTGGAGCGGAGGTAGTAAAAAAAAATTACTCCATTCTCGTTTCTTGATGTCCTTTACAATTACTATTCATGTTGATAATTCAGGCGGGCTATTTATTTCTTTTTTGACAGGGACTATTTTTTCAAGTTACTATTTTGTGTCGACCAAGTTAAAGTATTAAAGTAACTAAAATTAATGCATGTAACGCATGCAGTATAAGGCTTGTATATTTTAGTAGAAACTCTTCTAGTACACATAACAAATACTATAAACTTGAACGCGTACACACTATTTATTTTTACACAACAATTAGGCTACAATCCAAGAATCAATTAAACTCTTTTAGGTCTTTTGACATCCTCAATTTTTAATCATATTGAATCAACTGTATTCTACGCATTTACGTGATAAACAACAGTCATTGACATGTTGTACAATTGATACTTCAGTAAGAGAACAAAATTAATAACTTTCTATTTTTGTTTAAGTTTTTAAATTTTAGGATTTTTCTATATTTACGTACCGAATTTCAGCATATATAAGGTGCTAATTGTTGCTAAGAGATGCAAGGACGTAAATCCACAAAGCTAAAGCTAACCTTATATTAGCCCCACTGTTTCTTAAGAGGCTAGTTATCTTTAGCCTTTACCACGATGAATGGTCTAGCAATTTTTTTCATGCTCTTTCTTTTAGCTAAGCCTCTTTCAGCAGGTAGTGCAAATATCGAAATCGATTATTGTATTGCAGACCTTAGTCTCCCTAGGGGACCTCAAGGGTATGCATGCAAAGATCCTTCTAAAATCACAACTGATGATTTTGTTTTCACTGGATTTCGTGGTGAAAAATCCATCACTAACATATTTGGAAACAATGTAACTCGAGCAAATCACACTACATTCCCAGCCTTAAATGGTTTAGGTCTTTCTATGGCAAGGTTAGATTTGGCTGTAGGAGGAGTTGTCCCTGCACACTCTCACCGAACATCAGAAATGATTGTTCTCATAAACGGGACAATTATTGCAGGGATTATTGACACAAACAACACGGCATACTATAAAGTCTTACAGCCGGGTGATTCTATGATTTTTCCACAAACTTTGCTTCACTTCCAGATCAATGTTGGTAAAACTCGAGCTCTTGCTTTTGTTGGGTTGAATGGAGCAAACCCAGGTTTCCAAATTGCATCCACCGCGCTGTTTGCCGGCAATTTACCACCTGAAATAGCTTCGGCAATCACACTCATAAGTCCCAAGGAAGTGAGACGCTTGAACCAAATATTTAGCGAAAATATCGCAACTTCATAATCCTATGTTTAAATCTTTATTTTACATGCATGCATGCCATCACTTGTGTTTTAATTACATAAAGTCCAGTTTATATATTAAGCTGGTAAAATGTAGCACTTTTAATTGTCATATATACTCGTATCTTATTGTAAAATAAAAAGTGATGAATAATATGTCTTTTCTAGTGTAAAAGTGTTACAATTGTGCTATGTAAGATTGTAACTTAATTATGTATATACTTAATTTCTTGTCAATTAAAAAAAGAAAAAAAAAATGTTATGTACTTAATTACTTGTATTGTCATTGCTTTATGTTGTTGATCTTATGTAGTTATATACTACCTCCTTTAATTTTTATTGTGCAACTTTGAAATATTTTATATCTCACAAATAATATCTTAAAGCTGCACATAAAAATTAATAGAGATAGTATGTTAAAACTTGGACAACTCTTCCAACTTTCAGCCAACTTCACGTGTAACCCAGCCAATTTTATTTTGTTAAAATAATTATCAAAGATAGCCCCCACTTTGAGTTTGATCTTAGCTTCCAATATTCACTATTCAGAGCGAGATTGCCTCTTCCGATCCTTTAACAATCCACCTTTTTCTTATGCGTATTTTTTTCCCCCAAAACATTCATAGCTAGAAAAAAGAGCGAAATAATTGTGACATACTTTTGAAAATGGGGGTAATATATATTGCTAGAACATAAAAAAATTCTTAGGTCTCAATTATTAACTTAATTTGAGCTTTTGACCTAGTTAAGTTGGTCCTCTAAAATGGTATTGAAGCAAGTGTGACATAAAAGTTACGGGTTCAAATCTATTCATCCACTCATCACCCCCCCTTCTTTCAAGTGGAATTTAATCATTGAGTATGGTAGGGCCAATGTTGCATCCACATTTCAAGCTTAACAAGCTCTCATAACATTTGAATAGTCCCTAACTGTTGATCTATTCGATTTTTTCTTATTTGAACCCTAATTATTGTCTCTTTGATCTGGCCTTGATTGTTGATCCAATAGGAATTATTCATGCATCATCTTTAATTGAGTCCGATACTCTTTTGGGTTTAAAATCCCTATCGAATCCAGTCAAGTTGGTAATTAGATTGGGTAATCAATTTTGGTCTATTAGGTTAAATCGATTGTCGGTAAAAATCAAGTCATGTTTGGTCCGAGGTACAAATATCATTTCCTCACCCATTATTCCGATACAATTAAGTAGCTAGGAACAAGTCATGTTGGTTCAGATCAGAATTCTAGGCAAGGTTATTTTTTGATAGCGCTACTAGTTGGCATTAACTACGACACATATTCAAATACACAACCAAAATAGACAATAGAAAATTTAAAACGAAAATCTTTATTTATAACACAAGACAACCACTTCTATCCTTACCATCATTGGCTAAGATAGACCAGAGACTCACCACCCAACAAGAAATCAAAGTACATACAGAAACACTTACACAGGACAATATACTACCTCCGTTACACGTTATTTGCAATGATTTGACATAAAATAGAGAGGGAAAATGTCTAATCGTTGCAAATAATATGATACGGAGGTAGTATATAATAATATGAACCTTAAGTAAAGTACGATTGACATTATAATAAAGCAGTAGACTAGGTTGTCGTTAATGTTGTAGTTGGTGGTGATTGATGACGGTTTTACATACACATGAAACCGTTCAAAGATGGTGCGGACACGCATTGGCGTCCAGTGTTAGGACAACATTCTCTAACACCAGGAGTGCATGGATGTCCATGGTGCTCTTCGCACACTGGATTCTCTTGTTGCGCTTTCACAGCAAGGACTTGCAGCATCACTACGTACAACAAAATTAATTTATATAAGTAAATAAATTGTTCGTTGTATATCCAAAATATATAAGATTTTGCTGATTAAATGGGCAATATTGCAATATAGTATGATATAATCTAAGAGGATTAAAACGTTTCAATGATTGCAAAATGGTAAAATGATTCTTAGAGTATTTTGAAACTAAATAATTTTATTCATTTTAGATGAAGCAAACATAAATTAAAGGTATTTCTAGTGTTTGGAACACTACAGTCACATAATCTATACTCCTTTGTAATATACTCCTTCCGTTCCACAATGATGTTCATGTTTGCAATCTTTGACTTTTTTAAGATAGAGAGAATCTTCTAAAGTTCTCTTAATCAAAGAATAAATACAGTCATGTGGGATCCAGTTTGATTCGTCTTGATGAGTAGATTATTAATATCTAACTTTTATAATTTTCGCTAGTGTGAGATTAAAGATATTTGCGGTCAAAGTTGGGTAAAAATTTGCATCGATTTACGAAACAGGAACATCATTATGAAACGGAGGGAGTACTTAAAAGTCACCCTTGTGCCTTGTCAAGAAATAAATAATATTTCAATTATTGTATTGGCCTTTTCATTGTTACATATGTATACATATGTACTTGGTCATTCTTTTTTAGTACAATTCATGAATTATATGTTTTCATAATTCATATACAAGTATATATATTCCACTATGGGACTTTAAGGTCATCAAGAGATGGTCAGACATGTGACCAATAGATCATGTTATGCCTAATCCTAAATCGAAAATTTATTGAACAACAAAGTAAGTGTATATTAGGTTTCAAAAAAAAAAAAAAAAAGTAAGTGTATATTAATACTACGAGCACGCATGTTCATGCTTAAATGAAACGGAATAAAAATAAAATAAAATAAAATGGATAAGGAAATACCTGTTGCTAGGATGAAAAAGAGTGCTACTATGATTCTCTTGTACCCAATTTTGGTTTCCATTGTTTTTGTTAGGAAGAGTTGTTTACCTTTGTGTTTTAAGAATGAAGTATGTCGTATTTCTCGCTTGTATTTTTTGTGAATGTACTACACTATGTTTGCTCTATTTATAGTATGTTTCTTCTGACCAGTTGGATAATATTATACACAAATTAATTAGGACCACTAATTAATACTAGTAGTATTCTAATTTCCCACTAATCCACTATGCAATTTTGGGGCCTAGCTTGATGGAATATTCCGTGGAATTTTAAAATTACATGATTTCAATCAAATCTTGGATGAATTTATGCGCCATATCATATTCCATATAGACATAGATTTCAAACCTTTTTTTTTTTATTTTTTTTTATTTTTTTTTATTTTTTACTAAGACCATGTTGATATTTTGAATTGAGTTGAACTATAGTGAACTGAAGTGCGCTGAAATTTACTAAATAAACCGATATACTAAATCTAATGTAAGCAGTATTATTAAAATAACAACAAACTAATAACACAACAACAATAATAAAGCTAATAATAATGAATCAAAGTGTTAGAGGATCATCTCAATTAAAAGCTTAAGTTAATGGTTGAGCTCCATGAATATGTTTTATACTCTATCACTCCCCCTCACATGAGAGCCCTTTGGACTTGAAATAAGGTGGATGTTACATGGGCCCTCCGCATACCCTGTGCGAAATATTTCACTTGAAAGTGGGGGATAAATAATGATCCCGTGACTTTGTGTCACACTGGCATTGATACTATGTTTGAGGACTATCTCAACCAAAAGGTTAAGTTATACTTGTTATGGGTAAATTTTAATAAGTCAAATTCAAC
Organism: Chenopodium album; assembly: GCF_948465745.1. Classification (NCBI taxonomy): domain Eukaryota; kingdom Viridiplantae; phylum Streptophyta; class Magnoliopsida; order Caryophyllales; family Amaranthaceae; genus Chenopodium; species Chenopodium album. Next base: position 15,217,229 of record NC_137855.1, on the reverse strand, counting down.
GAAAGTCAGCTAGTGTTAATGACGAGACCAGGCGTCGACAGCGAGCAAGCTTCGACGAAGAAAAGCCAGTTTCGACGGACGAAGTACAAAGGAACGACTCTCCTATTTTCAAGGAAACGATAGGCATGGAAGACTAAGCCCTCCACTAGATGGATACAGCCGTTAGTGGGCTGAGTTGAGGAAGAGGGTTTGAAGGGAAAATTTCGAGAATAGGTTAGTTTGCTTCCCCTGTTCTCATCTAGAAAATAGGTTAGTCTTTAGCTTCATTCTCTCTCTAGAAAACCCCCAACCTTATCTCCCCACCGCTTGCCCTGTTCTCATCCTCTGCTCCCCGGCGATCGGCGCTCTTCTCCTAGCCATCGCCGGCGAGTCTTGGTCTTCTTTACTAGCTTTAGTTTGCTTCATTTTTTTAGGCGTTTGTTTGGGAATTGGAAACAAGGAGTTTCCACAACAAATTTGTTCGCCTAATTCATCGGTGGTTCTCGTTTTTTGGTGTTGTCAAGTGGTTTAGCTTCTTCTCCAACGAAACAAGGAGTCAAGACTAGTCTTAACGCCGCCGTCGAAAGGAATTCCGTTAATTGTTTTCCCGCTAATCGAAGTCTGATTTAGGTGAGACGGCTTCCTTGCGTTGGCCTTGACGGTTGATCGAAGTTTTTCGAGTGTGTTTCCGCCGGTGAGGTAGTTTTGTGGCTTAATTGATCACTCCCCTCTGTATTCCTTTTCCTTGCTCTAGTTAGTTTAGCCTTAATTCTCTTGGTCAGTTCTTTATTTTGCCTTATTCGTGTTCTCTTAGTTTTTTGTTGTGTTTGTTTAGTTTATTTTCCCTAATAAGTCTGGTAATTAGGCTTTTTATAGTTGGAGTTCTTTTGTTTGAAGTTGTAGTTGGTTGTCCATGGTTTGGGCTGTATGGTTTTGCTTCTTTGTTTACTTCTTGGTGGGTACAGGGGCAAAGGGAGGTAGTTCGGGGTTTTGCTGTTCGGACTTGGCAGGTGCTTGTCCTTTAGTTTACTACACAGGAGTTATTTCTGTTTGTGGGTTTGGGGTGGGATGTTTATGTTTTTTCCTCTATAGGGTTAGATTTTTGGAAAAGGGTTTTAGCCTATTTCACTTTGCAGATTTGCAGGGTTTAGAATGCAGGGTGTTTATGGGTAGTGTTATAGTAGTGGTTTGTGGCAGAACGCAGCTTTATGTTTCTTAGTCTTTGATTAAGTATATGAGGGTCGAGAGGGAATTAACAAGGAAAGGTTATTCCCTTTGTCAGTTTGCAATGATCTTTAAAGTCATTGCTTTAAAAAATTTCTATCTGACAGAGGCTCCCCTTACACAATGTTTAGGGGTTCATAGCGCTCTAATGAAGTTGTGTCTTATCCCATTCAAGGAGGATAGACCAAGTGTACCCTTTCAAATGGGTACTGAGTCACAAGGAAATGTGACTCAAGTTGTAGTAATGAGCCAAGAATCCCACTTGACTATAGGTCATTGGGATTGCTCTTATTGTGAGCATCAAGTCTTGCTCATAAGTTTCTTTCAATCAGGCCATGGATTCTCGTTCTCTTTACTTTTTCCCATGTGTTTTTCAAGCTCTATTGGTGTCCTTTGGTTCCATTTCAAGGGTTCTACCCCAGTCTCTACACTATCTTCTTCTTCAGTGCAGCGAACAGATATTATGGGTTGATGTCAAGGCATACCACAGGTGTCAGTTGTTTTGACAAGTTTTACCACTACCGTTCGTGGATTTCGTCCAACAATCAGGCCTCCATCAAGTGCAAAAGCCACATTTTACCAGTGTTTGTTATGTTTCAGTTTAGTTTGTATGTGTTAGAGTTTATTGTATGTGTGGTGTTTTATTTCCTTTTACTTAGCTTAGGTTGTAATCTTGTTTTTTAATTAATAGATCTCTTTGTCAATAAACAAAAACAAAAAAAAAAAAAAAAAAAACAACTTATCACTTCACAACGGCTCAAATTTGCCCTAGGCATCACCTATAAAAGGATCAAGCTCCTTTGACGTAATACACTGCAACCGAGCTACTCAAATACTCTAAACATACATTGTAATCCATTCCTTCGATATTTTTCATAGTGAAAGTTTGGTACATCCTCATTCTACCCGCGGTTTTTACCTTCTTTGGGTTTTCCGCGTCACCAATTCCTTGTGCTATTTCTTTATTTTCGCATTACTTTTATTCACGGTTTTAATTAGTTGATCCGTAGCCTAGATTTTGTTATTCAATCCCACTTGACGAAAATTAGCATAAACAATACTAGATCACAAAGTTAACTGATCAATTGATATAAATTGAAAATAGATAAAATAAAAAAATAAAAAAATAAAAAGTATAGGACCTAACACTCTAACACTATCATTATCATTGAAATCTTTTTAGGTGATTATGTTGACAATATACGAGAAAAATTAAAATTATAAGAGTTATGATATTAAGTAAATTATTCCTTCAATTCGTTAAACTTGCAACATTTGGAAATTCACACTATTCACGCTATCCAATTTGACTGTATTTGTTGACTTATATTCTAGAGGGAAATATGAATAGCCACATGGGATCTTGCTAGACTCGTATCAATTTAATTTTATAAAGTTTAATATGTGGTTGGCCACACCATGTTGATGGAGTTACTTATTCAATGGTAACACTTGATCAACTGCGAATAAACTTTGACCTACCAATTAACCCCTAACTGGCCTAGTAACCTCTTAGGCCATATTCTCTTCACCTTAAAAAAAAATAATATTAAGTAAAAATAATTTCAGTTTAGTAAAAATAAGTTCAGTTCAGTAAAATTAATTTTTAATCTGTAAAAATAATTTCAGCTCAATAAAAATAAGTTTAGTTCTGTAAAATTCAGTTTTTTTAAAGAAGAATTATAGTAGAATATCAGTAAAAATAATTTCAGTTCAGCAAAAATAATTTCAGTTCAGTAAAATTAATTTAAGTTTAGTAAATTTAAGTTCAGCAAAAAATAATTTCAGTTTAGTAAAAATAATTTCAGTTCACAAAAATTAAGGTGAAGAGAACGGGGCCTTAATCACTAACACATGAATAAGTAACTCCTGGCCAAGTAAGCCTTGACCGACTAAATAAACCTTAAATAAGTAACCCCGATCATATAGTGTGGCCAACCACACAGAAAACGCTATTTTTTTCTTTTTACACTATCAAACTATTATAATTTTTATATATCTATAATTAGAGATATACGAAGTAAAAGATTAAAACTTAATAATAATGGATGTTATAGAAAAGTGACACATAAGAAAAAAGAATGGAGTACATTAATATTGTGATGAAATTTGATTAAGTGGGCAAAGTTGGGATATGAAAAACTAAATTAGCCCGTAAAAGGCTTCCAAGATTATATTCCAAAGTACAAATTAAATTAAAAAGCTATGAATTAAACTTATTTCAATTAAACGTTGTATTGGTGTAATACCTTAATATAATATCAGAAATAACAGATCAAACATTCAAGTAAGAAAAAAAAAAAACTATGATTTATATATGTTTGTTATTATTATATGGCTTTCATTCTCTTAAAATAATTTTGTTTAGTAAAAATAAATTTATTTCATTAAATAAGTAATGTTCAGCAAAAATCAAAAAATTTAAAAAGAAATACTTCCTCCGTTTTCTTCTACTTGCAACACTTCCCTAAAAAGGAAATACCACAATACTTGCAACACACTATAAAAAGAAAGTTACTTTAGGCCCACGAAATTACACTCCTAACAACCACTCATCCTATTGTACAGTTTATTATATCATGTAAACCCCACCTTTCTTAATTACCACGCTAAAGGGTGTGTTGCATCTAAAAGAAAATGAAGGAAGTATAATATACTACCAGTAAAAATAATATTAGTTTAGTAAAATTAATTTCAATTCAGAAAAAATAATTTTAGTTCAGGAAAATATTGTAAGTTCAACAAAATATTACCAATTTAATAAAATAATTTTAGTAGCAAAAATAAGCTGGAGTGAACAGGATCTTGTAAATAATTTTTTTTTTTGGACAAAAACCTTATAAAATTCTTAAACGGGGTGATTTATAGTAATAATTTTTGTAAGACATCTAGTATATCGGCATAAACTAGCACGTATATAAGTATACCATTAGTTAATTTAAAAGACATGCATATTCTTTATTTTTTTTTGGTGTTTAGAGAGCCACAAGGGCGGCGGTGGATCGAATCGATCTCAGAATCTCCTGGGACCGGGGGGTTGAGCTATTCCTCGCTCTCTTAAAAGACATTTTAATTTCTTCCACGATGGTTTCACTAGTAAAAAGCCAAAACAATTGTAATAGCAATGAAATCAAATGCAAATTTTACTTGTATCGTTTTATGAATTAATATGCATATCTAATCTAGTAGATTACCACTACAAATAAGTATTATTAATTAATATGATAACATATCTTCGTCATCTTAAGGTGTCTTCATACTAATTACATTACTGAAGTGCTTTTAGCCTGCCTTTCAATCATTTTGAATAATGGTTAATTAGCAACTTGTATTAGTTGTATACTGTAGTGCACAATCTATCGTTGTAAACATGTGTTAAGTAACTCCATACTATGGTGGTGAATCCATGGGATAACATGCTGATAACAAATGATGAGAAATTTTTTTTCTTTTCTTTTTTTTTTTTAAGAAAGACAAATATTTAGAAACAAAGGGAGTAATATAAATAATGTAATAGCTTAACATATTAACAATTAACATTTGTTCAAAAAAAAAAAAAAAAGTGCCTGATTAACAACATTGTAAAATAAATAGCATAGAAAACTTGAAGAATCAAATATTCCTAATAATTAGTCAACTAATTCTATAAATTAGATATAAAAAAATTGTTCTCACCTATTTAGTTGACCAAAACTCGAAACATTTCTTTGATTAATGAGCTTTTCTCAATCTATGATCCAAAATAATCCTTGATTCTAAATGACTAAACCCGAACCCAAACCAACCAACTTGATTCACAATTCTAGGAACAACATATGAATCAAAAGATTTTTGTTTGACACTATACCAATGGGACCTATAGGGTGTACGGTGTACCGTGTACTCAATAATAATTAACGGTAAATTAAAGATGTCTTCAGAAAGAAAGAAAAAAGAAAAGAAAAAAAAAAAAAAGTTTTTCTACATTATAACCCTCTAACTTTCCGTTTTCTACGATGTGCCCTTCTTTTTGAGAAACCTACACTGTAACCTTAAAATTAAATACATTTAGCTTCTAACCTTGCCGTTAACAAATTCTGTTAGTGGGGCCCACGCACCACTTAATAATATCTTTTATCGATATGCGTGTTGAAAATGGTTCCGTTAAAGGTTTTTGGGGCTATTTTGTCCATAAAGAATCCAAATTATTGGGCTCAGATTTAGCAAAAAAATAACACAAATGCCTCGTTTTGCATATTCAAAAATGTCTCGATTTGCGTGTTTATGTATTTAGTACGAAAACCAGGACATTTGCGTCATATTTTCTGTCAAATTTGAGCTCAATTTGGTTCCTGAAGGTCCAAAATAGCCCCCAAAACCTTTAACAAAACCATTTCCAACACGTAAACCGACAAAAAAATATTATTAAGTGGTGAGTGGCCCCACTAACGGAATTTGTTAACGGCAAGTTAATGTATAGAAACTAAATGTATTTAATTTTAAGGTTACAGTGTAGGTTTCTCAAAAAGGAGGGTACATCGTAGAAAACAAAAAGTTAGAGGGTTATATTGTAGAAAAAAAAAAATTGTATCTATCCACCAGGTAAATTATCTATACTAATATATTAAAAGACGTTTCTAAAAACGTCTCTACGCCACGTAGAACCCCTCACTATGCCACGTCACTAACTCAACTCCTTATTATGCCACGTCTGCTACTTCATTCCTCAACTAGCCTTCTGGCCCGTGCAATGCACGGGTTATTCATATAAAATTGTATTAAGAGATAAGTGAGGAAATATCAGTAAGTCATTATAGGGTTTAATAAGTAATCGGAAACATGGTTAAAGAAATTAAAATTTTGGAACTTTAATCGAAAAAGAGGCTTAAATAGAAGGTGGAAGGGCCAAAATTAAAGAGAGAATAGGAAAAGGTTGAATTAAAGGGGAGAGATGAAGATGAAGAGATGAAGTATAAGTTTAATGTAAGAATTAAAAAAAATTGTGTAATAAAAAATTAATAGTGTAAGATGACATGTGGCACTATGGTTAGAGAAGTGTAATATAATGGATGGGGACATGTGTCTTTCTTAGTTTCTTGGTTATAGTTTTTAAATACTAAGTATAGATATGCCACATTACCGCACTACCAAAAATACTCCATGTTGTCTCAACTATATTTAAAAAAAATATATGGATAACAAGGTTCGAACACTAGACCTCTTGGAAGAGAGATTATTGTTTTAACCATCTAGGCTAATAGCTAATTGTGTTTTAATATTGCACACTAAATAATATAATATTATAAAAGTATTTAAGCTGCACAACTATAAAAGTAGTATCCCGGAGCAACGCTCGGGCTACTCACTAGTTTACCCCTTATAAAGAGTGATAACATATGATGTTTTAATATTGTATTAGTAAAGTTTATTAGATGGGTAGATGTAGCATTGCTCTAGGATTATTTAAGAATTAGCCGCCATCTGCATAAGCACTGTCACGGAACCAATGCATCACATAGTTTAATTAAACAAGTTTATCTTATAATCATTATTACATCTATGTCATGATTACAGAGATAAGATGGTGCACTACAATTTAATTTCGCAAGAATGCATGAAAGGCCAAACCACACTACAATAATAGAATATCAGAATATGTCATTAGTATGGAGACATCCTAAAATAAAGAAGATACGTATTATACTTCTTCTACTTTATACTTTAATTGTAGTGGTAATCTATTAGAGATATACGGCTGATAAGCTGATTTAAGTAACTTTCTATATATTAATATTCAATATATTTACAAATTACAACTTTCATCACTACATGAAACTTGTAAATGTTGTAATTATACGTTTAATTTAGGTAGACTCAAGTTTTTTCATGGTTAAATTTTATTTTATTCATTGACTACATTTTACTTTAATTCTATGCAAATTAAAAAGGAACATGAAACAAGATAATTTTTTTTTAATTAGAAATTATGTGTTCAAATTTTCTACGTATAAATTTTTAATGTAAGTTCATGACGTGTAATCATAGACACTGAATATGATGGAGAGCATACACTTTCTTCAACAAAAATGCGTTTGGAAAAATTTACTTTAATAATCCTAATTTTCACTGATTTACTCTGAATAATTCCAAATTTTTATTATATCTAATAATCCCAATGCAACTTTGATATGAGTTTGCCTCCGGTAGGCCAAAGGTAAGTTTTTTCAATTTCAAGCCACGTGTTAGCATGTGATTACTCCTAATTTAAAACACTACTAGAAAACAGTCAAATTCCGACGGAAGCGTTCCGACGGACACGTAATTCCATCGGAAAATTCAAAATCTCCGACCGAATTATATTCCGTCGGAAATTTCCGACGGAATTGTTAAATTCGTCAGAAACTTCCGACGGATTTATTTTCTGTCGTAAAATATGCACTTTTCGACGGAATTTTCCGTCGTAAAGTATCCTTTCCGACGGAATTTCTGTCCGTCGGAAATTTCCGACCGAAATTTCCGTCGGAACATATTTAAAAAAAAAAACTTAAAACCCTAATGCCCCCTCTATTATTTCCGCGGCGCCCCCTTCTCCTTCTTTCATACTCTCGTCCTTCCTTTCTCTCTCCTCTTCTCTATCCTCTTTTTCTCTATCCTCCTCTCTTCTTCTCCGCCCCTTTTCCTTTCTTTATGTTCCTTCTTCTCCCTCCTCCTCTCTCTTCTCCCTTATTCTTCTGCCTCCTCTTCTTCTTCGCCCCTTATTCTCCTTTTCCCCTTTCTTTTAAGTTTTTTCTTCTCAATACCACGCATGAACAATGAACTCAACTGGGGTTTTAATTTTTTGTATAAATTAAGGTTTTTCATGTCAAATTTGACCATGAAAACTCTAGATCTAGAGTTTTCATGGTCAAATTTGACGTTTAAAACCCAAAATCACGCCAATTTAGGAGTTTTGTTGGTGAATTTAAGGGTATGTTATATTTTTTCTTACTTATGTTTTGGTTTTTGCGATTTTTTTTTAATTTTATGGTGATTTTGGGTTGACTTGTGATGGCGGTGGACTCGTGGGCGGTGGCGATGGACTCATGGGTTAAGATCGGCCGCGGTCTGAGTCAGTTTAAGGGTCGTGGTCTGGGTGGCTCTGGGTCATTTTAAGGGTGGGTTCGATCGGGTCTGGGTTAGGGAAATGGGCTGTTTTAGGTCGGGTATGGGTAAGGTTTGGTCAAATCTAGGTGAAGCTTTGGTTAGGTTTGGGTTAGGGTTTGAGTGGTGGTGGCAGTGGGCAGCGGTGGTGGTGGTCTGATGTTTAGGTTTAGTGGTGGTCTGTAGTGGCAGTGGGTTAAGGTTTAGCTAGTGGTGGTGGTGGTCATGTGGTTGGTTGGGGTTGACAGGGGCTCTTTGGGTGGTTGGAGGTGGTGATACGCCGTGCCGGTGGTGGCACGACGTATTTTTTTAATTTCCCAAAAACAGTTTCCGACGGAATTTCCGTCGGAAATTTACGACAGAATTGGATTTACCAAGTGCCGAAAATTGTCTTCAGACGGAAAATTCCGTCGGAAAAAAATTTCGTCGGAAAATTGTTTCCGACGGAAAATGTCATTTTTCCTACCAAGCCTTTTCCGACGACAGTTTCCGACGGAATTTCGTCGGAAACACCTTTTCCAACGGAAAACAGGTTGTTTCCGAGGAAAAATTTCCGTCGGAAAACGGTCTTTTTCTTGTAGTGAAAAATAAAAACCATTCTAGCCACCCCCTCCCCATAAAACCCTAGCTAGTTCACCCCTAATAACCTCATCGGAAACGGTTGACCGCCCTTCTTAACCCTTGAAAACGGTCGATCGACCCCTCCCAATTCCTAAAACCACATGGATATCCCTCCCTTCACCCCCAAAACCACCCTTCCTTCCCCCCACTGTGGGGGTTGGGGAATAAAAGGGGTGGGGGTTGGGGAAGGAAAAGGGGTGGTTTTGTGGGTCAGGGGACGACGACCATGTGGTTTCGAGGGTTATTAGGAGGGGTCAACCATACATTTTAGGTGGTAAGCTTGGCGGGCAGCCAATTTCTAGTGTGGTTAATGGTTGGGCTAGGGTTTTACCGTGGGGGTAGGTGGTTGGGATGGGTTTTGGGTTTTTTTTTTTTTTAATTTAGTATATTTTTCTTAATTTTTTATCAATCATGAGTTGACATGTGTCATAGTTATCTGTTATGACAGGTTGTTGAAATAAATTAAATAATAAGCAAAAGTTGGGATTATTCAAGTTAAATCGATCAAATTTGGGATTATGATTTCCAAAAAATATAGGAGGGAGTAAGTTTGTAGAAGATGGTTTACATAAATAATGGAATACAGTAAAAGTAGATCGTTGAAATTTCAAAATTATCCTAAAATTAGAAAGTGAGTCAAATTAAATGAAAATAAGATAATACACCCGGGTGCAGCATGGTGTATCCGGGTAAACAAAAGAGCCAGACCCCATTGATATCTTATATCAACGAAATTTCGTTGATATAATGGCAATCTCGTAATAAATTGGAACTTTTTCTGAAACCCACATGAAAACTAGTGGAATGCTGACGAGGACTCCGTTGGTGCAATTTAACGGTACTTATATGGACGAAAATTTAACGCCGTTTGCTCAACTTTATTGAGATCTAAAATTCCAGAGGAGGAGAGAGAATAAAAAATTAGTTATCTTCATCAGAGGAAACGATGATCGGCGGTGGATAATCCGGTACCACCGCCACACAAACACTCAAATCAATACTTCTATTTTCGTCGACATTTCGCTACTGCAGTTCGTCTGGTTTTCCTGGGGTAAATGTGGAGCGCAGGAGAAAGTTTTTGCAGAATTTCGACAGTCAAGCCTTAAGTTAGATCCTTTAACACAATACACATGATTAATTAAAAAAGAGAAGATCATCCAGGTTCACTTAGTAATTTAAACAATGAACATAAGTTATCAACTAAGTAACCAAACACAGTGAACAACACCACAATTATTGTCAATTACAGGCAGAATTATATTAAAATTGTCCTAAATAAATAGAATTTTATCTGCCACCTTAAAAATGAAATACAACAGACGAATTCATGGTTTGCACAATTAATAACATTCGTCTGCCACTCTTTGTAGTAAATTCAATTTGCAATGCATATAATCCAGCAATTTGTGAATCGAATAATACCTCAATTTTGGAATCGAATTCAACTTCGACCCCGTCATCATCAAAACTCCCAATTAAGCCACTTAATTCAGTCTAAATGTAGAAAAAACCATTAATGACCTTCGTTGCAGAAGAGAGAGAAAGCTCCACACATTTTAGGATTTTGAAGAGAGAGAAAAAACCATTAACGATGTTAACGTCGTACTTACAAGACCCAACATCAAAACGGTGGACATCAAACGGGGTACATGGGGTTTCCATTTCACTTCCAACTTTGTCCTACATTTAATGAGTGAATTGACGATGCCGCCCCTGTATCAACGCCCCTCGTTGATATAGGATATCAATTTGGATTTGCTCATAAACAAAAGAAAGGCGGAAAGAATATACCGTAATTGATAAAGATTATACATATGTTGACAAAGAACATACCAAGGTATGTTCTTTGAGTGTGATCAGTGTGTTCTTTGGGTATGAATATATGTTCTTTACATTGTAAGTTATGTTATTTAACATATGTTGATTAAACATACACGTTTTTTCGGTTTTTAATAATACAAAGTATGTTCTTTGAATTTGGCTCGTATGTTCTTCAAAATAGTGACGCACCAATTCTATTTTTATTATCATATGTAATATTTTTATTACTTTTATTATCGTATGTTCTTTGAGTTTAATTAGTTTGTTCTTTAGGTATGAATTATATGTTCTTTACATCTTAAATTATGTTATTTTCACATATGTTCGTTATTATAAAATTTGAAATGAAATCTTAAATAATTTTTAATGAAAATAATATCAGAGAGAAAAAAATTAAATTTATTATGGAATGTTGAATTTTTGGAGAGAGAGAAAAAACTATTTTTTGGGAAAATGATATCTTTTGTAAACATTTTTTGAGGTGATCAACATTTGCCTAACCCGTTAGCTTGCCCCTATCCAACCTGAAAATAGGGCGGGTTTGGATAAGCCTAAAAATGCATTTTTATTTAAAAACCCAAACTCGGCCCGAAAAAGTCCTAAAAATGAAAATTTTACACTACACCCCGGTGTAGCTTCTGCTACCTACACCCCCCCTCCCCAATTGACGTCATTTTGCACATATAATATTTCAAAACTGAACATATTTTATTAATAGTTGTAAATGAACATACAAACATTTATAATTGAACATTTAATTAAGGAGCATTATTATAGATGAAAAATGTATAAAATTTATAATTTTGTACTTGTTATTGAAAATTTTTGAAGGTAGCACACACTCCTTATTGTAATTGTAAGAATCATTTCCATGAAAACTACAACATAGCACACACTCTTATTGAAATTCCTTATTAAATTTGTTAAAATAACTAATTCATGATATAATTGGGTGCTTTAATTAGTAGTATAAAAATGAACTCTTTTTTTTTTTTTTTGACAAGAATAAAAATGAACTTTTAAGTATATGCACATATTCATTTTAAAATTAATGCATTTACTTGTTGATCATGAATAAGAACGAAAATGAGCATTTATCAATACGTAAATTAACATTTATATATAATGAAAATGAACATTTATCAATACGTAAATTAACATTTATCATCTATTAAAATGTGAATGACGTTATACCAACATATAAATGAACATTTAACAAAATGAAAATGAACATTCATAAAAATAAAAAAAAAATTAAAGAAAAAATAATAATAAAAAAATAACTACGAACTATAATATTTGTTTCTCTTCTCTGAAACGGTTTCCTTCGCTATGCAAACAAAACTGAAGAATGTACATATATAAATTTATTAGTTCTTCAATAAAAATTGCTAAGATTATAGTATAATACTTACATTGATTTACATTACTATATATGTAAATGAACATTATGAATTTCATATATGATCAAAAGATTTCATAGTATGCATAAGTCAGTTTCTCAACTCACATGAATGAAAATTTATGCATTTTATAAATGTGCATAACGTATCATAAAGATGAACATTTTTTATTTTGGCATATAAAGTCAAATATAAACTCAAATAGATTCAGATATACAAATGAACATTCATAATTCAGTATATGTTCATATATTACCTCGGAATTGTAGAAATGTTAACATTTATACCATTAGTTTTAATATCTTTTAAAGGTTCTTGATCTACAATAGGAGATTTTTACAATGACTATGTAGTAATATATAAATAAATATTTGTATTAATCATTTATTAACATGTGAATGATTGTATACTAATATATAAATGAACATTTATCAAAATGAAAATGAACATTTATAATTTTTTTTTTTAAAAAACAAAAAAAAAAACCACTACGAATTAATTTAATTAATGCTTACTTTTCTCCAGATTATTTTTGATGTTCTTCTCTGAAGCTATTTCCTTCATACTGCAATAAAAAAATGAAATACTTCATACTCAAAATTCAAAATGTACTAAAAATAGTAATTGTTCCTGTAACACAATTGCAACAATAAATTATAAAAATTAGGGTTTATACACTTTTTCGAATTAAATATGAACAAAATCACTTATTCCTTTGAATTTCAACCTTGATTTGTTGAATTATGTAGCAGTTGAACAACTTTTTTGGATAATTTGTCGCAAAGTTTGTTGAAAATTTTGGATTAGAAAATGCTGAAAATAGGTGTAGAGAGAGAAAATGCAGAAAATGGGTGAGGAGAGAGAAAGTGAAAATCGATAATTGGTGGTTTGATTTTTACTGTACAATTGCAGAAAGTGGGTATATGAGGGAGATTGTTAAACGCATCGTTTAGAGGGGGGTGTAGGGTGTGGTACCTACACTAGGGTCTAGTGTATACCAATTATCCTAAAAGCCCGCTACTTTTTATGATTTTGGGCACGAGGAATTGTGTTAAGGCCTAGCCCTACCCGATTTTTTTTCACCTCTAGTTTTTTTATTTTTTTTTCGTTAATGTGTAATTTTGAGGAAATTTTAACAATGTTTTTATCATGGTCTTTTTGTTATATCTTTTTTTTTTTGGTATTGCATATTTTTGTCAAATACAAACATGCTCTTTGTCCAACACATGTATGTTCTTTGTGAAATACATAATGTTCTTTCCGCCTTTTTTATTTAACTGTGTGCACCATGTGTACGGTACACCTGGGTGTACAGATCAAGCATTGAAATTAAACACGCATTCAAGATTTGTGTGATTTAATTTTAATGTCATCGAATCAATATCGCTACTATATTTGTTTCAAAGTAATTGTTTCTCTCTGTCATTCTATTTATCAATTACAAACAATTTTTTCCTAATAAACTGTACACCCCTTTAAAGTAGCATATAATAAGACAGGGAGATAACATAATTAATTAAGGAGTCCTATGTAATTAATGAAGTTCGGATAAGAAAATTCACCAAAAAAAAACAAGTGGAATCTTGACGCAAACTATAGTGTAAGGTCATGTGCTCTTCACCTTTAAAAAATAGTATTAAGTAAAAATAATTTCAGTTCAGTAAAAATAAGTTTAGGGCCTATTCTCATTGACTGAACTCAGCTGAACTGAACTGAACTGAACTCAGCTGAACTGAACTGAACTGAACTGAACTGAACTGAACTGAACTGAATTGAACTGAAATGAATATTTTATAAGAGAAGGAAATTAGGAGCTGAACTGAACTGAACTGAACTAAACTGAATTGAGCTGAACTGAACTGAACTGAACTCAGCTGAACTGAACTGAACTGAACTTAATTACAACGTAAGAGAACAGACCCTTAGTTCAGTAAAAATAATTTCAGTTCAGTAAAAATAAGTTTAGTTCAGTGAAATTCAGTTTTCTTAAAGAAGAATTATAATAGAAAATCAGTAAAAATAATTCAGTTCAGCAAAAATAATTTCAGTTCAGTAAAATTAATTTAAGTTCAGTAAAAATAGTTTAAGTTCAGCAAAAATAATTTCAGTTCAGTAAAAATAATTTCAGTTCAAGAAAATTAAAATGAAGAGAACGTGACCTATGTCTGAAACAAAACCAGCAATATTTACTAGTTAGTGGATATCTGCGTCAGTAAATTCATCAAAAAAAAAAACTGGTTGAAATGGCGACATTTCAAAAGGCCCAATTTAAAAAAAAAATGATCTTGTTAATGAATAAAATATCCCATATACACATAGTGGGGTGTAATGAAATGTGGAACACTATCTATTGCCATATTAATCAATTAGTGGTCATAACACTCACAAATCAAGTTGATGAGTATAATAATAACCAATTGATCAGGATAAACCTACTATTAATAGAGTTTACTTAGTGTGGTACGTACATTCACCAACAATTCAAGCCATAATACACCATACATAAAACACAAATTTGGCAAACAATTCTTCGTGACAAAAACAGTAATGGAAGGCAAAGTTGGGTACAAGAGAATCATAGTAGCACTTTTTTTCATCGTTGCAACTGGTAATATTACATTATTACCTCTTCTATTTTAACTTCATATTTTTCCGTTTCATATATTAATGACTAAAAATTACCAAGCAAGTCTTTGTTTAGTTGGTGAGGATTTACCTTGTAATTTTGAAGTCACAAAGTCGAATTCTCTCAATTGTAGTACTTGGGAGTGAGGATCCTTTATCCTCCCCCTCAAACAAAAAAAAAAAACCGTGAGGATTGAGGTCCAGTTAGGTTCATTTTACAAATAAAATAAAATACGGAGTAAAAGTAAAAAACCTAGCATGAGCATGTATGATTGTACAATTAATATACACTCAATTTGTCGTTTAATACTTCTTCCCCGTATTTTTATTGAAGTGTGACGCTTTTCATAAACAACCTGTTTTCAGTTTTACAATAATGCTATAAATGGATTTACGTACACTACCCTATTATATGCATTTATAAGTTATAACTAAGATTTTACTTATATAAATTAATTTTGTTGTACGTATGTAGTGATGCTGCAAGTCCTTGCTGTGAAAGCACAACAAGAGAATCCAGTGTGCGAGGAGCACCTTGGACATCCATGCACTCCTGGTGTTAGAGAATGTTGTGCTAACACCGGACGCCAATGTGTGGCTGCGCCATCTTCGAACGGTTTCCGGTGCATGTAAAACGGTCATCCATCACCACCAACTGCAACATCAATGGCAACCTATTGTAATGCTCTATATATTAGATCTCCTTTGAGTTCTATAACTTTATTATGAAACTTTTATGTCTTTTTTTTTTTTTTTTTTTTTGTGTGGATGTGTTTTTATTTATGTTGTTTGGTGGACTGAATTATCTTGTGTAAAATGGTTGTCTCATTTAATAAATAAAGAAAGTGCATGTCCTTCGTTTTCTAATTTGTTTTTTTGACAAAATTTTGATAACGAAGTGGACACTTTTCTAAATATAAATATAGTTAGTATTTTATTTTATTTTGAAATAATTTATTTATTAATGAAAAGCCATATGATATTTACAAAAGCAAGCTAAATTTTTCAAATACATATATATAAAGTATAAACAAATCAAAAAGAAGTTCTCAATCTTCTCATCATTGAAGCCATAATCGATAATAGATCTTACAGTATGGTAAATCTCTTGTACACATCGCTGAAATATATACCTTTTAGATTCTTTTAATTTGTACCTAAGATTTTAGAAGGAACATTTATTCAACTAGTTGATTCCCCATTTCTTATTGAACAAAGCCAACTAACCTTGTCATATAAGACTTTAATAAATCCCTTTACTCAATCATAATTCAAGTCATGAAAGAGTAATAGTAAAATTACCTCATGTAGCTAGTAATTAATAAATTAAATTTACTTAAGTCATCAAATTCCAAATTCTTAATCAATCATAGAATGATTAATTAATTAATTAGAGAGCTAACAACATTTTCCAAATACCAAAACATGCTTCTCAGACACAAGCATATGAATAAATCGTAACCAAAAAATCCACAACCAAGTAGTTCCGTGTCCTATACATGAAACTAGATTCTTACAACTCCTTAAACATGCTTCACTCGAGGATTTCTTAAACTCATACGTACCTTGAATAAACGGAGCAAGTGACCACTTTTCCACCTAAAATCATCTTCTACGAAATCTCCTCCTTAGCCAAATATCAAAAATTCAATCAATCCACAAAATTTATAGCAATACTAGTAGACTTTAGAAGCTTCAAAATTCATTAAAACAACACTTCTAAGCCTCCTTTGCATATGTTATACAAGTATTACCAAAGCATGTAATATATTTGTAGTGTGCGCCTTGTATTTTAGTTCCTTTCTTTTAGCCTAGGTTGTAATTTAGTCTTTATTATAGTTCCCATTGTAAAAAAAAAAAAAAAAAAAAAAAAAAAAAAAAAAAAAAAAAAAAAAAAAAACTTCTAAGCCATGAGTACTTGAGTAGTACTATGAAGTTCAATCGAAAATTCCCCAAAATACACCTCTGCTTATAAAATTAGCATGCTTATTTTTTTTGAAACAAATTAATTCATTAATAAAAAGTTATCTAGCATCTACAAATGAAATCTAAATTAACAAATACATAAAATTGAAACAAATTAGGGTTTTCTTCATCAAAGCTACGATCGTTGAAAAAATCTTGCTGCATTGTGGTACATCTCTTGCACACATCGCTGGAACATACAACTTTTTCGGAGAGATGGTCTAACGATTTGTTGTAGCTATAAGGATGATTTTCATCTGATTCGCTAGAACGCATTTGAAAACTTGACAACTATTGAGATCCCGAGCATATCTTTATCAAAGAACTGGCAATAGGGCAAAAAATGATTATCTTTTTGATAAACCCTAACACACAAACAAACTCTAAACATGAACAAACAACTAAACTAACAAAAATTAACGACTCCACCATAGGGAGACAGACGAAATATCTACAGTACTTGTGTAGATTTATTATTGAAATCTAAATGGTAAAACTAAATAAAATTAAAAGAAAAGGGTCAGAAATAGTCCACTTTCCGGAGAATTTAAACTATTTCCGGCCTAAATGTCCAAGATTTTGGAGAAATCCTAGAATAGAGGAGGATAGGAGAGGCTTCTTAGAAATTACTTTTTAGCATGCTTAATTACTTACTAGTTACTACTAAAAGCTGAAAACTATTTTTTATTTAAGTCTTTTGGAAATCATAAAGTTTATACTTAGTAGCATTGTAATAGTAGGTCCCTAGCTAGGTCACTAAAGTAAAGCGCAACATTATAATCTTTTATTTTAATCCTAAAATAACAAAATTCATACTATACATAATCTGAAAATTTATTATTTACTACATATGTAGATTACAAATCTTGATGATTTAATAGTCCATAATCACAAGTTCACAACATAAGAAGTATAGTAGCATAGTACATGAAACATATAAAAAGCTCAAAAGCTCATCAAATTACCTATCTTATATATACCTAAATTTTGTAACTTATATAATCTGAAAATTTAGTGTAAACACAAAATTGCTTACTTTAACATAATGAAATCCTAAAATAATTAGTTACCATGTTAAACTTGTTTAAATCCAAAAATTTATGAAAAATCAATACATAAACCCTAATTTAAATGAATAATAAATCTGAAAACTTAAATCATATACTCCGTATCATAATTCATAAAAGGAAAAATACACTTTAGTATTCCCAACTTTGGTCAATTTACTTTCAATAATCCCAACTTTTGATTATTCTGCAATGATCCCAATTTTTACTTGTGTTTTCTTTCTTCAATCTCAAACCGGTCAACAAAAGTCAACTGCCTATTATCCTAGGTAATTTGACACGTGTCAAATAGTAATTGGTCTAAAAATTTAAAAAAATAAAGAAAAAATCAATAGAAAAAAAAAACAAAACTAAGCAACCACTAGCCCACAATCACTGGCGGTAGCCGCTGCCAACCCTGAACCACCTCCTCCATAGCTCCAACCCCGAGAACCTCCCCTGAAACCGCCAGATCTTCGCGAACATTCCCCCGTAACTGTCGATCCCTGCGAAACCACCATCCCTCCCTCCCCGATCGACTCCCTAAACCAACAATAAACAAAAGGTCTAACCGTCGCCCATAACCCCGAAACCACCCATAACTGAAGCCCTTGACCCCGCAACCGTCCATCTCTTCTACCACCCTCGAAACCACCAAAACCGCAACTCCCCCCCTTTCTATCTCCTCCATGTACCGAATAACGCAATTAAAGGGGGTGAGGGAAGGTTTTCGATGTGGGGGGAAGAAAGGGAGGTCGAAAATGCAGCGTTGGGGGATCGAATATGGTGATTTGGGGTTGGGGCTTGACGGTTGGGATAGGACGGCCGCCAACGTTTGGTGGCTGGTGGTCTTTAGTTTGTTTTCCTTTTTTTCTTTTTTTTTGTTTTTTGAATTAAATTACTCATTATTTGAAACACGTGTCAAATAATTTGTTTTAAAAAAATTTTAACCTTTCCTTCAGGTAACTAGTAATCTGGATTGAAGAAAGAAAACACAAGTAAAAATTGGGATCATTGCAGAATAATCAAAAGTTGAGATTATATAAAATAAATTGGCCAATGTTGGGATTATTAAAATGTATTATTCCTTCATAAAATTGATGAATTTGAAATCCTTAATTAAATCACCAAAACAAATCACCATTTACATTAAACAAAACTTGAATCTTTACATGATTTTAAGGTAATAAAAACAATAAAGGAGGAAGAAGAGAAGAGAGAAGAAGAAGCAAGAACCGGCAGGTTGGCAAGGAGGGTCGGCAGGGCAGCGATAGCAGCGAGCAGGAAGGTAGTAGGGGGTAGTACTAGTACAAACTACGTAAATTTAGAATAAGAAAGGGGGGAGTTCAAAAGTTTGTGGGTTTTTTTGTTCTATGAATTGAAAAATGGGCTTAGGGCCTGTTCTTATTGACTAAATTCAGCTGAAATGAACTAAACTGAACTGAACTCAGCTGAACTGAACTAAACTGAACTGAACTGAATATTTTATAAGAGAAGGAAATTAGGAGCTGAACTGAACTGAACCGAACTGAGCTGAACTAAACCGAACTGAGCTGAACTGAACTAAACTGAACTCAGCTGAACTGAACTGAACTGAATATTTTATAAGAGAAGGAAATTAGGAGCTGAACTGAACTGAGCTGAACTGAGCTGAACTGAACTGAACTGAGCTGAACTGAACTGAACTGAACTGAACTGAATTGAACTGAACTGAACTAAATTGAATTTCAACGTAAGAGAACAGGCCCTTAGTTCATAGGTTTACTTAGGACTTGGGCCTAGAATGGGTGGGTTTAGAAAATAAATAATTGACTAGTCCATTTAATGGACAGTAAAACCATATAATTTTTGAAAAAATTGACATTTGCTACCAGCAAAAACACCTTTGTCACATTTGATACCCGTTTAAAATTTTATTTAACATTACTACCACCCAAATCGTAAAAAAATATATATTACTACCACTTAACAGAATCCGTTAAGGTTCCGTTAAGTGGACCCAATATTTCATTAGATAATAATTTAATTTATTAAAAAAAACTTTAAAAAATAGATAAATTCCCAAACACCTCCCCCTCCCTTCTGCCACCCTCCCCACTCCCCTTGCCGCCGCCCATACATTCCCCCGATGCCAGCGAATCCTACCTTCTCCATGTCCCCCCTTCCGACTACCCCCAACCCCGTCGACGCCACAAATCTCTTCCCGTGGCCGGTGCACCATTTTCTCACACAAAACCTAGAAAAACCCCTCCCCTATCCTTAAACCTCTCAATCGCTCCTCGCCCTAGCTCATTATGGTTTAGAATTAATTTTAATTACTACTACCGAAAATTTACTCAACAAGTATCGAATTTATGATTGCAGCTGGGTTATTCTCTGAATTTAAGATTGCAGCAGAGTTTTGAGCAATTTTTTCTGTATTCGTGGTTTTGAGTCTTCTAATTTTTAATGTGAGTTGGGGTTTTTGTTAAATTGTTAGATGATAATGGTGGCTGCCATTTCTGAATTTGGTACTCATAAAACCAAGCAAATTCTCGGCCGCCATTGTTGCACCAGGAGAGAGAAAATGGTGTTGGGTCCTACTTTAATGAATTAAATTATTATCTAATGAAATATTGGGTTCCACCCAACGGATACTTAACAAAGGATTTTGTTAAGTGGTAGCAATATATATTTTTTTGGGATTTGGGTGGTAGTTATATAAAATAAAATTTTAAACGGGTAGCAAATGTGATTCAAGGTGATTTCGCTGACAATAAATGTCAATTTTTCCATAATTTTTCTCATTAATCGACTTTCATAGAAGATATGTACTTCCTCCATTATTTTATTATTGCACCACTTACCTTTTTAGGTTGTTTCACAAATATTACACCATTTTCTCTTTAGGAAAAAAATTACTACCTCCGTTACATATTTGCAACGATTAATCATTTTTCCTCTCTACTTTATGTTATATCGTTGCAAATAATATGTAACGGAGACAGTATTTGTGTTCACACTACAAATGCCCAACACACCCTTGCTTTTTCACAATTACTTTTTAGTTTATCAATATGTCACACCGCACTTTTGTTTTTTTTTACCTTTCTCTCTCTTACCTTTTTCCACTACCAAAATATTTGTACCCAACCCTTATAGTGCAATAATAAAAAAAACAGAGGAAGTTAAATATTTGCTTATATTATATTAAAATTAGTTATACAATTATGATGTCAAATTGTCAATATAATTCTCTACTACCTTCGTTCCACATTATGTGCAACATTTACTATAAAAACAGTTGTTATCGTTATGTGTAACAATTGTTTTCTTTCTATTTTTAAGTTGTCAATTCTCTTATCTCTCACTTCATATACGCTTGTATTACTTTTTTGTCTCAATTTAATATTTACAAATTAATTTTGCCTAGATTCTAGGTTAAGGTCTTTATTTGCTGTACATAATCTAATATATATATATATATAAAGGGGAGTTTTTCCCCGAGTTTTTAGAGAGCCACGTAGGATCTAATTTTCTCAGCGCGCCTGTAGGATTATAAATCTTAGTAGTAGCCAATTAAATAAGTGATTATTAATTTCTTTTAGAATTAAATAATTCAAATGCCATATAAGCAAAATTAGCGAATGAGATTTTTAAGTTTAAATTAATTAAACATTAAATATTATCTTTTAATATTAGGAATTTTATCTAAATATATAATAAATTTTAGCTCATAAATACAACAAAAAAAATTCAAACAAACCGTGCATCGCACGGGCTTCATCTAGTATGATACAAAGGGTAGTAAAAAAAATTACAAAATGCAACACCTTCATTGATAATACTATAATTAGATTAATTACCCAAATTAACATCACAACAAAGTAAATCAAAACTTGATCGAATCTAAAAAATAAATAAATAAATAAATAAACCAATTCTCTTCCAACAAAATGATTTAAAATAGAACTAACCAAAATAGCATTATAGAATTTAGGATCTCTCAGGTTTAGTTATCTTACCTAAATGATTTTGGGCTCATTATTTATGTCCATTATACTGTTTAGTCCATGTTTTTTTTTCTTTTTTTCTTTTTTCTTTTTCTCTCTCCTCTCTCTTCTACAGTTTTAGTTTTCTTGGCCAATTAGGTCGGAAAGAAGAAATTAGACTGTTTTCGACCATTTTTCTTTAATTCAAATTTGTCTTTTTTTATTTTATTTAACGTTTTGGTTTGTTCGTTTTGTTTTATTCTCTCCATCTGTGAAAGTTTGTCCCAATTTTCTGTGGTTTTCCCAATTTTCTAGAATTTTGATTCTCATTCAAGGATGATAATTTTATTTTTAGGGTTCTTATAATAATTGGGAAGGTCAATCGGATTCCTATGGGTCTGGGATTTGTCATCAACTAGTCGATGAAAATATCAGCACAATTGCGGAGCTCTCAACTTGGAAAAACGCAAAGACATCGAAAATCATTGCTCGCGTCAAGTTTTAAGTGATGGAGTATGAGCTATGCTAAATATGCAAATTAGTTATGATTTGTAAAAGTTGTTTTTCTAAACCTGTGGTTTATAGATCTTTATTATTGTAGATGTTGTATGTCTATTATTTAATAATTTTATTACTTTGTTTTAGAGTCTTGCCTTGGAAGGTGATGCAATGAACGGCCTTGAAGAAAAAACGTTTGTTAGTAATCATATTAGAACTAGAACAGCAGCAGAGAAAGGTAACATAAATTGAAATCTTAAGATAAGAACAGGACAATTTCACCCTGTTATGATGCCTGTATTGCTGACTTCACTATGTTTACACCTGGTAGACGGTTAATGAAATTTTTGTAGGCATAATCTTCCTCGAGATTCGAAGATGGATGCAAGAAACACGAATAAAGTCCAGCAATTAGTAATCAACAGCATTGGTGCTTCTCAAGACAAGGAATATTGGAGGTTTTATGTCAGTTGAAGTTCACTACATATGAAGGGTGCCTTAAGGATTTTCTAAATGCAAATCTCAACAGCAGTATTTTTTTGTCAAATTGATTTTTCGACGTTGCTGTGGCTTCATCCAACTACACCATGGTTGCTTTGTAACTCTTGACTATTTTCATCAATTCCGTAGCTTGAGCTACACCTTCTAATTGTCCACCATTTTCATGAATATTGGACAGCAATACATTAACTGCTTGGTTGTTTTTCCCAGTTCGACGAATCTACCCAGCAACAATCCTTACCAACCATACGTTTCTGTATATTGCACATACACGAGACAGATGGACAGAATCCACCAAAGCCTTGTAATCCTCTCTCTCAATAAGTCTCTCCCTCTCATCTATGTATTCAACTTACCCTAAAAAGGCAAGAAAAGTGATCTTCTCCAAGTTTCACCCTATAACCATTGATCATTGCATTGTACATGTGAATGCCATAGTAAATTACAGCAGTACCAGAAAGCTTTTTTCCTTTCTCCATATTGTGCTAATGCCGAGAATGAGATGATGGCATTGCAACTCATAGTGTTCCTTTTGCTCATGTATTATATCTTAAAAGACCAATCCAAAAGCCCACATTTTGCATACATTGTGATGATCATTGATCAAGGCCATTTCATAAGGAGATCTCGTTTAGAAATATATATCTTCGAATGATGCAATGGGCCTACTTTCCATGACTTCAGGGCTCAGGCTGAAATACTGGAACAGAGGTTCGATACAATAGTTGAGTGTATACATCTGGTCTGATATTGACTCGTGCAGCTGAAGAAACAGTTTAAGAGCAATGCTCAGGGTATCCATTTCACAAGAACCCCGAAATAATTGCATTCCAAGTAATCAGATTATTAGAGTGTATGCTGCAGAATATTTGACAGGCCTGATCAATGTCACATTGCTCGGAGCATGCAGACATCAAAGCATTAATAACTTCACTAGTTAGACTGAAGCCATTCTTCAGCACAAGGGCATAGATCATCTGAATATTACTAAGCATTCCGAGCTAGCTACGAGTGCTGCGATAGTATACTCATCTAGAACAAACCCAATCCTCTGCATCTCTTTGTAAGCTAAGATTGCTAATTGCATATCATTGTTATGAGTGCATTCGGCTATCATAGTGTTCCATAAAACAACATTTTCCTCCACTTCCTATTTCTTATTTTTTTGACATTATCAAATAGCCCGTACTCGGCATTGAAGGCCATGGCAGCATTGCTAATAGCTGTGCAAAATTCATAGCCTGCCTTTACAGCCTGAGCATGTCGCGGAAAGCACACATTGAGAACCAAATTCAAGCTCATGACTTATAAAAGTTAATTCAGTATGTCTTAACCGAGCCTCTAACATTTCTTGGAATATTATCAAGGCTTCTTCCTTCTTCTCAACACTTACTAACCCATTGATCAGTACATTATACAAAATCACACCGCGAATCACATCACGCACCATCTCATCTGTATCTTAAAATTCCATATAAGCATCAATGGAATTTCCAGGATTAAGATACATTGTAAGCAATGAGTTTATCACTGAGCTCCAACCCAGAAACCATGCTGTTACTGATCAACAAATGCACTTGCTTCCCAAAGCCATATAATTCGACAAAAGCACACAAGCTAAGAACACAAGAAAAGTGTAAATGCCATGGCTCACACCCAACATATGCATTCTCCTAAACGAATCAAATGCAATATCATCATACCCAATTCTAGAAAAAAGCAGTAGTTACAGCATTCAAAGGCGCAACGTTTCACTGAGGCATTTCATCAAGCAGTTGGCAGGCATAATGAACTTGACCCAACTTAGTAAATGCTGATAACAAGTGGTCCAAGAGAAAGTATGAGGGATACCCAATTCAGCAAAGACAGTTTTAGCAGAACCCAAGTCATGAGTTTTTCTTTTTTTTTTTTTTTTTTTTTTTTGAAGAAAAACCCAAGTCATGAGTTTTGGCATAGAGGGAAAGGAGAGTGATTTAAGTGAGATAGGGAGGAAAGCTTTAATTAAGTCTAGGGGAATGGTGATGGGCCATGGGTCCATTTCTATGCGGAAAAGTCCATTTGATTTGGTGATTGTTTTAGACAAGTAGTATAGCTTATGTCTAAATGTAAAACTTTTTTTTTTTAAGCTCTTCACTTTGACTTTTGGGGTATCGTACCAACTCCTGATCAATATCTCTCCTTCGAAACTAGAGGTGGTTATTGGACAGGGTAGCCCAATAATAATAGGGTCAGGGCCAAGCTTATAGGGCTTTTAATGGACAGGGCTATTAATGGACAGGGCCCTTATTGGGTAGGGTCCATATAGGGCCAACATGTTTTTCCAATTTAGTTGATAAAGAAAATACATAATGTAAAAATAGTTATATAGATTAATTTGTTTCATATGTATTTAATAATGGCTTTGTCCAATATTTATTTTAATTGATATTTTGTAGGCCCGCCCATTATCGACCCGCGACCCGCATTGGCCCGACCCTATATTGACCCTATAAATTGTGACCCTCTTTGATCCTGACCCGCACCGACCCTAACCCGACCGCCCAATAACCAGGTATATTCGCAACCATTCATTCCTAAATGCGGACTGAGGCAAGGAGATCCTCTTTCTCCCTACCTCTTTGTTTTATGTATGGAAGTTTTCTCTTTAATGCTACGGCGTGATGAACGGCGGGGTTTATTGCGTGGTATTCGTGTTTCTCGTCGGGCTCCTTCTGTTTCGCATCTCTTTTTTGCAGATGATGCGCTGCTTTTCTTTCATATTTCCCCTGAGACATGTGATTATGTGCTTTCGGTGATAAATGAGTTTTGTTAGATTTCTGGTCTAATGGTTAACCTCCAGAAATCCTTTGTTAGATTCAACTTTAACACTCCGGAAGATTATCGAGATTATCTTGCGGCTAGTCTTAAGATGAAGGCTCGTTCTTCCATCGGTAATTATTTAGGTCTCCCTGTGGATATGGGATGTAGCAAATGCAAAGAGTTTCAATTTATGATTGATAAGATGGTTCAACGACTTTCAGGCTTCTCCTCTCTTAGGCTTTCGGCTGTTGCCAAGTTGGTTGTTATTAACTCTGTTTTCATTGCCTCTTTTAACCATGTTCTTTTAGTGTTCAAGATGCCTTCTACAATTTGCGATAGGGTGAATTCTCTCCTATTGCGTTTTTGGTGGAAGTCTAGGGAAGCTTCCAGGGGCCTAGCTTTGGCTCCTGCTGCTACTGTGTTTCTCCCGAAAGGTTTAGGTGGTCTTGGAATCCACCACCTTCAGTCCTTTAATGTTGCACTGCTTGCTAAGCAACCTTGGAGGTTGAGGCATAATCCTCAACTCTTGGCTTCTCGTGTTCTTTCTGCAAAAATATCCGAATCTTCTTCAGCACAAGTCACATATCTCTGGCGCCCGACCTTCTTGGGTAGTCGAGGACTTCTGGAGGGGAACTTAGCTCTTTTGGCAGGTGTTGTTTGGAAGATTGGTTCAGGGAAGAATATAAATATTTTAAATGATTGTTGGCTTCCTAATGTTAAGGTGGAGTTCAAGGGATTGATTCCTGCTCACGGTAGGCCTACTTATGTTTCGGAACTTTTATCTCCTAACTCCTCCGCTTGGAATCCATCTAAGGTTAGATCTCTTTTCCCTCAACCTGTGGCTATGTCTATTTTCAGTTTGGAACGTCCTTCGACAACATTTGATGATTTTGTGTACTGGAAATATACCCGGGATGGTTATTTCTCTACAAAATCAGCATATTTACATATGTTATCTCAACATTCTAAGTCCCTAGTATCCTTGCTTCCTCCTAACTGGTGGAAACGACTGTGGGGTTTGCCAATCCTTCCTAAGTGGAAGATGTTAGCTTGGAAGATTGTTCATGATGCTCTTCCGTCCATGGAGGTACTCTCCCGTAAAGGTATTCCTGTAGATTTGACTTGTGTTTTCTGTCACAGTTCCGTGGAATCAAGGGATCATTTGTTTCGCGATTGCCCCTTTATTGGATCTTTATGGTATCCTATAGACTGGGGACCGTTTCCTTTTACCTTTCCTAGATTGATTTATAGGTATTGTCTTTGGGCTTAGTTCCGCTAGGTTCTAGGCCAATCTGGACTATTTCTTTGGGGTTTGCTGGGCAATTTGGTTAACAAGGAATAATGTTAGGTTCCGATCCACAGTTTATTCTCCCAATTCCACCTTGGATTTGGCCTCAGATTGGTGCCTTAAAAGTCAGAATGCTCGTAACTTAACTTCTGATTCCACGGGTAGGCCTCCGGGCTTTCCTTCTCCTTCTACTACTTATGCTCTTTGTGGTGCTCTTAAGGACGTTTGTGAGGTTTCTATTATTTTTATGGAGCTTGGGATAGGGAAACTAATAATGCTGATACTGGTTGGTGTTTTTGTGACTCCGATTCGCCGCACCTGATGGCTGGTGGGGCCAAAGCTTGTGTTGCTGGGTCGGCTCTCCATTCAGAACTGCTTGCCTGTTTGTTTGGTCTTCAACAAGCTCGATGCGGGGTTTTACTCGTCTCTTACTTCTTACCGACTGCTCTATTATTTCTACGTTACTTTTGTGCCAGGAAGTGGCGGACATGGCAGTAATTTGGACTCTTCAGGATATTCGCAACACCTTGTCAGATTTCACTACCTGCCTCATTTGAAAGGTTTCGAGGACTTCTATTAGGGACGTTCATTCCTTGGCTGGAGCGGCTCGGTGTAGAGATCTTCTTTACTTTGTTTTTAGTTGTTTTTTGTGTTCCCTTTGTCAAAAAAAAAGAAAAAAAAAGTAGCTTAAAATGAACTTAAAAGGCTATATTTGGCTAGTTTCTTTCATGTGTTCCATTTTTTTTTACAAGACTTTCATGTGTTCCATATTTTCAAGCAAACTAACTCTTTTAACACAGTTTGTCACATATGGTTATTTACGAGTTTATATTACTTCATACAAGTTACACATCCTAAATGTCTAAGTTTTTGAGGTTCAAGTATATTTGGCAAACGGGTCATTCAAGTCGGGTCAATTTCAGGCTGGCTAACATTTGGGTCGAGTACGGGGTGGTTCGGGTCAATTCGGAGTTTGGGTTTGGCTCGATTTGGGTCAATTTCGGGTCGATTATGTTCAGGTTAGACCATTTTCAGGTCGAGTATGCTCGGGTCATATTCAAGTCTGGTCAAAAATCGGGCCAGGTCAAAATGTTTGGGTTGTTTTATTTTGGATCAAGCTCAAATCGATAATTTTATATTTTGTTATTATTATAATAATAACTATCATCTTAGTTTATGAGCTTGGCTACGGTTGGAGATGAATAATTCGAGTCATTTTTGACACCAGATATTTTAAGTTCAGTTATAAGATAATTTTTGTTTTGGAAATTTCGGGTACCAGGTCTGTTCGGGTCAAACACATTAAGTCAATTTTAGGTATGGTCAATTTCAGGTTAAGTCATTTTTTATATCAGGACAACTTTGGGTTGGGTCTGTTCGGGTGTCGGTCATCTCCGTTTTTGGGTCGGGTAGATTTCTAATTTTGAGTCAATTTTGGGATGATGTTTTTGGGTCATGGGTCAGGTTATTGGGGTCGGATCATTGAGTATGAGTTAGGATTGCCAGGTTTAGGTTCAAGTAGATTTTTTTTTTTTTTTTTTTTTTTTTTTTTTTTTTTTTTTGTAGGAAAACGTTAAGTTCAAGTAGCCTTTTTTTTTTTTTTTTTTTTTTTTTGAAACAGAGTTCAAGTAGCCTAAAATAAGCTAATTGGCTATTTTCTTTTCCATCTTCCATTTTTTCAAGCAAATGAAGCTATTAGCACATTAAATGAAGGGAAAAATGAACAAGTAAATTGAAGAAAAAAGGGTAAAAAGCAAAAAGTCAATCAATGCCTGAAACTAGTCAAACTCCCCAAATCTTGCCATATTACAAATATTTTTTTATCGGTAATGATATATGTAGCCCTTAGGGCTATGTATAAGCATTAAATACACTTCTCAAAATGAAATTAAGTGGGAATTCATGACAAAATCACACGCAGATCGGTGTAATTAATGTTAATTTTTCCTCAATCTTTCCTTTTTGAGCTTCTTATACATAGGGCCTGTTCACATTTACTTAATTTCAGTTCAGTTCAGTTCAGTTCAGCTCCAATCAGTTCAGTTCAGTTCAGTTCCAATCAGTTCAGTTCAGCTCTTAATTTCCCTCTCACATAAAATATTCATTTCAGCTCAATTCAGTTCAGTTCTAATCAGTTCAGTTCAGTTCAGTTCCAATCAGTTCAGTTCAGTTCAGTTCAGTTCAGCTCAATTCAGTAAATATGAACAGGCCCATAGCCATAAGGGCTATATTTATCATTTTCCTTTTTTTATAAGGTATTTTTTCTCAAAAATTTATTTTTATAAGGTAATAGCATAGTTTTCCACAAAATTTCTCACTTCCAATTTTCTAAGGACCTTGTTTGCTTAACAATTGCAAAGCTTTAATTCATTCAATGCAATTACGGAGCAGTGAATCAATAATCTTTATTCAAAAAAAAGAAAAAAAAAACATTACAAAGAAGTTTTTTTGTTTATATTACTCCCTCTGTTTCCAATGATGTTCTAGTTTGGAATCTTTGATTTTTTTAAAAAAGAAAGAATCTTCTAAATTTCTCTTAATCTATAAGAATATATATAGTCATGTGGGATCTAGTTTGATTCGTCTTGGTGAGTCGATTATTAATATCTAACTTTTATAATTTTTGCTAATGTGAAATTAAAGATATTTGCGGTCAAAGTTGGGTATAAATTTGCATCGATTTATGAAACAGGAGCATCATTCTGAAAAGGAGGGAGTATTTTATTTTATTTAATTTTTTTTTAAATCCTCAAATATAAAATCTATGTAATTTATGTTATATACAAAGTATTTTTTTATTTCAATTGACCCCAGAATCAAGTTTCCTAAGGAGTGAAAAGAATCAAGTACTTTGACAAACAAACACTCTGTCCCTCTCTTTCATTCCTTACATGAAAAACCAATACTACTTACTCTTCTCTCTCTTACTTCATCATTCCATCTTCACTTCACCACTCTTCCTTCTCCTCCATGGCTTCTCCCCTCCTCTTTCTCTTCCTCTCCCTCCTCCTCTCTTCCTCCTCTTCGTCGTCGCTGCCGCCATCGCCGCCATCATCCTTATCCAATGATCATACCCCTCAAGTAATCCATTCATCATTCCTCAAACACATACATATATCTCATCTCATTTTTCTTAATTACTATACAAACTTCTAATTAATTAACTAACCTAGTGATTAATTTTAATGATGCAGAGTTATATAGTGTACTTGGGTGGATCAAATGATGAAGATCAATTTGACATGAAAATCACTGAGTCAGCTCACTCACAATTGCTGTCTACTGTTATTCCAAGGTATGATCAAATCATTTCTATTAGATTTTATGAATTAAAATAATATTGAAATTGAATTTTGATGATTTTGATAAAAATAAATCAATTAAAAAATGTAATGCAGTTCTGAGAGAGAGAGGATGTCGGTGGGTCATGTATACCATCATACATTCAGGGGATTCTCTGCCTTTCTTACTGCCACTGAAGCTTCTCTGCTTTCTGGTACTTTTCTTTATTCTACTCCCTCAACTTCAATCTATCTAACTCTTATCATTATATTCCTTTTATTTTTATTATTATATACTAGTACGTCCATAATTATGAAAATAATACGACTTTATATTATACTCCGTACTTTGTATTATAATAATACTTAATAAATAGGACTTCGTATGAGATCTAATTCAATTCTTTTCCTTATATTTAAGTTTAGACTTGTTACATTTACAATGGATATAAAATATGATAACAAGTTAACTGCTGGTCAAAATGAGTCACTTAGGGCCTATTCATATTTACTTAATTTCAGTTCAGTTCAGTTCAGCTCCAATCAGTTCAGTTCAGTTTAGCTCCAATCAGTTTAGTTTAGTTTAGTTCAGTTCAGCTCCTAATTTCCCTCTCTCATAAAATATTCATTTCAGCTCAGCTCAGTACAGTTCAGTTTAGCTCGAATCAGTTCAATTCAGTTCAATTTAGCTCGAATCAGTTCAGTTTAGTTCAGTTCAGCTTAGTTCAGTTCAGCTCAATTCAGTAAATGTGAACAGGCCCTTATTATATATTAATAAATAAAAATGCTTTTCATTTTACCTCAACATGCTCTATTCCGTTTAAATTGTTAATATACTTATATTAAATATAGCAATAGTTAAAGGCTTAAAGCTATGTATTGAAATTTTCTAAAAAATAAAAAAAAGTTATGTATTGACAGACACGGAATATGATTAAAAGAAATTGGTAAGATATTGCCCATGTTGAGGTACGGCCACATTTAGTTAGTTAATGGTGGTACTTACGATTTGGAAGTGATTGGAATTCGAGTAGAATTTCCTAGACGTGAGTGTACAATTGTAATTTTTATTATAAAGAGTGTGCAAAACACATAAAATTGATTAGTGTAGTGTAAGAAGTGGTAAAGGAAGATGTAATTGATTGAGGTGCAATAATATTAAAATAATAATTATAATATTAAAATAATAATTATAATAATAAAAAAAAAATGTGAGACAGGTCATGAAGAAGTAATATCAGTGTTTCGTGATCCAAGTTTGGAGCTCCACACAACAAGATCTTGGGATTTCTTGGATCAGCAATCTGGACTTGGAACTCATTTTCAATTTCAGAAGCATGGATTTCCCTCCTCTGATGTCATTATTGGAATGATTGATACAGGTATTTCTAAGCTTCGCATTTAATTATTTTGGTTCAACTGTTTTATTTTCAGAAATTAGAATGTGCCCGTGCTTTATATATTCATTGTGATGAATATGAATATTTTGGTTTCTTACAAAAATAAATGTGATGGGTAGGTATAAAATTGTGGTTATTGCAATAATTTTTTTTTTTTTTAAAAAAAGGAATGCACAAAAGAAAGAACACGTTTTTTGTGTGGCTGACCACAATATGTGATGACACATGAGTAATCTTGCCAAGTAAACCCTGACGGATCGAGTAAACCCTTACGGACTGAAGAACCCCTAACCGAGTAAGTAGACGAGTAACTCCTAACTGATCGAGTAATCCCTGACTGACCGAATAACCCATAATCGAATAACTCTTTATTGGCCGAGGTAACCCCTGACTGGCTGAATAACAACCTCTGATCGATCGGGTAACCCTTGTCCAACTGATTAACCCCTGAATAAGTAACACTGGCCACAAATATGGCTAACTACCTATAAAACTTTGTGCAAAAGTAAAGGATTGGGTTTTGATTACTGAGGTGAAAAGTTAGGAAAAAAAAAATTCTTACAAAGATTAGCCTGAAAACCAAAGTCAAACACCGAAAAACAGGTTAAGGTGTTACTTCGTAAAAAAGAAAAAAAAAAAAAAAAAAAAGAGATTTAAGGTGTGCTTTCACAGGAAAATATTTACAAGGATTTTTATTTATTTATTTATTTATTTTATTTTTATTTTTTTTACAAAAATGGTGTTATAAAAGGTAGGTTTTTGCAATTTTTCTTTAGTTTAGAAACATATATATACAAATACTAATGTTTGGTTAAACTCGGCATCTTTGACGTTCACCGACTCCCTCTGAGTTTTAATAAGTGTTACGCTTATCAAATGCGGCCATGTTTAAATAAGTGTTACACTTTTGTTTTTTTTAACAAAAAACTACATTTTAATATTATATCTTTCTCTTTTCATGGTCCTCACCTAAACACACTACTATATATATATATATATATATATATATATATAATTTAATCCTCTCACATTCATTACTTTTCAAAACACTATTAACCTCATTATCTTTCTTTTACAATTTTTTAATACTTCAACTACCTCATTTACCTCTTATTTTATTTAAGTCAATTAAATTACCTAAAACTATGTGCCGATCAAAGTGTAACACTTATTAAAACACAGAGGAATTATGAATTGTTTAATGTTAAAATTAAAGGAGAGAGAATAACGATTATTGTACATATACATCTTATTATACGATATACTTCCTCCATTTTTTTAATACTTGCAACACTTCCCTTAAATAAAAATGTCATAATACTTGCAACACACTATAATTAAAAAGTTATTTTGGAGAAAAATTGTATTATTTCCCTTATTTAAAGCACATGGGCCACTAAATTACACTCCTAACAACCACTCAACCCATTTTAAAGTGTATTCTATCATGTGAACCCCACATTTGATAAATACCGTGAAAAAATGTGTGCTACAACTATTAAAAACGGAGCAAGTATATTTTTGTTTGCTTGTAGTGAAAAGTCACTTGACTATATTGAAATTTGTTATCCTTTTATAGTCGTCATAAAGTTACACAAGTATTTTTTTTTTATTAATATTCTATCAAATCACTTATCATGTTATTCATGTTGTTGCAAAAGTTGATTCTTATGTTCTCTGTCTTAAATTATATGATAAAAAATAACTAAACTGACTATTTTTTTTTTTTAATATATATATATATATATACACATAATCAAGTCATTTGTAATTGTATAATCCTATTGCAAATGATCATAAACGATTCAACACTAAACCGATCCGTTAAAGAATGATATGATAAAAGAAATAATGGAAAAACATAAAAAGTCGTTGATAAATGAATGATTTTAGTGAGTCGTCAAGTACTCAAGTTGATGAGCACAACACTAAAATAAATAGGGAAATTCTCAACGGTAACCTCCAACTTCTGCTACGCATCAATGGTGACCTCCCTTTTTTTTTTATTATACAAAATGACCTTAGTTAACAATTTCATTTCACTCCTAACCTTATTTCATTAAATATTAACTATGGTTAGATTTCTATTTTAAAAAAAAAAAGAAAAATAAAAAAAATTAACCCCAACCACCTAAAATCAGCCACCATCTGCCCAACCACCATCTCCCTTCCGGCGACACTACCCCAGGTTCCATCGATCGCCGACGACGCCACCCAGACCCCCCTGACCGCCGGACCACCGCCAAGATAGTGAGGTTCGAAGCTCGACCTCGTGACCATTTTGAGTTCGTGTCATGAGTTTCATTTGGAGCTTTTCACTCACTGTTACACTGCGCCTCTCTCTCCTCCATTGAAGCATATTCCCAGGTTCCCTTGAAGCGGCTTCTGATCTTTCTTTTCTCCATTGAATCATCTCAATTAAGATTCAATTTTAATCATCAATTATCAATTACAAAATCTAGGGTTTATCGTTGATTTATTATTTCAAATTGGGGTTTTTCTAAGGTGGATTATTGACTATTGATTGTTATTATTGTAATTATGAAATTTTATAGAAAAAGAGCCATTTTGTTGATTTTCTTATGCTAGAAGTATTTTATGTGATTTTCGGAGCTTAATTTGATAATGGATTTTCAATTGGATTGTCAATACGAAAATGGTGGTTGCGGTGGGAAGAGGAAAGAGATGGAGGGTCGACGGGGTTTGGGTTCTGGGTAATGGTGGGGTTGGGTTCTGGGTGATGGTGGGGCTGGGGTAGCGTCGCCGGCGAGGGGGAACGGGGAACCCTGGACGCTGGCAGGAGGTGGTAAACTGGTGGTGGGGCTAGCTGGGTTGGTGTTTTCCTTTTTATTTTATTTTTTTAAGTTTTTTTTTTCAAAGCTAACCATAGTTAGTTTTTTTTTTTTTAATTAATTAACTCTCATTAATGTCATAAGTGAGATGGAATTTTTAACTAAGGTCATTTTGTCTAATTAAAAAAAGGAGAGGTCACCATTGGGGCGTAGCAAAAATTGGGGGTTACCGTTAAGAATGAACGAATTATGAGCTAATATAAAGAATAACCGAATGCCGATTTGGGTAGCTTAGGGCATGTTCTCTTCAGCTTATTTATTTTCTATTCACTTTAATTCTTATTTTAATTTCCCTCACTCATAAAATATTCAGTTCAATTCAGTTCAGCTCCAATAAATTTAGTTTAGTTCAGCTCAGCTCATTTCAGACAATCAGAACAATCCCTAAGATTTTTTAGTTTCTAATTAAGAAAAATAAAGAATAACCCAATAATTACCTAAGTTGACATCTATCTAATATATATATACTTATAACTTAAAAGACTCAATCCAAAGTTTAACAAAACTCTCTAAATATACGAAGTATATTATAGGTAATTATAATTGAAAAATGTAAATCGAAATGAATCAAACAAGATTATACATCGATAAATTCTTATATGTTTACAAAATTAATTGCTATAGTATTATGGAGTACATTTCATTTGCAATTGATTCCACACAGATTCAACGTGTAATCAAATTTGAGAAGTAGATTAGAGGGAGTAAAAATTTAAAATAATCTCATTGCTGTAGGTTTGTAACAATGTGAGGCTATCTAGAGGTGTCAAAATTACACCTAATCTAACCCAATTCAAGCCAAATTAAAAAACATCCGATTTGTGTGGACATAATAATTTAGCATGACTCAAGTTTAAAAATATACCTAATTTAATCGACTTCACTGAATCCAATCCAAATACCCAAATTGACATCTTTGGCTATCAATACGAAATTCCCTAAGACGATAGGTATCCTAAAATCTATGTGATTTTGTAAAATAGTATACCTATATACGTTAATTATTTGTATTTTATTGTCCTTCTAGCTCTTTAAGAAAGAACAAATCTAATTGGCTTCCTAGGAAATCTAGATGATTCATAAAAGTGATGGGGCTTGATGAAAATGACTTGCTAACAACTCAAATTAAGGCCCACTTCGATAGATACAAATTCTATAGGGCCACCATAATAATATGGATAATCTTGATTTAGATTAGTGTGCGAATCGATAAACTAGATGTTTTTTTTTTTATTTTTTGAAGCAACAAAATATATTCTCAACTTATTTGAGTTATTTTAACCGAAAACGTCAGAAAACCTTATTTCTCTGAAGTAATCTTATCTATTTTATTTACCCAAAAAACCTTATTTGTTCTTATATAATCTTGTCATCATTGCACACGTGTCATTCTCTGAATAAAAATTTTCTATTAACTATTACTATTAACTATTACTAAAACAGAAGTTGCTGACGTCTATTAACTAATACTAAAATAAAAGTTGCTGACGTCAATAAAAAAAAAAAATTTGTCATAGCGTAAATTTTTTTTTGACTTGATGTAAGTGTGGGCCATTGTTGGTCGGGTCTAGTTGAGTTGAGTCATGTGACTCATGTCATTTAAAGACAGATTAGTTTATTAAAGGTTGGATCATTTTTTGACACTCCTATGTATGTAATATATTTCTGGGCCTCAACCATCAGCTTAAGCTTTTGGTTGAGTTAGTCCATCTAACAAATAACAATGCATGTAACAACAAACAATGCCAAAATTTTCTTATGTAATTATAGTACATAGCATGAGTAGTTATATAAGTATATAACATAAAATCAGCTTACTATTGTTATTATTTCAGGAATATGGCCTGAATCTCCTAGTTTCACTGACGAAGGTCTTGGAGAAATACCTCCAAGATGGAAAGGAGTTTGCATGGAAGGCTCCGACTTCAAGAAGTCTGATTGTAACAGGTAATTACTCAGAATTTTGTCACCTGAATTTCACTTATCTTACTCGCTCTGTTCTAATTTAGCATGCCCCTTGATTTTTACACATAGCTTCAGATAATAGGTAGTATTGTGGTTATAGTTAATCTTGAGACATGCATATATCTATGACATTTTGTATTATCACTTGATTTTCTGTTTGAAGGGCAAAATATGCTGCTATGTGTTCGATCTTAAGCAAA
The DNA here is from genome assembly GCF_948465745.1 of Chenopodium album. Taxonomy (NCBI): domain Eukaryota; kingdom Viridiplantae; phylum Streptophyta; class Magnoliopsida; order Caryophyllales; family Amaranthaceae; genus Chenopodium; species Chenopodium album. The sequence goes on along the minus strand of NC_137855.1, from coordinate 15,180,671 downwards.
CATATTTGTTATATGGTCTAATATACTTTTCACAGGAAATTAATTGGAGCAAGAAACTACATCCAACAAGGCGGCTTTGGAAGATACAGCAACTCCACTGCCACCAAGTCAAGTGACTCAGCACGAGACCACGACAGCCATGGGACTCATACAGCATCAACTGCAGCAGGGGTCCAAGTTATGAATGCTAGTTATTTTGGATTAGCACAAGGCACGGCGAGAGGTGGTCTACCATCTGCTAGGCTTGCGGTTTACAAGGCCTGCACAATAGACAATTGCTCTGGCTCCACAATTTTGAAGGCTATTGATGATGCTGTCAAAGATGGTGTTGACATAATCTCGATATCTTTGGGCATGGATTTACTTTTACAGGCTGATTTCTTGAGTGACCCAATAGCCATAGCAGCGTTTCATGCATACCAAATGGGGGTAATGGTTGTATGCTCAGCCGGAAATAGTGGTCCTGACCCATATACTGCAGTGAATACCGCCCCGTGGATATTTACTGTTGCTGCTTCCAATATTGACAGGGATTTAGAATCAGTTGTGCTCTTAGGAAACAATGCGAGTTTCAAAGTGAGATGACTTGTCCGGATACTTGTACATCATAATACTACACTGATGTAGAATTTGATGTTAAGATCATTGATTTCATTTTCTATGCAGGGGTCTGGAATCACGCTGTCAAATCTTACTATCTCTACCCAATATCCACTAGCATTCGCAGGAGATATGGCTTCTGCGTTCACTCCTGCATCAGAAGCGAGGTAAGTCTTGTTCATTAATTTCCAGAACCAAGTATGCTCAGATTGAATGAGACCACAAACACATACACCATTATGATACAATCATACCCATGTCAGAGTTTTGACATGGGTAAGGATACTTAAAACTAATCTTTAGCTCAAAATTGTAGAAATTTGTAATGAAGTGGCATTTTCGGACAAGTCACCTATCAGCATAGTCTATCAGACATGAATACTCAAGTTTAACATACTATAGATGTAGGAGGTTATAGAACAGTCATAACATTGTAATTTCTAATACTCACTTTTTCCTTGCAGCAATTGCTATCCAGGATCACTGGATCCTCAGAAAGTGGCTGGAAAAATATTGGTTTGTTTGAACATTTACCCTAGTATATCACGGAGGATAAAAATGTTGGTGGTACAAGATGCTGGTGCAAGCGGGTTATTATACATCAGTAATGTTGAAAAAGGTGTGCCATATGATTCAGGTTCTTTCCCATTTACACAAGTCGGAGAAGATGATGGACTAAAGATATTGAAGTACATTAATTCTACGAGGTATGTTATTTCATTAATCCTTAAAATCTCTTTGATGCTAGAATGTTCTATCAAAACATACCTTAAGGTAAAGTACAAAAATGACTTGACTTCCAATGGCCACTACAGGGAACCAACAGCGACAATCCTGTCAACCGTCTCTGTGCAAAAATATGAACCAGCACCAGCTGTTGCAGATTTCTCATCAAGAGGTCCTGGAGAATTCACTGAAAATATTCTTAAGGTACAAAGTTATTAGACTTTTAGTGTCTATTGGCTCACCTAGACACAACATTATATACTAGTAAGTTACATATCTATTCAAAATTCTGTTTCTTATATCATTGTAGCCAGACATTATGGCTCCTGGAGTTGCAATACTCGCAGCAAATATTCTAGAAATCGAACCAGGACAAGAAACTATTGAAAAAGAGCCGTCAAAATTTGCTATAAAATCTGGAACATCCATGGCTTGTCCTCATGTAACTGGTGCCGCGGCTTTCATTAAGTCCATACACCCTGAATGGACACCTTCCATGATTAAATCAGCTTTGATGACCACAGGTAATGCTGCAACACCCCATATTTTTACAAGGCAAATACTCAAAAACATATCCTGCTTGTTTATTACTATACATGCTATACAGTCATACAGAAAAAAAAAAATTTATAGCAAAGACATATCAAACAATAGATCTTGCAAACTAAATAATCATTACTATATGCTATATTACAATTTTCATGTCAATTCATAACCTTTCTCATATATATTACAGCAATTGTTGCTGATAACATCGGGAAAGGTTTAACAAACAGTTCCGGGGACATTGCAAATGCACACGAAACAGGAGCTGGGGAGATAAGTCCAGTCAAAGCCCTTGATCCAGGACTTGTATTTCCAACCACTACAGAGGATTACTTTCATTTCTTATGTTATTGTGGATATAAAGAGAAAGTCCTTCGATCAATGTCAAGCACAAAGTTCAGTTGTCCAAAGGTTATTTCAGACGCGATTATATCCAACATAAATTATCCATCCATCTCCATAGGTGAATTAAAACGAAATCACGAAAAAAGAGTTACTAGGCAAGTAATCAATGTTGGATCATCAAATGCATCATACACCGCCACTGTACAAGCTCCAGAAGGATTAAAGGTAAATATATTTCCGAAGCAGATAGATTTTAACAAGGGTTCTACAACAGCTATGTTTAATGTTTCATTCCATGGGAAACAAGCTCAGAAAGGCTATAATTATGGCTCATTAAATTGGTTCGATGGTATACACAATGTTCGTGTTGTATTTGCTGTAAATATCGTAGATTGATTGAACGAAGAATCACAATCCCATACGCACATCGACCATATAATCAAAAATTATACATTTATTACAATTGATACATAGGAAAAAGATTCATTCTTTCTGTTAAATGTATAATATATGCTGTAAAATGTGTATATTACATACAGTGATACAGACCTCAATGGCTTATCCTTTGAATGTAGTATAAAGTCTTGCATCATTTATTTATTTAATTTAAAACTTTATTTTGCATATGTTGACTATGTTACTAGCCTAATACATGAATAGTGCAGTTCATATTCTTGTGAGGGAGCTGTACTTTATCTGATTGTTGGCAAACATTCTTCGTTTGCCTAAGGGAAAAACGGTAAGATTTTGGGGTAAAATTTGGTTAAATAGCTAACACTGTTAGTAGTTCTGCACATTTTCACTCTAAGACCAATACCAATAGCAATTTTAGAGTAAAACCACTACTGATGTTAGCGGTTTTACACATTTTTACTTATCTAAAATATTACGCTTTTAGAATCAAGCTTTCTGGGTGAATTGAAGGTAATCCATGTAGGAATACAACTACTAGCACACAAAGGCCAGGGTTGCCTCACAATACAGTTGTACTTAATACAAGTGTTTAACTCTCTCTTCTTAAACCAATGTGGGACACTTACATGTGGTGATATACTTCAACATATCTCCTTTTGCTCATGGATTCGATGTAGCAGGAATATAAACGTCGCTTATGTTATGGCTATCTAGGTGTTGCAGGACTAACAATAATGTATTAACACTATTAACTATGACGGTCTCTTTTTTAAATTCTCATACTTTATTCTTCCACCAACTCCACTTCTTTTATATTTTATTACTTTTTACTATTTACTCATAAAACTCTGCGTATGAAGAAATGAAGCATAATAAAATATGGAGGCAGTAGTTATGCACTTATGCTGTTGTTGGTGTCGTTATGAAAAATAATCTAGGTAACAATATAGCTTGTCAATCTTTTATCCATGGTTTCTCCATCCTTTGTATTTTTATTTTTGTTGATAGTGGTAACGTAAAGGGTCTTATTGGATCGAAATCCTTCATTGGTCAACTAGGCATGAATTATTCGACATTTTGGCACACTCGTCATTTTTATCACAAATCTATATAACCGTTTATGTTGCAGTTTTTAAGCCACACTGCATGTAAACTCACAAAGTGACAAATTATTTATAAGAGAATAGCTTAGCGTGATTATTATTCATCAATAGGTAGAGTATTTATACAAAACCTACGAACATAAGATATAGATCCTTTAATTATAATAATAGTAGTTATTTTCGACATAGGTTAGGTTTTAATCTTGATATAGAAGACTTTTATTATTTATAATAACTCCTCTGTACCTCTCTACGTATATAAAAGAGTTAAGAGTATTTATGAGTAAGTTTTACTGTGCTTATCATTTAAGTTAAATTTGAAGAAATTTCGATGTATGCCTTTGTGCTGATGAAGTTTTTCTTTATACTGTGATATTTTATTCTACCCTTGATTGACTTATAAAGGAGAGTAAAGCACATTCTCGTTACACGTGATTTTGGCAACGTAATATTATTGACATCATTTGTTAAAATTTACATAATTTATTATTAATCACATGATTTAGGCAATTTAGCTTTTAGATTTCACCATTAATCAAAGTAACATTCTTAGATACAAACTATATACTGCACCCTTGTCACAAATATTAATTTGGATAATGTTCGATTATTCATGTTATCATTACTATGTGTAGTGAACTAGAATGCAGAATTTAAGATTCTTTTTTTAGCTTGAGAAAAGAAGCAAGGAATGAAATATTTCTTTTTTGTCTGTTCTTGTAACTTTAATCTGTCTTAACTGAGTAAAGAAAATTTTGTGTGCAAAAGAGCAGCAAATATGATATTAGAATCAAGTAAAGTAGCAAATAAACCTAGCACTTACTTTTATGCCTTTTTACAACACTTTTATCTTACGATTAATTTATTATTGTCTTAACCAATTACATAACAACATCAATTATTCAATGTTTAGGATTCAAATTTAGATTATTGTGTTTAATTATAGATTAGAAAGTGTACCTTTTAATAGCATCTAAGGACTAAATTTGCTTCATTATTGCTAAATGAGGCTGAAATCGTTTGACTTTACAAACTAAGCTACCCCTTTGACATTGCATTCCTAATAATAAACCAAGCTCGACTTCAATGGTCAAAACATACAAATTTCGATCTTACGTACACTAGTTGATATTATATTGAGTTATGGCGTGATTTTTTTTGATGATGATTAAAATTGTCCCGGATTAGTTGCTGTTAATTTAATTTGTAGCAAGGGTCATTTTCGAGAATTGTTTCCTAATAAGGCTATGTCCAATATTCTTGTTGAGATCTTATTCAAGTAACTCAGAACAAATCTAGCTTTCCTACAGCAAAAGAAAGTGAAAGCTAAATATGAATGGGTCCTTCAATACAAGGCTTCCACTTAACTACTCAAGTTTGATAATGTTTATCAATGGAAGTAAGGAAGTTGATTCAGATCGCTTTATTCCTTTTCGAATGCTATATAAAGGGTCAATAACATTACCATCAAACCCACAACATCTTTAGCCTGATTTATTCATTTCAAACACCAAACAAAAGGGTACCGCGCTTTTTAAGCACTATGGCCAACAACCCTCTGACCTCCAATCTTTCAACTCCACTGTCCTCGTCCTTGACACCAGCGTCAAGGACTGCTGCTGATCAGCGAGGCGTGTACTTGCCTTCTGATGATGCTAGATCACAACTGCCAAGGGGTAGTGTTGCTGATCAACGAGGCATGTACTTGCCTTCTGATGATGTGAGGTCACAACTGCCTAGGGGTGCTGCTGCTGCTGCTGCTGCTGCTGATCCGCGAGGCATGTACTTGCCATCTGATGACCGAAGGTCACTGGTAGCACCACCAAGAGGTACTGAACGTATTGGCAAGTCGCAATTGCCTTATGATGACAGTAGGCTTCCTGTAGCAGCATATGATCAAGTAGGTCGGCTACCATTATCATCGAAAGGTACTGACCATGGCCTGGCACTCGTGCCATCTGATAGCCTAGGCAGACCTCTACTGTCAAGAGGTACAGAGCATGGATTGCGTTATCCATCTGATCGTCATGAGCCCTTGGGGCTAATGTCGAGGGGTACTGAACGAGGAGGCATTTTTCTGACATCGGATGATCATTCTCTCGTCAGGCAGGTTGAGCAGCTGCATTTTCCTGATGCTCGTAACGTTGATGTCAGATACCTACTCCGTCTTGTTCAGGATATCATTGACCGTTCCACTCAAGCTGTTGAAGGGGAATCACTGGTATCGGTATGGCACTAAAATTGCTTGAATTATTCAGTCTTATAATTGTAGACTACAATATTTCATATTTTTACTAAAACCTCTGTTTTAATTTGATCTATGCATCACGGTACTATTATCTCAAAGAGAGAGGCTTCCTTTGATGGTAAATATGCCCCGACTGGTCTGCAAGAAGTTCCTGAATTACCACTTATCGTCGAACGAATTTCCTGTGAGGTAATTACATATCAACACTACATTTTTTTTTTTTTTTTTTTTTTTTTTTTTTTTTTTTTTTTAATGTCATTACACTAGGCTAAATAACTCAATAAGTAATCTGTTCCTCAGATTTTAGAGTTAATCGAGATTTAAGTATACAAAACTATACAGTATTTGACAGTTTATATATTATATGCCTGATGCAGATGACCTGCAAGGTGCTAAGTGGTGTTGATGCACACAATACCACCCTCGCGGTGCTAAGTATGTTGCAACACTTTTCCTGGGAAGCCAAGGTAGTGCTGACACTAGCAGCATTTGCATTGACATACGGAGACTTTTGGCTTCTTGTTCAAATTTACTCCACAAATGCCCTGGGAAAAGCAATGGCGCTTATCAAGCGATTGCCAATGGTTATGGAAAAAGGAGGAGCATTTAGGCATCAGTTCGATGCAACTAATAATCTTATAAAAGCAATGCTTGAAACAACCAGGTGCATTGTAGAGTTCGGAGAGTTGCCTTCTGCATACATCTCACCTGAGGATCCGGAAGTTAAGGCTGCAATTCATCATTTTCCAATTGCTGTTTATTGGATTGTCAGAAGTGCTGTTGCTGCTGCTACACACATTACTACTTTGTCGAGCAGGGGACTCGAGTAAGTATAATGAACACAAGTTAATTATCTTGGTATTAAGCTTATGCAAAGTTGAATAAATTCATTACAAGAAATAATAATTGTGTTTTCGTGGATTTTTCAGACATGGAGCAGCTACTTCTGAGTCATGGGAGCTCTCCAACTGGGCTCACAAGCTTAAAACCATTAGCGAACATCTCAGGGAAACACTGTCTAGACTGGATCAGCTCATAAGTTCGTGAACATTTACCTTCGTTACAATTCTTTATTCTTTCATACACCTTGAGACTTGATAATAGCGCGATAATTATATGTATACATTGTGATGTTACCAAAGCTCTAATTGAGGGCACTGAAATTTGATGCAGGAGAGAAGAGAGACATGGATGCTTATAATATGATAAGAAAAATTATCTACGACACAATTCATGTTGACAACATGAAAGTCTTAAATGTCCTCATCTATGCCGAAAATCAGGATCCTGAATTGTTTGATTGTCCAGCGAAGACAAGGGTTAGTGATGAAGTCATCATTTCATTTAAAATTTTTAATTGCCAGCTTCTAATAATTCTCATATTAATATTAACAATATATACTCGTATGTAATTCTCTGGACAAATCTCAGGTCCATCTTGAAGTGTTGAGGAGGAAAAATGTGCTGCTACTCATATCAGACCTGGACATCACTCAAGAAGAGCTGTATATGCTTGAACAAAGCTACACTGATTCAAAGGTGCACTCCTACGACATTGTATGGATCCCGGTGGTAGATTATCCACACCAGTGGACGGATGATATGCACGTGAAGTTTGAGAAGATGAAGAAATCAATGCCCTGGTACTCTGTTCACCATCCTTCAATGATCGGAAGTGCTGTCAACAAGTTCATCAGAGAAGACTGGCACTTTCGCGGTAGGCCTATCCTTGTGGTGTTGGATCCTCTAGGAAAAGTTGTTAGCCCAAATGCTATCCACATGATGTGGATTTGGCAAAGCCAAGCTTTCCCCTTTACAAGCATAAGGGAGGAGACTCTTTGGGCTCAGGAGACTTGGAGGCTTGAGCTCTTGGTTAATGGCATCGATTCAAAGATTTTGGATTGGGTAAATTAAATACACTACTTCACAGTCTACTTAGTTTAATTTGTGCCTACAGGTGTTTTCAGTTTTCAAAATTATCATGATTTCAATAAATTTGAATAATTTTTGGTTCGCAATATGACATATCTTTTGGTTCGTAATATGACATATGATGTATGACATATGATGAAATTGTTGGCAAGACCCCTAACATTATTGATCCTTTAACCCATCCAATGTTATGAAGTTATTGTACTCACATTTGTTTTTGTTTCTATTAAATAAAGTTTGAATTGTACTTAAAAGTATTCTGATTTGTGTGAACAGATTCGAGAAGATAAGTACATCTTTGTGTATGGAGGGGATGATCTAGAATGGATCCGTAAGTTCACAAGGGAGGCACACGCAGTTGCACGAGCTTTGCAAGTGTCAGTGGAGATGGTGTATGTGGGGAGAAGCCACAACAAAGAGCTAGTTCGAAAGGTAACTGATGCTATTGTGACTGAGCAGCTGAGCCATTGTTGGCAAGACCCAACATTTGTTTGGTACTTCTGGACAAGAATCGAGTGCATGATATACTCGAAGATACAGCTAGGGAGAGTCCATGACCATGATGACAACATACTTCAAGAGGTCCAAAGGCTGCATAGTCATGATAAGTCCCACGGCGGGTGGGCTGTTCTTGCTCAAGGATCAAAAATCATAGTCCATGGACATGGCAAGCTTACCCTGACTACCCTGCAAGAGTTCGAGCTCTGGAAGAAGAGAGCTGAAGATGAGGGATTCCATTCAGGGTTTGGATATCATTATCATGAAATCCATCGAAAGGAATTTCCATGCCATAAGATTGAATTCCCATCTAATGTGAAGGTTCCTGAGAGTATGCTCTGTCCTGACTGTCGTCGCCACATGAAAAGCTATAACTCCTTCATCTGTTGTCACGAGGACTATGGCATTGCCGCTGGACCGGAGTTTGTTCCTGGTCTTCCGTACGAGGGTTGAATTGAAGCCTAATGAAGCTAAGCCATCTTACTAATAGTATTTTGTGTGATTTTGGCGTGCTGCCAATCTAAAGATATGTGTTTATTTCCAATAATAAAAGTATGTGTAATGGCAACTGAGTAATGTGTTAAATAATTTCTTGAAGGCTATGAAGAGGGAATGATGATTTGTAACTCAGCCAATTAGTGGTTGAAATATTTGTCTTGTTGGACTAATGTTATTACTTATACAATAAAACTATATGAAATTGTTGTTTCATTGTGTGTCATATTATCATAAGAAGTACTATCTTCTGATTTTCTTTGGCTAATGATGTATTTTTCTTCCCAAAGGCAAGTTCTCATGAGCATCAGGGTTTCTTTTTGTTCTAAAAAAACAACTGTCTTGATGACTAATTATCAAAAAAAAAGAACAATTAATCATAGTGTCATGGTAGACTACGAAATCTAGGGGTGAGCATGGCCTGGATTGGTTTACGTTACCTCCCTTTGTAACCTCTTTTAAGATTGGACAATGAAATTACGTGTTGCCATATATTATCAAATATTGATCCTCAATTTCTACTAAATATGACCTCGAGAAGAAGGCATAAGTTTTAGGGTTATGACAACTTAAAATAAAAGGATGAAATAAGATGAATTGAGTTAAATGCCTGTATTATTTTATGAGTTTGATGAAATGAAGGCATCTGACATTAGGAAGAGAAACTATGCGCTAGATTTTTTTTTCCTTAACCATGGTTTTGTGCCGTTGAGTTATCCTAAATTTTTTATGAGGCAACATCCTAAACGTCTTATGAATAATGTTGTACTATCATTTCTTCACTAGATTTTTATCCCATATCCAAAGTGGAGTGTTGTGAGATATACATTAATGTGTGTCCATTATAACCTCTTTTAGCTGTATTACTCCCCTTTAATCATAACCTCCCTTCTAGCTCCTATAGCATTATTACATCCTGAATACATTCTAGCTAAAAATGCAGCAAGAATATTGCGGAAAATGTTGCAGCAAGCAGTCATTTTCATAGTGGTTCTTCCCTCAAATCTAACCGCATATGGGCTGCTGCAGAGTGGCAATTCGAACTATACTCAATACAAATGGCTCTGAAGATGGTAGAAAATAGCAATTGGGAAAGATGCATTTTAGCAATAGATTGCAAGCAGTGGTTGGAGCTAATCAACAACAGAGACTTGCATGAGAACAATAGACCAACCAATATTCTAACAACATGCAGGGAGCTCCTGGACCAGCAGTCAGGTACAACCCTGTACTTTCAGGGCAGCAGACATTTTGGCAAAGGAAGCAAGGACTAGAAACGACCTTTTATATAATTTGGCTACCTTTGATACCCCTCCCTTGGTCCGTAATGATACAATCCTAAAGGAAAGACTTGATGCTTGTACTAGGTGGAGAGGGTTGATCCTTCTTAAGAAGCTTGTTTTGAACTCTTTGTTGTTTCTAATTTAAGTTCTCCTTACCAAAAAAAAAAACAGTCATTTTCATTTCTCTGTGATTGTTTGTTCTAATGTTCAAATGACGGCTCTCTGAGCCTTTTATATGAGGATGCACACAACAAATTATGTGCTCTCTCATTTAACCTAGGATACCTCATATAAACAGGAAGTTTCTCAGAAATAGTACAAAAGCTACATAACCACATCACATGATCCTAGGAAGGGAATATTTGCTGCTCTATTCATCTCATCGTTTCATCGTTCCTAGCACTCCCCCTCGAGCTGAGAGTGAGGAGCTTCTTTGAACTCCAAGCTTGCTGAGAAGAATTTGCATTTGCTTGACCAAAAGAAGTTTGGTGAACACATCTGCCAGCTGCTGGGCTGTATGAACATATATATGTTGGATCTCTTTGTTTAAGTCTTCTCCCTAATGAAATGGTAGTCTTTGTCAACATGCTTTGTGCGTTCATGATGCACTAGGCTAGCTGCTATTGCTAGTGCATGCAGCTTGATTGTCACATTTGATCTGTGTACACCCAAGATTCTTAGAAGAATAATATGTTTATTAGAAGAATAATTAAACATAAACTCCATTGGTAGGAAAGACAGAACATGATGGGGTATTGATAAAAAATAAGAGAGAGAACGGTGGGGTTACTCACTATTGTAGGAAAAATAAAGGGAATAACACAAGAGAGTAACTCAAGACAGTGGAATATGATGTGGAGGGCGGAAAGTAGAGAAGAGAAAATTGTGAGCCACCCCACCATTGTGGGTGCTCTTAGCTAAAAGCTCTTTTCTAACCCCAAAAAAACATTGTTCATTAACAAATGATGAGCAAAATACATTACGTACTCCATATTTATTTCCTTAATCAAACTGAAATTATTTTTGTTAAAAAACATCTGATCTTCGTATCCAGATTCCCACAGCAGTGCAAAAGGTTAAACGTGATTCAGAGACAGAATCTAAGTTTTCCATTAAACAATCAAAGAATATTTTTACAAACTATACTTTAATAAAAGACAGTAAAATTGATACACAATGCTTTATTCCTGATACAATGCTTTAATAAGAAACATCAGTAAACTGCAAAACTAAATACACAAACACTGCACATTCTAAGATTTCTCATTTCTGAACCACAGGGGTGTATAATTGGGTTTATAGCCACCATGGCATACGCCCCGATTCAAATGACCCCTATGCCTTTTGATGGTAGCAAGACACTGCTGTCACAGGGTTCTGAAAGAGGAGGCATTTTCTTGACATCAGATGATTATGCCCTCTCAAAACAGATTGAGCAGCTGCACAACCCGGATGCTCGTAATTTTGATGTCAGCCATCTTTTCCGTCTTGTTGAGGAAATCATCAGCCATGTTGATGATACTCAAGTTACTGAAAGACATCCTTCATTGGTATCAATGTTTTTTACTTTTGTTTTTTTCTTGTATGTTTTTTATTTATTTGTGCTCGATTTCTGCTTTCATGTTTACTGTTTGTTATAATCATCATATATCGTCAGACTGAGACCAAAGGAAGCAGAGTTACCTATGAATCCCATGATGATGTTCATCTTGAAATTCCGGATTTGCCACTACTTGTTGCTTGGATATCTTCTGAGGTACTACTTAGTTTGTTTAAGTAACACTCTTTTCTCAAGTAGGCGCGTTTTTAAGTGACACACTTCCTAAATTTAGAAATTATCTTAGAGGGACCCTAATGTTATAGTCGATACACAGTACTTTCGTTGTCCTAGATTAATTTTTACACTAGTCATTAGTATGTCTGCAGTTTTTTTCCTAAGAATTAGTTGCTAAATTTGTTTTATGCAGATGAAACGAAATCACCTTGATCAACACAAAACCACCCTCTCAGTGTTACATATTTTGCAACACTTATCTTGGGAAGCCAAGGTGGTTATTACATTAGCAGCTGTTGCTGTAACTGTAGGAAGGATCTGGCTTGTTACAAAAAATAGATTAACAAATGACCTTGCAAATTCGATTTCAAAACTGCGCACAAATGATGTGGTCGCCAGAAACCAGTTTGAAGCCACTAATCATCTAATAAGGGCCATACAAGACACAACTAGGTGCATAGTTGAGTTTGGAACAATTCCCGCTATGTATATCACAGATGAAGATCCTGACGTCAAGGCTGCAATGAGTCAAATTCCGATAGCTGTTTATTGGATAATCAGAAGTGCTGTGGCTGTTGCAAGACAGATTACTCGATTTTCTACCATGACTGACGAGGGAGTTGGGTAAGTTATATGACTATACTATAATACGTCACCTAATGTAAGAATCAATAACAGAAGGTTTAATTTACTCATTCATTTTCTTTTTTTGACAGAATTATATCAGGAAAGGCTAATTCATCTGAGCTCCACAAGCTTAAAACTATCAGTGATCATTTCAGGAAAACCTTAATTAATTTGTACAGAGTAATAGGTCAGATTTAATCAAATTTCTTACTTCTAATCTAGCATGATGTTTATATAATAATGTCTAAAAAATTGAGCAAATGAAAGACATTGTTTTGCTGTACAGATGAGAAGAAGCATATTAATTCTTATAATATGACCAAGGAAATCATGAATAATAAAATGCATTTTGACAACATGAAAATCCTGAGGACCTTGATCTATGCTGATGATGATATGCCACCACTGTATGACGGTCCTGCAAAGAAAAGGGTTTGTGCACGAAACTTCAGTCAGTATATCAATAATATTCGTTCCACAGAGCATCTTCTATATATCTCGGCCTTGACATAATGACATGGCTATCAACTTGTGGAAATTATACTTGTGATTTTATAATTTTTCAGGTCCCCCTTGAGATTTTGAGGAGGAAGAATGTGTTGTTACTCATATCAGGCCTCGATATCACTCATGAAGAGCTATCCATTCTCGAGCAAAGTTACATTGAATCGAAGGTCCATGAATATGAGGTAGTCTGGATCCCAATCATTGACAGTTCTCTGCAATGGACTGATCCCATGAAAGTTAAGCTCGAGAACTTAAAAGACTCAATGCCCTGGTACTCTGTTCATAATCCTTCCTTAATCAGAAATGCAGTCATCAGGTTCCTGACAGATGACTGGAACTTTCATGGTAAGCCTATGCTTGTGGTGCTAGATCCTCAGGGAAAAGTTCTGAGCCCGAACGCAATCCACATGATGTGGATCTGGAAAAATCAAGCTTTCCCGTTCACACGCCTAAGGGAGGAGGTGCTTTGGGAGCAGGAAACATGGAGGCTTGAACTGCTTGTTGATGCCATTGATCAGACAATTCTAGACTGGGTAATTTTCCTTCACTATGATGCAAAATTTTACTCCCTTCGTTCTTAAATAATTGACACGTTTGACTTTTATTTTCAATATTCATACACTAACTTAGACCCTTGTTTTTTTTAACATATAAAAAATAAATTTAATAATGAAATATACTGTTAGATAGGTATTAATATAATGTTTCATAATCCCTCAAAAAAAAAAAATACATAATGTTTCATAAAATCAAAATTTAATCATATGTACCAAATTCAAACTAGTGCATTGGCATATGAATCATATTTGACTGTGTCAATTATAAATTTCAGATTCTCTTATGTAATACTGCATAATCTAACCTCATATAATTATGCTAACATCAGATCAGAGAAGATAAATACATTCTATTGTATGGAGCTGATGACCTAAAATGGATCAGACAATTCACTAATGAGGCGCGAAATGTAGCAAAAACTCTCCAAGTTCCTCTTGAAATGGTCTATGTTGGCAGGAGCCATACAAAGGAGGAAGTGCACAAAATCTGTGCATCTATAATAATGGAGCAGCTGAGCTATTGCTGGCAAGACCAAACCTTTGTTTGGTACTTCTGGACAAGAATCGAGAGCATAATCTACTCGAAGATTCAACTAGGTAATGTCCATGACCATGGAGATACCATATGGCAAGAGTTACAAAAGCTCCATAGTCATGACAAATCACACAGTGGATGGGTAGTGCTAGCCAAAGGCTCTAGGATCATTGTCCATGGTCAGGGTAAGGTGGCCATGATGACTCTTCAAGAACTCGAGAAGTGGAAGGAACCAGCTATAAGAGATGGATTCGATGTGGGGTTCAGAAATCATTACACAGATCTTCATATGGAGGAATATCCATGTCATAGGATTCTGTTTCCCTCTGGTATGAGAATTCCAGGGAGTATGCCTTGCCCTGACTGTTGTCGCCCTATGCATAAGAATAAATCTTTCATCTGCTGCCATGAAGATCACAATGCTGAAGTTGCTGAAGTTCTGGCTGCTGCAACTGATGTTGATCAATATGAGGCCTGAGTTACAATATGTTTATGTTATTTTTAATTTGTCTTGCATTTTTATATGAGCAAATAAATCCCAGAGGTGAGGTGATACTTTGCATTGTTATCATGTTGTTGCAATTGGGTTAGTTTAATCTTGTAGTTTAATTTCATGTGTTAATGTACTCTCCATTTAAGTAAAAACTCTCTTTGTCCTAAATAAGTTTTTACATGTTAATTTACTTTACATTTGTAACTATTTAACTTTAAGGTTTTTTTTTTTTTTTTTTTTTTTTTGGTAAGAACTACCTATCATAATCCTGTTTTTGTGAGAAACTATCAACAAAGTACTTCCTGTCGAAAAAAAAAAAAAAAAAAAAAAAAAATCAACTAAGTACTTAAAAAATGTTGTAAGAAAGTAAAGAAACTACCTAATAAAATAATTTTCTGTTTAAAAAAACTATCATTGATCGAATTTCCACCGTTACTCACTTCTCCGGTGCGTAACATCACCATGAAATGGAGAAAATTGACGTAACATGATTTGAGCTTTGCCTGACTGGGCGACCTTTCCCCCAATCGGACAAAGCACCAGACATGCCATATATTCTAACATAGTAACATTGTTATCTTAAAAATGCTCTGAAACCAAACCAATACTAAGTATCCATTATATTATTTCTCCTCTATACCTAGTACAATGTAAACTTTATATATGATACTAAGCTCCATTCATTCCATAAAAGTTTCAAGTATGCAGTTGATAGCATGACGATGATGGGGGTTATCCTAATGCAATTATCTCTTAATTTTGGGTATTTTGTTGCTGAAAATTGTTTAACCAATGAGGTGACATTACCTTTGATTTTTTTTCTTTTTTTTTAATTTTCAAATTACTTTATATAAATACCTAATATGTAATTGTTTTGTTATTCAGTTTTAAAATTAGAGCCATGGACAAAAGCTAATTGGAAAATTGGAGCATAGAAGATTGATATCAGCCATATCAGATTATTAGGTGCTTTTGTCCTTTCTTCACTTTCACCCACATACTTATGTGTTATATTTACAGTTTAAGTAGAAGGCTATAATATTAATATATATGATAATATTTCAAGCACAAATACATATGCTCTTATGTGATTGGCCACACCGCCATTATAGAGATTACTTAGTCAGTGTGATAGGAGTTACTTGGTTAGTCTTAAAGGTGTATTACTTTGTCGGTATTATAGGGTTACTCGATCAGTGTTACAAGGGTTACTTGAGTAGTATTACAGGGGTTACTTGGTTTGTGTTATACAAAGTATGTGTTACTTTGTTCTTTTATAAGTGGACACACGGTGTGCCTAACCACACACAAAACGGGTTGTGATTTAGCCACTTTTATTTACGTTACTCATGCTTGTTACATCAATCTAATTAAGTCATTTGACATATGTTACAAAAGCAAGAATTCATTTCCCTTTCCAAAACAGGGGAAAAAGCAAGGGTATGGAATCTTTTGTTCTTTGCTCTACTGTGGTTTTACCTACCAAACTGAAGAATATTGAGATTGAAGTTAATTAGAGAATCGAGCAAACCAAATCAACTAAGCAATTGCTCTGACACTCTGCCTTTCACAACACTGTTTGCATTTAACTAATTGTCCTTGAACCGATTTCGATCTCTAAACTTCGAACACAAACACGAGAATAAACACCATCAATTAAGGGAAATTATTGTGTTGATTAACAACCGCAAGTCCAGAATCCCACAGTGAAAAAGTAAAAGGTGATTGAGAGACAAAATCTAAGTATTTCATTAAACAAACGAAGAATATTTTTACAAACTAAACTTCAATGGAAGCAAGGAATTGAAGTTGATTCACTTTGCTTTATTCCTGCAATGCTATAAAAGAGCAGTAAACATCAAACGGAACACACAAGCCATTCTAAGTTTTGACATTCGTAAACCAAACAAAAGTGTATAACAACTTTTATAGCCACCATGGCAAACACCCCGAATCCAATGACCCCCAAAGTATCAGCTCAGTTACAGCCTCAATTACAGCCTCAGCTACCAAAACTATCATGGGATGCTGAAAAAAACATGTTACCTTCTGATATAATCAGGCCACTGCTTTTGAGGGGTAACGAACGAGGAGGCATCTTCTTGACCTCTGATGATAATGCCCTCTCCAATCAGATTGAGCAGCTACACCAACCTGATGCTCGAAATGTTAATGTCAGACCTCTTTTCCATCTAGTTGAGGAAATCATCCGTCATGCTACTCAAAATACTGAAAGGCCTTCAATGGTAAAGCGAATTAATAACTGATTTTTTGTATATTTGTATTAGTATTTTCTTCATACCAGGCCTTGAATGTTTACTGAGAGAGGTGTTCTGATTTGTTACAGGGTCAGAGGGATGCTCAAGGAAGCAGACTTACCCTTGACGGTCTTCAAGAAGTTCCTGATTTGCCACTCATTGTCGAAAGGATATCCTCTGAGGTATTTGTTGTACATTTTTAATGAACTATAAGATCCAAGTATTCAGTGGTTGCAGCTTAATCTAAACACACTAACAGGTTCCCTGTTTTCACCTTTATTAGCATATAATTAAATGCAGTTTTAGTTAATTACATGCACAAGAATGTGTCCTGTTTTCTGAAAATTACTTGCTAAATTTGGTTTTAGTTTACTGTAAGTAATACCTGTAAAACTGATGCAGATGACATGTAAGTTACTGAGTGGATACGATGCACACAATACCACCCTTTCGGTGTTGAATATGCTGCCACACTTTTCTTGGGAAGCCAAGGTGGTGCTCACAT
Source organism: Chenopodium album (assembly GCF_948465745.1). NCBI lineage: Eukaryota > Viridiplantae > Streptophyta > Magnoliopsida > Caryophyllales > Amaranthaceae > Chenopodium > Chenopodium album. The sequence goes on along the minus strand of NC_137855.1, from coordinate 15,163,225 downwards.
TAGCAGCATTTGCTATGACTTTTGGAGACTTCTGGCTTCTTGCCCAAATTTATTCTACAAATGCCCTGGCAAAATCGATGGCACTTATGAAGCAATTGCCTATGGTCGTGGAGCATGCAGGCGCCTACAGGAACCAGTTTGAAGCCACTAATAATCTAATAAAGGCCATGCTTGATACAACCAGGTGCATTGTTGAGTTTGGAGAGTTACCCACTATGTATATCACAGATGAAGATCCTGAAGTCAAGGCTGCAATGAGGCATTTCCCGATAGCTGTTTATTGGATAATCAGAAGTGCTGTGGCTGCTGCGACCCAGATTACAACCTTGTCTAGCAAGGGAGTGGGGTAAGCTTTGACTATACAATAATGCGATGCCTGATACAATGCAAGGTTTTCTAACAGATTTTCTTTTGTCAGAAATATGTCAGCCACAGCTGAATCATGGGAGCTCTGCAACTGGGCTCACAAACTTAAAACTATCAATGATCATCTCAGGAGCACCTTAGACAACTTGTACAGGCTTATAGGTCAGATAGCATGTGCCTCGCCATTTCTCAATTCATCAAACTTCTTACTTCTAATTTTGCATGATACCTGTACAATAATGCCTAATAAATCATCTAGCTCTAATGGACATTGCTTTCTCATATAGAGGAGAAGAAACAGATTGACGCGTATAATATGATCAAGAAAATCATATACCACACAATTCATGTTGACAACATGAAAGTCTTGAAGACCTTGATCTATGCTGATGATGATATATCTCCACTATATGATGGTCCTGCAAAGAGAAGGGTTTGTGCTCGAAACTTCAGCCCATATTAATGTATCTAATATCATTCCTTCCAAAATAATATTTATCTTGCAGGAAACTGTACTTATATTTTTGCTTATCTGCAGGTCCACCTTGAGATCTTGAGGAGGAAAAATGTGCTATTACTCATATCAGGCCTGGATATCACTCATGAAGAGCTCTTCATTCTTGAGCAAAGCTACAATGAATCGAAGGTTCACGAATATGAGATTGTCTGGATGCCAGTCATTGACCGTTCTTTCCAATGGACAGATGCCATGGAAATAAAGCTTGAGACTCTAAAAGCCTCAATGCCCTGGTATTCTGTTCATCATCCTTCAATAATCGGAAATGCAGTCATCAAGTTCCTTAAAGATGATTGGCACTATCATGGTAAGCCTATGCTTGTGGTGCTGGATCCTCAGGGAAAAGTTTTGAGCCCAAACGCAATCCACATGATGTGGATATGGCAAAGCCAAGCTTTCCCATTCACAAGCATAAGGGAGGAGGCTCTTTGGGAACAGGAAACATGGAGGCTTGAACTTCTTGTTGACGGCATTGATCAAAAAATACTAGACTGGGTAAGTTTCCTTTACAATTTTGTCTAAGCAAGTTCCCAGCTACTTGCAAACATACAGGTTGTCTGCTTTTTAGAAAGAAATTAACCAGGCAAATTTTGAGTAGCTTACTACAATTTGGTTATGAACTAATAAAAACAAGGAAAGAACAGTCATAAGTTCAGAATAATTAAAACCATTACAATCCTATATACACATCAAGAGCTTCAAAGCCCCACAAAGTCCATTTGCCCACCTTAAGTGAATTACTGAAATATTCATATGCCCATGCATGCAGTTTCTTGGTAGTTTGTAAAGAGAGTATTGCATTACCACAATTCCAAAAGCCATGAAAATTTTAGACGTGATTACTAGTTGTAGAAAATTTAAAATAGGCAGAAACACCAGACTCTCAATCATAACAGCTCAATGATCCGAAGGCAATTAGATCATAGATAAAACTGGTGGAGTTGATTAGTGCAGTAAATAGCTTACTTGTTTAGCAGGAGGGGGAAACTCTAAAAGAAGTGCTTTCGCAACTTGAATATCAAAGACAATCTGCAACAGAGAATCAATAGAATTTAAGCTAATAGATCAGGTTAATGAGTCTACAATGACCAAATAAAGGGGGAAAAAACCCTCAAAATTATGGCAAGATTGCATAACTATTAAAACTCACCAAATTATGCTAACATCCGTAGTAGGTTCTTGTTCTTCTTGTCATGGCTTCAACTATTATATGTTAATTTTAGTACCTTTAGTCCTGTCAAAAGTCGAAACAATAATGTTAGTAAAGTACTATTGGTGAACAATTTCTACACTAACTTCAAGGGAACCTCTAACTTTCCAACAAACAGATCAGAGAAGAGAAGTACATTTTCTTGTATGGAGGAGATGACTTACAATGGATCAGAAATTTTACAAACGAGGCACGTACTGTCTCGCGAGCTCTGCGAGTTCCACTTGAAATGGTCTATGTAGGCAGGAGCCATAACAAGGAACTGGTGCGTAAGGTTTGTGCAGCTATAACAATGGAACAACTGAGCCACTGCTGGCAAGACCCGACCTTTGTTTGGTATTTTTGGACAAGAATTGAGAGCATGATCTTCTCGAAGATTCAACTAGGGAGAGTCCATGACCATGCAGATATCATACTGCAAGAGATACAAAGGCTCCACAGCCATGACAAATCTCATGGTGGCTGGGCAGTCCTAGCCAAAGGCTCGACAATTGTGGTCCACGGTCAGGGTAAACTTGCTTTGACTGCTCTTCAAGAAATGGAGATATGGAAGGAACGTGCTATAAGAGAAGGATTCGAAGTTGGGTTTGGAAGTCATTACAAAGAACTTCATATGAAGGAATATCCATGCCATAGGATTGAGTTCCCCTCTAGTGTGAGAATTCCAAAAAGTATGCTATGCCCTGAGTGCCGCCGCCACATGCATAGGTTCAATTCATTCATCTGCTGCCATGAAGATTACGATCCTGAAGCTGAGATTCCACCTGCAGTGGCGGCTGCTGCAACTGCTGTTGCTCAATATGAGGGCTAAGTCACAATGATTCTGTGATTTTCATTTTGTCTTGTTTTTTTTTTTTTTTTTCCTTCTGTCATAAAAGCATTATACAAGAATAAAGACCAAAGAGGTGAGGTGAATCAAGTGATACTTTTGCTACCAATATTTTGATCCATTATCGTTGTAAGTGGGTTCAATGTTGTAATTCACTTTCATGTATTAATGTACTCTCTCCACATACAAAGTATCAAGTTATTATTCAATGTTGATGCTAAACTAGCCTCTATGTTAATTAGTTTAGAGAGATTAAAACTCTTTAAGATATCCACTGATTGATCTCAGGTTTGGGCTTCCTTTTGTTCCTACTAAAACATTGACACGTAAGTGAATCTTAATCATTCGAAAAGGTTGAGAAGCACAAGGAATGCCATGAAAACCGTGGATGGAGCTCATATACTATGTCGAAGATAGGATAACATATGAATAGAGTTGACAACTGGTTTAGGTTACACCCATCTTTACATGGAACTGCTGATTCTAAACTTACAGACTCAGTTGCTGGAAGAAACGTCAGCACAGTTTGTCGGTTTATATTCCCAGCTAGGTAACTTGGTTCAAGTTCAATCTAGCAGCAGCAGATGCGGGGCAAATAATCATAGCAAGTTAAGGTCAAGAGAATTGGTCATCATACGACCTTGTCTGGCTCAGCAAGAGGTTGTTAGGCCTCATCCACCTCAGCAAGAAGTTTTTTGATAGTTTGTTATGATAGTCCAATTCTGTTAGAAAGTTGATAGGATGTAATAAGCTCAGCTCCTTTCAACTTCTGCATTTTTATATACTGTATATGTTACTATGTAAATTTATGAGAAATGAGGATTAATTTTTCCCCAAATTTTGGGTTTTAAGAGCTTCCCTCCCTATCAAAATATCAATAAAATTCTCAATTCCTCTTCATACATTAAAAGTTTTTCTGCATAATTCATTTGATGAAATTTACTGTTTCATCAAATTCAAATTCAATACATTTCTATAGGAAAACCATTAAATTTTCATGTGTATCATGTATCTTTTCATGGTATTTATGCTCCAAGTTATATAAACTTCACAGATAGGTTGCAGATACAGATTACAGATTGCACTACAAACTTCTTCTGCTGACTCTCACTATAACAATTACAGAAAATATAACTTGGTTTCAGTCAAAACAGCAGAGCTGAACCCAATGTTTAGGTTCAACCCCAACGATGTCAATATTTTGTGAAACTTGGAGTCTAAATCAATTTGGAATGTTGAAAAAAAAAAAGGATAAAAATTTGGTTAGGGTATTGTATCAGCTCACAGATTTCTGTTGGAGAGAACTTGGATGTACTTCTGATTTATAGTGCACTATGGCAGACGGCGGTATAGATCCGATACAAATCTCGTGTATTGTTCTGAAAAGGGGAAATGAATCAAACCATCTGTTGCTTTCTAAGACCTCGTATACCTCTTTGGCTGTCGAGACACCCTTCAAGAAATTAAAGACAGAGGCTGCTATTAGTGGAATAAACATCATCTACTGTATCAGAAAATTATATTGCTAGTCAAATGACTTGAGCATCCGAGATATTGATCAACTTCTCTGTAGAATCAGAAGCTTTAATTATGCAGTTTAACATTGTCTTTTAAGTTGTATATATTTCATTTTCCATATGCATCCAATGGATACAAAGATTTTTAACAGCCTACCTGTAATTTCTGCCCCTGCAACATCTCAGCTTCCAGCTCCTTAAAGGGTCTAGCACAATAAAAAAATAATATTAAGTTAGCATTTGCCTGAAACAGTCAATCACCGCAAAATACATTTTAGGGAAGCATAAAAAAGCTCTACAAAATCTATACCTCTTTCCTCCATGAACTGCAAAAGCCTCCGCAACTTTTCTGTTCCTTCCGCCAACTGTCAAAGGAAAACCATTGAGTAGATTAAGTTGAAAAGAATGTACTGAACAAAAAAAAAGAAAAACAATCAAACAAACAAGAATGTGAGCTGAGATTTTACAACAAGTTGCGATAAGATCAGCCACTCCACAACTCTCGAAGAAAGTGTCCTCTCTAACAGATGGGAACAGTCGCTTGGAGAATGCCCTCATTTCATTCAAGCCAATTCTCATGATTGCTGCCTGAAATAAACCATTCTGATTACTTTTGCAGCCACATGTGACCTACCAGCAACAAGTCTAGCTATATAGACCGTTCAGATTACTCTTGCAGGAGTTGCAGCCACATGTGACCTATACCAGCAACAAATCTAGCTAAATAGATTTTTACAGCATTTTGAATATATATTGGACATTTAATTACTTTTGAAATACATTTTGAGCCATATGATATTTACACACAAAAATTTGCTTACTTTTGAATTACTCCCCATATCCAAGCCATCAACAAATCCTGTAAGTAGAGCACATTATCCATTGAATGCATTAACTCGTATCAATAATCTTCGATGGGAAAGAACAAGTGCTAACCTGCAGCTATGGCCACTACATTTTTTAGTGTACCACATAATTCCACTCCTTCCACATCTTGAATCTGTTTTTCAAGAAACAATTATAATGGTGTCGTGAGATTGTGAGGAGACATAGCGCAGATGAAATAAATCATGAAATGTTCTATCCACACAACAGTATCTATGATTTTCGGAAGAGATTCCAAAAGAATAAAGAACCAACTCACAGCTGTGACAGAAAAATAGGGTGTGGCAAACAGTCGAGCCCACCTCTCTGCAACCTCTTTATTTTCACTATATCCTAATGTTGCTTCACTAAACTTCTCCTCAGCTATCTACAAAAGAAGAATCAGTTATTTTGAGCACCCAAGAAAGAGATCGATAGGCCATACCTCTTTTTGAAAGATAGTATAATAGGAAGTCAAAATAAATAAACAAATAATTGTTTAATTACCTCATCAGCAATATTTGCCCCCATTAAAACACAACAATTGACTCCAAGTTGCTTAGAGATTACAGAGGATATCATGCGTGGGCCGTCAACTTTGACCTCCATGCCTTTGATCAATGAAATAGCCTCAACATCACCCCTTAGTTTTCCAGCAAGTCTCTTACAAACACCATCGACAAACTGATGGGGTGTCACGAATACCAGCATGTTAGCATCTCTGACTGCACACAGTTCACCCAGCCAATATTTAAGCAATAAAATGAATTAAAAAGAAAACATACCATTGAACTATGATGATCACAGAACATACAAGTTAATCTTGAGTAGAGCTTCTAAAGAGAACAATATTAACCCACTTTACCAAGTCAAAATTCTCATTTAATGTATCAAACATTGTGACAATTGGATATTGAGTACTTAAAAAATGTCATTTTAATTTTTCATAGTTTCATTTGTATGTATCAAGTATCAAGGTTGAAGCAGTGGATAGAAACTCTGTATTTGCAGATGTCTACATAGTTTGATGCTTCTTAATGAGCATATTAGCCTTTATTGTCAAATCTCTTGGTACCAAAATACACCTAAATAGTAAAATTGTAATCACTTATAAGAAGCAGTATGAATATTTAAGGAACTCTAAACAATATGTAGAGGAGGAAATTGAACATAACTATTCTGATTCCTCAATAGCATGGTAGCTAACTAGGATAGTTGTATAATTATCTTAAGTAGCAAACCAACAAGTAACTTTTTCCAATTTCCCTCCTGAAATCAATTGTTACATAGTCCCAACCACTCAAATCGAAGAATTTGACATGATTCACATATATATCTTTTAATAGTTGTTTTAACCCCATTCTCTCCCTGATATCACTTACTACAGTAAGGATACATTCAAGAAAAATCAATCACAAACCACTAAAGCTTCAAGAAATAAGACACATCTTTCTGAGCTATCCTCAAATAGGACTCCTCTACTGGATTATTAACATTTATGAATTTATTTTTGTGATGACCACAAACAATCTAATTATCTTATAATAAAAACTTAACTCACCCAATCCATGTAGACCCACTAATATGCTCTTTTTCTCTCATATTCTCCCTTCAGATTTCATGTAATGTGGGTCCTCTCACCACTAATTATCTTTAATCAATCAGTTTTTAGTTATTTTTATTACCCCCATTATCGACCAAAAAACTTACCACATCCTTAAGGGGTGTTTAGTTCACGAATTTTAGGTATTAAGTATGGGTTTCCACATGTGTTTTGTTGACACTAATAAGAATTTTAAACCCATCAAACCAAAATTTTAGATATCAAATAACAGGGAAAAAAAGATATCATTTAAAAACCAAACCAAATGCAAAGTATTAATATCAAATAATAAACTGTTTCCACCATGATTTCATGGCTGATTCCAACTTCATACCTCTCTACAAACAAAACCCTTGCTCCATAAATTGCAACAAGTGAAGTATATGTGATCCCTAACTTCAAGCAAAGAAAATATATAATACCTGTGGTATCGAGGTCCGGGTCCGCAATCACATTTCTACCAAGCTCTATGCCAGGCAGGTACTTCACATTTATCTATGAAAATACCCAAAAATAAACAGACCAATGACAAATGATCCATCTCATCAATTCAGTAGGATGTCAAATTTACTTGATCAAAACAAACAAAAGCCATAATCAAGGAATACTACTAATTCAAATGATAATGTGAATACATCATATTCCATTCACTATCAATACTCCCATCTCCAAATAAAAGTCTCATATGCTTTTAACAGAAATTTTTATGATGGTAAATTAAAAGATATAAGACAATAGAATTTGGTTAGTTTATGATGATTGTATAAATAAAAAGCAAGATATTGGGGTTTTGTTTATTTAATATTGATATAAAATAAGATAGTGGAATTTGGTCAATTAAAAGCGAATAAAAAATAAATAAAAATGTAATGGAACATTTATTGAAGGAAAAGATCTTTAGACTTTAGGTGAAATGATGAGGTAAAGCAACTACAAACAATTGTTATTTTCATTTATAATAGGGTTTCACTATATACATGAACCCAAGAGATAAGCATAAGCATTAGGCCTTATTGTATTCGACTTATATTGAGTATATTGACTAATTCAAACAAAATAGATAATATTAGTTCGAATAAGTTCAAACAAATTAAGTTATGACACACTCAAAGAGTATAATAAACTTTAAGACAAAATAAGGTCATAATAAGTACATACGAAATGTAAGATAAGTTTAGACAAATAAGTCCAATAGAATAGACCCTTTAACTCATTTCCAAACACAATAGTCCTTCTTCCAATTTGGAATCTTGATGCTATTCATAAGTTGAGAAAATCTTCTAAATTACTATCAATACATGAAAAAACAACATAGCCAAGTTGGGTCTTAATTGATTCGTCCCACTAATATTCAAATGTTATGTTCTTTACTAATATCCAACTATAGATATATATGATCAAATGTCAAAGTTACACAATCAAAATGTGAAGAACATTTAGGATTATCAATTTAGAATTCATGATACTATCTCTAAGTGATTTTTGCTACTCTTACTTTAATTTTACATATCATTTTCATAATAATTCAGGATCATCATCTCATAAATATTACGTCATCTATGGAATCAAACATAAATACAACACAAATATTTCACCTTACATTGGTTTGATTGATAACATTCGACAATTTCTCTCCATTGGGCAATGTTTCATCAAATACCCACATCCTAACTTCATCTGATGGACATCAAAAACATCATAAATCAATATAAATTCCCAAAATTTTAATCAAATGTATACAAAAATTGGAGGTAAAAACAATAAAATGTTTTGATATTACCATGGAAGATGCTGTAATTAAGGGTATTGGATGCAATTAGCTTGGCAGCAACACTTCCCCAGTTGCCGCTGCCAATAACAGCGACTTTGTATTTTTCTGGAAATTCTTCAGCTTTCATGGAGATGATTATTACAGAAAATGAGGAGAGATTTGGTTTTGTGATAGATTGTGCATGTTTTTTTTTTTTTTGTAGAAACTACTTTCTTATGGTATCTTTGGAGTTCCAATGAATTGATTTTGTATTAAAAATTTAAAGGAAAATTTGACATTTACTACCACTAAAAACACCACTTGTCAGATTTACTACCTGTTAAAAAAAAAAAAAATTATATAACTACCACCTAAAATCCCTAACTGTAGAAATAACTACCAGTTGACGGATTCTGTTAATATGCCGTTAGTGGGGCCCAGCTTATTAACTACCCTCTACTCTCTTCCTCTTACTGATGCCTTCTCTCTCTTCTCTTCCCATTCATTGTTCTCAACCTCCATTGTTGACTTGTTTTGAAATTTTTTTTACCTCCCCTTTGACCACGACTCTCTTTCTCTCTCTTACACAAGCTCCTCATTCTCTCTCTCTCTAACTTATCCTCAGATCTGCTAGGTGTGTGCGTGTAAGTTTCTGAGTGGAAGGGAAGGTCCAAGTAAGAGCATCGTGTTCTCCATTGCTGAAGTGGAAGGTTGGAGATTCTTTTGACAGCAATTGACAGGTAAGTACCCTTTTTCGTACTTGTAGTGGTCCAACAAAGCATCAATGGTGGTTTAATTGCAATTTTATGTGTTCAATTTGGGCAATTTAGGGAAAAAAAGTTGATAGTAAACCCTAGAATTGCGCGCTTTGATTAATTTAAGCCCTTAATTATGAATTAATTAAGTGTGTGTGTGTGCACTGTTATGTGTTACGCTGTGTTGTTTATAATTGTGTATTGGTGGAATCTGATGCTGGAATTTTAAATTGATTTGTTGCATGTTTGTGTGGCTGTAATTGTAGACTAATGGATGGTGATGAGGAGTGTGTTGACATTAAAATTAGATTGTTTGGAGGGTTTGTGGAAAAGCAAAGAAGTGGGAGGCAGTATTTGGTGTATGAAGCTGGGTTTGTGTATTGGAAGTATGGTGTCCCTGTGTCATTTGTGAGGAGTGTTAGTTATTTAAGGTATCTCTGTAGTGAAGGTTTTATACAGTTTGGGTGGGAGGTACCTCAGATTTACAGCTTGTGGTATAGGGAGAAAGGCAAGACTTGGGTTAATGGGAAGAGAAGGATTGAAAATGATGATGATGTTAGGGGATTCTTAGAGTCCAAACACAGTGATGGGCATTTGGAGCTGTTTCAAACAGTTGGGGTGGAAGAGTGGGACAGGTTTCACCCTCCTACTGTCATTTTAGATAACCCATCCACATCCAACCCAAGTGGATCTCAAGCAACCCATTCTAATCCAAATAACCCAAAACCAAATGGCAATGGATCTAAACCTTCTAGTTCAAACCCATCCCACAAAAATCCAACTCACACCCAACAATGTTCAACTACAAAAGGCCCATCTGAAACCAAAAAAACCCCAGATTTGAGCATTGTACCTGTCAGCAGGAGGAGCCCAAGATTGAACAAACTTTCTGGAAGTGAACCAAAAACTCTTTGTTTGCCTCAACCTAAACCTAAAGCTAAACTGAAACCTAGGAAGCCAACTGAGGTTGTGGTGAGGAGAAGTCCTAGGTTTACAGAAAAGAGTTCAAAGGGGCAAGGTGTGAGTGGTGTGAGTGATAAGGGGAATGGTGAACTGGTGAAGAGGAAGCTGTTTAAGGGTGATGAAAGTGGATCTGAAACAGGATCCTCATCTGAGTCAGATGATAGTGCTCTTGATATAGATTGGAAGGCTGGTGAAGAGGATTTAGGTGGAAGTGAAGAGGAAGAAGAGCAGTGGCATATACAGACAACAAAGGGTTTAGTTAAAGAGGTTGAAAGGAGTTTGCAGGTTGTGGTTGATGGTGGTTTTAGGCAAGACAATGGGGACCACTCAGGGAAGAAGCTGCAGCAACTAGGGCAAGACATAGGTTGCAAGGATCTTGAGCTGCAAGTAGAGGACAGTGACTCAGAAGAGCTGAGAAGTCTGAATGGTTCAGATGAAGAAGAAGATACTACTCCCTGGTTCAGAGAAGACACAGATTTCAAGAAGCCAGTGGTCTTAGTTGACAAGCTGAAGTTCAGTAATGTTGGGCTGTTAAGGAAAGCATTAAGGACTCATGCTATAGAGAACAGATATGAGTTCTACTACCTGCACAATGGAGGAAAAAGGATAACTACTTTCTGCAAAAGGAGGTGTAACTGTGAATGGAATTCAAAGAGGAGTAACTTGCCAGCTTGCACATGCAGTGATGAAGTGAGAAGGTGTGAGTTTAAGGTGGCTGCTAGGAAGATGTATGACAGTTGTGCTTGGCAAATCAAAGAGCTGAGACTTAATCACAGGTGTATGAGGACAAAGATGAACACATGTGTGACAGCTGAATTCTTGGCTGAAAAATATGTTGAGGGGTGGAGGGTTAATCCAAATTGGAAAATGAAGAGTTTTAGAGCTAGGGTGTTGACTGATTTGGGAATAGAAGTTGGGTATGGCAAAGCATGGTTAGCAAGAGCTAGGGCTAAGTTGATGATATATGGGTCTGCTTCAGAGCAGTATGCTAGGGTATGGGACTATGGCAAAGCATTGATAAAGTACAATCCTGAGAGTAAGGTGTACATAGTTGTTGAGGGAGTTGATAGACCAGAGCCACCTCTCTTTCTGAGGATGTACTGCTGCTTGTCAGCTTTGAGGTCTGGTTTTAACAAAGGGTGTAGACCTTTGATTGGTCTAGATGGATGTCATCTGAAGGGCTCATATCCAGGTCAAATACTGGTAGCTGTGGGGAAGGATGGAAATAATCAGATCTATCCATTTGCATGGGCCACAGTTGAGGTTGAAAATAAGGAAACTTGGGGATGGTTTTTGGAGTGTCTCAAGCATGATCTTGGTGATGCTACCGAGGGTTTGGGTCTGACTTTCATGTCAGATAGACAGAAGGTACTTCTTTGCACTTGTATTTTTGGTATTTTTTTTTCTTTTTTTTTTATTTATTTAATTTTTTTTTTTTTTAAATATAGCACTTTGAACATTGAATTGTATGGGTTTGTTAGGGACTGCTGGAAGCTTTTGAACAGGTGGTACCATCAGCTGAGAAGAGATATTGTGTGAGACACATATGGGCTAATTTCAAGCTCCAATTCACTGGTTCAACCTTCAAGGAGCTGTTCTAGAATGCAGCTAGGGCCACTACTCTGGTAAGTGGTTAACATGTGTTCGGTTATGCTGTTGTTGTTGCTATATGATGTGCTTAAGTTTCTGCTGTGTACTGTGCTTCAATTGTTGCTATGTTCTGTTCCTGTTATGTTGCCATGATCTGTTCTGTTCCTGTTATGTTGCCATGATATGTTCTGTTCCTGTTATATATGTTGCTATGTTATGTTATGATCTTGTTGTTGTTTTTCTGTTTGTGTTTGCATATTGTTACAGCTTCTAAGTGTGTGTCTCTGTTTGCATGTTTGTGTGGGTAGTTTGATTTTGAGGTAGCCATGGAGTCCATAAGGTTTTTGTCAGAAGATGCCTATGAATACTTGGCAAACATACCAGCACAACATTGGAGTAGGCATGCATTTTCTGATTTTTGCAAATCAAACATGATATTGAACAATGTTTGTGAAACATTCAATGCTGTGATTAAGGATGCTAGAGATAAACCCATTCTCACTCAAATGGAGTGGATGAGGAAATATATGATGAAAAGGAATTGTGAGAAATGGGAGAAGATTGAGAAAATGGAAGGGAAGAATACCCCTTATGTGGCTAAGGTGTTTGAGAGAATGGAGAAAGTGGCTAGATATTGCATTGTACAACTATCTAGAGGGGACAGTTATGAGGTGGAGTTGAATGGGGATAAGGTTGTAGTTGATCTGCATCAAAGAACATGTAGTTGTTATCATTGGGAGTTGACTGGAATTCCTTGTGTACATGCTTTTGCATGTATCCTAGACAAAAGGACAGATCCAGATGACTATGTTGATGACTACTACAGCAGGGCCACCTACATTCTAGCCTACCAGGATGCTATAAAGCCCATGCCAGGCCCAAAGCATTGGGAGAGAATTGACATGAGACAGCCACTCCCTCCTCCAGTTAGGGTTATGCCAGGGAGGCCCAAATCTAAAAAGAGAAAGCTAGAGAAAGGAGAAAAGGGGGAGGGAGCAGGACAAAGCAAGCCCAGTCAACCAAAGGCCCCTAAGTTACAGAAAAGATGCAACAACTGTGGTCAACTTGGCCATTATGCCAAGACTTGTGGCTATGCATCTATGTCTGAACCACAACCATCAGCAGCTGCATCAACATCTGAGCCTAAAAAGGGTGGGAAGCCAGTCCAGAATACCCCTTGGTTGCAAGAGCAAAGGAGAAAGAAGGCTGAAAGAGCTGCAAGAAATGTAAGTGCTCTGTTCTTTGTGTACTTACAACTAAGTCTGTGCTGAATTCTAATTTTTTTTTTTTTTTCAAACAAAAATTTGGAACACTAGACTGCAGAAGGTGCTGGGCCTAGGAGCATTGGCAACAAGACCTTCCCACAAGAAATCCAGCAGCAACAGTCTCAGCCCACTCCTTGCACCCAACAGTCACAAGCCTCTACAACAACAACAGCTGTCCCCCCCCAAGAAGCAAGGAAAAGGCAAAAAATAAGGCAGCCTAACTTTTTAAAGGATTAGTGTTCAATGTAAAATGATGAACAACAATTACCTTTTGCCTAACTATTTTTAGGATTATTGTGAACTATTTATGTAATCCTAAAGTACTTGACATTATCTAGCTTTTGATCATTATGCAAGACTTAACTTAGCAATTGTATGACAGTATGTTTGGAAACTTGGAAGCTTAGTAAAGTATGTTTATGGAATGTTTATTGTCTCATAAAACTTGCTTATTTCATTCATAATAATAGAAGTTGTTACAAGTTCAGTCTGCCCAATTTATTTGAGCATGCATACATAGCAATTACAAGTACTACTCTACACTTTCTTAAGCATAACTAAAGCAACTACAAACAACAACATAAAACAGAACAAAGCACCCAAAACAACAGTCCCAAACCCACCCCTGTTCTGTTGGCCTTCCCTTGAGTATTGCTTCCTGTCAGCACTCAAAGCTTTGCACTTCACTTTCAGACTGTCATTCTCACTCAACAAGCACCTTCTCTGCCCAGTTAGGTCTTCTATTTCCCTTTGCATTGAGTTCATCTCACCCTTCATCAGCTTTTTGTCCAAGATTAGTTGATTAATCACTTCTTTTTGCCAATCACTTCCATCTTCATCCACCCACTCAAAGCACTTGCAACCCCTTGTTTCTGTGTTCGGATCATAAAACTTGCAGGCCAAGAACTTTCTTCCAGGGTTTTCCCTAGTCCAAGAGGTCAGCCTTGCCATGGGAATGCCACAGTTACATTTCTTGTATTTGGAGGGTGAACCTCTAATTAAAGACATATTGTCCTGCAAATCATCCAAATCATTACACATCTACATTACCACATACATCAATTCACACCCTAAACTTTGAATTTAACAATTAAGACAACAAACCAAAAACTCCCAATTACAATTAAACCAACAAACCCTAAATTCTCTGTTCTCCATTTCACTACAAATTCACTTAAAATTAGCCCAATTATTATGAGATTAACCAAACACAAATTCATTACACACTACAACTAATATAATCACATTGTTAATTTAGAATCACATACCAATAATTGAGCAAATAGCTTGAATTTTAACAGCGACCATACCTTTTTCCCCTTGATGTTTCTCAGTGAACTTGCTCAATGCAATCGCTTATAGATTGTTTCAATTAATTTTTGTGATTTAAGGACCAATTTCTCTAATTTTGCTTGAGCACAACGATCAGAACCAGAACAAATTAATGGAGGAAGACTTTATAAAAGGGGGAGGCATGAACTAGCCGTTGATGTGGGCCCCCCAAACAGAAACAGTAACGCTGTTACTAAGTGGTAGTTATTTCTACAGTTAGGGATTTTAGGTGGTAGTTATATAAATTTTTTTTTTTAACAGGTAGTAAATCTGACAAGTGGTGCTTTTAGTGGTAGTAAATGTCAAATTTTCCAAATTTAAAATATACTTTCCCCTTTTTTTTGAGTTAAGTATAAAGATAGAGACTAAGTTTTTAGATTTTTCACCTTCTGGGAGCTCAATGTTTTTTTAACTTTTGGGACCTAGAGTTAACGTTTCGAGAATTTCTTGGTCTCAACTAAGTTAGACTCAACTAAGGGTAAAATAGTAATTGTCTTTTCTCTTTTTTGTTTTATCTAACAAAAAAAAAGGAATGGTGGGGCCTATTAGTCTGAAGTTGCCTGCTGCTATGTTTCTTATTTTATTTTTTTTTTAAAAAAAAGGCAAGAGAGAGAGAGAGATAACAAAAGGTTTTGTTGTTGAAATTTGAAACATAAAGGGAAGAGAGAGAATACAAAGCAAAGAACTCGAATTATCAGAAGAGTGAGAAAGCAAAGACGAGTGAGAAAGCAAGGGCAGGGCGATTCTTATCAAAAGTGAACGGCGAACGGCGTGTCGACGGCGAAGGACTTGACGACGACGACGACTTAATTCCGGTGTCTATGTTACTAATTCATTCACGTCCCGATGTTACAGATGGTGTTGCGGCCCATTAATGCTAGCTTGCATAAAGAACTCTGTGTAACGGTTCCAAACCAAGTTTCGTTGGGTAAGTCACCAACACTTGGTTTTTGTTACTTATTTTATATTAGGAGTACTTACTTAATATTTTAAATTAGGAGTACTAACATACTATTTGACTCGTCTTTAAATGCTATGCAGGAGACGATAGAAATTGGTAGAGCCAGACTTTTGTTGGGTGATCTTCGTTGCTCGTCGAACGAATGTCGTGCGGTGGTTCGGAAGTTGGTACAAGATAGGGATACCAACGAAGGAAATTGATTACCTGAGTATGATGATGGTATTAGATGATGTGTAGTTGGTATATAGTCCCATGGTTTGATGATTTTGTTAATATATAGGTCAAACCATGGATGCTTCCTAACAGTAGGGGCGATGCCTTGTTTTTTTAATATGAGTATACCAAAATAGAATAAATGCAATGTAATGTATATTTTGCTACTACTATGGTGAGGCGATGTAGGTGGATGTAGGTCAAACTATGATACAGACACTGGTGGATGTGGCTATTTTGATTTAATGATTGTGTTACATTATGGTACGTAGTTTCAGGTTAAGATGGCTCTGAATGATGTATTAGTATACCATCACATCACATTTTGATTGAAATTGGTATTGTTTGAGGTTAAGTTGGTATTCAATCACATGGTTTGATGATTTTGTTAATATGTATGTAAAATTATGTATTCTTACCAAGATAGGGCTGCTGGTATGATTTTTGGCTATAGGTATACCAAAATTAGTGCATGTATATTACATTTTGCCATTAAAAGATAACAAAAGCTTGAACTAATTACACAAAATGATATGCATTATGATATAATCCGGTTTGATGATTTTGTTAATATTTATGTAAAATTATGTATGCTTACCAAGATAGGGCTGCTAGTATGATTTTTGGCTATAGGTATACAAAAATTAGTGCATGTATATTACATTTTGCCATTAAAAGATAACAAAAGCTTGAACTAATTACACAAAATGATATGCATTATGATATAATGCCTTTGGATTTTATATCAAACATACATCAACGACCTACTAGGTTGACATCTTGGGTACTAGCAATTGCCCAAAATCTTTCATTATTATTACTTGACTCATTCCATTGTTCAATTACATGTTCAATCGTATACCATCATACCATTATACCTATGTTGGTACTGGTATTGGACGTATGTTGTTGGTACGTATTTATTGTATACCATCATACCATTATACCATTATACCAATTAAAAACCTATGTTGGTATTTATTGTATACCATCACACCCTTTGTTGGTATTTAAAGTCAGCTTAATTGTATTCTATGGTACCTTCATACATTATGTTGGTATGTAAAGTGAACTAACCGAACATATAAGCAAATATCACATTCACATTCTATTTACAACCCTATTTTCTAAGTGAGTGGAAAAGAATACTCTTTTGCTCCTTTTCTTCTTAAAAAGTGTTCTTCTCTAAAATGGAGAGAAAAGATGAACAAGATGATGAACACCCAAAACAGGTAAGAGATTTAAGAATAGTTTTGCGTTTGCTATGATGGTATTAGTAACTTTAACTATTTTACTCTGTTTGCTATGATGGTATATGATCCGTCTCTGATGGTATGCTAAAGCTTAGGAACCCCCTTTTGCATGTAAAAACTCGTAGTAATATGTTATCTATTCACTTTGTAAGAGGTTCTTTATATATGAATTTTTTAGGTTTGGGTTGTATTATTTACTATGGTATTAATGTAAACCTTTTGATCTGGGTTGTATATCAGCTATTTCATCAATTAAGTTTATTGGTTTCCAAATCATAACAACCAAAACATATGTGATGAAATTGATGTGATTAAAATGAATACCACCACAACTAATATGATATTTATTTTACATACTATCCAACACCATGTTGGTAATTATATTGAGCTAAGCCACAATATGTTGTATGTTGGAAATAAAAAACCTATTGTTGGTATGTATTGTATACCATCACACATTATCTTGGTATTTAAAGTGAGCTTAATTGTATACGTACCATCATACCTTTGTTGGTGTGTCACTTGGACGTATAAATGAAAACCTATTTCTTGAAGGTATACTATGACACCCTATGTTGGTATTTAAAGTGAGATTAATTGTATACCACATACCATCAATCCCCCATGCTGGTATTTAAAGTGAGCTTACATAGTATTTCTAGTGGTATTTAAAGTTAGTGCATCCAAATGATTAAAGAAAACATTATCCTATTGGTATTTCTAGTTCATACTATCGAAGCCATAAATATGGTACAATTACAATATGTCAGTACTAACAGTACTCAGAGCTTGTGAAATGAATATGTTACAAACATATTAAGTTATTAATCAATTATTAATCCTAGAGAAATCAGAATGAGTATGTATGGTCGTGTTCTGGACAAAGCCAGGATTGATAAAGTGGCCACCTATTCTTCTTCTATTTCAGATCCAAAGTTGCAGCTCACACTCAATTTTCAGGAATTAATTACTCCCAAAATAAGAGCTTCTCTCAAATTTAGGGCCTAATCTTCTTCTATTTCAGATCCAAAGTTGCATCTCGCTCAATTTTCAAAAATTAATTACTCCCAAAATAAGAGCTTCTCTCAAATTTGGGGCCTAATCTTCTTCTATTTCAGATCCAAAGTTGCATCTCGCTCAATTTTTAGAAATTAATTACTCCCAAAATAAGAGCTTCTCTGAAATTTTGGGCCATTACAACACTTTGGAGCTTCAATTTACTGTTTTGTGTTTTTCTCTTGCTTTGAGGTGAGGGGGGGGGGGGGATAGGAGAGGGAACCCCATTAATTATTTCACCAAAATTTGAGTGGGGAAAATTTGGGGATTTTTTTGCCCGACATAGATTCATTGTTGTGGCTGGTGAAAATTGGGGAGCGGAATCTGAGAGTACAAAGTGGTCCCTTTCTCTTTTTTAGCTATTTTGTTTCATTATGCCTTTTTAATTTTTTTTTTTTTTTTTTTTTTTTTTTTTTTTTTTGTTTTTGAGTCCAAGGTGGACTCAACTTAGTTGAGACCAAGAAATACTCTTAACATTCCAACCAACTAACTACACTTAAACCCAGTGGAGTAAAAACATAGGTCCTTCCCACTAATTACTTGTCCAATTCCCAAAAAACATAGGTCCTTCCCATCAATTACTTGCCCAATTCCCAATAAACATAGGTCCTTAGTCCTTTAATATTTGAAATGGATAAAAATAAATGAAAGGACTAAGTTTTTTTTACTAAGGGATTATGTTTTTTACGAGGCATGATACTCTCTACTCGTGACATGCTTAATTCTTTATTTATATCATTCATCCTATGTGTAGATTTCATATACGTTTACCCTAATATTACTTACTTTTTATGTGTGACTACAACATTAATATAATTGAGATCTCGCTTAACTTGATATTTAATATATACATATCAAATACAGAAAAGCATAAGCATTACCTATTATCAATAATCACCGGCTCCATAGATGGCTACCGATAGTCATGATATGTGACTAATTAATTACCTATTTCAAAAATGATAACCTGACTATAAACTATGTATAAGTTGAATTCTCCTTTTTCTATCATTACCAAGTTAAAAAGGGTTACTCCCTCAAAAAATAAATAAATAAATAAAATAAAATAAAATAAATTGTCATATCTTTTAATGCGAAGCATAAGTTGAAATATGTTTTATTTACTACGTATCTATTTTTACGTATAATTACAAGTATATAAATTGAACTATACTTCATTTTTTTGACGGGGAATTCAGTACTTTAACAATATATTTACAAGTTTATTTTAGTTTATTATGTGGGTTTAGTTAACATGCTTGCAATTGTTTATCATTGATAATGCTTTCTAATTATTGTATACGAAGTATAATGAGTTAAGGACAATTGTGATGTACACCATCGATCCATACTAAGCTACTAACCTATCTAATTGTTAATATGTTAGTTTACGTGCACTACAGTCATGAACAACATTAAATTTTAGAAGAGAAGAAAAATCTTTTAATAATTAGTGTTGAAGCAAGGTAAAGGATAGAAAATATAAAAATTAATAGCTTATTCTAAAATCAAATTAGAGAAACTTTAGCCTTGTAATTAACCACATGTGATAGAGAGAGTAATAAATGAAGGGACTAAAGGGACTAAGATTTTAACTGAGGGACTATATTTTTTACTCACCTTTAGTTACTTTTGGCCAGAAATTAGACTATAGGTCCCAAATGTTGAAAAAAAAAAACTGAGGTCCCAAAAAAATTCGACACTTATAATCATCCCTTTAAAAATCTAAATTCTCAATACAAGAATTAAATACCCCTAAACTAATGGCATCGCTTATGAACTGCTCTGAATAATTTTAAATGTATTTGCATCGTTCTTGACGGAGCTCTATTAATGTATTGTCGCAAAACTGATAAAACTTGATTGGTCATCAAAATCTGCAAATTTACAAGACGAATCTTCTAAATTTGCACCCATATACCAATAGACCTGCAATTCCACAAATTTGTAAGACGAATCTTCCAAATCTGTATCCCTGCACACACTAAAAACAAACAAACAAATAATATTAAACCCTACATGGAGGGACGGACTATAATCACCATACTGTACTGTTGTAATCTTTATTTGCTAAAAACATCAAATTAAAGAAAAATTTAGGGCTTACTGTCGATAAAAATCGATAGCAGCCCCAAAGTTTTACTATAGTGGCTAGGTTTGAAGAGACAACAAAGAAAATTTTAGGGTTTTTTTTAGGGATTATATTTATACTAATTCCTTATCTTTATTGTTTAGGACAGTTTAATTCTTTCATTTCACTATTTATATACTTTATACTTTGACTCTCTTGATTATTTATTTATACAATTATAAGGAAATAAATAAACATGTAGGATCTTGTAGATTTGTCTCCAATACCTAGATTTATACTTATAATAAAATTTAATTACTCTAACTTTTACGTATACTCCCTCCGTCCCTTTATTAAAGTCCCTTATTCTTTTTTTGGCAAATCAAAATTAAAGTTCATTTTTAGAATATTTCCCTGTTTAGTAAGTGGTTTTAACTATTTTAACCTCATTTTCCTAAATTAATCCCCAAAATATTCTCAACTTTTACTGATTTTTTGTGCCAAATATTTTTTGCATTTAATGTATTGTAAATAAAAGCATCTGATTGGTCGTCCTTTTTTTCTCCCATGCATTGATGTATTCTCTTTTTTCTTTTTTCTCACTAATTATTTAATGCATTAAATGTAATTTTGACTTTCAATCACATGGTTTAATGAATCTATAATAACCTTAATTACCCCGAAAAATGATAAAAATGACTTTAAAAAAGGGACGGATGGAGTAATAATTTTTAAAAATTTATTGATTGAAATAATCTTTTGGCAAGCGTAAAATAAGGAAGTTTTATGCCATAAAAGAAGTTGTTTACTTCAATAATGTGAGATGTTGACCGTGCCATGACATTGGGAAAATTCTCTAATTTTGTTATCTTGGAATATATCACGCAACCTATTCCAATCCTTCATCTCCATGGTATCAAGGGTTAGTGTGACATAGAAGTTGTGGGTTCGTTCGAATCTCATCTACTTCTTTCAAATGGAAAATATCGCGTTGGATATGAGGAGTGTCATGCTGCATCCACTTTTAAGCCAAAGGGCAATCATGTGAGGGAGCGTGATAGAGTACATAAATCTCATCCTCGACTCTCATTCTCCACTACTATATGTTTTTTTTTTAATTTCTATGGTTCTCACTTCTACACATTTTATTATTTCTCTCATCTTACATCCTACTCAATTCTAATAATATAGACCTAGGATCATTATAATGTGCACCACCGCCCCCCGCCCCCCAACACAGAATAAATTAAACAAAACGTGCGCATTAAGTGAATGTCCAAATTAAAATAGTGTTAACAAAAAGAAACATCAATAAAAGAGACGACATCTCATCCAAAAGAAAACTCATTCCAAACATTTAATTCATAGTGTGGTGATTCACAGCAACAAAAAGCCTCATAAATGGATCGATTATTATATAGTGATAGGATGTATGCCTCCTATAAAATTCAAGAAAGTATTGGGATGTCTTCTTATTTCATAGTGTGGTGATTTATGTTAACAAAAGACCCACAGATTAAGTCATACGTACGATACGTTAACATAACGTATCATGCACTAATAAGTCTCCTGACAATTTATAATCTCTTTGTTGTTCCATCTTTCCAAAAGAGGAAACAAATTATATGCCCTTTATCATCAACTTTTAAAATAAAAATAAAAATCAAGTTCTAGTAATTTCCTTTGTTAAAACATCCTTAAATAGTTCTCTTGTATCACAAATCACAACCATTAAGCTAAGGTGCTTCTTCTTCTTCACTTTACTAACTGCATTATATGCATCCCTTGCAACAAAACTTAAACCAGCATATATAACTCCCAACTTCTTCCTCATTAGTTAAATTGGATCAGTTATCTCAATACCATTATATTTTAAAGTAGTGAGGGTGAATAAATTGTTCTTCAGTCACTAGTTTGAAGTTTGAACAAAAGTCTTACAACCACACCTCATATTTGCCTTATTATTAGAATTGTCAAGAATAATACGATCTTTAAACATTTAAAAAAAAAAAAAACCGACCTTATGATTATTCCTAATTACCTCTAGACAAACTCTACTTATAACTATAGCTTTAACTTGTTTTTAACTGCTTTTCGGAAGGGCACTGTTTGTGGTTTTAGTTGTTGGTCCTCTGATTTTGTTTATATTTTGAAGCCATTTATAGTTCTTAGTATCTCTGCCTCTAATTTTGTTAACGATTTGAGGCTGTTTGCTGTAAACTTTATTGGTAATTGATATATCGTCTTTTATGTGTGTATAAAAATAAAAATAAAAAATAAAAAATCCTAAAAAAACAACCTTTGATGGGCACCTCCTCAAAATAGAGGTCCTTTCCAAAATAACATTGAACATTGCAGAGGCATCATTTTGCTAAGTTTGTAGAGGATTTTTTGTGCACTCATCACTTGTAGAGGTATCATTTTGCTAAGTTTGTAGAGGTGACACATGGATTAGGTTATTCAAATTGAATTTAATTGGGTCGTTTTAGGTTTGGTGACTCATGATTTGATATTTACTGGTTCAAATCTTTTTATGCACTCATCACTTGTCCTAATTATATTTCCTTCTGAAAAAAAATTGATCATAACTATTGGGGTTAATCAGAAAGAAACCAAGTATGTATTTGATGTCTAGAAATAGTCTCCAACGTGATAGTGATCTTTATTTTAGGTAGCATGTCAAACATTATGAAGACAACTTTTCAATTATTTACTTACAAATTTATGTGTAAAAACTATTATTATGTAATTAAATCTTAATTTTAATCACATAAATAATTAAAATCATAAGTTTCTTTTCTAACCTTCTTTGGATAAATTAAGGTTTGAAATTTAGTTCTAAGATTTAAAGTCAAATCAAATAGCATCAATGCTAAAATTAAGCAGTGGAGGCTTTAAACTTTCACATTGAATCGAAATTGATTTTCAAGGATTCTACCTAGTTTATTTATTTCGTACTTTTGATTTTTGTATATAGGGGTAAATGATTATTATTCAGATCAAATTTAATTTCAATCCAAATTAAATGACTAATTCAATTTGGATTATAAACAAAAATCAGATAAAATTATACAGTCAAAGTCAAGCACTCCCATCATAATTCACTCTACAACTAAATGTTTGAGCATTCAACAGTAACAAAGAAAAGTAAGCTACAAAGAATCGGAGAGAAGCGAGTTTCCAAATCATGTATGTGCTCAGCTTAAATAACTCCTGTGAACAAATGAAAGAAAGGAAGGGATACAAGCAGATTCATCTTTTCATTATCGACAGTCAAAAGAATTGTGAAGTTCATGTACAAAACAAATATGCAGACCTGTCGGACAACTAGTACAATCCAGACGTCCAACGCGTTCCATTTTACTAAACAAAAATGAACTTGACCTAAGATTTCCTGTTGCTCTGTAGCATTCTGGCATATGATTAAAGAACTTCATCCTAGCAGTTTGTAAGCATACGACTATGTAGTAAACTAGAACCTATTATGTTAGTATACTTAAATTAAATGTCCAAATCGATCCTACTTTTACTGTGCTAACAAGACTATACAAAGCAAACATGATTCTCCTGCACATTGATCTTGAGGTGAAATCAGCACCTCCCATCCAGGTACTCCAACATATCGAAGCATATATGAAAGACAAAATGATATGCTTAAATTATAATTTATGAGAAGAACTTCCTGTCAAAAATAGTAGGGCTACTTCATACGGAAGTCGTGCCTGAAAACAGTCAAGTTCTGGGTAAACTTGTCCCTGTTTTTTGAATCTAAACTTCGGGATACATCTGCCATTAATTTATCAAAACATAGCACAAGGCGCTGCTGTTGTTCCACAGGCTGCAAGTATCAAGAGGTTAAATCAGTTAAGTGAATTTAACATGCTTTGTATAGGAAGTTTGGTATTAAATAATGACCCACAATCTTCAAAAGTCACCTTATAATGCAAGTGATGTAATCTAATAGTAAAAACCCAGAAACTATGCATTTAAAAAAGACCTTCATGCATTGAAATGAAGATTTAAGTATTCACGGGAGCAAAGTTTGGGAAAACTAAAGCAGCTATGACTTATTTAAATACCCCGTGACATACAAACAGATTAAGGGAAATTCTCAATGGTAGTCTCTGTTTTTGCGTTTTTCTAATGGTAGCCAATTTTATTTCAATTATCAATGGTTGCCTTGAACTTTTACAAGTTAGCAAACGTGACCATAAGGGTTAAATTTCATTAAAAATCAGTTAAATCTAACGTTTTATAAACCATGATTATCATAACCACAGTTTATTACCTTTCTCAAACCATTCATCTTCTCACCATCTCTAACACCTACCCCCTGTAAGAAAAAAATCCCTACCTCAGCTCCATCATTTTCTCTTTCCTCCTCAACCACACTCTCTCTCCTCCACAACCACCAAGACCACTGACTTCCTCTGTTGCACCACTGCCCCCTGCACCTCTCCTTATCTCTCTCTCCTCCCAATCCCTCTTAAAACCTCAACTCCCACCGTGTCATCCACCGTACCCCAAATCCGCCAACATCATTAGCCACCAATCCACCATTAAAGACTTAAGTCCAACAAAAGAGAAATTAATGAAGCCAACCCCAAATCCGTCATAATCGTTCCTCTGATTTCAAACCCAGAAATTAATGAATTCATCACTATTAAGAGTTTTGATAGCCAAATTAGGGGAAACAAGGTCGTTTGATTAGGGGGTTTTGGTTTTAATGGGGTTATCAGCTAAGGCGTGAGATTGTAGATTAACAAGAGACATGGTTGAAAAGAGGAGAGATAGTCAAGAGGTGAATTTATGGAAGAGAGATGCAGTTGTTGTTGTGAAGGAAAGAAGCAGGGGCATTGGTGGTGGTGCTATGGTTGATTTGTGTTGGTCTTTAAAAGAAAATGTTGATGTTGATGAACGATGAAATTGATGAGCTGAGGTTGAGCAATGGTAGGGGGATATAATGTTGATGTTGTGTTGTGTACTTGCGTTTATATCATCATAATTTGTTGTTGAATTGATTAATTTTGCAGAAATGAGAAAAGAAAGAAGGGTTAGGGTTAATTATTTGACTGTGGTTAAATTTAACAATCAATAAACGGTTTTACCTTTAATGAGGAATAGAGGATACGAATGTAATTTTTTAATACTAGATGGCTACCACTAAATCAAAAAAAAAAAAAAAAAAGGCTACCATTGAAAAATCGCAAAGACAGAAGGCTACCGTTGAGAATTTCCCACAGATTAACAAACAAAAATTTTAGAGACATAAACTAAGACTGTTTCTTGTAAGCTGAGTGCAGTAGTACACCATAAGCCTCTTGCTTGGGTTTTATATTCTCAAATAATTGAAACAGAAAATAAGGATTGCAGAAAGAAGATATCGAAAATATACCTGTGAGGCTAGTATTTGAGTTTTCAGATCCGTAAATATCTGCAAAGTCAATTAGCATAACAGGTTAGTTAAATAACCATTTGTTCCCCTTTCCTGGTGAGGAAGGAGATAGATGATCTACTTCATGTCTATGTTGGATCTTTTTCCTACATTAAACCCCATCCTGGGTTTAGAATTGAACTTCATTTGACAAGAGAGAAAATGTGAATGGCCGAGCTTCCAAGAAAATAGAAAAGATATAAAACAGAATAATAGTTTAACAGTATTATACGAAGTATAAGACAAACTAGCGATGATTTACTAAAGACCAGGTGACTAGACTTTTTCCTAAAGTAACTTTAAAATTTTACAACAATTTAATTTAAGTTTGCCTGACCTAGACTTGTTGATAATAAATTTCCAGCCCAGTCAAATAAGAAGTAAACTAAAAAAGAAAGGGGCAGTGCGGAGGGAGGAATACTAATTTTCACAAATGAGCATCCAATTTCTAAAACCTCCATCTTTATGCTGATACTGATATATCACATTACAGTAAAACACAGTTCTGTAGAATATTTCCTTGAGCATTTAACCTCTAAATCCCTACCTTCATTCAACAATGCTCCAAAGTATACTTAACAATAACAATAGCTGCTTGCTTCACAGCTCTGAAGATCCAATACATAAAGATAAACTCAAACACTTAATAATTAGAATGGCTGTGTGTCTCACAACTTTGAAGGTCTAATACATAAGCATATGCAGGGATGAGCATAATGTGGCGCGATATGAGAATACCATTAGTATCAACTCTTTCTATTTAGCATATATACTTGGTTCTCAACTTCTCCCACCACCTCGACACCTAGTTCTATTGAGTAACCTTCCATTAGAATTTCTATTAATGTTGACAATAAAGTATTGACATGACTTTTTGACATACATCATATTTCGCTAAGTAATCTCCTATAACCTATTCTTTAATGTTCGCCCTTCTCTTGTATATTCCCCTCTAATTCCTATTCTTTCCTTATTCTTATTTTCAAGTTCATTTTAAAGTTCGGATTATTAAAAATAATCGGAAGTTGGGATTATTTTGGGCGAATGGGGTAAAGTTGGGATTATTCTTGTCAATGATTCCTTAAATTTATTGTTAAGAAAAAATTCATCTTTTTTTTTTAAAGACTAGTGATGTACCTTATAACTTTATAATATGTACCTTTTATCTTATAGATATATTACACATACCTTAAAATATTGGAAAAAATAAAATAAAAATTAATAAGCATCCTCACAAAATGTTAGGTTTACTAAAAAGCAGGGAAAATATCAAATGTCTTGATTTCTGCACAATGGCATCATATTAAGCATCACTGCATCTTTATTGAAAACTCATAAAAAAAATAAAAAATAAAAAAAAATTTGCATCACAAAGCTACTTTTAGCCAGATACAATATACTATCAACAGCATGATATTAGTCTAATTCATACAGTGTTATCCCAGGCATGCATAGTTTTTTATGTAATGATACAAACACAAAGCCACTTATACTCTGTATTGGCCAAACAAAAGAAGCGTAAAGTATAGCATAAAAAGCTAGTACCTGCTCGCTTATCAAAATCAGACTCAGAATTGGCCTACTCAAGCTCCATTGATTGGGACAGTCCTCAAATAAAACAAGCTCAAATAAGGTCTTCAAAATCTGTCAGAAGCAAAAGTAGATTATTACCACAATAGGACATTTAAGCCATCCAAAATAAAATTATGTGCCCCTCCCAACCATTCTCTTCAACTTTAATAGAACTGACTCAATAGTGTGCAAGACTGCACACATCTTGCAACCTCATACAGATAGTGTATAATCAGCTATATGTATACTTCTTTAAAAAAATTTATAAAAATAATAAAAAATTAAAAAAAAAACCCTCTTCACGATGATTTGAGGATATAAAATCTTACTTCCGGGAACAATGTGGGGCATTCTGCAATATGCCGTGCAAGACTGATTGCAGCTGGTGAAGAAGGTGCATCCCCCATAGTAATGTTGTTGAAATAAAAAGCTGCCAAATTATCAATTGCTGATGCGCACTGAGAAGAGCATTGATAAACGTCAAGCTAGAATATGATAATATGTGAAGAAAACAGCAATCCTTTACATTCATTCACTCCACTTTACAAGATTTTCTTTTAAGGATATAACAGTTCACACTGGATTAAAAAAACAGTGAGTGAAATAATCTAGAGCCACACGAACATGAACAAAAAACAAAGCTGTATATAATTTTAAGAAATGGTTTGGCTACTAGGATGACAAGGCAGCTGTAACGCACCTGTGTTGAGATGCCAGTATCTAAACCTTTAAGACCAGATTCAAGGGATCCCATAATGCGCATAAAAGTGCTTGTATCCAGATTCAGTACAAAAGCAATATGACTGCTAAACAAAACCTCCAGAAAAGCAAAATATGCCCTTGTTAACTGCCAACAAAGAGAAATAAACTCACATCAAACTTTTTTATGTGTAAATACTAAATGATAAAGTCAATGCTTACTAGCATATTTAATGAGTATAGAATAAGAAAGTCCCTTAAATATTCAACCATAGTAAAAGTAATATCATAATTATTGAAACAGCAGTCAATTATGTCCAGTAATATAGACTCTCCACAGCAAGATAATAGAAAACACATACTTTACACATTACACTAACTCAAACACAGAGTTTAGGCTATGTTGGACCCTATTTATTTTGTCTACATTTGTATCACCTGATCTTATATTGTCTGCTTAAAGCTTATTATGTATATAATTTCTTAGTTGTGTGTGAAATTGTCCCGGGGGGTTGGGGGGGGGGGGGGGGGGGTAAATAAATAAATCACTTTTTCAACTTCCTGAACTGAACAGAACTAAAGTAATCTTAGTCAAAACAAGTTAAATAGAATACGGCGTAATCTCATAACACTCAATAGTTTCATAAACTGAAATAGGAAACAATCTCGCCTGTACATCAGTTTGCATAACTTCAACTAGAAATATCATTACGCAAATGTGTCACGTTCAAAGCTAATAGCTTAATCCTCATAATTATTAAAATAAAGAGAGTATAAAGGAGCTGCACCTCATAAACCAATTCTTATATCATGGAGCTGCACCAGACTGTACATCCTAGTCCCGTGCATATTATTTGCATTACATTTACATGTTCTTTGTAGGACACCTCTATCCTTTTCAATTTAATAAAAGCACTCTCTCATCACATCCACCTTTTCTGTGCAAAATAGTCCATAACTCCTATCACATTTACATTTTAAATAAAATGCCAATTCACTAACTGCCACTATATGTGTAAAAAATAATTTAGGAAAAGGAGTGTGACATACTTAAGGGAGCATGGAATAAAATAAGGCTACTCCATTATAATAAGGTCATTCTTTACAAGAGTTTTCAAGTTTTCAGACATAAAGCTTAATAAGTATTACCTCCCTTTTTTTTTTACTTGGAAAACTTCTATATTGAACACTTTTCACATTCTTCACTTCAATTACATTCCGTGATTCATACTTATTGAAGAATATAGTTGTATGAGTAAGATCTGTCTTAATGTGTACTCTACTATAATTTAATCTTTACATTAAAATACTATAATAGCTCATAATTATTTTTGTCATATTCAATTTTTCTGATGTTTGAATCTTCAGAAAAAAATTCGAAACAAGAACAAAAAGATAAAGACATTTTGAGCAAATATTACGAGCATCAAACATTGATCTCAATTCAATCTCAATTTGAGAAAATACACCCAGCACATCAGAAGTCATGGCTGGCAAGCACCAAACAAATGGCAAATACAGCTTAATCTCAATTCAATCTCATTCCTCATCGTATACCTCTACAATACAGAACAATCAAAGGTTTACACACAAAGACTATTAAAGTGGTAAAAAAACACAATTTTATTGATGAACTACCAAAAATTAATCAAATTCGTACCAAATATACAACCTATTGAAGTATTGAGGAGAGAGAAAAATATCGAGGAGAGAAAAGGTGAACGTTTAACACAATTAACTGGGGGCTTCGTGAAATCTGGTGACACTGACCTAGAAAATCGAAAATTTAAGGAGAATCATGAAGAATTAGCCTTCAGGTTGAAGAGAGAGAAAACAAGGGTTCTTCATGTACAATAGATAATGATGGGAGGTTGAAGAAAGAAGAGAGAGGGGAAAAATCTGGATGTTTGAGAAGTTAAATGAATCAGAAAAAAAAAAAACAAAATAATGTGGTGAAAATCATTGACTAGAGTAATTAAGCGTGGAAATTTAGGAAACAATCCAATTAGAATCAAGTGCTATTATGGGTATTTTAATAAGACAATGAGGGCATAATAGGAAATAAATATACACTAAAAAAGGGAAACATTCAATATGGGTAAATCTTTTTGAAATGCCTAAAATACCATATGGGACTAACATTATGAAACGGAAAGAGTACAATATTTAAAAATGCATAACTAAAGATAACGGTTAAAATTGGAAAACATGAAAAAACATAAATGTTGCAAGTAAAAACTTAAGGCCATTACTTATATTGATACTAATGAATAAAGACAACATAAATAATTTAGACTCCTAATTCAACAACCATAACAATTAAAACCATCGTATTTCTTCAAACATCATATGATAAAGGCTAGAAAATATATAGTTCCTTCTGTAAATGCATCACTTTCTAAAATAGGAACTTTCAATTTAGATACATCACTTTCCTTTTTAATTAATAAACTCTCTCTATCTCTCTCCTATCACATGGCTCTATTTTTTTCTTTCTTTTATCTCCAGAAATTGCCTAGGAGTCCGCAATTATTAAAATGATGCAACTAAAAAGAAATGGAGAAAGTAGATAAAATGATATCAACAATGCACATCATAACACCACTCTGTAATAGACAAACCTAAGGAGGGGGAATAAAAGTAGTCATGGTCTGTGAAATTAGTTTATATAAAGAGAGAGGGAAAAGAAAAGGTAGGCAAATTTTTTAGAGAACACTTAGGAGAGTTGTGACCTCAAGTCACTATTAGGAGAGTAGTAGCCTTAAGCTACCTCGTAGATTTGCAAACTAAAGTTGCTAGTCTGCAAAAAGCTCAAACCTTTCAATCAAAGAACCAATCTTTTTCTCTCTATTTTCCTGTTATTTTTGTAAGTTAGCAGTAATCTTGGTCTATTACATGTAGTAACACTGTTGCTTCTACAGTTCTACTACATACCGTAATATTTATCCCTAAGGATACAAGTTCCACTGTTTTAATGAGGTAATTGCAGCCCTGTTTATCTTTTTCACTTTAAAAGCATTCACATACAAACACACAAATAAATGAGAAATAGCCAAATGGGGATTACCCTACTGCAGCACACAAAATTCAAATCCATCACCTACAGTGCAAAAGAAAATCATTACTAATCACCTAAAGTTTAGCTGGAGTAACTATGGACCTCCTAAGTCCTACTATAGAGGGCAGTGAGAAACAAGACAACAGGTATATATCTGCAAACAATGCTGCTTATTGATACACAGATTTTCAATAAAAAGAATCAGTTGAATTAAGTAGGGCTCTTCTATTACAAATTTTCAGTTTTGGTTCAACAGTTCAATTTAGGACAGCAAGGTACTATAAGAGTCTAGAACCATTTTTATTACACATCCAAGCAAAATTTATAGGTGTACTTTAGATGATGAAGATGGCTTTGGCTGAGATTCAAGAGGGTTATTTACATATCAATCAAAGCCTTAATCCCAAAAGTGGGTTCAGCTACATGAACCAAATTTGATTATTCCGTGTAGTCATCGACAAGAGGGTTATTTACATAGAGGACTGGAAATAATAGCAGCACGATCCATCAACATAAAAAGATAATCCGTTTAAAAACCTAAATTTTCTTCTTTTCGACTATAAACGGAGGTTAAGAGGGAAGTTTTCTGATAAAATTTGATAGAACTGGTTGAGCTAGTTCACAGAACTCCCTATAGTATATCTTCCTTATGTTACAGGTTTGTACTATTTACCCATTATGTTCACAGTAGCTATTATTGTAGATAGACCAGAACAATGGAATTCAATATAGAAGTAACAGCAACGTAATTATGTAGAGCATCACATACCTTACGAAACACCAAGATGTCTCCCAAAGGGATTGATAATGTCATCTTCAGAGCCATGTCAAGGGCATCAGCAAGAGCTCTATCGCCATAAAGTTCAAATACACCAAAATTGACATAGTTTCCACCAAGAGCTACAGTGAAAAAAGAATTAACAGCATTAATCAAGACATGAACATGCCCAAAGAATTTTCACATAGCCCATTAGAAAAGTTATATCATTCAGAAAAAATAAATAAGTAGTATAGTTGTTAATTTCCTCTTTCTCTTTTCTAGATTAAAATCACTGTTTACTGATATTCATAGAGTGCCCAAAAAATTTAATTTGACAATCGCCACCAATGCAAAGTGCCACGATTTTTCTTAAATATTCTTTTTACAGAAATTAGGGAAGATAATGCTGCCTTGTTCTTATATTGACCATCTTATTTGATTTTAAGCCATTACTTCCCCCATTGCACAAATATTGCAACAATTATCATTTTAGGAAGTTTCAAAAATTTTGCAACATTTCCCTATTTGCACATGTTGTCTCACTTTCTCTAACCTCATCTCATGGGTCTCTATCTTTATTCCTCTCTATCTCTCTCCTCTTCTTAAATTTCGTGCCCCTTCCCCATGTTGCAATATTAGGGGAACGGAGAAAGTATTAGTTAGGAATTTACCAATACAAATAGTAATGATTTACAATTGTAACAATATGCATTGTGTAATTAAAAAGACAATCAAAGTATACACTATCAAAAGAAAGGAGCTCATTCTTAGGGATGAAGGGTCTAATTAATTAGAATAACATGATATAGTCCATATTTAAAATTAATATAAATAGTTCACTAAGTGTGACAGGGACAATCAGCAAGCACATCTAGAATACATGTCATTGTTCCAAAACAATAACAAATTTTTCAAAAATATATAATTGAACAGAGCTACATACACTTTTTTTTT
Source organism: Chenopodium album (assembly GCF_948465745.1). Classification (NCBI taxonomy): domain Eukaryota; kingdom Viridiplantae; phylum Streptophyta; class Magnoliopsida; order Caryophyllales; family Amaranthaceae; genus Chenopodium; species Chenopodium album. The sequence continues at coordinate 15,130,633 of NC_137855.1, read as the reverse complement.
TTTTTTTTTTTTTTTTTTTTTTATGGAAGAACTACAAAAACATAAAAGGGAGATAACAGGGAATAAAAAAAGAAAGAAAGAAAAGCGAGGCATATACATTATTAAAGAGTCACATAGGTTCGATGTAAAACCATCCATCAGAAACACACACACACAATGACAGAATAGTAAGAGGTTATCAATGTCAAATGATAATGTTAATAATCACTCGATGGAGAGAAATTGTGATGACCTTGTGTCACAAAGAAATTTCCACGTAAAATAATAAACATCAGATACTAAGAGTTGTATATGGAGTAAAGACACTCGATGCTGCAATTTAGGGAAGATATATGAAAAATTTATAGACAATAAATGCCTCCAACACCTAGACATGCATCCATGTAGCAAATACTGTAAGACATCTACATAACTAAGAATTGAAAGTATGTTGAGAAAGTTAATGTTGCCTGAAGGGTTGATGGGCTCATAACAAGTGGAAACAATGCATGCATGGTTGATTTCAGCATGCTTTCTGTGGTGAATGGCCATCAATTGAACCTGTTCTTAGGCTATCAGATGTTTGAGCCTCTATTTTCCTGTATACTGTTGTATTAACTTTTTGCAGAGGATGCAGGATGTGTCGGGAGGTTTAAGCATTCGAGACATGATGTCTGCTTCTCATAAGCAAATCAGAGGCAACAAATATTTTTTTTTTTTTTTTTTTTTTTTTTTTTTTTTTTTTTTTTTGGGTCTCAAATAAACTTCAGAAGGTCAATAGTTTTCACTACCCTTAGATCATTATGGTGATATGTCTAAGGTCATTCTGCATCCTTCTCCAAGAGTGTTTGTTCCAAAGTGGGTGAGCATCCTGACCGACCCTGATTTTCCTCTTACCCACGTCTGGGTCCCATTCAGAAATCGGCGACAATAGTCTAGGGATTGTGTGAGAGAGAGTTTTTGAGAGGAATAGCATTGGGAAGGCTTTATCCTATTCAATTCCAGTGCTATTTATCACTTTACAAGTGAGAGACCATCTTGTACAATTAAACTGTGCATAGGCCTAAAGTAAAACTCTAGCATGAAAAAAATCTCTAGGGAAGAATTTATCGCAGTTCTGGAATTTATGTCTACCTCCTCTTTTATATCAAGTGATTAGAACAGCTATGATATCCTCAAGGCTTTAGGGTACTCAGACTTCCAGATCCCGTGCATGGACTTACAGTTATAGTCCATACAAATGCATGTCGCAAAAAATTTCTAGCTTAGTTAAAACTTAAAAGTGGCATTACGAAAAAGATCTGATTTCCTTAAGTGTACTAAGAAAAGGTTTTTTTCCTGTTTTCTTTTTGGGAATCTACAATTCGGATGAAGTCCTCTGAATATTGAACGAGCTCACTAAAAGGTTGGTTAGAGCCTTAGAGGCATGCCCTTTCTGGATTGTAGATGTTAGAGGATACGGTTTGCCAGGTTGGGGATTTATCTATCTTTTTTACTCCTTAATTCCTTATACAAGCACTTTTTGCAAAATTTTGAATGAGTACAGCCAAAGGCATTAATAGATTAAATGATAGGACAAACTGCAAATTTGACAACCCAGCATGGAGACTGGGCATATTCTTTGTGTTTTGTGCCTGAAAAGACACTGAAATAGGGATTTATTAGTTTATGCATAAGAAAATCCACCTATCATTGACTTAGGTTGTCCAAGTCTTAGAAATTTGTCAGAACTGATGGGCTTTGGCACTGGAAAATTTCCCTGTGTTTTTGCCAGAATTTATAATTGGAACCATTGTCAGAAACAAGCTTTCATAAGCTCTCCTTTGTCAGAAAACAACCTTATAAAATTTATTTTGGCAAGTTCAGACCTTAAAAAAAAGTTTTTTTTGTCAAAGAAGACCTTAGCCAACTTTCCGATGTTGACTCTCTCTTTTCAAGTGTTGACTAGAGCATGCTTGGCATGTGATCTTATTTATTTCCTAATTACACCCATTTTCCCTCCAAACTCCCCCACAAAAGACCCATGCTCTCTCACTTCCTCCTTATCGATCTTCCCTTCGTTCAAATTTGAAGGCTCAATTACTCCCAAAAGCTATTAAATTATGCAATTCAAGTCTTGAACGAATCAATTTATCATTTTTCGACCAAGGTAATGTGTTTTTCCTTCTTTAGATTTCTGATTATTATGATATTGGGTTGTTGAAAAGTAGGATTTTTTCTCTAAATTTTTTCAGTTGATGTAATTGAAGAACAATGAGGGCAAGTTCATAAGGAAGGGGGAGTTCGGTTCAGGAGTCTTGAGATATTGAGGAGAGAAAGGGTTGGGGTATTTGATAAGATTGAGCGGGATATCAAAAATGGGTATCAAATGGGGGTGATTATGAAGGTGGGGGTTTGAGGACTTTTAGGGGTCTGAAGAAGAGGAAGAGTTACTTGGAAAAGGATGAGGAAGAACAAGATCAGAGGTGTGAAGATGATGGTAACGAGGAGGTTGGTGGGTAGAGGGAAAAGGAAAATGGAAGCTAAGGAATTTGATGATCGGTGAATTAGGCGCTCAAACGAGGGGAGTTGCTATGAATTTTTTCTAAATTGAGATGAAGAAATTGGATATGATGAGAAAGAAACAAAGATTGACGATTGAAATGGAGAATAAGATGGAGATATTCTTGTTTATTACTTTTGGTGTAGTGGTGTGGTGGTGGACTGGTGATAGTGGTGGTGATTGGGGTTGAGATTGGGAAAAAGTGGTCTTATTAGGAAAAAACAAGGTCAAGTGCCAAGCATGCTCCAGTCAGCGCCGAAAAACAAAGAGTAAACATTAAAAAGTATGCTTAGGTCTTCTTTGAACCAAAAAAAAAAAAAAAAATGTTTAAGGTCTAAACTTGCCAAAAATATTTTACAAGGTTGTTTCCAACAAACACGAGCTTTTAAAAGGCTGTTTCTGACAATTTTTCCTTAAATATTTTGTGCATTACAAAAATCCACCTTCCTTTGACTTAGGTTATCGGAGTCCTAGAGACATGTAGGATTGATTAGGCTTCTAGGTCATGTTTACGATTTCTAGAGTCATATCTCTTGTAGAACCTAAAAGTCAAGTAACCATGTTTCACAACCCCATGGGTCCTGTGTCTGGACTTTGGAAAAGTGAAATTTCGGGATACAATCTCCGATAATCTACTTTTGACACAGTAGTCAATCTTGCGTACTTTTTATGTTCCTTAAGGACCTTAAGTACTTTTGATGTTCATGTCTAAGCTAACATAATCATTAATTATACCCTCTTAAGTAATTTTCCCACATTTTAAAACTTTTTTATTATCCACATTAGGTTTTAGTGTATTGGTCAACTTGCAATATAACCACTATCCCAATTCACGCAACGAGTGTTGACCTAAAGTAATAACTAAAAAAAATCATATACTATTATAGTACCAAGTCAAGGAATAGTAGGCTACGAATGAAATGCCACACACACACACACATTTCTTATCTCCTGCACGTGAATTTCAACAATAATGCTAAAACGCAGATTACAGATGCCCTCACCTCTTGACAGTATAGTTAAGCAAATCCATATGCCCTTGTACTTGAATGAATAGATTTCAGATGCATTAGGAAGGGATAATATCCTTGAGCCATATGCTACTATTAATTTGCTTACTTCCCGGAAAAGTAGTATTCCATTAGCAGAAGAAGAGTCAAATGTCAAACGCTGGGCCTTGTTCAGTACAAATTCAGCCATAAATTTCAATAATGGGGTTGTAACCTGTAAAATGTAATCATGATTTTAGATTTAATGAGACTAATTTATCTCGATATAATCCTAAAAACAAAATTAGATTAATAAATAAATGTTTTGAAGTATACTCTTTTAGCAACAAGATTATTATGTATTAAGAAAACAGGAGTTTCCAGTGTCCAGCAATTCTTGTTCAGAAAACACAGAGAATTTGACAACAAACACATGCGTGGTTGCAAGGAAATCACAAAGATTAGCCCAACACTCAGTCACCACTAAAAGCATTCTTAATGAAAAATGGAAGCCTTGCAGTGATCTGAAAAGTCACTAGAACAAGGAGAAGATTATTCTTATTACCCAACCATGCAGCTCTGCAAGTCAAATTACTGTTGGGAGGATAAATAATTTGAGAAAGGTTAAACATTTTATACAAATTCAGTATTACTCTCATAATAAATTATCAATGAGGCATCAAAATAAATGATCCAGATCAGCATCACAGTTACCCAAAATTTATTTCTAAGTTAACAAGGAAAAACACGAAAGCATAGAGTAATGCAGATCCATTCACAGTAGAAAATTCCAGATTATACATTAGAACATAAAGCCTTTATTTTACATTACCATAAGTTATATACTAGATGCCTCAACAGGCTATGAGGATATCATACCTCAGGAGTGTCAGCCCAATGTGAAATGCCTCTCAAGAGGAGTGGCATCCTTGAAGGATACAACCAATCGAACAAGAGCCCATAAGTTCTTCGACTAAAGTTAACAAAGCAAAATTTATCATATAAATCGAGCTCAAAACTAGGAGCACATATAAGCAATATTTTGAAAGAAAAAGATACCTGTTGGTGGCCATCGCAATTCCCCTGAGATCTCTCATCAGTCCAATTAATGAGTACTTAACATTATCACTTCGAAACATTGTATCTGGAGTTGACTCCAACGAAACAAAAACCTACAAAGTACAAGTCATATCTCATTACCATAATAAAATCCTAAATTTCTCCAGGCCAAAGAACCACTTTACAAAGACACAAAACACCCATTTTTACAGTTTGTATAGTCTTCACAATCATATCTAGATTAAACAAACTTAGCAAGCTGTCTGCTTTTCTCCAGCTATTGACTGGTAAAGCAATACAAACCGAAGCCTTAATCCCAAAGATGGGTCAGCTAAAAACAACAGTTTGGACTCTAAAAAAGCAATACAACACAAATATTTTTCATATTCCTATGCGTAACGATTTTTGGTGTATTAACAAAGATTAAACAGCTTGATGTGGACAACATTAGTGCAATGACATTCAGTTATGTTAACATATCTTTCACTGCCTCACGTTCCTTACATATTAGACATTTCTATGATACAGTTAGTCTACGTATTTTTTTTCCCTCTCACAATTCGTAAGACATACATACACCACCATTGTTTCACAAAAAAGTTTTAACTTCTTTAGTTGTCAGTACACAAACTTGACGGTTAAATTTTTATGCATACTACGGAGTAATTAATATAATTATATAGAAAAGTTACACTTTGAAAAAAATACATTGTATTCTACTTTGAAAATATCCATTGAAACCTATACAACAATATTTTACATTTGCATGGTTAAAAAAATACTTCCTCCGTTCTTTTTTACTTGACTCGCTTTGACTTTTACACTATTCACCACCCTTCATTTGACCATCTTTTGTGAATTACATGTAAGTAAAAACATATTCATGTCGAATCTTGTTAGATGCATCTCAATAAGTACTATCATAATATATAATTTCTATAATTTTTTACTTATAAGGAATTAAAGTGATTGGTTGTTAAAGTTTTGCATTGGCAAGCGTGATAAAAGAAACAAGTGAAGTAAAAAAGAACGGAGGAAGTATATTTTAAATTGACATCACCCACAGTGTACAATGATATACTCCGTCAGTCTTCAAATCATTGCCCTCTAAGGCTTGGGCACGCATATTAAGAATATATTTATATATGTATAATGTAGGCTCTTTGGTAGATAGTGGAAAATTACTAGAGGTAGCAAAAATTCTAGGCACTTGGAATTGAACCGATTAGAAATTGATGGTTTTAGGACCGCGGTCGATTAGGAACCAGAAGGTTCGTAACCAAAATTGGACCAGGTAATGTGTTAAGGAACTGGTTACAACCAGTTTCCATTCCCATTCTCAGTTTTTGGAACCGGAATTGATTGATTACCCAGTTACCCGACACATAAAAATATATGTATTGGAAAAACCAAACATGTTGAATGTATATAGTTAGTATATAATTAAGGCTTACATGTTGAATGTATATAGTTAGTAAATAATTAAAGCTTTAAAAAAAAATAGCTTTATTTTGGGATAATAAGGAGAAGGGCCCTACTGTCGGAACCTCTCATAGGTCCTCCCGGCCCGTGCACTTTGGGAGTGGGGGAGAAGAGTAACGGAATCCCCACCCCAAAGTGGCTCTAGTGGAGTTTAATCCCACAACCTCTTGGTTGTGAGATGCAAACTTTCCCACTAACCAAGTAAATTAAATAAATTATAAATTAAAAATAAAAAAATAAATAAAAAACAGACAAACAAACAAACTTAATGCATGCAACAAATATAAGTATCAAAAGCTTAAAAATGAAATAGATGAAAAAAAATATTATAATTTGTTTTGTTTTACAACAATTGTATATATAACCAGGTATCCGAAACCAAAACCAATACCTAACGGTTCAAACCTAACTCCAAAATTTTAGTAACCGGTCATACCGATTCAAAATTTTAGAACTCGATCCCAACTAATTTCAGGTCCGGTTATTTAAACAGGGTACCTTATCCGCTCACCCTAAAGATCATGAATAATGGAGAAAGATATAGTGAAGGACCCACATCACATATTATAAGAAGAGAGAAAGTGAGAGTGAGGTAGTTATGTTAGGGCCCAAATCACATAAAATTGGGTGAGGAGAATTTTCCGTATAAGGTAACAAAACAAATTATATTGGGACAAAATATATGTGGACAAAGGTAGTGATTACTATGAGCATCACCACCCATGAATTATTTTTTTTTTTTTTTTTTACGTCATGACATGAATTTTAGTAGGGAAAAAAAAAATCATTTCATGGCACCAAACCAATGTATAAAATCATCTCATGGGTTGATATATTCCATTAGATGGTAATTGGTACATATTATGCCTCCATTTTTGCAAAAATCAACTACTATTACTTTTTAGTTCTAATCTAAAAAGCTATTTTCTCCAAAATGATATTGTTAAAAAAAAATAAAAATTAAAGAAAAAGCAATCAAGAGTCAAATTTTTTGTAGAGATTTAAACAGACCCCACTACTGGCATATTTTCAATAGAAAAAAGAATAAGAAAATTTCTTGTAGGAGAGTGGAGGATTAGCAATTTGAAATTGTTCGTGAGCAGAATAAAGTTTGATGTAAAAATATAATGTCATGACATAGATGATGTGAATAAGAGAGAGAATGGTAGAGAGAGAGGAATGATAGTGAAAGTGAAATGCTTAAAGACTTTAAACATAGGCATTATAGTCAAATTGCATAACCTCATCATTGTGGGTGTCAGCTAGCCTAGTAGGTATATTCTGGGAAGTTGTGTCCAAGACCTAGGTTCGAATCTTGTCTACATCACAGCCCTTTTCATACCCCAAAAGCATAGCCATTGTCATTAATGTAGTTACAAATCCAAAGTTTGTCAACAAGGAGAGTGATAAAAGATAGAGGAATCAATCAACAGCATTTATGGTAGAAGTATGCTCATTTGTTCAAGAAAAATAAATAGATGAATCAATTTAGAGCCAACAAGATGTAAGCTAAACATTTTATATTGCAAAAATTAAATAATAATTTCATACAACCTCTGAAATTTCAATTTAACTCACTTTTCATTTCGACATTATACATACATACCGTTTTGATCGTCTTTTCAAGGATTTATATTAAAGAAAAACATAATGTGGGATCTTGTTGGATTCATATCAGTATGTAACTTTAATAACAATCATACTACCTCTGTTTTGTTTTTGTTGACACCATTCTATTATGACCCTTGCCAATGCATCATTTTAACGATCAATATCTCTAATTATAAACATTGTAAAATTATTAAATAAATAAATAAATAAAAGGATATTATTAAAATATACATTAGGACAATTCAAACAAGATCCCACATGACTATGCTTTATCGTAGCTATAAATCACAAAAGTTAGTCAAAGTATAGTTTGTGAATAGTACAAAAGTCAGATGGTGTCAATCACTGTCAACTAAAGAAAAACGGAGGAAGTAATAAATTTTTATAATTTTACTTGTAAAAAGTTAAATGACATGGATTTTGTTATTATAAATTGTACGTTTGCGTGGAAAAAGTCAAATAGAGTAAACAATCAGAAAGAAACGTGTAAAACAGACTACAGAACCTTGTCAACTTTCTCTATACCATCACAAATTTCCTGGACTTCGCCCTTAACACATTACTTTACTTTAACTACAACAGGGCCAATATACAAGAATGATCATATTCAGCATCCTTATGTCTACTTTTAAATAAACTGCTTGACTAAAACTATTCTTATGTCCATTTCTTCTATCACTTTTCTCACCAAATATAGAGGAATACCTTTAGAAGAGGCTCCATTGAGGACTTGAACTTTACAGGGCTATCCTCCATAAAGATTAGCCAACCAATTATATAATAAAAAGTTGTTCTGCTACGAGAGCACCTATGCTCTTCCAGAAATGGAAAGTGGTCCCTCTGAAATTAAAAGGTCACAAATAGAGTCAAAACCACTTTAGAGCTTAAGTTCCTCAGCTAACAAAATAGCGAAATGACAGATTCAAATACATAAGACAAACAGTACCGTGTGGTTTGCGACAATGAACTTGACTGTGTCCAGCCTCAGAAGAAACTTTCCAGTCATATAACTGCAAAACAACCAAAGGCTACATCAGTTTCTAGTTTTTTCATATACAATAAGCTGTAAAGCAATCTAGGTGAACATAAATACTTACCCAGAAGCCAGCTCCAAGAATAGACTCAATGTATGATCAATAACTTGTTCACTCTGCATACAAGAAGAAAAGCAGAGGTTAGACAAATACATAAATCTACTGAGAATAAATAAGCAATCAAGACCCACCTCAGTATAACATTTTAAATTTGTTGCAATCTTGCTCACAATGACGTTTAGTAAAACTAAATGATCATTAAGCCCTAGAAGCTCCGATAATCGAGCATATAACTGCTGCACCCAAAGATAAGAGTCTCAAGCACAACTTTAGAGATAAATTTTGTGTGGTAATCATATTATATGATCTTGTTACCTTGGACGAATGCATGGCCTGGTCACCAATATAACACTTTCGGAAATTCTGGAAAAACATGAGTATTGCACGATCTAACCTCTGCTTGCTAATTTCAGAATATCTCTTCAACATGCAAAAAATTAAAGGTTATTTTACATTGAAAAGCAAAATAAATTAATAGGAAAAGAACCAAAAATAGTCACAAGAGGACTCAAAAATTCTCTCAACTTTTATATGCAGTTAAATTGTTAATGTACATAAAAGTAAAAAAGAAATAATAACCTTCCCACCCGCATTCAAAGATGTACCAATAAAAAATCTAACAAAATGGACCAAGTTTCCAACAAAAAATTCTGCAACCTGCTAAAAATGAGGTTGAAAACTAAACCTCTGCAAAGGCGGTGTTGGGAATCTAAATCAATTCCAGCTATTAAATCCCTGTCGTTAACAAGGTAGCAAGACTGCAAAGAAACCTAAGTTCCTTTTCATCAGCTTGCAGACATAATGAATATTAAATTCTTTTACACTGTCTCAGAAAGTACTATTGTGCTACACTAGGGACACAAAAGGCTTTGGGAGCTTTATTTAGGTTTATAAAGCTAACATGCAACTAGATAGTGGGCTAATAGTTTATTTAAAATACAAGATGTGAGAAGAGAAAAATAATAAAGAGGGTAGGAGTGCGGATCATGAGTGAAGAGAAATAATTAGAATTGTAGTAGAGGGGAGTAAGAAACCAAGGGAGGAGAGATAATTAAAAGTAGTATAAAGTTTCCAAATTGGAGAAGTATAGCACTTAGAAGATAAAACAACGAGTACAATATATTTTGTCACAATGCCAAGGATGTAATAAAGTTAAAATCCAAAATACTGAACCACCAGTGACACTTGTGCGGCTGAAAAACAGGATGAAACAATGGGAGGCGGAAAATATGGAACAATAATATTTGGTCTGAATCCTGCCTCTTAAAAGATGGAGGGGAGCAGGAAAAGGGGAAAAGTAGTCATTATTTAACCGTAGGCATCTTGCCAGGAAGTTGGTGGGCTCATCATGAATTAGGTCGGTGTGGCTGGTATACTACCCTAATGAAACTGCCTTTTCAATTTCTTACGAACGTACAGGAGTTATAACTTTTGAATTTCTCTTACATTCTAAGTTCCAAAAACGGATTCGGAGAATTCTACTAGATGGACAAAACATCCTTAATACACGGCTGAGGAAAAAAAGTCAGTGAAAGTAAAAGATTAAAAAGTTAAAATTAAAAACAATGTTCCAAAGTTATTAAATTTCAAACATGCAATCTGCAGACTTTTCAGAACTGGTTCATTAAAAATGGTATTAAAAAGAAATAGTTTCAAACAAACAAAGTCACAGCAACAGAAGACCAAGAATCATCCCTCATTGAAGAAGAGTCAAACACTATACTGCTATACATATGTTATCAAGATAACCCCTTACAGAAAATGAAGCATGACACTAAGAAAATACGAGAAATTAAAATAAAAAAAAAATTAAAAAAAAAAGGCTCAACCAGAATCCAAGAGCAAATAAAATAAAATAAAGCTACTTCCTATTTACTACAATACCAAAATTTCACAGCAGGTGCTGCTTATTTAAACACAACCCCCCACCCGTGCCCTTCAACAAATGGAAATTCTTGAAATCCTTTAGTGATGGTTCAACCTAAAGAGCCAGTTTTTGTTGACATAAGCCAGGCCAAGAAATAAGGGGATAATGGGGTCCAGAAGGCTGTTAGAATGTGTAAGGTGGCAACATGTAAGTATATAATCAGGGTAAGTGGGATTTGAAGATTGCTGTAATGACAAGCGGTGAAAGCAGAACAGAACAAAAGAGGAAAAAGAGAATATTAGCAATTTATTGATTGTGTACTGTTTTTCTTAGCAGAGTGTGAACTTCTTGAAAGCTCATTGTTATCATCATCTTTTTACTTGATTTCAATGTTTATTTGTGATTAAGCTCATTCAGACTATCCTGCATTAGAGTTTATCTCACCTTTCCCACAGTACTGTAGTACTATATCAATATCAGCCTTGGGAGGATCTAGCCTTGCAGGGTGGTCATTACTGATTCACAAGGGATCCCACATTCCCACGTGTCCCGTAATATTTGCACCAGATCATAAGTTACTGATGCTTCCAGCTACTAGTATCTAACCATCTAGAGTGCACCAATCCACATTCCACAGTTGCCTAGAAATCTAACCATCTAGAGTGCACCATCCACATTCCACACTTGCCTAGAAGGACACTAGATCATAACAAATTGGGGTGCCTGCAATCTTTGCTAAAAGCACTATAATAAAGATCGCTGTGATACCTTGCTGAGTGATCCACTGTCTGCAATCTTCACTAACTGCAGAACACGTGCTGAAAGTTCAGCATCAATTACCTCTTGTGACTCTGTACTGCAATAAAGTAAAATGAACAGTTATTTTCCACCCAAAAAAAAACATGGATAATTTTAGAAGAATTCAGGCATGAACTGTCTGTTATACCTACTGCCTGTACATTGTTTGATTTTGAGAATAGCAGCAATAATATGAACAATCCATGCAAGTTTGGCTTCAATTATAGATAGCTCTTTGATATCACTGGTAGGCATTTGAGCTCTTTCCTGTAACATAATACTAGTAAATAACTTTTAAAACACTGCCAACATGAATAACTCAGAAGTCTCATTCACAAATCAATTCAGAGTACCGTATAACTCTGCAGAATAGGCTCTATGACATTAATTATATATAGGCTGCTGCGTTCATACTGCAAAATAACGTTAATAAACAAAATCAGTTCCAAAACAAGAAATAACAGTGATTTTAGTAGTCTATTGCTATTTGCCTATAAATGTATCCATGGAACAACTAATGATTAAGTACAAGCATTTCAAACAATAATTCATACTCTAAGAAGAAAATCAACACAAAGGAAAAGGAGCAACCTGGAATCTGCAAAGATAAGGAAAACAATCAAGCTGGTCCTGAAGAAGTTCAACATTGTCGAGGGGATTCTCAGAGAAGTCATCAGGAAGCACAGCCTAAAAAGAAAAATTGAAAAGGACAATTGAACTCTCATATCAGAATTAGAAAGTGAAACTAAATAACACTAGCAAAAGTTACATTTTCAGACAAAACCTGCACAGAGTCAAATCTGGAGGTGATAAAACCCTCAGTGATCTTTGGCACGAACTCATCAAGCAAACTTGGTGCATCACCTTTTAAATATGGTACAGAAGTTACCAGCCTCGACCACAGCCCCAGAAGATAGTATACGCTGCTGCTGGCCCACTTGTACACCATTCACAAGGTAAACAATAAGGGTCATGGCAACTCGTGAAGCATCAGCAGTAAAAGAAATTTATCAATGAATTAACTGGGAGACAATACTTTCCAATACAAAACAGGATAGGAGTAAAAATATATCAGCAAGATCTCAGATAAAAAGAAGACAGCTCTTTCAACTACAGGGATTAGATAAAGTTAGGACAGCACACCCTTCAATTGAATTATTTTCATTAAAGCAAGAGCTTTTTAATCCAAAATAAGTGCTGCTTTATAACACTTTGAGACATTACAAACTTTAAAATCTCCACCCCAATATGAAGTTCCACATTAGTATATTTGGATGACTAAATGACCAACATAAAAATTAAAATCCCTTTTTGCTTTTTCTCCCTCCAGTACATCAGCCCTCTTCTCTCCGTGTCACAAGTCTCACAACATTTTCCCTCTTACAATTTTTCCTCTTTCCATCCACTAAAAACCCCATGCCAATAGTCCCTCTAACACAAATTAAGTGTTTGAGATTCAACCACATAGATCAGACTAAGGATCTTACAGGAATCCACGAAACTAACCTGCCAGGATTGTAACGATTTTGATGTGAACTCAGCCACGAGATGTATCCAATCACTGTAACCTTCCAAATTAACAAGTTCTGACAACTGTAATACAGACATAGAATTACCAAGTTGGCAGTACGAAAAACATACTGTGTTATTAATCATGTGACTGCAGACCACAATAATGCAAAAGAAGCAAAAGGAAAGCCAGCAGCATTCTTTGAGTACAAATATAGAATCATCTCATCCGCCTTTGTTCATTAGAAAAACATAATTATGGTGATCATGAGATTCATGACAACAATGCTGGTAAAAAACAAGTGCCCTCTGCCAATATTCACCATACTAACAAATCGAGAAACTGCTAGAAATTCCACAAATAGACTACAAATGATCTATCCAGTTGATTTACAGAAACCACTTTCCAACGATTCTACAGTTACATGTTTGGGAAGAAGAGACCTTAAAGGCAGTGGATCACTCTTAGGTCTCAGCCTCCCTGTGACCATCTCCACTTAGAAGATAATACCCATACCGTTAGGATTTTCAATATTCAGGTAAGAGAACTAGAGCTATAATCATCCTAGACTAGAGCATCGCTAACAACAAAACAAGATTCTGATCAGAAGGATGCTCTTCCAAACAAGATTATTTTTATTTTTTTTATGATTAACTATTGAAGAATCAGAATACATTTAACTTTCCTCTTCTACATGAATTTTCCATGTCTTCACGTGCCAGACTTGATTTGGTGAATCACTCAAGAAGCAGAATTTGGCTTTTAAGTTTTAAAACAAGGTTTTTAATTTCCATCCGCTGCTAATTTTTATTCTTCGTAATAAAGCAGTATAAATTAACATGTATCTGTAACAAAAGATCCATTTAGTGAGGAACAACTGAGTAAATGAGTGGGAAAAATCAGTCACTAACTCCATTCAGAAGGGCATCAATGCATCACATACAAATGAAAAAATATATAAGCATATTTTTTACCTGATAATTCACTCTAAAACGACCAAGAAGACGGCAAAACTCATGGTAGTTATCATGTTGCGCAAGACCTGTAAAAATTTTCACAGAAAATGAAAAAATGAAATACAAAAAACAATGCCAATCACAGCCAAGCCATCAAAAGTCATAAAAATAAAGTAAAAGCTAATACTATTTAGAAAGAGCATAAAACCCAAGTGATAACATGATGAATCTATGTTATGAGTAAGACAATATATATTTAAGATACATTATTGGGAAACCCTACAAGGTGATCTTGTGTTTTGCAAAATTTTATATGGTGAATTATTTTCCCCATGGTGACATTGAGTTTTTGCTTAACAATATTCTGTGACCTTGTATAGCATACTCTGTTAAAATTCCATTGACTAATCAACTTTTTTTCTAAATCATCCCTTCATCTCCATAACCAACAACCACCACCATCCTTCATGACTATCGACCACCCTTTTCCTCCATGACCATCGACAACTGCCCCCTTCCACCATGACAAGTTACTACCACCCCTTTCTTGCATGAACATTCACCACACTGGCCAGCCTCCATGACACCCACCCAGACCATCCTCCCTAGAAAAACTGGCAATCGGTAACCAAAACAGCTACTCCCTCCACCCCTTCAGATTTACTATTCTGGTTGTACAAACATTCACAAAAGTCATACTGAATAAGAGAAAAGCCTCAAAGGCCACTGGCAATAGATGGAACGGATGTAATAAAACAGCCCAGTTCCATTAGCGAGTATTAACAATAAATTAAGCAAAGTAAAAACAAAGCTGATTTAATAAAATAGTAATATATACCACAGATATCAGAAAAACTAATTTTCTTTCTTCATGAAATTATCATCTTCAATGCATAAAATAATAAAGCTCAAGACACTAACACTTTGTTTGGATAGGAAGAAATGAAAGGAAAAGAAGAGAAGAGAAATGGAGGGGGGCAAATTCTCTTGTTTGGGTAAAAGATTGGGGGAAGGAAGGGCAAGGAGAGGGAGGGATCTATTTTCCCTCTCTCTTTAATAAGCATAATCTCTCCAAAATTGATGAGATTTGGAGGGGAAATGGAGCTCACCTCTCCCCTCCCTTTCTTTTCCCTTCCCTTCCTCCATTTTCCCTCCCCTTCTTTTCCTTCCTTCTTTGCTATCCAAAAAAAGCGTAAGGCTATAGGGATCCAACTACACCTAAGTGCTCCTAGAGTGCACCTCATAGAAGTGAGGAACGCTTAACAAAATTACAGATGGGCTTGAAAAACTATAATATACTCAATATATGCGTTAAAGAAATTCCTACAGCTTCAGTAACATAACTATTCTCAAAGTCATAATAAATGAGCAATCTTCATTTTTCTTGCCCATAGGAAGCTCCATACACATGCCATAATAAGAGCAACACCAAAAGCACTTTTAACATTTTAATAATTAATTTTTTATTTCTTCAGACAAAATTCAGTGTCTTCAGGTTGTAAAAACTTTTCCATATACTCCGTAATAAACATTGAATGAGCAAATATTACCTTGTCCACTTTGTAAGATTTCTTTAGTTCCTGTCATTAGATGGGCCAAATATTTGGAACGTACACTATCAGAGAAAACTGAGCGCCTTACAGAAGCCAAACGTACTAAGCATTCGAGAGCCTGAGAACATAAGAAAGAATATTTAAAAACAGGTCAACAAATTGAGACTTAAGAGACACCTATGACTTATAATAATCAAACAGCATAGAGAGAAGGGAGAAAACTATGTAAAATGAAGACAGAAATATAAACCTGTCTTATTATTCATCATCAAATAAAGTGATATATATGTTCAAAGATAACTACCAAAATGTAGACAAGAATATAAAACTGTCTTATTATTAATCATCAAATAAAGTGAGATATATGTTCAAAGATAACTACCAAAATAATAATGAACAGACACAAACACTCCCACTTGGATGTTCATTATCTAAAACAATACATTATCAACTAATGCGCATGAAATGCTAATTTACAGTAATTAAGAAAAGACAATTCCAATTTTCAATGTGACCATTGGTATGGACTATGGAGTCCCTTTATATACCAATTGCAATACGCCAATACCATTATGCTTTGGCGACCAACAAAGGCGTCACAGCGTAATCTCTATGTAACTGTGCTCTCAATGAAGTACATCATCAGTTCAAAATGACCATAGTCAACTAGAGAGTAAAAAACATCCAATGAGCTACTGTAATATATAACAATAACTACTGAAGCCTACAGGGTGATGTTACAGAGCGTAACAGTACATGAAAAATTAGAAAACAAAAATGCTATGTTACTAAGACTTTCATACTCATGTTGGACATAGATACTTATCTATGTGTTAAATTTGAACTCAATTTAATGGTCTAAAATGAGGTTTCATTAATACCCATGTCACAGTGTCACAAGAAGTTGACACAGGTACATGAGGATTTAAGGTGATAAGAGTTTGAATAAAGAGTTAGAGTAACATAGGTTAAAAGATACGGAGCCAAAGAGTTCAACAACCAACTTTCTACAGAAAAGTTCAACAGCAAAATAAAAATTGAAATGATAAATGTATCATAAACCTCCTTTGAAATTGGGGGCTGTGTGATAGCGTAGTAGTCAAAAAATATTTTAAGTGTTGAAGGATCTTCGAGAATAGGCTTCCAAGAAGATGGAACCTGCAATGAGATCATCATTCAAAGTGAAAAAAAAAAAAGAAAAAGAAAAACATGACGGACATTGTCTTTGTTCAAGCATCAAACCAGTATTATAACAAGATTTTAAACAAAAGGGAATTCTGACCTGGACAGCACCAAACTCTTCAGAGCTCTCATCAACAGTTGTGCCAACAAAGTCAAAAGATAAACATTTCAGCGCAAGTGAAAGTGCCAGCTCTTGCAACTTGCTTGTCGCTACATGAAGTTTTATTAGAAATCATTGTGGTGAGAGAAAATTATGAAATCAGCAATAATAACATTGAGTTGTACTAATATTGAAGACGAAATTTCTACAATGAGAGGACTATTTGAAAAAGAAAACAAGAAAATAAAGAAATATGACTAGATGATAAGACATATTACAATCACTAGCAAGTTGCTGTAAGGATGTTAGGGAAATTTGGAAAATTTGAAAAAGTGATTGATCCCTGAAGGAGCATGCTACCCTCCGATGATGAGTTGCTGGTAACCCTGAATTAGGCTACAAATCAAAAGAAATGAACATCAATGTAATCAGGTAAAAGTTAGCCAAAAAAATTAAAGTAAAATAAAAAGACTGATTTAATGCAAAATGTAACGAGCATACAATTAGCAACAATTGATTTTATATATTGCACATAGAAGACAACATTTAATGACAGTTAGAATTATTAGCCATGCTTTCAAGATTCAACTATAATGCCCAACTGCTCAAACAAAATCCACTAATAAGGGCAAGTAATATGCACAAGTCACATAAATCTTATGTAGCTTTAGGACAATCTTAACAAACTTCATTGCTTCAGATAAACAGTGGGAAAACTTTTAAATTTGCTAAAGTATACACCATCACCACCACAAAGATGTAGATTCCACCTATAGGTAGGGACTAGGAATGTCCAAATGTAAGCAGCCTTAACCTAGGCAATGCAATACTTTCTATGGAACCCCGTAGAAAACATTTTTTTAGTACAACCAAAGATATTTAATATGTGTGAAATTCAATGTCGGTCCAGCCGTCTAGGGCAATGGAGGGCTGCGGGATACAACCAAACTAAGTCACATTCAGAAGGATGAGAACATACCGAACAAAGCAGAGTACATAGAGTGCCATTTCAGTATTATAATTAGAGTAGTCAAACAAGGTTGTAGAAACATTAGATGGTTAGGAGTTGCTAAGACTACATCTGAGTGAGTTAATTATTTTAGGTTGGTTTTACAAAGTGATGAAGACATTGACCAAGATTTAAATTACATGATTACATGTATGTGGCTCAAACGGAGAGTTGATACATTGTGCAACAACTGTGTACCTTAAAGGTTTAAAAATACTTCACAAGATTCTATCATTCCGACGTTTTATAAAAATTAGAATGTCGGGCATTTACGAATTATCATACTATAAATTTGGGAATGGTAAAGATTTGTCGACACATAAAAATAGTATAGTGTGAAGAGGAATGGTAAAAATGGTCAATTCATAAAAAAAAGGTCAAATTTAAGAATTCTAAAGAATGTACCAATGCGAACAACAAACCTGATTTATCTCAGAAACAAGCTGGTTTAATATCTTCAACCCAATAGCATAGTGATGCGGTGTTGCCTGATATGTTTACACAAAGGAGAATAAGGATTCATTCACAAAAATAACATGCTAAAATTTTAATCAACTTCTTCAAATAAGAGGTTATAAGAATTTGCAAGTTCTGTAGCATCTCCATTCTCCAATCAAAGTATAATGCTCAAAGATCAATTTTAAGGTACTATTAGTTAGATAGTATAACAATGATGATACTTTGCTCCATCCACAGCAAAACTACTACCCCTAAAGGGTTTGGCCATAAATAGACACTACTGCAGTATATCACCAACAGATCAGACATAACAAAAGAACATTGGGAAACCACATTTGAAGTTCAAAATATATCTCTAGTGTGTTGCTCCTGTTGAGCTTCAATCCAACTAAATTTGTCCATGCGCAACATATATGAGTTGCTAAATAACAAATTTTGCTAGTGTAATTTGTTTGAGTGTTTCAGAGCTTTCAGTTATTAACCTTGCTACAATGTTTACCAAAAGAATTATTAAATCAGAAGTCACAAGACAAATTTAAAGTTATTTGCTAAATAGAATATTGTCAAATCTTCTATAGAGGCTCAGCTATGTCCTTATGTACCTAAGAAATCGGCAAATTTACTGTGATAGGTTACCTTACTCAAGGTGGACTGTAAAACAAATATATTAATAATATTAGTGATAAAGATAATAAAATAAAATTTCTCAAAATCAAGCAGTTATGTCCTTTGGTTTATAAAGGGCGTTGTTTTGCACAAATTCGGAGATACTTACTCTGTCAACTAATAAGTTTGTATGAGCACAAAAAGATACAGCCTGCTTATGGACCTCTTTTATCAATAAATTGACAGCAAAATCAAAGATTGGAAATTTGTTGAATACAGAATTGTAGCTCAGTAAAATAGCGACTACTAATACTTGTATGAATCCCATCAAGGACAAGGTAAAGAAGTAATGAACTCAGGTTGTACATGTACATAGTCAAACCTATAACTAGTTGAGCAGCTACAGTGCTATGTACGGTCTCTGAACAGGAAAAATAAATAACTAATAGAAAGAAAGCAGTCTAATAATAAAAAAGATATTGTAGAAGAGAGGTTTAAAACCTAAAAATCATAATATGAAGTAAAAGAAAGAATGATGAGGACTATAACTTATGGCCAGTCTAAATAAAGAAAATACAAAGTATAATTTGATGACAGATTACAGCAACAATTATCTACTACTTGTATGTGACAATGGATAGCAATCTGTTGTCATCTCTTCTTCTGAAGACCATTTCCTTTTTTTTTTTTCTTTTTTTTTTTTTTTTTTTTTTGTTATTGTTTTTTTGAACAGGAAAGACCATTTGCTTGAAGCTGCTATGTTAGTGTGAAAACAATAGTTTATGTGAAGTGCTTGCTAACTGGAACAAGGTTTAAAGACAGCTAAAAGGAAGCATCAGGACTTATCTACACCTGCTCTTGAGTACTGTGTCAACCTTACAAATGAAATCAACGAGTATATTTACAACAATAAGCACCTGGCTAAGAAAGTTCATGGACTCTTTAACCACGTCCCTGAATCTATCATCATCAAACCAACCAAACTTTGTGAGCCGGCACAGTAGTTGAATGAGAGACTGTATCACAAAGTGCTGTAATTCCGGCCCTCTTGTAGCCAAATAGTTTATCAAGTAATTCCCTTGCACACAAATAAAAAAAATAAACAAAGAGATCAGACAAGAACAAAAAGGTGAACTCAGAACTGAGATTAGTCTCATGCCAGTATTAGCAAGAATTGCAACCGTCCCTGTAGAGTGGATCACCCAGCTTTACGAGGCATTTAGATTATAAATCAACTAATCATTTCAACAACAAATAATATAGATCAATGAACCATTTTTAGAAAATTCGGTACCACTTCATCACCAAATGTATCACTAACGATAACACACACAAGGACTGCAGATAAAAGTATGGAAACCTACTGTTCAGTTAGTGGAATTGATTTTATTAACCCCAAACCAAAGCATAGATAGCCTCCCTCCGCTCACAATACTTTTGCAGCTTAACTGTCATAAATCTTACCATTGCAATTTTGTTTCCATTTAACCTTTAATTAGGAAATGGGAAAACAAGAATCATAATTGCATCACATATACATAACATGTTTGTTGTAGTCCATTTCTCAATACTGAAAAGTTGTGCATCAACGAGGCTTTCAGTTTTGTTTAGTCAATTCTACTATTAAATCCAATTGAGCATTTCATTGTGCATTTACTAGAAATTTGATGCAAATCATGGTGGGGTAAATGTACTTTCTATCGGATTGCATCAATGGTCTGCATTAAGCCCTTTTCTTTTTGCAACGATTCTAGATGGAGAAACTAGAACAATTCAAGATGAGGTGCCATGGTGTATGTTGTTCACGGATGATATCATGTTGGTGGATGAAACTAAGGACGGGGTTAATGCCAAGTTGGAGCAATGGAGGCAAAGGTTGGAATCTAGAGGGTTAAATCTAAGTCGGAGTAAGACTGAATATTTAGTATGTCGAATTGGTACTAAGGGGGACAAGCAATGATGTGGTGAATTTGGATGGAAAGGATTTGACCATAAGTGAATGTTTTAAGTATCTTGGGTCGATCATCCAAAGGAATGGTGACATTAATCAAGACGTGGCCCACATGATTAAGTCGGGGTGGCTTAAATAGAGAGCGGCCACAGGAGTGTTATGTGACCTGAGTATTCCCTTACAGTCGAAGGGAAAATTCTATAGAATTGCCATAAAACCATATTGCTCTATGGTACGGGTTTCTAAGAAGGAGCACATTAAAAAGATGGAGGTTACGGAAATACGCATGTTAAGGAAAATGTGTGGGAACACTCTCAGAAATGACGTTACTCACAAGAAAGTAGGTGTAAACTAAGAGAAAATTGCCTGCGTTGGTTTGGGTATGTAAGACGAAGACCGGAGGGTGCACCGGTTCGAAGAGTGGAAGAGTGGGACTATGGAGGGCTTAAACGAGGGAGAGAGAGAGACTGAAAATGACTTAATTGAAAGGAGTTAGGAAGGAATTGAGGTATATGGGTTTGCATGAGAATGAAGCATTCGATCGTAAGAGATGGAGGAGTAAGATTTATGTCGATGACTACACGGAATAATAAGATTTGGTTCATGTTAGCCGACCACTAATGGGATTAAGGCTTTGATTGATTGATTGATTGAAACAAATAACCACTAATGGGATTAAGGCTTTGATTGATTGATTGATTGATTGAAACAAATAAAGAAGTTTGACATTCACGATTCAAATTTAAACTAAGTTGCTATTTTGCAGCTATATTGCATACACAAACTAAATTTCAATTCAATTAATTCAACATTGTTCCTCATAAGACACTACAGCCTAACGTGCAATATAAATTCTAGAAAAGTCTAAGAAAACAAAAGATAATTATTTTTTAAATTAAATCTATGACAGAATAAAGATCAACGATAACTAAGTATTAACTTTGCCTCAAAAAAAATAATAACTAAGTATTAACTATAACAATTAGCCAAAATAGGATTTAATTTGCATGACATCATCATTGTATTTTCCAAATACGCATCTAACTCCCCTTTTTAAAAAACTTCACCCTCAACAAATACCCACATATGAATTATGACAATATTCTGGAGTTGTACCACCAAAGTATTAAACGAAACAGCATCATCTTCATCCATAGTTTCACATGAATCAAGGAGTAAAAAAAACTTTTGCAAACAATTAGTGCATTGCGTCAAAAGTTTAACATTGGCTGGGAATTCGTTACTTAATAGCAGCGGAAATTGTACAACAAAATTCTAACATTTTTTAATCCAACACAAAACAAATCATTGAAAAATTCAAGGTAAAAATCCAGATATAGTCAAAACAACCCAACTGCGCAAAACTAATGCAAAACCGGATATCAAATGAGTTCTCTAAAGTTAATCGATCAATGGATCAATTTTGAGAAATAATCTCCCTATATACCATTTGATGAAGATCATGGTGAGGTAAAAAGGATATAATTTAAGAAGTTTGCAGCTATCTCAGCGTACACAAACTAAACTAAGAAGTTGAAAAAGATGTGTCTTCTCAGTCAAACTTCAAATTCAAGTAACTTAACATCATTCCTCATAAATCACTGCAACATAAGGCCTTTTATATATGCAATGTAAATTCCACAAAGTTTCATATGTAGCTAGCCACAGCGTGTGGTTAGTTTACTTCTAGTTGGTCAAGGGTTAATAAATTCTACCATGTTCTGACATAACAAAAGATAACTATTTTTTAAAACCAAAACTATAACAAAGAAAACAATAATAACTCATTATTATCTTTAACAATTACCCAAAAGATAAAAATTAGCAAACTTTGACCTAATTTGCACAACATCGTCATTGTATTTTCTAGATACACATCAAAATAGTTACTAAAGCCGTCTGTATATAGTTACCACCTTATAATTTATGTTACATGGACTCGGGTAACCATGTCCAACATAGGTATTCGACTCTGCTATTTTGGTAAAAATTCCATGATTTTGAATTAAAAGTGAAGTATCCAAGTTTCATGCCTATATCCATCTACAGTCCGACATAAGTACTTAAAGTAAAATGAAAAGTGAGTAACATAGGTCCTAATGCCTCATACTAAAAAGAACCTCTATTAAAAATTAAACCATC
Organism: Chenopodium album; assembly: GCF_948465745.1. Classification (NCBI taxonomy): domain Eukaryota; kingdom Viridiplantae; phylum Streptophyta; class Magnoliopsida; order Caryophyllales; family Amaranthaceae; genus Chenopodium; species Chenopodium album. The sequence continues at coordinate 15,107,744 of NC_137855.1, read as the reverse complement.
TCAACACTATCATACTAAAAAGAGTATGGCACAATCATACTAAAAAGAACCTCTATTAAAAATTAAACCATCTCAACACTATCATAGCACAATCTAAGTCAGGATTCGAATTAAATTGGTATCTAAGATACATTAATCAAAAACAATATACTTATAATCCAAATGTGACTAATAACACACACACATAGCTAAATTTTAAGGGTGATTGGGAATATTAAAAAAAAAAAAAAATTGGCATTCTATATATATAATCACAACCATATACGAAGTAGATCATATATATTGCAAGAAATGTGACACATTATATCGAACAAGTATATGTGACTGTCATTTATAAATAAAGGGAGATTAAAAACAAAGGCCATAGACAGCTGCACATACTGATATCAAGGCGAAGCTGCAATGACAGTGAATGATCTGTAACTTGCTTCAACAAGCTCGAACTCGCGAGCATCAATGCGTACGGTGTCAATGCATTGTCTAGAATGTACTGGCATTGCGGAATATACTCAGAATTCATCGAAAAACATTTCAAAGTATTCTCAGCATGAGCTCTTTCCGCTGAGTCTTGTGAATTGTATAGCCTCTCACATAATGCCTCCAATTGTTGCAAACTTTCCATGATTTTGCACTCAAATCCAACTCCTTTCACAAACAATTAACACCCACTTAATCTCCAAACATTCAAAATCATAACTTTAATCAAATAATATCAAACTTTATCATGAAAATACCCTAATTACTCCTCATTTACTTACTATGCTAAAATTAAATCCACAAAATATAGCCTAAAATTTCAAAAAATAAATAGAATAATCATCGAAAAGCGTGAAGATCGATCGCATACCTTGCAACAAAATTTGGAATTGAAAGTTGAGATCAACGAGTCAAATCGATTGATTGAGTGAATCAGTTTATCTGTGTTTTAGGGATGAAATAAAAAAGAAAGAAAATTTACGTAAAGAGATTGCTGACATTGTTAAAAATGAAAGGAAAAGAGAAAAAGATTGAAGTAGCAGAATCCAAATTTGTGCATCGCTTATAGGGTACGGTTTTGATTGAGAAATGTTTTTGTCTGATTTTTTTTTTCAATGTTTTCTATTTTCTGTTTTCATTTTCGAGTAACATTTCAATTTTGTTTCTCTCTTAAAAAAGGATAAGTAAACTCTTATAAAAATTTGGAAAAATTGCAAATAATAATACAAGCTTTGGAATATTAATGTACAAATCAAGTACTCCCTCCGTCCCCGAAAGAACGACTCATTTGGGTTGATTACGTAGGTATTAAGAAAGTTAAATTAAAAGAAGTAAAAGTATGTTGGAAAGATAAATTTACATGGGGTTTGTAAAAAAATAAAGAGAGAAAGTAATAAAATTATATTTTTTTTTTTTTTTGGTGAGAAAGTGGGCTGAGCCCAGAACAAAACCAACGAAACAAAACAAAACGCAGAAAAAGAAATAAAAAGCGAAAAACTAAAACATCCTACTAGAGCAGAAGCTATACTAAGTAAAGCTAATTCCTACGAGGTCTAGTAGCACCCCCCAAATCCTCCAATAAAACAGCCTCAAGATCCTTCGGGACCGCCGAGAAAAGAGTGATAGGTTGAGACGCTTCCACTCCGAAATTGGCAAGCCAATCCGCAGCCCTATTAGCCTCTCGATAGCAATGTTAGTGACCTCCCACCCCTCGCGAGACATAAGAGCACAACACTTCCTAACGATATGAATAAAAGGAGAGTTGGGAGAGTTATCCTCCACCAACATTCTGACCACCACCTCCGAGTCCACACACACTTGCACTTTTTTATGACCTCCATTCCATGCTATTGCTAACCCACGAAGTACAGCAAGCAGCTCTGCCTTAGTACACGTACAGCTCCCACAATTAATGGCAAAGACTTCAAAAAGCTCACCTCGATGACCACGAATCAACCCCCCACCACTAGCCTTACTTGGATTCCCTTTAGCCGCCCCATCAGTATTTAACATAACCTATCCTTCCCTTGGGGCAACCCACTTCACTAGCAATTCCTCCCTCTTTCTCTTAGCTGGAGCATGAATTCGCAAATGTCTATCCCACGCCTTGCGCACAACAGCCAAACGAGCATAAATAAACGCTACTTGGTCAATTGGAATATTAACATTATTACCTTCAAAAACCTTGCATTACGCCACTTCCAAAGCCACCAAATTGTAATTGCAAACATAAGAGGCCATCCTTCATCACCTTTGTGCAACTTTATGTCCATATTCTTCGTGACCCAAGCAACAAAATCTAGCCCCAAGCGAACACCATCACTTACACCAAGTTTACGCCACACCACAACAGCTGCTGGGCAATGTCGAAGGATGTGATCCGTGGTCTCTTCTCCAGCCCCACAGACCTGACATCTAGGGTCATCAATAAGGTCACGAATGAACCTATTTTTATTGGTCATAAGGCGGTCTTGTACAGCCAGCCAAACAAACATACGAACCCTTTAGGGGGCTTTACTCTTCCAAATTAAATCCCATTGCTGACCAACTTCTAACTCTCCCTCTCCTCGAATTATAACTAGAGCCGATTGAATAGTGAAGCCACCACTTGGGGACTCATTCCAATACACAGCATCAACATCCTCTTCAATTGAACTTAGCTCAAATGAAGCTATGGCCTGAAGTTCATTAGCTGACAAAAACGATGAGAAGAGCTCCTATTTCAAGCCCACATTCGGATCCCAGAACTCACCCACAGTAGCATCTTGTAAATCAATGGGAGGAGGTGGGTTAGCAAGATCGATCAAAGGTTCACTCGTGGCCCATCTATGATGCCAGAAAAATGTTTGAGCCCCATTACCAACAGCCATATTTATCCCCTTTCGAACCACATCTATACTACTCATTATTCCCCTCCAAGCATTCGATGCATTTTGCTTGGACTTAAACATATCAATATCACACCGATTATTGCAATACTTACTTCGAAGAACCCTAGACCATAGGGCATTCGGTTCGGCCAATACTCTCCAACCTAGCTTAGCCAAGAATGCTGAATTCGCTTGCCTCATTGATCGAATCCCCAAACCCCCATGGTCTTTAGGCTTGTTAATAGTGCTCCACGCAACTGTATGCACCTTCCGTTGACCTTCCGACTCACCCCACAAAAATTTTCTAGACCTTCTATCAATATCATCGCAAGTAGACCTTGGTAACAAAGTCGTTTGCATCGCATAGAAAGGAATCGAGCTTAGGGAAGCTTGAGTTAGTGTAGCTCTTCCAGCCATAGACATCGATTTCGTCTTCCAACCCGCAATTTTACCATTAATTCGATCCACAAGGTATTGGTACTCCTTCTTCGAGGTCCTCCCATTAATAGTAGGAACTCCAAGATACTTACCAAAATCATCCGTAGCTTCCATACCCAATGTATTGCAGATTGCATCACGAAAATCATAATTTGTATTACTAGAAAAATACACTCTTGACTTGTCCACGCTTACTTTGCTGCCAGAGGCTTCACAAAACTTATCCAAGCAAGTCTTCATGAGAGTCGCTTGTACTACCGAAGCTTCACAAAAAAGAATAAGGTCATCCGCGAATGCCAAATTGGAGATAGAAGGACCATCCCGACTCGCTCTCACTAGTTTCCAACACTTAAATTGGACCTCGCGTTCAATAAGATGGGCAAGCCTCTCCATACATATAACATATATATATATGGAGAGAGAGGATCTCCTTGCCGTATGCCCCTACTTGGGCAAAAATATGGCATAGGTTCCCCATTCCATAAAATACTCAATTTTGCCGAAGTAATACAATGCATAATCACATCCACCATAGCTTGAGGGAGTCTTAATTCAAGAAGAGATTCCCTTATAAAGCTCCATCTCAATCTATCGTATGCCTTTTCAAAATTAATTTTGACCGCCATATAACCCACTCTTCCTTGCTTGTATCTCATTGTATGGAGCATCTCTTGGACAATAATAATATTATCCGTAATTTGTCTCTTAGGCACGAAACTACATTGAGTAGGGGATATAAGGGAAGGCAACAAGCTCTTCAAACGATTCACAATGACCTTGGTGACTAGCTTGTACACTATGTTGCAAAGTCCTATAGGCCGGAATTGCTTAGCTTTTTGGGGCACATCAACCTTCGGTATCAAGACTAAAAATGCATCATTTAGTCCATCAGGGAACTCTCTACCCTCGAGCACATTCTTCACCAACTCAAGAACATTCGGTTTCACTAAATTCCAGTAGCGTTGAAAGAAGACCGGTTGGAAACCATCCGGTCCCGGAGCTTTAAACGGTTTCATACTCTTCAATGCTTTAAAAATTTCGCACTCTTCAATCGGTCTATTCACCTTCTCCCAGTCACTCGCCTCAATCCTTGGGAAAAAATCTGGAATTATATTATCCTGATGATATCCTACCCTTTCCTCCACGAATATGCTCTGCCAAAAATCAAGAACAAGTTGCTGGACTTGTTCAGCTTCCATAACCCATGTACCTTCGTCATTTTGCAAGGTTTCAATACGATTTCTTTTTCTTCTTAGCATAGTAGACAAGTGAAAAAATCGCGTATTCCTATCACCATACACAATTTTCTCCTCACGAGATTTCTGAAACCAAAGCATTTCTTCTTGATCTAAAATAACATCCATCTCCTCTCTCAACTCGCACTCCAACTAAATCAGATGTGGCTGTCTGCCTTGCGCTAGCAATTTCTGAATTCCTTCCAAACGAGCCCACAACTCAGCCTTCTTACGAAAAATATTGCGGAATTCTTCTTTATTCCAACATTCAAGCTTCAAAGCAAATTCCTTCAAATAAGGAACAATCGGAGCAGATTTGTTCCACGAAGAGTTAACAAACTCCTCGAACTTGTCATGATGCATCCATGCCGCTTGAAATCTAAAGGGTCTATTAACCATCGAAATTGGAGCAAATCCATTAGTACTAATTAAAATAGGACAGTGATCCGATTTGATCTTAGGGAGGTTACGAACCGCCCCTTCCTCAAATAATAATCTCCATTTTTCATTTGCTAGCCCTCTATCAAGCCTTGCCGACTTAAAAGTATCTGGGGTTAATCCCCGAAACCACGTATGCTCAGGTCCTGTACACCCCAGATCAATTAAACCATTGTTCTCCACCCAATTCGAGAACTCAAGGCATCGTCGTTGCATCTCCGAGTTGTTTGTACCAATTCTTTCATCCAAAGACATGGTCTCATTAAAATCACCACCAAGTAACCAAGGACCATTATAATTCTATCGGATATTTTCAAGCTCTCTCCATAAATCTCTACGCAAGCTACTGTCTGGACTCGCATATATTGCGGAAAATAGCCAAGGAGAATCACCAACTTTCTCTATCAATACCGTCATATGTTGTGTGCTCTCGTCATACGCAGTCACACTAACTTGCTCCCTCCTCCAGAAAAGCAAAATACCACCACTAAAACCTTGAGCCTCCACTCTTCTTTGTCCCGAAAAACCAATCCGAGCACAAATATTATCCGCTTGCTCACCACTCAAGTGAGTCTCAACAAGCGCTAGAACCATAGGATCATTTATACGCACCAATTCACGAATCGAATTGAGTTTATTCCCAGCCCCTTGAACATTCCACACTAAAATTTTTAACGACATATTAAAATTGGGAAAATTCGGGTACCTATCATAAATCTCCAAAGGGACATTAGGCATGATGCTTAGAGAAGCATCCCTCAACGCTCTCATCGGACCATCCGTCTCGAACGGGATTCGAAACCACGCCATCATCTCTGCCAGGTTAAACTGAGGAGGCAAAAACGTGTTCACTTCCATCTGCATCTTGTCCGCCAGAGGATGAGCACACACCAGCCCTTCCGTCTGGTGATCGATAAACATCTCGTATTCCCTGGGAATTCGAGTGACAAGAGTAATCGGAATTTGATATGGAATCATCACTACCTCCACTCACACACCCCTTCTCACCTCGAAGCACAGAAGGTGTCGAAGTGGCAACCTCAATTGAATTTTCTTTACCACTAACTGATTGACGATTTGTGCTCAAACTCGGATTTGATGTATGATCACCAGGTTCCAAATTGTTCACAAAATTATTGACTTGGAGAGGGGTTTTATTTTTCCTCGATATTAAATCTTGGTTAAAAGATTTATTTCCCTTATCTTTTTTTCCAAAACTATCTTTATTCTGTTTCCCAATAACCGACTCAATCTTTTTGCTTGCCACCTCAAAGGAACTACCTAAATTCACAACAGAATGTTCTTCCATATCCTCACTTCCCATATTTCCATCAATCTGCCCTTGGATAAAAATATCTTGTCCTTTATTCTTTCCTAAAATTTCATCCTCCCCTAAGTTAATAACACTTTTTTCCATCATAGAATCACTTCCTTCAAAATTCTCAACTGCTTGCACAAAAGTGTTATTCCTTTCCATATTTATGTCTTCAACTTCCATCTCGTCTCCTTGGTTCAAAACATTGAACCTCGATCCTTGAGCCTTGGTCAATACCTTCGGAGCACCTTGTTCTACATTACTACTACCTTTCAATTTAGGCTGGACATAATCACCTTCTCCTCTTGTAGCGATATGCTTGGGAGGCTTAGGACCATTACTCTGCTTCTTCCCCTGTTCTACTTTACCCTTAGGATTGCCCTTCCTTTGAGGTCTCTGAACTAACATCCACGCACCAAACTTCCCCTGCTCTTCAGGTCGATCCTGCACCTTCGACACCTCCCTGCCCACAGCACGGTTTTCCCCATGATTTCCATTCTCAACCTCAACCCTCTCTTGTCGAAAAAGGTTGCACCCATCCTCTTTGTGTCCCAAATGACCACACTTAAAGCATATCTGCCTTAATCCTTCGTACTGGACCTTCCAAATCCTCCCATTCAGTTTAAACCTTGAAAGCAAAGGTTTTGACAAATCTACTTCAATACAAAATCTAATGTATTGGCCTCGATCCCTTGACTCGGTATTTCGATCAATCTTGACAACCTTTCCAATCTTCGATCCAATTTGGACGAGAAATTGTTTGTCGAAATACTCTACAGAGAGTTGGGGGATGCGAACCCACGCATTCAATTTCTTAATCGGAGCCTCATCCGCAACAAAATTTGGTTCCCACTTCCTAATAGTCAGGTAGCTGTCACCAATTAGCCAAGGTCCCTGAGTTAAGACCCACTCATGATCCTCCATATTATTGAATCGAACTACATAGTAGTCATGACCCACATCAGTTAATGCGATATCGCCTTTCAATTGCCATTTCAACCTTAAACGCTTGACCAGAACAACATAGCTCATCCTTTTATCGAACAATTTTATAATTAGGGCGTTTCTCCATGGCGTTCTCAGCCGCCTTTTCTCCTCCTTAGTCAAAAGAATCGTTGGACAACTCTCATCATCCGAATCACAGTCCAAAGGAATGTCATCATCAGATACATCATCCTCCTCAACATCCTCGACATTCACCACATCTCGCAGGCTTTTGTTTCCACCAGTCGCCGCTCGAATATACGAGACAGGGGGGTTATTAGCCCTAAACTGGGTTGCCTCAGCCGTTTTAGCCACATAGGACCCCATTTCAATATCATTCGAATTGTCCATAGGCGACATCTCCGCCGAATTTCGTTTAATTTTCTTGTTTGACCGCCGAAGCAAGTCATTTTCTTCAGGGGAAAGGCCAGTCGCCCTTCGCTCTCGCTCTCTCTCACTCTCAATTACCATATTTTTATATAAGTAATAAAATTATATGGAAAATCAAATTCTTATATAGGAAAGCTAACTGTTGCAAATTGGTGGGTGTTTTAATGCAAATGAGTCATTCTTTTTGGGACTAAAATTAGGCCAAATGGGTCGTTCTTTCAAGGACGGAGGGAGTATAAGTTTTGGCTCAAACTTTTTAAATAATACAACTTTTGGATTGTACATTAATATTACAACCTTTGAGAGGTATTCATTTTAAACAGGCAAAAACTGGTTGGTAATTTGACACGTGTCATCGTTTTATTGGTTTTGTCAATTTAATTTGATTTTTTAAAATTTATTTAATGTTTAATAATTTTTAAAAGAAATAAATAATAAAAATTACTTTTATTTTTATTTTTATTTTTATTATTATTATTATTATTATTATTATATATCAAAAATAGATAAATTTATACAACCTACAAAAAATTAGTGGATAGCCGAGATACAATCTGGGCCCCACTCCTCTAGTTATAGAAAAACCTATCCTAGTTATATATGAGCAGCAACACGAGCCCCAATGTCCTGAGCCGTCGAAAATTTCTGAACTCGCTTCAACAACGCAACAACCTCCTTGTATAATCCCCCAAGTGAAGAAAATGAGAAGAGAAGAATCCATATCCAATTGTTCGACAACTAGATTCATACTTAACCCGCTTTCAATGAGTCACATCAATCACAACTTGTGCAGGTACAAAGTCTGAAAGCCCAGACCGTTTCGAAGGAGAAAACCCTGTCAAATCAACTCAGACATCACGACCACAATCCCAGGAATAAAGTAATACATCAGCAGGTCTAAGGGCCCCCGTCGTTCCTTCCGGACATGCCAAAGTCAACCTCCTTTCTAGCTGAAATCCTAGATCGATAACAAACTGTAGGAGTTTATAGGTACTACGCAGCGGAAATAACATATATGAATCATATTCAATAGAGTACCTAATCCAAGGATCGCATGCATAACACACAAGACACATAATCATACCTTTGAAGCATGAATTCCACGAAGCTATTCGACAGGCAAATCAGGGAGAGAATAGAGCCCCAAGTGTTTCTCCTCTACTTAGTCCACGAGATTCGAACGAGCCGTCCACCAATACTAGATTGGTCGAGTGATTGAGGAAAACCGCGATCACCACCTTTTCGGACAACCGACCACCGCACGAACCACCACCACCACGAGACACCACCGGCGCCTAGGAGGAGGAGAGAGCCGTGAGAGAGGGAGTATGAGAGGGGTTTGGTTTCGTGTTTGCTAATTAGGGTTTGATCTAAATGATCAGTCAATTCCTTACTTGCAAACCTAGGCACCTAGTCTATTTATAATCTCATTATAATTAGACTAGGGCACGAAGCCCAATAGCCTCTCATATGGCCGGCCACCTAGAGTGATGAGGCCCATGATGGGCCTCGTCCTCTAATGCTCGATCTAGCCCCTATGTGTGACCTTATAGGATCCGTCCAATTGGGCTTTGCCCTATTTTACTAGTCTAAAGATCGTAAGTACCTCTAGCTATGGCAAAACGACGACCCAAATGTCCGGACTTAATTATCTCCATAATTTGATCCAATTATATATCTAGTAATTGCACACGACGAAGACATAACTCCTTCAATCTCCCACTTGTCTGAGATAAGGGTGCAATATTCAAATTCCTTAAGTCAATGTATATGTCGATTTGATAATATGATTGCATCACATGTCGAGATCATATTAATCTACAAATTGTTTCTTGAAATCTGAGTTAGAATTACAAAACCAAATGATTACTGAGTAATGCATTTGAACGCGGCCACGTATTTTCTGAATTCTCCCTCTTCAAGCGGCCATGACACATTTCCTAATTTAATAGGTAGACTCAATCCAATCTTATGGCAACCAAAGCTCCCACTCAACTCATGAAGTAACCGGGAAACATCCTTTATAATCTCCAGTTACGGCCAGACGTTTGAATGTACCACAGTTAAAACAATCATTGAATGAGATCAATGTTCCACTCATGTCAAAGGAATCCACTAATATATCCGGAAGCTCTATACTTGAACTTCAAAGTAGGTCAATAGTTCGATCATGCATCATTCATGCATATCCAAGTGATTGACCGAGCATCACTATGCCCCTATAGCCCATGAAACTGCGCTATCCAGTCAATCTTACATGCTAGTCCATTTATTGAAATCATTTATGCCCACTTTAATGATTTCGAACTAGGAACTTAAATAATATATGAATTTTGTTCACCTGTGGGGTTTCATTCAAAAGGTCATCAACCTAGTGAGCCCATCAATTCATAATTATTTTGGACATTTTATTTAATTTCAAACCATAATTAAATAAGAGAAATAATAATTTCTGTTTTAAACATAATTCTGCAAATTGATGTATTTTCTTATGTAATATGTTTTCACAAACATACACAACTTAAATTTACATAATTTGCTTCAATCCAGGACTTTAATATGACTTTCATACCTTAGTCTAAGGAAGGGGTTTAGTGATTTCTCACTCATAATAAAACTTTGCAGAACGTGACCTTCCGCTGGTCAATGATCTCATAACTGAGGCGATATCTCATATTCATTTGTTTGGATTTGTGATGTGACCCTGGCTCCTTTGTTCTTGGGCAAAGGTGACCCTTTAGTCATATTACATACATTTTAATCCAAACTTCCTCTAAAACTATCCGACTATAGCTTAATACACATATTCTGACATTGAGCATGCAATAGTGCTTTGCTTTGAACTCTTCAAGCTCACTGTACTTCTCCATACTGACAAAATTGTGCATCTAGATCAAGATCTAGAGTCATCTTGTCTGTTTGGAAAAACTTGCATTCGTAAAACCTTTTTGACAAACTTGTTTACCTTTAACACCATAAACTAGAAAAATTTATTTAGTGCTTCTCAAGTACTCAAGGATTTGTTCTTGGTAACCTTCCGTATGCTTATTCTGTATTTGCTTGAAACTTGCTACACATGCACAAGTCATATGTAACAACTTGCTTTGTACATTTCATGGCACATGTAATGGACCTTTTACAGAAGCATTAGGTACACTACCTTTACAACCCAACTCTACTAGCTTTTAAAGGCATAGAGTTTTACTGAGTGTAAAACCATGAGGCATGGAAAAATCCTCTCTTAGAGTCTTGCATCTTGAACTTGTCAAGAATCTTATCAACATAAGTCTCTTGATTAGGTCCAGTCATCCTTCAAGATTCACTTTGTGGATTTTGATTCCAATATGTAATCAAAATCTCCTAAGTCTCCCATATAGAAACAATCTTTCTAACCATTTCTTGACTCATTCAAGCATTGATATATCATTTCATATGAAATGTATGTTAACTACATACTAGACTAAGAAGACCAATTGCTCCCACTAAAATTCTTGTCTCTACAAGATTCCTTTTCATTCTTCCAAGGTAATCAAACTGTTTGATTTCCTAATGAATATTTCAACTCCTTAATGCTTACTTCAATCCATAAATGAATTTCTGAAGTTTGCAAAGCTTTCTAGGAATTTCTGGAATTCAAAAAACTTAGGTTGTATCATATACATCTCATCCATCAAGAACATTTCATGAAGGTGATTTTGATTTCCAAAACTAGAAATAATCCGAATAGGCTTACATAACTAATAGGTTTGACCCCATTTGCAAGACTATCATGGACTAGCACATCTTTACAGACATGGAGTCCATTATGGATTTCTTGGCTTTAAGCCATTTCCTGAGTTGGCACTTGTCCAAAGCTTGCCTTGTAGGTATGGATTCCAACCATTCCAATAGGAAAATTTTAGAATCCACATTTTACTAGAATTCCAACAAACTGTTTGTTTTAATCCTAAGTAACCTACGATAGGTATGAGCGACAATAGAATTATTCTCTTCAACTCTTTGAAGCCTTTCATTCTAGTAGGACGATAGAAGTCTCGCTATTTGAATTAGCTTGCTTCGACACATGTTTTATCAAATTAGCTGATTTCATGCGCATTCGTCTCTGATGTAGTGTTATCTACATCCCTTTGTTGCTCGTCTCGAATCTTATCGAGATCTAACTTTACTCCCACTTGGCTTTGTAGGAAGACATTTCTTTCTATAAAGACACTATCACGAGCAACAAACATTTTGTATTTACGCGATTGTAGGAATAATACCTCTGATTTAGGGTTTATTATGTCATCTTTGTAAACATTTTACATAAATTTCATACTCCATCAATCTTGTTTAGAAAAGATTACTTTGGAACATTTCCATCCTTTCTACTGCTTTGGTTAAGTTTCGTTTAGTATATTTGCAATTGTTGTTGTTCTAATGCATATCCTCAAAACGATATTTGTAAATCATTAAATCTTGGATCGAACCATGGCAAGCAAAGTTTGATGCCTACTTTATACATACATTTTAATTGTAATGTTCTTGGATTGTGAACAAATTCAACAATTCCTTTAGATGATCATTTGTTTTGAGTTAAATATTTATTACAACAATCATATTGTGGTGCTAAATTGTTTATCTCAAACTTGATTTTACATTTCATTTTGGAATTTTGATCATTTCAATGATTCCAACTTTTATTTCATTAAGTAATTATCGACATATTTACTTAAATCGTTAATAAAATCAATGAAAAAGTTAAATCTCTTGCTAATTTTGAAATTATGGTACACTCACATCATATGTTTGTGTTCCAAAAGGTCATTTTAGCTATTTTACCCTTTCAACTAAAAGGTGACTCGGTCATTTTATCAAGCATGACTTCTAACTCTCAAGTGATTCATAATCATATAAGAGTAAGAGTCCATCCATAACTTTGGATGTGCAAATGGTTTATGTGACCTAACTTTACTTTGTTATAAGTAAGTTTGCTTTGAATCATCTAAATTTACTTTTGTGATCTACTTATATCAATGTCATAAATAAAATTAACTCATATCTAGCAAAATGAAAACAATTTATTACCTTGGTCATGGATCAATATTTGTCCAAGCCAAGTAAAAACAAATCAGTATTCAAAACAAGAAAACCGAAATATTGTCTCATCAAAAACTGGAAATAGTTCTAAATGTCATGATAAACTAATCAGAAAATAAAACTATGAAGCTATCTCTGGCCACTCAAATACTTCTAGTGCACCTTCAAGCTCCATCTCCATGCTAGCTTCACTTGTTTGCAGTTCCTGCGCAACATCATAATGTCAAGCTCTGCAACTTGGTATCACATACCTTAGTGAAAGTTAAAATGTTTATAACATAATACCTGAGGTTGATGCTCCATTCTTCCTCTTGAGGAAATCAAGGTATTTCTGGCAATTGCGTTTCTAATGCCCCTTCTTCTTGCAGTAAAAGCATTCACTCTCACTTGCAGCTTTGGGTTTTGGATTCGCCTTAGGCTTTTCAGGAGCCTTGGCAACTTGCTTGCCCTTGCTCTTGGCGCTAGCCTTTTGCCCCTTCTTCTTGAACCCCTTTCCCTTTTGAATCATAAGAACTTCCTTCTTAGGTTCCTTAGGGATTTGTTTCTCAGCACTAACCAACATTGCATGCAATTGATTCATAGTCTTTGCATTCGCAGTCATGTTAAAGTTCATGATAAACTGGTTTAAACTTTCTGGAAGTGATTGGAGAATGATGTCTGTTGCCAAATCATCACTAATTGGGTACCCCAGTTTCTCCATACTTTGAATTAGGCCGATCATTTTGAAAACATGATCATGAACTGTGGCACCCTTCTCCATCCTACAATCCAGAATCTCACGATGAAGCTCATACCTTTCAACTCTAGCTTGTTTCTTAAACAAAGCTTTGAGCTCTTCCATGATTGAGTAGGCATCCTGGTCCTCAAAACGCTTTTGAAGACTAGGTTCCATGGTAGCAATCATTAAGCAAGTGATAGGCATAGCTCTATCATGTGCTTCCTTGTGCTTCTTGATATATATCTGCCGCAGTTGGATTTTCTGGCAGAGGTCCTGGTAATGGGGTATCAATGACATCCTCCTTACCTTCAGATTTCAGAACAAGCCTTAGCATTCTTTCCCAGTTGGAAAAGTTTTCCCTTGTCAACCTATCCTTCTCAAGGAATGGTCGCAAATTGTAAACGTTGTTGTCATTGTTATTACGGCTACCCATCTATGTCAAAATAAGGCAAAGTTTAAAATTATGTTTAATTAAAATTAAAAGTACCATAAAAGGCATTTATTTGGTAACTTTAAAACACTTTATTCAATAATTAAATGATCCCAATTGAGTTTTAAGTGATTCCAAGATCCTTTATTTGTGCAATAATTAACCAGAGTGAGGCCCTGCAATCAACCATTATATTTTCAAGGTGAGTAAACTCTTTACTGATTACAACTCTTGTAACTCTTGGTTGAATAATTAACCATCGCATGTTTAATTATTACTCTTAGCTTCAAGGTTCTAAACGGTTTAGGTAACCTTGTTGAATATAACCAATTAAAAGTGTAGATATGCGGTCCTACCCCCACTTCCCCAAGATATATTATGATGCTCTGCTGAGGGCTGACCCATCATAAACGATCAAGGTTTTCGTCGGGTTTTTAATTGGAAAAGCTGTATCAATATTACTGGGATCTAGATTCATTATGTTGTGATTATTTAGTGAACTCTAGTGCATCATCAAACAACATAAATGAACCTAAACATGCATAATCTACTAATGCAATAAAATATGACATAGTATGGCCCCTTAGTCCTAACAAAACTAGAAATGAAAAATGCTCCCACTTGAATCATCATGGATCTTCATCCACCTTGCTCCTTTTGGGCCTTCACTTCATGGGCTTCTTTTGGGCTAACACCATTTAAATAACTATTCTATTTACATTAAATAAAAGTTATAAAAATACTCAACGGTACGCAGACCGTATTTAGATTACAAAAATACATCACGATACGCAGATCGTATTTAAGAATCTATGGGCCATACTAGTCTATATATGGCAACATAATATCATATATTAGAAAAGTGCCATATAATAAATCACTCAACATGCTTGTCTAAACTACAACATCGAATGTTCATAATAAAGTCAACGCATTTCCTAAAATATCTTATATTTTAATCATAATTAGATAATATCATATATTATTCATGACGGTTGATAAAATATCATATATTTAATTTAGTCATGAGATAGAATCAAATCATATTTTAATCTAGAAAGATAAATCATATTTAATCTTCCATGATTATCCTAACTAATTTAGGAGATTCTATCCTAATTACTAGTCAATCAAATAATTTTAAAATCAATTACATCCTAATCTAATTTATGGGATAATCACATTATTTAAATCAATTATTATCCTTTTGGAATATGCTCAGAATATCCTCATCAATCTTATCCATAATTAACCACTTTAATTTAGGATAATTATCAAAATAACAAACTAAATATGGATAATATCAAATATAACAACTTTTGAATATTTGATTTTATCTTAAAATAAAAGATTTTATCCAAATAAAACCAACTTTATCTTTTAAACTAAAAGATCAAATTTTGAAAATATTTGAACTTATCCAAAATAAAACCAATTTTATCCCAAAATAATTCGTAATTATCCTGAAATAATTTTCAAAACACAAATTTTTTTTTTTTTGAAAAACCGTGACTGCACGGTTGCTGGCCACCGTGGTTGGCTAGCCGGAGCTAGCCACGGTGGCTGGCCGCTACACAGCAGCCACTGCCGCAAGGCAGCAGCAACCAGCAGCAGAGGCAGCCACGGCAGCAGCGTGCAACGCTTGCACAGCTGCTGCCTTAGCCACCTAGACCGCCGCCCTGCCCTTCCCCTCCCTCTTGGACCGCCACCTGGTCGGCAGCCGCCGTGGCTGCGCCACCCAGCCGCGGTTGCCGACCTTAAATAATAATTTTTTTTGTGTTTTAATTTAATTAAAACAACATTTATCATAATTAAATTAAATCAGTCCATAAGATTAAAATTAAATCATATTCAACTTTAAAAATTAGGGTTCATCATAAAATTAATCCCAATTTAATTATAACTTTTAAAATTAAATCTATGATCATACATAAAACATTTTTATGCATAAATCAACCCAATTAAAATTATGAAACATAAAACAAATCGAATTAAATCAAAATCAAGCACAAAAATCATATTTTAGGGCTATAAATTTCGAAATTATTCGAAAATTAGGGTTTAGGGTGTTCGAAAAATTTCAAACAATTTAGGGCATAATTCGGTCCTCTTCATGGCTATTTGAGCATAATTAAATCGCATTTAATCTATTCCAAAAGTTTAATCACATTAAATATAATAATCGAACCATAATTAAATTAATATCTCTCTCTTAATTGATTATAAAATTAACGTGGACATCAAATAATCGTATTATTATGATCTAGCGCGTTAATGCAAGAGGCTAACTGATACCACTGTAGGAGTTTATAGGTACTACGCAGCGGAAATAACATATATGAATCATATTCAATAGAGTACCTAATCCAAGGATCGCATGCATAACACACAAGACACATAATCATACCTTTGAAGCGTGAATTCCACGAAGCTATTCGACAGGCAAATCAGGGAGAGAATAGAGCCTCAAGTGTTGCTCCTCTACTTAGTCCACGAGATTCGAACGAGCCGTCCACCAATACTAGATTGGTCGAGTGATTGAGGAAAACCGCGATCACCACCTTTTCGGACAACCGACCACCGCAAGAACCACCACCACCACGAGACACCACCGGCGCCTAGGAGGAGGAGAGAGCCGTGAGAGAGGGAGTATGAGAGGGGTTTGGTTTCGTGTTTGCTAATTAGGGTTTGATCTAAATGATCAGTCAATTCCTTACTTGCAAACCTAGGCACCTAGTCTATTTATAATCTCATTATAATTAGACTAGGGCACGAAGCCCAATAGCCTCTCAAAGCCCCATATGGCCGGCCACCTAGAGTGATGAGGCCCATGATGGGCCTCGTCCTCTAATGCTCGATCTAGCCCCTTTGTGTGACCTTATAGGATCCGTCCAATTGGGCTTTGGCCTATTTTACTAGTCCAAAGATCGTAAGTACCTCTAGCTATGGCAAAACGACGACCCAAATGTCCGGACTTAATTATCTCCATAATTTGATCCAATTATATATCTAGTAATTGCACACGACGAAGACATAACTCCTTCACAAACATCAATAAGAGTATCCTGAACCACCACCCTGCCACCACTTCCCACCATACGGCCAGTTGGCCACCATTACCCCCTCCCCTACACACAACTCCCTTCTCCCGGCCAGAACCGACCAACTAGCGTCCAGCTCACCCAAGGTCGACTGACCTACCCCCTGTTACCTGGACCAGTCCGAAACACCCACAAACCGTAGCCAACCTTCTCCTTAACGAACAGCAGCTCCAATTCCACCCCTTACGTACCACCGCAACCAACAAAAACTCCCATAACCTCCCACAAACCGTAGCCAATGAACCGCAACCAACCCTCTCCTTCACGAACAACAGTGTCCAATCCTCGCACCAATAATAAAAGCCACGAATTACCACCAAAAAATTTCAATCAATTCCTCTCTCTAATCAAAATCGATCCAAAAACAATCAAAAGTTTAAAGGAAAAATTGTCAAAAATAATACAAACTTTCACCCGTCTGCTAAAAACAAGTAAAAAACTTTCGATTTTTTCATAATAATACAAGCTTTAGAGGATTTTTTTCTTTAAACAAGACATTTTACCTACAACTTAAATGACTGGTAAAATATTATTTGTTTTTTGTCAAAAAATTCATTTAACAATTTGATTAACACATAATTAACCATTACAACATACCGAAAAAAATAACAATTAAAAAAATCCACTCCTCCTCCCCACCATCAGGCACCAGCCACACCTTACTTTCCCTACCAGTTGCTTCCCTCCACCAATTCCACCCCCGACGGCGCTACCCAGTCGCCTCGCCAGACCGTCGCCCTCCCCCTCCCCCAAACCACCATCACCAAACCCAACCCCTCTCCCTCCTCACCGAAATCCCTTTCGCGACGAGGTTGAATAAAAATTTGGTTTGCTTTTGGGTGTTGCGGGCTGCGATTGTTGGTGGAATTGTATGCTGTCGCTGGTGCAGATTGAGGAGTGGCAATAACGGTGGTCCAGTGGTGTGCATTGCCTCGAATGTCTTTTTTTTTTTGACAACAGCAACATTTTTTTTTTACCTCATACGTATTTATATCCTAATCTTGTGAAAAATACATGAATTATATTATTACTTCTCATTTACTTTATAAATGAAAGGAATATATAATATTATGTAAAATTTGAAATATTAATATAAGTTGGTTGAGATGGTAACTATATTACTAGTGGCGGATCTTGAAGTTTTTTGTTTCAAGGGCCAAAATTTTATATCACAGTTGTATACATGTCTTAAAAAATATAATAAAACAAGTTTACGGAAATTAAATAACAAAGTCAATGTCAATTTATAATATAGATACTAAGGAGCCGAGTATAATTTTTTTAGGCTAAAACTAATCACAATAACATACCAATTTAATTGAACAAAAAAATTAAAAAAAAAAAAAAAAAAAGAATTGATACAATACTACGTAATAGTTTATTACCTGATATTGATAATTTGGAGTGCATATAGGCGCATAGCACCTATATGTTAAGTATACATATACGAGGGTATTATGGGGTTTTATTTTTTTTTTTTCATTTGATGTTTTTTTTACAGTGATACATTTTTATGTATTATTATGCATGTATAATGTACCATTAAAGTATAAGTTATCTTAATAGTACTTTTTGTGTACTACTTTGTATTATGCATGTAGTGGTGTTTTTTTGTCATCCTTTGTTGTTGATTATTTGCTCTTAAAATACCTAGCACCTATAATGCTGTAGTGGTACATTTTGTCATCCTATATGTTTGTAAAGCATATAGGCGCTATGCGCACATACTTACCCAAAAATTTGTAGCAATTGATGATTTGACATGTAATTGGAAAAAATGCATAAATTTTACTACTCGTAGTACACAACAGTAAAAGAAAGGTGGGGCTGTGGATTGTCAATCTTTATTAATTACATTGGATGACTTTCCTAGGTAAATAAAAAGGCAGCTATTGCATTTTAATAGGCCTTCATAACATTACTATTTTATTAGATTAAGCACATAACAAATCAGACTTTTACGTTTTATTACAATTTTTTTTCCTAAATCCAATAGGGGCCAAGCCCCATTATGCCCCTTAAATAATCCGCCCCTATATAATATTACCTTTATGTATCTGAGATTTCGAGTTCGAATCTAGCTCAAAACATAATTTATTTTGATAAGACTGGGGTTCATCAATAAATATTTGCTGTAAATTGTCTGACCCATGCATGACTCAATGGATTCATCAATAGATGTTTTGTAGTTTCATTTAACTTGTTAATTTAGAAGGATACCCAGTCAATTTCCCAGATAAACAAAATGGTATAATTGTCTTTTGAAGTAGTAGTGGAGGGGTATATGCGTCTTTTCATGTACTAGTTGAGGGGTACATGTGTAATTTCCTCACCAAACAGTAAAAACAAAAGGCAAACAATAATTGGACAGCTCAACAAAAGTACTGAATAAATGACCCTGCTTTTTCAATATGTTTACAAAAATGCCATCAGATTAACAAAAATTCGTTTATCTGGTAGATTAACTTGTATTTTTCCCGTTAATTTATACATAATTTTATTATAATTTAATTTTATGTTAAATTTTTATCATTAATAAAATTATGTTCATATTGTCAGTGGAGTTATTCTTTTACCAAATTGTCGCTAGGTCATCAAGTTTATGTAAATCCGTAATTTTTTTTAGTCAAGAGACATTTTTTCCGACACACTTTTTAATGCTCAGCAAGTTGTCTTTAGATCAAGGTCGGCTAATGCTAATATATATATTAACTTGTTACACCAATTCTATTATTATGTCCCAAATAAAGTGGAGATTCAAAATTCTAGATATGTTGATATTTGCAAAAAAAAAATCAACTAACTCTTTGTTAGGTTAAAGAAATTGCAACTCTATATAAAAATGTTCATCAAGATGAACCAAAAAAAAAATCATTATTTTTAAAAAAATGCTTCACACAATGGTATCTATCACAAATATCTACCACCATAGTCATTCTTTGATTTTCATTTAGAGAAGGAGCAGATCTACATTATGAGAGTTTTTTTTTTTCTGAAAAAAGGAAAGGCGAGGTTTCGGATTGATGATCTAATTTAGTCAAATTAAAAAAATTATTTTAATGGTTAATTAATCATAATTAAAGTTTTAATTAGGATTTAATTAAATTGTTAAACGAATTTATAAAAAAAAAAAATTGTTAACAGATTATTTAGGTTGTAGGTAAAGTATATTGTTTAAAGCGAAAACATCTTAATGTAGTATTATTCAAAAATAATCAAAATTTTGACTTGTTTTTGGCAGAGCGATCAAAGGTTGTATTACTTTTTAACAATTTTCCTAAAGATAATCTCAACTACTCCCTCCGTCCCACAATACTTAGGACGTTGGGGTGGACACGTAATTTAAGAAAACTATAAGTAGGTCTATTTGAAATATTTATTTATTATATAATAGATTTTCTTTCGTATTTTTATGTGGTAAGAAAACAATAAAGTGGGGGGTGGGAGTGGGGTAGGCGAGGAGAGAGAAAATGTGGAATTTTTTTTTTTATTAGTGGTCTCATTCCATTTTTATTAATTATCAATTATCAATAATCAATTATTAATTATTAATTATTAATTATTAATTATCAATTATCAATAATCAATTATTAATTATTAATTATTAATTATTAATTATTAATTATTAATTATTAATTATTAATTATTAATTATTAATTATTAATTATTAATTATTAATTATTAATTATTAATTATTAATTATTAATTATTAATTATTAATTATTAATTATTAATTATTAATTATTAATTATTAATTATTAATTATTAATTATTAATTATTAATTATTAATTATTAATTATTAATTATTAATTATTAATTATTAATTATTAATTATTAATTATTAATTATTAATTATTAATTATTAATTATTAATTATTAATTATTAATTATTAATTATTAATTATTAATTATTAATTATTAATTATTAATTATTAATTATTAATTATTAATTATTAATTATTAATTATTAATTATTAATTATTAATTATTAATTATTAATTATTAATTATTAATTATTAATTATTAATTATTAATTATTAATTATTAATTATTAATTATTAATTATTAATTATTAATTATTAATTATTAATTATTAATTATTAATTATTAATTATTAATTATTAATTATTAATTATTAATTATTAATTATTAATTATTAATTATTAATTATTAATTATTAATTATTAATTATTAATTATTAATTATTAATTATTAATTATTAATTATTAATTATTAATTATTAATTATTAATTATTAATTATTAATTATTAATTATTAATTATCAAGGCCTAAAGCAATGGTTAATGAAACTTAATGCAACGATTCTTTAGAAATCCTACGGACCGTTGCAACAGACCTTATGCAATGGTCTTTTAGTTCTAGTGCAACACCCATTACTTTCTATAGAACCGGTGCATTATTATTATTATTATTATTATTATTATTATTATTATTATTATTATTATTATTATTATTATTATATGCTCGTAGTAAATAAAACTACAAAGAACAAATAATGTAAACAAAATTATATAACAACCATTTTATTTTTCCTCTAGAAATATGTATATATATACATTAAGTAATTTTACATTGATATTTGACTTTGCAAACAATTCCATACCCAAAATATTTATCTAAATAGTTCACTAAATGTTTACTAATATATAAACCTATATAAGGACATTACAAAACCTAATTTTATATGTATCTAATTGTCCAACAATATTGTCACAATAATCCCGTCACCATTCTTCTTCCTCGATATACACCATGTTGTTCATCATCATATCACCATGTATCTATATATATAAAACAAACAACTAAATAACATTAAAAATAAAATCATTTAATCACATCGCTCTACATTAAAAAGAAGTTAGTTTAATATAAATTTGTTAGAGAAGGTAATAATACATACTTGTCATAATACAATGGTATATATGTTGATATCAAGCAAGCCTATATAATTAATTTAATTGTCAAAAATTTAAATAAAACCACAAACCCAAAAATAACACTTAATTTTGGAAACACCCATAAATAATAATATAAAAACTAGATGAGAAAATGAAACAAAATCCCCAAGAGAAAAGTTATTAAAAAAAACATAAATAATAGAAGTAGAAGAATTGAATGAAATAATAAGGACTTGAAAAGAACTATATATTAGGACTAACATAAGTTAACTATAAAATTATTCAATACAAGGCATTAGCTAAATATACATTGATTTGTAATAGATAATTATAAAAAAAAAATTAGCATGTCAATAATTATAAAAAAAAAAAAAATTAAGTAACATTGTACTAAACACATTAATACTTCATATATGAAAAAAATAAAGAAATAAAATTCACATAACAAAACTTACAAAAATGATACTGAAATTATTTGAAGCTTGATGTTGGAAGATTGGAACTTGAAGAGAGAGAGAGAGAGATAGAATAGATAGATATAGAGAGAGAAAGAGAGTAGAGGATAAATATTAAGAATATGTACATAGTAAGAATTTGATTCAAAAAATAATGATGCCCCGCCGAATAACAATTTCAAATTTTCGAAAAATAATGTGAGCGGGAAACAAGGCGCTTTTTTTAATTTTCACATTTTAACACCTAGTGCAACGGTCATTTTTGGACCGTTGCAGTAGCCTAAAATTATGTTGCATTTGATAGGCTGATGCAACGGTTATGTTAGGACCGTTGCAATAGCCTCCAAATACGTTACATTAGCTTTATCCGTTGCAATGAACCGTTGTATTATCTACCACCGTTGTATCAACCCGTTGTATTAGCTTTAACCGTTGCTTTTGATCATTGCTTTTGCTCGTTTATGTTGTAGTGTTGTTTGACCAACTTGAAGAAGCCAAAAGCCAGTTGAAAAGCTGGTTTCCAAACACCCCCATAATCTAAACTAGTTTAGTGTGGGTCTTTCTTCATTACTCCATTAATTTGAATATTAAATAACAAATTGTTACTAATATCAATTTCAATCTTGGCTTTGTAACTCTTAAGTACCTATATGCAATTTCTTCATACTCACTCAGGTAGCTCATTTTTCAGGCATTGACTCGCTTGGATCTAATATCTTTCTTTCAAGCACCAAAGAGTTGATAGTGTTCTGAATTTAATAACATACATAACAATCTCGATCAATAACACATGACTTTGTAAAAAGCTCGTACCATTCTATCATACTTTAAGACCATTTTTTCATTCTCAATCTTACCAGCTAGCTAAGGAGCCATAGAATTTGAAAATCTTTGCATAAAAGAGCCATATAAATATTAGATTTTAGACTATCGCAGCATCTGAAGAATATTTGATTGACAATAACCCCCACCCCCCTTTAGGTTTTTCAATCACCCCCCAACTTGTCTTTTCAATTAAACAAACAACAATTTTCTATCCCCTCTGAGAAACCCACCTCGTAGATTGATATATTAGATTCCTTCTAAACACAAATAAGACCCTGTTCTTTAGAGATGCTTTGCTCTGCTAATATATGCTCTGTTCTGCTTAAAAATAATAATTAATATTTAATTTTTATAATAATAATTAATATTTAATAATAATAATTGATATTGAATTATTATTATAATAATTATTAATATTAAATAATTATTATAATAATAATTAATATTTGATAATAATAATAATAAATAATTAATATTTATATAATTATTATAATAATAATACTAATAAAAATATTAAATATTTGATAATTATAATAATAGTTAATATTGAATTATTATAATAATAAATATTTAATATTTAATATTAATAATAATAATAATAATTAATATATAATAATAATAATAGTAATAATAATAATAATAATAATTATTAATATTATTAATATTGATTAATTATTATAAAAATTAATTTTTAAATATAATAACTAATATTTAAAGATAATAATAATAATATTTAATAATAACAATAAAAATAATGATCATAATAATAATAATTAATATTTAATGATTATAATAATAACGCGATAATAATAATAGTGATAACAATAGTAGTAGTAGTAGTAGTATAGTAGTAGTAGTAGTAGTAGTAGTAATAATAATAATAATAATAATAGTAATAATATTTAATAATAGTAATAGTTATAATAATAGTAATAATAATAATTATAATAATAGTTATTGTTATTAATAATAATAATCGATATTTTTACAATAAAAATTAATATTTAAAGATAATAAATAAAATTTAAAGATAATAATGATAAACATAATAAATAAATAATATTCAATAATAATAATAATTATAGTAATAATAATTATTATAATAATAACAATAATTATAGTAATAATTATTTTAATAATAATAATAATAATTATAGAAATAATAATAATTATTATTATTATAGTAACATTAATAATAATGCGGTAATAATAATAATAATAATGATGATGATAATAATAATAATAATAATAATAATGCGGTGGTAATAATAATAATAATGAAATTTGCTCTGCTCGGCTTGGCTCTGCTCTGCTCTACTATACTGAAATCTTCTCTGATGTGTTCTGCTCTGCCAGAAGCTCAAAAGAGCAGGGCCTAAGACATCCATCATTTCCCATAATATATTTTGAACTATTTTCCACCAAGTCCCTTGTAGCTAGACATAATAGACTTACAAGTATTGGTAAGGTTAAGTGGAATTTTTACGCTTTAGGTATCCGTTTGGGAGAAGTACTTCCTTTTTTAAGGGTTTTGTGCAAGGGAATCAAGATGATGACACTAATCTCCAAGACTATTTTGCTAGCAGAGCAATATTAGCTTTAATATGATTAAATTTTACAAGATTACAATGATTAATTAGATGAAAGGATTTTTATGAGGGTGGCGAAAAATGATACTGTAATAAATACCCAAGATCCTTCATGGTAAGACATTTTGTGTCAACTTTGTGAATCTCTTAGGGTCTGTTCGGTTCACATTATTTTCACTTATTTCATCAGATTTAATAAGTTTAGATAAGTTAAAATAAGTTGAATTTAGGGAAAAAAAAATTTAGGTTAGGAAATATAAGTTATGACAAGGGTTACACAAGATCAAATTACAATATAAATAAGTTTTAATAAGTTTAGATAAGTAAATAGGGGTGAAAGTTCGGTTTGCGGTTTGGATTATAACCAAAACTGAATCCAATCTGAATTAATTCGGTTTCGGAAATCTCAATCCGAATCCAAACCGAATTGAGATTCTATCCAATCTAATCCAAATCGAATTAATTCGATTTTTCAAATTAGAATCCAATCCAAAACCGAAATTTGTTCCATTCTTTTGCAACATTCAAACCCGAAACTCAACTTCTCCCTGAAAATTCCTACAATCATTTCTTGTTAACTACATTATTTGTGAGAGAGTAAGATATTGAGAAAGGAGGATTGAGAATTAGTTTTTTTTTTTTTTAGTTTATATATGAAAGGGGAAAAAGGTTGGATACTTTGAAAAAGAAAATGGGCTTAAAGTATTGGGTCGAAATTCGATTTTCTATTTTTTTAAACCCAAAATCGAATCCAATCCGTAATCTATATTTTTCAATTTTTCCAATCCGATCCAATCCGAATTCAAAAAAAAATCCAAACCAAATACTAATTCGGTTTGGTTTTCGGTTCGGTTTAGTTTTAATCCGAATTACTTTCACCCCTATAAGTGAATATGAGGTGAATAGAACACACCCTTATTTTTTTAGGATACCCACCCGGTTCACCAAAGCTTAGCTTCGACTACTACATCCAGATTCGACCTGTGTAGTACACATGGCTTATGGTGGGTCTTATGGTGGGTGAGTCTCCCGATAAGATCGAGTTTCTTGCATACGTTGAGGCTCAAACCCGAGACCTCCTTTAAGTGACATCAAGTTGCTTACCACTTGAGTCAACTCTTGTTGTTATTTGCAAAGTAATATATTTTTGACATGTTATTATTGATATATCAAAGCTAACAAACACCCCGGAGGTGTTAAATAAGCTAGCTAAAAGTAGAAAGATTAAAATAAATTAACATTAATTACACCGATCGACGCGTGATTTTGACATTCTTTCCTAAATTAATACTACCACTTTAGGTAATATATATATTTAAAATGCTTATCAAATGTCCCGGGACATTCGTTAGCAAGATCATATTGATATTTACATAATATACTAGCTATCTCAAGTGTAACTCAAATTTCTTAAGATTTTAATGTTACTTAAAGTTTCATATTGAGTCAATATGTGTTTTGTGGTCACTCTTTATTGTTTATCTTTTCTTTTTGACCCCTCTTTATCCCTTCATTTTTCTTCTTTTCCATTCTTTTCCCCTCCAATTGTCCAACTATCCTTTAAAGTTTCTGATAGGGTAAAGTCGTATCTCCTAATCAAAAGTAATTACCTAAGTCCTCTAACTAAAGTAGATAGGGAAGTAGGGTCGAATCCACAGGGAAACAAATCTTTCTATTCCTAATTAATAATTCTAATCTAAATTATCAGGGTAACCAATGTTGTTGTAACTAAAGACTATACTAGGAAGAATATGAGTAGGGAAAATAATGTAGGGAGAAATCAAATAATAAAGGCCTAGGGCATAGATTCACTAATAAACAATATTCCAGGGTAAAACATAACCATCAATCATCAATGCATCAATTAATCAGATCATAAAGGGCTTTCGCTACGTATTACAATCACAGAGTTAATTTATCGGTATTAAATCTCATCCCTCGAATCTCGACCTAACCATTTATAAATTAGTCTGCCTATTGAAACTAAGCCTAAACATCAATTCTCATCTCTCGAATCTCGAATCAATATTACCAAACTCATACAATTAAACCAGGCCTAATCTAATTGCATAGCATTAAATCAATCAATAGGAAATTAATTAAGCATTGACAATCAACAATCATAAAGTACCCCTTCACATTATTTATCAGATCCCCATAAACCCTAGAAAGTAAACTACTCAGATATGATTAAAAATAAACTAAACAAAGCAATTAAACAAGTCATAAGGAATTAAAGGAATAAAAATAATGAAATTAATAAAGGAGAAATCGTTACCGAATCGACGGAATTACAAAGTGGAGTCAAGAACTAAAGTAAAAGTTGAGAGAAATCTAGAGAGAGAAAATCTAAGTAGAGAGATAATAAAAGTAAAGAGTGTGTAAAAGAAGGTACTAAACTTGCTTAACAAAATTGCATTTATACTAAGCAAGAAATCCTAAGCTAAAACAACTTAATCGGGAGCCTAAATTTCCATTAAATACACGCGCCCGGTCGGGCGCCACACCGCCCGGCCGGGCCCGCCGTTTTGCTCGGGTCTCCTCTCTCGCGCCTGGTCGGAGGCCACACCGCGCGGCCTGGCCCGCCTTTTTGCTCGGGTCTCCTCTCTCGCGCCCGGTCGGGCGCGCCTCCGGGCAAGAGTGCTGCTATGATTGTCTCGCCCCGCCCGATTGGGCGTGCCTTCGGGCGACGCACAATGGCACCGGGCGGCTGACTTGGGCACCTCTTGGACTTCGATTGGGCTCCAATTCTTCAGCCCAATCCGGATTTCCTCTTCGGGTCTTTAATACTCGATCCAAAATGCCTCAGAATCTCAAGTACCGAGCCCTTAATCACCGGTTTGATAACTCTAACCGGCCTTGGGCTTCAAAGGATGGTCGTGCTCCTCCAGTGCTCGTAGTCGCTCCATGAAAATCCGGGAAAATGCTCCAAAAGTGCAATTTCCTACAAAACTCAACCAAAACTACGGAAACACTAGAAAAAACCAATTAGTAATAAAAGTGGCTCAAAAGAGCCAAAAACACTACTAATTATGACCGAGAGACGGGGTAAATTACTATATAAAATAGACATATCAGTTTCTCAACTTCACCATGAAAGGGGATATGTAAATGTGGAAGTATTTTTACTTTTTTTTTTCCAAAAGTTAACAAAATTTAGAATTTTAAAAATTTGTGACGTAAATATAATTTCTTCCAAAATTCTAAATTTGTAGTTTAATAAAAGTAAAAAAAAAACTTTTTCACAATTTTTTTTATTAATTAAGACGCGTTAATCTCTATCATAACTTAAGGCAGAATTAGTCCCGTAAATCTCAATCTCAAACTCAAACTCAAATTAGGAGCATGCATTCGGTTCAAAAGTTAATTCGACCCGAAATAGTATCCGGTTTCAAATATTCAGTTTAATTGGATTTAAATTTCTCACAAATCCAACTCGATCGAATTCTTATTAAAATTTGATTCTTTAGATTCGAACCGAAATCCAAGTTAAAAAAAGTTGCAAATTTTTAGAGCCTAATTGCAATTAAAAAATAAAATAGGTCTAATCTCAATGTTAATACATGCTTGAAAACATAGTTTACATGATTAATTTGCAGTTATACGTACATGATTTACTATTCAGTGTTGTCGATTCCAAATAAACTAAATCAGATACAATCCAATCTAATTCCAATTCCCCATAATTTTTGATTCGATTTAAAACCTTGATTTGATCCAAAATCGGATTGAATTGTATTTCGGTTTTAATGAGAATACTCGAACACTCTTAAGGGTCTGTTATGATTTACTGAAGTGACTGGGATGAGCTGAATTGAATAAAATTGAAATGAAATATTTATGAGAGAAAAAAATTAAGAACTACACTGATTGAAACTGAAGTAAAGTGAACTGAACCAAAATTAAGCTAAACAGAAAAGACCCTTCCTTAACCCAAACTTTAAAAAAAATTACAGGCCCAAACGACATGTCTTGCGCACTACGAAAATTAAAAAAAACGCAAAAACTAAACTCAACGAAAACGACGTCATTTCATCCACCCTTTATTCTCCTCATTTCAAACCACTCACATAAACATTCTTTGTTTATCTCACAATTTCCCCAAAAACTTCCACATTTCATTTCCTTCCTTTTCTAAAACCCTACTTTCCTCCTTAAATCACCCTAACTCCAACACAACCTTCATCAATGGCGGAAAACGAAGCTCTCTCTAATGGCGTCAATGGCGACACCGCTGATTTCAACGAACCTGATCATTCTTCCAAGAAGTCAACCTCCACAACCTCCATTGACGACCTTAATCAGAGGATCGAAGCTTTGGAGAAGGAGAAATCCAATTTGGAGAGCGAAAAATCGAAATCGGAGGCTAAAATCGGTGAATTACAAGCTGAGATCGAGTCACTCAAGGCTGAAAACGCTGAGTCGCAGTCGAATCGTAGGGCGGCGGAATCCATAGCTAAGAGAGCGTCGGAGCTTGAAATTCAAGTGTCGCGTCTTGAGCATGATTACATCACCTCCATGAACGAAGGCGCCGAATCGAGCCGTGAAGCTCAAGAACTGAAGACGAAGATCAAGGAGATTGAAGAGAAGGCGAAGAGAGAGAAACAGGAGAAAGATAATCAAATTGCTGCACTTTTGATCGAGAAGAAGGAGGTTGAGAATTCGGTGGAACAGCTTCAGGCTTCGTTGAGGATTTCCGAAGCTAAGGTGAATCAATTGGAGGAGAAATTGGATGAATTGGCGAAGAAATCGGATGAATCTGAAAAATTAATTGATGGATTAATGGATAAAGTTGCAGAAAGAGAAGTTTCTGATGATGGATTTGCAGGATTCAAGACTTTATTGCCTGCTATTGGTGCTGTTTCTGCTGGTGTCGTCGCCGCCGCCGCCGTGGCTTGCTACATTAGGCAGAAGTAGAGGCAGGTATAAATATAGACTATTGATGAGATAACTTGTTTTAGGTTGAGAATTTAAATGGTTACTATTGGATAGTAGTAATCTAGTTATTTGCTAAATTTTGATGTTAGTTGCCATGGTTTTTTATTTTTTCTAAATTCTGTTTTTAGCAAGATAATTTGGAAATTTTATTCTGGTTATATTTTTGTATGAGGTTTTGAGGTGTGAATCCCAATTTTGTTCTATGATACATGATTGATTTTTATTAAATGTGATATTTGAGTGTTGATTTTGTTGATGCTGAAAGCAACTATTGATTAGGTTTTTCTAGATTGGTGTTATAATTTGATTTCATTTTTTATTTTTCTCATGTGGTAGTGGAAATATGGTGAATTATTTCATTATGTCTTTAGTTTATTTTCTTATGTTGCCTTATTGTACCATCAGTGTTGAATTTCTTGACTATTATAGCTCTGGAACTTGAATTTCGGGTTTTGGATTTGATTTTCTGAGCTGTGTTTTTGCCTTTGTTAAATGACTAGAATTAGAAGAAAATTGAATCCCAAAATTATGGGTGAATTAGTTTGTTGAGTTGTACAACTTGATCTCTACTTGCCATGAAATCTTGCAGAGGGTAGCTTCTTACCCCCTTCAAGTGCTCATAGGCCGATTGTAGCGATTGGAAATTTGATTCAGTGGCAGCAGTGTTTCCCTATCCGAGACCTGAATTTACTTTCTCTAGGTCTCAATTCTCTATCTAATTTAAGGGTTATTGAAATATATGATATTCAGGCTGCTAGAAAGAGTTACAATCATGGTTTAAAAATGCGGTTTCAGTTACGATCATGGGAACGGGTATGATAGCAGACCGTGTCACTTTTATTGCGATGCAAATTTGATTTCAAGATAGTAGAGGATAAAAGCCATCAATGGAGAGATATGGGAGAATAGTAAAGGATTAGAGCCATTAGTAGGGAGATATGTGGAAATCTTTCATTATATCTTTTAATAGGAAGTAACTTTTGAGTGAAATAACTGATGTAACCTTCAATAAGGGGTGATTTGGGGTTGGAGTGTTTGATTTGGACAAACTTGTGGGTATTTTTTAACATCCCTTGTTGATTCGGACAATTTCGGTTCGGTCAATTGAAAGTCCATTACAAAAGGGCCCAACGCCCCAACCAAGACACCTCGGCTTGTTTTTACACCATGGCTAGAATACCATTTGAAGTTTCAATGTTGTTTTGATGTTAGTTTTGAAAGGGTGATTAGTCCACCCTTAAACGGTTAAACCCATAAATTTTATGTGGCAAAAGGCAGCCGGCAACTGTGATGGTGTACTGACAGAGTGACAGTCTAGTGAGAAGTTTTCTGTACAAATGATTTACAATAACGTTTTCCTTTTGTTTAACAGTTAACTTTGTCATAATGTTTATTCATCCTCTTATTAACCTTAATCCTTGAAGCATATTCATGGATTCACCCATATGCTTCATGGATGGAGTCTGATATAAGTACCTGAATATTGTATTATTTCTTTATCATAAGGTTGATCTATCCTCCTACTTGTGTAAACCGAATTGGTTTTTATATTGCGTCGACTGGTATTAGTTAGCAATCTATGTTTATGATTATGAATGTACTGTAAACAAACGCATTATGGTTTAGATGGTACAGATGGGTGAAAACTTTTTACTGTTATATATTTAGGTGTTATGGTATGAAGAGTAAAGTTCCTTGCAAAAGCGATGACATAAATATAGTATGACTGGCCGACTGCAAGCTATGCGGTAAGGCGAATTTGCCTTGCTAGAGCTTCTTGTATTCAAACTTGAATTTTCAGTCTAATGGTTTAAGTGGTTAATTGTGATGCTTACTTCCTGTGAATGAGTTGTATCATTGTATGTAGGAGTAGCTTTATTGGAGGATTGAGGAATATATGCTAATGCACTTGGTGGATGATTTTCATCACTCATTTACCATTCCAAGTGCTTTGTCACTTTTCATGTACTCTGGCAGCATATTCCAGGACATAGCATATTATCTGGCGCCATGTGCTCATACTTTATTATTACTTGCACGATTGTACTGCCCTTTTTTTTTGGTAGAAAAAGGGTAGTAGTATATTAATCTTATAATATTGACACTTAAATGCAAAATCTTGTAGGTGGCAAACTAAATTTGCTTTGTTATGAGTTTGTGACACTTTTGTGACCTTTCTATCTTAAGTAGTGAGCCCATGCTTGGTTCACCCTTGTTTTTATTTTTATTTTTTTTATTTTTTTTATTTATTTTTTATTTTTTATTTTAATTTATTTTTAATCAAATCAGAAAAAATAAGTTCAGATCTGATACAAATTCTTAAATGGACCTAGTTTCACCCTAATTTATTGTAGACCACTAAAATTAGAGATAATATGATTGTTTTATTTATAAAACAATGGGTCACTGTATTAGAATAAAGGTTATAATGTTGAAATAAAAGTTAGTGTGATATTATAAAAGCTATAAGAGGGTAATTTTTTTTCATGAAATTTGTTATATAATGGTCAATATGAATAATAAAGATCACTTCTTTCAAAATAAATAAAAAATAATAAAGATCCATAATGTCGTATTTTAAGTAGGGGTGTCCATTCGGTTTAGATTTAGCCCAAATCTAATCCGATCCGAAATAAATTTCGGTTTTTAATTTTCAAATCTAATCGAATTACTTACCAAATACAATCCGATCAAACCCGAATTATAATTCGGTTGTTTGGATCCAATTCGAAAATCTGAATTAAAATACGTTGTTAATTTTTTTAGGTCTAATGCGATTATAAAAATAAAACTACAATAAAATTTCAATTATTGAAAGTATAGTAGTACATGATTTATACAAGTATTGAAAACATAGGTTTACATGATTAATATGATATTAATATTATAATCATAAACATAGTTTAATATGATTAACATTAACAATATTTTTTGAAAAATAACGCTTTCATAATTCGGTTATTTTCGGTTTTTTGGATCCGAACAAGGTCAATCCGATCCGATTCGAAAATCCAAATTTTCAAAAAAAATCAATCTGATCCGATTTAAAGTTTGGATCCAATTCGAATTGATAATTCGGTTTGGATTGGATTTCGGATTTTATCCGAATAATGGACACCCCTAATTTTAAGTTCATGACTAGTGTGTGGCCCAGGCGATGCTCTGGGGTGTTTTTTAATACTTGTAATTGAATAGACAGGTTCATTCTTTATTATTTATTTATTCGTGATTGTTTATAATTTATAATAGTTTTTCATTAAACCTTTGAATAAATTATTTATTAAACAACTATTAATTATATATACAAACGTGTTCCTGTCAAAAAAATTATAGGAAAAATTGCTCCTATTAATCTGAACTTTGTCTCGTCCACCCAAATTAATCCGTACTTTTGATTATTATCTATCACTCCCAACTTTAGGAGGTATTAATTTCTATGGCACCCAACAGGTCATCCAACCTGATGTAGCAGGTTACCTAGACACGTGTCACCATGTGATAGGTCTAAAAAAAATTTAAATAAAAAAAGAAAAAAATAAAGACAAATTAAAAAAAACCTACCAAACCCAGCCCCCCACCCTATCCCGGAAAACACCCCTCCCCCACGCACTGTCGGAAAACGGCGGCTAGCCCACCCCCAAAAACCCCTCCCTTGCTGTTGGAAAACGGCGCCCAACCCTCCCCCGCCCTCGAAGCTTACCCCTTTCCCTTTCCCCACCCCCGAAACCCCCCCCCCCCCCCCCGCTACCGGAAAATGGTGCCCAACCCTTCCTTGCCCTCGAAACTTACCCCTTTCCCTTTCCCCACCCCCGAAAATCCCTCCCCCGCTGCCGGAATCGACGCCCAGCCCTCCATTCGCCGTCATTTCCTCCCCCTTCTCTTCCGTTTCCGCCCTCTTTCCCTTTGTTTCAACCCTCTTCCTCTTCGATTTCCGCCCTCCTTCGCATCACTACTGATTTCCGCCCCTTCCCCTCCGATTTCCGGCTGTTGCTTTGGTGGCCGGTGCTCCAGTGGAAACGGGATGGCTGGTAGTGGTGGCTGCGGGTTGGGTCGTTTTGTTTTTGTTTTGTTTGTTTGTTTGGTTTTTTTTTAAATTTTTATGTTTTGATATATATATATATATATATATATATATATATATATATATATATATATATATATATATATATATATATTACTTTTGAACCAATCCGGTCACGACACGTGTGCAACTAATCACAAGTCAGCAAAATTTACCTCGTCAACCGGTTCTAAGTCATTTGGGTGCAATAAAAATTAATACCCCCTAAAGTTGGGAGTGATGGGGAATATCCAAAGTAGGGATTAATTTGGGCGAACGAGGCAAAGCTTAGATTAATGGGAGCAATTTTTCCAAAATTATATAAACATGTCCTTTGTTTATAATAAAATGAAAATAAAGACATAGTTATTATCAAAATAATTAAATAACTATAATTAATTTATAACAATAGTTAATTTTTCTTGCTTGTATGTATTACCTCGATTAGCTTAATAATTAGCAAATAATAGGATCGTTTTTTTTTTTTTTTTTTTTTTTTTTTTCTTTAAGAATTTCAGTTATTAAATGTTCACATCTCCATCCAATCCATATACTTATATATTTATGAGTGGAATAGTAAAACATGATTAATAATTGGATGAGATGGTAAGACACCTAGTGCATATTTTTGTGGTTATGAGTTCGAATCTCATGATAGACATGTTCATTAGAATACGCTCATAGTTGAAAGATGACATGGTAAGGGTGCCACGTGGCACATAAACCTTTTTAGGAACACTTTTTAATATATAATAAGTATAGATATAGATATAGATATAGATAACATGGATTTTGTTATTGAAATAACCACCTCTCAAATCACCCTATTTTGAAATAACCACCCATTTATTCGAATATATAAAATAACCACCCATTTAAAAAATAAACTTAGATTCACCACCCATTGTTTGAGTCCGACCAATTTTCCGTCAAGTGGACCCATCTAAAAGCTATTTTTCTCATTTTATATACTCAAATCTCGATTCTATTTTCCTCACTTCATTTTTTCATTGGGTGAAATCCATTGTCGCATACAAAAATTAAGCAATTGAGTCAATAATTGAACATATAATTAATAACAATTACTCGAACAACACAAGATAGAACGTTGCTCATTAATTATGGCTTCCTTTGTTTATTTTGTTGATTTGCAGAAGAATTTAAGAGAATTTAGAGATTTTTCAGTGATTTTTGATTTTTTTTATTTTTTTCTGACCGTTGTTGGTGAAAATGAATTGAGGGAAAAAGAATCGAGGCTCTGAGTATATAAAATGAAAAATATAGCCGTTAGGTAGGCCCAATTGACGAAAAATTGGTCGGATTCAGGTAATGGGCGGTAAATTCTAACCTTTTTTTATTTTATTTTTATGGGTGGTTATTTTAAATATTCGAAAAAAAGAGGTGGTTATTTCAGAATAAGGTGATTTGAGGGGATGGTTATTTCAAAAAAAATCCTAATAACATTAAAGGTCACACAAATTTTAAAAAGGTTACTATGTTAAAAATAATGTTACTATATTATAATTAGGGGTTACTATGTTGAATATAATGTCACTTACGTGTGTATAAAACTTAGGTCCACACAAGATTTTCTGTCTGATCTAATTAAAATAAGTTTTTTGATATATTTAGAGTCTGTTCACATTTACTTAATTTTTTTTTCATGATCATTTCTGCTCAGCTCAGTTCCAATCAGTTCAGTTCAGTTCAGCTCCAATTAGTTCAGTTCAATTCAGTTCAACTCCTAATTTTCTTCTCTCATAAAATATTCAGTTCAGTTCAGTTCAGCTTCAATCTGTTCAGTTTAGTTTAGCTCAGCTCCAATTAGTTAAGTTCAGCTCAATTCAGTTCAGTAAATGTGAACAGACCCTTAATCTTTTTATGTGTTGTTTTTTTATTGCTAAATATCTTTAATTTTGTAATTAAATGAATTACGAAAATTACATAATAATTAAATAGGCTAGATTATTAATTTTACAAGACCCTAAATTAAATAAATTATGAAAATTGTATTTTAACAAGACTCAACTTGATATCATTGTAACACAAAGTCAAAGTTTAGTCAAATTGAACATCATATTAAACTAGATCAAATCAAATCATATTGTATAAACTATTTCTAGGATCAGGTCAAACTAATTGCATAATTTAACTCCAATGATTAACTTGGTAGTTAGGAACTATTCAAAATTGCAAGAAACTCCTTAATTAGTGTAACTACAGATGGTCAATTGACCAAATTGGTAAATAAAAAAGACCCCTAGCGACAATTTGGTAAAAAAACTTACTTCAACGACAATTTGGTAAAAAAAGCTAACCATATACGACAATTTGGTAAAAATAATAAACTCCGGCAATATTTAGACCAAAAAATCTATTTTTTTCCCGACAAACTCTTTAAATGTCCTAATTTAATTTGTTTTTGTGTGTTATTAAATTTACTTTTCCCATTTAAAATTTTGAATTAATATATTATCCCTTTTTATTTCCAACCCTTTTATTAAATTTTTTTGTTAATAAGGGGTATATATGAAACTTAAGTGAAAATTGATACTTAACATTTTTTTCTTCAAATTGTTATTTACACAAAAAAGGGTTGGTAAAAAACACTAGAAAAACAAACTAAATCAAGCATTCGTGAGTAATTTATCGGAAATTTTTGTATTTTTTGGGTTAATTGTCACCTGAGATTATTTTATTTACCAAATTGTCGTTTAAGGTTAGCTCTCTCTCTCTCTCTCTCTCTCTCTTTTTTTTTTTTTTTTTTTTTTTTTTTTACCAAATTGTCGTCGGAGTAAGTTTTTTTTACCAAATTGTCGCTAAGGCTCTTTTTTATTTACCAATCTAGTCAATTGGCCAACTTTAGACTTATAATACCTCTTTAAAAATAGAGGAACAATACAGAGAATAATTACCCTATTTTATTGACTTGTTAATCAAATGTTTTTGCAATTTTACTCAACAAAACACGAAAAAATCAGAAATTCGAAAAAAGATGGGGATTGCCAGCAGCAGTGGCGGAGCCACATTGTGTCCTGGTAGGGCACGTGCCTGCCAGGTTTAGAGGGAAAAAAAAAAGTTGGTCAAAATTTTGTTTAAATAGAATACAAAGAGCAATATTATGTTTGAGCTTACTAGTAGCTTAGTGGTTAGAGCATTACCTTTTCAACCAAAGGTCATGCGTTCTAACCTCTTGCCCAACATTCTTTATTTTTTTCCCTCTTTTTTTCTTTTCTTTTCTTTTCTCTTAATGTTCTATTCATCCAATTTCCCAAATAACACAAAAACTTACCAACATAATAGTTTGATCACATTGGGCAAGATTACTTTTCTACTTAAGATAAAGAAATTGATGATATAATGATATGCTTTCAAAACTTGAAAACTAGAAGTTTTATTTTAATTTTTCTTTTTACATGTATGAGTATAATTGAATTATTACTTATAAATCCTTATAATTAGTATTTTGGATCATCCTATTTGATACGAAAAATCTATCTAGTGATTCCAAACCTATTATAAACGATCTAAAAGAATACGAGGTTATTGTTTAAAGTCTTGAATATGGGTAACATTCAATGTATTTTTTGAATTATAAAGGTTTGACAAATACGATTGCCAGGTAATTTTGAATCTTGATATTATTCTTTCACAAATGTCTGGATTTTTTTTTTTTGATAAAAGAGTTTTTGATAGTACGTGCCCTACTATCGTAAAAATCCTAGCTCCGCCACTGGCCAGCAATGAGGAGTGTTGCAGGTGAGGAGGGTCGCAGTCTCACAGATGAGGAGTGCTGCAAATAAGAGTAGTCGCCGGTGAGAACTGTGAAGTTTTAGTGTAAAAATAGAGTGTGAGGCGTTTTAGTGGAATTGGAGTGAAGGAGGCTTTCAAGTCTTCAAACATTTGGGTTAGGGTTTTCAGAAATTAGGGGGTTTTTGTATAAGCGCAAAAAAAAAAAAAAATTATGTATATATGGATGAAGGATTAGATGATGGATGGATGAAGGATTAGATGATGGATGGATGAAGGATTAGGTGATGGATGAAATGGAGCCCCACCCGATTCCGACCCGATCTGTCACCCGCTTCATCCGTCACCCGCCCTTCATCCATTTAATGCGGATTTTCGTCCATTTATCTATATTGGGTGGATTGGGTTTTTAGATATCCATTTATAATTGTCATCCCTATACTTAAGCAAAGTTCAGCTAGAGCTACGTTAGGCCTAATTCCTACCGGATACGTACTCAACCACACATCGAGGTGCGACCACATTCACATTCATGCATGATCGCGTCGAAGAATTTCCAATGCTCATATCTATCCATCTAGAGCTAGACTTGGTGGCTTGAACCCACATCATTAGCCTATCTAGCCTAAATAGTCACAATACTGTTTCTTCTCACATCTTTTCCACAACCATAGCCTTTGCAGCCTCACCTTAGTATCACTTCCACACGCGTCATTTACATACGCATACATAACCATATAACCTTTCCCTTAGGAACCCCTTGTCAAGAAATCTTGTTTAAACACCATACAGGCTTCATCATACTTCATAGAAATATTCAACAAACATCATCATGGATATATCATCATTGTATACTTGCTTAGCTTCCTGATCTAAGCAACATTCATTATTTCATACTATTGTGCTTAGCTTCCTGACTTAAGTGCAATCATTGATCGTGTCACATGATGTATTTGTCCTTAGTCTCCTTGCCTAAGAACATTCATCATGCATACAAAGACGAGCGATTCAATCTGATAAGAAGAAATCCCATGCGATTCACCTTCCTTCGCTCTATCATACTCAAAGAGCTAGAAGCTAAAAAATTCTTCCCATTTCTCATCATTTTTTTTTTGGGAAGTTCAAAAACTTTTCTAAATTTTTTTGTTTTGGGGAAGTTCTTTTGTATTAACGCAATATCATTTTAGCCATTTCAATAACCCAAACCCTTTTTTGTAGCCCAATATCCATAAACCTTCATCCAATTTCCTCGTTTCGTAATTGCAGCCCAAAATCGAGCTATTTTATTTTTCGTGTCTCATAATTTTTATCCAAATATTAGATGGTTGGTAGACCTTAAAATTATCTTTTCAATTATATCATAAGCCTAATTCCAAGCTATAACGAAAAAGATATGAACGAAATACCAAATTCTATCCAAAATTGACACGTTCCACTATTTCGCTTACATCTTTTATTTTACACAAGATATAAATCTGATTCTAATTGGGCTGGAAAGTAGACGTCCTGAGCTTCCCAACGACATATTATTTATCTTCTTCCGATTTCTAGATAAAAAGGTATGATAAAAACAAAAATCGTAAAACTTATTCCAACCCGCACAACACATACATTTTCTAAATTCTATCTTTTCTTAAAATTATATCTTCACTCGATTTTAAGCCTATAAATTCCTCCCTTATTTCTGATTTTTAAGGAGGCAATTTTGAGATCCTGATAATTGTGTTTCATCCCACATTTCCCAAAAGGCTTAGATGTAAAGCTTCGACGCACAATTGCTATTGTTTTTAGCTTTATTTATAATCATATTCGAATAAGTCAAAGTCCAACAAAAGATCTGAAGGCTATACCTTTTAACTAAGGCGTGAAGGTATAATCTCGAGGATGAATTAAAATTTTCTAACTTTTTAATTTAATTCTTTTCAATTTATAATTTTATTGAAGTTACTAACAATTTATTCATGATGTAGCTGAAAGAGTTATGTCTTCGATAAGTGCAATTACTAGATATATCAAGGATCACTATTATGGAGATAATAACTTCATTCTATAGGGTCGTCAATATCTGTTGCTAGATATGATAATTGATCTTTGGGTTAGTTAAATAGCCCAAAGCCTTATAGAATGGATCCTATGAGGTCACACAACAAGGGTATTGGGTTAAACAAGTAAGAGGTCCATTAATAGGCCTCATGAGATTATGACATAACATGTAGAGTGTTGGGCTAGAGTAGTGTGTTTAGGATAAGGGTTTTGGGCTTTTGGCATGGGCTCTTATTTAGTGATGTGATCTATAAATAAGATCCATGCCTAGGGTTGCAACTAAGCAGTAACAATCAACATACATTAGATTGTGAAAGAAGCAACCAAGTCCCAAAACCCTAAACACTCTCCTCACCTCACGGCCCTCCCCTCTCCCCTTCACGTCCGTACGTGCAGCGCCCCTCATGGTGGCTCGTGGTGTTCGTCGTGGTGGTTCGTGGTTAGCTCATGTCTCTCTTCTCCGTTGAAGGTTGATTGAAGCGTTCAATCACGACTAACTAGCATTAGTGGAGGTTTAACTTGTGCCCGTGGACCAAGTAGAGGAATCACGCTTGGGGTTCTTTATCTCCCATTGTTCTTGCTCGATCGCACGTGGAATCACGCTTCAAAGGTACAATTATGTGTTCTTTATGTGTTATGCAATGATCCTTGGTTTAGGTGCTTTATGAATATGATTCATGTTATTTCCGCTGTGTAGTACCTATAAACCCCTACAGTGGTATCAGTTAGCCTCTTGCATTTACGCATATTGACTATAATTCTTTGATAGTCCACAATTTTAATTCAATTAGGAGGGAGAATTATTTAATTATGGGTCAATTATTATATTAAATGTGATTTAACTCTTGGAATCGATTGAATATGATTTAATAATGCTCAAAATAGCCATGAAGAGATCCGTTTTTGCCCTATTATGCTCGAATATTTTCAAACCCTAACCCTAATTTTTCAAAAATTTTGAACCTAATTAGCCCTAAAATCTGATTTTTGTGCTTGATTTTTTGTTCAATTTCGTTTGTTTTATGATTCATGAATTTAATCTAGTTGATTTTATGTATAAATTGTGAATTTTGCATGATCAATGATTTAATTTAAAAGTTAAATTAAATTGGGGATTATTTTCATGAAGAACCCTAGATTTTAAAATTAGATTGTGAATTTAATTTTAATTGGATGAATTAGCATAAAAGTTATGTTTTAATTTATCATGGACCACATGAATTTTATTTAACAAAAGTTGTTAATTAAAATTGATATATATATATATATATATATATATATATATATATATATATATATATATATATATATATATATATATATAAAAGGATTTTAGCAGCGGCAACCGCGGCTGGGTGGCGCAGCTGCGGCGGCTGCCGCTGCAGGTGGTCCGGAGGGAGGAGTAGGGTGGGGCAGCAGGATGGGTCAGCAAAGGCAGCAATAGCAGCACCGTGCAAGGGTTGCGTGGCACTGCTGCTGCTATGCACCGCTGCAGTGCAGTGTACACCTCACCGTGTACGGCCACCGTGGCCGGCTTCGGCTGGCTACACCACGGTGGCTGGCGCACGTTTTTAAAAAAAAAATATTATTTTTTTGAAAATATTTCAAGATAATTACAAAATTATTTTGAGATAAAATCAGTTTTATTTTGGATAAATATTGTTTATTATGGGATTAAATCAAATCTTTCAAAAGTTGTTAAGTTTGATATTATCCATATTTAAAGTTGTTATTTTGATAATTATCCATAATTAAAGTGGTTAATTTTGGATAAGATTTGTTAGGATATTCTGAGCATATTCCAAAAGGATAATAATTGATTTAAATAATGTGATTATCCCATAATTATTTTTGGATATAATTGATTTAAAATTTTGTGATTGGCTAGTAATTAGGATAGAATTTCCTAACTTTGTTAGGATAATCTTTGAGGATAAATATGATTTATCTTTTAAGATTAAAATAAGATTTAATTCTATCTCATAACTAATTCAGAATATATGATATTTTATTGGTGATCATGAACAATATATGATATTATCTAATTACATTAATTAAAATATGAGATATTTAGATGCCATGTTTCCTTAATTATGATTATTCGATATTATAGTTTAGGAAAGCATGATGAGTGATTTATTATGTGGCAATTTTATAATATATGATGTTGTTTATTGCTATATAATGACTAGTATGGCCCAGTAGATTGCTAAATACGATCTGCGTATCGTGATGTATTTTTGTAATCTAAGCACGGTCTACGTACCGATAAAGTATTTTTGTTATTTTATTTTATTTTATTTAAGTAGTAGATAGAATAGAATAGAATTACATGTTGCAGATAATCCAAGAACCCATGAAGTGAAGGCCCAAAGGAGCAAGGTGGATGAGATATATGAAGATTCAAGTGGGAGGTTTTTGCTTTATTAGTTTTCTTAGGATTAGGGGCCATGCTATGTCTTATTTATGCATTCAGTATTTTATGCATATTAGATTTTATTGATGTTTTGTGATGATGCGCTAGAGTTCACTATTTAATCACAACATAATAAATCTAGGTCCCAGTAATATTGAGGCAGCTTTTCCAATTAAAAACCCGATGAAACCTTTGACATTTATGATGGGTCATGCCAAAGCTGGGTGTCATATTTTTCATTGGGGAGTGGGGGTAGGACAAATTCTACACTTTTAATTGGTTATACTCAACAAGGTTACCTAAAGATAAAGTTTAGAACTTTGAAGCTAAGGGTAATAATTAAACATGTGATGGTTAATTATTCAACCAAGAGTTACAAGAGTTGTAATCAGTAAAGAGTTTACTCACCTTGAAACTGTAATGGTTGATGGCAGGGCCAAAGTCCGGTCAATTATTGCACGAATAAAGAATCTTGGAATCATTTAATTCAATTGGGATCAATTAACATTGAATAAATGCTTTAAAGTTACCAATTTAATTCGCTTATGGTACTTCAAATTTTAATAAACATAATTGAAATTTGCGTTTACTTATAAGTAACATGTCGTTCTAATTTTATTATTATATATAATCTCCTCGATTGAAAATAAAGTTGAGAAACGTTCTCAAAAGTTTAAAAGATAATCCATAAACCTATATTCCAATTTTGCTAAGATTGTTCTAAAAAGCAAGTTTTAGAAATTCATGTCACATGTCTAAGGTTGGTTTTATTCAAAATGTTTGAGTAAAATACCAACACATCTTCATTTTGAAAAGTGTTTTCAAGGGATATAATGAGATGGAAGGTACAAACCCTCTAAAAGACAAATATAAAAGACCAATAAAATCTCTTATCTTCAATATGATTGAATATAAGAAAGTGATTGGAAATATCTATGATCAAAAGTTGATCAAATGACACTATTTTTCATCCATTTCATATAGAGTTTAATATTTGATTAAACTCAAATATAAAAAATGATTGAATAGACTTAGCAAAATCATGAAATGTGCTTAAAGTAGTTAAGCAAAGCATCAATTTGAACCTAAGAGAAATGTTCTTAGTGGCTCAAAGGGAAAGGTTAAGGAATATATGAGGATTGCAATAAGAAGTTATAGGCTAAGAAATGCAAACAAGTTGCTACTTCTCAAACCTAGAACTACTTACATGCTAAAAGTTGTTATGAACAACAAATGTTTTCAAATTAAATGGACCAATTCCAATTGATTAGAAACTACCTCATATTGTTGGAAGATAAAAGAATGGAAATGTTCCAATCTAAGGAGTATATTATAGAAATTGATTTAGTATATTAATACTTCTTGGACATACGATGTCTTGTTTAGGTCACTCATTGCACAATGTGGATGAACTAAAAGAAAAAGCTAGCTAAAGGAGGAATAAATCTACAAGTTTAGAAGCAAATGTTGCTACTTCACAAGTAGAATCTACAAGTCTGGAAGCAAAAGTTGCAACTTTACAAGTAGAACCTATATTTCACCTTACCTTATTAATGGCTAGAATTAAATAAATGTTATTTATTCTTGCCATTAACGAAATA
Source organism: Chenopodium album (assembly GCF_948465745.1). Classification (NCBI taxonomy): domain Eukaryota; kingdom Viridiplantae; phylum Streptophyta; class Magnoliopsida; order Caryophyllales; family Amaranthaceae; genus Chenopodium; species Chenopodium album. Next base: position 15,064,176 of record NC_137855.1, on the reverse strand, counting down.
CTATTCAATGTTAGTAATGACTAAACATCGAAGATTCAAAACGTAGAATAAATGTTATTCTATGCTTCATTGAGTCATAATGTATTTTGAATTGCTAATTAGGTTTAAAGTTCTATATGATAGAAATAGTTAAACCATTTCTATATATATAAGTTGTCTCTAATATGTCAATTAATTCGAATGAAAATGAAAATTGCATGCGGAAGATCCTAAGGGATGGACTTTCAATATCATTGGATTATGAATCCATTGATATACGTAATTATCATTCTAATTTGAAATTATGACTAAGTCACCATTTAGAGAAATGATGATGTGAACTCGAGGTCGAATACATATTGATATAAGAAAACCAAAGGTTCAAAGGCTAGAGACAGACAATGAAACTTCATTTGTGATAAGATCACTATTTATGCTTAGTTGAAGCATGGAAGTGAAAATTTTGAAAAGTTCAAAATGTTCAGTATGAAGTTCAGTATCAACTTGACAAGAAAATGATTACATTAAAATATGATTGTAATTGTGAAAATTTAAGTCAAGACATGTACTTGGCAACACATTCAAAGTATTGCGATATGATCGTAATAATGAGAATTTAAGCCAAGACATTGATAAACATCCAAGAGTTGTAAAATAGTTTTACAACAAACTCCGAAAGAAAACCTTGTGAAGTGTTTATGAAGGGAGCTATCAATCTATATGAGATATATTTTGATAATGGATGTAAATTACCTATCTTCCAACCATTGTTCAAGGGATATACTTTTAAGATAAGCTACAAAACTAAACAAACTACATACGTCAAATCAAATGTAGCAAAGGCTTCATATGTGATATGAATAAGAAAAGTTCTTATAAAGTCTTTCTACAAAGTAAGGAATAAAAGTTGTATTAAAATGTTTAATGCACATTCAATTCCTATATAGAGCACGGGGTACTAGTACACAAATCATACTTAGCACAAAATGTTTGTTGCTTAAGTAGGTGCCCTTATGGAAAATTGTTCCAAAAGGTCAAGTGGGAGTAGTATAAATCTCGAAAGAGTTCGAGAAAAGCAACAAACAAACATTGTTCAAACCATGGTTGGTTCACCCTATGCTAAATATGCCTCCTCAAAAGGCAAGTGGGAGTATAAGAATCTTGAAAAGGTTGAGAGCCTTGAAAGAGTTCAAGAAAAGTGATTTCGAAAGTCTTGAAGAAATTCGAGAAGTAATCGAATAAAAGCAACAATATGAGCATGATTCACCTCATGTTACAAATGACAAAGCGTGGTCTCATTTAGTGGAATGGGATTAATAACCATGTGTCGAAGGTAGTATATTCCAAGTTCACATCCTCTATTGTCATTTCTCATTGAAAACAAAACAAAGTTGTTGTATGAGTTTCAATTATTGCATAACACCCACAATGATAACTAGCATATGTAAACTTAGCCAAAGAAATATGATTTCATATTGACTAAGAGTTCTAAAATATTTATTTTGGAACATGATGATTATGCAAGTAATAAAGATGATTTGACAAGTTATAACTCCAAGTGGTTTAAAACCAGGAAATCTGAAATAGATTCTAAGTCTGTAAGCAAGTGTATGACAATTGAGTAATTTGCCTAAATTGGGTGAAACCCATTGTAAGTAAAGCAGACAAGAAAGAAAAATGTTTTCTAACTAAAGCAAAGACTTGTTAAGGGATTCAACAAATTCTTAGAATGACTATGGCTACGATGAAACCTTTACATTAGTCATGTTCCAAAGATCTATTAGAGATACTTTAGTGATTTCTACCTTATAAGATTTGGTAGATGGATTTCAAAACGCTTTCTTGAAATTGTTCATGAAAGAAGATTTGTATATGATACAATCAAAAGTTTGAAGATCCAATAATTCTAGGGATGTATAAAATATCCATAATGGATTGAAGTTATTATCAGGGAGTTAATGTTCTTAATTTTGTGAGTCAAGCAAATCGTTTGATGTTCTCGTAAAATGAAGAAAAGGTCTTGTGTGTACAAGATGTTTAGTGGGAGCTATGAAGTTTGCTTGGTCTAGTATAAAGAGCAATTATTCATTGCTTGAAAAGTCAAGTGGTGGGTAATGCATTTTGTATGAAAAACCTTGAAGAGGATGATGAGTACATTTGGGATTCAAGATCTATAGAGATAAATCTCTGTAGACACCCATTTGTGTCTCCCCAAAACCAAACCCAGTGATGAATGCCTTTCACGTCGAACCATAATCGAATGAGGTGAAAGTGTGAAAAGTCAAGTGTTGCGGGTCAGTTTTTATTAAAATTCTCTTCTTTTTGTTTTCGAAAACCCACCTATTTTATTAAAACGTCCAACCCATTTTAGTTTGGTCCATGATAAGGGTCCAATAATGGTGTAGTTGGATGAGGCTTGAAAAGACCTTTCCAACGATATATTATAAGCCCAATTCCGATGAATAATGAGGAAGTTATGGCCAAAATACTAAACTGGGCCCAAACCGGATTTTACCTACGACCCATTGATCGTGAGGAGGGTCCAAAGGTTTAAACCTATTCCTAAACTAATTAGGATTGATTAGAATCTTCTATAAGATTCTAAAATATCTTAATTATCCTTTTTTGAAAAGATAAGATCATGGAATTTGATTTAAATATAAACTTTCCTTTTTTAAAACTTTTCTAATTCTATTCGGATTTAAAGATGTTCAAAGATAGTCAGATATTATTTTCGTTTCTCATATATTTTATCCAAATTTTATATGGTTGGATAGATCTTTAAATTATCTTTCCAATGATATATTATAATATTAAATCCAAGCTATAACGAAAAAGATATGAAAGGAATACGAAACTCTATCCAAAACTGACACCCTTTCATTATTTCGGAAATATCTTTTTATCTACATAATATTTTAATCTGATTCTAATTGCATTGGAAAGTAGACTTCAAGAGCTTTCCAACGACATATTATATGACTTATTTGGACTTCTGGATCAAAAGATATGATAAAAACAAAATTCGTAAAAACTGTTGTCTACGAGTTTGATTTCGATTTGAATTCAGATTTCTTTTCTTATTCTTCGACCCTCTTTTTTCTTAAAAATAGAGGTCTTATCTCCCCTTTTTCAATCATCAACTTTCATCAATTTTCAACAACTCTCATCAACTATCAATTCACAATCAACTCTCAGAGTAATTCTTTCTTTCTCTCTCTCTTTCTAAACTAGCTTTTACAAACACAATTCCGCATTCACAAGACTAGAATCACTTAGCCAAGTTCGAAGTTGCCTTCGCCCTAGACGTGCAAGGTTTAATATTTTCTGAGGGTTTGGTCCAAATCTAGTCAAAACTTTATTTAATTTGATTTCAATTTAATTATTTAATTATTCTTTATTATTTTCCTTGAAGTTTACTAACGCGTGTATTTTGTTATTAGAAAGAGGTACGAGGCTTCATAGTAAGTAGATTAGCTTACTCTCTATTTCTTTCACAATGTAGAAAGCATGTTTATTATTGTTTTATGATTCCTAGTATCATGTTAGGATGTTTAATATTCCTAGTATCATGTTAGGATGTTGTTTATTGCTTTCTAGTGTCATGTTTAGGGTGCCTTTACTCTTTCTAATATCATGTTAGTACCATGTTAGGTTTAAAGCTTCGATCTTTATTGTTTAGTGACATGCTAGGGTTTGTTATTAATCTTGTTAGTATCATGCCTAGGATCTTGCTATTATATTTAAGCTTTATTATTATTATGATATTGTTTATTATTTATGTTGCTTGATATTATTTATTTTATTGTTATTGCTTGATCACGCCTTTATGCTTGTTAAAGGGAATTTGTACTTGAAATCACGCATAATAAGATAATTAATAATTTGGTTTAGGCTAATGTGATTTTAATTCAAGTGATCGCCAATAATAGTCTTATTTGTGCATTAATATTCTACCAACATAGATAAACAGGGTAGATTTAATATAATGTTTGTATGTTATTCAAAAAGCGCACATGAATACGAGCAGAACAAAGTAGAGGCCTATTTTATAGGGCGGGTCCTTTCTTTTGTAGATTGGATTTGTACCCTCATCCCCGAACCCTGTTTGGTTCAAGACCTTATGGAGTTGATGGTCCTTTTGGATTGTCTTTTGGGTTTACAAGTTCCTAAAACTTGTTGGCGACTCTTTTGCTCTCTTTTCTTTCCTTTTGGAACGCCACCATACTTAAGTGTATGATCATAGTGGGGTTCAAGTTTGGGATCATAATGCTAGAAATATTCCCTACAATCTCGAAGGATTTTTAAGCTTTGATTAAGAAGCTTATATTGATAAGATTTTATAAGGTCAACATTATATTGAAAAGAGTTTCAATCCCATGTGACATGGCACGTTGCTTAATGATTCAATACCTTGAGAAAGGTTGATGAAATTAAGACTTTGAGTGATGATCCTTATGCAATTCGCAAAGGATGCATCATGCATGCCATGGACTATACTCGTCTATTTGATTCACGTGTTTTAAAGAACAAGTGATGATAGATTTCAATCGAAATCCAATGTGACGTTGGAATACAAATTAGAAATTCCTAAGTTCCTTGCAAAAGGGCGAAGGAAAAATCTTAGTGTATGGAGATGAAAATTATTATAAGATTTAGAAATTGCAAAATTCATGTTTATGAGAATGTCTCATGAACTCTACTAACTGAACCCCTTTCATGACCAAGGTATGAGAGTTATACTAAGGTTTTTGGATTGAAGCAAGTTATGTAATTTTAGTTGTGTATGTTTTGAGAAAGCATATTACAAAAGTAATACATTAGCTTGCAGAATTATGTTTATCAATTGAAACAAAGTTTCAATCTTATTTAATCGTGGTTTCAAGATTAAATAAAATGTCCAAAATAATTATGAATTGATGGGCTCACTAGGTTAATGACCTTTTGAATGAAACCCCACAGGTAAACTAAATTCATATATTATTTAAGTTCCTAGTTCGAAATCGTTAAACTGGACATAAATGATTTCTTAAATTGGACTAGCATGTTAAGATTGATTGGATAGCGCAGTTTCATGGGCTATAGGAGCGTAGTGATGCTCGGTCAATCACATGGATATGCATGAATGATGCATAATCGAACTATTGACCTACTTTGAAGTTCAAGTATAGAGCTTCCGGATATATTAGTGGATTCCTTTCACATGAGTGGAACACTGATTCCATTCAATGATTAATTTAACTGTGGTACATTCAAACGTCTAGCCGTAACTAGAGATTATAAAGGATGTTTCCTGGTTACTTCCTGAGTTGAGTGGGAGCTTTGGTTGCCACAAGACTGTATAGCGTCTACCTATTTAATTAGGAATGTTTCTTGGCCCCTTGAAGAGGGAGAATTCAGAAAATGCATGGCCGTGCTCAAATGGATTACATTGTAACCATTTGTTTTGTAATTCTAACTCAGATTTCAAGAAAGATGTGTAGATTAATATGATCACGACATGATATGAAATCATATTATCAAATCGACACACATTGACTTAAGGAATTTGAATATTGCGTACTTGTCTTAGACAAGTGGGAGATTGAAGGAGTTATGTCTTCGATAAGTGCAATTACTAGATATATCAAGGATCACTATTATGGAGATAATAAGTTCATTCTATAAGGTCGTCAATATCTGTTGCTAGATATGATAATTGATCTTTGGGTTAGTTAAATAGCCCAAAGCCTTATGGATCCTATGAGGTCACACAACAAGGGTATTGGGTTAAACAAGTAAGAGGCCCATTAATGGGCCTCATGAGATTATGACATACCATGTAGAGTGTTGGACTAGAGTAGTGTGTTTAGGATAAGGGTTTTGGGCCTTTGGCATGAGCTCTTATTTAGTGATGTGATCTATAAATAAGATCCATGCCTAGGGTTGCAACTAAGCAGTAACAATCAACATATAGTAGATTGTGAAAGAAGCAACCAAGTCCTAAAACCCTAAACACTCTCCTCACCTCACAGCCCTCCCCTCTCCCCTTCACGTCTGTACGTGCGGCGCCCCTCATGGTGGCTCATGGTGTTCGTCGTGGTGGTTCGTGGTTAGCTCATGTCTCTCTTCTCCGTTGAAGGTTGATTGAAGCGTTCAATCACGACTAACTAGCATTAGTGGAGGTTTAACTTGTGCCCGTGGACCAAGTAGAGGAATCACGCTTGGGTTCTTTATCTCCCATTGTTCTTGCTCGATCGCACGTGGAATCACGCTTCAAAGGTACAATTATGTGTTCTTTATGTGTTATGCAATGATCCTTGGTTTAGGTGCTTTATGAATATGATTCATGTTATTTCCGCTGCGTAGTACCTATAAACCCCAACAGTTTCAGTTGTAAAGAAGCGAGCGTTATGTGTGTAATTAATTAATTAATTATTTTTATTATCTTGCTAGTATCTTGTTTAGGTTTATTATTGTATTTTGATGATTTGACTAACAATAATATGGTTAAATTGCTTCCAATATTATTACTTATTCCATTATATTTATTGATCATCATATTGCATGTTAAAGGGAATATGTATAGAATATCACGCTTAATAAGATAATTGAATTGAGTTGTTCATTGTTGTGCCTAATTTTATATGCTAGACATAAGAGAAGTGGTGGGAACCTAACGCTGAAAAAGATTATGAAGCACTCAGAAACCTTCATAAAAAAGAAATGGAGAAGCATGGTGAAGATCGATATACTTAGGGCATGTTCACATAACTGAACTGGGTTGAACTAAACTAAACTGATTAGAGCTAAACTGAAATAAATAGAGCTGAAATGAATATTATATGAGAGAGGGAAATTAGGAACTGAACTGAACTGATTGGAGCTGAACTGAACAGGACTGAAATTAAGCTGAAGTGAACAGACCCTTAGTATAAAAGTAGCATACATGGAGGTTTTCAAACAAAAATCTGGATATGTTAGGGAACTTGGTCTCGGACCTCGTCCACCAAAAAAAAAGTAGAGTTGAAGGAGAAACCAATGAAGTTAGGGTGGAATTATCGACTGAGATTCAACAATTAAAGGAGCCGCAACACGTGAGGGTGTACTTGTATCTGAAATTGAAAACCTTAAGGCATCTAATGAAGATCTTAGAACCTTAAATGAAGAGCTTATAGCATCAAATGATGAGCTTAAAGCGACTGTTTCTAGAATCAACATAGAAGCCATTAAACGTGAAAAGAAACTCAGGGATGATTAGAAGAACTTAGGTATGATACTCTCTTAACTTCCTTCTTTTATAACTATTGTATTTATAATCAAGAAAACATGGTTTTAGTATTTGATGTTCCTTTCAATGGACAATAATAGATCATAATAACAAAAGCTTGTAGCATTGTTTTCATTGAATGTTGCTGTTGTTGTCATTGAATCCTATTAGTATTTTTTTTTCAAACTATTAACATAGAAAATTTTCAAAAAATAATACAATGATATGTATTCCATATACCATGTTCAACAAGTAACTAACCACTTTTCACTTGTTTACAGCGGATACCCCTCAAATTTTGAATTTTCAGAAATAATTAAAAGATTAATGACTTATTTTTGGCGGATCGATCAAAGTTTGTATTATTTTTGACAATTTTCAAAAAAAAAAATGAATATCCATTAACTGCTAATGTATGAATGTCCGCCAACCACATCATATTAAGCATACATGAAACTGTTAATAGAAAAAAGAGAACCTTTTTTTTTTAATCAAATAATGAACTTAGCTAAAGGGTGTAGGCAATAGTGTAAGTTTAGAGTTATTAATGTATGAAATTTACAAAGATGAATGTCATTATTGCAAGTGTCGCAATTAAAAATTCTACAATGTCATTCTTCAAAAAAGGCACCACAATTTGCTTACGTGAAAAAATCTGATTGGCCCATTTTAGTATTTTGACTTTCTTTTTGAATTATTTTTAATGACAATAATGAATTAAAATTGTATTTAGATTATGTATTCTTGTAAATACATGTATTTTATTTAGAAATACATAATTAGAAATTAGAAATCTATTTTTAAAATACTAATTAAATTTCGAAATTATACTTATCATAAAAAAATAAAATCACAAAATTAAAATTGTTCATCATTGTTCATCAATGTTTTTCATTCATGTCATAGATTAGCCACTTTACCCATTCCCATAACATATGATTGTTAATTATCAATTCGTAAATAAATTGTGTTGTTTTGTTTTGCTCTATCTTTTTCAGTGAATTAATTGCTATGTGTACAATTTCGTTTTTAATTTTGAATTTAGATTTTTGTTCATAAAAAAGTCTTAACAACAATCTCATTTTAAATTATTTGTTAAGGAAGAATAACAGGTATGTTGCAATATCACAATGGTCACGACATAGTGATTTAGGTTTAATGATTGGCGTTCTTCCGACTTTGTAATCGTAGAACGAGAAGACGACCATTTTAGTTTTTTTTTTAATTTTTTTTTGAGTCCCATTTGTTTGATCCGCAAAAAATAATTAATCTTTCGTGAGCTTGTTTGTGGATTAGGTAATGACCTAAACTACTTTTGGTCATTACATATAGGAAAACAGTGATTTACATGTTCTGTTTATATTTAAGGCAATTACCTATGTTTATTTTGGGCATTACCTGAAACATATATTACGACGTAATTAAATAACTAATATGTAGATTTTTTTTAAGAATATATATATAACATAAAAGAACAATCAATCCAAAATTATTACACATTATTTTTGGAGAAATAAGATTGTAGTTTTAATTACTTTTGTTAAATATATTGTTATATATATATTATATATGTCTTTGTAAATGTTAATTAGGATAATAAACAACTTTTAGGATAATATTTGATGTATTAAATAGGGATAATTTTGGTATTCATAGTATTAAAGTAAATTTTTAAGATAATAAGTGATATTTAATAGTAGAATAAATTCGGTAATTATAATAAATTCTTAGGATAATAATTGATATACTTTTCGTCAAAAAAACCACTATGATTTATGTTAGGAAAAGTTAAATATATTGTATATTTCTTTGTAAATGTAAATAAGTTAGGCGTATTATTCTCCTTCCTAGTTTATAGCCTTTGACTAGCTTGTAAAATTGTAAAATTGTAAATTATAAGGCTGTAGATATGATTTCCTAGTTTATAGCTTTTACCCCATGATTGTAGATTTGTAGCCATCGGACCTACGGTTTTGTATATAATTATGAGGTAATTCCCAAAGTAAACATAGGTAATTGCCCTAACTATAAACAAAACATATAAAACATTGTTTTCCTATATGTAATGACCAAAAGTAGTTTAGGTCATTACCTAATCTACAATAGCATCTGCAATAATAAAGATCTGTAAACCAAAATATCATAACTTTTACAATCAATATCATAACTAATTTTCATATTTGTCATAACTCATACTCCACCGCTTCAAGCTTGACGCGAGCAATGATTTTCGATGTCTTTGCATCTTTCCAAGTTGAGACCTCCGCAATCTGCGCTTATGTTTTGATTGGCCAGTTTATGACAAATTCCTGACCCATAGGAATCCAAATATCTATCCAATAATTATTATAAGAACCCTAAAAATAAAATTTCCATCAATGGATGAGAATCAAAATCCTAGAAAATTGGGTTAATGTGTATAAGGCGACTTTTTAGGTTAATAAGTTGCACCTTATATTAGTGGCGTATCCAGGATTTCAGAAGTGTGGGTTCGGAATCATTAACAACATATAGGTTTTTCGCTTTTTTTTACTGCAACGTTGGTAATTTCACGCTTTTCAATGTAGATTCTAAAAACTTAAATATTTTTAGGTTATATTTTTGTAAAATTTATAAAAACTCGATATTATGAAAAGATTTTTTGAGATAAATCTTATAAGATTCCACTTGATTATGTAAATTTTTCCAACGTATGAACCATAAAAGACGACCAAAAAAGTGTGTATGAATAATGTAAAATTACAAAAGCTGCAATTAAAAAAGGAAGCATGAAGTATAGATTATAAATTATAAATTTGATGCATACGTTTGAATTTTGGATTACAATGGGTAACATAAGTTAATATAATTAAATACCCTTAGAAAAAGGGATCTATAAACAAAATTAAAATTTTCATATACATTGGAGAAAATAATTAGGAAGAGAAAGTAGTTAGGGTAGAGGGATTGATATTTTGAGTATTGGGGTTTAGTAAACTAATTGAAGTAAAAGGGGGAAAATATATATATTTTTTTTAAAAAAAAAAAGTGGGGTTAAAATAGAACAGGGTAGAGGGATTGATATTTTGAGTATTGTGGTCGAGTAAATTAATTGAAGGAAAATGGAAAAAGAAATTAAAGAACAGGGGTTAAAATAGAACCAAAAGGAAAATAAAGGCTAAAAAAATTGGGTTACCTAGGATCGAACAGCGGACCATTGAGGCCCAAGCGAACAATGCAGGCCTTGACGTGCCAGCGAGCTACGCGAAGTTTTCTATCTCATATTTGCACACATATTGTATATAATCGTTTTATTTCGATTTTTTAATTAATAAATTTTTTTTTTTTATAAAATTCAGTGGGTTCAATGAACCCACTTGAACCCAACGTGGATCCGCCACTGCCTTATATACAGGTGACTTGGATAATCCAATTTAAGGAAATTTTGACTTTTGCTACCTATCAAACACGTCAATTTCATTTTTGCTACCTAACATATGCCCTTTTTTTAAAACTTTTGCTATCAGTTAACGGAATCCGTTATGTTTCCGTTAAGTTTATTTTTTAAAAAAATAATAATAAATTTAAAAATTAAAAAAAACCACCCTCCCTCTGCCGTTGAAGATAACCCAACCACCCCTGCCACTCCTTCCCTTCCCCATGTCGGTCGGCGCCCAGAGCTTTGGCCGGCGTAGGCGTGAACCCACCCCCCTCCCTTTCCCCCAACTAACCCCCCTTCCCTTTCCCCGTTCTCGCTGGCCGACCTCTACCCCGTACCACAACCACCCCTTTCCCCTTCCTCCCACCGGAATCCGCCCCCCCAGCCCACCACACTTACACTAGATCCTACCTCTTTCGCTTCTTCTTGAAGCCCTTTATTCATCCTCTTCCTTTTCATCATCTTTCACCGGCGTCGAAGCATCCGACGAACTACTAGGATTATAAATTCCATCAGAATACATGGACAACAGCAGCAAACAGCGACGCTATTCGCCGTTGTAACTCCGGCAACTTCTCCGACATTTGACGAATATTTTTTCGGAGAAGTTAGGGTTTCGGTGAGAAGTTAGGGTTTTGGATTCTGGTGGGGGGAAGGGGAAATGGGTGATTTTGGTACGGGGTTAGTGGGGGGGTTCGGGGCAGCGATAACGGGGAAAGGGAAGGGGTTCATTGTGGTGGCTGGTCGGCAGCAAGTAAGGGTTTCGCCGACGCCGACAGGGGCTGGGCTTGGTTTAGTGGTTTTTTTATTTTTTTTTAATTTTGGAGGCTGACGGGGAGACATTTTGGGTGGCTAAGGAGGTAGTGTTGGTCGGAAGGTGGTAATGACGGTGGCTGGATCTCACTAACGAAATTATTAACTGAAACCGTTAACTGGTAGCAAAAGTTAAAAAAAAGGCATATGTTAGGTAGTAAAATAAAATAAAAGTTTTCATAGGTAGCAAAAATGAAATTGATGTGTTTGATAGGTAGCAAGAGTCAAAATTTCCCTAATTTAAACCACCAAATAAGTCGGGTTATAGAGTCGCAAGCGTATATGGGGCGACTTGTAAACCTATATTAAGTCACCTCATGTATATTAGGTGACTCGTTAGATATTTTGTTGGTTTTAACCCCAACTTAACAAGTCTCCTAATAAGTATGAGGCGACTCGATATGTTTATAAGTCACACCTTATATACAGGTGACTCTAAAAGTCCGACTTGTTAGGTGCTTTATTATATGACCACTACCTAATAAGCCGCCTAATACGTAAGACGAGTGCGCGCGCGCGTGTATAAGTAAATTTGGCATAATGGCAACAACTTCAACCTTCCAAGCAAAGAACCAGAGATCAAGTTGCTAAGTAGCATAAACATTGGCATTGTATGAGCTAATAAAAATAGTTGGAAAAATTGTTTGTTTTTATGTGTCACCTCTTTCAACACAAGCGACACAATAGATTACCTATGGAGTCGCCTCTTTCAACACAAGCGACACAATAGCTTAACATATAGAGTCGCCTAACAATTAATAGGCGACTTATATAAAAGCTATCGAACCGCCTCAGAGGTGACTCCTACAGTTTGAAGCTATCGTGTCGGTTGTTGTGGAGTCGCCTTTGAGGCAACTCGTTAGGTCATTTACAGGCGACTTGAGGGGTTTTTGTTGTCGTGGGTCTGAAAACCGCTCCATAAACACACCCCAAAACTAACAAAAAAGAAACCCACCATGAAGGACCACCTAAAACACGCACCAAAATTGCACCAAAAACGCACTAACATTGCACCCAAAATACGCCTGAAACTACTTAAAAATCACTAGAACCTTGAGCCGCCACTGTGATTCTTCGTCGGAATTATGTGCGCCGGTAAAGTCACCGGAACCTGCACCCTAATCGCTGCACCCTAATTGCCAAGAAATATCGTTCTTGAGCAGTTGGACCCACTGATGGAATTGGCAAGGGTTTCGCCTTCCAATTAGCTCGAAAAGGGGTTAATCTAATCTTGTTGGTCGAAATCCTAATAAACACAAAGATGTTAGTGATTCAATTAAAAGTAGTAAAAATTCAAATACATACCCAGATTAAAACTATAGTGGTTGATTTTTCTATGGATTCAGATGAAGGTGTAAGAGGGTTAAAGAAGCAATTGAGGGCTTAGATGTTGGGATTTTGATTAATAATGTTGGGGTTTCTTACCCTTATGCTAGGTATTTTTCAGGAGAAAGATCATTAAAAAAAGAATTGCCCATAAACAATGATGAACACCATTGAAGAACAATGAATATTTGATTTTCTGATTTTTTTTTAAAAAAAAATAATTTTCAAAATTTTATTTATAATTTAATTTGTGGAAATGATATGTTTTTTCTTTCAAAAAACTATAATTATGTATTCTTTATAAAAAAAATAAATGTGTTTATAATTATACATAGATTCATGTTACATTTAGGCTTTTAAAAATAAATTAAAAATTGACCAATTATAACATGACACATCATCATGTTGTGGTGTCATTTTTTGAAAAATGACACATTAGAAACATTCAAACATCCAATTATTAGTTGGAGATCAATGGTTTGATGAGGATTGAAATTTTAACTTAAGATGGCTGTAAATGTAAAGAAAATAGGCCATCATTATTTTTAACAAATTCAATCCCTCATAATTTCAATCTCATAATCGGGGCATCGCCTGGGTCAACAACTAGCATTAAATTGAAATGCAATAATATAAAAACCAAACTAACACACTACTAACATACAATGAACAAAAATCACTAAAAAAAAAATTAACATGGATACATAAGTTGAGTGTCACTTGAATCTTAACTTAAAACTAACAGACTCTTAACGCTAACTTAACTCATGAAATCCCTCTTTCAAACGGGTAAAAACATGTAAGCAAAATCTAAGTATGAGAAAAACCATGTATATTCCCGTATCATTAAGATTGAGAGTTAATTAAGTATAAATAAAGTTTCTCCAAACAAGTAGTAACTATTGTAGCATATATTAACTCGTCCGACATAGTTATCCTCCACGCCATCCAGTTGTTAGAACACATGGAGGTAATATCCAACCTAAATACGTATAGGCCCAATCATGAACCGAATAACCACCAACATTTGTGAATGAAGTATCAATTATGGTAGATGCTTTGCTCAATATGCATGCCTTTATTTCAGGAGTCTATGCCCAACAATGTGTTATCAAACATAACTATGTAGTAATTTTGCAACAACATTTCCAGATAGGATGAGATATACTCATTTACAAAATGTAAATTAAACATATTATCTCAACACATAATGCCAACGACACAGGGCTGTTTTCTGATTTGTCATGATGTACAAACCCACAATCGAATGTTCACCTATTTGGTTCCTTTTATCAATCTCGGTTATGCGCATAACACATTAGTCAACAAATTTTCATTATAGGTCACATATGTAGTGTAAAGATGTTCACTGTTATATTAATCGGTGAAATCGTAAATGTACTCATGATCATTTCCACTTTTTCTACTTCCAAATTTCCATTTTCATTGTGATGTTGCGATTTAACAACAATATTCATACCTGCAACATAATAATTATACAATAAATTTGAATGGAATCTAGAAGTATAGTTTCAAGTAATAATCAAACTATATATACATATAACGTAATTTGATAATATATGAATAATTTTAATATAATTTGTTTTACGTTTGTTGAATCCACTATTAAGATATTATTTAGGAAGGTTGAAATATTCAATTACAAAAATAATAAACCGATATCCTTTTATAATTACTAGGATACTTGTAATTTTATTTTCTTTTGTCTAAATTTTTGTGTGGCTATGCATTAAACTCTTCTTATTTATTTTGTAGTATGACATCCAAAGCTACCTGAATCATAAATTCATCACCATTGGAAAACATTCTCGTTATTCATGAATAAAAAAAACTACAAACTCAAAAACCACCACATAAAGACATGAGTGAGTTTATAATTCACGATGCAAGATTGAGCCTCCCTTGAGATTTCAACAATTCATATTTCAATTTTGTTTAAAAACAGATATAACTAGTAATAAATCTGATCATATCATGTGATAGGTTATATGTGCTGATTAAAATGTTTGGTGAATTATTGTTATGTTTTGTGAGTAAATCGGTTTTGCAAAGCGCTCCTGACCCCTTTTTTGGGGTTATTTAAATATTTCATCTATCTCTTCCACATTGCCTGATTAATTAGTGATAGCTTGAGCCAAAATGTATTTGCTTCCATTTTATTAGAGAAGTTCTATTAGAGTGGTTTCTCAATAACATATCCTAATTAACATAATATTTAACCCATATATGGAGTAAGATATATTCGTTATTTAAATACTAATCTAGATTTTATTCATATATATGGTCTTTGAAAATGAAAGTTTCTCAGAGAAATTATGTTAGAAATCCTAACCCAAACTGGATTACCAACATAAATACCAATTTTAGCATTATTAATTTAAGAAAACAAAAAACAAGAAACAAACTGAAATTTCAAGAAAAAGAAAAAATAAATAATGATTAAAGTGTAAAATAATAACTTTGTTAGATGTTACCTATGTGAATAAGAATGTGGCAAATGTTATGAATGCGATGGAGTCTCACGACATGGAAAAAATAGATGATGGAAGGGAACATGTTTTAAATATATAGCTTCATGTTTATTGAATTGGTAATCCCAAAATGTAATACAACCCTGGGGTGATGGGTTTTAAAAACTTCTCAATGACTTGTGCAGTTGATACTCTATGAATGCATTGGTCTACAAATAAAAGTTTAAATATAAGTACAAATACAATTTTAAATATAAATATAAAGGGGGGTGTTAAATACCGCCAACAAAAATGATCGAAATCGCCGACATTTAGTGTGAATGGACAATCATGCCCTTAGTACTTCACCACTATTTTTTTTTGCCACTAATCACTAACAACTTGACACCACCACCCTAATCGGCGATGACCACCACCGTGACCAGCGACCCACCTCATTCCCTTGCCGATAGGAAGGAGGTTTTTTTTTTTTTTTTTTATTTCTGACAATCGTGATAATCAAAGCCCAAAATCGATTCACTCCATGGTAACCGATGTTGGGCTCCGGTTACCTGGCACGGTTACCGATTTTAGTCTCCGGTTACCGTGGTAATCGTTTACCATGCACGATAACCGGAGCCCAAAACCGGTTACCAGGAACGGTAACCGGAGCCCAAAACCTATTACCGTGCCCGGTAACCGGTTTCAGCTCTGGTTACCGCTATTGCAGGAAATAAAAAAAAAACACTTTCCCGCCGACGAGGGAAGGTACGAGGGAAGGTGGTGGCTTGTCATTGAGGGGATATGGTGGGTCATCGATCAGGGTAGTGGTGGTTGTCGCCTGTCGGAAGGCGTGGTGGGTTTGCCGGGGAGGAAAAATTGGTGGTTATATAGTAAGGGTATGGTTGTCCACTCACACCAAATGTTGGCGGTGGTGATCATTTTGGACAGCGGTGTTTAGCAATCCACAATATAAATACTTGTAACAAACTATTTCAAATAACGAGCAATAAAATATCCTACTAAATGACCAAAAGAACAAGGGTTTCAAGACTTTATCCAGTTTGATTGAAATCAGTTTCGTGAGGTATGAGAAATGATCATCATGTCGAAGCTAGATACAAGGATTTTACCAAAGTCGCATGAACCCATTCTCACCCTAAAATATGCCCCAACTATATATTTTGCAATAAGAAATATCAACCTGAAATCTAAAATGGAATAACGTATCACATTCATGCTATGTGAATCTCCTTCATTCTTTGGGAAATTTTCGCCTTCAAAGATCCCCTCATATATATGAATGAAAAATAGATTAGTATTTAAATAACCACAACAATTAATATATTTTATTAATTATTAATATTAGTAATGAAATATATCTTACTCCATATATGCATTAAATTTCTCTCCAACTATTATGCTAATTAGGACTGGTTATTGAGCAAACGCTCTAATAAAAACATTATGCTTCTTAGGTTGAAAAGAGAACTTTATTCCCTTACGGAAGCATAGAGGTCTTCATCTTCCCTAAAAAAAACAAAAAAACCATTTAGCATGCAAATTATAAGACGATATTCCTCGAATAATTTATGACCATCGAAAAAATTACAACTATGGTCAGAGTTATCCTGTCCTTAGGGGCGGAGCCACAGGGCTGGTGGAGGCCCGACCCCCGTGGCCCAACTGCAAATTTGTTTACTTTTAAAGTTGACATTCTTAACCTAATAGGACAATTAATAGATATTTCTTGTTTTATAATGTTAGAAATCACATATCAGTGAGAAGTTACTTCAGCTTATTGCCCATTTATCATTTTATATATTTTTTTGTTAATTTTGCATTTTGTGTATGATGACTTTGTTAGAACTAGGGATGGCAATGGATCGGATCAGATTATGAAAAATCCGACTTCGACTCTACAAGATGTCGGATTTTTAATCTGCCCCCGCCTCCAACTCCAACATCCGACTCCGATCCGACTTAAATATCCAACCTCGGACCAGATCCAACTCCGAATCTGACGACGTTAAATTTAATTTTGACCCAATTATCAATAACAACCCATATATAATCAACTTCAAAAACCTATAAATTCATGAATCAAATAATAAAAAATGTATAAGTACATAGAAAAGTCAGAGTCGGATCAGATAAGTCGGATGCTAAGTAGACTCCAACTCCGACCTTCCTTCGAGTCGGAGTAGGATTTTTTTTTAAATAAAGTCGGATTCGGTTCGGATTATTTTTTTCAACTCAGATCGGACTAGGGGCGGATTCGGACAGCATTGCCATCCCTAGTTAGAACTCACTACTGATATTTCTTTTTAAGGACCCTACAATCTTTTACTTCATAGTTAATTATTTTTGCCCACTTATCATTTTACGTCAATCTTTATTTGGTTCATTTTTCTTTTTTTCTTTTTTTGACAGGCATTTTTCTTTACTAATCTGCTTATAACAATCAATAACATATTACTAAAACAGACACCAGAAATGACACATGTCAATTCCTGGTCAAAAATTTTCCCTCCAAATGTTTTTTTTTGGTCAAATCTTCCAAAACAATATTCAAACTCCTAAAATATTTTTTCATGTTTGATTATCATATATCTCATGCTTTATTTATTCCCTTTCTATATTATACCATTTATATTAGGTAATTTGTAATTTTTAAAAATGATTATATATAAAAACAATGTTATTACTAAGGGGGTGTTTAGTTCACAAAGAAAGGAAATTTTGTCTAGAACTACCCTAAAGATAGGGTCATTGTAGACACCCATTTGTGTCTCCCCAAAACCAAACTCAGTGATGAATACCTTTTGCGTCGAACCATAATCAAATGAGGTGAAAGTGTGAAAAGTCAAGTGTTGCGGTTACTTTTTATTAAAATTCTCTTCTTTCTGTTTTCGAAAACCCACTCTATTTTATAAAAACGTCCTATCCAGTTTAATTTGGTCCACGATAAGGGTCCAATAATAGTGTAGTTGGATGGGGCTTGAAAAGACCTTTCCAACGATATATTATAAGCCCAATTCCGATGAATAATAAGGAAGTTATGGCCAAAATACTAAACTGGGCCCAAACCGGATTTTACCTACGACCCAATGATCATGAGGAGGGTCCAAGGGTTTAATCCTATTCCTAAACTAATTAGGATTGATTAGAACCTTCTATAAGATTCTAAAATATCTTAATTATCCTTTTTTGAAAAGATAAGATTAAGGAATTTGATTTAAATAAAAACTTTCCTTCTTTATAAAACTTTCCTTTTTTAAAGTCCTAATTCTATTCGAATTTAAAGATGTTCAAAGACAGTCAGATATTATTTTCGTGCCTCATATTTTTTATCCAAATTTTATATGGTTGGATAGATCTTGAAATTATCTTTCCAATGATCTATTATAATATTAATTCCGAGCTATAACGAAAAAGATATGAAAGGAATACGAAACTCTATCCAAAACTGACACCGTCCTACTATTTCGGCCATATCTTTTTATCTACAAAATATTTTAATCTGATTCTAATTGCATTAAAAATTAGACTTCAAGAGATTTCCAACGACATATCACATGCCTTATTTGGACTTCTGGATCAAAATATATGATAAAAACAAAATACGCAAAAACTGCTGTCTACGAGTTTTATTTCGATTCGAATTCGGATTCTTTTCTTAATTCTTCGACCCTCTTTTTTCCTATAAATAGAGGTCTTATCTCTCCTTTTTTAATCATAAACAATCAACTCTCATCAACTTTCATCAACTCTCATCAAGAATTAGTTGATTCTCTCCTTTTCTAAACTAGCCTTTCATTAAACACAATTCCGCATACACAAGATCTTGAAATACCTAGCCAAGTTCGAAGTTGCCTTTGCCCTAGACGTGAAAGGTTTATACTTTTCTGAGGGTTTGGTCCCAAATCCAGTCTAAACTTTTCAACTCTTTATTTTCAAATATTTGATTTATTATTTTCATTGAAGTTTACTAACTTGTGTATTTTGTTATTAGATTGATGTACGAGGTATCAAAGTATGTAATCTTATTGCTCTATTCTTTTAGAAAGCATGTTTATTATTGGTTAATATTCCTAATATCATGTTAGGATGCTTTTAATGCTTTCTAGTATCTTGTTAGGATGTTATTTAATGTTTTCTAGAATCATGTTTAGGGTGCCTTTTATTATTTCTAATAGCATGTTAGTACCATGTTAGGTTTAAAGCTTTGATATTTAATGCTTAGTGACATGCTAGGGTTTGTTATTAATCTTGTTAGTATCATGCCTAGGATCTTGCTATTATATTTAAGCTTTATTATGCCTTAACATGATTATGATTATTATTATTATTATGATGATGATTTATATTATGTTGCTTGATATTAATTGTTATTTCTTGATCACACCTTTATGCATGTTTAAAGGGAATTTGTACTTGAAATCACGCTTAATGAGATAATTAATAATTTGGTTTATGCTAATATGATTTTAATTCAAGTGATCGCCAATAATAGTTTTGTTTGTGCATTAATGTTCAACCAACATAGATAAACAGGTTTAGGGTTAATCTAATGTTTGCATGTTAGTCGAAAAGCGCACATGAATACGAGCAGAACAAAGTAGAGGCCTATTTTATAGGGCGGGGCCTTTCTTTTGTAGATTTGATCCGTACCCTCATCCCCGAACCCTATTTGGTTCCTGACCTTATGGAGTTGACGGTCTCCTGGATCGTTTTGGGTTTACAAGTTCCTAAAACTTGTTGGCGACTCTTTTGCTCTAGCTTTCTTCCCTTTGGAACGCCACCATACTTTAGTGTATGATCACAGTGGGGTTCAAGCTTGGGGTTATACTGCTTGAAATATTCCCTACAGTCATTAGTGAACAACAACCCAGATTTTTTATTTGTTAAGAACTACCTAGAAGTTAAGAAAAGTTTGGGTAGCACTACCCATTAACGTTTTCCGTCCAAAAAAACGTAATGGGGCCCACTTTTTCATTTTTCCCACTTGATTAACTCCCCTAGCCTGATTACCTTCTCTCTCCTCCCTAATTAACTCCCCCCAAACCCTAGAAATCAAAACCCCCAAATTTAGACATCCTACAAATTACAATGACCAATTAGTAATTAAATGCAATTGAATTCAATCTCAAAGTCAAAATAACCGAAACCTAGAACTCAATTGAACCCCTAAACCCTAAAAATCAAAACCCCCAATTTTTTTGAACCCATAAACCTTAATTCGAATCACTATTTACACACTATTTATGTTAATTGCGTTCATTTAAAATTTGTAACCAAATTCAACAAACAATGAATTAGAAGGAAAGTATGAAACATTACATGAATAATTGAGAATTTGTGTTTAATTGACTGAGTACGTTCTCTTAGATTAATTGAGTGAGAATTGAGGGAAAGTTAATTAAAGAGAAGAGAGAAGGTAATTAGGGGAGTTAATTAAGTGGAAAAAGTGAAAAAGTGGGCCCCATTAACGTTTTTTTGGACGGAAAACGTTAATGGGTAGTGCTACCCAACTTTTTCTTAACTTCCGGGTAGGTCTAAACAAATAGAAAAAAATGGGTAGTTGTTCACAAATAACCCTATCTTTAGGGTAGTTCTAGACAAAATTTCCCATAATTAAGGTATAAGGTATGGGTTTAGAATGGCTTAAACCCATACTTTATGTTTGTTTTATGATTTTATGAGTTTCAAACCCATACCTCAAACCCCCAAGATATGGAGTTTAGAAACCTTGGAGGGGAGGTGGGTTTGGTTCATTCCCATACTTTTAGGTATCAAATAAAAGAAAAAAACTGCATTCCATAATAATCATACCAAACATATAGTATTAAGAATCAAGTTCCAAACCCATACCACTATGGTTTCATTCCCGATTCCAACCCCACACCAGTTTCGAACCAAACGCCCCTTAAGATGTCTATGATATTATCATGTGCAACCAATTGACTGTTGGTGTAGTGGTGATTGGAACTACGCTTGGTAGGGATGACCGTTTTCGATCCCCCGCAACAATAATTGTGAGGGGACTGGAACGCACAAGGATGGGGACGCTACTCCCGCGAAACATTCGGGCACTCCTTTCTCCTGAGCTCTCACTGAGCTCGATTGTTAGAATTAACCACCCAGAACTGATCCTCAAATCCAGATTAGCCCAAAGGGTGAAACGGGTGGAACACAAAAAATGATATTATCATTTGCATATTCTTTGGTGATACTTATTTTATTTTAATTTTAATTTAAAAATAGTGAAATTATTTTGTTAAATATGTGTGTTGCATGGGACCTAAGCTAGTATTATACAAATTTGATCATTATATTGTTACCCTTAATTGTAATTTTTATACGTTAAAAATTTATTAATTTGAATTATAAATAATTGAGCTTAATCATACACATTACAAAATACTTAATAACATTGGTTTTTTTTTTTTTTAATTTTTTTTTAAATTTTTACATAGAGTACTAGTAAAAACATGGTCTATTTCTTCAAAAAAAAAAAAAAAAACATGGTCCAATAATGGTAATTATAATAGTGCAAAAAAATAATTTTGCAAAGGAAAAAAAACGTATTATTTTATTCTAATGTATATGTTTCGGCCCCCTTGAGTTTTAATTCCTGGCTTCCACCCTATATTTCTGTCCCATTTGAGGCTCAACAATGTAGTTCTTTCCCACCAATAATGGTATGAAGGTTGTTTGTGCGGATGTGAAGAGAGGAAGGTGACGATAGAAGGAGGAGAAAGAAGGGATTTGTCAGTGACAAAGGTTTTTAGAAAATTTTATCCAGAAAACATTTGATGTAAAGGGGAATTGTTTGTCATTTTTCCTTCATTTCTTTTATTATACCTTATTTTTCCTTTCCCCTTCATGAATGACAGAGATTTTCAGTCGACTTAATCGAATAAAAATTACTAAGACCGGGTGGGGTCATGTTTGGACATGATTATACGAGATTACATACGTAAATTCAATTTGTTGCATCATGTGATTAATAGATTGATAGAACTTGTATAGCTCAAATTATGTTTAATGCCATTGCCACATTATGCCTTTTATTATTGTTGTTTAATAGTAGAGGCGATATGATGTTGCTGCATACTGTAATTTATATCAATTTTTAGTGTAGAATTTCAAGAGCGGATCTATTGTACAAGTAATTTTAATGTAGAATTATCACATTTCAATATGATGTACACAAAGAAATGACAATTATTGTGACATTGTGCATGTATTAATTAGTAAATCAATTTTTGTTCAAAATAATGAAATAACTAATAAAAGCCTCCCCACTTTCACAAATGGAGTTGGTTCTGATATGAACCTAAAATATGCATAGAATACAGAAGATGAGTTAATCAATGGGGCTTCTTTTCTTGCGGACTTGGAGAACACCCTAGAAATTCCTTCCCTTTTAAAATACCTATTTTGCCCTTTTTAATATACAAAATAGGAAATTCTAAGACAAACCGCCACCGTGATATGATGACTAAGACAAATATCAAAGACACACAGCGGAAGACTCATTTCAAAACCATTCAAAACTAACCAACTTTAAAGGTTAAACCAAACGATAGTAAACTCAAACCAAAGTCAAACAAAGTCAACCTACAACTTGAAACCATTCTAATCAAGGAGTTTTATATTATCTGACAGTTTCTAAACAAGATTCGCTCTTCACTCATGCCCGTCATGAATATATATACTTCATCACCTGAAAGGCTACTCTTTACTTTGTCCCACTACTCGACATTAGAAATGGGTCGTGGTAGGGCCAAGATAAAGACAAGGCCAAAAAAACATACAACACACAATCAGCAATGCTAAATACATAAGTGTAAATGAGTCACACTAACATCCTTACATCCTAGCATCACAACTTACCTTCTTGCACCTGTTTCCAAGCATACAACATACAACTCATACAATAGGCAAGTTTAATTTCTTATTTAATTTGATTACGCATCAAAGGGGTTTCCCCCCTAACTTGCACAAATGGAGGGGTACTAACACGGTAGCTAACCATGCCAATATAAAAGAACCACTCGTAAGTGGCAAAATTCCTATGCATAATAAAAAGGAAAATACAGCATCCTGTACTCCCAGTAGAAGTTATGATCAAATATAAAGTCACATAACTCACCTTATATGTTCATACTCAAGGTATATATGTTTCAAGAGTTTTGGTATGTGGTATCTTTCACTTTATGTTATTTACACCATTTGAACTTGGTGTTGATGACTCTCAAATCATAAAACAACCAACATACATAAATCATTCACGCTATCAAACAAACCAATTCAATTCTTGAATAAGGGTATATTCTGTGCACCTTATTTTCATCTATTTCAGGTGTAATAAGTTCAGAGAAGTTTAGTTAAGTTCAGATAAGTTCAGATTAGGTTTGATAAGTTTTGATAAGGTTTACCCAAGTACAAATTACAACTAAAATAAGTTTTAATAAGTTCTAATAAGTTCAGATAAGCTCAGGTAAGTTCAGATAAGTTCAGATCAGTGAAAATCAGGTGAATTGAACACACTCTAATTAGTGACCACATTTAATTTAATGTTGAACCCTTTTTAAACTAACGCAGTGTAAAAACACCTTTAGTGCACATAGGCCTGCACCACAAATCCTATATTCATTGTTATATAAACACCTTAAGTGCACGTAGGCACCGAAATATAAAGTAATCCTCATGTACTAAGACACTTAACTAGCTCAATCCCCATGCTTATAGCGTCAATAAAAATTATATAAACCATAATAATATAATATTCCCTTTTATATTCCAAACCAAATTAAACATTTAGTTTAATCAAACATGCCTTCAATCATACCAATAATAAAAGTGTGGTCTATATATATTATTCTAACATCATGAATTCCATCAATAATTCATCTCAAATAATTCATGCATGACTCACAAACCAATCATTAAATAAATCTAACTAACAATTCCAATCAATACCTAAAATGATACTAACTTGGAAATAATTACACAAGTCCTAGTATTCTTCTACACGCTTTAATAATTACCGAGTACATAAACGTACCTCGAATATGATCTCAAAATCGTCATGACTGCACGAAATCACTCACTTGGAATTGAAGTCTCCTACAACCCACAAATACCAAGAAGACATAAATACCTATTCATATTAAATTTCCAGCAATATATACACTCCTTAATAAAACACTTTAAAACCTTCTAAAACAAGCTTAAATTTAATTAAAACCACTCATTTTTATTCCCAATTAATGGGTAAGTAAAATGTTTTCAAGAATACATTATTTTAGCCTCTATATAAAATTTCCAGCAATATAAAAATCCTTAAATTTGTGTAATTTAGTTTAAAAACATTAACTTAAATTGTATTAATCAACCACAATCAAATTTCTTATAACATCAAATTAGAAATTTAGGGTTTAATCAATTTGGGGCTTTTTCACACAAAACCAAATCTGAAAATTATATTTAAACATCATTAAGGGCTTGTTTACATTTATTGAACTGAACTGAGCTGATTCGAGCTGAATTGAATAAAACTGAACTGAATAGAGCTGAAATGAATATTTTATGAGAGAAGGAAACTAGGAACTGAACTGATTGAAGCTGAACTAAATTGAACTAAAATTAAACTAAAGTGAACAGGCCCTTAGAACATCTAAAATTATAACACAACACCCAAAACAATAATTAATCAAAGTTAAATTAATTTAAAACAAGAAGAGTTTTTTTTTCTTTCTAGCACACATATACATGAACGTAGGAGGGCCCTCCACGCCGGTGGTTGCTGATGTCGATTGTTGCTGGTGGTGGCGGCCGAGTGGTAGGTGGAAGGTGGTGGTGGCCGGCTACCGAGTGTTTAGGTGGCATGTGTAGTAAGGTGAGGGAGAGGGGAATTAAGGAGGAAAACTAAGAAAGATAGAGAGCTTACCTCTTTGGATTATTATCACCTTGGGCAAAAATTTGACTTTTGCGTTAGGGTGGGTATTTATACTCCTCTCAAAAACCCTCTTCCCCCTTGACTTTCCCTTTGTACCTTTAATGATTCCCACCTCCACTCAAATTGGTCTTTTGATTTTATTTAAAACAAGGTAAGAAACACACACAAGTTAAATATTTAGGCGATATTTTCATTTTTTTTCTAATAATAAACGATAAATATTTGTTGGTGTAAATTTAAAAACTAATGAGAAAAGTATATATTAGTAAAAAAAAATTATAAAAAAAATGCTGATGAACTTATGGTGTAGTTTTTTATTCGTTTCATTTAAAAAAAATAAAATTAATGAATTTGGCTTCTATCAATTTGGCTTAAGTTTGAACCTTTGAAGCCAATTCATGTGTTAAAAAAAAAAAAAAAAAAAAAATCAAGAGTAGTTTCTCAACAAAAAAAATTAAGAGTAATTTCAATTATTATACGGGTGGGAGCGGTATTTTTTTAAAAACGGATGTGTGGGAGTTATGATAAGATATATATATATGTATATATATAAATATATATATGCAGTGGCGGATCCAGGATTTTCGAACTTATGAGTCACCATCAATAATTAATCACTTGTTTTAATGCAAAAAATATATTAAAAAAATTATATTTTACCCAAATGATTTCAATCCAAAAATAAGACATAAAAAAATACATACTAGTACTATAAAACTATTAAATTAAAGTAACTTTATGATTTTTTTACTTAATTAGTTTTGTGGGAAAATATTAAATTAGTTGCACAAATATAGTATAAATAAAAACAAGAATTATTAAAAGAAAAGTGGAATAACTTAGGAGACCAGTTATTTAATATAACAGGTTTCTATAATGAAATATGAAAGTAGCGCAAAAAAATTCATTATCAATGCCTGACAAAAATAGACCTGTTATCTAGATAACAGGTCTCTTTAACATTTTAAAAAATTGGCGTTGTGACAATAGCAGCAACAAAGAGATCGCCTATTTGATATTTAATAGGCGGTCTCTTTGATATTTATAAAACAGACAGTGGTCTAAACTCAAGTAGAAGCAACAAAGAGACCGCCTATCTGTAACAGGAGGTCTCTTTGATTTTTTTTTTTTTTTGGTGCTGGTGAGTCACGTGACTCACTGTGCACCTTAATAGATCCGTCCCTGTATATATGTATACATATATATATATATATATATATATATATATATATATATATATATATATATTATATAATAAAACATAATATTAAATTTTTTATTTTTTATTTTTATTTTATTGTGAATAAAAGAGGTAGTATTGAAAATTGAGAAGGGTAATTTGGGGATAGTGAAATTTATCACAAAAAAAACCCTTTCTCTTATATATTACTATAGATTCTTTTGACTTTGTTTAAGATTATTTGACTTTAAAACTCTTTTATAAATTTAGTATGCCTCAAAGTTTATAAATATGTAAATAGAATATTTTCAAAACTATATACTTCCTCCATTTTCTTTTACTCTTCCCTAAAAAGGAAATGTCACAATACTTGCAACACACTATAAAAGGAAAGTTGCTTTAGGGAAAAACTATACTATTTCCCTAATTTAAAGCACATGGGCCACTAAATTACACTCCTAACAACCACTCATCCCATTTTAAAGTGTATTATATCATATGAACCCCACATTTCTTAAATACCGTAAAAAAGTGTGTGTTGCATCTAAAAGAAAACGGAGGAAGTATAAATAAATAATAAATGGGTTTTTAATTTAAATACTCCTTTTTAAATATTATAATACCGTAAATAATTCATTTCAAATTATTTAAATACGTTATAAAATAATACTTTAATTTATAAACCATACAAAAGTACGGGGTATTACATTGTTGCTGCCGGCGGCCGATAAATAGGTGGTGCATGTGGTGTGATTAGGGAGGGGGAAAAATATATATTGTATATTTGAACAACCTACAATTGATTTCACAAAAAATAAAAAACAACGTAAATACAAATTTTGTATATAAATCAAATTATTAATGTATTCAAATTTTTTTAAAAAGGTCAAATAATTTTTTGATTTTTTAAAACTGTTTTAATGCGTATATAGAGAAAAACACTATGTATAGAGTGTGGGGTTGAGGCTTCAGTTGATTTTTGAGTTTTGAGTTATTAAGATTCATTTCAAGACTCCACTTCAGATTTTGTAACACTCAGTTTCTGAAATGCATAAAACAAAAGTCTTGTTTTATGACAAAAAACTTAAAAATTGATGATGTCATCCTACGTCTTAGGCCCTGTTCACCTTAAATTTCAGTTTAGTATAAGTAATTTCAGTTCAGTTAAAATTTGTTACTTTAAAAAAGAAGTATAATAGAGAATTAAAAAAATAATTTCAGTTTAACAAAAATAATTCAGCATCGTACCACCACCGTTTATATATATTCAGCAGCAAAAATATATAACTAGGTGAGGTGAATTATACAAAAATATTCAACAGCAAAAATATATAAGGTGAGGTGAACCGGACCTTAAGCAAATCTTGCTCGAAAACAACTACTTAACATATAACTAGGTTAGAACCTGTGTGATGCACGATTTATATAAAATCCATTTTTATAATTTGTAAATTTTAAAAAAATGGATAAATATAAATAAGAAATATGCACCTTGTACGAAAATATTTGTAATTTTAAAATTTTATATTTTTATCAAAATTATGACATAAAACTTGTTCAACGTCGCCTCATACATATTTCAATGTAGGAGTTTATTTATTAGTGTGCTATTTCCCATTGTTTCTTTTTTTTAAGATAAATTGATAAATTGTAATTGTGATGTAGAAGCTTCTAATATTCAAATTTAAATTACAAAATTGTGAAATATGATAGCTCCACAAAAAAAAAAAAAAAAAAAAAAAGTCATCATCCTTGCATTTAGGTGGTGAAAAATTTATTATAAAAGTGACATGTGGACAGTAATGACGTTAGCAACGTTTTGTTTAGTAATAGTGAATATATTTTGTCATTAGATTTATGGTGATTTATCCATATTTTTTTTAGCAAATTCTACATGGTGGCCTCCAAGAACTAAAAATTCTACATAGAAGACAAACCATTTTTGAGTTCTCTAAAGTGATCCCAAGGTTTTAGATAATTAAGTATAGTGCCATTTTTTGGTTTTAGGGCTAACCTTTTAAGTTTATGATTAACCTTAGTTTATGTTATAAAAGTAAATGATTAACTTACCCCTCCTCTTCAACCCCCACTACCGTACCCTTTCCAGCCAGGGTGGGTAGTGATTAACCTTAGTTTAAGTAAATGATTAACCTTTTGCTAGGGTGGGTAGTGATTGGATTTCAAATAGTACTTTTGGGGTTTTTGGGTGCCTGGGTTTCTTACGGTGTTTAGGTTAGGGAAATCTGGGTTTCGAGGGTGGTGGTTATATTTTAAGGGTGGCAACTAGGCTTTTGAGTTTCGAACGGTGGCTAGTGAGGGGTGGTTTTCATGATTAGGCTAACGGTGGGGTAAAATTGGGTAGGGGATGGAGGTGGGGTAGGGCTTGGTTGGGGTTGGCGGTGGGGTAGTCTAGGTCGGAGCTGGCGGAGGGGTAAGGCTAGGGAGGGGGATCAGTGGCTGGCGGCAATGAGGGTGGTAAGTTGCTAGGAAGGGGGAGGGTTAGTTTGTCTTTTTAAAAAGTAATGGTTAGCCAAAATCTAATCTAATATATATAAATATAGTAGACATTTTTGGAGAGCATTTGGCGCGCCACGTAAGCAAAGGTATTATTTCGACCAATTAAAATTAGATTTGTATTTTATTTTAGAATTAAAAAAAATCACTCACCACCTAAGCAAAAGTGACGAATAAAATTTTAAATTTCTGCCACTTAGGTTAAAACGACGAATAGTAATTTATTAGGATTTTAATTATTTAGGAAAAATAAATTTTATCATTTTTTTTGTTTAACAAAACTAAAAATTATCTTTAGATATTAGGATTTAAATTATTTAAAAAACTAAAAAAATTATACTTTGATATTTAAAAAATATAAATTATCATTTCATGTTAATGGTTTTTATCTAAAAATCCGATGATATGTATCGCACACCACATAAGCAAAAGTATTATTTCGACTAATGAAAATTTAGATTTATATTTTAATTTAGAATTAAAATTTTCATTCGCCACCTAAGAAAAAAATTAACAATGAAATTTGAGAATTGAAAAACAAAAAATAGTAATTTAAGATTTAAATTATGAAAATAAACAAAAAATATCTTTTATATTATCTATTAAATTAGGATTTAAATTATTTTAAAAAATAATTAGATAAATATATGTTGATTTAATGATGTTATCTAACTATCTGATGAATGAGATAATATTTATTTTAATTTATAATTTCAAGTTGAATAAGAATAATTTTAAAACTTAACAACATATTTTACCTTAAATTAAAGTAATGTTAAAATAATAGAATAGAATATAAAAACAAAAAAATAAAATTAAAATGTTTTTTTTGATGCAGAATAAAATTAAAATGTTAGATATTGAGAACACAAACTTTTAAATAAAACGGATGTTCAGTAAATTACTGAACATCCGTTATAAAGTGACAATAAAATGCGCAAAAGTTACACTAAAACGCACAAAAGTTACTCTGACATATATAAGAGTTATTTATGTTTCATTGATAAATTTGACAAAAGTGACACTAAATTTGACAAAAGTGGCACTAAATTTAACAAAAGTGAACCCGATGTACAATAAATTATTGAAAACTGGGTGTATACAAAAGTGATTGTATTAAGAAATTACAAAAAAATATACAAAATGAAATATTAAAAACCGTACATCAAACGGGTTTTTATATTTACTAGTATACTACGTATTTTTTTTTGACAAATATATCTACTAGTATAAAAATAAAAAAAGCCCTCTATACTTAATTAATAAAAGCCTTGGGATCACTTTAGAGAACTCAAAAAAAAAAACTTTATCTTCCATGTATTGAAGGCCACTGTATAGAATTTCTTTTTTTCTTTTTTTTTTTTAAGGATTGTGATTTATCCATATACTCGAAGGAAAATCATCGTTTTTGACTTTTTGTAAATCAATCTTGTTGCTCAAAAAAAAAAAAAAAAAAAAAAAAAAAAATCAATTTCCTTATCCAGTTCCATGTCAATGTCATTCTCAGTGAACAAAATCTGCTGTAATTCATTGTGGCCCTCACCTCACAATAAGGTATTTTACTCATCTCTGTTTCTATGAGAATCCCATTTCCTTATTTTTATTTATTATTTGTTTATGGAAATGTTGAAATTCTGTTTGAATTGTAGAACAATTGGGATGTGTGCAAAAAAACTAGCAATGTGATAATTCAGAGTCACTGGGTTATAAATTCATCAATACCCCATCTCAAGCCTAATAACAATTTTTCTTGGAATTATCATCACCATTTTACACTCCATTCATTTAATAACGGTGGTACTACGGTGAGTTCTTGCCTCGAAATAATATTTGTATGTATCATTTTTATAAAATTGTGGTAATTCATGGTGATGTGATTGGATTTTTAGTTTAGTTGAATGTCATTATGATATACATGTATTAATAAATAAAAATAGTTTAATTGTCACAAGCCTCGATAAGAGGAGGGTTACGATAGGCCTGTGATAGCCAGTCTAAAACTTTGTCATATCGCTTGACTTGAGCTTTAATGATTGAGACTTGAGAGTAGTACTAGGATGGGTGACCTCCTGGGAAACCCCATATTGGTTTAGGTAGCCGACCCCACTTATAAGATTAAGGCGTTTAAGAAGAAGTTCTTCCAAAACCCTTAATTGTGATATTGTGTATGGTTTATTTTTGTTTGGAGATTTACAGCAGCTAAGCATAACACCCCATGTAGTACTTCAAAGCGAATTTGTTGTGCAAAGAGTGTGTTATGACTCGTGGCTGCCTGCTCGGCAGGGGACGGCTCCTCAATTGTGAGTCATTGCCTTTTCCTGATCCAAGAAATATGTTTTGGCTTTTGGGTGGCCCTATTTCTTGTGTTGCGATGAAATTTTTGTTGATGGAAGAGTTGAAGACTAGTGTTATGCACAAGTATTGATAAAGAGGTGAATTTGGAACCATCTTTATTAGCTGAGCTAGCTGACATTAGAAACTATAAGGGTGAATGAGTACTTGGAGTGGAAGTTTGCATTTGTGTAACCATGATGTCCTTTCTTCTGGTTAGTTTGGATGTTTCATTGTCTAATTTTTGCCGTTTATTAGTTTAGAGTGAAACTTCAGTGTTGCATTTCTAGGATTAGGAATTACACATACTTGGAATTTATGAAAAATAACTTTATTTTAATGCAGAAATTGTTTACTAAGTGAAGATTAGCTTCGCAATTCTTCTAACTTTAGCTTGCGAGTCCGTTCTTAAAAACTAAAAATATAACTGCTGAACCAGCCATCTTTGAGCTACCAAAAGTGAGCTTGAGAAAGTTACTTGGGTAAATGGTATTTGCCATTCTTCTCGCTGCTATTCTGTTTAGTGAACTTATTAATTCTGATGAAAACTTATTTAGCCTGAACTCATGCAAACAATCAAACTTGTTTGAACTTATTCCAATGACAAAATTTGATTAACTTATTAGATCGCATCAGAATTTTTTTCTGAAGTTATTTAACTTTATTAAGCTTATTAGTACTTGTTTGAACTCATAAGACCTTCTTTGGTTATAAGAAATATAATACATTAATAGATGAAAATTGATTATTCAGAAAGAGGACAGACTGTCCTTAATCAATGTTTCAGATTACAGATCATGCCAGTTTCTTCAAACTTCCCCAATTGAATGACTATTTAATTGCCTCAGTGGGCTCAGTCAGTCATAGTCCATAGAGACCCTAGATAAGCTATTATGTCTCACACAGAGTATAAAAAGTGTGCCTTGGCACACTTAGGTGCTAGGCGATTCGGGTAGAACGTTTTTTTTTTTTTTTTTTGGCTATAGGCAAGGCGCACTTGAGTCACCCACAAGAGTTGCACTTCAGTCATTTTTTATTCACACTGAAGTGCACCTGGTACAGGCCGCGCAGGACCGTAATTGCTTTAGTGCTCCTTGAGCTTTATTATAAATTGGTCTCACACCAACTCAAAAGATAAAGCTCAAATAAAGATACATGAATTTTGTCCCCACCAAATACACCAAAATGTTGTCACAACAGCATCGCGCCCACCACAATTTATCCTTGTCCACCTCAGACTGCATAAAACAAAATTATAGCCAATCGACCATCAGGAAAGGGAAATTTATGACTATTGATACAAGACAAACAAACTTTCCCAAAGGTGACTTGCCATTTCATAATTTATGGAAGAGAAGTGAAGATGACACAGTAGCTTATTTAGAATTTGTTCTAGTGATTTGTAAAAAAAGAAGTCATCAACTTGCTGGACAGTTTCCTCTCATTTCTTTTTGAAGTAGAAACTCTTGATTTTAGCAATTTTTCAGTTGTATCTCTATCAGATTAAATAAGTAAACGGGTGAATGTAAAGACTCCAAGGATTTGGTTATTTGCTTCATCAATGAGATTGAAATTTTAATCAACAACAACATTAGAACCTTAGTCTCAATGATGGAGTTGGCTGACCACCAATTGATGATTCAATGCCTCCTATATTAGCATGAGGTACATATGTGCATACAATAATTACTATCTCTAGTTACACACATTAACCATTTTCTCATTGACATATCACTCTTTTAATATACCTGAATCATATCCTTTGCTAGCCGATAGTTGTGATAATACCAATTGTTCCTAGTTTTATCAAGTTTACCACGGCTTATATTTTCAAGGTGAAACAACTTTGGTTCTTTACTTCTATATTCTATCTACTAAGTAACAACAACAATCCCAAAGACTTAGTTGGCTACACAAATCAAAATTTGAGACGTCAACTAAGTTTTCTCTTGTTTTCAAAAAAAAAAAAAAAAAAAAAACTAAGTTTTCTCTTTCTCCATGCCCTTTATAATAAGTGTTACAATGTATATGCTTTTTTAAGCCCAATTTTTATATATCATACCTATCTCCTTCAATCCAAGTCTTCTTTAATCTCCTTCTAAGATTCTTGTGAGTTTTGATCTCAACTCTTCACTTTGTTTATTGTTGCACCTTCTTGTGATCCCAATTGGTTCTCCCTTGTTCAATCCTCAATGTCCAACTCCAACTTT
Source organism: Chenopodium album (assembly GCF_948465745.1). Classification (NCBI taxonomy): domain Eukaryota; kingdom Viridiplantae; phylum Streptophyta; class Magnoliopsida; order Caryophyllales; family Amaranthaceae; genus Chenopodium; species Chenopodium album. The sequence goes on along the minus strand of NC_137855.1, from coordinate 15,030,715 downwards.
CATTCAAATATCTTGAATCCTAATTCTATCCCTTGAGGTATTCCTTGCTGACTTGCTTTTATCATGAGGAGGAATGAATACTATGATGGCCACCTCATATGTTACTCAGATCTACGTTGGCATACTCTTGCCATATTCATGGTATACCAATGTCAGACATGGGTGTGGTCCTTCAAAATTAGACCAAACCTATGAAAATGAGATGTATCTGTGTCGGAACTTGGATGCTATATCAGAGGTCAACACTTTTGGCACTTTTGAGTAATACGGATTATTTCTGCATTTACTTCGGCACGAACTTGTATCTTAAGTAATTGGCTGATGCATTGTCATTCTTTTTCTTAGGCACATGGCTTATCAGACTCTCAAAATTATTCAGCAGAACCTAAAGGTACTAGTAAGTATTTTGATTTTATATCTATTCTTTTTGGGAACTTTTGATTTACTACCATCAATTTTAATTTTTCAGGCTCAATGGAAGGGACTGATGGTCGACAAGAAAGATCACTTTCAGCCACCAAGTACTGTAGTTACTTGCATTAGAAGTATTATCTGTCAATAGTAAGGTTTAACTTCTGATAAAGTAATTTGATAGGTGTAGTTTAATACCATGCTAGTATAGATCATAGACACTATCCGTGCATGTAACAAGTAACTGACTACTAGTGCTGTGGTATTGCTCACTTGCTCTTTTTGAAGCTGCCCATTATAGTTCAACCTAGACAAAAAAATTGTGAACAAAATTTGTTAGAAAGTGAAAGTTCTATTTGTTCAGGAGTCCTCCAACATCGTGTTTCTTATGTTACCATTTTCTATTGATTTTTTTTTTCTCCAACATTTAATTTGATTCCCTCCATTCAGATAATCATCTATATAGACTCTTTTAACTAGAATGACCATTAAATCCAAATGAAGTATATATTTGCTTTGATGAGAAACCATAGCATCCTGAGGTATTCAGTGTTGTGCTGTGACCTGTGAGTAAATTTACAAGGAGGTATGAAAGGTAATCATAAGATTTATGACATCAATTGCTATAAGTAGCTGACTTCCGTGCATATGCATAAATATGGTTGATATAGGAAGAATTCACTCGGCCTAAAATTTGTTACTTCTATGTAGCTATGAGGTGTGAGTGGAAGTCTTGAGTCTGTCAAGAAATGATATGAAGTCTGAATATCCTTGCATTAGTGCATCTGATTCTATCAGCTATAGATTCTGTGGTGTAGCTAGGTATAATGGTTGTTCTTGTGAACAGAGGAACTGAAGCATGCTCCAGTGCAGTGATCGAATGAATCTGTTTATGCTTTCCTTTTATACTTCTAAATATTAGAAGTGAGTTTGTTACTGTTATGCACCATATTAGTAGTGAGTTTGTTACTGTTATGCACAATTTGTTACTTAATGTACGCACTTCAATTCCATTTTTCTTGATTCTCACATACTGTGTATTTAAAGTACATATTTGTAGGAGAGGATAAGAGAGAGAAGAGGGAAGAGGAAGATATTCCTTCCATTTTCTTTTCAACTTTGGAAGGGTTTTGTTCACTAATGAGGGAGAGAAAATAGAACACTCCTATTCCTTTCTCTTCCATTATCCAGTCTCCAACATCACTAGAGAAAAATTATTCCCTACTCTCCTTCTCTCCAAATTCTCTCATCTGAACAAACTACTGTAGGATAACTTTTTCGTTGATTGCTAATTATTGTGCAACTTGACAGAATATTGGAGCAGTTGAAAAGATATGGAGCTTCTGGAGTACTGTCATATGGTCTACTGAACACAGCCTATTACCTTACTACCTTTCTCTTGGTGTGGTGAGTAACTAGAAAATAAAAGTGTTGAGTCTGTTACACTCTCAGGGGATTTGTGTATTTCTGGACCTGCAGATTTCCTATCAACACAGGGCACATACTGGGTGGTGGTGGTCAAAGTTGGTTCCTTAATTGTAGCATCCCTGCTTATTTGTTTCCTGTTCTTGGAAAAGTGTCCCCTTGAGAGATGATGCAATATTGTTTTTTTAGGGTGTGGAAAAAAAAAAGGAAGGGGGTGGGGGGTGGTGGGGGGCACTGAGTGCAGTTTGTTGTGTTATGCAATTGCTTACATTGAATTTCCACCTGTTGCTTCAGGTTCTATTTTGCTCCAGCACCTGGGAAAATGGGTTATCTTGCTGCTGTTTCAAGGTAACTGTGTGTTATACCAATAATGTTTCATTCCGATCAAGTTATTCTTTTCTAAAGTCATTTTACATATATTGGATGCAGATTTCTAAAAGTAATGGCCATGGTTTGGGCAGGAAGCCAAGTCACTAAGCTCATAAGAGCAGCAGGGTAAGCTATCAATTCTACCGCTATATGATTAGCTACGAACTAGTAGGTTAGGTTGCTAAGAAGAACTTTAATTATAGTAATACAGCTTTATAAATGGGACAAATAAATACTTAATAAACTGCTGCTATTAATATTCCCTTTCACTGACAACTTCCCAAGTAGTTGCTTGGTCCATTTAGTAAAGCTAAACACTCTTTCCATTTCCCTTTCTCCAAAACTCATATTATTTGTGAACTAAAGCAGGATCTCAGTTTCCATCACTCTATGTTCTTCTGGTAGAATTGACGGTAATTTGGTAACTAGAATGATAGTGATTAGGGATCAGACTGGAAAGAAGGGATATAAAAGGTTCAAAGGCTAAATTATGTTGTGTTTCTAACGTTGTAGAAGTAAAGAGAATTGACAACCTTATAAGCCTAGGGAGTTGATCCTTTCATAGCCAGTTGATTTAAGTGATCTAAAGTCTTCTCTTAACTAAAAAGGAGAAGTATAGATAAGATGTGATGTGAGTGTTGGACCATTGTGTGTTCTCTGTATGGGTGCATTGGTTTGCAATTTATGCCCATTGCATATGTTTTTAATGCATGCCTGGATATCAAGATATTCCATACGCTACACAATTGCCCCTTTTACATGTGAATTTATCTGACATTATTTACTTGATTACAGTGCCCTTGCCCTTGCACCACTTGTAGATAGGGGATTGTCATGGTTTACAGTCAGATACAAATTTGAGTCACGGGGAAAGGTTAGTATACTTATCACTAAATTATATTGTGTCTTCTATGTTGGCTGCTTAAATTACTGAACTCGTATTTTTGTAAATTTCTGCAGGCTTTCTTCACAGTTGTTGCATTTTGTTTCAGTTCAGCTTTAATCATGTTTGTAGCCGTCACTCTGCTTTCAGCATGACATATCTCTGCTTTCATCTTTGCTGAATCAAAAAGAGATTTCATCTTTTCTTTGTAAAATGGATATCTATATTCAACTTGTAAAGAATTTTACCAATTGTAATTGAGTTGATAACCTCCCAGTGATTTTGTTATTCTCTTCCTTTTGTTGGAGTAAAATGACTCACGTCTGAGATATGAACTGGTTTCCAGGTATACTGTCTGAACTTATGCTGTCATGCTGAGTAGTTTACAAAAGCTAGTTACGATGATACTATCTTTTGAGGCACTCATATTTGGAGTCATGCAACTCAGTTTGCTTTATACTACCTCCTTTCCACCCATAATATGTCATCTTAGGTAATATTTTGACCCAAACACAGTACAGCTCTGGCTAGTTAGCTCTCAATTCTTAATTCAAAAAGACAGTTGTGATATAAAATTAAAATTCCTTCTCCTAATAATGAGTTCGGCTATTTGTCATGCTAATTAAATGTTCATCTTACCTTCAATTCCTTTTGATCAGAAGTATCTAGCAGGAACAGAACACTGCCTGTAGAAGTTAAAGATGCATAAATTAACATGTAACAAACCAAAGAAATCCTCCCTTTATGAATACCCTGACATTCGATTAAGAAAGAAAGAATAACATGTCTTTTACAAATTCGGACTTTGCTTGTCTTTCGTAGTAGATGGAAAGATTAGAAGAATGAATGCCAGTTCGACGATGTTGGACCTCCCCTACAAGAATTGTTTGTCCCTCCCTTCTATAATAACTTAATACTAATTTGAAAGTTTTGAAAAAGTATCCAACATTCCATCAAGATGAGTTTCTTTGGTAATGTAATTGGGTTTAGAGCATCCTCATTGCTGATTTTGCCCAAAATTTATCTCTCCTTTCCTTCTTCCTCCACCTTACTTTCCAATAGCATTATTATCTACTCTTACATCACTTTTCAATCGAAATACTTGCATCCCTGCAATAGTAGACAAGGTATTAGACTTGGGCGTTATATGGGTGATAACTTTTCAACATAAAAAAAGAAACATCACCCAAGAACGAGATTACGAAGTACTCCCTCAATTCCCAAAAGTTCAACTTTTCAATTGTAGACTCTTGTTTTCGGGAATGTGGAATGCATGGAAAGAGTGAATGAGCGTAAGGAATGAATTAAGTAAAAGAGACAAGGTAAAAAGGTAGGTGTATAACAAAAGAGTGGATAAAGCAAGTGAAAGATTATAAAATGCCGTAAACAATGTGGGGTATGAGGGTAAGATTGTAATAGGGGTTTTTCATTATAAGACTAAAGTAGAAGTTAGTTGAACTTTTTGTAACGAATCAAATTGAAAAACGGGATAAAGTTTCAAGAATGGAAGTAGTATAAGATACCAAATTACCAAATATCACAAGTCCTTTAGCACATTATTGGAATAGGTCTCCTCAAAAGTAGGAGTATGCACAGAAACGACTACTTCAAGTCCCACCATTTTTGGGCTTCAGTAGCACGGAAACTTCACGGAAACACGAAGACCTCGGGTACTAGAAGTTTCCGTGCTTCCTTCGATGAAAAGGTAGTCAACGAGACTGATCATTCACTTCATCGATAGTTCGATACTCATAAGTTTCCAAATAATCATTCAATAGGAAAAAATTAGTGACATATTTATGTAGTACTAAAGATAGGATTGGGCATAAAAAGGAAAAAAAAAAAAAGTACATCATGTATTCATATAACATGTTAGTGAGGGTAAAAAAAAAAAACAAAAAGCAAAAACCTAACACAATTGACCTTCATTTTGAAGTGAGGGTAGCTTAAGAGAGAGTAAAAGAGGTCATAATTTCACAGGGTATCAGATGGTTTATTGCTTAACATATAGCAATATGATTGATTGATTGATTTATTATTACCTTTACAACAAATTAGCAATAAAACTGTGCCATTTATTGGCATCCCAAAGCGAACTTCATTTGCAATAGCACAACAACAGGAAAAGCCTAAATAACATGTACTTTCTACAAGCAAATAGGATGTGGGACAAATATGCCTGTGTGGCCAGCAACAGTATAAGATTTACATCCTCATTCTACAACAGCAACCCAGTTTAAATCCTGCTGAAGCAGGTTCTGGAAAGCATATATTGTTATTGTCCCTGTAAAATCAATATAATTAATTTCACACTGACATCTTTTGCAAGCAGAATTTTCCAGTCACAGAATCACCTCATTCTTTGTATTTTACCACACATTGACATCAGATACAGGCTTACTTCAAGTTGGCCACTTTTCCCGAAAATATAAGATTAGCACATAGGGATGCATAACTTATGTCAACAAAGCCTATTACCTAGTGTCAAAAGTCCAATTTTTTCTTCTGAGAAATAACAATGGGAGTACTAGACAGTATTAAAAGTAAATATGCAGTATTATGGATTCAAGGTGAGTGAACAGTAGAGGTATGTGTGTGATACCCCCCCCCCCCCCCCCCCCCCCCGCCTCTTCCCCCCCAAGGCCCCAGTCACATCCTCCTCCTCCTCCTCATCTTTGGGAGGTTGCTGAAGGAGAAGAGAGGAATTCAAACCTTGTGCTTAACTGAAGATTCTTATAAAATTAATGTATAAGAAACAACCATCATCTGAACAGCTCAATATGAAAACATGGCATTGAAATGATAAAAGTAAATGGCAGAGAAACTCACTTCTCCAGTAGCTCCAACCACGGGAAAAGATTGCACTGAAATCCTCCCTTGGGATGGGAAAATCCAGTTTGCTTGGTGGGTAAGACCTTATTCCCCATATCATCTCGGGAAGTCTGCAGGCCACAAGCATTGCAGAAGGTTTCCAAATCCGATTCCTGACAAATCCAAATTTCGGTGTTACTTATTATAACGTACAACTAAAATTTTTAAATAAACAAAAGATATTTACCAAATTATACCTTAATCATCAGGATTTTTGAAAGAGATGTTAATGGATAAGGATGAAGCTTGTAGCCACTGGAATTAATACACGCTACAGCAAGTGCCCTAACCTTAAAACAAAGTGAAATAAACTCAATATAAGAAAGATAATGAAGTTTTTACGAAGAAAAGGAGCTTAAAAGCAGCATATACCAAATCTCTTTTGTTTGAACTCTTAGTTTAATAATAGCTACCCACCTTAGCACTTAATATACATCTTATCAAATAACATTTGGAATAATTTTGTTGAAGAAACAAATAGATTTAACTGGTCCCTCACAAAGGATTCAGGCTATCAAACGTTGATCTCTATAAGAAGTTTGGATTATCAAGGTTAAGGAATCATATTGATATTATTGGAACTAGGAAGTGTTGGAACTTTGGAAGCACTGATATTAATAAATCGAGAAACAATAGTAATATTACATGCACTAGTTTTGGAGACAACAGGATATTTTTATAACATTTGCTGGTTTGGAGAAAAAAAAAACACATCCTTCAGAATCGATATGCATCCTCATGCGAAACTAAGTACCAGTTTATTAAATACCTAGATTTTCTACCTGTGAGATCTACAAACCTAAGGTTAATAGGTTGTGAGAAATAAGCATTCAGAACAGCTAAATTATAAGGACCAATTAGGAGCTTTAAACTGCATATAGTGGAACTGTCCTTTGGAGTAGTTGGAAGAAAATTAGAAGCCATTGTTGAAAATGGCAACCTGTCTTAAACCTAAGGGCCAGTAAATGGAAATGGAAATTAAAAATTAAGAAAGAAAAAGACAAAGCAATAATCCTTTTTTTTTTTGAACAATTTTCACTTTATAGAGATCAAGCAAAAGAGAGGTATAATTAGTGTATGCATGAAGCCTAAAGCAATAGAATCAAGCATTGTATTGAATTAAGAAGAAAAAAATGTAATATCTGGAAAAAAATTCCCAATAAAGCTAACAATTTCCAGCTTAAGATAACTGACCAAAACCCTAATGAGAGACGAGGATAATAGAGAGGGAAAAAAACATAAAGGTCACAATATACGTGGTATACCATATGTTTTCTTTAAGACTATGATTGATCTGGAAGGAGTAATTATTACAAACAGAAACAATTGCAAAGCCATATTTTCCCAAAAGGTTGAGATCAGCATAAACTAGAGTCTAGCCCATGAGGTTATCTACAGAGATCCTTTTCCTCCATTTACTTCTATTTAATGCAAAAAGCTCTTGCAAACCTTCTTCATATCATATTTAACTCGCATTATCCAAGTCATCTTTGGCCTCCTCGAATTTCTTTTGAAATCTCCATTATTCCAACCCTCCACCTTCCTTAATGGTGCATTTGCTGATTGTTGACTTAACTGTCCAAATAAATGTAGGCGGTTTTCCTTTATATTATCCAAAACATCTGCAACTTCAACTTTCCTAGGAATATCTATATTCATAATTTAATCCCTTAAGGTGTTCCCACACAACAATGTTTGCTACACTCATCTTCATAATATGATCCTTTATCAAATGCCCAACCATTTTATAAAGTTGGTCCAAGTGTCGTTTGACGTCTTATACAATTTTCCTATTAAACATAAATTCTAGCTAGGATCACACAATAGCCCATCTGCTTTAAGCCATCTAGACTTGATTAACATCTTCATTTCTTTGTAAAGTTAATTTGACGTACTTGATACATTCACTAACAAGTACTCAACTTTTTACCCTCTTTATTTATTTTATTTTTATTTTTTCCCTGAAAGTCATATGATAGAAAAGAAAATTTAACAAACACATATCATATTGGTTTAAACAAAACTTATCTTCAATAAAGCTACGATCATTATATATTTGATAATTCTTCATGTACCCTTTCTATTGCAGTTTTAAGTTAAGTTTTGGTTTAAATAACTAAATATAAAGGGAAATTTGACATTCTTCTTTAACCAAATAAACCCGTCAACGAATCAATTTGTAGTATACTACGGAAAAACAACTAGACTTACCATAATTCCATAAGGGAGACTAATAGAAGCTAAAACACATAAGTTGAATATATAAGAGGAAAATTTGTTAGAAAAAACCTTTTAAAACAACTTATTTGTTAGGAAAACCTTATAAAAAAATTTTGGCAATTGAAAACTTGATTGTAAATTTTATTTTTCGAAGACATTAAGGACCTCTAATTCACTTAATTAATCTCTAATTTCTTCCAATTACCCTATAACTCTTACTTAACTATTTAATAATTAAAATAATTTATATTAAATAATTAAAAAAAATAACAAACAAAAACCTCCACCACCACCCGACCCCCTCCCTTTCCCTCTCTCGTGGCAGCAGACCTTCTTCTCCGTCCGAGCTGTCGCTCCACCACCGGCCGACCCCTCTCCCTTTCCCCCCTTAATCCCGCTGAGACAACCTACCCCCATTTCAAAATTACAAACCCAGAAATTCGAAACAATCAGAACTTAAAATAAAAAAATATACAATAAAGCAAAATTACCCCAGTTATGATAAAGGTGGCAACAATGGCGGAAAGAGAAAGCCAAGCAAGGAAGAATAGAGCATTTTTAATTTCAATAAGGATATAAAGGAAACTCCAAACCAATTATAATCAGAAAGATTAGAATGAAAATGGAAGTTCTTGGGATTGAAATTTTAAAATGTAATTATGTAATAGTGTGTAGTTGCATCTGCAAAGGAAGAGTAGGAGATGACAATCATCACTTTTACAGTTTTTCTCTCTCTTTAATTTCCCTGGTTTTTGGCTTTTTTGGTTGTTTTTGTTCCTGGGTATTTTGTTTTCTGGAAAATTGATGCTGGTTTTGAGTAGGGTTGTCGGTTGTCGTGTTAGAGTTCAGGTGGGTTATCACGGCGAGGGTAAAGGGTTAAGGGAGTGAGGTCGGCTCGGTGGTGGAGGTGGGTCGCCGAGGGTGGGAGGGTTCTAGGCGGCTGCTCGGATGGGGGAGGGGGGCTGCTACCTCGGGAAGGGGTGGTTGACTGGTGGTGGGGGTGGTGTTTTTTTTTATAATATATAAATTAATTTAACTATTAAATAGTTAAGTGAGAGTTACGGGTAAATAATGGGAAATTAGAGGTTAATTGAGTGAAATAGAGGTCTTGGTTGTCTTCAACAAAAAAAACTTACAATCACATTTTCAATTGCCAAAAATTTTTTATAAGGTTTTTCCTGACAAAAAAGTTGCTTTAAATGGTTTTTCTAACAAATTTTCCAATATAAAACACAAAATAAAAAAAATAAAAAAAATGACTACTTCTAGGCTTCCAACCTAAGATGACAAATGTACCAAAACCCTGAAGAAAAGAGGGGGAGAGAGACAGGAGATGAAGGAAGTGTGTTCGAACTTCTAACGTACCATTTGGAATGCAATAATGTATAACCATCCTTTCAATAATGTATAAGCACATAATTCCATCTGAGTTACTATTTAGGGCATGCTTGGATTGGGGGTAAAACATTAAGGGGGTAATAAAAGTCAAACTTGAAAAAACAAAAGTAATTAGAGGTATTGTTGTAGGAAACATGGTGCTTACAAATGAAATAAACTAGTTGTGCCATGAGGAAAAGAGAGAGATGGAGGAATTATTACTCTCATAATGAGGGTAATAGTTACCCACCCTCCCCCTAGTGTAACTATTACTCCCAAAATGAGGGTATTGATTCCTCTTTCTTCACCTCAAACCATACCATCACTACATAATCTTCTTACACTCACACCGTCACTATCTCCTTCTTCCCTATTTTCACAATCATTTTGCTTAGTTTGACTTTTATTACCCCCTTAATGTATTACACCCAATCCAAGCATGCCCTTACAGAGCCATTTTGGAAAATGTTTATATACATTAAATATTACCTAAGCTATCTTAAATATTGTTTAATAATATTGGAAAATAGTGCCACATTGAAAATCGTTTATTGGATAACCAAGGTAAAAGATCTTATCAAAGTACCAACCTCTATGATGTAAGGCTCAATGATGCAGAACTGTAGGTTAGTTGCCTCTGATGCTACAGTGTGAAAGAAACGCCAAAAATTGCCCATCCGAAAAGACCTAGCAAGAAAGGGGTTACAATAGAAGTATATAATGAGACAGTGACCTTATAAAAAATTGTCCATTGGTATAAACAACAAGTCATATGTTAGCATGGCAAAAAGTAAGTACCTTAACACTGTTCGCGCAAAGCACATCTCCTTTGAGCTAACAATATCTGAAGATAGACGAGAAAACCACAAAGATAGAGACTCGCCCTACAGAAAAAATCAGCTGTATTAAGAGTCAGTATAATAAACCAAAGCAGAAAACCGTGACAATCAAAATCATAGCAAAAGTAGCATCAAAGAAGAGAGCAACCGTTGAATGGCTATGAGTTTCAAGATGAAGAAGGACATATAAAGAACGATATTCAGCTTCATTGTCAAAAACAGAATCTGAAGTGCGGTTGATATCATATAGGTTATATAGTGATCCAAGGCACTTTGTGAGCTGCTCCATATTAAGATGATGTATTGAAGATAAAGTGGTGCTGTCACCCTCACATCTTCTAAGCTTGTAGTGGGAGGTGACATGAAACCTAATCTGCATTATTCAAGAACAATGTAACACGATAGTCAGAGCATCATATTAGCTACCAACTTCAGACAAGAGTCTACACCAAAGTGCAAAACAAGTAGTCCAAGCCTAAAAAAGCGGCACAGTAGCAAATAATAATAAATACTGGCCCTGAGGCAACTAGGGTACAGCAAAACATGGTAACCCATTATTTCCTAATTTGTTGAATGGCCAGTCGGCCTCCTTGCTCCAAGGTTAGAAGTGAAGAAGACCTTGAAGGTCAGCTAATTAATGATAAGTTGAATTTAAATTTCTGGATCTGGCCGATCTACTATGGTTCTTCAGCTGAACTCATGACACTTTCAGGTTAGGGCATACTTGGGCGATAGATGGCACTTGAATTTAACAAAACTCACTTCAATACTTTTTCTCCACCAGATTTCTATGTGAAGGTTAATCCTTCAGTCAAATTGCATGGCCTGTATCCATGAATTCCGTTACGGTATAGTGTGTAGTCTGTGTACAATGAGTTTACTTTGCTTTAGCTTCAAATCTCTGGTTACTGATATGTTATTTTTCAGTCTTTTAGCAGGTTAGTTTGCATTTAAAAAAAAAAATAAAAACAAACAAAAAAAGACCTTTTGAACAATATAAGAGACCAAAACATTCTAAAATTAGCAATATGGAACAACTCTGTAATAAACTGATCTTTACTGCTAACTTACTCACGCAAATAACAGTAAAAATACAGAGAAAGATTGGTTCTTTGATTAAACTAGATAATCTGATTTTTGTAAATTGCTTGAATAAGAAGAAATAATAAAGATGGAAGCTTGAATATTGCTAGAAAAAATGGCTATTATTCTCACAACAGCTTGAGTCTATCACTCTCTAACAATGGCTTTAGTCCATGACTCTCTAAGGTTTCCCTTCAATAGAAATTTCTGCCTACCATTTTCTTTCCCCTCCCTCTCTATTTATACTAAGGACTATTAACCTAGTGAACTAATATTACTAGTATACCCATACTACCCCTCCTTAGGTTAGTCTATTACAAATTCCTTTATTAATGAACTTGCCAATATTTTTACAGGGTTCCCAAAACAGGGAATATAATGTTTAACAAGTTTAGCCATATATACCCAGCTCAACAACTTCGATTAAATGAAACACTAAACGCCAAAGATATTCTTTGCACATCAAGGTAGCATCAAAAGTCTCGATGTACATGGTATCCACTTTTACTAATGAACAATTTGGCGGTAAATATCAATGACACTACGAGCACATACATGAATTCAGTGACCTATTTAACATAAGACAACTAAAAGTGCAAAGTCCGCCACGAGTCTGAATTTAACGACCCCTTAAAAGTTTTTCATAGTGCTATATGATAGATATTGGTATAAATATGGAATTTTATGCAATCATTGACCAAACCAATATGAAAGGATATACATATACTGGATTTTATGCCGCTGGGTTGATAAGAGAAATACAAAGGTACTACTATATATCATAACCAAACAACATGTTCCCCAAACAATTAATCCAAGAGAAATTGGATACTCATGAGCAGAAACTAGACCAAAACATTGCTCCCAAAATTAATTGTTAAGGTTAAAGTTAGTACCAATCTTTCAAAGTATATTTCTCTGTCTCTGAGACCCTTAGGAAGTCCTCCACTCATTTGTTATGCTCGACTTCATTCAGAAGTCAACACCCACATATGGTGATGAATGCTATGTTTGAGCACTTAAGCAACAACCCTGAACTATACTAATGGTACCACAACAGTTTTGAGGCAAACAAGGAACAGTATAACTATGCTATTCACTCATATTGAGTAATACTATCCATTTAAGGGGAGCTCATAACATGAAGTTATTCAGGTATTCTAAGCTTTTCCTGATCTTCTTTACGCACAATCTATATGTGCAGTTCGCACTTAAAAACGAAGCATCAAAATGAACAAATATAGCATACCATTTTCTCGTACGTGCAGATCACTTTACCATTGTTGATATTCTGCATGCTGAGATCTTGCCTAATGGACCTTGTCCTATCAGAGATGAAATCATGAAGAACGGGAAAAGAATGTTCAGATGAATCCAACAACTTCATAAGGTAATCTAATGTGTCCTCCAAAACTGGCAGAGGGCGTATATCTGATGCTTGAACTTCCTTCATTGAGATAGTTCTGCAAAACTAGTGAGAGAAAACGGGGTTCATGCACAAAATGACTATAATGATAAGTTCATCGACTATATTCACAACTTAACAAGAGAAAATTTTAAACAGACAAAGAAATAAAAATTCATTTACCATATACAGATTCCTAAGGAAAAATAAAAATAAATTAAAAATGCCACTTTCCAGTTCTTGATACTCAAAACTTGAATACGACCTACTAGGCTACTTGTCCAAAGAAGAGACTCAAAAAATATTAAGTCAACCATATGCAGCCATAGGCGGATACCAAAAAAAAAATTAAAAAAGAGAGAGAGTTACACAGTACTCCCTCCATCCCATTATAAAATACGAAGTACAGGTTTTCTTTTTTAGGTGTTCCAAAATATGTGTTTGTTACTAATATTTCTATGTTTACCTAAAATAATTCTACCATAATACACCTTACTTTTTTACCTTTCCTATACAAGATGCCCCTACATTTTCACAAATATTTGTACCATGAATTATTTTTTACCCTATATCCAAAACTTCATTACATGTCATTATTTACTTTTTTTTTTTCCTTTTCCACAAAAAATAATCCTATTTTAAAAAATGTTATCCACTCCCTCTACTAGTCTACAACCCTTAATTAAAAATGTTATCCACTCCCTCTACTAGTCTACAACCCTTAATTTTCATGAAAAATGAATTATGGGACAAAGGGAGTAATAAGCATAGAGATAAAGCAATATATATCCCTTGCCTCAATAGTTGCATGGGACATTAACAAGGCTTGTTTACTTGTTCAAGTACAACAGATAGTGATTCACTAAACAAAAATAAATGTCCCATGTATCTAAGAAAGAGGTTGAATAATGTTTAAGTTAAGGATGAATAACCTTATATACTCATGTAAAATAATTAGAACTTTGGCATAAAATTACCGCTCCTTCAACAGAAATTCATGGCTCCACTATTGCAACAAATTCACAACTCAAAAAGACAATCAATTTCACTTGAACAACAAAAGACAAAAAGTTTTATAGGTTTACCTTTTTAACAGCAAGGATTGAGGAAGATTTCGACTGATTTCCATTCAATCTTTCAAATAAAGCTAGATCTCGAAGCTGCTCACGCTGGATTCTCTCCTTTTCTACACAAATCAAGCAAGAAACTTTAAATCACAAGCCCTTCCGTCTCATATAGAATCAAATTTATTAAATCACAACTTCACAAACTCTTCTGTTCATATAGAATCAAAATAGTTCAGTATTCCAACCGAAATCCAGTTCTCGCAACACTAGACAATCAGAAGGATTCTCATTGTTCTGAAAAATCTTTAATGCTAGTTTTTTGTTTTTTTTATTTTTTTTTAAATCATTGGATTTCCATATTATTTCATTGATGTAAATTCCTTTCAAAATTCAACAAACTATCAAGTATAACCCATAATAGGATTTTGTTTTTTTTTTTTAAAAAAAAAAAAAAAAAAAAAAAAAAAAAAAAAAAAAAAAAAAAAAAAAAAAACCATAATAGGATGTAGCACTCAATTCATCTCCTCTTAATCATAGTAATTCACATGCCAATGAAAATTAACAAACTTCATAAATAAATCATGAAAAACTCAAATATGAATTAAGAGTCTTAGAGAAACCCCAGATCAGAAAATAAGTACAATTCAGCACTTCATCGCTAAAACATGAAAAAAATTCAAATACGTAGTATAAATTTAGAGTCTTAGAGAAACCCCAGATCAAAAAATAAGTGCAATTCAGCAGAAATTTATCATAATCCTGTGACTAATTAATCAAAGCAATGAGAACAAAACCAGAAAAAAGAAAGGAAATTGTATAATATATACCTGGGCACATAAAAGGGCAAGTTCCAACAATACAGTGAGCAGTGGAATAATCAGTATCTTCTTCCAATGGAACTCTTTGCGGTCTGTTAGAGATGCGATTCCAATTGGGTTTTGGGCCCGAAGTTCTGGTGACATTGTTGCGATGTCTGGAATTAGAATTAGAGTATGAAGATGAAGATGAAGATGAAGATGATGATGATGAAGAAGAACGAGAAGATGAAGTTGCAGGATTTTGGGAGGGGTGATTATTTCTGTTCATTGTTAAGTTTTACAACAGTTTGCTTCTTTGTCCTCTGTTATTCCCAATTGATCAACAACTTCGTCTACTTCGTCAAGTAGACGATCTTTTTTCTTCTTGTCAAAAAAAAAAAAAAAAAAAAAAAAAAGACCTGGCAAATGGGTCATTCGGATGAGGTCTGGGTTGGGACACTTTCGGGACAGGTAGGGGTGTTAATGAGCCGAGCCTGCTCGTGAACTGTTTGATGCTCGGCTCGGTCAAAGCTCGGCTCGTACGGGCTCGACTTGAGTTCGGGTTCGGCTCGGTATCTTAACAAGCCAAGCCTGAGCCATCCATGGCTCGGCTCGAAAGCTCGTTAACAAGCTCGAACCTTTCTTTATATTAATATACTAGATGAAAGCCCGGGCGATGCACGGTTTTTTTTATATATAAATCTCAAGAAAATATATTTTTGAATTTTTTTTAATTATTTGATTTATTTTACAATCTAATAATTTCAGACAAAAAACACATAATATTTTAATTAAAGTGTTATTGCCTATTACAAAAGTTTTTTTTTTAATGTAATTTATAATTTGACTTTTTTTATTGTTGTTTTGTATTTTATTGTGGTTGTTAATTATATGACTGTTGAATTTAAAAATATAAATAATTGTAAATATGATATCTTTCAAATTTTTTTTTGTAAATGTGATATTTTATCTATTACATATTGGGATAAAATCTTTAATATGAAAAAATATATTTTTTTTTATTTTTAAATAATAAAAATCCTAAATCATTATTCGTTGTTTTTTAAAAGATGAAAATATTAAAAAATAATAAAATCATGTATACAATTTATCTTCTATTTAGATAAAATTATCACCACCTTCGTTCACACCCATATCGCTTCCATATAATCAAAATGGATAAATAAAACATGTTAGCAAAAATAAAATTCATATAAAATTAATTTTTATAGTCTTATAAAATAAATCAATATAAACATCTACCGGGAAGTGAAAAATTGTTGTAATATTGATCTAAAAAATTTTAATTGTACAAA
The DNA here is from genome assembly GCF_948465745.1 of Chenopodium album. Classification (NCBI taxonomy): domain Eukaryota; kingdom Viridiplantae; phylum Streptophyta; class Magnoliopsida; order Caryophyllales; family Amaranthaceae; genus Chenopodium; species Chenopodium album. The sequence continues at coordinate 15,014,652 of NC_137855.1, read as the reverse complement.
ATCAAATCTAGCTCTATACATTGAATTTTATAATCATCCTCAATCGCCCGAACAATAATATTTTTAAAAATTAAATCATTATTTTGTTGTCACTAACAATGTGTGCGATATTGCTTCTTATTTGTCACGATTGAAAAATATCTAATGGCCTAAACTTTTCTTTCAATTTATTTTGGACGAAATTGTATAAAGTTGGCTTAATTGAGGCATGAACGCAATGTAATTAAAAATAAAAATTAAGTTAATTTGAAGGCTTGATTATGCTACCAAAATCACAAAAAGTTGTTTTAATCATAAAATTAATTAATACTTCGTAAAAACTAAAAAGGTCTATAAAAAATTAAAAAAATGTAAACGATTTATAAAGATATAATACCTCTTCGTACTTTGATTTTCCAATTATTTTTGATTGAATTTAATTCTCTGATTTAATTAGATCTACATGTAAAAACAAAATTCAATAAACAAAACGTAAACATATAATTATTAAGTTTTCCAAATAAACACAATGTAAGCAATAATCACAAATATATACATTTAACACATGGAATTTAAAAAATTAAACTAATTAAGAATTACGCAACCATTGATGACCTAAAACGGACACAAAATTTGCTTGATTTGGTTTTGTATTGATATGAGATTTTGTGTGTGTTGTAGAATGCGTCAATTTATAGGGGTAGGGATCACAAATTTTAATTTAATTACAATTAAATAATAATTTTTATTTCTTATCATAAACACTATAAAGATTATCTTAAGATGATTTTTTTAAGAGATAAAATTTAGTTTTTTAAATAAATTAAATCCTCATAAATCATTATTTGTTGTTTTTACCTAAGTGGCAAGTTAATTTTTCAATTCTAAAATAAAATAGAATTCTAATTTTTAATTGGTTAAAAATATACCTTTGCTTATGTGGCGCATCGAATGCTCTCCAAAAATTCCTACTTTATTTATATATATTAGATTTTACTTTATTATATTTTAAAAACTAGAATTTTAAAAAAAAAATTAAAAAAAAAAAAATTCAGTCTTTTGGGGTAAAAAACTAACACTTATATGTATTTTACAATTATCACATTGGGCCTTATTCTCCTTTAGAGATTTTCCCTCAAGGCCTTAATTTTGCACTTCTCATAGTCTCGTTTTACAGCCATCAACCCTAGCCGTTTTGCCTCCCTCAATCTTTCACTCCATTGTTTGCCTCTCTCCATTTCGCTAGTCCTCCAAATCTCTTATCCAGTCAAGCAGGGCCTCCGACCAAACTCCAATCTATTCCGTTTGCCTCACTCCTTCAGTTCGTGAGTTATGAGTGATAATAAAATTTAGCAAAGATGTGTCTTCATGTGTTTGGTTATGAAAAGCAAATATATAGTGCGTATGTTTTTGTAAACTATTATTAATTTCCTACAATTGTTTGTTTGGCCATGAGTTTTTTTTTTTGTTTGGCCATGAGTGGATTACATTGTTTTCATTTATTTTTTTGATTTTTTGCTTAAATTTTTGCCAAGTCTTGAGTTGAGCTCGAGCTTGAGCCGAGCCCCAAGTCGAGCTCGAGCTCGAGCCAAGCCCTCGTGAACATGTTTCGAGCTCGAGCAGAGCTCCATATTTCAAGCTCGACGAGCTTCGAGCTCGAGCCAAGCCTGGGCACACCATTGTCGAGCTCGAGCCGAGCCTACAAAGGTTCGGTCACTACTAGAAAACACCTTGTTTCCGACGGAAATTTTTCGTCGGTGAAGGGTTAAATTCCGTCGCAAATCAGTTTTCCGGCGGAAATTCGTCGTAACTGTTCGTCGGAAATACGTTCGTAGGAAATCAGCAATTTTCCGAGGAAAATTCCGTCGGAAATTAGTGGCCTTGGAAAAAAAATTGACTTTTGCTCATGGTCCGTCGTAAGTCTATGACGAATTATTTCCGTCACTGATTATTGTTTGCGACGAAAAAATCCGTCGGAAAGGCTGTAATTTACGACGGAATATTCCGTCGCAGAAGGGAAAAATTTGCGAGGAAAATAATTCCGTCGCAACGTTCCGACGGAAACATCCGTCGCAAATTTGCGACGGAATTATTTTCCTCGCAAATTTTCCCTTTTGCGACGAAATTTATGTGCCATAATTCCGTCGCAAATAAGGTTTCCGACGAAATTTTTTTATCAAATTTCCGTCGGAAATAAGTAAAAACAAGGCATCAAATTAGATTATTTTCTGCCATAAAGTAATATTTAAAACCTATTCCTGCACCTAGTTCCTGTTTACAAAATTTATCGAATATCGAAAATATTTTTATATATATTTCCACAAAAGCCATGCACCCAGTTGAACATAATAACATATAGTTGTTTCCAAAAGAGCGGAAACATAATCAAAAGCTATACAAATTAGATTAACTACATGTTCGTACTACATGAGACTACATGTCCATACTACTATAAACATAAGCTAGGCTACACAATTGTCGGGGTACCCTGACCTGCTCCTCCACTACCCGGGTCATCCCTGGGGTCTCGATGCTGAGGCTGAAAGGTAGAACATGAGTCGTTGCTAGCGAATCGACTCATAAACTCATCCTACCGCTCCTTGTTTTTCCTCTCTATTTCAGCCACTTCACTTTGAATTCGGAGTTGCATCTCAGTTTCCATTTCACTTCTGATTTCATCTCGAAGAGCCTGAACCCTATGCTCCATCTGATCCTGCATCTGAGAAACAACGGACGGTGTGTACAACTGTGACGACCTAGAAACTCGACCCATCCGGTTGCTGTAGTACAACTCCGCACTTTGACCAAGACCCCTTACTCGACCCTTCTTGTTGCGGCCACCCACACTCTCCCAATACAACTCATTGGGACTCTTCTTAATCCCTTGAGTACTTGCTTATTCAGCCTTCTTCTGGTAGGTTTCCTACAAGATATTCATTATACAAACATATATTAAATAAAAAGGCATGAAACAGCATAAGTTAATAGTTTTTAAAGGTGTCCATGACTTGAAATGAAATAAAACAACCAAATACTTGAAATTAGGAACCATTTTCACCTACACACATTCAATATTGGCTTAAAGACCTTCTAGTTTGCCTATTCTCTTCATTTCTTGGATTATGAACTCATTCTTTCTCAAATTACTTCACTTTTACATAGTTATAGGTGATCATGGCTTCAAGTGACATTAAATGAGGTGTTTGCTAAGTATAGGAGCCATTTTACTCAAAATAGAGCCAAATAAGGCCAAAAGGCCTTCTAGTTTGCCTATTCTCTTCATTTCTTGGATTATGAACTCATTCTTTCTCAAATTACTTCACTTTTACATAGTTATAGGTGATCATGGCTTTAAATGACATTAAATGAGGTGTTTGCTAAGTATAGGAGCCATTTTACTCAAAATAGAGCCAAATAAGGCCAAAAGGCCTTCTAGTTTGCCTATTCTCTACATTTCTAGGATTATGAACTCATTCTTTCTCAAATTACTTCACTTTTACATAGTTATAGGTGATCATGGCTTCAAATGACATTAAATGAGGTATTTGCTAAGTATAGGAGCCATTTCACTCAAAATAGAGCCAAATAAGGGCAAAAGGCCTTCTAGTTTGCATATTCTCTACATTTCTAGGATTATGAACTCATTATTTCTCAAATTACTTCAATTTTACATATTTATAGGTAAACATGGCTTCAAATGACATCAAATGAGGTATTTGCTAAGTATAGGAGCCATTTTACTCAAAATAGAGCCAAATAAGGGCAAAAGGCCTTCTAGTTTGCCTATTCTCTACATTTCTAGGATTATGAACTCATTCTTTCTCAAATTACTTCACTTTTACATAGTTATAGGTGATCATGGCTTCAAATGACATTAAATGAGGTATTTGCTAAGTATAGGAGCCATTTTGCTCAAAATAGAGCCAAATAAGGGCAAAAGGCCTTCTAGTTTGCCTATTCTCTACATTTCTAGGATTATGAACTCATTATTTCTCAAATTACTTCACTTTTACATAGTTATAGGTGATCATGGCTTCAAATGACATTAAATGAGGTATTTGCTAAGTATAGGAGCCATTTTAATCAAAATAGAGCCAAATATGGCCAAAAGGCCTTCTAGTTTGCCTATTCTCTACATTTCTAGGATTATGAACTCATTCTTTCTCAAATTACTTCACTTTTACATAGTTATAGGTGATCATGGCTTTAAATGACATTAAATGAGGTGTTTGCTAAGTATAGGAGCCATTTTACTCAAAATAGAGCCAAATAAGGCCAAAAGGCCTTCTAGTTTGCATATTCTCTACATTTCTAGGATTATGAACTCATTATTTCTCAAATTACTTCACTTTTACATAGTTATAGGTGATCATGGCTTCAAATGACATTAAATGAGGTATTTGCTAAGTATAGGAGCCATTTTACTCAAAATAGAGCCAAATAAGGGCAAAAGGCCTTCTAGTTTGCATATTCTCTACATTTCTAGGATTATGAACTCATTATTTCTCAAATTACTTCAATTTTACATAGTTATAGGTGGTCATGCCTTGTAATGACATTAAACAAGCTATTTGCTAAGCATAGTTCAAGTGCTTACCGCAATCTCCTTGGCTAGGTTATTGTCAGGCACTAGTCCTTTCCCAGGGACATCCTTGAAGTGTGTCTTCATGAAAAGCTCATGCGGAGTTGGGAACTGGCCTTTATTCTTCTTAGCCTTTGAGTGTACATGCAACAAAAAGAAAGGAAAGGTGTTAGACATGATTTCACTATAGAACACAATTAACTTGAATTTCACTTGCGTAATAAACAACTTTACCATCCTTTTTGCATGCTGCAAAGCTGAAATTGAACCCTGATAGTGTGTTGGTTGAACCACTTTGTCCATAGAACCACCTCTTCTGTTCTTCTTGTTCTGTTCAGACCGCGCCAAAAATTTCTCATCTTTGGTAACAATGTCCATCATCTTCTTGTGGACCTCCTCGTTAAGCCAGCCAGGCTTGACGCCATTCATCCTTTTGGTGATTGTGTGGAACATGTCTCTCAGCCGATCAGCCAACTTCAATTCAAAGCCTCTCTGCACATGGTCATCCAACTCAGGAGGCCATGTGCATTGTTTCTGCAATGACAAACTTTTAAAGTTAGTAACCACATGTCCATTAACACATTTAGTAATATATGTCTAAAGTAGAAAATGATATACTTTGAACAAGTTCCACCAATGTTTCTTCGTATTCTCATCAACCTCTCCATAGTTTCGCCAAGGGTCTCGATAGTAGCCTATCAGGACACCGGAGACGCACTTAGTCACGTCCCCATCATCAAACCTACATTTAATGTGGAAATTGGAATATAAGTTCAAGTAATGTAAACAAATATACATTAAATATGGAAATTGGAATATAAGTTTAAGTAATGTAAACAAATCTACAGACATACCATTGCGAAGCAGGATCTAATACTATCAACTCAGCAGACTGTGATCCCTGTCCTTGCTGCCTCTGCCCTTGGTGCCCCTGAAGCTGTTGGCCATTGCCTTGTACTTGAATTTCAGATTGGGTGAAGGCGGGATCCTCAGGGTCACTCAAATCATGAGCCTCCGCTTCCTCCATTTCCTCGTCATCATCAAACACCAGAGCACGTGCTTTCTCCTTTCCTTTTTTCTTCTTCGACGCTTCCCCTTTTATGCCTCCCGCCATAACCACCTGAGATAATAATTGTTAGTAACGAATACATGATATTATGAAAATAACAATAATTAGAAGTATACTGCGTTATAATACATATAATGCAATGTAGTGTTATGTAATAGACATAATACAAAATAGAGCAATGTTATATGACACAAAATACATAGAGTTTCATAATCTCATATTGATTTTACAATAACAAACAAATTGTCCTAATCAGTACTTTCAACACTATTATCACTTTCAACACTATTATCACTAGTAAATTCATCACTACTATCATCTAAAAACACATCGATGTCATCATCCTCGTCACTGTCACTAGAGTCAACACTAGATTCGTCATCCTCATCGCTTGAGATAATTAGGCCGACATCATCATCTTCATCTTCATCATCATCTTCAAGGTCATAGTCAGGAATGTCATTTGGTGGACAAAGCGTAGCATGTACTTGTGGGGACGGTGCCTGCAAAAACTCAAGGTCCACCGGAGCATCAACGACTGACCTTGCTTGTGTTTTAAACACAGCCCACCATTGAACTCGATCCCGTTTTAGGCTAGGGTAGGATGCGTAGTACACTTGGGTCACTTGATAAGATAACACAAAGGGATCATACTTGGGGTATTTTTTAGTATGATTTACTTCCACTAGCTTGTATTGTTCATGTATGTTCATACCCCTACCACAATCCATCCAACTACACTTAAACAGAATAGTCTTGTACTGTTTTTCCGGGCCAGTGTAGACTAGTTCAATGATGTCATCTAGAATCCCAAAGTACTCTCCACCGTCCTCACTAGACACACACACACCATAATTCATGGTAGACTCGTGTTTGCCATGGGAATGTGTATGGAATTTAAATCCACCAACAAAAATCTACTTCCATGTTCGAACACGCTTGAAAGGGCGCATGGACAATGCTTGCAAGACATCCGAATTTGGTTTTTCTTTAACCACCTACACATGTCACAATACATCAAATCGATAAAATTGCAACATCTATAATTCATTTTTACATAAAAGCTAGAAAGTTTCTATCACCTTGTGGTGAAACCAATCAGAGAATTGAGATTCACATTTCTCCATGGCTTCTTCTCTACGCAGGTAAGGTCGAGTACTAAGAATGTAGTCCTCAAACTTCCTATTACATAAATGAACCAAGATAAATTAGTAGTTCAACCATTTTAATTGTTTAGAACTTTGAATTCAATTCATTCCTTAAAACGTATACCTTTCGTATTCGCCAAGAACACCACTGTTTCTTAACACGAACAAATGAGCACACTCGAGTTCCTTGTCATCTAAATATCGAGTTTTACCCTCAGTTGAGACACGACCACTGTCCACCGAGAACAACTCTGGTAAATCTGCGTTGTCCATATTGCTATCAACATCTACATTCACATTACGACCGAGATCTCGTGTTTTTGTGTCGACCGACGCTTGAAAGTAATTTGAGCAGAAGTTTGCTATCTCTTCAGAGAGATAAGCATTGGATATGGAACCTTCAACCCGAGCCTTGTTCCCAATATTTCGTTTCAAGTGATTTAAGAACCTGCAATTACATTGAACAAGTCATGACAATGAATGGTTTTTAAGAAAGATTATGTGAAAGGGTGTTGAAATTACCTTTCGAAGGGATACATCCATCTTTATTGAACAGGACCACATAACTTGCCTTCATATGGCAAATGAATAGGTCAATGCTCCATGGAGTTAAAGAAAGCAGGGGGAAAACCTTCTCAAGCTTACAAAGGATTTCAGCGATGTTTTTCTCCAACCGCTCCATGTCATTAACTGTGATTGTGTAGCACCACAAATCGCGGAAGAATAGACTGATCTCTGTAATCGCATTCCAAATATGGATAGAGAGCAATTCCCTCAAGGCGGTGGGCAACAACCTCTCCATGAACACATGACAGTCGTGGCTCTTCATTCCATGAAGCTTACATGCTTGCAAATCTACGCATCTGCTCAAATTGGAGGCGTATCCATCAGGAAACCGCAACTGTTTAACCCACTCACACAACACTTTTCTCTGAGCCTTGTCAAGGGCGAATGGGGCTTTTGGCATGAACTCTTTTCCCCTGTCATCCTCCTGAAGATGGAGTTGTGGCCGTTTACAGTATTTGGCAATGTCATTTCGGGCAGATGGCGTGTCACATGTATGCTTTTTGACATCCATGATAGTGTGAATTAACTGATCAAAGAAGTTCTTTTCAATGTGCATGACATCTAAGTTGTGACGGACGAGCAAATGCTTCCAATAAGGAAGGTCCCAGAGCGTGCTTTGCTTGAACCACCCTTTTTTGGCTTTTTTGAGAAGTTTCAGTGCTTCCGGCCCATCTACTGCCCTTGGAAGGTCTTTAACACATTCCCACAGTTCCTCTCCAGACATGATATGTGGTGGTGAACCTTTCTCGACTTTGTTTTTACAAAATGCAGTTTTACTCTTTCGAAAAGGGTGATCTACTGGAAGGAATTGGCGATGACAATCAAACCAGGAAACTTTTCCTCCATGGTCAAGCCAAAATGCTTTGCTTTTCTCCATGCAATAAGGACAAGCCTTCTTACCCGCTGTAGTCCAACCAGACAACATGCCATAAGCCGGGAAGTCACTAATGGTCCAAAGGATGGCTGCTCGAAGTGTGAAATTTTGTTTCCTCGAAATGTCATATGTGTTTGCCCCAACTTCCCATAATTGTTTCAACTCTTCTACCAGCGGTTGCATATACACATCCAAGTTGCCCTTAGGGTTTTTCGGATCGGGAACGAGCAACGAAAGGAACATGAATTGTCTTTTCATACACATCGAGGGAGGCAAGTTATAAGGGGTCAAAATGACAGGCCAACAAGAATACTGTCCCCCAAACTTACCATGAGGAGCAAAACCATCTGTACACAAGCCAAGTCGAACATTACGAGGCTCATTGGCAAAATCTGGAAAGAAACTATCAAGATGTTTCCAAGCTTCAGTATCACTAGGGTGCGCCATCGTGCCTTGAACCCGAGGATTGTTCGAATGCCATGTCATTTCCTCCGAAACTTTCTTGGTTGCATAGAGCCTTTGCAACCTGGGTGTGATCGGGAAATAAAATAGAACATTCAGAGGCACTAAGCTACCTTTAGAAGTCTTCTTGTATCGATCGCTACCACACACCCTACATGTGGTTAACAGCACATCATCCTTCCAAAACAGCATACATCCTTTCGGGCATGCATGAATCTTTTCATGAGGCAACTCCAACCCCTTCACAATCTTTTTCACCTCATAGAATGTGTCTGCCATATGGTTGTTGTCAGGAATCGCTTCATTCACCAAAGAAGCAAACCCGTCAACACATCTGTGGGGCAAATTATACTCACACTTAAGACTAGTAATTCTAGAAGCCATCTCTAACACAGACATTGAACTCCCTTCGTATAATGGTTGTTCGGAATTCTTCAACAAATCCAGAAAATGCTTAGCTTGTGCATTAGGCTCCTCCTCTGCAGAAACACTTGCCTCTTCCGAATGCCCTCGGTCTTCATCTTCATTATGACCAAAAGCATCGAAGACCATTTCACGATATTCATTTACCTCTCGTTCAGGAACTTCTGGAAACCCTTCTCCATGACACATCCACTCATAGTAATTAGGAATAAAACCGTTCCGGTACAAATGAAGTTTAACCGTTTCCGTGTCCCAAAGCTTTTTGTTCTTATATTTAAAACATGGACACCTAACTTCATTGGGGTTGCTACTTTCGGGATGATCTTCCACGTATTTAAGGAATTCATCTACCCCTTTCACAAAGGCCGGATTAACAGATTGTCCAACTTTCCTTTCATACATCCAGCTTCGTTCAGTTCGTTTCATGATTACAACTTCTACACAACTCACGCAAATGTATAATCACATTAGTCACAAGATGTGTTGAATATTCATTCCCATCAAAGTGTCATGGGAATGCAAATAATATGTTATTCTCGTTTAATTAACTAAAATAAACTAAATGGCAATTAATATTTTTTTATCAAAGTAAACTAAACTAATGCTTATTATAAACCAAATAAACTAACATACATAATTAAACAAGCTATTTACTAAACTAACATATTTTTTTTTCCAAAGTAAACTTAACTAACAAAAAATGTTAACATTATAAATTAACATATATCAAACTTAATTTAACTAAGTTAACATTTTTTTTCATAATAAACAAAACTAATGCCTATTTTTAACCAAATAACCTAACATACATAATTAAAATAAACTAAACTAAACAAACAAAAATGTTAACATTATAAATTAACATGTACAATTAAACTTGATTTAACTAAGTTAATATTTTTTTTCAAAATAAACAAAACTAATGCCTATTTTTAACCAAATAAACTAAACTAAAATATTTCTATATACAATTAAATTTATATATTTCACTAACATGTCATTCATCAACTAAACTAACAATTTTAAGTTTTATAATGTCATTAAACTCTAGATCTACCCTTTTTATTGACAATTACACCAAAAAAATCCACACTTATAACAAATAAATTTAATTGACATATAATTTAGAGTGTGTAATGTGAGATTCAATTAATTAAAGTGTTTTACAAAATAAAAAAATAAAAAAAAAACAAAAAAAAATAACAGAAAACAACCACAAAACTTACCACCTACGCACAGTGGCCGGAGGTTGTGGTGGTGGTTGTGGTCGCCTGTCAACCCAAAGGTGGCGCCTGTCAACCCAAAACAGGTAAGGGTTAGTGTTTAAAAAAATAATAATAATAAAAACCACAATTCTTACTGTCGGCAGGCAAGCGGTGGTGGTAGAAGGGAAAGGGGCGGTGGCAGAGAAACCTCAAGGGTCGGTGGCGGTGGCGGTGGTTGGACATAGTTAGGGTTAGGTTCTTCGAAAATTAAAAAAAAAATAAAAAAAAACAAAGTGCGGCACTTACCTGAGGTGCGCACCGACGGTGGATGAAGGGGAGAAATTTCGGCGCCTCAGGCGGTGGCGGTGGCTGGACATAGTTAGGGTTAGGAACCTTAGGGTTCTTCGAAAATAAATAAAAAAAAAAAAAAAAAAAACCAAGTAAGGAGCTTACCTGAGGTGTGCACCGACGGCGGACGAACGGGAGAAAGTCCAGCGGTGGCGCGGCGGTCTTCTCTTTCTCCCTTCTCTTCCCCTTTCTTTCTCTCTCTTCTCTTCCCCTTTCTTTCTCTCTCTTCTCTTCTGTTCTGTTGCTAAGGCACGAGATAGTGCTTTGTGTTAAATATTTTCCGACGGAATTAAATTTCCTCGGAAAATTTAAATTGCGACGGAAATTTCCGTCGGAAACCAATTTTCGACGGAAAATTCCGTCGCAATTTAATTTTTGCGAGGAAATTTAATTCCGTCGGAAAATTTGCGAGGGATTTTGTAACACCCTAGAAATTCCTTTCCTTTAAAATACACTTTACTCTCTTTAAAATACGATTTAGGAATATCTAAGACATTACCGCCACCGTGAAAACGGCTAAGGCAATTATCAAAGACACACAGCGGAAGACTTGAAAGTCAAAACTAAGAAATAACACGATTTAAAAACCGAACTAAACAAAAGTAAAGTTGAAAATCAACAAAACCAAGTTAAATAAAAACCACTACAACTTGGAACCATTAAGGCCCTTATTCAAAACCGATCAATCAAATAATAATGTTAGTCCAACAAACAATAAAACAAAAATATCCAAAACATAAACATTTCACATCCTAGTGAAAACTAGCATAGTTCTCTCTTCACTCATGCCCCATCATGAACATGCCTCAATACCTGAAAAGAGTATCTCTACTTGCCCCCACTACTCTCCATTAAAATGGATCATCGTAGGGCCAAGATAAAGACATAGCCAGACAAAAACAATACACACAATCAACAAAGCTGAGTACATAAGCGTATTTAAACACACTGTCATGCAACTCCTAGCATCACACATACTTACCTCATTGCACCTGTTTACAAGCACACACAACAAACAACAAGACTCTTTAACTGGACACTAAATAATTTATTTAGCGTTGATTACGCATCGAACGGGTTTCCAACTAAACCAAACCTACCTCAATAAATTGAGGCCCACTGACATGGGAGCTAACCGTGCCAGCATCACCTATGCCACATCCATTGGTGGCGGAATTCCAGCGCATAATAATAATAATAATAAAAGGAATGTACAGCGTCATGTACTCCATTAGAAGTTATGATCAAATATAAAGTCACATAACTCCCCCCATATGTTCATACTCAAGGTATATACGTTCCAAGAGTTTTGGTGCGTAATCTCTTTCACTTTACGTTATTTACATGTTATTGGACTTGGTGATGACTCTCAAAGCATAATAAATCAATCAACAATAATTGTGCAATCAAACAAACATACCAATTTAATTCTTGAATAATTAGTGACCACATATAATTTAATGTTGAACTCTTTTTAAAATTACCTCAGTGTCAAAGACACCTTAAACGCATAAAGCGCCAACAATCCTATCCCTCGGTGTTAAAAACACCTTAAGTGCACAAAGGCACCAACATACAATTTATTCCTTCCTCATGCTTAAAGCATCAATAAAAATTATATGAACCATAATAAAATTCCTTTTCAATAATCCAAACATAATTAAACAATTAGTTTGATTAAACATGCTCTCTATCATGCCTTAAATAAATATGTAGTCCATATAATCATGCCAAAAATATAATTTTCCAATCCATAGATCATCACAAATAATTCATGCTTCACAATTCAATCACCAACACCAATAATTCACAATTCAACACATGAACCTTAGCATGATACTACTTGTAATTGATTGAAACCAAACCTAACATGATTCTACATCATCAAATATGCTAAGTACGTGAACGTACGTTGAATATGATCTTAAATTCGCCACGACTAGTAAAAATCGCTTACTTCAAAGTCTCCTACACATTAAAATTATAATAGTGTATCAAAGTCCACTCTAAACAAATTTCCAACAATATATACTATTTTAAAACCCTTCATAAATTAATTAGAATAAGCTGAAATTATATTTAGAACACCATAATTAAGTCCCCTTTAATGGGTAATTTAAATTTCCTTTAAAAACATAAAATTTAGGTTTCTACATAAAATTCCTGCACTATTTTTATAATTAAAACTTGCTGAAAATTAGTCTTAAAGAACTTAAATTGAAGGTCTAAACATTAATACATCATATACTTTCATAATTTCATAAATCAAGAACCTAGGGTTCAAAAATTGGGGCTTTTTAATTAAAATCAAATATGAAAATTAATTAACATGATTACAACATTCAAACATCAAGATTTAATCCCAAAACTCATAATTTATAATTAGATCTATGCATAGATTAGATTAAGGTAAGAAAGATTAAGTTTTTTTTTTTCGAAGAACACCGACGGCAGCAGCAGCCACCACGGCACGGCTGGGCTGCTGCTGCCTGTGCCGCCGCGGCTGCTGGCCGTGTGCTGGTGGCGCGCGGTGGTGTGTGTGGTGGTAGCGGTCCGGCCACGTGTATGGTGGTGGTGGTGGCCGACCGTGAGAAAGGGGAAGGGGAAAAGGAAGAAAAAAAAAAGAAAGGAAAATAAGGAGAAAAGGGGAGAAGTTTACCTTGGGTTTTCTCCACTCTGGGCAAAGTTGATTTGCCTCATAAGTGGGATATTTATACCCCTTCTCTACCAACCCTTTTACCCTAAACTTTCCTCTTTTAATTTTCCTAATCCCTTCCCAAATAAAACTTGTTAAAACTAAACTTCCTTAAATTAAAACCCCATCTTTTAAAAAGAATAATTATTAAATAAACTTTCCTTTTATAATAATATTAATAAAATGCTTTAATTAAAATGATTATAACTAATTAAATATTTCATTAAATACATACTTTAAATAAAATACGTATAAAAATACGGGGTATTACAGATTTTCCGTCGGAAGATCTATTTTCCGACGAAATATTACGAGGCACACATTTCCGTCGTACATTTCAAACTTTCCGACGGAAATTAAGGTCCGTCGGAAGGAATCCTTCAGAAATAAGGTGTTTTCTAGTAGTGGGTCTCGGCTCGGCTCGTTAACACCCCTAGAGACAGGTATGGGTTGGCCGGGTTAATTCGGGTTTTGAGTCAACTTCGTGTCAAGTATGTTTGGGTCAGGTCAAAATCTAGTCGAATCATATTCGGGTTGTTTCACTTGTGAATCAAACTAAGCTCAATCAATAATTTCATACGGAGTATATATTTTGTTATTATTATAATATAAAAACAATCAATTCAGTTTATGAGCTTAGCTACGGTTGAAGATGAACAATTTGAGTTATGTTTGGTACAAGACATTTTAAATTCAATTATGAGGTAATTTTAGTTCGGGACATTTTGGGTATCGGGTCTGTTCGGGTCAATTTCGGGTATCGAGTTTGTTCGGGTGAAACGGGTCAGGTCAATTTCGGGTCGGGTCAGTTCGGGTGTCGGGTAAGGATTGGGTCAACTCCATTTTCGTTTAGGTTGAGTCAATTTCGAGTATCTGGTCATTATCGGGTCAATGTTTTTGGGTCAATATCGGGTCATGGGTCGGGTCATTCAAGTTGGATCATCGGGTATGAGTAAGGATTGCCAGGTCTAGACTAGTTACTATGAAATGGGTGGGTCCAACATAAACCAGTGAATAGGTTTAATTTTAGTAGAATAAGTTTAATTCAATTAAATAAATTCAATTATGTAATATCCGTATTAAACCTATAATTATGTAAAAATCAATATTTCACTTCACCAAGGAACTTTTTTTTTTTTTTAAAATGGAATTATTTTTATTTATTTATTTATTTTGACAAGAAGAAAAGGGATTTCATTAATAAAACAAGTTAAGAAGCGCACGCAATGCATGCACAATAAGATGATACATCTCCGAGAAACAATGAGAAAAAATATTTTTTAATTTAGTATATTAGACAGCAATAAAAGTATATCACTAAGAAACAAAGAATAAATACTACAACTTTTAAAAGCTACGAAGATTACCACCCTAAAAAAGGTAATTCTTAGACATTAAATACATTTAGTCTTGGAGAAGCTACACTACCACACCGATTAAGCACCAATAAGGTTCGAAAATCCAATAGGACAACATTAAACATTGCCAAATTTAACCAAAAACACACCATGATTATTAGCTAAATCAAATTGTCTTCTTGTGAATCTTGTACTTTGTATATTTGATATACAAAAATGAGGGGGATGATAAGGTGTTAGCCTACATATAAACAAACTCATGTCATATCATGTCATATCCAGTTCATAATAGTAAATATATAAATAAGATAAATACAATATCTTTTAAAACACAATACAGAGTAAGATAATTATAATAGACTGACACAAATAATTTAGTCATCATTCCTCAAATTAAATTTCAAACTTTGAAAGTATAATAAAAAATTAAAAAAGGAAAACAAAGTAACACGCTCATCACACAAACAAAGTAATTCTAAGACTAATTTACTTACAATATTCAAAGTCCCCAAAATGATTGAAGATCAAAGACAACAATTTGAAAAGTAATCAAGCCAAAAGAAAGTCTATTAAATCAAATCAAATCATAAAAATTGTTAGTTTTTAAATTGTTAAAAAAATTTCATTTCAATGCCAATAATCTTTTAGTTTTTAAATTGTTAAAAAAATTTAAAAAATGATAACACTACCTAATGCTGAAAAATTGTTAGTTTTTAAATAAAAAAAATAGAATTCCATTTCAATGCCAATAATCTATTATATATAATTCATAATGAAGTATCATTTCCTTATTTCATCAACTCAAATCAAATCATGAACATGAGACTTTATTTCAAGCAAAAATTCATGGTACCAGTGTACCACGAAGATAACTGCAAATTTTATTCACTTCCTCTTTATCCTTTTTCAATATTCAAAATTTAGATAATCGCATTTTTTATTTCTCTTTATCAATTTTGATGACTATTATAATTATTAAAAAAAATTATTATTTTTTATGTGAATTTAATTTCTACTAAAGAAATTTGTTTTTAATGATAAATAGATTTCAAATGGCTAAGGAAGCACCGTAAAACACAAAACCTTTTGTAATATATGAAGTATGATCTTCTAATGATCAAGAGCATTGATGATAGTGTAGACACCTACTTTAGGCGTCCTGTCCCGACAGGAAGTGTAATGACAATAAATAAAACCATCTTCGTGTTGGATCGAAGTGGAGAATGCTTATGGATAACTGGTTAAGCCACAAAACACAAAAGACTAGCCCAAACCAAGGAACAAGAACAAACAAGGTCCAACTAATTAAATCCGATCATAATTAGGCTTAATCCCGCGCTTAACCCAATAAAGACGGATTTAGGAGCGCCTAGGTTAAAATAAACGTTGCCGCAGAAAATGTCGCGCACATCTCAATGAGTCGCGCTGGGCAATCACGCGCAACTTATTCGGTTGCGCGCGACACTCCGCGTAATTGCCAGAGATGCGCTCGCGAGAGATTCAGAATTTCGAAAAAATGGAAAATCGAATTTTACCATAAAGCCGCGCGCAAGAAAATTAGTTGCGCTGCCCTTAGCAGCACAACCTAATCACTTGCGCTTGGCGACACCTGCTGTGGCAGAATGCTCGAAACCCTAAACCTATTCATTCCCTATAAATAGAGGCTTAATCCGAGGCTTAAACACACAGAAAGTAACCTAAAACTCTGGCAGAATACTTGAACTTGTGCTACCTAACCCCTCTTGTCCTAAACACTCACCCCTTTGATATTTTCTTACTATGGTGGAGGTTCCCGAACAAGAAGTAGTTCATAAGTGTTCTAAACGGAGATTTAGCAAAGAGAAGTGGTAAATTCCCGAGCACCTATTTTAATCATATTTATTTTCTTGTTTAAAAGAATTTTACTTAATTAATTAGTGTTGCTTGATCACTTTTAAAGTATTAATTAATCAATTCCACATATATAGTATATATCTTGGATAAATAAGATTAGAATTGAATTAAATAATTGTTGGTTGATCACTTAAGCCAAGGCGAATATTGTTTATTTCTTGTTCTTTTCATGAATTTGATTAAATAAAGAATAACGATGTTGCAATATAATTCCTATGTGAATCGAAGTGTGTAAATAAAATCAACTAACATAGTTTTAGGTATCGCATTGCATATATTGTTTGGTGATGAAATTGTAAAAAAAGAAGAGGTAGTATAGGCCGCACTAGGGCTAGGATAGCGATTCCCCCTTAAAGGGAACGTTATTTTAGTACTTTTGCTCCCGAACTCATTTCTGGTTTATAGACCAATTTAGGCATGGGTAAACTTACGATTCGTGCTAATTATTCCATGAACTCCACATGGAAGAAAGGCATGAATGAGGTTTATGAGTTTTCCCAAAACTCATTGGCGACTCCCTACTTGTTTCTTACAAAAAAGCGTGATGATAGAATCAATTCTAAGGGCCTGTTCTCATTGACTGAACTCAGCTGAACTGAACTGAACTGAATTGAACTGAACTGAACTCAGCTAAACTAAACTAAACTGAACTGAACTGAACTGAACTCAGCTGAACTGAACTGAATATTTTATAATAGAAGAAAATTAGGAGCTGAACTGAACTGAACTGAACTGAACTGAATTGAGCTGAACTAAACTGAACTGAACTGAACTGAACTAAACTGAATTTCAACGAAAGAGAACAGGCCCTAATTCAAAGTCCCTCAAACAGTCAGGAATTCAAATCCTACAGACCTTAACAAGTGTAAAGTCATAGGCTTTTAAAGGGTCATGGACATTTAAGGAGAAGATCCCCTACGATGGGAACACCCTCCTTACAAATAGATTAATTTGAGGGGGAAGAATCCTCCCTCGCCTTTCCTGTAAACAATTTAATTACACGTTATGATTACTCAAACAAAATATCAATATAATAAATCGGGTTAGTAATTTTTAATATTTTAATAGAAGTTTGCATTCTTCAATAAGTCGAGAAACCAATTACAGTAATTTTAGAAGAAAAAAAAACATCAATTGAGGAGATAGAGATTAAGATATACCTCAATGGTAAAATGACTGTAAAATGAAAAAATTGAAACCACAACATAAAATTAGAAGATAAAACTAAATAATAATATGAGTAAATTTACCATAATTTTATTATAGTTATAGACATGGAAATGAAAATGAATAACCTAACGTATATATGAAATGGATGATGGTCATCAACATAGAACTGCTAATAGTTTAACTGCATGAGGCAGTTTATTGAAGAGATAAACGTGAAAGCATTTTTTTTATCCTCCGTTTTTTTTTCTTTTATTATAAAGCTTTTATTCCCCTTGTTTTCTAAACATAAAACATTGGTAATAATGGAAAAAAAAAGCTGAATTTTTAGAAAATGAAAATTGTAAAGATGGGTATTTTTGGGAATTGAAAATTCCCAACCAAAAATGGGAGTTCACTTTAAAGAGTAACATAGATATAGTCAAACAACACTCACATATAATTCTTAAAAAGTTAAGAATTGCAACACATAAGTACACACCTTAAAATTAAATATATTGTACGTAGATTTGATTAAAAGTCGCCTTAATAAAAAACTTCATCTGAATCAATACTGTTGACTCGAATGAACAATACAGGAGGGGGGGGGTGAATTGTATTGTGGAGGAACTAGGGTAATTTTTGCGGAATTCTCAAAGAAACTTAAACAAAAACTGTAAAGTGCAAGAGAGATTTTACGTGGAAAACTTCTTGGCCCTAATCAAGAAGAAAAACCACGACCACAAGGGATTTTAAACACAATTCTTAATAATAATAGGGCAAACAACCTATTACAAATTAAGACTCTAACCTTAAGTTCCTCTACGAACTTAAGTTCCCCCTCAACTGATCCCTTAATCAGTTGAGCTCTCAAATCTCTCTCTTTCTCCTTGCTTCACTCAAAGCAATCTAAACACTCTAGAGTTTACCCAAACTCTACCCCAATACAACTCGAATTAAAACTCTAAGATGCTAAGTACAAAGACACTCAAGGACTTAAGTGGATTTTTGACTCTTTTTGAAAAGCTTAGAGGATTGTAATGCTCAAGTGTACTTTTCAAAACAGAAAACTAATCCTATTTATACAAGAGGAAATCATTTGAAAAATCCCACGTCTGCCTTAACTCCCACTTCACCACAACTCCCATGAAATAAGGAAGTGCAGTTCGTGGATGCTTGGGCAACAAGCTGAAGTATACTAAAGGAAGTGGTTTACTGCTTCCTTAAATTTCTCAACCTCCTTGACCAAGTAAAAGATCCGTTTAAAAGAGTTTTTACCAAGTCATATTTTCCCAAAATAATAGGATAGAATTAAAACAGAAAATCCTTTTAATAAATAAGATATTTTTGTCAAAAAAAGATAATTTTCCGAAATAAAACTAAAATCAATTAAAGCACGGAAAATAAGATCTTTTATAAAATTTAATCCACTTAAACCCTATCAATTAACAATGTACTTAGCAAAAATACAAGAAGCCTAAAATAAACATTAAAGATATACAATAGACTCCTTGGAACTTAGTGAAGCTTCGACTCTGGAGCTTCAGTTCCTCACTCAAGGAACTTGGCTTCTGATTGTCTTCTATACTCATCCAAAGCTCTTCCTTTGACCTTGTTCCATGCTCCATTCTAACTCTAGAACTTCGTTGCATATAAAACCTGTCAACACATCAAAGCTAATAGACAAAAGTTAAAGCCCTTATGGGTTTTCTTAGGTTCCTTGAGTCATCATCAAAACTTAAGATCAACAATATTCCCCCTTTTTGATGAATGACAAACCTAAGCAAACTCATAAAATAAAATTGAAAGACAATCAGAAAAAGAAAAACTTAAAATAAAAAATGAACTAGTTTTAAAAGTTAACAAGGAACTGAATGAAATGAAAATTATACCTTCTAGTTTTAGATGGATGGAGAGCTTGTCAACAATTGAGTTTGCCTTCTTTTCCCCCTTTTGGCGTTCATCAAAATTAATGCACACAAATATATATATCTAAACACAGCACCATGATAATGGTTTGTGTCCAAAGCATAGAACAAAGCACATATAGGCAGAAATAGTATGCAAATAGTCATAAAGCAAGCAAGCAGCATCCATACAAACAAACTGATGTTCCTCCAGAACATCAAAAAGCAAAATACCCTGTTTTAAGTGTTTGCAGACCAAAAGGAAGCAAAATAACAAAGTTTTTAACCAGACCAAGTTCAAAGATAAAAAGTTTGATAGCTAAGACATAAGAAAAACAGAGTTAGGCTTCAGGGGCAGAGGATAGATGCTCTTCTCCTTCATCTTCTGCTGGAACTTCTTCAATGACCAGATCCTCCAGCTTCTTCAAAAGATCTGACTGCCCTTGAGATATTGTGGAGGTGCTTTGCTGCACTGCTGATGTGAGCTCAGTAGAAGCCTTTGCCAAGTCTGACACCATCTTCTCTAGAGACTCAATCCTCTGAACTAGAACAGGCTGAGCATCAACAAGCTTCTGCACTGTATCCTTGAGAGCCCTCAATTGCAGAGTAGAGCTGACTGAACCAAGACCAGTCAACCCCACTTCATCTTCTACTTGAACTGTAGCCTCAGTAAAAGTGCCCTGTTCCCCCTGAACAAAAGTTCTCTCTTCTCCCTTTTCATCACATAAATCTACAACAGCAGTAGATTCAGCCTTGTCTTTTCCCTTTGGCCTAAAAGCCAACCTTGTACTCTTCCTCTTTCCAACACTAGGAGCACTCTTTGCAGGCATTATGAGCACTTCCTTAGCCTTCTTTTCTCCCTCACCCTCACTGTCCTCTCCCTCCAGCCATCTATCCAACTCCTCTTCCTCCATTTTCTTCATACTACCTTCATCCTGCTTGGTTTTTGGGAGAGATTTGGAGAAGAATTGGGTTACTCCATTTACAACAGTTAGGTTTCTGGCCTCAAGGGTTCTTGGTTGCACATAATGGTTTGTTTTTAGCTTGAGGCTTTCATAATTGGTCATGGAGACACCACAACTTTCTAGGAGAGTGATCAGCAAGTTAGCATATCCAACCTTCAAATGGTTGGCGATGCAGTGAGTGAGGTGCTGGATCATTAGGGAAGGGAAGTTTATTTGTATCTTGTTTTCAAGGCAGTACATGAGCACAGCATCAAGGTGATTAGCCTCGTTCCTGTGCTGGGTTCTTGGTATTATGGCCATATGAACAAAGATAAACAACAATTTTTGGATAGGAGAGAACAGGTTATGGTTGGTTTTCACTTTGGAAGCTTTACCCCCAATTGACTCAAGAATCTTTTCAATAGAAACATCATCAACACTTAATTCAGTTTCACCTTTAAAATACTCATCAAACCCTTCATTAGGGGTTCCAAACACAGCAGCCAAATCATCAGCATCAAAACTAATTTTCTTATTTTTAACTCGGCTAGTACACAGACCATTCACATTCTTAAAATTTGCACAAAATTCTTTTAACGGAGCATGAGCAATCACATTGTCATAACATTCACTAAACAACTTAACCCAATTTTGAGCCTCAAGAATATCAAGAAGTTCAGTATACTTACTCATCTCACACCACTTGAGATTAATGCAGAGACCAGCGATGAATCGATCAGAGCTTGCTTCAAGCCTCTTGACAGCAGGTGACTTCGATTTTTCCCCCTGAATCGGTTCACCGAGTTCCTCGTAGTCCAATTCCTCTTCAACCTCTATCTTCCTCTTCTTCGAATCACTGCGAGCCATGGGTTTGTTTTGTGGGGTTTCAGCGATAGCTTGAGTTGAGGTTTCAGTCTCAACTTCCATGGGTGATGCTTTTTGAGGTGAATTTGGGATTTTTGGTGAGATTTCCATGGGAATTGGAGAAGAATCACTGAAGACAAGTGTGTATTTTACGGAGTAGGGTGGTGAGGAACAGTGGTTAGGGTTTGGTTTCATTTTATAGTGGGGTGAATTCTGAGAGGTGAATTAGGTCGGTGGAATAGTGTAGAAGGTGAATTGAATGTGTTAGGTGTCGTTTGAAGAGATATGGTAAAAATGCTTCTCACTTGGTCAGATTAATCTTGAAGTGATTTGACAAGGTGGTCTAGATTAATTGTTTGATCAGAAGAGAATTAAATGCGAAGGTTCTAGGGTATTTGAATAAAAAAGAAACTCAGTAGATAGATTTGAATTCAAAAAGGATAGATTTTTAAAGGATAATTCAAAAATTCTGAATATATGATAAGATTTTTCAAAAAGATAAAATTAATTAACTGACTAGCTAATTAATTTAGAAATGGATAAAACGAAATCTTAAGAAATTTTAGGAGGAACTTGGAACAAATCAACATAGTTTGTTAGCAATACAGATAAGCAAGTGCAATTTGATTTCTTCACATACAGCCACAATCCAATATGCATTGCCATACATTCTAATACTCAGGACTATGTTTTCACATATACACATTGTGTAAGACACATATAATGCATGCACGATTGACTTATACCTTGGGGAAACTTGAGGTCTTCTAACTCAATTGTATTATACCAAGTTCCATGCGCATCTTTTCAAATTTGTCCCTGCTCAAAGGCTTAGTAAGAATGTCAGCAATTTGATTTTCAGTCTCACAAAAATCTAATTTAATTAAGCCTTTTTCCACATTATCCTTAAGGAAATGATGCCTTATATGAATATGCTTCACACGAGAATGATGAACTGGATCTTTTGAAATGCATATGGCACTAGTATTATCACAATAAATAGGAATGCAATTATACTTCATACCATAGTCTCTTAGTTGTTGTTTTATCTAGAGTACTTGAGAACAACAAGCAGCAGCTGCTACATATTCAGCTTCAGCAGTTGACAAGGCCACTGTGTTCTATTTCTTGGATCCCCAAGAAACTAGGCATGGCCCAAGAAACTGAATCATTCCTGAAGTACTTTTTCTGTTCACCAGATCCCCTGCATAGTCAGCATCTGCAAAACCTTTTAAATCAAAAGTATCACTTCTAGGATAGAAGAGACAAAGATGGTCAGTTCCTTTGAGGTATCGTAGGATCCTTTTCACTGCTGTAAGATGTGACTCTTTAGGATTAGATTGAAATCTTGCATATAAGCCAACACTAAATGCAATATCAGGTCTACTAGCAGTTAAGTATAAAAAAGATCCAATCATACCTCTGTATCTAGTTTGATCTACACTAGTTCCTTGTAGATCTTCATCTAACCTTGTGCCTGTTCCCATTGGTGTATGGTTGGTCTTTGCTTGGTCAAGATTATATTTCTTCAGTAATTCCTTGACATACTTTTGTTGGTGAATTGCAATACCTCTTTCTGTTTGTTTGATTTGTAGTCCAAGAAAGAAGTTGAGTTCTCCCATCATGCTCATCTCAAATTCACCACTCATTAGCTCAGCAAAGTACTTGCACAAGTTTTCGTTAGTTGCTCCAAAAATAATATCATCAACATATATTTGAACAACTAGTAGGTCAGTTCCTTCAGATTTTAAAAACAAAGTTTTATCTACTTTTCCTCTATTAAAATCATTTTGAAGAAGGAACTTAGAGAGCCTTTCATACCAAGCTCTAGGTGCTTGTTTCAGCCCATAAAGAGCTTTATCAAGCTTAAAGACATGATTAGGAAATTGGGGATTTTCAAAACCAGGAGGTTGTTCTACGTACACCTCCTCTTCAAGAAAACCATTTAGGAAAGCACATTTAACATCCATTTGATACAGTTTGAAACCCATGAAAGAAGCAAAAGCAATTAATATTCTAATAGCTTCTAATCTAGCAACAGGAGCAAAAGTTTCTTCGAAATCAATACCTTCTTGCTGATTGTAGCCCTTCACAACAAGTCTGGCCTTGTTTCTCACAATTGTTTCCATATTCATCCAGCTTGTTCCTGAATACCCACTTGAGCCCTATAACCTTTCTGTGTTCTGGTTTCTCTTTAAGATGCCATACCTTGTTCCTTTCAAACTCATTTAGTTCATCTTGCATGGCAATTATCCAGTCAGCATCCTTTAGAGCTTCATCATGATTTCTTGGCTTAATTATGGATAAGAAGGCACAGAAATTCCTCATCTGTGATCTGGTCTGAGTTCCTCTACCAATATCACTTATAATAAGATATGTTGGATGAGAGCCTTGATATTTGAATGGCTTTGGATGAAACTCTCTAGCAGGAACTCAAATTTGAGGCACTTCTTCTTCGGTTTCTTCTGCATTTTCCTCGTTGTCCGATTCTCCATGATCTTGTTCCTCCGGGGTTTCTTGATCAGGAACTTCAGCATTTTCTTGATGTTCTTGCTCAGGTTCCTCTCTTACTTCCTTGGTTTGCTTGGAGGCTTCTTCCTCTTCTTCCCTGTCTCTAATCATTCCAATTTCATAATCATTATTGTCTTGTTCTTGTACATTCATAAACATATTAGATTCATCAAATATCACATGAATGCTTTCTTCTACACACAATGTATTTTTATTGTAAACTCTGTAAGCCTTGCTATTTGATGCATAGCCAAGGAACACAGCTTCATCACTTCTTTCATCAAATTTTCCTATGTTCCTTTTCCCATTATTATGGACAAAACACCTGCATCCAAAAGCTCGAAAGTGAGAAATATTAGGTTTTCTGCCCTTAAACAGTTCATAAGGAGTCTTATTGATGATTGGTCTCATCATAACTCTATTAATAATATAACAAGCAGTATTAATAGCTTCAGCCCAGAAGTTTCTTGGAAGACCACTAGCTATGAGCATTGTTCTTGCCATATCTTCTAAAGTCTTGTTCTTCCTTTCAACAACTCCGTTCTGTTGAGGAGTTCTTGGAGCTGAAAAGTTATGATCCATGCCATTCTCTTTGCAAAAGTCATCGAATCTTGAATTCTCAAACTCTGTTCCATGATCTGAACGAATGTGGATAATTTGATTTCCACTTGACTTTTGAACTCTTTTGGCAAAGGACACAAATTCATCAAAAGTTTCATCCTTGCTAGACAAAAAAATCACCCAAGTAAATCTAGAAAAATCATCAATAATAACTAAAACATATTTCTTTCCACTTCTGCTTTGAACACGCATGAGGCCACACAAATCCATATGGGTTAGCTCCAATGGCTTTGTGGTGTTGACCATGTTTTTGCTTTTGAAAGAGGACCTGACTTGCTTGCCTCTCACACATGCATCACAGATATGTTGTATGAGGAACTTGACCGAGGGAAGCCCTATGACCAAGTTCCTTGCTCTAAGTTTATCCATGAGTGAGAAGCTAGCATGTCCAAAACGTCTATGCCATAATAAAGGATCATCATTAATGGCACTCAGGCAGGTAAGGTTGTTCATCGGAACAGAATTCAGATCCACAATGTATGTGTTCCCTTTTCTAGTTCCTTCAAGAACAACCCTTCCTGTTTTATCATTAATGATGTTGCATGAATCAGAGGTAAAACTTACAGAGTTTACTTTATCACAAAATTGTGATATGCTCAGCAAATTGTGCATTAAACCCTCGACCAAAAGTACATTTTCTATTGAATGAGAACTGGACCTTCCTACTTTTCCTTTAGCAATCACTTCACCCTTCTTGTTGTCTCCAAAGGTCACAGTTCCTCCTGGATAGGACTCTAGTGACATAAACTTAGATTTGTCTCTTGTCATATGCTTTGAACAACCGCTGTTGAGGTACCACGTGTTGTTCCCCCTCACTAGGACCTGCAAAAGAACTCATTGGTTAGATTCAGGAACCCAGGTTTCCTTGGGTTCTTTGGACGTTGAAGCAATATCAGATTTCTTTACCCAAACTTGCCTAACATTCTTGTTAACAGACTGTTCCTTCTTGTTACAAGTAGCAACAAGATGACCAGTTTTACCACAGAAGGTACATACTTTATAGCTAGGCAGGTCTACATATTTTTTCTTGCCCTTATGCTTAGAACGTATGAATCCTAGACCTTCAGTTCTTTTGGTTTGAGCATTCTCAATCCACTTAGGAATTCCAACATGACTAATGCATCTTTCTTTTCGAAGCTCAAATTCCTTCTCCAATTTTGCCTTTTCAATTCTTAACTCATCAAGATCAAATTTTAATTTTTCAAAATCCTCATTAAATTTAGGCAAAGATTCAGAGGAGGAACTTGGAGATACCTCAGCATTAGCTAGTTTGTATTGAGTCAGTTCTACATTAACCATAATATTTTCAAACTTGAGTTTCTCGTTCATTTCTTTTAAGAGAAGATTCTTGTCAAAAAGTTCAAAAAATCTGCTTTGCACATCAGTTCGTTGATTTTCAATCCACGTACTGTGTTCCTTGCAGACTTTGAGAGCTCTTTGACATTCACCTAGACGAATACTAGTGTGAGTCCATTCATCTTCCATTTCAAACACTAAATCAATGAGAGCATCTTTAGTATAAGTTTTAAGCACATTAGGATCAAGGAATACCTCTTTAGCAAGCTCATCATTGTAAGCCTTGTCATCACGTTTGGCCATCAAACACAGATGAGCTGTTTCTTCTTCAGGTTGTTCCTCTTCATTCTCACTTTCAGAATCTCCCCACGCAGCTATCATAGCCTTCCTAATGTCTGTTTTGTTGAAAGGAGTTTTGTTGTAGTTGCTCTTGACTTGTTCCTTTGCCTTCCCTTTACCTTTCTCTGTTTCCCAAAGTGGACACTCACGAATGAAGTGTTCCAGTGATCCACATTTGTGACAACCAGAGTCAGCCTTTGAAGTAGAGGGTTTCTTGGTGAAGTTCCTTGACCTGTTGTTTCTGTTGAACATTCTTTTGAACCTTCTCACCAGCATAGCAGCCTCTTCTTCATCTACTTCAGATTCTTCTTGATCTCCAGCTTTGAGAGCCAAGCCTTTTCCTCGGTTTCCTTCACTGTTGCTTGTTCCTAGGTGCAACTCATGAGTCATGAGGGAACCAGCAAATTGCTCAATGTTGAACTTAGTGAAGTCCTTTGTTTCTTGTAAGGCTGTTACCTTGGCTCTCCATCTCTCATCTTAAGGGAGGCTTCTTAGAACTTTTCTGACCTGCTCATCAATAGGGATTTGCTTTCCAAGAGATACAAGCTCATTAATAATGTTAGTAAATCTAGTTAACATTTCCTGAATTGATTCTTTTGGTTGCATTTCAAACCGTTCATATTTTGACATAAGCAAGTCAATTTTAGAGCGTTTCACTTCGTTAGTTCCTTCATGAGTTACTTGAAGTAAATCCCAAATTTCTTTAGTATTTTTACAACCCGTAACACGATTGTGTTCATGGGGTCCAAGACCACAATGAAGTAATTTAACAGAAAGTGCATTAATTTCCATTTTTTCAAAATCTTCCTTATCAAACTCAGACATAGGTTTAGGTACTACCTCATTTTCACTGTTGGTTTTGGTAATTTCAAAATCACCAACTTCGATAACTCTCCAAACCTGGTAGTTGTCAGCTTTGATAAAGATCTCCATCCTATTCTTCCAATAGGTGTAGAATTTCCCATTGAACATAGGAGGACGCTGCGTAGAGTAACCTTCTTCCAGTTTCTCGTGATTGTTCATCTTGATTCCAGGAACTTAACTCGTCAGGGTTTCCTGATTTCTTCGAGGAACCAGCTCTGATACCAATTGTTGACTCGAATGAACAATACAAGAGGGGGGGGTGAATTGTATTGTGGTGGAACTAGGGTAATTTTTGCGGAATTCTCAAAGAAACTTGAACAAAAACTGTAAAGTGCAAGAGAGATTTTACGTGGAAAACTTCTTGGCCCTAATCAAGAAGAAAAACCACGACCACAAGGGATTTTAAACACAATTCTTAATAATAATAGGGCAAACAACCTATTACAAATTAAGACTCTAACCTTAAGTTCCTCTACGAACTTAAGTTCCCCCTCAACTGATCCCTTAATCAGTTGAGCTCTCAAATCTCTCTCTTTCTCCTTGCTTCACTCAAAGCAATCTAAACACTCTAGAGTTTACCCAAACTCTACCCCAATACAACTCGAATTAAAACTCTAAGATGCTAAGTACAAAGACACTCAAGGACTTAAGTGGATTTTTGACTCTTTTTGAAAAGCTTAGAGGATTGTAATGCTCAAGTGTACTTTTCAAAACAGAAAACTAATCCTATTTATACAAGAGGAAATCATTTGAAAAATCCCACGTCTGCCTTAACTCCCACTTCACCACAACTCCCATGAAATAAGGAAGTGCAGTTCGTGGATGCTTGGGCAACAAGCTGAAGTATACTAAAGGAAGTGGTTTACTGCTTCCTTAAATTTCTCAACCTCCTTGACCAAGTAAAAGATCCGTTTAAAAGAGTTTTTACCAAGTCATATTTTCCCAAAATAATAGGATAGAATTAAAACAGAAAATCCTTTTAATAAATAAGATATTTTTGTCAAAAAAAGATAATTTTCCGAAATAAAACTAAAATCAATTAAAGCACGGAAAATAAGATCTTTTATAAAATTTAATCCACTTAAACCCTATCAATTAACAATGTACTTAGCAAAAATACAAGAAGCCTAAAATAAACATTAAAGATATACAATAGACTCCTTGGAACTTAGTGAAGCTTCGACTCTGGAGCTTCAGTTCCTCACTCAAGGAACTTGGCTTCTGATTGTCTTCTATACTCATCCAAAGCTCTTCCTTTGACCTTGTTCCATGCTCCATTCTGACTCTAGAACTTCGTTGCATATAAAACCTGTCAACACATCAAAGCTAATAGACAAAAGTTAAAGCCCTTATGGGTTTGCTTAGGTTCCTTGAGTCATCATCAAAACTTAAGATCAACAAATACAATATGTGAGTTCGCACTAATTTGGCTTGAAATATACTAATGTGTAGTCGTTTGAGTGAAAATACTCATGTGGTCCTCTGGATTTTTGTAGAGATTATGAAACCCTAGATTTTAAACAAACACAAAAAGAAAAAAAAACTCAAGAGAAAAATCATTATCACAAGGATAAGATCTATTTATTGCAAGCAGTTGAAAGGTTTTTGGGGCTTACCACCGGTAAAAATACCAATAGAAGCCACTACAAAGATTCACAACTAAGACGAAGATTAAAAGAGATGGTAGAGATGAAGAGAAAATGGAGAAGAGAGAAGGAAAACCTTCGAAGAAATTGAAAAAACCAAGCAATGGAGGTTAGGAAAACCCTCCCAAAACAAAAACCCTAGAGGGAACAAAAAAAACCCTCCCAAGGAGAAAACCTAGAGGGAACTTGAATGGAATTATTTTTTGTAGAAATGAAATCTAATATCTACCTATCAATCATCAATCAATCAATACTATATACTAAAAGACACACCAGCAATGACACGTGTCATTTCCTGGTGTGTCCATTATCTTTTTATTTTATTTTTGTTTATTTATTTTTTATTTTTTGAAAAAAAAGTTATATAAGGAAAAAATCTTTCTACATATAAGTAATAATTACATATGAAATATACTATAGTAGAAGATTTTTTGATTTAGCTTTCCAAAAAAAAAAAAAATATTGACAACTAATAAGTTAAGGAAAAAAATTAAAAATAATATTCTTAACATACAAGTAATTTGTGACATGTGGATGTGGACAATTTTTTTAAGGAATGAAAGACATATTATAAATTATACGAAGTATATGTTTATTACAAAAAAAAAATTATATATTAAGTTCTTAATTTTTTAACCATGTAATAGAAGCTACGGGCTTAAATAATAAAATGTGAATATTAAATCAACAAAAAATAATTTTATCATTTATTGATTTTGTCATGTTTTTAAAATCAATTATTGAAAAGTATCGTGCATGGCACG
This sequence comes from Chenopodium album, assembly GCF_948465745.1. Lineage (NCBI taxonomy): Eukaryota > Viridiplantae > Streptophyta > Magnoliopsida > Caryophyllales > Amaranthaceae > Chenopodium > Chenopodium album. Next base: position 14,985,147 of record NC_137855.1, on the reverse strand, counting down.
GAAACTAACCTAGTATCTACAATATTATTGGGAACAATTCAAACTTTGTTATACATAGATCAACTCATCAACAATAACATCTTCTACCGTGCCAAAGATTCATTTTGAATTTGCAAGCTTATATTGGTGCTAGATGAAGGGTAATCAGGCCATGAGAATAAAGGTGTACTAGGCTTAGAATTACTCGTGCTAGGCGGACTTGAAAATCCAGATAATGAGAGATATACTCCCTTAGGACGTGTAGAAGGGAGTTTCATAAGAGGTTCATTTGAATTTAACAAAACCATTACCACTTCTCTCATCTTAGGTCTCAAGTTCGACTCCAACTGCAAACACGCAAGTGCCAAACATAAAATCCTTTCGGCTTTGTCCTTGAAAAAATCTTCACCAAGTTTAGGATCCACACACTCTACCAATGTACCCTTTGCATACATATCCCACGCATAGTCCACCAAGCAACTTTCCCCTAGGAGGTTACTAAACCTCTTTCCACACACCACCTCCAACGCCACCACCCCAAAGCTATACACATCCGACTCAGTTGTTGCCTTCCCGGTGTAGCTCACCTCAGGAGCCATGTACCCTAGGGTGCCCGCCACCATAGTGGTAACCCCCGTTATGTTCTTTAGCAATCTAGCAAGCCCAAAATCACCAAGACGCGGGTTAAACTCTGCATCTAGCATGACATTACTAGGCTTCACATCTCTATGCACCACTGGATCACCACATTCTTCATGAAGGTACAGCAATGCTGATGCTAAGCCGGTTATTACCTTTTCCCTCGTCTTCCAATCCAAGAATTTTCGGCCTGAGAGGAATTCATTTAGGCTCTTATTAGCCATGAAGTCATATACAAGAAGAAGACTATCATTTTCATGACTCCACCCTTGAAGCTGCAATATGTTCCTATGCCTTAATCTCCCAATTGTACATATTTCTGCTATATATTCGCGCTCACCTAGCAAAACAAAATGAATATATATCTTCTTATTTGTCTAACGGTATGATATGCTATTATAACATGATGATATATATAATAATTTGACATTATTTTACCTTGCTGAGAGGTAGATGAGATCTTCTTGACAGCAATAGTCTGAACAGGATTCGCGATAACACCTTTATAAACACTTCCAAAACCACCAGTCCCCAACAAATTACCCTTACTAAAATTCTTAGTAGCCTTAGCAAGTTGCCTGTAAGTAAACATCCTAGGAGCCATCGCAGCAGCTGCAGCATACTGCCTCTCAAGCTCTTCCATCCTCCTAATCCTCTGCATCTTCCTAACCATTCTACGTCGAATGACAGGTATTGCAATCACTGCCAAGAGTAGTAAAATTGGTATAACAGTTGACAAAATAATGATGCATAATTTGTTGTTATCTCTCAAAGTGTTGTCTGGTAATATTGTGGAAGTGAACACCCAATCATGAAGTTGGTGAGTCTCAGTGAGAAGTCCAGTTGCTGCTGTAAAACCTATGTATACATTTCTTTGGACTATTTCTGATACTTTTAATGAGTAGTTTAGGACACTTGTTAATGGTTTGCCTTCATAACCCATATAAATTTGAAGTTCTTTTTTTCTTTTGTGTCCATTATATTCTATCTTCACTTTGATTTGTTTCCCACTCTTGAGATCAATGGGAGATAATGACTTTGCAACCAAAGAATGCATCGCGCTAAATGTATCAATCGCTATGTGATTATCATCAGGATCCCACTCGTTCTTGAATGTGTCAAACTCGACAGCCAGCTGTTTGAAATCGGAGTTTCCTAAATCAATTGTTGAAAATACACATTAATACAGCTGATTTTACAATAAAAACAGGACTAACAAAAAAGCAGAGATGAAATAAATTGACAAGTTATTTAAGGGTAAAGTATTTTCACTTATTTAAAAAAAAAAAAAAACTTTCATTTGGATTTGAATTAATTCAAATTATATATATATATTTTTTCATTTTAGTTGTTTAGTTATTATGTCCATAGTACAATCGGTTATATATGTATAATAAAATTTGATGAGCTAAATATCTACAATAATTACTACATCCGTTACATATTATTTGCAACGATTTGACATAAAGTAGAAAAGGAAAATGTCCCATCGTTGCAAATAATATGTAGCAGAGGTAATATTTAAGTATATAACACGTGTATATCTAATATTATGAAAAATAACGAGGTATAAAGTTGGAAAAATTTAGAACTACACAAAATGAAATTAAATAAAATAATTAATGGGAAAAATATTACGGAGTATGTAGTTAATTATAACCTTGTAATGGATCCTGAAGGCCAAGATAAGAGCCAACGCTAACATTTGGGGGAGACTTATTATCTTGAGCCATAACAAAAGTCATACCATCACCAGAATATTTCAACAGGTTAAGTTTAGAATAAATTGTAAAGGAGAAACTTGTACAAAATGAAGCTGGCCATACTTGTACAGGTTTGTGGTACAATACTCTAGCGACTCTCATATAATCCAACGCCGACGAGGTATTCGACGCGGCCTTGGTTAAGTTCAAGAACCCCTCGCCGGGGTAGACAGCTCCCATGCACATAAGGTCATCCCCTGGTTTACAACTTGATGCATTGAAGGTTGGAAATGATAGTATAACATTGCCATCACAATTTGAAGAAGGTATTGATGTTGTGTGTGCTTTTTGGAAGAGTATATTAGTAAATGTACAACATACTATGATAATTAGTAGGTGTATTTTTGGAGATGTTTGCATGATTGTAGAGGTAGAGAAGTGATGGAAATTAATGAGATGGCTTTTTTCTTTATAATAGGGAAGAATGGAAGACTTGGAGTCTAATTTGAAAGTCGTTGATTTTTTTTTTTAAAGATTGATTGAATTGTTTGTGGTCTATAATAGTTATATGTTATATCTCCTAGATAGGAATACAAATGTAATTTTTCATTTGGAATGTATGTGCTTAAAGGTCAAATTTTACAAAATTTTGATTCTAATTACAAAATATGCATCTGATTACTTATTACTCCCTCTGTTTTTTTTATATGCATCAGATTGACCGACACATTTGTCGAGACGTTATTTTGACCATTAATATTTTTAATTGTGCATTAGTAAAAATTGTAACAAAATTATATTATGAAACTAGACACTATGACAAATCTAATGATATACTATATAATAACATTTATTTATTGTTTCGAGGTGAAAAAATTAAGTCAACCATGGTATGTGAATAGGGCAATTGTCAAAGTGATGCATATAAAAAAAACGGAGGGAGTATTATTTTTAGGGATAGAGACAAAAAATAAGTTTAGGTTCCATCTTCATTAAGATATAAATACGGAGTATTATATAAGAGAATTTAAATTCAACGGAATACACTTATTATTTAAGATCGCCCATAGTCATATGGCCAGTTCTCATACGATTATTTTTAATTCAATTCAGCTCTAATAAGTTTAATTTAGTTTAGTTCAGTTCAGCTCCTAATTTCCTTCTCTTATAAAATATTCATTTCAGTTCAGTTCAGTTCAGTTCAGCTCTAATAAGTTCAGTTCAATTCAGCTCAGTTCATTTCAACTGAGTTCAGTCAACGAGAACAAGCCCTAAATATTTGAAATGTTCAAAATATCATTAGTTAAACTCTAGCAAATTCTAAAATATGGAGTATAACAGATCAGAAAAGAATGGAATATAGGAGGTAAAGTTAGTCAAAAGGTGGATCATAGGACATAGGTTCAAGCCGCTCATCCCTTACTATTCATGGTGAAAAAATAGTGGAAAGTTGGATTAATGACCCTACTTTTTTTGGTGGGCTATATATCTAATTTAGTCGCTCACTCTATTAAATGATTTTTTTTTGGGCATGGAACAGGAGCCGGGCCCTAATGCCCCCTATTGATGGACCATCACCGTTAACATGAGGGTAATTTCAAGTAAAAGTCGAACGTACGTAGTTTAGTGTTTATGATATTCTTTTTTTTTTTTTTTTTTTTGAGGGGTTAGTGTTTATGATATTGATGTCAAGTATATCATTTTTATCCAAAGCCCTACGTTTGGTCAATATAAATTTGTTTCTTGACTTTTTTTTTTTAATTAGAGGTACGAAGACATTAAAAATTGCAAATATAGAAGTGAAATGCTAAATACCGCCGTCCAAATTTATCGCCACCGCCATCATTTCGAGTAAACTGACAATTTTGCCCTTATAATAGGCCACCCTCTGGTTTACAACTTGATGCATTGAAGGTTGGAAAGAATAATATAACATTATCACAATTTGAAGAAGGTATTGATGTTGTGTGTGCTTTTTGGAAGAGTATATTAGTAATTGTACACCATACTATGATAATTAGCATTGGAGATGTTTGCATGATTGAAGAGGTAGGGAAGTAATAGAAATTAATGAGATGGTTTTTGTTTAAAATGAGGAAGAACAGAAGACTTGGAATCTAATTTGAAAGTCGCTGATATTTTTATTAATATTGATTGAATTGTTTGTGGTCTATAATGGTTTTATCTCCTAGGAATTAATATGTAATTTTCATTTGCAACTTTTGTGCTCAAGGGTCAAATTCTACAAAATTTGATTTTACTAAATATGCGTCTGATGAATTATTATTTGTCAAATACGTGGACCGCATCCATATATTAAGAGAGAGAGAGTCCACTTTATAAGTTCAAAGAGTTTTCATTTCAAAACCATATGGTAATAGGACGCCTTAGCCTAATAAAGTAATAAACTATCTTTTTTTCAACCAATATGAGACACTTACATATGGTGATACCGTGAGCAACTCCTTTTGCATGCCCCCGGTTTACAATAATTTTATTGTACATCGAACATTTTTGCTAAAAGTGACCTTTTTTCTTTATAAAAGTGACCCTTTTTCTTTACAAAAGTGACCCTTTTTATTATAAAAGTGATCCATATTTTCACAAAAGTTACCCCCTTTTTTTACAAAAGTGACCCTTTTTTTTCACAAAAGTGACCGTTTTTTTCACCAAAACAGAGTATCAAAATAAAAAAAAATAAACACAAAATGCAAAAGTTAACCCAATGGCTCTACTTTCATCCCGTATCTTTATCTCTCCTCAAAACTAAACATTTCCACCATTAACAAACCTTCAAATTCTCTCTCATCCATCAAAACCTCAACCCCCTTCTCCCTCCGTTACCAACTGCAAATCTTCATATTTTTCCCTTCATATTTGTCGTCATCGTCACCTCTGCCGCCATAGTCATCACCACCTCCGCCGCTGCCATGTTTGCCACCATCAAAGTAGATGAGGTGAAATGATAGATACCCACAATAAGGTATATATGCAATTGGGGTCGAGGTATTCGGAGTTGTTGTAATCCCGGACTTCAAACTCGACAAATCGGGGGATGGGGGGAGGTCAGAAGCGCTGGAACTGGGGTGGTCAGCAAGGTCGAAATCTGAGGGGGACGCCGGATTCTTGGGAGAAGCTAAGGGAGTGGCGACAAGAGTGGTGGTTTGGCGGTGAGTGTTTCAGCCTGATTTACACTAATTAGTGTAAACCGGATGTTATTAAATATTTGTGTACCATGAGAGGTTTATTATTTTAGCATTCCCTCTTACATGTAAGGTCCCTTTTAACTTTATAATGTGATTTGATCTCATATCTCTAACATTTTTACATTTAAGGATAGAGACGAGAAGTAAGTTTGAGTTTTTCTTCGACAGGTTATGAATATTACATAACTACATACATAAGAGTATTTGTATTCCACGTTGGAGTATTTAAGATCACCTATAGTCTCATATTAATTGGTCTGTTCTCTTCAGCTTATTTTCAATTCAGTTCATATCTTAATTCTCTTCTCTCATAAAATATTCAGTTCAGCTCCAATAAGTTTAGTTCAGTTCAACTCAATTCAGTCAATCAGCACAGGCCCTAAATTATTTGAAATGTTCAAAATATCGTTAGTTGAACTCTAGCAACTTCTAAAATATGGAATAATAAGAAAAGAAGGGAATATAAGAGGTAAAGTTAGTCAAAAAGGTGGATCATAGGACAGGTTCAAGCAGCTCATCTCATACTATTCATGGTGTAAAAAAAAATAGTGGAAGTTGGAATAATGACCCTACTTTTTTGGTGGTCTATAGCCTATATATATTAGTCACTCACTCTTTTAAGTGATTTATTTGGGCTTGGAGCAGGGGCTGGGCCCTAACGCGCCCTATTGATGGACCATACTGCAAATGCACGACATAACATTATAACAACCTGCCGAGTCTATCCAACACAACTAAGTCGTCGTCCAAGTTCTTTTAAGAAAAAAACCCATTGTCCACAGATTGGTGCTCTTAGTTGGTGGTGGGCCTGGTGGCATTGGTGGTATAAATGCTGAAGGCATGAGAGAGCGGAAACGTGAGGGCGAAGGGGCAATCATAGATTCATAGTTCAGACTTTTCAACGTTAACATGAGGGTGATTTGTGTTGGAAAAATACTTAATTCTATAAAAAGAACAACCCTGGAACAAATTCGACCGTCATACTCGAATCAAAGACTGTGCCGTGGTTTAGTACCCTGCCTTAAAAGCAAAATACGTAATTACCGGTACACATATCCAGTGACGCACACCCCCTAAGTTTTCCACAATGACCTCCCTCAATCCATGTACCTGAATTCAAAAGTTGGAATTTCTCAAGAACTGTTCAGATCTCAAAGGTTAGGTTTGTGTTTAGGTTTCGTATGAATAAATCAATAATCAAAAGGAGTGACAACACTCGTATTTATATGTGTCTCGAAAAATAGGAAACACACAAACAAACCAACTCAGAAAACAAGCGGGCTCGGCCGCCTGGCGAGGTGCAAGAGAGAAACTCTCAGACCAGGTGTCATGCCCGGTTGGGTGATTTCAATCTCTCGACCCAGGCGTGAAATTGACAAGAGCCGGCCTATTGGGCTCGTCAAATTGAAGTTATGTCCCCTGGTCAGGCAAACCACCGCCCTAAGTTCGCCTGGTTAGGCAACGCACGCTCGCCAAGCGCAAGTGTACTCGAAACATCGTCGAAGCTTTACAGTTCATCTGATTGCATTACCATTTCCAACAATTTCAAGTAAAAGTCGTAGTTTAACTGATATTGATTTCAAGTTACTTAGTATATCATTTTTAGCAAAAGCCCTATTGTAGACACTGTAGGGAATATTTCAAGCATTACGATAACCCCAAACTTGAACCCCACTGTGATCATACACTAAAGTACGGTGGCGTTCCAAAGGGAAAGACAAAGAGCAAAAAGAGTCGCCAACAAGTTTTAGGAACTTGTAAACCCAAAAGACAATCCAAAGGACCGTCAACTACTCCATAAGGTCTTGAACCAAACAGGGTCCGGGGATGAAGGTACGAATCCAATCTACAAAAGAAAGGACCCGCCCTATAAAAATAGGCCTCTACTTTGTTCTGCTCGTATTCATGCGCGCTTTTCGAATAACATACAAACATTATATTAAACCTACCCTGTTTATCTATGTTGGTTGAAATTAATGCACAAATAAGACTATTATTGGCGATCACTTGAGTTAAAATCACATTAGCCTAAACCAAATTAATAATTATCTTATTAAGCGTGATTTCAAGTACAAATTCCCTTTAAACCTGCATAAAAGGTGTGATCAAGCAATAACAATAAATATATCAAGCAACATAATAATCATAAATAATAACGATAATAGCATGATAAGGCATAATAAAGCTTAAATATAATAGCAAGATCCTAGGCATGATACTAACAAGATTAATAACAACTCCTAGCATGTCACTAAACAATAAAGATCAAAGCTTTAAACCTAACATGGTACTAACATGATATTAAAAAGAGTAAAGGCATCCTAAACATGATACTAGAAAGCATTAAATAACATCCTAACATGATACTAGGAATCATAAAACAATAATAAGCATGCAATTTACATTGAAAGAGAGTAGTAAGATTACATACTTTGAAGCCTCGTACCTCTTTCTAATAACAAAATACACAAGTTAGTAAACTTCAATGAAAATAATAAAGAATAATTAAAGAGTTAAAGAATTAAATTGAAATCAAATTAAATAAAGTTTAGACTAGTTTTGGACCAAACCCTCAGAAAATATCAACCTTGCACGTCTAGGGCGAAGGCAACTTCGAACTTGGCTAAGAGACTCTAAGTCTTGTGAATGCGGAATATTGTATTTGTAAAAAGCTAGTTTAGAAATAGAGAAAGAAAAATATATTTTGCTTAGAGAGAGAATAGAGAAAATTAAGAAAGAGTTGAGAATATTGTTTGTAGATGATTGTGAATGATTTCTGAAAACAGGAATTCGGACGCTATTTATAATGAAAATAATCCGGAAAAACATAGAATTTGATAAGGAATAAAACTCCACGCTGTCGCCAGGAATTGACTCTGTCGCGACGCGACAGGGTCTGTCGCGCGGCGACAGACTTGTCGTTTGGCGACAGCCTGTATTAGCGCGTTTTTCTTCACGCGGAATCCGATCTTTAATCAACTTGATCTACAGAATCCGTACAGAAGATAAAATATATTTTTAAGATAATAAAACCATATTTTATTCCAAATAAAAATCTATTAAAAATAATTAATTATTAAATCTAACAATATTAGAATTAAAAGGAACTTTCTAGAAACTTCTAGAAAACTATAATTAATCCTAATAATTTTAGGAATAACAATTAATATTGGGCCCAGTTTAGTATTTTGGCCATAACTTCCTCAATATTCATCGGAATCGGGCTTATAATATATCGTTGGAAAGGTCTTTTCGAGCCCCATCCATCTACACCATTATTGGACCTTAATTATGGACCAAAATAAACTGAATTGGACGTTTTCAAATAAATAAAGTCATTTTCAAAAACAGAGAGAGAAGAATTTAATTAAAACTAAACCGCAACACTTAACTTTCGAATCACTTTCACCCAATTCGATAATAACACAACGTGCAAGGCATTCATCACTGGGTTTGGTTTTGGGGAGACACAAATGAGTGTCTACAGAAGCCCCCACTTTGACTGAGTTTGGAGAAACTTATGTTTCGAAAACGAAAGTCAAAGTATCGATAGGGACGGAGAATGATTCAAAATGTTCTGCGATTCCAAATCATTCTTATAACGCCGATACCTGCAAAACTAATCATTAGTTAAAACAGATAAAAGAGTTAAGAAACGCGTATCTTGCACCGTCGAGCACACGTCTCTGAAAGTAACCATTTTGTTGTTGCTTCATTTGTTGTTTGTGACAACCTCCACAGTGCCTCGTGAACGCCATCGTTGAAGATAACCATATGTCTTCGCCTTCAATTTTCTTGGTGACAATCCTCCACAGTATTTCGGGAACATTATCGAAAATAACTGTATGTCGTCATTTCCTGGGTGTGGTCGTACGTCGCCACAGCAGTATGTCGCCGCTATAGACAATCTCTTATTTACCTTGAGGGACCGCCGAAGGTGGCCTTACTTCGCCATCCCCACCATTTGTGACACTACCTCGTCACGACCGTACTTCGCCGCTAAACAATTCCTCTCTATGTTGAGACATTGCCAAAGAATCACTTTACCTATTGACCCTTAATATCATTATTTATCATTGTTTTTATATTTATGCCGGTACTTTGGTGCTTTTGCCTTTGTAAACCATTACTTTGGTGCATCTATTGAACCAATATTTCGGTGCCTTGAACCATTATTTCGGTGCCTTATTACGAGCCAATACGTAGGCGCTTTAAGCTAAAGTGAGACGATCTTTCATCAAGTCGATCACTCAGTGCATTTTGATCAAGCTGACTAAATCATGTCAATTGCTCAAAGGGGCTAACTGGCGTACCAAGGAACCCAAATTACTAAAAATGGACCCACAAAACCCTAAGGAAGAGCCCGGCACTCTGTCGCCGCTCCTGCGCTGACCAGAAGTGCCTGTCGCAAGCTTTTGCATCTGTCGCCACGCGACAGAGTCTGTCGCCTCGCGACAATTCTGTCGTTTGGCGACAGAATCGGGGTTTTAAACCCGTCTTCTTCTTCTTTCTCATTTCGCTGCTCTACTTCACAAATTTCACGAAAAACTTCAAATTACTCGTTCTTGCTCATTTCTTAACCAAATTTTCTCAAACTTGTTGCAAATCGAAGCTTTTCTCATCTATTTTCCCGATCTATGTAAGTTTTGCTCAAACTCTACTCGGTTTTTGATGAATTACGCGTTATAATTCGCGATTTTTCCGAAAAATTCGAAACTCATTTTGCTTAATTTGCTTTGCTCGTTGAATTTTATGCCTTGAATTTGTTTAATTATGCTTGTATATTACTTTGGGAGTATTTTGAGACTTGTTTGACCCAATTTGGTGAAGAAATAAACAATTCACCATTGTAGGACCTCTTAAGGTCGTGAAGAACAATGTGAGTCGTTCTTTGCATTTTGACTGCTTTTACTTGTACAATTTGTCACAATATTCATCATATGTTTGCAAGAAATTGCTTATTTGCTCAAAAAAAACACTTCCATGCTTGTTTGAGATTTTGCTCTGTTTTAGTACTACGTACTCTGTTTTTTTTTATTGAACATAGTATCATGCGGCTTAGGCGAACTTTAGATACTGTAGAGCCTTCAACTTAATTACTTTTACATACTTTAGCATGGCTAGACGACGTGGTTTTTCCACCATCATTTCTCTATACGACAAATTCATCTGCCGCGATGAGGGGCTTCGTCGTCTTTGGGAGTCATGTGGGTTGACTCCTCTGCTGCAGGCCACTCGTGCCATGTTTTCATACGATGGGGGTAACCTCGTCGTCCGAGCTTTGGTGGAGTTCTTTTGGGACACCACTAACACTTTTCACTTTCCCTGGGGTGAGATGACAGTCACTCCAGCTGACTTTAGTCTCATTACGGGGCTAGAGTTTCAGCCTACTCCTCTACCTTTCGATGCTGGCGTTACTGTTTACTCGCCGGAGGTTTTGGAGTTATTGGGGCCGATCGTTATTCGGGCCCAGGCTGAGGCTCAGTCGGGACAGCTGAGTTCCCGATGTATCCGTCGCGGTACGCTGGCTGCAGCTTTCGAGGATGATGCGACTACCCGAGAGCAGCGGGTGCGCATCTTTGTGCTGATTCTGCTATCAGGGACATTTTCCCCTGATCGAGGTAGTAAAGTACTTCTATACTACCTGTCCGCTGTTCGCGACCTCCAGTTGGTCGGGACATATGACTGGGCCAGCATGGCCTATGCTGATTTTTTACTGGGCTTGCGGCGTTCTTGTCGTCACAAGGCCTTGTCTGGAGAGATATCCCTTTCCAGTTTCTGGAGGGTCGTAGAGGTATATCTCCTTTTCCCTATTTAGATTTCAACTCTAGCTTTAGAAGCACAATTTTTACTGATTCTCACTTTCTGTATAGATTTGGTTCTACGAGTACTTCCTTTCTCTTGCGCCTGCGAGGCCTTCTCCTCGCGTGCTCCCCATTGCTGCTAGTTGGGGAGGCCGCAGAGGTCCGCCGGAGGTGCTACGCCTTCGAGAGATGATCCTCACGGTGGGTTTTTCTTTAAATTCTTACTTTCTCTTTCATCACCTTTTAGCGTTAGTATCTTACTTAGTGATGTTTCAGGAGCCTAGCCCGGCATATCGGCCTTGGGCTGCTTTTCCTATCCCCGCGCTGGCGGCGCAGTATACGGCTGAGCGTCGTTACTTTCTGGGGACATATGGTGCGGTGGTCTACCTAGGGGAGAGGGTGGCCATCCAGCACTCCTCGTTGTTCCCGCTCCTCCACCTCGGCATATGTTCCACGATGCCTTGCAGCGGGATCGTGCTGGTGGGCCTTCGCGAGGTACTCCCTGGAGATCACACATTCTCCTCGAGCAGAGCTATGAGGAGGACCTGCTACCGTTGCTAGCGCCGGCTCCTATCCCTTCAGAGGAGGCAGCGGTATGCTTTTATTCGTTTAGTTTATCTTTCTTAGGTAGCCCCTCAAGTATCTTTCTAACTTTTACTTTTAGCAGGCTGGTCCTAGGGAGTTCATCCCTCCGAGGATGTCTATACGCTACCAGGGTACATATGGACCGATCGAGGAGCTTATTCCGCCAGCTCCAGAGGGAGAGCAGTTTGTGGAGCGGTCTATTCCTCGTCACCAGACTTGAGTAAGTAGTTTTTCTTGTTATATACCATCCTTATGTTGGGCCTTATAATTGTTATTGACTTTGGCTATTTTGGCAGTTCTCTCGTGAGGTGGTGACGGCTATGGCCAGGTGCATTGACGCCTTTCGCAGCCAGCTTGTGAGGTTGCGGAACCGTGCTACCTGTCGTAGCAACGACGCTGAGGAGGTATTACTTTTACTTTTACTACTTTTGGCTTTATTTTCGTTGCATTTGCTAACTTTGATTTACTTTTGCAGGGGCAGCCTATTCCTTCCCCACACACTCGATCGAGGCCCGAGCCTAGGAGGGAGGCTACTAGGTCCGACTCGAGGCGTCGCCGGACTACTTCTGGTGGTCGAGGTGGTCGTTCTGAGGCCGCCACTGTAGAGGATTCGGCGTCATCACCTGAGGACATTCCGACCGGGCCGACCGTTCGAGGTGGGATGGGTGGTGGGACATACGAGTTTGGCTCGTCGTCGCAGCAGCCTTTGCAGCCCCAGCCTCTTTCCGTCGGGTTTTAGGGTGAGGTTAGATGGCCTGGTCCTGAGCTGCAGTTTGCGCCGCCTAGTGGTTCAGGGGGCGATGATGGACATACTCCACGGAGTAAGACATTTTTCGATACATTCGGCATCCTTCGCGACTTGCGACCTCCGGCACCATAGCTGTACCTGTGTTTGTTTATTGTTGACCTTTGTAGGACTTTGTCTATTTTATTCATATGACTCATGTACCAGACACTTGTATATATATATGCATTTTATTATTTATTAACATTCTATTTGCCTGATTTATTATTGTATAACAAATGTGTTGTGTATGTAAGTGTGTGAGAAAGTGTAATTTTTGCGCAAACTTTTCCGTCATTTTTAATATTAATGGAGGGTACCGACTCTCTCCCCCAAAAAAAGAAAAAAGAAAATGAAGGCAAGCTTAAAATTAATTAAGCTTTAATATAATAATAATAATAATAATAATAATAATAATAATAATAATAATAATAATAAGAGTAATAATAATAATAAAAATAATAAAAATCATAATATTGAGGGTATGAGAAGAGGAATAGAACAATAAGCCAAGTCAAAGTCGAAATAAAATACGTAAAAACACGGTTTCCTACGCGCAATAGGTGACGCTACTAAGGAAACAACTGGCGCCGCGTAATCCATCCTGTCGCCACGCGACAGGCTCTGTCGCCACGCGACAATTTTGTCGCCTGGCGACAGACGCGCTTTCCTGTTTCCTACAGGAATTGAAGTCTGTCGTGCAGAAAAAGTTATAAATAGCCCCCGAATCATCCGTTTACTGCATAATTTAACCAGCTTATTAAATAGTTAATTAACTAGTAATCATGCCTTTAGCTAAAAGAACCTTTTGTGAGTACATGGATGAATGGTGTCGTCACTTGACTGCTAAAGATAAAAAAGCATTAGATCTTTCTCATATGGGGGGTATGTTTGGAGTCAAAGGGATGAGCCTTGATATTGACTTTATTTATTCTGCCATAGACTATTGGAATATTGATACTCATTGTTTTAGATTTTTTCATGATGAAATATGTCCTTTACCGGAAGAATTTGGGGCCATCATAGGTTATTATTCCACAGATCTTGCGGTAATGCCTAGAATCAATGAATATTACTATAAAGATTTCGAACACTTTTTTGATTTGAGGGGGACGGCTTTAAAACATATAGTGCATGGTAACATAGTTAATTTGACAGAATTTGCACATTATTTTTATGATAATCCCAATCCCGATTTCCGTGTCTATAAAAGAAGGGCTTTCCTTTATTGTTTATTTAACCAATTGCTCTTAGTGAGTGGCAAAGATAATGAGGGGCAATCGATAATTATATCTGTTATAGAACAAGTTGAATCTGGGAGAAATCCAATGTCATTAATTGTTGGAGAGACTATGTTGTGGTTAGATGCACTAAGAAAGGATTCAAGGGCACCTTTAAGAGGTTCTCCAATCTTATTACAGGTATAAAATAATATTATTATTAGTTTATCAAGAACTAAAGAATATCATTTTTACACTGTAATGTTAATTTAAGTACATATTTGCAGATATGGCTCATGGAGAGGCTGAAGCTTATTAATCCTCCCGATGATATTACACATATGTTCCAAATTGCATAGTCCGCCGAAAGAAACGATTTTTGAAAATCGGTCGCCATGAGTGGAGCAAGGTGTTCGCTGCCGGTGACTTTACCATAAACTGGATTGTTCCTTGGTGGAGGATTGAGGCGATGATTGGTTGTAGTAACCAAGCATATTGTCGTCTCCCGAGCTTGTCGAGACTAACCTTTTACTTTCCGTGTAGAGTCATGAGACAATATGGTCTCGCACAAACCATCCCTACAGGAGATCTTCGCCGTCCTTATGAATTTCCTGTGTCACAAGAGATTGAGCGCTTTGATGGATACTGGAGTGGTAGGCCCTTATGGGAGGTGATTACCCATAAGGAACCACCTTGCTTGTCAAATAAAGTGAAGAAATGGCTTGATGGAAGATTCCAAAAACCTCAAGTTACAATTGAAAAGACCAATGTGAAGGATCGTCTAGGTGACAAGAAGGTCCCTGCTAAAGAACGCCTAGGGGAAAGAATTGAATTCAAGACTCCCATTATGCCTAGAAAGAAGAGTGCCAAGAAGAACCAAGGAAAAAGAAAAGTCGACTCTACTAAGAAGGAAGCTTGGATAGAGAAGAAACATGGAGTCCTAGCGGAAGGAGAAACTATCTATACTAAAATAGAGTGTAGATCTTCTAACGGTTGTCTCCTAGCGAAGTTTATGGATCAAGAGGAAGAGAATGAAGACACAAATTGGAAAAGAGTGAAGAAGGAGAAAAAAGATTAGAACATTGCTTTTCTTTTGATTTATTAGACAAAGTTAATTTGTTTTAGTTAATTTTTCAGCTTTTATTTTATCAATAATGTCCTTTCTTTATTAATCAATAAAATTTCAGCTTTTATTTTAATTAACTTTCAATTAAAGCAATGAAAACAATTACAACACTTATTTTTCGGAGAATTAATTCGAGTACGAAAGTTGAATAAATTTCCGGAACATGCGAAACTGGTCTAGACACTCGCAGAAGACTGGCGCTGCTATCTGATGCACTGTCGCTGACGATTTAGCTCTGTCGCCTGGCGACAAAATTGTCGTCTGGCGAAAGAGGCTATCGTCTGGCGCCGGTTTTGAAATTTTGCGGATGTGCATTTTTTACTTCGGAGATACAGAATCTGAAGAGAATAAAGCGGCCACACCCTGTCTGGGTTGCCTACGTATCCTTTGCTTAAGGAATCAGGCCAAACGTAGCTCTCTTGAGTATTTTACTCAAGTACTTATGGGTAGTATTTCTTAAGTTGGTCAAGGTTTGTCATGTTTGAAAATTCATTGCCATCCATATCAGTTAATTTAGCCGCGCCTCCTGACAGGATTGTTTTGACAATATATGGTCCAGACCAATTAGGCCGGAATTTGCCTCTTGGATCTAAGACATTTTTCCTTAATGCTTTTAATACCAAGTCCCCAACCTTGATATTTCTGGTCTTGACCTTTTTGTTGAAATGTCTAGCCATGCGGGTTTGATAAGATTGGGTATGATGTAGAGCTTCTAGTCGCTTTTCATCGAGTAGGATTAGCTCTTCATATCGGGATCTAGTCCATTTAACTTCATCGAGTTTACTTTCTAACGCAATGCGTAGAGAAGGTATTTCTAACTCTACAGGTTGTACGGCATCCATTCCATATACCAAGTTGAATGGCGTATTTCCTGTTGATGTTCGGATTGACGTGCGATAACCCCACAATGCGAAGTGAAGTTTGTCAGGCCAATCTTTGTAATTTTCCGTCATTTTCTCAATGATCGTTTTCAAATTCTTATTAGTGGCCTCAACTGCTCCATTTGCTTGAGGTCTATACGGGGAAAAATGGTGATGTTGAATACCATACTTTTGTAGCAATTCTTCATATTCTGCTTGAAAGTGAGTTCCATTGTCACTTATCATTTCATGTGGGACTCCGTATCGACAAATTATGTTTCTTTCGATAAAGAGTGCTACGTGCTTGGCGGTGAGTTTAGCATATGATTGTGCTTCCACCCACTTTGTGAAGTAATCTATTGCAACCAAGATGTATTCATGGCCTCCTGTTCCGGGAGGTGTAATCTTTCCAATTATGTCTATTCCCCATGTAGAGAAAGGCCATGGTGAAGTGTAGGTGTAGAGAAGAGATGGTGGGATATGTTGCAAATTTGCATAAATTTGACATTTTGGGCATCTTTTTACGTATTGATGACAATCTTTATTCATGGTAGTCCAGTAATATCCTTCTCGCATTATCTTTTGGACTAGCATTTTGCCGTTCACATGTGTTCCGCATATACCTTCATGGATTATTCTCATAGCCCTTTGAGCATCTTTTTTGTCTACACATAATAGAGCTCGTCCCTTAGGTACCCTTTTGTGTAGTTCATTTCCTATGAGTACAAACTGGGAAGCTAAGAGTCTTAATGCTCTTTTCGCTCTTTTGTCAGCATGAGGAGGATATTCTCCTTTGGTGACATAATTCAATATATCTACGAACCATGGCTCCTCCTCTGGTTCTTCTTCTTGAATTACTATGGCCTGAATGTATGCTGGTTTATGCCTTTTTTCTATGGTTAAAGGCATTTGCTTAATTTCTTTAGGTATTCTAACCATTGAGGCTAGCCTCGCCAAGGCGTCGGCGAATTGGTTTTCCTCTCTAGGTAGGTAAGTGTATTCCACTTTTTCCAATTGATCGGTGAGAGTTCCCAGATATGTTTGGTAAGGAGCTAAACTTTCACTCCTAACCTTCCATCTTTTGGAGATTTGATTAATAATTAGGGATGAATCTCCGAATATCCGGAGTTTCTTTACACCTAGGGCTAAAGCGGTTTCGAGGCCCACCACGCATGCTTCATATTCAGCTGCGTTGTTGGTGACGTCGAAATCTAATTTGATGGATATAGGGACATGTTCTTCCTTAGGTGATACTAATAAGACTCCTACGCCGCACCCCTTTTGGTTTGAGGCTCCATCAAAATATAGAGTCCATGTATCATCCTCTGTCATCATTAAATTTTCGTCCGGGAATTCATTCTCTTCTAAGGGTGTTGAATCTTCTATTGGGAAATCTGCTAGAAAATTCGAGACCACTGATCCTTTAATTGCTTTTTGAGGCATAAACCTTATGTCAAATTGGGCCAAATTCACTATCCATCTTGAGATTCGTCCATTAAGTGTAGATCTTTCGAATAGATATTTTAGGGGATCCATTCGTGAGACTACGTAAACGGTATGCACGAGCATGTAATGTCTCAATTTAGTTGTGGCCCACACCAATGCGAGGCACAGCTTTTCCAATGGTGTATAGCGTGTTTCATATTCGAGCATCTTTTTACTTAAGTAGTAAATAGCATTTTCTTTGCTTTCTACCTCTTGTGCGAGCATAGCTCCCATTGTTTCCTTTGTGACGGTTAAGTATAGTCTTAAGGGTATTCCGGGGAGTGCTGGGGCTAATACGGGAGGATTCGCAAGATAGGCTTTGATCTTCTCAAAGGCTTTTTGACACTCATCGTCCCATATGATTGGTACATTTTTCTTAAGCTTTTTGAATATTGGTTCGCATATCGTGGTTAACTTGGATATGAACCTACTTATGTATTGCAACCGGCCAATAAATCCTCGAATTTGCTTTTCGGTTTTGGGCGGTGGCATGGACATGATTGCTTTAATTTTGGTGGGATCTATCTCTATTCCTCTAGAGCTTATGACATAACCCAAGAGTTTCCCTGAGGTAACTCCAAAAGCGCATTTAGAGGGGTTTAACCTCATGTTGTATTTTCTTAATCTTTCAAAGAATTTCTTTAAAGCTATTGGGTGTCCTTGGCGGTCTTTTGATTTTACAATCATGTCATCCACATAGACCTCCACTTCTTTATGCATCATATCATGGAGTAGGGCAGTTGCTGCTCGTTGGTAAGTAGCACCCGCGTTTTTTTAACCCGAATGGCATTACCGTATAGCAATAAGTACCCCAAGGTGTTATAAATGTTGTTTTCTCCATATCTTCTTCGGCCATGAAGATTTGATTGTATCCTGCGTATCCATCCATAAATGAGAGAAGTGCATGGTTTGCTGTGTTATCTACCAGAATATCGATGTGTGGCAAAGGGAAGTCGTCCTTTGGACTTGCCTTATTTAAATCTCGATAGTCGACACACATTCGAACTCTACCATCTTTTTTCGGAACCGGGACAACATTGGCGACCCATTCGGGGTATTTGGATACCCGGATAAAACCTGCAGTTATTTATTTTTGTACTTCTTCTTTTATTTTAAGGGCCACGTCGGGTTTCATTCGACGTAACTTTTGTTTTACAGGTTTCATTCCTGGAATTAATGGTATAGTGTGTTGAGCTATTTCTCTATTAATGCCTGGCATATCTTCGTATGACCAAGCAAATACATCGATAAATTCTTTAAGTAGATTGATTAAATCGGTTCTTTCTTCTTTGTTTAGCGTTAGTCCGATTTTAACTTCTCTTTTAATGGTTGGATTTTTTGAGATATCAACCGTTTCTGTATCCTCAATTATTGGTGTCTTATTTTCAAGTGTTTCCATTGCTTTAATTATTTCTTTGTCATTTTCATCATTAGTTAAGCAATGCTCGTCATCTTTAGATAAAGAAAAACAAGAGAAATAAGGGGAAGAAGACATATTATTAAACTCAGAAATCATTACATCAAATAAAGAGATGTCCGTCGGGACTTGATTGCTAACTATCCTAGGAGTAGAAAAAGAAGGTGAGGGTGCTACAACTAAAGACTTAGAAGACTCGATGAGGGAAGACTCTAACTCAGACTCTGACTCAGACGACTCTTCGAATATTGGTCCTTGCCCTGTAGTTATTGAAATCTTCTTTCCATTTATAGTAACTATCTTCACTGTCTTACGCCATCCACGCTCTTGATCTTCTATTGGAGTGATAAGTTCGGAGGGATCGAAATTTTTGCTTTGGAGAACTGCTTGGATGAGTGAAGAATCATCTTCCGCATATCTTGATTCGTTCTTTTCCCTTCCAAAGAGGAGTCCCATGACATTAAAGTCGAAACAAGGGGGTGCCTTTTCCTTATATGTTGGGGCTGGGATCTCGTCTAGGAAACAACAATCCAAAAAGATTTCGAATCCAGGCTGCCTTATACCATTTACAACGAAAGGTTCAGGAAATTCGTAACAAGGGTAATCCTCTCCTTCTCTTGTAAATTGCCCGTTTAAAGTGAGAGGATATTGATCCATGGGTATTTCCTTTTTTTTGTATACGGGAATTTCTTCGTGCTTTTGATTTTTCCTGGGCTCGTTTAAGGTCTTCGAGGGTTGGTTCAAAACCAAGTCCGAAAGTATCCAATTTAGGGAGGCCAGGTAAGCCCATGTGTTTAGCTACTTCTTTCTTCTTTCCTAGAGTCATTCCAGGAAAGTGTCCTTGTTTTCTTAGGATAGAATTTGTTATCATGTTTGAGTGGAGGTCATAATGAAGAGGGGCCCTTTCATCTTCCTCTATTAAGGAGACCTCTTCGCTGAAGCCCCACAAATCTTCATCGTTTTCGTCGTGTTCCACATTAATTAGTGGATTTTCTACTGTTTTAATCCTCATAGATGAAGCATCAATGGTTATTGGAACGCCTCCAACTATAGCTTTTACTTGTTGATGGAGAGACGAAGGGACGACCTTTAAATCATGAAGCCAAGGGCGTCCTAATAGCAAGTTAAAGGATGCTTTGATATCTACTACTTGAAATGTAGTAGCATGTTCAATTGCGCCTGCAGTTACATTCATAGTGATCGTCCCTAATGCTTGACGACGTGAATTATCATAGGCTCTTATTCCTTGGGTTGACGGGGATAAATCCTCATCTCTTATTCCTAACATTCTTGCGGTTCTAAGTGGGCACACATTAATTGCTGAACCGTTATCCACAAGAGTCATAGGGACATTCATTCTTTTGCATATGACTGTGAGGTTTAGAGATTTATTGTGTTTGTCACCTTCCGGTGGTAGATCTTTATCCGAAAAAGTGACCAAATTAATTGGACTTGGGAGATCGCTCGTGAGGAAGTTTGCAAGTCCCTCAGGAGTGGTGTCCGAATCTATGCCTACCTTAGCCAGTGCATCCATGACTGCAACTCTATGTTCTCGAGATGTGGCTAAAAGTTTACATACATTCATTTCTACTTTAGTCTTTTTTAGCTGTTTGACAACATCGTTGTCTTCTATAATAGGCACGGGAATTTGCTGAATAGAAGGTATGGGTTGTGTTGGAATGGGAGGTTGTATTCTCCCGGACCTAGTGAGGACATCTATGGGTGAGTCCTCCTCGTCCCAAATGTCACTTACTGGGTATATTGTTGATAGAGGAGTTTCTTCAATGTCTTTAAGGTACACATCCTCATCGTCACTGTCCCATACTCCATTAATCATGGCGTCCTGTGGAAGTCGAACTAACTTTTTCTCATCAATCAAACGTTGAACCAAGTCCTTAAACTTGAAGCATTGCTCTATTGTATGTCCTCCTGATTGATGATATGCACAATAATATTTGTCTGTCCTTTTCAGTGATTCAAATGGTCTTGGTTCGAGAGGTTGAACTTTTCCGTTCTCAAAGAGCATTTTGAACATGTTTGTGTATGATGTCCCAATTGGAGTATATTTCCTATTGTTCTTTTTGGGAGTGTCAATTACTTGGAGGGAAAATGGTTTCTTTGGCTTAAGAGGAGGTTTATTTTTAAGCAACTCATTTTTCTCTTTTATGGCCTCGAAGGTTTGTGAGATTAATTCTTTTAATTCCGAAAGTATTAATGTCAATGCCAATACTTCTTTCTTAGTTGCGGGTTCCTGGCCATGGAATTCGAGAGCATCTTCGAAGATTTCTTCTTCAATGGTCTCGATAGGTTTTATGAGGCTAGATGGATCCTCTTGGTTTTCTTCGTCGGAAATAGCCAAAGAATCCGATAGCGGTGCAGTATTGATACCTGGCTTCTTACTTGCAGGAGGTAATGGGAGCTTGTTACTATCAATCAAATCTTGAATGGCTTCCTTTAATCTCCAACAGTTCTCTGTAGGATGACCCCTACCTTGGTGATATTTGCAATGTGCATTTGGGTTCCAGCTAGCCGTTCTCCTTTCGACAGGTGGGTCCCCAAATGGTCCAATAGGAGTTATAAGACCTTTTGCATGTAAACGATCAAATGCGGTGTCATAACTCATGCCAATAGGAGTATAATTCTTCCTAAATGGTTTCTTTTGTCCTTGATTATTATTCATTGCCAATACTTCATTAAGAGGAAAAGTGCTAACATTATTTGAGTGGGTAGATTTGGATGAAGAAGGATTGTCGTTCTTCTTATTTTTCCAGCCACTACTTGAGTTGTTATTAGCAATTTTCTGTTTAGCAAGGTCATCTTCAATGTTAATTCCAATGTCATATACCGCTTTGAAAGTATTTAAATTGCTTTGATATTTGAGA
The DNA here is from genome assembly GCF_948465745.1 of Chenopodium album. NCBI lineage: Eukaryota > Viridiplantae > Streptophyta > Magnoliopsida > Caryophyllales > Amaranthaceae > Chenopodium > Chenopodium album. The sequence goes on along the minus strand of NC_137855.1, from coordinate 14,963,457 downwards.
TGCTTAGAATATTTTTCTTGGAGGTTTTTAATGAACATCCTGACGGATTCCTTTTCACTAGGCACTTCAACCATCTTTGCAGTGGTTTCCCTCCATTTATTAAAGAAAGAAGTAAAACCCTCGTTTTCTTTTTGTTTCAGCATTTCTAATTCTCTATGATCGGTTTCAACTTGTATATTGCATTTATATCTTTCAATGAAAGCGCTCACAATAGATTCCCAACTAGAAGTCTTTTCTTTATCAAGTGAAAAGTACCACTGTTGACATACAGCTTCTAAGGATAATGAAAATACAGAATGAAATGCCTTTCTATCTATCCCCTTAATACCCATTACAGTTTCAAAAGCTCTTAAATGAAAATAGGGGTTATCCATGGCTTTGAACTTAGGGATGTCATTGGGATTGAACTTTTGTGGAAGAAGGTCCTTATCCACCGAGACCCCTTGGGAGCTAATCTCTTGAAATCTAAAGTGGCTGGACAATTTGCCCAAGCTTTCCTGGATTAGGTCCATTTGTTTTTGTTTTTCAGGATTACTTATTTGCAGCGATAGGTTTTGCAGCATTTCAGCCAAGTTGGCTACATGTCCCTTGACTTCATCAAGTTCTTCTTGACTAGCCATTGCTTTCTTAGCTTTCCTTTTCCTACCGACTGGTTTGTCGAAAAGTAAAACTTGAACAAAAGTGTTGTCTTTGATTAAACGCCCTTCCTTTCTTGACCACGCGCTGTAATTTAAACCATATTTGTTTTAATATTTGACTCTAATTGACTTGACTTTATGTTTAAAAGATTTAAAAGAAAAAGTGAAAAAATGGGGTATATATTTTAAGGGAATTTAAAAATTGGAGGATTAATATCCGACTTACCCCCCTTAAAAAAAATGACGGAAAACACGCATTCAAGACTCTCTAGACATGGTCATAATGTGACAAACATGTTATGTGTGTGCTTTATGTGTATGTGAGTGACATGCTTTGACTACTAGTGTATGACCATGGGACTTTAAGTGCCTAAACTCAATTAAAGACTTAAACATGGCTTGAACCATTAACAAACTGATTAATCCGATTAGTAGACTGTTAATTAGACTTGTCGTGATGACTTGAGCAAAAGAACTGGACTGTCGCTTAAAACAACAGGACTGTCGCTACGGTTTAGAGCCTGTCGCCAGACGACAAAATTGTCGCCGGGCGACAGACACTAGACTGCAGCGCCACAGTCCAAATTCTTGTGCCATTGCTGGAACATTAATCTGGACTGTTTCCAGTAATTTTACTCTAAATGGACATGCCTAAAGTCGTACTAGGTCGAATCGATTAAATTATTAGCCTTTAATTAATTCAAAATTAATTAATTAGACAAAGTCCTTTTAGTCATTAGTCAATTTATTTAGTCTTTAACACAAGTCAAACAAACGGTTAGCACATATAATAAATACAAGCAAGGGTGCACAAGTAGTTCACATAGTCACAAGATGAGTTTGCAACCTAACCATGGCTCTAGTTCTCTAAAGTTCGAGGATATAGGTTAAGTCAAAAAGGTCCATGGTTAAGAATCCATATGCATTGCACACAAGCTTACCAGGAGGGTTGGAGCGAATGGACAGGATTCCGCGAGTGCGAGATGAAATCGGACTCGACTCCATGGTTTGGTGGATTCACAAACATTACACGTACCCAAATCTGAACTTTGCACATGATCGTGGGATATTCCATTGGGCAGGTGAAGCAGGAACCCCCAGAGGGTTATTTCCATATGTAGAACACATATGGGTTCAGAAAAGTGAGAAAATGACTCAATCAATAAGCAAAATCGAGCCAACAACACTTGAAATGGTCAAAGCAAGAAGACAAACCCCTGGCTCGGTATTGGAAGAACTTGGCGCCAGACTACAGGAACTGTCGCCGCAAAAAAGCTTCTGTCGCCAGGCGACAGAAACTTTTTACGGGCGACAAGCCCTGTTTTCTAGACGCTAGTTCCTACATGCCTTGGCAAGTTGGAATTTCTCAAGAACTGTTCAGATCTCAAAGGTTAGGTTTGTGTTTAGGTTTCGTATGAATAAATCAATAATCAAAAGGAGTGACAACACTCGTATTTATATGTGTCTCGAAAAATAGGAAACACACAAACAAACCAACTCAGAAAACAAGCGGGCTCGGCCGCCTGGCCAGGTGCAAGAGAGAAACTCTCAGACCAGGTGTCATGCCCGGTTGGGTGATTTCAATCTCTCGACCCAGGCGTGAAATTGACAAGAGCCGGCCTATTGGGCTCGTCAAATTGAAGTTATGTCCCCTGGTCAGGCAAACCACCGCCCTAAGTTCGCCTGGTTAGGCAACGCACGCTCGCCAAGCGCAAGTGTACTCGAAACATCGTCGAAGCTTTACAATTCATCTGATTGCATTACCATTTCCAACAATTTCAAGTAAAAGTCGTAGTTTAACTGATATTGATTTCAAGTTACTTAGTATATCATTTTTAGCAAAAGCCCTATTGTAGACACTGTAGGGAATATTTCAAGCATTACGATAACCCCAAACTTGAACCCCACTGTGATCATACACTAAAGTACGGTGGCGTTCCAAAGGGAAAGACAAAGAGCAAAAAGAGTCGCCAACAAGTTTTAGGAACTTGTAAACCCAAAAGACAATCCAAAGGACCGTCAACTACTCCATAAGGTCTTGAACCAAACAGGGTCCGGGGATGAAGGTACGAATCCAATCTACAAAAGAAAGGACCCGCCCTATAAAAATAGGCCTCTACTTTGTTCTGCTCGTATTCATGCGCGCTTTTCGAATAACATACAAACATTATATTAAACCTACCCTGTTTATCTATGTTGGTTGAAATTAATGCACAAATAAGACTATTATTGGCGATCACTTGAGTTAAAATCACATTAGCCTAAACCAAATTAATAATTATCTTATTAAGCGTGATTTCAAGTACAAATTCCCTTTAAACCTGCATAAAAGGTGTGATCAAGCAATAACAATAAATATATCAAGCAACATAATAATCATAAATAATAACGATAATAGCATGATAAGGCATAATAAAGCTTAAATATAATAGCAAGATCCTAGGCATGATACTAACAAGATTAATAACAACTCCTAGCATGTCACTAAACAATAAAGATCAAAGCTTTAAACCTAACATGGTACTAACATGATATTAAAAAGAGTAAAGGCATCCTAAACATGATACTAGAAAGCATTAAATAACATCCTAACATGATACTAGGAATCATAAAACAATAATAAGCATGCAATTTACATTGAAAGAGAGTAGTAAGATTACATACTTTGAAGCCTCGTACCTCTTTCTAATAACAAAATACACAAGTTAGTAAACTTCAATGAAAATAATAAAGAATAATTAAAGAGTTAAAGAATTAAATTGAAATCAAATTAAATAAAGTTTAGACTAGTTTTGGACCAAACCCTCAGAAAATATCAACCTTGCACGTCTAGGGCGAAGGCAACTTCGAACTTGGCTAAGAGACTCTAAGTCTTGTGAATGCGGAATATTGTATTTGTAAAAAGCTAGTTTAGAAATAGAGAAAGAAAAATATATTTTGCTTAGAGAGAGAATAGAGAAAATTAAGAAAGAGTTGAGAATATTGTTTGTAGATGATTGTGAATGATTTCTGAAAACAGGAATTCGGACGCTATTTATAATGAAAATAATCCGGAAAAACATAGAATTTGATAAGGAATAAAACTCCACGCTGTCGCCAGGAATTGACTCTGTCGCGACGCGACAGGGTCTGTCGCGCGGCGACAGACTTGTCGTTTGGCGACAGCCTGTATTAGCGCGTTTTTCTTCACGCGGAATCCGATCTTTAATCAACTTGATCTACAGAATCCGTACAGAAGATAAAATATATTTTTAAGATAATAAAACCATATTTTATTCCAAATAAAAATCTATTAAAAATAATTAATTATTAAATCTAACAATATTAGAATTAAAAGGAACTTTCTAGAAACTTCTAGAAAACTATAATTAATCCTAATAATTTTAGGAATAACAATTAATATTGGGCCCAGTTTAGTATTTTGGCCATAACTTCCTCAATATTCATCGGAATCGGGCTTATAATATATCGTTGGAAAGGTCTTTTCGAGCCCCATCCATCTACACCATTATTGGACCTTAATTATGGACCAAAATAAACTGAATTGGACGTTTTCAAATAAATAAAGTCATTTTCAAAAACAGAGAGAGAAGAATTTAATTAAAACTAAACCGCAACACTTAACTTTCGAATCACTTTCACCCAATTCGATAATAACACAACGTGCAAGGCATTCATCACTGGGTTTGGTTTTGGGGAGACACAAATGAGTGTCTACAGAAGCCCCCACTTTGACTGAGTTTGGAGAAACTTATGTTTCGAAAACGAAAGTCAAAGTATCGATAGGGACGGAGAATGATTCAAAATGTTCTGCGATTCCAAATCATTCTTATAACGCCGATACCTGCAAAACTAATCATTAGTTAAAACAGATAAAAGAGTTAAGAAACGCGTATCTTGCACCGTCGAGCACACGTCTCTGAAAGTAACCATTTTGTTGTTGCTTCATTTGTTGTTTGTGACAACCTCCACAGTGCCTCGTGAACGCCATCGTTGAAGATAACCATATGTCTTCGCCTTCAATTTTCTTGGTGACAATCCTCCACAGTATTTCGGGAACATTATCGAAAATAACTGTATGTCGTCATTTCCTGGGTGTGGTCGTACGTCGCCACAGCAGTATGTCGCCGCTATAGACAATCTCTTATTTACCTTGAGGGACCGCCGAAGGTGGCCTTACTTCGCCATCCCCACCATTTGTGACACTACCTCGTCACGACCGTACTTCGCCGCTAAACAATTCCTCTCTATGTTGAGACATTGCCAAAGAATCACTTTACCTATTGACCCTTAATATCATTATTTATCATTGTTTTTATATTTATGCCGGTACTTTGGTGCTTTTGCCTTTGTAAACCATTACTTTGGTGCATCTATTGAACCAATATTTCGGTGCCTTGAACCATTATTTCGGTGCCTTATTACGAGCCAATACGTAGGCGCTTTAAGCTAAAGTGAGACGATCTTTCATCAAGTCGATCACTCAGTGCATTTTGATCAAGCTGACTAAATCATGTCAATTGCTCAAAGGGGCTAACTGGCGTACCAAGGAACCCAAATTACTAAAAATGGACCCACAAAACCCTAAGGAAGAGCCCGGCACTCTGTCGCCGCTCCTGCGCTGACCAGAAGTGCCTGTCGCAAGCTTTTGCATCTGTCGCCACGCGACAGAGTCTGTCGCCTCGCGACAATTCTGTCGTTTGGCGACAGAATCGGGGTTTTAAACCCGTCTTCTTCTTCTTTCTCATTTCGCTGCTCTACTTCACAAATTTCACGAAAAACTTCAAATTACTCGTTCTTGCTCATTTCTTAACCAAATTTGCTCAAACTTGTTGCAAATCGAAGCTTTTCTCATCTATTTTCCCGATCTATGTAAGTTTTGCTCAAACTCTACTCGGTTTTTGATGAATTACGCGTTATAATTCGCGATTTTTCCGAAAAATTCGAAACTCATTTTGCTTAATTTGCTTTGCTCGTTGAATTTTATGCCTTGAATTTGTTTAATTATGCTTGTATATTACTTTGGGAGTATTTTGAGACTTGTTTGACCCAATTTGGTGAAGAAATAAACAATTCACCATTGTAGGACCTCTTAAGGTCGTGAAGAACAATGTGAGTCGTTCTTTGCATTTTGACTGCTTTTACTTGTACAATTTGTCACAATATTCATCATATGTTTGCAAGAAATTGCTTATTTGCTCAAAAAAAACACTTCCATGCTTGTTTGAGATTTTGCTCTGTTTTAGTACTACGTACTCTGTTTTTTTTTATTGAACATAGTATCATGCGGCTTAGGCGAACTTTAGATACTGTAGAGCCTTCAACTTAATTACTTTTACATACTTTAGCATGGCTAGACGACGTGGTTTTTCCACCATCATTTCTCTATACGACAAATTCATCTGCCGCGATGAGGGGCTTCGTCGTCTTTGGGAGTCATGTGGGTTGACTCCTCTGCTGCAGGCCACTCGTGCCATGTTTTCATACGATGGGGGTAACCTCGTCGTCCGAGCTTTGGTGGAGTTCTTTTGGGACACCACTAACACTTTTCACTTTCCCTGGGGTGAGATGACAGTCACTCCAGCTGACTTTAGTCTCATTACGGGGCTAGAGTTTCAGCCTACTCCTCTACCTTTCGATGCTGGCGTTACTGTTTACTCGCCGGAGGTTTTGGAGTTATTGGGGCCGATCGTTATTCGGGCCCAGGCTGAGGCTCAGTCGGGACAGCTGAGTTCCCGATGTATCCGTCGCGGTACGCTGGCTGCAGCTTTCGAGGATGATGCGACTACCCGAGAGCAGCGGGTGCGCATCTTTGTGCTGATTCTGCTATCAGGGACATTTTCCCCTGATCGAGGTAGTAAAGTACTTCTATACTACCTGTCCGCTGTTCGCGACCTCCAGTTGGTCGGGACATATGACTGGGCCAGCATGGCCTATGCTGATTTTTTACTGGGCTTGCGGCGTTCTTGTCGTCACAAGGCCTTGTCTGGAGAGATATCCCTTTCCAGTTTCTGGAGGGTCGTAGAGGTATATCTCCTTTTCCCTATTTAGATTTCAACTCTAGCTTTAGAAGCACAATTTTTACTGATTCTCACTTTCTGTATAGATTTGGTTCTACGAGTACTTCCTTTCTCTTGCGCCTGCGAGGCCTTCTCCTCGCGTGCTCCCCATTGCTGCTAGTTGGGGAGGCCGCAGAGGTCCGCCGGAGGTGCTACGCCTTCGAGAGATGATCCTCACGGTGGGTTTTTCTTTAAATTCTTACTTTCTCTTTCATCACCTTTTAGCGTTAGTATCTTACTTAGTGATGTTTCAGGAGCCTAGCCCGGCATATCGGCCTTGGGCTGCTTTTCCTATCCCCGCGCTGGCGGCGCAGTATACGGCTGAGCGTCGTTACTTTCTGGGGACATATGGTGCGGTGGTCTACCTAGGGGAGAGGGTGGCCATCCAGCACTCCTCGTTGTTCCCGCTCCTCCACCTCGGCATATGTTCCACGATGCCTTGCAGCGGGATCGTGCTGGTGGGCCTTCGCGAGGTACTCCCTGGAGATCACACATTCTCCTCGAGCAGAGCTATGAGGAGGACCTGCTACCGTTGCTAGCGCCGGCTCCTATCCCTTCAGAGGAGGCAGCGGTATGCTTTTATTCGTTTAGTTTATCTTTCTTAGGTAGCCCCTCAAGTATCTTTCTAACTTTTACTTTTAGCAGGCTGGTCCTAGGGAGTTCATCCCTCCGAGGATGTCTATACGCTACCAGGGTACATATGGACCGATCGAGGAGCTTATTCCGCCAGCTCCAGAGGGAGAGCAGTTTGTGGAGCGGTCTATTCCTCGTCACCAGACTTGAGTAAGTAGTTTTTCTTGTTATATACCATCCTTATGTTGGGCCTTATAATTGTTATTGACTTTGGCTATTTTGGCAGTTCTCTCGTGAGGTGGTGACGGCTATGGCCAGGTGCATTGACGCCTTTCGCAGCCAGCTTGTGAGGTTGCGGAACCGTGCTACCTGTCGTAGCAACGACGCTGAGGAGGTATTACTTTTACTTTTACTACTTTTGGCTTTATTTTCGTTGCATTTGCTAACTTTGATTTACTTTTGCAGGGGCAGCCTATTCCTTCCCCACGCACTCGATCGAGGCCCGAGCCTAGGAGGGAGGCTACTAGGTCCGACTCGAGGCGTCGCCGGACTACTTCTGGTGGTCGAGGTGGTCGTTCTGAGGCCGCCACTGTAGAGGATTCGGCGTCATCACCTGAGGACATTCCGACCGGGCCGACCGTTCGAGGTGGGATGGGTGGTGGGACATACGAGTTTGGCTCGTCGTCGCAGCAGCCTTTGCAGCCCCAGCCTCTTTCCGTCGGGTTTTAGGGTGAGGTTAGATGGCCTGGTCCTGAGCTGCAGTTTGCGCCGCCTAGTGGTTCAGGGGGCGATGATGGACATACTCCACGGAGTAAGACATTTTTCGATACATTCGGCATCCTTCGCGACTTGCGACCTCCGGCACCATAGCTGTACCTGTGTTTGTTTATTGTTGACCTTTGTAGGACTTTGTCTATTTTATTCATATGACTCATGTACCAGACACTTGTATATATATATGCATTTTATTATTTATTAACATTCTATTTGCCTGATTTATTATTGTATAACAAATGTGTTGTGTATGTAAGTGTGTGAGAAAGTGTAATTTTTGCGCAAACTTTTCCGTCATTTTTAATATTAATGGAGGGTACCGACTCTCTCCCCCAAAAAAAGAAAAAAGAAAATGAAGGCAAGCTTAAAATTAATTAAGCTTTAATATAATAATAATAATAATAATAATAATAATAATAATAATAATAATAATAATAATAATAATAATAATAATAAGAGTAATAATAATAATAAAAATAATAAAAATCATAATATTGAGGGTATGAGAAGAGGAATAGAACAATAAGCCAAGTCAAAGTCGAAATAAAATACGTAAAAACACGGTTTCCTACGCGCAATAGGTGACGCTACTAAGGAAACAACTGGCGCCGCGTAATCCATCCTGTCGCCACGCGACAGGCTCTGTCGCCACGCGACAATTTTGTCGCCTGGCGACAGACGCGCTTTCCTGTTTCCTACAGGAATTGAAGTCTGTCGTGCAGAAAAAGTTATAAATAGCCCCCGAATCATCCGTTTACTGCATAATTTAACCAGCTTATTAAATAGTTAATTAACTAGTAATCATGCCTTTAGCTAAAAGAACCTTTTGTGAGTACATGGATGAATGGTGTCGTCACTTGACTGCTAAAGATAAAAAAGCATTAGATCTTTCTCATATGGGGGGTATGTTTGGAGTCAAAGGGATGAGCCTTGATATTGACTTTATTTATTCTGCCATAGACTATTGGAATATTGATACTCATTGTTTTAGATTTTTTCATGATGAAATATGTCCTTTACCGGAAGAATTTGGGGCCATCATAGGTTATTATTCCACAGATCTTGCGGTAATGCCTAGAATCAATGAATATTACTATAAAGATTTCGAACACTTTTTTGATTTGAGGGGGACGACTTTAAAACATATAGTGCATGGTAACATAGTTAATTTGACAGAATTTGCACATTATTTTTATGATAATCCCAATCCCGATTTCCGTGTCTATAAAAGAAGGGCTTTCCTTTATTGTTTATTTAACCAATTGCTCTTAGTGAGTGGCAAAGATAATGAGGGGCAATCGATAATTATATCTGTTATAGAACAAGTTGAATCTGGGAGAAATCCAATGTCATTAATTGTTGGAGAGACTATGTTGTGGTTAGATGCACTAAGAAAGGATTCAAGGGCACCTTTAAGAGGTTCTCCAATCTTATTACAGGTATAAAATAATATTATTATTAGTTTATCAAGAACTAAAGAATATCATTTTTACACTGTAATGTTAATTTAAGTACATATTTGCAGATATGGCTCATGGAGAGGCTGAAGCTTATTAATCCTCCCGATGATATTACACATATGTTCCAAATTGCATAGTCCGCCGAAAGAAACGATTTTTGAAAATCGGTCGCCATGAGTGGAGCAAGGTGTTCGCTGCCGGTGACTTTACCATAAACTGGATTGTTCCTTGGTGGAGGATTGAGGCGATGATTGGTTGTAGTAACCAAGCATATTGTCGTCTCCCGAGCTTGTCGAGACTAACCTTTTACTTTCCGTGTAGAGTCATGAGACAATATGGTCTCGCACAAACCATCCCTACAGGAGATCTTCGCCGTCCTTATGAATTTCCTGTGTCACAAGAGATTGAGCGCTTTGATGGATACTGGAGTGGTAGGCCCTTATGGGAGGTGATTACCCATAAGGAACCACCTTGCTTGTCAAATAAAGTGAAGAAATGGCTTGATGGAAGATTCCAAAAACCTCAAGTTACAATTGAAAAGACCAATGTGAAGGATCGTCTAGGTGACAAGAAGGTCCCTGCTAAAGAACGCCTAGGGGAAAGAATTGAATTCAAGACTCCCATTATGCCTAGAAAGAAGAGTGCCAAGAAGAACCAAGGAAAAAGAAAAGTCGACTCTACTAAGAAGGAAGCTTGGATAGAGAAGAAACATGGAGTCCTAGCGGAAGGAGAAACTATCTATACTAAAATAGAGTGTAGATCTTCTAACGGTTGTCTCCTAGCGAAGTTTATGGATCAAGAGGAAGAGAATGAAGACACAAATTGGAAAAGAGTGAAGAAGGAGAAAAAAGATTAGAACATTGCTTTTCTTTTGATTTATTAGACAAAGTTAATTTGTTTTAGTTAATTTTTCAGCTTTTATTTTATCAATAATGTCCTTTCTTTATTAATCAATAAAATTTCAGCTTTTATTTTAATTAACTTTCAATTAAAGCAATGAAAACAATTACAACACTTATTTTTCGGAGAATTAATTCGAGTACGAAAGTTGAATAAATTTCCGGAACATGCGAAACTGGTCTAGACACTCGCAGAAGACTGGCGCTGCTATCTGATGCACTGTCGCTGACGATTTAGCTCTGTCGCCTGGCGACAAAATTGTCGTCTGGCGACAGAGGCTATCGTCTGGCGCCGGTTTTGAAATTTTGCGGATGTGCATTTTTTACTTCGGAGATACAGAATCTGAAGAGAGTAAAGCGGCCACACCCTGTCTGGGTTTCCTACGTATCCTTTGCTTAAGGAATCAGGCCAAACGTAGCTCTCTTGAGTATTTTACTCAAGTACTTATGGGTAGTATTTCTTAAGTTGGTCAAGGTTTGTCATGTTTGAAAATTCATTGCCATCCATATCAGTTAATTTAGCCGCGCCTCCTGACAGGATTGTTTTGACAATATATGGTCCAGACCAATTAGGCCGGAATTTGCCTCTTGGATCTAAGACATTTTTCCTTAATGCTTTTAATACCAAGTCCCCAACCTTGATATTTCTGGTCTTGACCTTTTTGTTGAAATGTCTAGCCATGCGGGTTTGATAAGATTGGGTATGATGTAGAGCTTCTAGTCGCTTTTCATCGAGTAGGATTAGCTCTTCATATCGGGATCTAGTCCATTTAACTTCATCGAGTTTACTTTCTAACGCAATGCGTAGAGAAGGTATTTCTAACTCTACAGGTTGTACGGCATCCATTCCATATACCAAGTTGAATGGCGTATTTCCTGTTGATGTTCGGATTGACGTGCGATAACCCCACAATGCGAAGTGAAGTTTGTCAGGCCAATCTTTGTAATTTTCCGTCATTTTCTCAATGATCGTTTTCAAATTCTTATTAGTGGCCTCAACTGCTCCATTTGCTTGAGGTCTATACGGGGAAGAATGGTGATGTTGAATACCATACTTTTGTAGCAATTCTTCATATTCTGCTTGAAAGTGAGTTCCATTGTCACTTATCATTTCATGTGGGACTCCGTATCGACAAATTATGTTTCTTTCGATAAAGAGTGCTACGTGCTTGGCGGTGAGTTTAGCATATGATTGTGCTTCCACCCACTTTGTGAAGTAATCTATTGCAACCAAGATGTATTCATGGCCTCCTGTTCCGGGAGGTGTAATCTTTCCAATTATGTCTATTCCCCATGTAGAGAAAGGCCATGGTGAAGTGTAGGTGTAGAGAAGAGATGGTGGGATATGTTGCAAATTTGCATAAATTTGACATTTTGGGCATCTTTTTACGTATTGATGACAATCTTTATTCATGGTAGTCCAGTAATATCCTTCTCGCATTATCTTTTGGACTAGCATTTTGCCGTTCACATGTGTTCCGCATATACCTTCATGGATTATTCTCATAGCCCTTTGAGCATCTTTTTTGTCTACACATAATAGAGCTCGTCCCTTAGGTACCCTTTTGTGTAGTTCATTTCCTATGAGTACAAACTGGGAAGCTAAGAGTCTTAATGCTCTTTTCGCTCTTTTGTCAGCATGAGGAGGATATTCTCCTTTGGTGACATAATTCAATATATCTACGAACCATGGCTCCTCCTCTGGTTCTTCTTCTTGAATTACTATGGCCTGAATGTATGCTGGTTTATGCCTTTTTTCTATGGTTAAAGGCATTTGCTCAATTTCTTTAGGTATTCTAACCATTGAGGCTAGCCTCGCCAAGGCGTCGGCAAATTGGTTTTCCTCTCTAGGTAGGTAAGTGTATTCCACTTTTTCCAATTGATCGGTGAGAGTTCCCAGATATGTTTGGTAAGGAGCTAAACTTTCACTCCTAACCTTCCATCTTTTGGAGATTTGATTAATAATTAGGGATGAATCTCCGAATATCCGGAGTTTCTTTACACCTAGGGCTAAAGCGGTTTCGAGGCCTACCACGCATGCTTCATATTCAGCTGCGTTGTTGGTGACGTCGAAATCTAATTTGATGGATATAGGGACATGTTCTTCCTTAGGTGATACTAATAAGACTCCTACGCCGCACCCCTTTTGGTTTGAGGCTCCATCAAAATATAGAGTCCATGTATCATCCTCTGTCATCATTAAATTTTCGTCCGGGAATTCATTCTCTTCTAAGGGTGTTGAATCTTCTATTGGGAAATCTGCTAGAAAATTCGAGACCACTGATCCTTTAATTGCTTTTTGAGGCATAAACCTTATGTCAAATTGGGCCAAATTCACTATCCATCTTGAGATTCGTCCATTAAGTGTAGATCTTTCGAATAGATATTTTAGGGGATCCATTCGTGAGACTACGTAAACGGTATGCACGAGCATGTAATGTCTCAATTTAGTTGTGGCCCACACCAATGCGAGGCACAGCTTTTCCAATGGTGTATAGCGTGTTTCATATTCGAGCATCTTTTTACTTAAGTAGTAAATAGCATTTTCTTTGCTTTCTACCTCTTGTGCGAGCATAGCTCCCATTGTTTCCTTTGTGACGGTTAAGTATAGTCTTAAGGGTATTCCGGGGAGTGCTGGGGCTAATACGGGAGGATTCGCAAGATAGGCTTTGATCTTCTCAAAGGCTTTTTGACACTCATCGTCCCATATGATTGGTACATTTTTCTTAAGCTTTTTGAATATTGGTTCGCATATCGTGGTTAACTTGGATATGAACCTACTTATGTATTGCAACCGGCCAATAAATCCTCGAATTTGCTTTTCGGTTTTGGGCGGTGGCATGGACATGATTGCTTTAATTTTGGTGGGATCTATCTCTATTCCTCTAGAGCTTATGACATAACCCAAGAGTTTCCCTGAGGTAACTCCAAAAGCGCATTTAGAGGGGTTTAACCTCATGTTGTATTTTCTTAATCTTTCAAAGAATTTCTTTAAAGCTATTGGGTGTCCTTGGCGGTCTTTTGATTTTACAATCATGTCATCCACATAGACCTCCACTTCTTTATGCATCATATCATGGAGTAGGGCAGTTGCTGCTCGTTGGTAAGTAGCACCCGCGTTTTTTTAACCCGAATGGCATTACCGTATAGCAATAAGTACCCCAAGGTGTTATAAATGTTGTTTTCTCCATATCTTCTTCGGCCATGAGGATTTGATTGTATCCTGCGTATCCATCCATAAATGAGAGAAGTGCATGGTTTGCTGTGTTATCTACCAGAATATCGATGTGTGGCAAAGGGAAGTCGTCCTTTGGACTTGCCTTATTTAAATCTCGATAGTCGACACACATTTGAACTCTACCATCTTTTTTCGGAACCGGGACAACATTGGCGACCCATTCGGGGTATTTGGATACCCGGATAAAACCTGCAGTTATTTATTTTTGTATTTCTTCTTTTATTTTAAGGGCCACGTCGGGTTTCATTCGACGTAACTTTTGTTTTACAGGTTTCATTCCTGGAATTAATGGTATAGTGTGTTGAGCTATTTCTCTATTAATGCCTGGCATATCTTCGTATGACCAAGCAAATACATCGATAAATTCTTTAAGTAGATTGATTAAATCGGTTCTTTCTTCTTTGTTTAGCGTTAGTCCGATTTTAACTTCTCTTTTAATGGTTGGATTTTTTGAGATATCAACCGTTTCTGTATCCTCAATTATTGGTGTCTTATTTTCAAGTGTTTCCATTGCTTTAATTATTTCTTTGTCATTTTCATCATTAGTTAAGCAATGCTCGTCATCTTTAGATAAAGAAAAACAAGAGAAATAAGGGGAAGAAGACATATTATTAAACTCAGAAATCATTACATCAAATAAAGAGATGTCCGTCGGGACTTGATTGCTAACTATCCTAGGAGTAGAAAAAGAAGGTGAGGGTGCTACAACTAAAGACTTAGAAGACTCGATGAGGGAAGACTCTAACTCAGACTCTGACTCAGACGACTCTTCGAATATTGGTCCTTGCCCTGTAGTTATTGAAATCTTCTTTCCATTTATAGTAACTATCTTCACTGTCTTACGCCATCCACGCTCTTGATCTTCTATTGGAGTGATAAGTTCGGAGGGATCGAAATTTTTGCTTTGGAGAACTGCTTGGATGAGTGAAGAATCATCTTCCGCATATCTTGATTCGTTCTTTTCCCTTCCAAAGAGGAGTCCCATGACATTAAAGTCGAAACAAGGGGGTGCCTTTTCCTTATATGTTGGGGCTGGGATCTCGTCTAGGAAACAACAATCCAAAAAGATTTCGAATCCAGGCTGCCTTATACCATTTACAACGAAAGGTTCAGGAAATTCGTAACAAGGGTAATCCTCTCCTTCTCTTGTAAATTGCCCGTTTAAAGTGAGAGGATATTGATCCATGGGTATTTCCTTTTTTTTGTATACGGGAATTTCTTCGTGCTTTTGATTTTTCCTGGGCTCGTTTAAGGTCTTCGAGGGTTGGTTCAAAACCAAGTCCGAAAGTATCCAATTTAGGGAGGCCAGGTAAGCCCATGTGTTTAGCTACTTCTTTCTTCTTTCCTAGAGTCATTCCAGGAAAGTGTCCTTGTTTTCTTAGGATAGAATTTGTTATCATGTTTGAGTGGAGGTCATAATGAAGAGGGGCCCTTTCATCTTCCTCTATTAAGGAGACCTCTTCGCTGAAGCCCCACAAATCTTCATCGTTTTCGTCGTGTTCCACATTAATTAGTGGATTTTCTACTGTTTTAATCCTCATAGATGAAGCATCAATGGTTATTGGAACGCCTCCAACTATAGCTTTTACTTGTTGATGGAGAGACGAAGGGACGACCTTTAAATCATGAAGCCAAGGGCGTCCTAATAGCAAGTTAAAGGATGCTTTGATATCTACTACTTGAAATGTAGTAGCATGTTCAATTGCGCCTGCAGTTACATTCATAGTGATCGTCCCTAATGCTTGACGACGTGAATTATCATAGGCTCTTATTCCTTGGGTTGACGGGGATAAATCCTCATCTCTTATTCCTAACATTCTTGCGGTTCTAAGTGGGCACACATTAATTGCTGAACCGTTATCCACAAGAGTCATAGGGACATTCATTCTTTTGCATATGACTGTGAGGTTTAGAGATTTATTGTGTTTGTCACCTTCCGGTGGTAGATCTTTATCCGAAAAAGTGACCAAATTAATTGGACTTGGGAGATCGCTCGTGAGGAAGTTTGCAAGTCCCTCAGGAGTGGTGTCCGAATCTATGCCTACCTTAGCCAGTGCATCCATGACTGCAACTCTATGTTCTCGAGATGTGGCTAAAAGTTTACATACATTCATTTCTACTTTAGTCTTTTTTAGCTGTTTGACAACATCGTTGTCTTCTATAATAGGCACGGGAATTTGCTGAATAGAAGGTATGGGTTGTGTTGGAATGGGAGGTTGTATTCTCCCGGACCTAGTGAGGACATCTATGGGTGAGTCCTCCTCGTCCCAAATGTCACTTACTGGGTATATTGTTGATAGAGGAGTTTCTTCAATGTCTTTAAGGTACACATCCTCATCGTCACTGTCCCATACTCCATTAATCATGGCGTCCTGTGGAAGTCGAACTAACTTTTTCTCATCAATCAAACGTTGAACCAAGTCCTTAAACTTGAAGCATTGCTCTATTGTATGTCCTCCTGATTGATGATATGCACAATAATATTTGTCTGTCCTTTTCAGTGATTCAAATGGTCTTGGTTCGAGAGGTTGAACTTTTCCGTTCTCAAAGAGCATTTTGAACATGTTTGTGTATGATGTCCCAATTGGAGTATATTTCCTATTGTTCTTTTTGGGAGTGTCAATTACTTGGAGGGAAAATGGTTTCTTTGGCTTAAGAGGAGGTTTATTTTTAAGCAACTCATTTTTCTCTTTTATGGCCTCGAAGGTTTGTGAGATTAATTCTTTTAATTCCGAAAGTATTAATGTCAATGCCAATACTTCTTGCTTAGTTGCGGGTTCCTGGCCATGGAATTCGAGAGCATCTTCGAAGATTTCTTCTTCAATGGTCTCGATAGGTTT
Source organism: Chenopodium album (assembly GCF_948465745.1). Classification (NCBI taxonomy): domain Eukaryota; kingdom Viridiplantae; phylum Streptophyta; class Magnoliopsida; order Caryophyllales; family Amaranthaceae; genus Chenopodium; species Chenopodium album. Next base: position 14,946,976 of record NC_137855.1, on the reverse strand, counting down.
TATGAGGCTAGATGGATCCTCTTGGTTTTCTTCGTCGGAAATAGCCAAAGAATCCGATAGCGGTGCAGTATTGATACCTGGCTTCTTACTTGCAGGAGGTAATGGGAGCTTGTTACTATCAATCAAATCTTGAATGGCTTCCTTTAATCTCCAACAGTTCTCTGTAGGATGACCCCTACCTTGGTGATATTTGCAATGTGCATTTGGGTTCCAGCTAGCCGTTCTCCTTTCGACAGGTGGGTCCCCAAATGGTCCAATAGGAGTTATAAGACCTTTTGCATGTAAACGATCAAATGCGGTGTCATAACTCATGCCAATAGGAGTATAATTCTTCCTAAATGGTTTCTTTTGTCCTTGATTATTATTCATTGCCAATACTTCATTAAGAGGAAAAGTGCTAACATTATTTGAGTGGGTAGATTTGGATGAAGAAGGATTGTCGTTCTTCTTATTTTTCCAGCCACTACTTGAGTTGTTATTAGCAATTTTCTGTTTAGCAAGGTCATCTTCAATGTTAATTCCAATGTCATATACCGCTTTGAAAGTATTTAAATTGCTTTGATATTTGAGATGCTTAGAATATTTTTCTTGGAGGTTTTTAATGAACATCCTGACGGATTCCTTTTCACTAGGCACTTCAACCATCTTTGCAGTGGTTTCCCTCCATTTATTAAAGAAAGAAGTAAAACCCTCGTTTTCTTTTTGTTTCAGCATTTCTAATTCTCTATGATCGGTTTCAACTTGTATATTGCATTTATATCTTTCAATGAAAGCGCTCACAATAGATTCCCAACTAGAAGTCTTTTCTTTATCAAGTGAAAAGTACCACTGTTGACATACAGCTTCTAAGGATAATGAAAATACAGAATGAAATGCCTTTCTATCTATCCCCTTAATACCCATTACAGTTTCAAAAGCTCTTAAATGAAAATAGGGGTTATCCATGGCTTTGAACTTAGGGATGTCATTGGGATTGAACTTTTGTGGAAGAAGGTCCTTATCCACCGAGACCCCTTGGGAGCTAATCTCTTGAAATCTAAAGTGGCTGGACAATTTGCCCAAGCTTTCCTGGATTAGGTCCATTTGTTTTTGTTTTTCAGGATTACTTATTTGCAGCGATAGGTTTTACAGCATTTCAGCCAAGTTGGCTACATGTCCCTTGACTTCATCAAGTTCTTCTTGACTAGCCATTGCTTTCTTAGCTTTCCTTTTCCTACCGACTGGTTTGTCGAAAAGTAAAACTTGAACAAAAGTGTTGTCTTTGATTAAACGCCCTTCCTTTCTTGACCACGCGCTGTAATTTAAACCATATTTGTTTTAATATTTGACTCTAATTGACTTGACTTTATGTTTAAAAGATTTAAAAGAAAAAGTGAAAAAATGGGGTATATATTTTAAGGGAATTTAAAAATTGGAGGATTAATATCCGACTTACCCCCCTAAAAAAAATGACGGAAAACACGCATTCAAGACTCTCTAGACATGGTCATAATGTGACAAACATGTTATGTGTGTGCTTTATGTGTATGTGAGTGACATGCTTTGACTACTAGTGTATGACCATGGGACTTTAAGTGCCTAAACTCAATTAAAGACTTAAACATGGCTTGAACCATTAACAAACTGATTAATCCGATTAGTAGACTGTTAATTAGACTTGTCGTGATGACTTGAGCAAAAGAACTGGACTGTCGCTTAAAACAACAGGACTGTCGCTACGGTTTAGAGCATGTCGCCAGACGACAAAACTGTCGCCATGCGACAGACACTAGACTGCAGCGCCGCAGTCCAAATTCTTGTGCCATTGCTGGAACATTAATCTGGACTGTTTCCAGTAATTTTACTCTAAATGGACATGCCTAAAGTCGTACTAGGTCGAATCGATTAAATTATTAGCCTTTAATTAATTCAAAATTAATTAATTAGACAAAGTCCTTTTAGTCATTAGTCAATTTATTTAGTCTTTAACACAAGTCAAACAAACGGTTAGCACATATAATAAATACAAGCAAGGGTGCACAAGTAGTTCACATAGTCACAAGATGAGTTTGCAACCTAACCATGGCTCTAGTTCTCTAAAGTTCGAGGATATAGGTTAAGTCAAAAAGGTCCATGGTTAAGAATCCATATGCATTGCACACAAGCTTACCAGGAGGGTTGGAGCGAATGGACAGGATTCCGCGAGTGCGAGATGAAATCGGACTCGACTCCATGGTTTGGTGGATTCACAAACATTACACGTACCCAAATCTGAACTTTGCACATGATCGTGGGATATTCCATTGGGCAGGTGAAGCAGGAACCCCCAGAGGGTTATTTCCATATGTAGAACACATATGGGTTCAGAAAAGTGAGAAAATGACTCAATCAATAAGCAAAATCGAGCCAACAACACTTGAAATGGTCAAAGCAAGAAGACAAACCCCTGGCTCGGTATTGGAAGAACTTGGCGCCAGACTACAGGAACTGTCGCCGCAAAAAAGCTTCTGTCGCCAGGCGACAGAACAGTCGCCAGGCGACAGAAACTTTTTACGGGCGACAAGCCCTGTTTTCTAGACGCTAGTTCCTACATGCCTTGGCAAGTTGGAATTTCTCAAGAACTGTTCAGATCTCAAAGGTTAGGTTTGTGTTTAGGTTTCGTATGAATAAATCAATAATCAAAAGGAGTGACAACACTCGTATTTATATGTGTCTCGAAAAATAGGAAACACACAAACAAACCAACTCAGAAAACAAGCGGGCTCGGCCGCCTGGCCAGGTGCAAGAGAGAAACTCTCAGACCAGGTGTCATGCCCGGTTGGGTGATTTCAATCTCTCGACCCAGGCGTGAAATTGACAAGAGCCGGCCTATTGGGCTCGTCAAATTGAAGTTATGTCCCCTGGTCAGGCAAACCACCGCCCTAAGTTCGCCTGGTTAGGCAACGCACGCTCGCCAAGCGCAAGTGTACTCGAAACATCGTCGAAGCTTTACAATTCATCTGATTGCATTACCATTTCCAACAATTTCAAGTAAAAGTCGTAGTTTAACTGATATTGATTTCAAGTTACTTAGTATATCATTTTTAGCAAAAGCCCTATTGTAGACACTGTAGGGAATATTTCAAGCATTACGATAACCCCAAACTTGAACCCCACTGTGATCATACACTAAAGTACGGTGGCGTTCCAAAGGGAAAGACAAAGAGCAAAAAGAGTCGCCAACAAGTTTTAGGAACTTGTAAACCCAAAAGACAATCCAAAGGACCGTCAACTACTCCATAAGGTCTTGAACCAAACAGGGTCCGGGGATGAAGGTACGAATCCAATCTACAAAAGAAAGGACCCGCCCTATAAAAATAGGCCTCTACTTTGTTCTGCTCGTATTCATGCGCGCTTTTCGAATAACATACAAACATTATATTAAACCTACCCTGTTTATCTATGTTGGTTGAAATTAATGCACAAATAAGACTATTATTGGCGATCACTTGAATTAAAATCACATTAGCCTAAACCAAATTAATAATTATCTTATTAAGCGTGATTTCAAGTACAAATTCCCTTTAAACCTGCATAAAAGGTGTGATCAAGCAATAACAATAAATATATCAAGCAACATAATAATCATAAATAATAACGATAATAGCATGATAAGGCATAATAAAGCTTAAATATAATAGCAAGATCCTAGGCATGATACTAACAAGATTAATAACAACTCCTAGCATGTCACTAAACAATAAAGATCAAAGCTTTAAACCTAACATGGTACTAACATGATATTAAAAAGAGTAAAGGCATCCTAAACATGATACTAGAAAGCATTAAATAACATCCTAACATGATACTAGGAATCATAAAACAATAATAAGCATGCAATTTACATTGAAAGAGAGTAGTAAGATTACATACTTTGAAGCCTCGTACCTCTTTCTAATAACAAAATACACAAGTTAGTAAACTTCAATGAAAATAATAAAGAATAATTAAAGAGTTAAAGAATTAAATTGAAATCAAATTAAATAAAGTTTAGACTAGTTTTGGACCAAACCCTCAGAAAATATCAACCTTGCACGTCTAGGGCGAAGGCAACTTCGAACTTGGCTAAGAGACTCTAAGTCTTGTGAATGCGGAATATTGTATTTGTAAAAAGCTAGTTTAGAAATAGAGAAAGAAAAATATATTTTGCTTAGAGAGAGAATAGAGAAAATTAAGAAAGAGTTGAGAATATTGTTTGTAGATGATTGTGAATGATTTCTGAAAACAGGAATTCGGACGCTATTTATAATGAAAATAATCCGGAAAAACATAGAATTTGATAAGGAATAAAACTCCACGCTGTCGCCAGGAATTGACTCTGTCGCGACGCGACAATGTCTGTCGCGCGGCGACAGACTTGTCGTTTGGCGACAGCCTGTATTAGCGCGTTTTTCTTCACGCGGAATCCGATCTTTAATCAACTTGATCTACGGAATCCGTACAGAAGATAAAATATATTTTTAAGATAATAAAACCATATTTTATTCTAAATAAAAATCTATTAAAAATAATTAATTATTAAATCTAACAATATTAGAATTAAAAGGAACTTTCTAGAAACTTCTAGAAAACTATAATTAATCCTAATAATTTTAGGAATAACAATTAATATTGGGCCCAGTTTAGTATTTTGGCCATAACTTCCTCAATATTCATCGGAATCGGGCTTATAATATATCGTTGGAAAGGTCTTTTCGAGCCCCATCCATCTACACCATTATTGGACCTTAATTATGGACCAAAATAAACTGAATTGGACGTTTTCAAATAAATAAAGTCATTTTCAAAAACAGAGAGAGAAAAATTTAATTAAAACTAAACCGCAACACTTGACTTTCGAATCACTTTCACCCAATTCGATAATAACACAACGTGCAAGGCATTCATCACTGGGTTTGGTTTTGGGGAGACACAAATGGGTGTCTACAGACACCCATTTGTGTCTCCCCAAAACCAAACCCAGTGATGAATACCTTTCACGTCAAAACATAATCGAATGAGGTAAAAGTGTGAAAAGTCAAGTGTTGCGGTTAGTTTTTATTAAAATCCTTCTTTCTGTTTTCGAAAACCCACTCTATTTTATGAAAACGTCCAATCCAGTTTAGTTTGGTCCATGATAAGGGTCCAATAATGGTGTAGTTGGATGGGGCTTTAAAAGACCTTTCCAACGATATATTATAAGCCCAATTCCGATGAATAATGAGGAAGTTATGGCCAAAATACTAAACTGGGCCCAAACCGGATTTTACCTACGACCCAATGATCATGAGGAGGGTCCAAAGGTTTAATCCTATTCCTAAACTAATTAGGATTGATTAGAAGCTTCTATAAGTTTCTAAAATATCTTAATTATCCTTTATTGAAAAGATAAGATCATGGAATTTGATTTGAATATAAACTTTCCTTTTTTAAAACTTTCCTAATTCTATTTGGATTTAAAGATGTTCAAAGACAATCAGATATTATTTTTGTACCTCATATTTTTTATCTGAATTTTATATGGTTGGATAGATCTTGAAATTATCTTTCCAATGATATATTATAATATTAATTCCGAGCTATAACGAAAAAGATATGAAAGATATACGAAACTCTATCCAAAACTGACACCCTTTTACTATTTCGTACATATATTTTTATCTACAAAAGATTTTAATCTGATTCTAATTGCATTAGAAAGTAGACTTCAAGAGATTTCCAACGACATATTATATGACTTATTTCGACTTCTAGATCAAAAGATATGATTAAAACAAAATCCATAAAAAACTGTTTTGTCGCGAAACGACAGGCTTGTCGCCTCGCGACAGACTCTGTCGCCTGGCGACAAGATAAATTCTTGGCGACAAGGTCGGTTTGTTAGCGACAGAGTGGAGTTTTATTCCTTATCAAATTCTATGATTTTCCGGACTGTTTTCTTATAAATAGGGTCCGAACCTCTGTTTTTATTCATCAACTCTCATCATTAATTCTCTCTATTTTCTTTCTAAGCAATATAGCTTATTATTCTTTCTCTCTCTTTCTAAACTACCTTTTTACAAACACAATATTCCGCATTCACAAGACTTAGAGTCTCTTAGCCAAGTTCGAAGTTGCCTTCGTCCTAGACGTGCAAGGTTTAATATTTTCTGAGGGTTTGGTCCAAAACTAGTCAAAACTTTATTTAATTTAATTCCTTTAATTCTTAAATTATTGTTTATTGATTTTCATTGAAGTTTACTAACTTGTTTATTTTGTTATTAGAAAGAGGTACGAGGCTTCAAAGTATGTAATCTTATTACTCTCTTTCAATGTAGAAAGCATGTTTATTATTGTTTAATTCCTAGTATCATGTTAGGATGTTTTTAATGCTTTCTAGTATCATGTTTAGGGAGCCTTTACCCTTTTCTAATATCATGTTAGTACCATGTTAGGTCTAAAGCTTTGATCTTTAATGTTTAGTGACATGCTAGGATTGGTTATTAATCTTGTTAGTATCATGCCTAGGATCTTGCTATTATTATTAAGCTTTATTATGCCTTATCATGCTATTATCGTTGTTATTGTTTATTGTTTATTATTATGTTGCTTGATATATTTTATATTGTTATTGCTTGATCACACCTTTTATGATTGCTAAAGGGAATTTGTACTTGAAATCACGCTTAATAAGATAATTAATAATTTGGTTTAAGTTAATGTGATTTTAACTCAAGTGATCGCCAATAATAGTCTTATTTGTGCATTAATATTCAACCAACATAGATAAACAGGGTAGGTTCAATATAATGTTTGTATGTTATTCGAAAAGCGCACATGATTACGAGCAGAACAAAGTAGAGGCCTATTTTATAGGGCGGGTCCTTTCTTTTGTAGATTGGATTCGTACCCTCATCCCCGGACCCTATTTGGTTCAAGACCTTATGGAGTAGTTGATAATCCTTTTGGATTGTCTTTTGGGTTTACAAGTTCCTAAAACTTGTTGGCGACTCTTTTTGCTCTTTGTCTTTCCCTTTGGAACGCCACCGTACTTTAGTGTATGATCACAGTGGGGTTCAAGTTTGGGGTTATCATAATGCTTGAAATATTCCCTACAGTTTTTGGCGACTCCACTGGGGAGGATTTCTATTTATATTCCTGAAATTTATTTAATTTTGGCAATTATTTAGACTAAGCGGATGAGACTCGAAAAATTCTAAGTATTTCATGTGCGTGATTTGATTAACATTATTGTCATATGCATTAAAAGGTCCTCATGGGAGCACCCCATGAGTCAATCCATAGGAATTTTACACGTAGGAAATTTGAGAAATATCTTTCATGACTAGAATCGAAAAGATGATGCGAAATCTGGAAAATTCGAAGAACACAGAAACTTGCCAAGGCATGTAGGAACTAGCGTCTAGAAAACAGGGCTTGTCGCCCGTAAAAAGTTTCTGTCGCCTGGCGACAGTTCTGTCGCTTGGCAACAGGAGCTTTTTTGCGGCGACAGTCCCTGTAGTCTGGCGCCAAGTTCTTCCAATACCGAGCCAGGGGTCTACCTTCTTGCTTTGACCATTTCTAGCATTGTTGGCTTGATTTTGCTTATTGATTAAGTCCTTTTCTCACTTTTCTGAACCCATATGTGTTCTACATATGGAAATAACCCTCTGGGGGTTCCTGCTTCACCTGCCCAATGGAATATCCCACTATCATGTGCAAAGTTCAGATTTGGGTACGTGCAAAGTTTGTGAATCCACCAAACCATGGATTCGAGTTCGATTTCATCACGAACTCGCGGAATCCTGTCCATTCGCTCCAACCCTCCCGGTAGGCTTGTGTGCAATGCATATGGATTCATAACCATGGACCTTTTTGACTTAACCCATATCCTCGAACTTTAGAGAACTAGAGCCATGGTTAGGTTGCAAACTCATCATATTGTGACTATGTGAACTACTTGTGCACCCTTGCTTGTATATATTATATATGTGTTAACCGTTTGTTTGACTTGTGTTAAAGACTAAATAAATTGACTAATGACTAAAAGGATTTTGTCTAATTAATTAATTTTGAATTAATTAAAGGCTAATAAATTAATCAATTCGACTTAGTACGACTTTAGGCATGTCCATTTAGAGTAAAATTACTGGAAACAGTCCAGATTAATGTTCCAGCAATGGCACAGAAATTTGGACTGTGGCGCTGCAGTTTAGTGTCTGTCGCTTGGCGACAATTTTGTCGTCTGGCGACAGGCTTTAAACAGTGGCAGCAGTCCTGTTGTTTTAGCAACAGTCCAGTTTTCTTGCTCGAGTCATCACGACGAGTCTAATTCACAGTCTACTAATCAGTTTATCAATTTATTAATGGTTCAAACCATGTTAAGTCTTTAATTGAGTTTAGGCACTTAAAGTCCAATGGTCATACACTAAGAGTCAAAGACCTTGTTTAATTAATTAATTAATTAATTTGAACTAATGAATAAGCCTTAAGTCGAGTCATAGTTCCTTTTAGTCAACCCGGATTTTTATTCCCGTATACTGCACATGCGTCAACTTGTTTTGGTCATAGCCAGAGTTCTAGGAAGAACCACGAGTCGTAAAACCTATGGATCTGTAGCCCCGAGTTTTATCTTTAATTTGGCGTTGATTTCGTCCCAATCCGAGTCACAGATTAAAAGTTATGACTAAAATACCACAACCTGTCCAGTTTAATGCATATACGTGAAGTCTTAATTTAGTCTTTGCTTAAGTTTAGTTACATAGTCTAGCCACATGGTCATGACATAAGTCTTAACATGTTACCTACACTAACTAGTCTTAGCACGCACTTTGTACATGTCACCATGACCATGTCTTAGGTTCATGCATGAGTCGTTTTTCCGTCATTTGAGTTGGGGGTCCATTCTATTCCTAATTCTTCCATATTTCTCCATCATCTTCCCACTCACTACATTCTTTCCCCATGCATATCATACCTCTCACTCTTCCATAATCTTTTCCCATCTATTGCATGTTGAATAAAGCTTGAGTCAAAATAATGGATATAAAACTTATCCCTAATTTCCCTTTCTACAGTACTTGGTCAAGAAGAGAAGGGCGTTTAATCAAGGACAACACTTTCATTCAAGTAGCACTTTTTGACAAACCGGTTAGTAGGAAAAGGAAAGCTAAGAAGACAATGGCTAGTCAAGAAGAACTTAATGAGGTCAAGGGATAGGTAGCCAACTTGGCTGAGATGTTACAAAACTTATCACTGCAAATAAGTAATCCTGAAAAACAGAAACAAATGGACCTAATCCAGGAAAGCTTGGGCAAGCTGTCCAACGACTTTAGATTCCAAGGGATTAGCTCACAAGGGGTCTCGGTGGATAAGGACTTTCTCCCACAGAAGTTCAATCCCAATGACATCCCTAAATTTAAGGCTATGGATAACCCTTATTTTTATTTAAGAGCTTTTGAAACTATAATGAACATTAAAGGTATAGATAGAAAAGCATTTCACTCGGTATTTCCATTATCTTTAGAAGCTGTATGTCAACAGTGGTACTTTTCACTTGATAAAGAAAAGACCTCTAGTTGGGAATCTATTGTAAGTGCTTTCATTGAAAGGTATAAATGCAATATACAAATTGAAACCGGCCATAGACAGCTTGAGATGCTAAGACAAAAAGAAAATGAAAGTTTCACTTCCTTTTTCAACAAGTGGAGGGAAACTTCCGCTAATATGATTGAAGTCCCTACTGAGAAGGAGTCTGTGAGGTTGTTTATCAAGAATTTACAAGAGAAGTATTCGAAGCATTTGAGATATCAACACAACTTGAACACTTTCAAGGCAGTCTATGACATAGGCATTGAGATTGAAGATGACCTTGCAAAACAAAAAGCTACTAACAATAGTAACCATAGTGGCTGGAAAGGAAAGAAAAACGACAATCCTTCTTCTTCTGAAAACACCCACTCTAGTAACAATGTTAGTACCTTTGACCTCAATGAAGTCTTAGCCATGAATAACCAAGAATCTAAGAAAGAATTAAGGAAAGAATTCACTCCTATTGGGATGAGCTATGATGTTGCCTTCGATCGACTCCATACTAAGGGGCTCATTACTCCCATTGGACCTATTCAAGATCCCGCACCTGAAAAGAGATTGCCTAGTTGGAATCCAGATGCACATTGCAAGTACCATCAAGGTAGGGATCATACTACTGAGAGCTGTTGGAAGCTAAAGGAGGCCATCCAATATTTGATCGACAATAACAAGCTTCCTATACCTCCAGTCGGCAAGAAGACCGGGTGATGATAAAGCACAAGACAAGAGGCGAGCTTCAACGACAAGATTTCGTGACCTCTTTTTTCTATTTCTTTTTTTGTATTCCTTTCCCCAATAAAGTCTAGCATAGTCACCTTTCATTTTCCCCTAGTTTTTACTTTGTAGGACTTTCATTTACTTTTTTCTTTTAATAAAATGAGCATTTTATTTTCTTGCATATGATCATTGCATTGTCAAAAAAAAAAAAAAAAAAAAAAATCAAGGTCGAATTAAGCACGAGGTATACCAATGATTTGAGGCACCCCTTGTAACCATATCATATTACCTTTCACCCTTTAAATATATAATCCTTTTTTTTAAACCACTTTGAGCCTCGTCTAACGATAGACCTTTTATTTTTCAACCCACATCTACCAACCTTGGGATGAGATGGTATGTAACTTATGCAAGTTCCAAAATACAAAAGCTTGAGTGACCTCAAAAGAATAAAATAAAAATAAGTAAATGAATAAATGTGTACAAAAGGGCAAGTGTTCCAATGTCTATGATATAAAAATATCTTTAATAAGAACATGTCTCAGATTGCGTCTCTTATCGAGTGCTCGGTACCGTGCCTGAGAAACATGAATGCCAAGTGAGTGATAGACCACATGATCGGGATTGCCCACACTTATAAAAATAAAAAAAAATGCAAAAGCAAAAAAAGAAGAGCAAAAACAAAAAAATAAAACAGAGCTCAAAAAATGAGAAACCTCAAGCAAAAAATTACAAAGATTCAAAAGCAAGGTTGCTCACCTTGGGGGCTTATCTAGGGTTTTGAGCCTTTATCCCCTTCTTCTCTAACCTTTAGCCTAACCACGTTACAACCCTTAAAAGACCTTTTTGAGGTATACACACACTTGTGCGAGGTTCGGCTAGAGCTACGTTTGGCCTGATTCCTAACGGATACGTAGGCAACCTCATATTGAGGTGCGGCCATAATAAAAATGCATTCATTTTCACATTCACACACTTACACCATGATCAAATCAAGGGATTTCCAATGCTCATCCCTATTTACTTAGAGCTAGACTTGGGGGCTTGATCCTTACATCATTAGCCTACCTAGCCTAAGAGTCATCATTATCTGACTCTTATCAAATAATACTTTTCCATACACTTAGCCTTTGCAGCTTAACTTTAGTGTCACTTTCACACACATCACAGATACATGACCAAATAGACTTCCAATTAGGAACCCTTTGTCATAAAGTCTTAACATAACGTTGAAGCATACTTTGTCATATCACACATCACTCACCACTTATAATCATCATTGTATCAAAGTATGAAGTGCTTAGTTTCTATGCCTAAGTTACCCAAATGCTTTCATAATCGAGTCAACTAAAATAGTTTAGGATGAATTAATCCTTGCACCTTGAGGGACAGTATCGAATGCATATACTTGACTAAGCTCATTCAACATGCACCATTAAACACTTTAATTCTTTTTCGCGTCTTTCTTTTTCGGGAGAAAGTCGGTACCCTCCACAAAAATGACGGAAATTTTTTGTTTTTGAGTCATGTACACATCGAGTCGAGTGCACACACAAGTCACACGCAGTTGAGTCATCATTAAGTCAAAGTTCACACCTTGAGTCATGCCAAGCCACATGTGTCAAACGCTTTGAGTCGAGTCATGACAAGTCAATGAGTCAAGCAACACTAAGCCCTAGGTCAACCCTAAGATAACAAACAAATACTAATAATAAGCAAAGTCCTATAGTCCAAAATATAAATGCATGTACATTCCAGCGAGCAAGAATATTCCCGGATTTTTTCGAAAAAAAAATCCGCGAATATAGATATATGAGATTCTTCCAAGATGAGAGAAGTTTGAGCAAAATTATGAAGAGCTTTAATTTCCAAAAGATTTGAGCAGATTTGGTCGTAAGGAAACGACCAAATTGAAAGTTCGGAGCGAAACCGAGCAATGAACAGCAGAGCAGCGAAATGAGAAAGAAGAAGAAGACGGGTTTTAAAACCCCGATTCTGTCGCCAAACGACAGAATTTTCGCGAGGCGACAGGAGCAAATTCCCGCGACAGTTGTCTCTGGCCAACGCTGGAGCGGCGACAAGATTCTGGGTCCCATATTATGACTTTGTGGGCCTATTTTAGCTGTTTGGGTTCCTTGGTACGCCAGTTAGCCCCTTTAAGAAAAATTGACATGATTTAATCAGCTTGATTGTGATTGCAATGAGTGATCGACCTGACAAAAGATCGTCTCACTTAGCTTAAAGCGCCTAAGCATTGGCTCATCGCAAGCACCAAAGTAACGGTTCACAATGATTTCCTAGGATGGAAGAAGATTTGAAGATTCGAGATGACGAAGCCATCAACAGGGGGCTTTAAGATTAAAAAGAGTCTATCACTTGATTTGAGAAGAACGATTCAAGATGAAGCGGTCTTTGATAGCTTTCGCTAAGATGGTGAAGGTTATCACTTGATTTGAGAAGATAGCACGAGATGAGCAATCTTCGACAACGCCCGCTAAGATTGTGGAAGTTGTCACCAAGATTTGAGAGGATAGCACGAGATGGGCGATCTTCGACAATGTCCGCTAAGATTGTGGAAGTTGTCACTTATATTTGAGAAAAGCAGTCCGTGATGAGGCGTTCTTCGACGACATTCGCTAAGATTGTGGAGGTTGTCACCTAGATTTGAGAAGAGCGGTCTTCGACAACATTCGCTAAGATTGTGGAGGTTGTCACCTAGATTTGAGAAGAGCGGTTCGTGATGAAGCAGTCTTCGACGACATTCACTAAGATTGTGGAGGTTGTCACCTAGATTTGAGAAGAGCGGTTCGTGATGAGGCGGTCTTCGACAGCATTCGCTATGATTGTGAAGGTTGTCACCATGATTTAAGGAAAAGCTCGAGATGTAGCAGCAATAATAGACACCGTTCCCTAGGATGTGGAGTGTTGTCACAAATTCTAAAGATGGAAAAATATGGTCACCTTCGACGGTCCCTTAAGATAAAGAAGAGATTGTCTATAGCGGCGATGCACTGCCGTGGCGACATATGGCCACAACCCTGAAGATGACGACATACAGTTATATTCGACGATGTTCCCGAAATACTGTGGAGGATTGTCACCAAGAGTATTGAAGATGACAACGCAATGTTACCTTCAATGATGGCGTTCACGAGATACTGTGGAGGTTGTCACAAACAACAAAATGCAGCAGCAAAACGGTTACGCTTAGAGACGTGTGCTCGACGGTGCAAGATACGCGTTTCTTAACTCTTTTATCTGTTTAACTAATGGTTGTTTTACAGGTATCAGCGTTATAAGAATGATTTGGAATTGCAGAACATTTTGAATCATTCTCCGTCCCTATCGATACTTTGACTTTCGTTTTCGAAACATAAGTTTCTCCAAACTCAGTCAAAGTGGGGGCTTCTGTAGACACCCATTTGTGTCTCCTCAAAACCAAACCCAGTGATGAATACCTTTCACGTCAAAACATAATCAAATGAGGTAAAAGTGTGAAAAGTCAAGTGTTGCGGTTAGTTTTTATTAAAATCCTTCTTTCTGTTTTCGAAAACCCACTCTATTTTATGAAAACGTCCAATACAGTTAAGTTTGGTCCATGATAAGGGTCTAATAATGGTGTAGTTGGATGGGGCTTTAAAAGACCTTTCCAACGATATATTATAAGCCCAATTCCGATGAATAATGAGGAAGTTATGGCCAAAATACTAAATTGGGCCCAAACCGGATTTTACCTACGACCCAATGATCATGAGGAGGGTCCAAAGGTTTAATCCTATTCCTAAACTAATTAGGATTGATTAGAAGCTTCTATAAGTTTCTAAAATATCTTAATTATCCTTTATTGAAAAGATAAGATCATGGAATTTGATTTGAATATAAACTTTCCTTTTTTAAAACTTTCCTAATTTTATTCGGATTTAAAGATGTTCAAAAACAGTCAGATATTATTTTCGTACCTCATTTTTTTTATCCAAATTTTATATGGTTGGATAGATCTTGAAATTATCTTTCCAATGATATATTATAATATTAATTCCGAGCTATAACGAAAAAGATATGAAAGATATACGAAACTCTATCCAAAACTGACACCCTTTCACTATTTCGTACATATCTTTTTATCCACAAAATATTTTAATCTGATTCTAATTGCATTAGAAAGTAGACTTCAAGAGATTTCCAACGACATATTATATGACTTATTTCGACTTCTAGATCAAAAGATATGATTAAAACAAAATCCGCAAAAAACTGTTTTGTCGCGAAACGACAGGCTTGTCGCCTCGCGACAGACTCTGTCGCCTGGCGACAAGATAAATTCTTGGAGGCAAGGTCGGTTTGTTAGCGACAGAGTGGAGTTTTATTCCTTATCAAATTCTATGATTTTCCGGACTGTTTTCTTATAAATAGGGTCCGAACCTCTGTTTTTATTCATCAACTCTCATCATTAATTCTCTCTATTTTCTTTCTAAGCAATATAGCTTATTATTCTTTCTCTCTCTTTCTAAACTACCTTTTTACAAACACAATATTCCGCATTCACAAGACTTAGAGTCTCTTAGCCAAGTTCGAAGTTGCCTTCGTCCTAGACGTGCAAGGTTTAATATTTTCTGAGGGTTTGGTCCAAAACTAGTCAAAACTTTATTTAATTTAATTCCTTTAATTCTTTAATTATTGTTTATTGATTTTCATTGAAGTTTACTAACTTGTGTATTTTGTTATTAGAAAGAGGTACGAGGCTTCAAAGTATGTAATCTTATTACTCTCTTTCAATGTAGAAAGCATGTTTATTATTGTTTAATTCCTAGTATCATGTTAGGATGTTTTTAATGCTTTCTAGTATCATGTTTAGGGAGCCTTTACCCTTTTCTAATATCATGTTAGTACCATGTTAGGTCTAAAGCTTTGATCTTTAATGTTTAGTGACATGCTAGGATTGGTTATTAATCTTGTTAGTATCATGCCTAGGATCTTGCTATTATTATTAAGCTTTATTATGCCTTATCATGCTATTATCGTTGTTATTGTTTATTGTTTATTATTATGTTGCTTGATATATTTTATATTGTTATTGCTTGATCACACCTTTTATGATTGCTAAAGGGAATTTGTACTTGAAATCACGCTTAATAAGATAATTAATAATTTGGTTTAAGTTAATGTGATTTTAACTCTCAAGTGATCGCCAATAATAGTTTTATTTGTGCATTAATATTCAACCAACATAGATAAACAGGGTAGGTTCAATATAATGTTTGTATGTTATTCGAAAAGCGCACATGATTACGAGCAGAACAAAGTAGAGGCCTATTTTATAGGGCGGGTCCTTTCTTTTGTAGATTGGACTCGTACCCTCATCCCCGGACCCTATTTGGTTCAAGACCTTATGGAGTAGTTGATGGTCCTTTTGGATTGTCTTTTGGGTTTACAAGTTCCTAAAACTTGTTGGCGACTCTTTTTGCTCTTTGTCTTTCCCTTTGGAACGCCACCGTACTTTAGTGTATGATCACAGTGGGGTTCAAGTTTGGGATTATCATAATGCTTGAAATATTCCCTACACCTATATTTTGGTCTATATAGATTTGTTATTTGACATTTTGACTTTATAAACTTTTTTTTTTTTTTTTTGAAACAAAGAAATGGGAGATTCGAACTTGTGACATGCCTTCGGTCTACGTTGGTATATCAATAAATCGGATCATGGGCTATTAAAAGAATAATTAGGAAATAAAAATCGTAGGTGATAAGCATTAGGTCCATATCAACTTAAGCGCATGGATTAAAGTCTTGGTCTTACATTAATAATTGTGTAAAGTATGCTAGGACCCAGATTGACTCCAATAGCTACACAATTCCTTAGCTCAGCTTGTTCCAATAAGGTGTACGTGGTCACAGGAAAAATAGACTTGTATTAGGAAAGATATGATAATATCTTTACAAAATATTATGTGACTATGCAAGATATATTTTCTAGTCTATCTTAGGAAAAGATAATTAATTTCCTAAGTTAGATAAGCTTTGGTTTCCTTGTTGCTCAAGGAGAACTCTTGTATAAGTATTGGTGTTGGTGGAATAATATGATTAAGAATACAATTCTAATTCTTCTATATTCTCTAAATTCTATCATGGTATCAGAGCCAGGCCCACGATTGGGGCCTTGCTAAAGTATACTGGGCCAAAAACGCTATGGACAGCTCACATGTGAGGGGGAGTGCTGAGCCCATGAACAACCCACATGTGAGCATTGTTCTTGTCCCACACTAAACACTAAAGGGGGAGTGTAGTGGTTATGAAATCCCACATTGAAAGAATTCAAGAGTTACCACCACAATATAAGGCTAAGGGGCTACTCCCCTCATTGCCATATGGTTTTGAGGTGGAACCTCCTTGGTCTTGTAAAGTGGTGGACTTACACTCTCTCATGACGGGTGCGGCCCAGACCCGTATTTAACATGGTATCAGAGCTAAGGTTGCTTCAATAAACGAGCCCAATAAACGTCCAGTGGGACGAGGCAATAGGGCTTCCTCTGGTCGTGGGCAGGGCACTCAAGTCAAGGCTAATGCAACCCCCCCCCCCCCACCCCACGGCTGCCCCACCTGATCTAGTTGCTCTCGGCTACTCCCTTGCTGCTGCTGCTCAAATTCCACCTCTCTCTGCCGAGCAGTGGCAGGCGGTCATGGCTGTGATGGGTAATTCCCAACCTCCACCCAATCGTGTTAATGGTAAGTGGATAATTGACACGGGTTGTTCTCATCATGTAACCGGAAATATTTCCTCCTTGGTGAATATTCAGGATGTGTCCCCTTGTAATGTTGGCCTTCCGGATGGTCAAAACGTTGTTGCTACAAAGGAAGGGGTTGTCAAATTAACCGACAAAATTACCCTTCATAATGTTCTCTTTGTACCTAAATTAAATTGCAACTTAATTTCGGTTTCACAATTGTGCTCTACTAGCTCTTGTGAAGTCATAACTAACTCTATTACATGTACTATACAGGACCAACGCACGAGGGAGGTGATTGCCACGAGTGATTTACGGGATGGACTATACTATTTTCGAGAGGAGGCATCCATAGCGGCCGTTTCTATTGAAGACTCTTCCATATTGAAGCTTTAGCATAGGCGTTTGGGGCATCCTTCCGAGAAAGTTGTAAAACTCCTCCCTTTTCTTAGCAATTCTAGGGGTCATTTAAATAAAGATTGTGAAGTGTGTCATCGTTCTAAACACACTAGAGACAAATTTCCTTTAAGTGAAAATAAAGCTTCTCGTATTTTTGATTTAGTTCATTGTGATTTATGGGGGCCATACAATAAACCCTCTTCTTGTGGAGCTCATTATTTTTTGACTTTAGTTGATGATTATTCTCGTGCTGTTTGGATATATTTGTTGATTGATAAAATAGAGGTGTTTAAGATGTTTATGTCCTTTATAGCCATGATTGATAGACAATTTTCCCAGAAAATAAAAATAGTACGAAGTGATAATGGTACTGAATTTTTTTCTTTGAAAAATTATTTTTTGGCCCAAGGCATTCTTTTTCAAACATCTTATGTGGGAACTCCTCAACAAAACGGGAGGGTAGAGAGAAAACACCAACATATTCTTAATGTTGCTCGCGCCCTTCGATTTCAGGGGGGTTACCAATTTATTTTTGGGGAGAGTGTGCCCTTGCAGCAGCCCATCTAATTAATAGAACACCATCCGTTCTTCTTAACAATAAAACCCCTTATGAACTGTTATTTGGTACTCCACCATTGCTTAGTGAGTTGCGTGTTTTTGGGTCATTATGTTTTGCTCATAATCAAAAGGCAAAAGGTGATAAATTTGCAAGTCGTAGTCGTAAGTGTGTCTTTATCGGTTATCCTTTTGGGAAAAAGGGATGGTATTTGTATGACTTAGATAAAAAGGAATTTTTTGTATCAAGGGATGTTCGATTTTATGAGGATGTGTATCCCTATTTGGTTCCCAAAATTATAAATATTGATACTTCAACTCCTAGTATGGATTCGAATGTTGATGTGGGAGACGACTTGGATTTTTTGTACACCCTTGGGGAAGGCTATAATGCCTCGGATGATGCGCAACTTGTGGATCATGTGCCCACATTGCAGCCGGATGCCGAGTCCACCATCCAAGCAGAGCCGAATGCAGCAGCCACGGCACCTGAGGTTATGGGGCGTGGTTGTCGAGAGAAATTCGCCAACAGCAAATACAAGGATTTTGTGACTCACACACAGGTTACTCGAAATAGTCCATCTCCTTCACCTGCTCCAGTTGTCTCACCTCCCTCAGGTATGTCGTATCCTATAGCACATTATGTTAGTTGTGATAAGTTTTCTGCGAAACATCGAAATTTTGTTGCAGCTATAACAGCAGGAACAGAGCCTCGTTCTTTCAAGGAGGCAATGCAAGATGCCGGTTGCTCCGGATAGTACTAGTCAGGTTTGGAAAGTGTATGTGGACGGGAGCTCCACTGCGAACGGCTGTGGTGCAGGAATTATCTGTCAGTCTCCCGAAGGAGACAAATATGATTATGCACTACGTTTCAAGTTCTAGGTCTCTAATAATGAGGCCGTGTATGAAGCCCTGCTTGTCGGCATTCGGTATTGTAAGGCAGCAGGGGCAAAGAAAATTGACGCCTGCTCTGATTCACAACTGGTCGTACTCCAAGTCAAATAGGACGTACGAGGCCACTCATCCGGCCATGATTAAATACATGCAGGCGGTCAAGGATGAAGTTGGGACACTTGAAGAATTCAATCTAAGTCAAGTGCCCAGGTCTTCAAACAATCAGGCGGATGCTCTGTCCAAGCTGGCATCATCCGCCTCTTGTGAAACGCCTCGGTCAGTCTTCTGGGAGGTCATGGAAAAAAGAAGCATATCTGAGGAAGACCCCATTGGAATTCTGGACCGAAGCTTAACCTGGATGGACAGCATCCGGGCCTATCTTGCAGACGGCACACTCCCTGACTCACCACAAGAGGCGGCTGTTCTGAAAAAATGAGCGGCTAACTTCGAGTTGCGGCAAGGAGAACTCTTCAGTGCTGGTTTTCTGAAACCCCTGTTGAAGTGTGTTACCCCTGAGAGGGGTAAGGAAGTCCTCGAAGAGTTGCATTCGGGATTCTGCACCTCCCATATAGGCGGCAGATCTCTCGCTGCCAAGGCTAGGCGGCTTTACTTCTGGCCGACTCTGAAGACGGATGCAATGGAAATGGTGAAAAAATGTGACAAGTGCCAAAAATTTGGCAAGCTTATCCATCGTCCGACTACAGACCTGACGGCCATCCACAACCCAATACCCTTTGCCAAATGGGGCATGGACATTCTGGGGCCATATACGGCTGCACCACGCGGCAAGTGCTACATACTGGTGGCTGTGGATCACTTTACCAAGTGGGTAGAGGCGGAGGCGGTCAAAAACATCAAGACAAAAGATGTCATTTCCTTCATCTGGAGGAACATAATCACTCGTTTTGGGGTGCCCATGTCTATGGTTTTTGACAATGGTCCTCAATTTGAGACGCCTCAACTCAAGACTTGGCTGGGGGACCAAGGGGTCTCAAGCTTCTTTGCATCAGTCGGCCGGCCTTAAGCAAACGACCAGGTCGAAGCCTTCAACAAGTTAATCTCAGATGGGATTAAGAATAAAATTGAACGGGCTGGTGGCCTTTGGGCGAATGAATTACCACACGTCCTCTGGTCCATCAGAACGACTGCTAAAGGGGCAACTGGAGAAACCCCATTCCTTATGGTGCATGGTGCAGAAGTTGTCCTGCCCATTGAGCACTATGAGCCGACTCTTAGAATCATGATGTATGATGAAAAGGCGAACTGGGAGGCCATGTGTCTAGCATTGGACTCACTTCCAGAGCGCAGGGGCAATGCTGCCTTGCGCCATGAGATATACCGTCTAAGAATGACTCGGGCGTACAACAAACGAGTACACAAGCGTCCTCTCAAAGTGGGGAACTTTGTGCTGCGGAAAATGGAGGCAGTCGGTAGGGCGAATGAGTAGGGAAAGCTAACCCCAAATTGGGAGGTCCCTTACCGATTCTATGAGGAAGTAAGAGACGGCACCTACCGCCTGGAAGACCTAGACGGCAGGCAGCTGCCTAGAACATGGAATGTAGACAACTTGAAAAAGTACTATTTCTAAGTACGAACGTAAATACCTCAAATTTTGTTAATGAGAATATGCCTTCATTTCCCAACTTGACTTGTCTTTTAATTTAAAGTTTCTTAGTGTCGCCTGTACAAAATGCAGACGGCCAATGCATTTGGAAAGTGTATGTCCCAACAACAGACGCCCCAATCTTTCTGAAGGAGCCGGTTGCTTTAAAACAGTTGTTCCTACGAAATTCATTAAGTTCATATCGACACTTAACGAATATTTACTTAGTCATTTAAGAGGCCTTAAGGCCAGATAAAATCATGATGAGGCCTATGGCCGGATATTAATAAACAAAAAGAGACCGAATGGTCACAGTCTACTCCAACATGAGTATGACCGTCTGCTCCAACATGAGTCAGATAACCGGCGACGTCCATTTGGGCGAATTCGTCGAGGAGAAGCATCTCCCATTTGGGTGGTACATTGCTCTACTAATATAACATGCGGCCCTACCGAACGCTAAGACAGCATTCGCAGTCGTTTGTTTCAATCGAAATTGAAATCTAAAAGGCCTGAATTTTCTAACTGTTCTAAGCACAATTCGAAAATGGTCACTGTTTCATAAGTAGAGGCTAATGAGGCATTAAGCCGGATGCGCCTGTTTTTGCTCTGGGGAAAAACAGGTGGAATATTCTTGTTAATATACCAGTTAAGTTAACTACTTAGCACCTAATGAGGCTTTTGGCCGAATGACGCCTGTTCTTTGCTTTTGGGGCAAGACAGGCGGACAATTCTTTTTAAAGAAATTGGCTAAGTTATAAACTTAACATCTTATCTCAAAGAGGCCTATGGCCGGATGTGCCTGGTTTTTGCTCATGGGGCTAAACAGGCGGAGGTTTTCCCTTAGCAAAATTTGCTAAGTTAGAAATTTGAGTTTTGTTCGAGCCAATGGCCGAATGAAAATTTTATTTGCCAATTCTGGATAGACGTCTGCCGCGTGGTTTGGGGCAATCACCATAGTGATTGATTGACTTAGAAACCATACATACTCTTCTAAGTATCAATAATTTCTAAGTCAACCAATCCAATAAACCAAAACCACTCGACATCCGTCCAGGGGCAAGAACATTCGCATGATATACAGGTTATAATACTTAGCCAAAAATGCAATGAAAAAATTCAAAAAATCAAAGGACAACAATATGAATAACTTCAGCCAAATGGCCAAAGGATTTCAATCAAAAAGACCAATCGCCATCAGACGACTGGTTAAAAATTGTTTGCTGGCAAAGCCAGAGAAATTGTAAGATTACCCGACCTCTCGGTCGGTAAAGATACATGGATACTCGGCACACAGGCCGGAAAAGCAAATACATGGCCATCCGGCCGCAGAAACAACTTAAAGCTTAATTGATTAGGGGAGGGTCTCTTCATTGGCAGCCGACCTGTTGTCCTTCGGCTGCTCTTCATCATTTTTCTCTCTTCCCTCCGCCTGATCTCCTTCCTCCCCACTGGAGGACGACTCCCCAGAAGAGTTGGACCCGGAGCCTTCCTCGGCCTCAGCAGCAGCCTTGGCCACATTCTCAGCTTCCTCAAGAAGGCGAGCGTCGAATGCTTTGCTGGCTTCATCAAACTTGGATTTCCAAGTCTGATAGTCCGAGTCCGGCTGCACAGCCGCCCAAGTATCCCGCATGATGGCATCATAGTCGCTCATCATCTGCTTAACAAGAGCTTCTCTCTCTTGTTCAGCTACGGACTCAAACTTGGTCTTCAGCTGATGCTCCTGGTTGCTGAGGTGCTGCTCCAGGCGGCCCACCCTCTGCTTGGCCCTCTCGGCCTCTTCCTTGGCATCTTGAAGAGGCTCGAGCTTATCCTTAAGACTTTTGTTTTCAGTCTTAAGTTCAGAGATTTCCAGGCGGGCCGAGTCCGGGTCCTTCTTCACCTGCAGATTGGCTTCCGCCTAGGAATACATCATATCAAGCGTCAGAAGCTCATTCTGAGCAATATCAAATTGAGCTCGATCCAAGGCGGACTCGGCTCGAGCATAAGCGGCTGCTACCTCTTTGGATTTGTCCTTGAGGGGTTGCCTGAGCCCGTGGACGCGCAGCATGGCCTGCAAGAAAGAGTCGAATGGTTAAAAACCAGGCGGATAAGGACTTAAGCAAAAAAAAAAAAAAAAAAAAAAAAAAAAGAGAAGAAAGAAAAAATTGCTTAAGTTGAAATTCATACCTCGCAGAGGTTCCCCAGGATGCCATCCAAGTCCAGGGTGCCGACTCCTCTGACAGACGCCTTGTCATCAGGGTCAATCACCCTCAGCATGGTCTTGGCCATCTGGATTGGAGTCGGCCTTTGCACAAGGACTGAAAAGGAAAGAGAGTTAGAAAAATATTACAAGTCTTATCTAGATGGAAGGACAAAAAGGCGAATGGTTTTCACCCTCGTCCTCCTCCTTTTTCCCCAGGTTTCTCTTCTCTCCTGCTGAGCCGATAGCAGTGGTCGGTTGCTTGAAGCCACCCTTCGATGTCCTCTGGACATCCGGTTTGCTGATCTCCTTTTCAGCTTTGTGAAAGGAGGCGCCTGTGCCTTTCCTAGGTTTGTGAGCTATGTGCTTCCGACCGCCTTTGCCGGATGCGCCCACATCACCCGCCCTAGTCTTTTGGATTTTAGGGTCGGATGGGTTTGAAGAAGATTTAGTAGGAGCACCCTACATCAACACAAAAGATAAAACAAGTCAGAAATCATTCGGACAAATTCAGCATTAGTCAGAAATGCTAAGTATAAGAAGTTCTCACCTTGGGGGTGCCAACAGGTTTCTGCTCGTCCACCTTGGTGTGGGTGGTTGCCTCAGCCTTGTTGAGGACGTTTGATCTGTATCAAGCAGTAGATACAGCCGGCTTCCTTGAGGCCGAAAGCTTTTCCATTGCCTTGTCTGCAAAAAAGAACAAGTGTTAGCGCCATCAAACAAGCATTGGAAAGCAAAGTAAAATGACATATTAAACAGACGGTCGACTACCTCTCGGCATTTCAGAACTTAGCCCACAGGCGGCTAAGAACGTTCCCTGTTCAAACCATTTGTACAGGGGGAGGTAGCATTGAGGGGTGACCTCCTTGTCCCCCTCATCATTCGTCCACACGGACACGGTAAACAACCCTTTGTCCATGATTTCCTCCCGTGCCCGTCTAGGAAGAGGAGGTAACGCACTCCTACCTGCTAGGAGAGGTGGGTCCTTATTCCACCTGTTATACTTTTGGTTCAGGCAGCTGTCGGCAGAATGGACTATGTAAAACTTAGTCCTCCAATCTTTCCACTTGTTCTCTTTGCCAACAGCCATCATGTACCCCTTGCAAGTGGTCAAGGTGTACCAGCCCTCACCTCCTCTAGCAGGCACCCTGCTCAGATAGTGCATATGGGAGAACGCTTCAAAGCTCGCCTCCACCTGCAGCATCTCGAAGGCGGCAACGTACCCCAGAATATTAATCCAAGAGTTGGGTACAAGTTGCCAGATACCTAGTTGGTATCCATCCAAGATCCTCTCCACGGCCGGATGGAGAGGGAAGCGAAGGCCCACCTGGAAGGCCGGTTCATAGCAGTCGAAGGCTTTGTCCTGGTAGCTGGACAGGCTCGGCCAAGTAATGGTGTCGTCCTTTTTAGGGACCGACAAAGAATAGCCATGGCCCAAAACGACCTTGCGCCTAAAATTGGCAAGGCCGGATTCCATGGAGCTTCGCCTGCTGGGCGGAACATGATGATAGTAGGGGGCTTTCTCCAAACGCCTGGAAGCGCTCGGCTCAGCCCAGCTTTCCCCCTTATCCACTCCCAGGGACTCCCTGACAGAATCTATTTTAGTCCTTGCCTCCTCTGAAGTTATGGAGGCATTTTCTGAAGAAGATGACGAGGCCGACTCGTCATCAGAGCTCTCATCAGAGCTAGGGGACCGCCGACTGGTGCCAGCGGGGTCCTCCCCCAGACTCTCTTCCGGCACCTGTCTAGAAGGCCCAGGTTGATATTGTTCATCTGCCTCCCCCAGGATACCATCACTGGGAGTTCCACTAGAAGTGGGCGAATGGTAATAGGTGGGGGTGGGAGGAAGATAGGAAGGGCTGTCAGGATGCTCCGACACCTCACTTCTAGGCGCCCTTATTGAGCCGTCTGAATAAACAGTCGACCCATCCGAATGGTAGAAAGTTCCATCGGAGTTATATTTTCTTGTTGTTCTCTTTGTTCCAGCCATAGTGACCTGCACTGACACGAAAACGGTCGGATTCGGAGAAGTTCGCAAAGCAGGATCTCTGGCCATGCATCCGGCACTGCTAGTTCTAGATTCAACCGTCCCCGGTGACCGGCTGATCACTATCCTATGCCGTGCCGCATGCGATTGGGAAACCATTTTTTCGAAAACAAAGAAAAAATGAAAAGCAAAAGAAAAAACAGGCGTTACCTTAGAAGAAGGGTGAAAGACGCTTGGTTGGCTGAAGAACGGTCGGACAGCTGGCCGAGTGTCGGATGCTTGAAAAGTTAAAACACTTAGGGAATTTTGAGATTCTTAAAGTCAAAAAGTCCAAAATTCTCCAAAGATTCGCAAAGGTGTGAATATAAGGGGGGTGAAACTTTCTATTTATAGAAGTGTAAAACCCTAAATTTTTCCCTCCACAGTAATTTTTGAAATCCGTCCATTTGGACGCTGACACCTGTCACAGGCGACACGTGGCAAGCGCGTGCCACCTGTGAGGGGCAAATGATTTGGGTAAAAATACCCTGGCCAGTTGGCCCAATCAGAGTCCGCCATGTGTCACTGGAAGGGGCGCCACTTTGGACCTCCCAGAGAACGACACGTGGCAGGCAAATAAAAGGACCTGGGATTGGCGGCTTTCAGGCCCAAATCCCAAGGCCCTGCAAAAAGCTGCGTGTTATTCCCTAGGGCACGAAACCCTAGGGAGAGCACACTTTTCTAGGAACCTATAAATAGGGGGCATTCACCTCATTTATGGAGCACGAGATTCTTTACGAGCACACTTCTCTAGGAATATTCGGTGATTGAATACCAATCATTGTCCGAACTGTCACTCTCAGGAGAACAGTACACCCGAGCTCGGAATCCGAGCAGATAACCTTTTCATTCCGCACCTTTACTCTTCGGACCTTTACTAACTTAGGCTTCGGAGGCGGGCCACCGACCATTCGGTGCTCCGTTGCTTTTCAGGTACATGCATCCAAGTGAGCATCCAGTCTTAGTGTTGTAACTCTCCCAAGGGATACAAAAAACCCCGAAACAGAATGGACACAGGATTTAAGGGAGGTCTCAAAGCGCACAGGAAAGCGAAGGTTACACAGCCAGCTGTTGCTCATGGTATAAATGTAGGTTTAGAAATTAAACCTATTGAAAAAGTGTAGAGAGTACCAACAGGATATGTTTTAACTTTTAAACTTGATTGCTTTGTGCATAGGTTATCTTTAAACCAACCAAAAGTTCCCTTTAGGTTCCCTGAGTAGGCTTCACTGAATTGGTCTACAGAAATAGTTGTGACATTTTAAGAGGTACTCTCTTGACCTTTTCTCATACATTAGTGTGTTAGCCTACATTATTTGTTTATTTCTCCCTGTGCAAGGAGCTTCTACCTGCATTACTTCTTCCTGGTTTTCTTTTGAATTGTCTGGCCTATTCAGAATGTGTTTCTTTATCCCTTTTATTGCACATGCACTGGTTTACTTTGGTTATCCTAAATGCTTGCATAATGTCTAGGAGTTAATTAATTAGCTGACAATGAAATTGTTATGATTTAGTCTCAGTTTTTGGAGATTATAAAGCATTAGTAGACTAACACTTTTTTATACTGATTTTTTTTCATTTCATTAAAGCAGATTGCTTTTAGCTTTGTTTTTCCTCTTGAATGATATTAATAATTTGAAACTCAGGTGGTTGGATAGTTGGAAAGGATCTTTAATTTTGATGGGGGAAGAGGTGACTCAGTGGGGAAGAACCAAGTTGCTATTATAAAGCATTTTTAGCCCACTTTGGTGATATGGATAGTGAAAACTAAAGTAAACTAAAGATATACTTTTGACTTTTCATTTTTTCTTCTTTATCCATGTTGGACACTCAACACTTTGACAAGGGTATTATCTTGAATCACATAATAGTATAAGAAACTTTGAAAACAGAAGGAAGGAAAACAAAGGTTTAAACACAAAATATATGATGATTCTAATCTAAAATAACAAGGACAATGTTGTCCAGCACTATATCTTAGTAGATCCTCCCATTTGCAATATAGTAGATCCTTCCTTTTGCATGCAATATGCATCCCTGGTAATTCTCTGTAATGTAGTTGTTTTTATATAGTGTAATTGAAGAATAAATAGATAGAGAGAATTTGTTAATGATTTTCTATGATGCAATATAACAAATAGACGTGTAGAGAAGTAGAGAGAGGGAGTGGAGATAACCTTTAAACACAGGGGAGTGAGTGAAGAGGGGGGTCAAGTTGTAGTTAGCTGTATAAAATTGTAAAAACATAGGAGCACTTTTAAAAGATTTTAGTAATTATATTTTGATTTTTTTTTTTTTTAGTAAGCGGTATTTGATTCTTAAATAAGAAGATTTCCCATGGCTATGAAGAATGTTGTAACTTAAATTTTGCATGTTATATATAGCCTTGTGTATATATATAAGAGGATTACTTTTGTTGAGTTGCATAATAAGGTTGTTTATTTAAAATATGCTGAAAAATTATTTGAATTGCTTGACATGTCACATGCTTGGCAGTACTTAGTTTCAAGATTGAAATTTGTTATATTTTTTTTACCTTTTTTTAGGCCAATATATTTTCCATAAATTAGCTTGCTAGAGAGGTATGCTACATAGCCATTGTTTCTAAATACTGTTGATTGATGCAAAGTCATGGTTGGAGGTCATTAAGTGAGAGTTTATTTTCATCAAATTTATACTCAAGCTCCCTAAATACATACGTGGTAATGAGTTTGTTTTCATTGAATTCAAATTTTTCAATATGTTTGGCAGGAAAGTGGTGGTCTTTATTTGCTTACTTTATTTGATGCTGCAGGTTGATGGGATACCGACCATACGAATGTCGCTCGATCTCAAATGTAAAATCAGAACCAATTAAGCAAGATGAATTGTGATGTGTAATAGAGGATAGTGCTTTTTATAATTTATCAAAGGTAGCTTTTATTTCCACAAAGAATATGTTGTACAAGATGCAATCTTTGATGATGTATACAATTTTTTAAGGGTGAGCAAATTATTTAGGCATGGGCAAACTATACGGAGGTGAGCAAACAATTTTAGGGTAATGTAATTTGAATATGATATTTAGGAGTGAGAAAATTCTTTGGGGGTGAACAAATTATTTTAGGGTAATATACGGGTGAGCAATGTATTTAGGAGTGAGGTAATTTGTATATGATTTTTAGAGCTGAGTTAATTGTATATGACATTTAGGGGGTGAGAAAACTATTTAAAGGTGATAATTTTGCAGTATGATTTCTATGGTTATAAATTCTATAAGGATAAGTAAATACTTTAGGGGTGAGTAATTTTTATAAAAGTGAGGTAATTGTATACAATACTATTATACTTATAGACTATATGAATAATGTCTATACTTAATTACAAAATGCTTTATTATTCTTACATTTTCCATTAAATATCATATTATAATCTAACAAAACAATATTTCTCAAAAAAAAAAAATCTAACAAAACAATAACAACGGTTTCTCTTAATGATAAATACTTCCTCCATTCTATTAATATTGCAACAATGAACATTTTGCACTATTCATCACTCTTGTTTGACCATATAATATGATTTATACTTTAAGCAAAATATAGTCAGGTGGGATCTTGTTGAATCCGTCTCATAAAATACTTTCACGATATCAACTTTTTATAATTTTTACTCTTACACAAATATAGATAATTAGCATATAAAATGTGCTTTGGGATGCGTAATTTCCTCCTTGTTGCAATATTAATAGAACGGAGGAAGTACAACAATAAGCATTATTACACATTAACTTACGCTACCATATTACCGATATTTGATATTAGTGTATTGGATGCGCGCGCGATGGCACAACTAGTAAAAAAAAAACCTAGATACTCATATTATTATGGTTGATATGCAATCTTCTCTTTAAAAAAACAAATCTTAGCTAATTATATTATTTTAATATATATTACCATGCAATCTTCCCTTTAAAAAAAACTTAGCTAATTATATTACTCCTTTAAAAAGGTCTCTGCTTGACTTTTAAGTCAGAGTGACCACATATTCTTTGGAGTGTTTGCCTTGATTGATTTATATCTCTACAGAGTGCCTCATGATTTATAGCATAACAACTAGGCAGCAGGGAAATGCAACTTCTGATGATGCAGGAAATTATCATTCTGTTATAATCTTACAACTTCTGCTCACATACTGCTATAAGCGCAATTGTCACAGGTTTGCTTCAGAAGCCACTCTATTATTATGATTATTTGGCTGTAATATCTTAAGCTCGGACTTTGGTTTCCGGTTTCCATACGTACTATCTTGTTACTATCAGATCAGCTTGCTAGTAACTTGCTAAGGGTACCACGCCCTGTGTAGTATATAGGGCTGGCAATCCCTGACCCGACCCTATAACCCGAACGAACCCGACCCGAAGTTACTGAGAGAAACCCGAACCCGACCCGATCCGAACCCGAATAACCCGAATTCGACCCGATTTAACCAAAATTTCATATTTCGTAATAATATTAAGTTTTATACTATTTTTTATTATTTCTAAGCATAACCCGAAATCGACCCGAAATCTGACCCGAACCCGACCCACCGACCCGAATTGCCACCCCTAGTAGTATATCTGGATATTCTGACCTTTAACTTTGCACCTATCTTTCTGATCATAGTCATATAGTATATTATCCTTCTCGTAGTGAACATAATTGATTTCTGAACATGGCTTTGAAGGGATTTTCATCAACGTCCTGTGCCAAAATTTGCAACCATAATGCTCAGATAATAAGTAGTAACCATGTCCACTCTCCCCCAAAAATACTTTGAAGTGTTTAATTTGAGTGAGAATGCGACCAAAACGAAGAAGATAGCTGGGATTGCGCATATGCTTCAGCTAAATTGAGCTCGATGTATTCTTGCTCGCAGACACATGTAACAAAGCATTCTAATCAGGTGCTTGTGACTTGAATAGAGCAGCTGGGGTGCTATATTGAGAGGTAAAGCGACTAATTAGACCAAACTTTACACATTACACCTCCCACAATACAGATTCTAACATAATATATGCTTTCGCGGTTTTGCAGCTGCTGGCTGTTCTCCAGACAGAGTATATGATGTGATCGTGCCGTAGCCGCAGTCACTTGGTACACACCAGACGGTCTGATAAATATCTAAGGCTGCTCAGAAGACTCATAAGTAGTACTAATTTCTAACACCCAGTTCTGAAATGTGTCTTTGGCATTTTATCAAACACCTAGCATGCGTATTCGGCTAGTCGAATTTCACTATCATCTTAACTGAGTGATTATCCACATAAGTAGTCGTCTGAATTTCACTGCCAAATTACTAGCTCAATACCTTTCCAACATAGGTATCATTTCATAGGGATATATATACTTGGAAGCGTTTTTGCCTTGATCATACTGTCTCAACTAAATAGGATTTATTTCAACAAATCTAGAAAATTAAAACACTTGTTTACGATCTAAACAAATACTTAAAACTTTTGTAAGGAAGCTTATATAAGAATTTCAAATTACATCATAGAGTACTAAATAACACAACTTGATTTTATTATGGATAATAATAATGATAAACTTAAAAAAAAAACATTGTGTTTCTAATAAAATTTAGAATGTGTAGGGGTTGGAAACCATTGGGCGGTTGATTTCAACCAGACAATAAGGTAGACTGGATAACCTCAAAACCTCATTTAATCTATAAGGATAAAAGTCAGCATCTGCTTCATAATTTATATAAACTGTGTTATAGTGAGCGAAAGCAGTTATATCAGGAGCTATGAAAGCGCTGTCAGCGGATGAGGCCGAATCATCACTATCATCACCATCATCTTCTTGAGGTAGAATATGTTGTAATGGCGAGGGCAAGTGCAAGTGCAAGGGAGAGGGCAAGGATGATACTGTGGTGTTGATTTGTACTGATGAGTGATCGATTATAGGCTATTGGCGCACGTATTTTGCTATTGAAACTAAACTCTCTGTATATGCAACAAGAGTGTCATAAGCAGGAATTCCAAGGGATTTTATTTGTTTGGTAGTCAAATTGAGCAAAGTTATTGTATCATCATAGCTGAACACAATCTCATTGCTGTTCCACAATACCATACTCCAAGTTGATGGCCATCCAGGCATACTGACATTAAGTACTTTGTTCCAAACACCGGTTGGACCATACCCCGAAAGAATTGAACCCAATATTGCAGGCTAAAACCGCTCCCATTTTGATGAACAGAATAGACACTAGGTTGGTTGGAGCCGTGATTCAAAAAGCCATGGGGTTTTTCTACATCAGGAGGCAAATGGGTCTCGACGAAAACCTCATCAACCATGTCGAACGAAAGAAGAGAGTATCTTCTTGTTTGAGCGGGATTAACATACCTGTGATCCAATATCCAATTATACATGCGACCATTACAGGAAGACGTGTTGCTCACCCTCATTTCTGGATCAAATTGAACATTGTCATAAGCATAATGGAGGCGCCTCCAAGAATTAGTAGCTAAGGAATACAACCACACAACACTGTAATCAATGCCAGAGTCACTCCTATCATACGGACAAACAACCTTATAATCATCGGTAACACAGTCGAAGCCAAAGCCGTAATAACTGCAAATAACAGGATTGTTGTTGTCATCGAGCAAGGGAGCGAGTTTAAAGACTTGACGAGTAGCCGGGTTCCATAACAAAAGCACATAAACAAAATCAAAATGTCCTTTGATAAGACTGATGAGAAAGAGGCCGTTACATGGCCCCACAACCGAGATGTGTTTGATAATATCGCAATGATAGATTTGAAAGCGGAGGGGATCATAGGCAACGACGGGGCGGAATTTGAAGGCGGTTTCAAAAGTAAGGTTTTGGTTTTGGGAGGAAAATAAGGAGATGGAACAACCTGAGTTAAAAACGGATAAAATAGATTGATGAGATTTCGAACGACTGGAATAGTGTTTAGTAGCAAACGCAGGGGATCGAATCAAAGACAACCAACCCTTACTCACACAAGTAAATCTAATCAATGATTTAACGGGCAATCGACTCAAAATCTCAATCAAACAATCTTGTTTCAATTCAATGTCCGCCATTTTGCAATGGAATTCAGGAATTTGCAGAAAACAAAGAAATTTCAATCTTTCTGCTATTTAGAGTTAACCCTAATTGATTCTACCAAACCAACTGAAACGTAACAAACAACACAGACTCAAAAGAGATAAATTAAAACCTGCAATTTCACAAACCTCAATACTTGAATTTCAAAATTTGCAGATTTTTGTGCAATTTCACTTCGTTCTTTGGAATTGAAAAACCAATGCTTTTATAGCAGAAAAACGGAGGTCTAGGTTATAACGGAATTCTACTTGTATCATGTTTTCTTCACCTGTTTTAATCTTAGACGTCCATTTGTTAATTAATCTCAACCGTTTATTTTTTTTCCTCTTTAAGTATCCAAAATTATTACGGAGTAAACTACAAATAAGTCCATCCAATATGTTTTTTCAAAAAAATAAATAAATCTCACAAAAAGATATTTTGTATAAAATTTTATTTAATTATAATTATATATACCCTCGATTATCTAACTAACGCCCACAAAATAAAATAAAATTACGTATTTAACCTTATTATAACGATTATAAAAATAATTAATTTTACCTTAATTTCATACTTTTACTGGACGCAAAACTTTTTACCGTTCTCTCTAGTGGTCAACGGCCACCGACGTTCATCGGACAACCACCCCAACCACCGTGAAATCAAACAAATTTTATAAATTTTGCAAAATCAATTTCGTTAGATCTTATGGACAACGACGAAATACCAGAAACACAACCTTTGGCGCTTGCCGAAGGCTCGTCGAACCGATCAGAATCAGTACGTTGCGTTAATTTTTTAAAAAAAATTCGAAACCCATGAAACGCCTAGGATTTTCGAATGACCTAGGCTGAAACGCATAGTTTTTTGAAATCTCACAAAAAGATATTTTGTATAAAATTTTATTTAATTATAATTATATATATATAATTTATTTTCAAAAAAAAAAATTATATACTTCCTCCGTTTCTTATTTCTTGCAACATTTGCCATTTTGGGGTGGTTCACATTTCTTGCAACAAACTTATTTTTTTCCTTATTTGGAAACTTTTTTCGGTCAAAATGACCAATATACCCTTACTAAATAAATTTTAACACATAATGCTACCCATAATAACAACCCATTATAACCTTAATCTAAATTGATTATCAATTAAATCACACCCAATTAATCATACCCATTGTCTTTCTCTCTCCTCCTTCATCTATCATTCCATCTTCTTCATCACTCATAATCAAATTCCTTTTTCTCTCTCCTCCTTCATCTATCATTCCATCATCTTCATCTCTCATAATCAAATTCCACTTTCTCTCTCCTCCTTCATCTATCATTGCATCATCTTCATCTTTTAGTGGGTTTCAGATCTGATTGGTGGGGTTGGTGGCGTGGGTTTGGTGGCGCGGGTCTGGTACGGTGGTGGCGTCGTTCTGGTAGTTTCGTGGGTTGGTGGTCGTGGGTTCCGTGGGTTGGTGGCGTAGGTTGGTGGCCGTAGGTTGGTGGTGTGGATCTGGTGGTTTCGTGGGTCGTGGGGTTGGTGGCGTGGTCTGGTGGTTTCGTGGGTCGTGGGGTTGGTGGCGTGGTCGTAGGTTGGTGGCGTGGATCTGGTGGTTGGTGGCGTGGTCTGGTGTCGGTGGGTCTAGATCTGGTAGTGTTGGTGGTTTCGCAGGGGTGGAGGAGGGGTTTTGGTGGTTTCGTGGGTTAGGTGGGTGGACTTAGTGTGGTGGGTCTGGGTGGTGGTTGTGGTGCCGTTGGGTGATTGCAGGTGGTTTCGGGTGGTTTCTGGGTGGTTTCGTTTGTGGTTGCTTGTCATTGCTGGTGGTTCTGGTGGCGTGTGTCTTCATTGGTGGTGGTGCTGAACTTTTAGTTATTTAATTAATTATTCACCCTCTCTCCTTAATTACATTATTAACATACCCTTACTTTTTATTAAACATGCTTAAAATCTTTTGACTTGGGAACCGTGCATACCCCCTTTGTTGCAAGAAATAAGAAACGGAGGGAGTATATAATTTAATTAAATAATGAATCTCCCATTAAATATTTAATAAATCTCCCATTAGATTAATTTTATTTAATTATAATTATATAAATAATTAGGATTAGATTAAAGCGGTTTAGATCAATAATGAACAAGTAATGGCATATTGGCATTAGTTTAAATAATGAAGCTGCCCAATATATTTTACCCAAAACATCTGATTTTCTCTCTCATCAAACACATTTCAAACTTTCCTTCATCTTCTCTCTTAAAACCGCCAAATTTTCTCTAAAATCCATTGTAATTGCTCCAAATCAAAGCAAATCACATCGGCCTTGTTTGGTAGTAAGCTTATTGGGGGTATATTAGCTTATTTGACTAAATTTAGCTGATTGACTAGTCAAACAAGCTAATACAAGTGTTTGGTAGTAAGCTTGCTTATTGAAAGAGCTTATTCCACTAAATAAGCTCTTTTTGAAAAAGCTCACTTCAGGAGCTTTTTCAATTAGCTTATTCATTAATTATTGTGAAATGACACTTATAACCTCATTTAATTTAAAATCCTATCTAAACTACCTACCCCACAATTAGCTTATTGGTCATTTCACATACTCAATCACCTTTAAGCTATCAGCTATTTACCAAACACTTATATATAATCAGTTAATACAATAAGTTAGTCAAATAAGTTAATAAAATCAGCTAGTCAAAATCAGCTAGCTCAATCAGCTTCAGCTTTCAGCTTTTTCCCAAACAGGGCCATCAACTCCTTCTGATTTTGCTCAAATTCAACGAATTTTATTCTTAATTGGGCAATTTAGTTAGAATTTTTGCAAACACGAACCCTAATTTGACGGAGAACAAATTGAAGAAAATTTTGAATGGAGGTTGGTGAAGAACAATATTTTCGTACAGAAATTTGTTCTGAAATGCAACAGTAACTTATACTCCAATATTTTCAACGATTTTGATGATTTTTTGGGCGATTTTCGGCTAATATTTAGTGTACTACGTATATATACACTAGTAGAAAATTTGAAAAAGGCACCGCTCAATGGCCACCGGTTTTTGCAATTCAATGTCCGCCATGGAATTCAATGTCCGCCATTTTGCAATGGAATTCAGGAATTTGCAGAAAACAAAGAAATTTCAATCTTTCTGCTATTTAGAGTTAACCCTAATTGATTCTACCAAACCAACTGAAACGTAACAAACAACACAGACTCAAAAGAGATAAATTAAAACCTGCAATTTCACAAACCTCAATATTTGAATTTCAAAATTTGCAGATTTTTGTGGTGGGCTACGGGATTCAATCAATTTGGGGATCACTTCGTTCTTAGGAATTGAATAACCAATGCTTTTATAGCAGAAAAACGGAGGTCTAGGTTATAACGGAATTCTACTTGTATCATGTTTTCTTCACTTGTTTTAATCTTAGACGTCCATTTGTTAATTAATCTCAACCGTTTATTTTTTTTTCCTCTTTAAGTATCCAAAATTATTACGGAGTAAACACAAATAAGTCCATTCGATATGTTTTTTCAAAAAAAATAAATAAATCTCACAAATAGATATTTTGTATAAAATTTTATTTAATTATAATTATATATACCCTCAATTATCTAACTAACACCCGCAAAATAAAATAAAGTTACGTATTTAACCTTATTATAAGGACTATAAAAATAATTAATTTTACCTCAATTTCACACTTTTACTGGACACAAAACTTTTTATCGTTCTCTCTAGTGGTCAACAGCCACCAACGTTCATCGGACAACCACCCCAACCACCATGAAATCAAACAAATTTTATAAATTTTGCAAAATCAATTTCGTTAGATCTTATGGACAACGACGAAATACTAGAAACACAACCTTTGACGCTTGCCGAAGGCTCGTCGAATCGATCAGAATCGGTATGTTGCGCTAATTTTTTAAAAAATTCGAAACCCAGGAAACGCCTAGGATTTTCGAATGACCTAGGTTGAAATGCATAGTTTTTCCAAAATATCCTAGAATATTCGAAAAAACTAGGCGTTTCTGATCGGAAGGTGAAAGTAAGTCGTTGAGCTACTACCCTAATCAAATTAATCATTTATAAAACCTAAACTACCCTAATACAAGTATTGGAGTAAATATAGGGTCGAACCCAAAAGGACTAAATGTATCAATTTGTGCCAACTAGACTACTAGGTACGGTTGTGAGGTAAAGAGAGAATAAATTAAACACAACTAAGAACAAACAACTAAAACTAGGGAAAGTGGAATCCAATTACATTAATGCATTAAATACATCATATAATTAGATGAAAATGACCTCGATTAGGAACAATCAACACATTTAACTCACTTTCGCACAATCAAGCATGTTAATTATCCTACTAAACTAATTCACTTTGCAACTGGCCTAGCAAAGGTATGGAAGAATTTAGGGCTCTCAACCAACTCACTTTCGCACAATTGATTGAAAGCACAATTAAAAGCATAGAATCAATTAGCTAGAAAGATTCTAATCCATAAAAGCATCATCCATACACAATAATCAAGAAACAATTGCATAATAATCACAATCAATCATTTAATTCATTAACATAATCTTCATCCAATTCCCTGGAACAAAATCTAAGCAAAAATGATGAACAAAAACAAGGTAAAACAAGAATAGAAGTTAGAATCAAACAGCTACACTAATTAATCTACTCAAATCAATTAACAAATAAGCAAAAACAATAATAAATGAAAGCAATAAAGGTGAGAGAAAGTTAGGAAGACTCATTGAATAAATGAGAAGAAAATCCACAAATTGCTTCTTCAACCTCTCAAAACTCGATGAAAAATCCAAGCTTTCTCTCTCTAAACTACTCCTAAACTAGAGAGAGAAAACCCTAATCTAACCCTAAGAGAGAGAAAATAAAAGAGGCTAAACTAATCTAATCTAGGGTAGAATAAAATTGTTTTCAAAGTTTAGAGAGAATTAACCCCAAAAGGGGTATTTATATACAAACTAAATAAAGAAAGAAAAATAAATAAAATAAGTGAAAAATAAGTAAAAGAAAAGAAAGGAAATAATAAATATAAAGAAAAGAAAAACAAAAAGGAAAATAAAATCAAAACCCCCCAAGTCATCAGACCCACGAAAATAAATCAGACCAAAAATTCCACTCCCTTTCGTGGCTGCTCTGATCTTCCATCAACACCATCACCACGCATCATCACAGAATCACCACCGTTAATCCTTATCGTCATCAATCAAGCATCAATCAAGGCCGTTCAAAATTCATTAAACTCACGTGAGAAGCTCGTGATTGAACCCACATTTGCGCGCCCGCGAAGACATCGCGCAGAGGTCGCACAAATGCTACTGCCTCAACTTTGATTTTGGACTCCATTTGTGCGCCTTCTAACAGTGCTGCGCGGCCGCGAGTAGCTTCAATCGAATTGGGGCTAAATTGGGCTGTTTCATATTGGGGGTTGCTCTGTATTGGAGGTTGCTTCTGTTTCGGTGATTGAGAACGGTGGCGCAGCTGGTGGTTTGTGATGGTTGGTGGATGCGGTGAATTGGTGTCAGTTGGTGCTCGGTTTGAGTGGCTGAAGGTGGTGCGCGAAGGTAGTTTTAGGTGTTTGGTTTATGCGTGAGTTGGTGGTTAATTTAATTGGTGAGTGGTAGAGTGTGTGGGTGAATTGTTGATGTGGGCTGGTAGTAGGGATGATTGGAGTTGCGGGTCAGGGGATTGTGGTGGCTGTGTACGGCTGCTCTGCTGCTGCTGTTATTGCTATTGGGTGGATGTGGTTGAGATGGTGGTGCGCTGTGGGTTAAGGAGATGGAGCAGGGGAGGTGAAGAGGAGTGTGTGGTGTAGGTTTAGGTGATGGTGGAGTGTAGGGTAAGGGGATAGCAAGCATGGCAGCAGCTTGGCATATGGAAAGGGAGTGAGGGAGTTCGACTTTGCTTGTTAGAACACTTGACCTTGGACTTGCGAATGTGACTTTGATTATAACCAAGCCCTCGACGTGAACGTTACTACAAACAAAACCAAACATGAGGGTGAATTGGGATAAAGGCTAAAATAATAAAATAAAACGAAGTAAAATAAAATTAAAATAAAATACGAAACTAGAATAAATAAGAAAACAAGAGAAAAGAGAAATTATTAACTAAAGCTATGAAATTAAACTAAAAACACTAAAAATACCAAATACTCATATTAAAAGACAAAAGATGAGAATAAGCAAATAAATGAAATAAAGACTAGAAAGAGTGAAATTATTGGAAAATAAGGCCGGAAAACGACTCAATAAACACCCTAAAAGTGACATAAAAGTCACTTATCAAACTCCCCCAAGCTAACCTTTTGCCCGTCCTCGAGCAAATTAAAATAAAACACGGGAGAAGGAGAGTGAATTATTCAAGCAAAGCTAAGACACTAAAGGAAAATAAGAATGTACACTAACTCACTTTCGTAGGAATCACGGTCAATTTTAACAACTAAAGACAAGCCCTTTAAACCCCTAGATCGCCCTAGAGGACGAGTGTGCTCTCGTGAGGGTGTCCTAAGAGTTTAATATACAACTCTAAATAAAAACTAAGGCAAGGAAATAAAAAGAAAAGAAAAAGAAACATAAAAAGAGAAAGAAAACACAAAGTTCATATTTGGACAAGAGATAGGAACAAGCACCAATGAATGCAAACCTTTCTAAATAGACAAATGTATGAACGTTCCAAGATGTCAATGGTTGATTGAAACATAACATATGTTAAGCATAGAGAACTAATGAGGACTCAATCCACCCTAGCCCCAACCAATCGGGTCGCATTCTCTCCACTAGCTTCAAATCAACCCTTAAACTAGCTTCTCATGATTCCTCGAAGGAACCGGAAAAAGATTAAGAAATGAAAAACTTTGAGAAGGTAATCACGACATCTCAACTATGCATACTCTCTCCAAAGGCTTGAAGTCTATCTCCCTCCACCATTCTTTGACCTAACCCCACTAAAGTCTAAGGGTCTTTTATTGGTTGTAATGTAAGGCTAGGGGTCAAGGCAGAGTAAAAATTTAAAAATTTTGGTGATATTTCCTAAGTGAAGCAATAAGGGTGATCAAACCTCAAAAACAAACTCAAGAAGTCACAGAATATCAAACAAAAATACCAATAATGTCATCTCCCCCAAGCTTACTCAACACTAACACATAATAAATACAAAAAAAAGAAGAAACGCTCCCCCCCCCCCCCAAAAGCTTGAACGAAGAATTGTCCTCAATGCTTAAACAAGGGAAGAGATACGAAACCAACTAAAATATTTTTGTGTTTTTTGTTTCTTTTCCTTTTTTTTTTTTTTTTTTTGGTGTCCTTGCTTTTTTAAACTATGGACGGCTTTTTCTTGAAACTTCATTTGATTTTCTTGAATTGCATCTTTTTTCTCAAACTTTTTTGCATAATCATTTCAAGCTCAACTTTCAATACCGTACTTAAACCAATTCACAAAATTTCTTGTTCATATTCAACACTCTCAAAACTCAAACCTCACATGACACTGCTTCACTAACTAATTGGGTTGTTAAACATAGGCCATTAGGTTTGTAATGCGGTTTAAACAAGAGCGGGAAACATTAGGCTCAAATAAATTGGTTAATAAGTATGTTGATGCAAAATAGAAAACCAAATTTGTAACAAAACATAAAGAAAATAAAGAAAAATGAGAAAAGGTGCCCTTTTCCTCCCGTAGAGTGGCTCGGTCACGATCTTGGGAGCTAGAGGTCAAAACAAGGATTAAGACACGCATAGTCAAGGATCCTAAATTGCCGCTCAACAAGGTGATGAAGGCTAGAACAAAAAAAAAGCTCACAAGGGATTATAACCAAACAATACCAACCAAAGGTTTCAAATCCACTATAGAGAGCAACTCCATCTTACCACATCCCCGTAAACTAAGGCTTCATTGACAAGCTACTCCACTTGGTTTTACCTTGTATTTACAAGCTACCCTACTTGCTTTTTCATTCTCTATCACTCTCTCTCCTCTCCTTAATATATGTGTCTAAATCAAACGCGTCAGCTAAATAGAAACGGGGGAAGTATGTAAAGATAATTTGAATATTTAATTGATCTAGTTGGCAGTGTTCGAGACCACTCTGCAATTAAGAAAATTTACTCGATTTCTAATTGCAGCGAAATATAATACGTAAAGATTAAATAAAGATATATTTGTTCTCCTTGTCAAAAAAAAAAAAAAAAAAAAAAAAAAAAAAAAAAGATATATTTGTTCTCCATAGTGATTATTTTTTATTCTTTGTGATTATTATATCCTACAGAGTATTATCCTAGTCCTAGTGTGATTAGTACTCGAACAACAAATATCCTCCATGTAAATTTTTAATCCCATATCCAACCATATTATACAAGAAAGTGAAAGACTGATGAGATCAATATTATTTGGAACTAGTTGGAGGAGAAGAAAGTGAAAGACTGATGAGATCAATATTATTTGGAACTAGTTGGAGGAGAAGAAAGTGAGATTGAAATTTGACGAATATCATATTTAACAGTATATATACAATAAATTTGTGTTTAAGCTAGTATTATATATCACAAATTCTTAACATGGGACTCGGCGGACGGGGCAAAGTTGGGTGCAATAGATAATAAAAGAAAGTTGGAATTAATTTCGTCGGACGAGGCAAAGTTCAAATTAATGGGAGCAATTTTTCCAGAAAAAATTAAAACTTACGATTTTCCACAATAAAAATATTAAAATTTAAAAATTATACGAAGTAGTAGAATACTGCGATTAGTGAATGGGTAAAGATTTCTATTTGCAATAGAGGAGAGCTAGTTATATACACTCGGGTGTACCATACACCCATGAGTATTTTCTTCTCATTTTATAATTATCAATATCAATATCAATATATATATTAAAACTCATGGCAAAACATGCTATTTTGCCATGTGTCACCGATTTTGCCATTTGGCGCGACATCATATGGTAAAACTCCATGCATTAATAGTATTAATGTTTAGTTTAATTGAAAAACTCTTCATGTGCATAACACCCTATTTAAATTTCCCACCCTATTTAAATTTCTCTTTGAATGTAACTCCTAAATAATTACACAATAATAAAAATTGTAAGAAATTAAAAATTATTCCATTTTTTGTGCATTAATGAATAAAATTGTAATTATAGAATAAACGAGTTGATTTATATATACATATATTACAATTGTGATTATTTTTTTTTAAAAAAAAGAAATATTACAATTGTGATTATTGAGTAATATTTTTTTTTTTTGCATTACTAAGTACGTAGTGTATATATTGACATCAAATTTATAGATTTGATTTATCAATTTTTTTAACAACAAATTAATTGATTTATCATTTACCCTATATTTATTAATGCAAAAAGATTGTTTTTATAGTCAAATCAGCTCATACAAACAAAAAAATTACTTAAACTATCACCTTTTTTTTAAAAAAAAATAATTATAAACCACTTAAACTCTTAGTGACAAACAAGCCAAAAAATATACTACCTCTGTTTCGCATTAGTTGCAACTTTGGAATATTTTATATCTCACAAATAATACCCAAACTTGCAACTAATAAGAAATGGAGGTAGTATATTTTGATTAAAGTAATAAATTTTATAATGACCCGGGGCATCGCTCGGGCCAATAGCTAGTTTTAATTTAATCATCAAATGAAGAGCAAACACTGACCTTAGGTTAATTGGGTGTACACTGTACAGTATACCCGGGTGTATGTAACAAATTCTAGTAATAGAGAATATGAAAAGATTAATTAAGACATACAAGATTCCGAGTTATAGGTAAAGATTAATTAATTAAGATGTATTTCTACAATTGTACTCCGTAGTACATTTGTACTTCCTAAAGCATCAAGATTTTCG
Organism: Chenopodium album; assembly: GCF_948465745.1. Lineage (NCBI taxonomy): Eukaryota > Viridiplantae > Streptophyta > Magnoliopsida > Caryophyllales > Amaranthaceae > Chenopodium > Chenopodium album. Next base: position 14,905,329 of record NC_137855.1, on the reverse strand, counting down.
GTATGAGTAAAAGTTTGACACATATTCACATTGAAATTAAAGTGCAAATGTAGACATGTAGTTGGATGGTATCTATATATATATATTAAAACCCAAGGCAAGAATTGTAATCCTGTCACGTGCCATCATTTTTGCCACGTGTCGTCATGAATTGATAAATGATGTTGAGTCATGTGATTCATGTCATATTAAAACTAATCATCAAAATTAATGCTCATAAATTCTAATTTTTTAATCCTCATTCTTTCGTTTGCTCATCTATACTTTGAAGAAATTTATAATGGTGGATAAAAATTCATTTAACAGATAAAACAAACTAATATGATAATGAATTTTGTTAATGTCAAATAATTTTTTTTTAAAAAAAGATTTTATTTTTTTTTAATAAAACCATGAATAGATTTCACTTTAATTTATAAAAAGTTATTTTTTAAAATAATTTACTATAGTTTTTTATATACAAAAAAATGACCCGGGACATCGTCCGGGCCTCAAACTAGTTTAAGATTAAAAGATGTATTTTAGGCAATTATTATCTCCTTATTGTGCTTGCGACTCAGCTCACACATGAAACAAATTTTCCGTGTGAATTTTTTAATTATACCTATATATATATCATATACAAGAAAGTGAATTAATACACCCAAAATTTGACCGGCTATAACTCTAAAGTGGTTGGGTTTATATATATATATATATATATATATATATATATATATATATATATATATATATATATATATATATATATATATATATATATATATATATATATATATATATATATATATATATATATATATATATATATATATCGTATACTAGAAAGTGAATTAATTCACAGGAGGAGTAAGTGAAGTTGAAATTTTAGGGAGATCAATTGAAATCAAATCATGATAGAGAATATCCATAGAATATTCTCATCTTAGGTTTAGGATATATTTTGTATAAGATTATCTTTGATATCTGTAGATAATCTTATACAAAATATATCCTAAACCTAAGATGAGAATATTCTATGGATATTCTCTATCATTGAGATCTAAAACCTCGGCTGTGATACCATGTTAGAGGACCAACTCAACCAAAAGCTTAAACTGATGGTTGAGGCCCAGGAATATGTTTTATACTCTATCACGCTCCCTCACATGAGAGCCCGTTGGGCTAGAAGTGTGGATGCAGCATGGGCCCTCCTCATACCCTGCGCTTAATATTCCACTTGAAAGTGGGGGGTGGATGAGATTCGAACCCGTGACCTTGGTTGAGTTGGTCCTCTAACATGGTATCACAGCCGAGGTTTTAGATCTCAATTTTTTTTTTTTTTTTTTTAATATAAACTCCTTAATTAGAGTGATTTCCATTGATCAATATTTATAGGGTTACAATGAGAAACCTAATCATATTAGGTAACTATAAGATATGTACAGATATCAAAGATAATCTTATACAAAATATATCCTAAACCTAAGATGAGAATATTCTATGGATATTCTCTATCAAATCATAACAAAACATGGGACTCGAATCCGGAGTAGGCGGCAGACTCAAAAACCTAATGATGTCCAAGTTTGGTTACGATCGACTACCCAAATCGGAATCACAACAACCTTTGCTCTCTCAAGATTCATATTACGAGGTTTGTTTCATGTTCGAGTTTGATCTAATTATAAACTTTATAAATTTGTAACAATTTAGTTAATTGTAGATACACTGATGATGTTGTATGACTTTTTATTATATATTTGCGTAATACCTATGATTGAATTGTACATAGAATGGCAAGTACGAGTATCAATCCATCGATGATGAAGGCAATGCATCCTCAAAAAAGGCCATATCATCCTTGGAGAAAAAGGTTGGGTTTTTGGATGAGCAAATTTATCGAATAAACTACGGATTGCATAAGCTTGAAACCGATTTCCATTCAACATCTGTGGTAACCTCTTTAATTTAGCTTTGTACCATGTTTTCTTAAGTAAATTGTCGTACGTATTTATTTCTATATGATTTGATAAGAAAACTGTTGTATAATTTATCAACTGTGATATAAATAATTTTGGTCAATTTGATCAACAGATTGACACTGTCAATTCCTCAATCAAACAAACACGAAAGGAGGTTGATGAACTCAAAGAAAGCATTGCCCAATTATATACTCGTAATACAATTCCTCCGGTTGACATGGTGAGCCAATTATTTAGGGCTTTTTTTTAAAAAAAAAAAAAAAAAATTCTTTTTATTTTTTTTGAGGGATTTAGGGCTTATTTCGGTATTGCTATTTTTTTTCTTTTCAAATTATATAAGATATTATGCCGTATAATGAATTACAATTGCTCAAACCTATCATAATGATTTTTTTTTTTGTTTCAAAAAATCAGGATAATTTTGATAAATGACTATGGAGAATAATTGAAAATCACTTATTATTTTCTTATTTTGGTATTTATTAAAAAAAATTAAAAAAAAAAAAAAAAAAAAAAAAAACAGAAAATTGAAAGGAAAAAAAAACACGAACAAGCCCTTAATTAAAGCATTGGGTTTTTGTTTTTTACAAATAAAAAAGCATTGTGATTTAAAAAGGTAAACATCTATTAAAAATAAAATAAATTGTGATATAGGCATTGTTAAATGTAATTCCCTTCTTGAGAAAAGTTTTTAATATTTGGTTTTTTCTAAAATGTACAGAGTATAAAGATTTGAGTAGAATTTTATTTCAAATAAAAAGATTATTTGAGTAGAATTTTAGAAATTATACATGTTAATTTTTTTTTTTGAATATTTATTGCATTGTTGATTTGATTGAAAAAAATGATGTATATGGTCAATTGGTCATCATCTTTAATCACAAGTACTTTAAATAATGCATAGAGGAATTCAAGAGCATCACTGAGAAAATTGTAAGGAAAGAATGGAGTACTATTTGTACCATTTTTTTTTTCTTATTTCATTCCATTTATTTATTTATTTATTTATTTTGTATCTGTTTGTGACGAATAAAAAGGTCATTCTAAAGCTTCAAGAGAAGAATGCTTATTTAGAGAAGAAATTGGAGAATATGACCACTTCTATTCAATTGCTTAATTCGAATAAAAAAGACATTCAAAAGCTTCAAGAGAAGAATGCTTATTTAGAGAATAAATTGGAGGACATGACCGCTTCCATTCAATTGCTTCGTTCCACAATCAGTAAGGTTGGTATCTAAATTTTGACTTTTATTTTACATAAAATCTAAAATAAACTTCTTAAAATATCAATTTACACATTATAACTGCTAGTATTACATATTAAATAATTTCTCTCTCATATTTTTATTGTTTTGATATATTTCATACATGTGTTTTTATAGCTAATACATCATGAATCAATTCATTATATTATATATTTTTTCATATATATTTATATTGTCATTAAAATTATTTAATATCCATGCATTGTCTAGTATATACTTCCTTCAAAAATAAAAAAAAATAAAAAAATAGTTATATACTTTGTGACTATATTTGTTTCAAGTCAAAATCAAAATATTACAAGTATTCAAAAGTAGTGTAAAATAGTATAGTTGTCGATCTAATTATTACACTTCCTCGTTCTTTTTTACCTGACCTGTTTCTTTTATCTCCATATCAATTCAAAACTTTAACGATTAGTCACTTTAATTTTTCATAAATAAAAATAATTATAAAAGGTACTTGTATATAATATGATAGTATTTATTGAGACGAATTGATAAAGATTTCCTTGCATATTATTATCCACAAAAGACGGTCAAGGAAGGGGTGGTAAATAGTGTAAAAGTCAAAACGGATTAAATAAAAAAAGAACGTACAGGAAGTACTATTTACTTGATTGGTTATGACTCATCACTTATTAAGTCAAACACCTCATTTAAATTTGGTTTTTGGTAGAAGCCAAATTATATATTTGCTTTGTTAGTTAGTTAGTTAAAGTTCATACTACTTTCATTACATATAGCCAAAAGTTGCACATAATATGTAATAGAGGTAGTAACTAATCAGGATGGTACCCAAAATCTCGAATCTTATCACTACATGACATTGACATAATAGTTATATTTTTCTCGATCATGACTGCAGCAACAAGTCGCAAATGTTTCATCTTCAATAATGGAAGGCTTATATGATGATCACCTTGATGTGAAGAATGATTTGCAGGCATGCAAGATCATGTTAATGTCTCTCATTTGTGTACTTATTGGTTATTTATTGCCTATTTAAATCAAATGTATGTAGTACATGTGGTGGAATGGTGGATTATGTTTATGTTAAAAGTATTGCCATGTTAAAAGATCACCCTCGCGGCTCTATGGTTTAAAGTTGTGGATTATCCTTATCTTATGTTAGAAGGCTAAAAACGTGACTATAAGTCTATAATGTATGTGATCTAATACATGTGAAATGATCTTGCTTCTTTCCTCATCTTAAACAAGCTCGATATGAATGTCTTATGCTTTACAGTTTCTTCTTTACAGTTTTTTTTTTTTTATTATTTTTTGACAACTGCAAAACACAAAATAATCAACTAACAGAGCTATAAAGGTTAGTCCTACAGACATTTGCCAAATTGTAAGCATGTCCTACTTGATCTCTACTTAGGGCCTGTTCACATTTACTGAGCTGAACTAAACTGAACAGAACTGATTGGGGCTGAACTGAATTGATTGGAGCCGAACTGAACTGAACTAAGCTAAAATGAATATTTTATTAGAGAAGAAAATTAGGAGCTGAATTAAAGTGAACTAAACTTATTGGAACTGAATTGAACTCTAACTGGAGCTGAACTGAAATTAAGTAAATGTGAACATGCCTTTACTTTCCGATAATACAAGTCTTAAAATCCGAAGACAAATTCTAGATTTCCCATATAGTCCAAAGGATACTAATGTTCGCTGCTTGCTGATTACCAAGAATCTGAACCAGAATAGTAGAGATTGAACAAAAGGACATGATAAAAACATTTAGAAATAGCCCACCTAATTGCCATCAAACAGGCAAGAGTCTTCTGTCTCTGCATGTAAAGCCGAAGTAGCTTTGCAATAATGACCTCCCCCATCCTGAAAAATATTATGCTATTTTTGGCTTAGCGCCTGTTCACATTTACTTAATTTCAGTTCAACTCAATCAGTTCAATTTAGTTCATCTCCAATCAGTTCAGTTCAATTCAACTCTTAATTTTCTTCTCTCAGAAAATATTCATTTTAGCTCAGTTCAGTTCAGCTCCAATCACTTCAGTTCATCTTAGTTCAGTAAATGTGAACAGACCCTTAGTATTTATAAATAATGATGGTCAATTGGAGTGGAGTTTATTGTAATTAATGACTTAAGTAGTTTTTTTTTTTTTTTTTTTTTGAAATTTAATTTTACTTAATGTCTATCCTTAAAATTCTTATGTGTTGCGTAAATATACAAAAAATTTTAAAAAGAATTTCATATTTTTTAATAAAAAATTTAAAAACATACATAACATTTTAAAGAAAATTTTTATCACAAAATTATGCCAAGAATTCTATTCAAACAATCGATTACTTAAGTATATACTCGTAGTATATGTAGATAGATATTCCAATTTGGCATTTTTTTTATCAAACCAATTTGGCATCTTTTACCTTTTTTTTTTTTGAGGGAATGGCATCTTTTACCTTATTAAGAATAGTATGTTTTTAATTTTTTTTTTCCAAGAACAAATTTAACCCATAATTAAAAACAATAACTCTACAATAAATAAATAAATGAATTACATTCTAAAATCAAAATCTCCCGTGCATTAACACGAGTACGAGTATGTAAACACAAATTTTGAGTCTGCAAAATAGTCAAAATAAATGCAACAAATATAATTTTTATTAATATAATAAATTTGAGTACAATCTCTAATGTAATCCATTGATTCGATTTCCACGCTACGTCGTTAGATGACTCGATTTGTTGTAGTCGAAACTGGAATTCCTTGATAGAGGGCCGGAAAGGCTTGATCTCGATCAAGGTTGGTCTTCTAGAATGGAACGACACGTCCGGTGCTTGTTGTTCTTCTTCTAGTTCTTGTGACTGGTTTTTTTAGAGAAGTTTAGAGAGGATTTTTTAGTAGAGAGGTTTTGAGGTGTTTCTCTGAATTTTCATGTGTGTCAAATGAGGGAGGAGAGTTCTATTTATAGAGTTCTCCCAAGCTAGGGTTTCAAGATGACCACTAAATGGGCCTCATATCTATTTCCACCTCCTTTCATAAATGACCCATTTAAATTAAATCAAATCCATTTTGTTGGACTTTATTATTAATTAAATGAGTTTAACTAAAATAAATAATACAGGCTAAAATAACCCATATTAATTATATAGTCAATACATTCAAGTCAACAATTTGACTTTGACCCGAACAATGTGTAACGACACTTGATAAAATTTCTGTGCCTACAGAGTATAAACTAGAACGGAGTCCGCCACTCCGGTCAACAAAGGATAAACCCCTAAAACCCTGAGTCCTGAGACACCCTTCGAGTCACCGTACTCATTTTGTTTTTCCCCGCTCAAAACCCACGCAACGGCACAACCTCAACACGCTCGCTCGCGTTGCCGTCGTCTTCCTCAGCGCCGCAACTGCCACGAGTATCACACTCTCTCAGGTCTACATCATTTTCATTCATTTCAATTTCTTCTCATCAATTTCATCTCTTAATAGCATACTCAAACACAACAATGGCAGCAAATCTTCCTTTCAAAGGGTAGTTTCCTTTCTCCAAAAACGGTTCTGTAATAGACACCCATTTCCCCCAAACCCTAAATTATCATCAAAAATCCGTAAAAGAAAGATTAAATCTGAAATTTTTAAGTCAATCCTACCTAATTTATCATCTTTCCCAATTCAATACTTAACGAACTCATGTGGGCTTTCGTTAGAATCTGCTATTAAAGCCTCGAAAAGGGTTGTATTAGAAGAGAAGAACAAGAAGCAATTTGATTCTGTTGTTTTATTTTTGAAATCCCATAATTTTACTAATGCTCATATTATTAGACTTATTGAGAAACACCCAGCTGTTCTAAATTGTAGGATTACAAGTAATCTTGAACCTAAGCTTAGATTTCTAGTAGAAAATGGGATTAAAGGTTTGTATCTTCCTAAGCTTGTGGTTAGTTCTCCGCCTCTCCGGCGATTTTGTTTCGGAGTTTAGAGGCGCAATTGAAGCCTGCAATGGGTATAATTAATAGATATGTGAGTTGCCTTGATAGGCTTTTGGTTACAGTTCATCGTGGGTCTTGGTTACTTACTTCTGATTGGAAAGGACTGCAAGAGAATCTGGATTGTTTGATTGAAGAAGGGGTGCCCGAGAAACGAATCGAGGAGTTGCTTGTTTTGCAGCCTAGGTGTTTGTACCAAGATCTTTCAAAGATCAAATATGCAGTGAAAATGATAAGATGTATGGGGGTAAAGCCTACTGATGTTAAGTATATACAAAACTTTCGTGTCTTAATGTCGCTTAGTAAGTTGAGCTGGAAGAGGAAGATTTTGATCTTTGAGAGTTTAGGGTGGTCTAATGAGGAGGTTATATCGAATTTTACTAAGAGTCCACATTGTTTGTCTTGCTCTGAGAAGAAACTTAGGAATGCTATGGATTATTTTGTTAATACTGTAAAGGTTGATAGGGAGACTATTATTGGTTATCCTAAAGTTTTGATGTATTCAATTGAGAAAAGGGTTGTTCCAAGGTTCAACGTTTGGAAGATTTTGAAAGAGAGGAAATTGATTAGGCGTACACGGTTCATTTGGATGCTGAATAGATCAGAAAAGGACTTTATTGATCTGTATGTTACCAAGTACTCTACTAAGATACCTAATCTATTGCAAATCTATATGCAGTCCAAGGGGGGCTCTATCCGGGCTGTAAGAAGCTGAAGAAGATTGATTATGACGATATATTGTAAGTTGTTCTTTAGTCGAGTATATAGTGGTGATTTCAGTTGATACTATTATTCACTTGAAAGCAGGGGTTTTAGGAATTAATCTTGTTTGATTAACATTTTGTAGCATGATGAATTCTCATGTTGTTAATCATTGTTATATTTTGGTCCCAGCTTTTTTTTAGTTGAATCTAGTTTGTTTGGAGATTTCTCAAAATATGCAACAATTATGCGATGATGTTCCTTTAGTTCAGAGTTTTTGCCCATTATATTGTTCTCCTTCCCATATTATCTTGTATAGATGTTCTTCTGATGTTACAAAGTGACCATGTTCTGACGAAAACAAGTGATTATAATTTATAAGTTTGTAACTTTGTAACCATTGCTAAATCATTCTAAGTTTCAAAGGAAAGGGGCGGAGTGGTGGTTAGGAAACTTCTTTTTCTATTAAAGGAGTGAAAATAAACTTGACTGAAATTATATTGTACATCAGAGTTCTTTCTTCTTGTTGACAACCTAGAATTTATTAGGTGGAAAACATGATAGCCAGTAGATAAGAAGTAAGTTTGAATTTTATTTGTTCCCGATTGACTGAATTTTCATTTTAAAGCTATTACATTTATAAGCTTTCAATTATTTATCATCTTTTCTGATTTTTCACTATCTTATAAATCTGCTTGGAAGGGATTAATGTTTGTTTATTTTTATTCAATTTGTTCCTGAAACTACACACGAATTTTAAAACTTCCTAAGAATCTGAGTATCTTCGGATTAGGGGTGTTGAAAATCATATAGGTAATTAAAGGTGGATGTAGAGGGGATGAAATAGAGGTGTATTTAGGGAGACTTGGGGGAATACTAAGATTTTGGAGTTACAATAATGCCGCGCCATTTGGTTATGTACATCAGATTCGTCTATTTTCTGAGTTTGCTCTCTTTCCATTATTAAGTAGACAGTTGCTGATTTCTCTTTCATTTGAAAACATTCTGAATTAGTAGAATAAAATGTCAATGATGTCATTTCCTTAACTAAAACATGAACATCTTTCATTTATCAACTCGGCAATCACCACCCTGACCAATGTACTTGCAGGTGATTACACTGTTCCTGGTGGCGACTGAGGGGATGACTGTTACAGTAAAATCATTGGCACAATGAATAATTAATCCAAGTCTCTAGAACAGTTCAATTTTTTCTGTGGCAGAAATTGGAACTTTTGAGGTGGTAGAATTATATTGTCATTTAGTGTGTATTAAGTTGTGAACTATGGCTACCTTCAAAATACTAGTGGACTAGTGGGTGGTAACCAATTATAGAAAAATTAGGCCTTCAAAGAAGTGTATAGTCTTCTCTGCCTTCATTTTTTTTGGTGGAAAAATGATATTTATTTGACATGCTTATGAAACCTTTTGCACTTTGCTACAGAATAACCAGCTTATTTTATCTTTAGCAATGTTTGTATGAATTGTATCTATGAACAGCACTAGTAGAACTTAGACAGATAAGTGAATTAATCACTTAATCCAAGGATACCGCAATCACTGTTTTGTCTGCACTGTAAACAGAATCAAATCTGCTGGGCTGCTGGCAGCATTTTGCAAATGCTGGAAAGTGGAAACAGAATCGGATCTGTTGGGCTGCGACTGATAGCAATGCGTGTGTCGAGTGTTAAAACGTGTCTGTGCATATGTGTAGCTTAGTGAATTACAAAGTATGTTGCTGTGATTTACGCTACTTGAACAAATTGCTAAATTAAATCAAAAATAAAAGTTTCATCTGCATTCCTGTAAATTTTTAAATTTGTGTGCATTATGAAATTGACCTTGAAAGTAGCTTTTGGTTGGAACTGAATAATCTGTTATTTGAAAGTAGCAATTATGTAGTCAAACACAAAATTATCGTTCCATGAAGATTGTTGCGAAAATTTCTAGAAAAGCGAAGGCAGAGGATCAAAAGGCTACATCAAAAGGCAGTCAGCTTTCTAACAGTAGCAGCCAAATCGACTGTATTCAGATAATCCCATCACTGCGGATCCACATTGACGTCCGGGGGGGGCACGTGCTACCCCCCCCCCCCCCCCCCCCCCCCCCCCCAAAAAAAAAAAAAAAACAAATATTTTTGTTGAAAAAAGCGTCTTATATATATATATAAATATTGTAATCTGTAGTTATAGTAAATACCTTCAGCATTGCTTCAGTGGTAGGGGAGTTGGATGGGTGAAGTGTGTTTGTTCCTGAAGTTCAGGGTTCGAGACCCCATAGCATCATTTTTTTTTTGCTTTTAACTCAAATGATTTTCCACTTTCCTCCTATTTAATTAGCACAAGGATCCTTATTAATATGAAATAATCTCTCCGTTATATTTTATGACATTCTTCTCATTTTCATTACATAATATTTATTGCATTTATTTGGCCATTATTAAATCTTGTTTATACACTGAAATATATTTAAAAAAAATCATATTCCATCAGTGTTTAAAAAAAATGAAACGTTTAGACTTTTGCACAATTCATCTAATTCACCTTAGCTAATATTTGTGATTTATACATAACAATAAATATAGTCATGTGGGTACTTGTTGGAACCGTAAAATTTATTAATATTCAATTGTTATAAATTTAATTATTAAAGTTATTTTTAGTCAAAGTTTTACGTTAGCATATGTGCACAAGGAAAAATTTATACCAAAGATTTCAGTATAATTTCATATGCAACTAACTTTGACAAAAATAAAAAAAAATACATAGGTGAAAAGTTTATAATAGTATAATCGATATCTACAATATAATTAAATTATTTGTTAAAAAAAAAAATCTTGTCAATATAAATGTTTGAATTTGATTGTTAATTATTATATGACTACACAACGCATTATATCCATGTTTGGCTGATTATATTATGTTACGTTACAATAATGTTATGCTTTTTCTTTTTATTATTGTCTAGTGCTACCCCTAGTTCGGATTCCTGGATCCGCCACTGAATCCCATGACCCATAATCTCTGCTTGTGGAGTTGAACTCGACAAGAGCACAATCAAGGAGAATATAAATACATGTTTACTATAGCCAGGCCCGGTTATGGCCCTGTGCAAAGAGACCAACAGCACAGGGCCCCCAAACTCAAAGGGCCCAATTTTCGATAGCAGCCAGTTTTTTACTTTGTTTGTAGCATACTGTAGGCTATAGGATGTTACTCTTGTGTCGTATACTCACTTCTTGGGTGTAGTAAAATCGACTACAGTAATTATTTTGTCCTATTCATACTTTTCAATTTCCACATGTTCTTCAGTAATGCACTAATGCCTAGGAAGTAGGAAATTCAAGAGTTTCCATATTTTTCTTTGTTGTCATATTTCATTTACTTTCTTTTTATTTTAATTTTTTCTTTTTATGGGACATTTCCTAACTCTCTTGTTTTACCCAATTATAATTATCTATTTATCTTATCAATTTACCATCCTCTTACCTCTTTTAATTTTCAGCTAACATATATTGTGATGTGTCAATAATATTCATTGTAAATAATATTTTCACAATCCTTCAATAATCTTCAATATAATAGCACTTTTAAGATTTCATACTTAACAATTACATCTCTTGATTTCCGGCTATCATCAAATTCACTTCTTATAAATTTTTAATCAATTTAATTGTTTTTATCAACATCTAGCTACTCAAAACGATTTAAAGTTACACTATACATGGTATAATTTTCAGTATACATTCTCATTTATTGTTGGTGAAATTTTGAATTTCAATTTAAATATATATTGTAGTAGGAGCCAATTTTATTTATTTATCTATTTTTTTTTTTTTTGTTGAGGGCCCTTTTTAACGATTAGAACAGGGCCCCGTAATGAAATGGGACGGCCTTGACTATAGCTTTTTCAGCAACTTTTAGTTCACTAAATACGATCACCTTGATAGCAGCTCCTTTCTATGCCTAGCTAGTCCTACTACTTGTTTAAAGTCATTATCCTGCAACTCACAGCAGCCGGAGATTTTTGATTGAAAGTTCTCAGAACCAAGCTTCGATCAAGCTCGGTCATGGTGTTAATTACCTACTTTTATAGTCACCTACTTCAATTTTGCAAGTCATTGGCCACATTGCCATATCTAGGAATTAACTATCGTAGGGGGATGAACGATATGTATTCCTCAAATTATGAATAACAGATGGATTACAACACCGAAGAAGATTCAAATTTCCTACCTGCATCAAATGGAAGAAAACTGAAGTAAATCAAAGAGATAAAAATCATAATCACTCTCTATAACACCAAGTCATTCAAAAGGCAATCGAATGCACCAAATATAAATAAAGGGAGCATACCTGAATTGTATACAAAGAAGCTTGGCATACAGACAATTCCAACTTTTTGTGTGCTTTTTTACTTCAAACATTTGAGATGGCTGTTTGTCACTAAATGATCCACCTAAATGATTATTAGTATTGTGATTAGATTGTATTGTTATATTTAAGAGCTATTTTCTCCTAAATTACTAATGGTGCAAAAATATAAAGTTGATATATCCTCCATTTATTAAAAAATGAAAATAAAAAAAATTTGGCATGACAAGAATTTTGCATTGGGTCATCCACCAAAATGATTAGTAGTATTATTATTAGTTTGTATTGTTATATTTAACAGCTATTTTCTCCTAATTTACTAATGGTAAGAAAAAATGTAAAATGATCGATGAACATGTATTTTCTCCTAAATTATGTGTTCATAATTTATTACTAAACTAAGTAGTACTCGTGCGATGCTCGGGATGTTAACTCAGTACATGCTAAAAATGATCGATATTATAAGATGATAAATAAATAAAAAATAAAATTAAAAAAACCACAAGAAACAAAATACTATAGCACGAATTGCCTCACGTCAACAGGAAATACCAATATCAAGCTCCTTTCTAGCTAACTTGCGTTCTGTTTGTAATTCCCATGATTTATCTAGCTTCTGTCACCTTTTTTTCCCCACTTTAATTTCTTAATTCTTGTATATCTCACATGTTGCAAAAATATTATTGTTTCAGGTGTGGATCCAAGGATTATATTGACACGAGCTAAGTCCCGTTGATGACCTGCGCAAGGCAACACATGTGAAGTGCCCTCGGGGGTGGCTCGAGGAACCCCCCTCTGATGCTTAAGTTAGAATGTGTTTAGAGAGAGAGCGTATTTAGAGAGATATAGACTATAACCTGTGCGTCTAACCTCTTTTCCGTTGTATGTACTTTGTCCTCTATTTATAGGTGTACGATCTCCTTTGTGGAGAATCTTACTTGGTTAGCCTGCGGGTTGACTCTGTCGGGCTGGTGAGCCTCTCTAGTTATTCTTCCAACGATGAGTGCTCACCCCGTGAGCCAGTCTGGGAGCCTGATGATAGCTCAGCGGGAGTTGCCTATACAACTAGTCCCTCAAGAGGTGGTATGAGATCACTCATTCTGGCTCTTGTTAGCGCGGTGAAGCCTTTCTCAATGAACTCAGCTGGAAGGAATAGCTCAGCAGGAGCTATCCCCTACAACTAACCCCTCTAAAGGTGGTATGAGGTGATCACTCATGCTAGCTATTTTGAGCATGTAGCCTTATCGATGGTTGCTCAACGAGTCGTCTGGCCAAATTACCTCGTGCAACTCTTAACTCTCAAGTCTCAGGATTGGCTATGTGATTCTGAGACTTCGGAGGTCATGCTGTAAGCTAGTGGAGACGTGATTGTGCTATTGCTTGTTGGTAGTGGAATTTCTCTACCTATATCGTGCATGCTTATTGTGTATTAAGGAATACTTAATTGACTCTTGCTGTTGTTAAAGAGATAACTGATTTCTTAGGAGGAACTAGAATTGTTCCCTCTGGGGTTTAAGACATGACAAGTCTGTAAGGAGGAATTTCAATTACTCCATCTAAGGTCTGATAAATGACGAGCTTGCAGGGAGGAATTTTGATTACTCCCGTTGAAGTCTGAGAAATGACGAGCTTTTAGGGAGAAATTTCGATTACTCCCGCTGAAGTTTGAGAAACGACGAGCTTGTAGGGAGGAATTTTGATTACTCCCACTGAGGTCTGAGAAATGACGAGTTTGCAGGGAGGAATTTCAATTACTCCTGCTGAGTTCTGAGAAATGACAAGCTTGCAGGGAGGAATTTCGATTATTTTCGCTGAAGTCTGAGAAATGACAAGCTTGTAGGGAGAAATTTCGATTACTCCCGCTTAAGTTTGAGAAATAACGAGCTTGCAGGGAGAAATTTCGATTAATCCCGCTGAAGTTTTTTTTTTTTTTTGTGGCGGGAACAATGTTTACATGAGTGGGACACGTGTCAGCCATCCGAGTGGTCAGTTTATTTTTACTGAAGTGAAATGGCGGTTTGGCTTCATTGCTCACTCAATCGCCTATTTACTTCCCCATTTAATTCACTGTCTTCTTTCTCTTCTTTTTACCTTCTTGAGCTTTTCATCTTCCTCTTCCCTTTTTCAAAATTTTTGCCTTTCATCTTCTTCTCAGACACGCGTCGTTGCTCCTTTGTTGTTGTAAGTTCTCATCTTTATTTTTGTTTTGCCTTTTGTTTTGTTTGCTCGTTTTTATCTTATTCTTCACTTTCACTGAGTTTTCTTGCTTTTTTGGTTGCAGTTTGAACTCTATTCTTCGCTTGGTTTCCTAGGTCACCATTGTTGTTATGCTTCGTTGTTTTTGCAACTTTTGTCATAAAGGTATTTTCTTTGTGCCTTTTCTTGTATATATGTGCCCAATTTCGTTGCTTTTTGTATTTTTTCTTCACAAGACTGCGTCTTTTAATTTGATCAATATTGATTTTGTTCGCCCAATTCATCCTCTTCTGTTGTTGTATTTGTATTCTTAATTCTTTTCTCCCGATTCTTTTGTTGCATTTTTTACACTTGCTTCTTTGGGATTAGACTGATCTTTGATTTTTTGCACCCTATTTTCTTCATCTTCTTTGGGGGACTTTTTTTGTCTTTGTAGATTTTAGAATGTCTGACACTTCTCCGAGTCATCTCACTCAAGTGAGCGCTTTGCGCACACTTTTTTTGCTTCTCCTACTTCTCCCCCCTTCCTTTACAAATAGTTATGCCTTTCGATTGTCCACCTGCTGCGGGCAGGACGAGTACTGCTGCGACTCCTTTTATTGCACTTGGGTCAGGTAGTAGTCGTCCTACTAGGGGCAGTGCTTTCCATCCTTTTCGGTCCAGGCCTTGTCCTGATTTCTTTGACCCTTATTGTGAGCGGGTGCTTGTTCAGGATGGGATTCCTTTGTCCCATCTTACCCATAAACGATTAGCTGATGGAGTTAAAGCTAATCCCCCTGATGTTTCTCTTGTTAGCCCCATTCCCCATATTAAGCCTTTTAAACAGTTTTGCTGATGTGAATCGGTTTTCCTAATGTTTCTCTTGTTAGCCCCATTTCACATGTTCTCTGGTTTTCCTATAACCAGTGACATCAACTCGGTGGTCATTTTTGTACGATCCACCAGGGTGACAAAGTGCTCCATGATCATTCTCTTTAGCTGATTGTAAGAGTAAACAGATCCTTTCGAGATGGCTCTGTACCACTCAGCTGCCAACCCCTCCAAGGTTGGTGGAAACGCCTTACACCATACTGAGTCTGTCATAGTTTACATCACCATGTGGTTCTCAAACGTTGAAACATGGTTCTTAGGTGTTATGGTTTCATTGTACTTACAGCTAGGCATCTTTACTTTCTCCGTCGGCTCTTCTAGAATCTCCTTGTAAAATGGGCAATCATCTGGAATCACTTGGATTCGCGCTCTCTTCTCCCTGTCTAGACTTAGTCCTTGCTCGGAGGCTGGTGACCTGTTGTGAGTGACTTGAGTCTCTGGGCTGCCCTTACCTGGGGCTACCTCTTCCACACTCCACTCTCAATTCAGGTTTGGAGCTTCTAATTCCAGCACTTTCTTCCTCAAATGGACCAGCTTCTTTTGCTCTAGGGTGAGAGTTATGGATGTCACCTTCTTTACAGCTGGTTCTGTAGATGTAGCTACTAGTGAGGATCTTGTCCCTTTATTGAAATTGGTAATTAAGGACTGTTAGTCATGGCTACCAACTTCTCTTTACTGCACTTAGACAGGTTCTGCAGGATAGCTGGCATATTTATAGGCTGCGGTTTCTTGGTTACTAGTGTTGAAATGATAGGCTCATTGTTCGCGCCTGTCAAAGGCTTTCCGAACTTAAAAGAAGAACTAGACCCTATCAGATCTACTAGTTTCGCCACCACTTTGGTTGCAGCAAACGTCGATCCAGTGGGGTTAGATTTCCTGGGAGATATTGGATTTGGGTTTTTCAGTTGATCCGTTTAGATCAAGAGCAACTGATGCTATTTTTTGTGGTGTTTGGTTGGCTTCGTTAGCCTTAGAGACCGGTGTTTGCGCAACTTTCTCTCCGACCATGGCGGTCTGTCAACTGGTCCTTACTCAGCTAGTGAACCTCAGATTAGATATTCCTACCCCTCCTTCTAGTGTCAATTGTTCCAAGTGTGGATCCAAGGATTCTGCAAGCATGAGCGAGGTCCCATTGATGACCAGCGCAAGGCAACACACGTGAACTTCCCTCGGGGGTGGCTTGAGGAACCCCCCTTCGATGCTTAAGTTAGAATGTGTTTAGAGAGAGAAAGTGTAAGATATAGAGAGTGTAATAACTTGTGCGTCTAACCTCATTTCCGATGTACTTTGTCCTCTATTTATAGGTATACGATCTCCTTTGTAAAGAGTCTTACTTGGTCAACCTGCGGATTGACTCAGTCGGTCTAGTGAGCCCTTCTAGTTATTCTTCCAGCGATGAGTGCGCACCCCGTGAGCCAGTTTGGGAGCCTGGTGATAGCTTAGCGGGAGCTACCCTATACAATTATTTTTGATATGGTACAGAGGAAGTAGTATACTTCCTCCGCCCACTATATGTGCAATAAAGGGGTGTTATTTGTGAGATATAAAATATTCATTTGTTGCACATAATAGTGGGTAGAGGAAGTATAAAGAACGCATTGACAGCATTATGATGTGCTAATTGCTAATAAAAAAGAAAAATACAATCAGAGTCATGAGGAGAGATTTTGACTAGAAAATCGCATCAAATTAACTAGTTTCAAAGCACATATATCTTGCATTCAGAAAGGCAAATTTGAGCCATTACATATGATGCATCAATCACTATGTTTAAAAAACACACTTAAAAGTTCTTTTATGAAATGTTCTCAAGAACAACTTACAAGCAAAGAATTAGATTTAACATATGTCCAGATAGATCTATACTACTGGCTACATCTAACAGAGAAGTATGTGTAAAGAATTTTACTATCTACAACTACGACACTGATTTGCTCTTCAAAGACATGCAGGAATTCTACTCTCAACTCATCAATCAATTTGACTATCCGCAACTTCAGAATGCTGCTCTACTGTTGTCTACATCTAACAGAGAAGTATGTGTAACGAATTTTACTATCTACGACTACAATACTGATTAGCTCTTTAAAGACATGCTGGAATTTACTCTCAACACTTCAATCAATCTGCATATTTGCAACTTCAAACTGCTTCTTAGTGGTCACTCGAAAAATTTGGTTGACCTCACGCTTCTCCCTTGTTATCTGAAGTAATTTCATCTGAGATCCATATGAAGAATTCAGTTCTATTTTTAGTTTTTCTATAAGCTCAGAAACCAATGACAGTTCTGCAACAGACATGCTTGCTGACAAGCGTTCTTTCTCCATGACTTCCTGAGTTGTATCATTGACTGAGAAATCAAATTTAATCGCCTCTTCACCAGTAATAAACAAAGTCATCTCAAAAGGACCAGTGTTCGAAGATATCCCTCTTTTCCCAAAAGGCCTAAGTTATACTTGTAGTCTAACTGGCTGATCACCCACATGTTCATTTACTCTCAGCTCATGCTTCTCAATTATTATCCAGAGTAAATTCATCTGGGAACCATAAGAAGAACTCAGTTTTATTTTTCAGTTTTTCCATAAGCTCAAAAACCATTGACAATTCTGCATTATACATACTTGCTGACAATTCTACATCAGACAAACTTGCTAACAAGCCTTCTTTCTCCATGACTTCCTGAGTTGCATCATTGATCGGGAAACCAAATTTAATCGGCTCTTCACCGGCAATAAACAAAGTCATCTCAAGAGGACCAGTGTCCAATGATTTCCCACTTATCCTAAAAGGCATAGGTTGTACTTGTAGTCTACCTGATTCATCACCAACAGGTTCATTCATTCCCAGACTACTACTTGCTACTACGGAGCTAGAAACACTTGGTTCATGAAACGAATCATTCAAGAGTTCATTTTGAAGGAGTTATGTCTTCGTCGTGTGCAATTACTAGATATATAATTGGATCAAATTATGGAGATAATTAAGTCCGGACATTTGGGTCGTCATTTTGCCATAGCTAGAGGTACTTACGATCTTTGGACTAGTAAAATAGGCCAAAGCCCAATTGGACGGATCCTTTAAGGTCACACAAAGGGGCTAGATCGAGCATTAGAGGACGAGGCCCATCATGGGCCTCATCACTCTAGGTGGCCGGCCATGTAGGGGCTTTAAGAGACTATTGGGCTTCGTGCCCTAGTCTAATTATAATGAGATTTTTGCAAGTAAGCAATTTACTGATCTTTTGATCAAACCCGAATTAGGAAACACGAAACCCAACCCCTCTCATACTCCCCTATCTCACGGCTCTCTCCTCCTCCTATGCGCCGGTGGTGTCTCGTGGTGGTGGTGGTTCGTGCGGTGGTCGGTTGTCCGAAAAGGTGGTGATCGCGGTTTTCCTCAATCACTCGACCAATCTAGTATTGGTGGACAGCTCGTTCGAATCTCGTGGACTAAGTAGAGGAGCAACACTTGGGGCTCTATTCTCTCCCTGATTTGCCTGTCGAATAGCTACGTGGAATTTACGCTTCAAAGGTATGATTATGTGTCTTGTGTGTTATGCATGTGATTCTTGGGATTAGGTACTTTATTGAATATGATTCATATTATTTCCGCTGCGTAGTACCTATAATCTCCTACACATTTGTTGTAGGTCTGTCAGATGCAGGACTTAGACACTTCTTAATGAATTTCTTAACCTCAGAGTTTATCACTTTGCTTAGTGCATCACGCATTTTATAACCCCCAACCCTTCCAACAATGTGTTGCTTGATTCGGTATTTGTGTACAGTGTTTCCCAAGTAACCATCTGAAGCACGCACATCCCAAACGAGTGAATGTCAATCAGGTCATTATAATAATCTTCTTTAAGAACTTCTGGTGCCATGAACTCAAGTTTGCAAAAAAAAAAAAAAAAAAAAAAAAGCAAGCATTTTATCCCCCTGTTCAAAAATACACGCGAAACCCAATTCTCTGATCTTCACCCTGTCCAACCATCCATAAAAAAATGTTATCACAATTAAGATCAAGATGAATAATATTGGGATCATGTCAGTGAAGATGATCGAATCTGTGTACAACAACTCTTGATCGCGTTTATATATCAGTATCATCATATTTCCTAACATACTCTCCAATATTCCCCAAAGGAAAAGACTCAGCAATCATGTCATTAGCAATCCAAACATTGAAGCAACTCACTATATGATCATGCCTTAATGAATTCAACAGTTGAGGTTCTGCACACAAACGCTGGAGCAAGTTCTTGAAACTTAACACTTCCAATTAATGTTTCCAAATTACTCCAAGCTAAGCAATTTTCTTACCATTAGCACTATCTATGCCCCTGTAAACTTTCTTCTTATCATCTTTTCTTATGATCGTATCTTACCTTGATAGCTCATGATTAGCATGGCCTGCAATATCACCAGAAGTTTGTTCTAAAGATAGTTTATGCAACCCCTCACTCATATCTATTACAGGAGTAGCCAAGCTTTCAGCTTCTTGACCATTAACGGTATGTTTTGCTAGAGTAGGCTTACTGAGAATCGTTGTGTCAAGCCTACGCTCCGCCAAATCATTTGAACAGAAAACTTCTCCAAGTTTAGCAGGAAATGATTGGTCATGATCTATTTCCCTAGCATTACTCAAGGAAAGAAAAAGAGCATGCTCTTCAGCTAAAAGTTTGCTAGAATGGCCATACACATCATCCACTGCCTGATACAGAAGAAGGCTCTACATCCAATGGTCCACTGTGTATCATTACATCTCTTGCAGAATTAATAGGTGACATCGACATATGCACATTCTCATCAATATATATCATTACATCTCCTACAATGACTGCCTCTATATTAGACTTTAATAATTTCAACACTTCTAACAATTGTGCATCTTCCTCATTATCTCCTTTACCAAATATTTGTTGATCAGAATCAGACCGTGAAGATTTGTCAAAAGATTTAGCCCTTGAAAGGCTAAGTGAATGAACACCCAAGGCAACAGCAGTTGCAGGCGCAAAAACAGTGCAGTCTCCATCAAATTTATAAGTGCCCACATTCTCCATTTTACAGATCTCTAATGAAACAAGATCCCCCATACGAGTGTATAAGATCTTGATCCAATTGCTTCAGCTATGTCATGATCCTAGCATTATATCACAGACATTAAGCTAAAGGGAACAAGGAAGAAGTAAAAGCAAATACCTAATTGAATTACAAACAAAAATAAAAAACCCATTATAAGAAACCACAAAATTTGCAGAAATTCCAACCCGAAATTTGAACCATTCCCAATTCAACATAAACCATCAACCCATTCAAAGAAACTCTAGAATCACCCTAAACCCTATATTAAAACCCATTAACCCTAAACCCTAAGTTATAAACCCTAAACTGAATTCCTGCTATCTTTTTCGAACCCCAAATTCCAGGGTACTCAATTCAAATTACAAACAGAAATTAATTACGCATCATAATCAACTCAAGAATTTGCTAGAAAATATTGAAAATAATTATAAAATAAAAAATAAAAAAAAAAACTAATAAGAGAAACAGAGATTTTATAAACTTACAATTATTTCGAGGATTGTGATCTCTTAGAATGTGAATGTGCAACAAATTGGCGAAACAGAACCTTGAACCACAATGATTACACACGTATCTATCATTTTAATACTTCGAATCAAATATCAGAAGCTTCTACATTACAACTAAAACCTATCAATTTTTAAATAGCATACTAATAAATTACATCACTATGAATTAGACGACATTGAACAAATACTATATCATAATTTCGCTAAAAATCAAAAATTTTAAAATTACAAAATGTACATAATCCTTATTTATATTCATATATACTAGCCATTTATTTTTAAAATGTACACATAAAAATAGGTTTATATAAACCGTGCATTGCACGAGATCTAACCTAGTTATTAACAAATAATCTTTCTCCTCCGCCTCTCTTCACGACATAAAACGAAACACAAGAGAAACAAAAACTAAGAAAATGAACCTAAAGAATTTTAAGAATAGGAAACAAAAGAATGTAAGAATATTTTTGTAACCGTTCGTTGATTTCGTAATTTTGGGTTTAAGAATTTTAAGAATCCTAAATATAGCTTAAATTATTATATCATTTACTCGTTTTATTAAAACATATATCCATAATAATGTCTTTTAAAAGTGATTTTTACATTATTTTTCATGTCCCTATTTCATGTAATTTGTTAATATTCGTTTGTAACACCCTAGAAATTTCTTTCCTTAAAATACACACTTTACTGTTTGAAAATACGTTTTAGGAATATCTAAGACATTACCGCCACCATGAAAACGACTAAGGCAACTATCAAAGATACACTTCGGAAGACTTAACAATCAAAACTTATTTAAATAAATCAATTCAAAAGCCAAACCAACGAAAGTAAAGTTGAAAACCAACAAAACCAAAGTCAAATAAAATCCACTACAACTTGGAACCATTTAAGGCCCTTATTCAAAACCGAATCAAACCAAACTTTTGCGTTAGTCCATAAAATAAACATCATAAAATATTCAATGCATAAAACACATCATATCCTAATGGAAGCTAGCATGATTCTCTCTTCACTCATGCCCCGTCATGAACATGCGTCAATACCTGAAAAGTGTATCTCTACTTGCCCCTACTACTCTCCATTTAAAATGGATCATCATAGGGCCAAGATAAAGACATGGCCAAACACACACAACACACACAATCAGCAAAGCTGAGTACATAAGCGTAATTAAACACACTAACATGCTTTCTCCGACCATCACACACTTACCTCATTGCACCTATTTACAAGCACACAGAACAATCAACAAGACACTTTAACTAGACACTAAATAATCCATTTAGCGATGATTACGCATCGAACGGGTTTCCAACTATACCTCCCCCAAATAAATTGAGGTTAACTGACACGGGACCTAACCGTGCCAGCGACAAAACCACTCAAAGGTGGCGGAATTCCTGCGCATAATAATAAATAAAAAGGAATGTACAGCGTCTTGTACTCCATTAGAAGTTATGGTTAAATATAAAACCCCATAACTCCCCCCATTGTTCATACTCAAGGTATATACGTTCCAAGAGTTTTGGTGCGTAATCTCTTTCACTTTACGTTATTTACATGTTATTGGATTTGGTGATGACTCTCAAAGCATAGTAAAATCAATCAAAAATAATAATTCAATCAATCAAACATACCAATTTAATTCTTGAATATTTAGTGACCACATAATATTTAATGTTGAACCCTTTTTAATTCTACCTCAGTGTCAAAGACAACTTAAACGCATAAAGCGCTAAAAATCCTATCCCTCGGTGTTAAAAACACCTTAAGTGCACAAAGGCACTTGTGTACATAGACACTTATATAGCTCCTTCCTCATGCTTAAAACATCAATAAAAATTATATGAACCTTAATAAAATTCCTTTTCAATATTCCAAACATAATTAAACAATTAGTTTGATTAAACATGCTCTCTATCATGCCATAAATAAACATGTGGTTCATAAATAATATTCCAAACTATAATTTCCATTCAATAACTCATCACAAATAAATCATGCTTCTCAATTCCATCACTAATAACATCCGAATCACAAATTTCCAATTCAAACCTAGCATGATACTATTTTTAATTAATCAAACACCTTTAGCATGCTACTACATCAACATAACTATGCTAAGTACGCGAACGTACCTTGAATACGATCTTAAAATCGCCACGACTAGTAAAAATTGCTCACTTCGAAGTCTCCTACACATTAAAATTATAATAGAGCATTAAAATCTACTCTAAATAAATTTCCAGCAATATATACTATTTTAAAACCCCTCATAAATTAATTAGAATAAGCTGAAATTACATTTAAAACACCATAATTAAGTCCCACTTAATGGGTAATTTAAATTTCCTTCAAAAACATAATATTAAGGGTTCTACATAAAATTTCAGCACTTTATTTCTAATTAAAACTTGCTGTAATTTAGTCTTAAAGCACTTTAATTGAAGATCTAAACATTAATACATCATATACTTTCATAATTTCATAAATCAAGAACCTAGGGTTTCAAATTTGGGGCTTTTTAAATTAAAATCAAAGTTGAAAATTAATTAGCATAATTACAACAATCAAACTTCAAAATTAAATCCCAAAACTCATAATTTATAATTAGATCTAAGCATAGATTAAATTAAAATAAGAAAGCTAAGTTTTTTTTTTTTTTTTTAATATGTGGTTCGAAAAAGGGGAAAAGGGGAGGAGGAAACGGCAGCCACCACCGGCTGCCGGCTACTTGCAGCGGCGGCTGTCTGCTGCCGGCGGCTTGCGCTGCTGGCAGCGGCGGCCACCAGCTGCCGGTGGCTAGCAGCGGTGGTGAGGGGAAGAGCAGCCGAAAAAAAATAAGGGGAAGGGGAAAAAGAAAAAGAAAGAAAAATAAGGAGGAGAGAGAGAGAGAGAAGTTTTCCTTGGGTTTTCTCCACTCTGGGCAAAGTTTGATTTGCCTCATAAGTGGGATATTTATACCCCTTCTCTACTAACCCTCTTCCCTAAACTTTCCTCTTTTAGGTTTTCCTAATTCCTTCCCTATTAAAACTTGTTAAAATTAAACTTTCCTAAAATAAAACCCCAACTTTTAAATAAAATAATTAAATAAACTTTCCTTTTATAATAATATTAATTAAAATACTTTAATAAAAATAATTACAACTATTTAAATACTTTATAAAATACATACTTTAAATAAAATTAAAGTGAGGTTGGTTTTGATAGTTTGGGCATAAATTATAGAATGAAGGTATGTATAAAAATTTGTACCAAAATAATTATTGACCTAAATTAAAAATTAAAACTTTTGAAATTAAATTCCAGGAAAATACAAATAAATATTATAAATGAAATAAAATTCCATTTATAAATTAATTAAAAATACGGGGGATTACAAACCCGTCTGCACCAAACCGTTTACAACCCAAACTGTTTACAACCCGAACCAAATTAAAACCGTTCAAGGATAAACCGAAACCGAAGCGAACCGATAACTATTTAAACCGAACTAAAACCGACCTGCGAAACATTTAAACCGATTACAAACCGACCTGATTTAATACCGAACCGAACCCGAACTGTCATACCGTTTTGACAGTGCTAGGTGTGATCCACCTATTTTCATATAACAATTGGCTTTAGACAGATTTTTCGTCCCAAGATCGAGTTGGGCTCGGCCAGTCTAAATTTTTTTTAATTTTTCCACGAGCTTTAGGGCCTTTTCACATTTACTTAATTTCAGTTCAGTTCAGTTCAGTTTAGCTCCAATCAGTTCAGTTCAGTTCAGTTCCAATCAGTTCAGTTCAGTTCAGTTCAGTTCAGTTCAGCTCTTAATTTCCCTCTCACATAAAATATTCATTTCAGCTCAATTCAGTTCAGTTCCAATCAGTTCAGTTCAGTTCAGTTCAGTTCCAATCAGTTCAGTTCAGTTCAGTTCAGTTCAGTTCAGTTCAGCTCTTAATTTCCCTCTCTCATAAAATATTCATTTCAGCTCAATTCAATTCAGTTCTAATCAGTTCAGTTCAGTTCAGTTCAGCTCCAATCAGTTCAGTTCAGTTCAGTTCAGCTCAATTCAGTAAATATGAACAGGCCCATAGTCATGCATTGCTGAGTTTTTTTTGTTATTTTAATAGCGTGAACTGAAAAGTCCTGCTAAACATGATCTAATTTTACGACTTTTAGACCAGCATTTTCCTTAAGAACCTTGGCCTGACCTGACCAAACAGGCTGAAATTTTTAGCCTCGACTCGGCCTGAACCCTTCTTCCCCACCCTTGGTCACCTCTAGAAAGTTCCACACTTCCTCATTGAGAGGGGCAAAACAGGAATATATTTAATGCTTGCAATTGCAAACAACTTCCCGTTCAATACCTTCACAATTGACATTTTTACCACCTCCTTCCTTCCTAAAAAAAATCCTATCCAAACAAACAACATTTTCACACTTACTCTTCCCCCGCCATTTTAACACCATCCTCGGTTCCTCCTCTAATCACCCCATTTCAGATCTGTTTTTTCAGGTACTATTAAATTTCTTTTATTTATGAAAACAATTATAATTAATCTTGATTTTGATGTCAAGATCCTATGGTTTATGTTACGGAATAATTTCTCGATTATAATTGCATGATCTGGGTTAATTTTAATTTTTTATGGAATGATATATTTTGGGTAATTGTTGAAATTTTGTTAATCAAATAATATGCAAAAATCATTTCTTTTTTTAGGTAAGATTGTATTATGTTGTTGAATTGTATGAGTTATAGATGTAATGTCAAAATTTATCATGGGGTTTTCTTATGAAAGGTGAAGAGTCTAATTTTTGAAATTGTGGTGTTGATTGTATATCATAATCTGAGCTGTTTGGGGTACCTAAAGATATAGGCGGTGATAAGTTCATTAAGCTGTACTCTCTTCGTTCTTTTTGACTTTCGGCATTTCCTTTGAGAAGCCATCATAAATTAAGTCAAATGGGGCAAATAAAAAGGGATAGAAGGAGTAATACAATATCCGTAGTTATAGACTTGAGGCCGGTGTGAACCGAATCATAAATTTGTTTTGCATATGTTCGAGTATTCTAAGCCAAATTTATATTCTGATAGTACATGTTCAGCATGTAAATCAAAATAGTGTTAGTGGCGATGGAAGAGTTGGTGAAGCTGCCAAATATATATCAATTTGATTGCGTATTTGTGTTTTTTATTTCGTTCGTTATTGAAAGGAGAATTTAAGCTGGTGCTATAATCATATACGAGTTATTGTTGTGATACGGTCAATATGTACCTTTTCTATTTTATGCCTGATGAATGCAGAGTCA
Source organism: Chenopodium album (assembly GCF_948465745.1). NCBI lineage: Eukaryota > Viridiplantae > Streptophyta > Magnoliopsida > Caryophyllales > Amaranthaceae > Chenopodium > Chenopodium album. Next base: position 14,879,101 of record NC_137855.1, on the reverse strand, counting down.
TCTTTGATATGCAAGACATCAGAGGATCATGTTAGTACTAATTGAATTTAGGTTTTTTTCCTAGTTCGAGTTAATTATATCAATTTAGGGGTCTATAAATCCAACCCTCTTATTTCCCAATTTCCATTCCACGTAAAAAACAACAAGAAGTGTTTTTCTTTGTCATTCAATCTCTAGGAAGAATTTTCAAAACCTTCTTTTTCTTGTGGAAGTAATTTTGTGTACATTAGTTTATCCATGAATGGAAGCTGATGACTTAATTGAAACACATTTTATATTTACTGAAAAAGAAAATGTTTGGAGTTGTGCAGTGTTATTTGCATCAAACCTTTTACTTTTAAAATTCACTGTGGTAAATTGATATGAAGTGACCACTCTGGGACATAACTTCAGGAAGGATTTGGAAAGGAGATCTTAAACTCAAAACAGATTGGGACATTAGCAAGCTTGTAATTCTAGGCTGGGAAGAGGGCAATTCAGATCTTAGATCATCTCTTATAAAAAGAGAGATGGCGAGATTCCCTTGGGGAGATTTTTATTATTGTGAGATGAGGCAATATTTTTATCCTGGCTTTCTGCAATTAGAGTGTGAGGGATCATGCTACATTTATTGCTACATAGAATGATTGTTGTTGATTATGCAATTGCTCATGCGAGAGACGGCTAGACATGGCAGCTCTCTTGCCAAAAAACACCCGCCTTCAACAAAAAAAAAAAATCTTCTCTGGTTGATAGGCTGGCTGTAATCTGTTCAATATTCATATTTGGCTCTCTTGATATCATTTTTCTTCCTTTAGAAAGGAAAATTCTTGGCTATATTCTGTTTTTATTGGAGTAAGACTTTTCTATGTAATTGTAGCTCTGGCAGAGTAGCCTTTATCACCCATTTATTGTGTATTTTCAAGAATGCTCCCTATACTCTTGTTTTTGTTGATTGCGGGTAACTTCTCCAAGATTTTTCTCTCCATTCGGTGGTTGCTTGTTTGGTTCAGATAATCAGATTTGACTTTAAACTGAAACTGGTTGGATTTTTGTCATGTGCTTATGGGCTAATAGATCATGTAAATACTTGATCTCTGATACTTGCTTCCTTCAGTGTTGGAACAGATGACCCCAGTTTGCCCATTTGTCAAAGCTACTCGTCCTGATGATGCCTCTTCAAAAAGAAGTGGTGAAAATATATGTAAACATGCAGCAGAACATGAGAGTAAAGCTAAAAGTGAGTCTGTTGATTCTGGCGTAATTGAACCTAAGTGTCCTCTTGGATATGATTCTCGTTCATTCAAAATTGGCCCTCTCAGCTGTGTGCTGTGCAAAGCCCTTTTGTTTGAGAGCAGTAAATGTGTGCCTTGCTCCCACATATTCTGCAAGTAAGTTAAATTTATTCGTGATCACTACTGCTTTCAACGCCTTTATTTTTGAAGGAAATATCACGATTATTATGTTACTGCTCCTTTCTATCCTTGACTATGTTTCTTATTTTGCTTGGCAATCCAGGGCATGCATATCTCGCTTTAATGACTGTCCATTATGTGGGGCTGATATTGAGAAGATTGAACATGATGAAGAAACTCAAAAGCTTGTTGATAAGTTCATTGCTGGTCATGCCAGAATCAAGAGGTCTCCTGCCAGTACAGATGCCGAGGAGGAAGTTAGCAAAAATAAATCTGTGATTTATGAAGATGTCTCATTAGAGAGAGGTGCTTTTTTGGTTCAACATGCCATGAGGGTAAGTTGTGGTGTGAATAGTTAATGTCTAATAGCATGCTAATGGATATTGAACTTGAAGTTAGTCAACTGTTAAGTTTTAGCTTTAAAAGTATGTTCAATCATGTACTTTCTTTTGTATTTGTAGGCATTTCGTGCTCAGAACGTGGAGAGTGCTAAATCCAGGCTGTCACTTTGTGCTGCCGATATCAGGGAACAATTAAAGGAATCTGGTAACAAGCCAGAATTGTGCTCCCAACTTGGGGCTGTGCTGGGAATGCTAGGAGATTGCTGGTATACTCTCTCCCTTTCTTCCCCCCTTTCTCTTACTTACACCTCATAGAACTTCACTATGTGCTAGGAACTGGATTGCTCATCCTTTTAGCATCATCAGAAGTTTATAGAAGGCTACCTTAGTTAAGCACTTTAATGATGTATATTCAATTTTTCTAGATAATAATTTTGAAAAAACCTTCATATAGTTTGATTGTTTGAGGAGTGATGAGGAAAGGGTTATCTACAGGGCTATCGATGTTTGACAGGTTATGGCTCTGCAGAAATTTCTAGTTTACATAAAGATCAAGGGAAGGTATTCAATGCATGGCTGAAATGTTTGAGATGACTCAATTTAGTGTTAACTTGTTCATAAGAGCAAGGCTGACTTTCATTTATATTTTATTTACACAGTACTAGGGGTAGGCAGAATGCTATATGTGTTAGTCTTTTCTGAATCCTATTATTTGACAATTTCCATAGTCTCTCTTGTTGAGAGATCTAGCCTTTGTTCAAGAACAATGTATTTGGTACATTAGAATCATTGTTAGAATCTTTCATCCCTTGATTTAACTAATGTAGTAACCTTTGTACATCTTGTGGGCCTCAATAATTATTTTTTATAACTTGTGGCTTACACTGAGTTATTCCATGGTCAGATGCGTATATTGTGGCAAGTTCTTATGCAACCAATGCATAGATATGACTGTTCAGTAATAAATTTGTTTATTACTTTTTGAAAGTGTGAAAGATGGCAAAAGCAATGACACAATCGTTAAAACTCTAATACATGTATTCACTTTTAAAGCTTAAAAATTCCCACAGTTAAAAGGATAATGCTGCATACATCTTTGACACCTAATCGCGGTCACTGAAGGAGTGGAGGGGATCATTCTCCGTGTGACGTTTTTCATTTTGCTCAGCTTGTCTTGTTGTCTTTCTCAGTGTCTGCACTATTACCTGTAGAAATGCAATTGTTTACAGAACTTTGGTCTTACTATACTTTCAATGATCATACCCATAACTGGAGCCCTGCTAAAGAACATAGCTGAAGACTTTTAGGAGGTTGAATAATCTGTGAGGGATGGAAATTGAGTAAAGCACTTTGGTCTTACTGTTCTCTTAACAATACTATACCCATAACTGGGACCCATCAAAAGCAAGTAGCTCAAGACTTTTTAGCATGTTTAATTCTCTGTACCATATTAGGTGTACAACCTCCAAAAGCAACCCTCTGAGAAGAACCGTCTTTGACATGTCTGAAGATTCTGGATCTCCCTTCTTTTTATAGCGCCAATTTCTTCTATAGGCAAAAGAGAGGGGAAGGGATTTAAAGTACTTTTCTGGTTGACAGTGTGCATCTTTGAGTCCTGGGGTGATTGGGGGCATCATCATCATCATATATAGGGTAGAAGGAGAAGGATAAATTTGCAGAAGTTTTTCACTAAATGTGCTTATTTTTTCCACTAAATGTTCAATTTTAATTTTGAGCTGATAAATTTTTCAATATTCTGGAAAAATGGAGTGTGTATTTAATTTTCTCAATTTGCACAGCTTGTGTTGTGATCTTTCACAGTGTCCCTTACGTGTCTATAACTTAAAGATTGCTATTGCACTCATCATTTGTTTATTTTCTTTATGATTGAACTTATTAGTTTTTCTCTTTTTTTTTTTCTTTTTTTTTTGGCATTTTAAGAAGAATATTTTTATTTTCTTAACCTACGAAAAATATTCTGAACTCACTAAGTTTATTGCAGTCGTGCAATGGGAGATGCTGGATCTGCCGTCACCTACTTTGAAGAAAGTGTTGAATTTTTGTCACAAGTGCCTCCTGACGATATGGAGGTGATACATTCACACATCATGTGACAGCTGCAAATTTAATCTGCAAATTTTACTGTATTGACACTAATTAATAATGAATATATTATTGGCAGATTATACACACTCTTTCCGTTTCACTAAATAAAATTGGAGACCTGAAGTACTATGATGGAGATCTGCAAGCTTCAAGAACTTATTATTTCCGTTCTTTGGAAGTTCGTCGTAATGCCATGTTAAATCACCATGATAATGCATCTCTGGTTAGCTCCTGTTTCAATTTGTTGCATATGATGTCTTGACTGCTTAGTTTATTGAATATTCCTAGTAAATTTCTCTTTTGCAACTGTTCTTCGTTGTGAAATAGGAAAGCAGAACGGTTATATATCATTCCTTTCTTTTTCTCTCTCCCTTTTATGGTTGCAAATCACAGGTTTCTTGTCAAGTGGTGATCAATGAATGATATAATAACCTGTTTCTTTTATTTTATTTTTTTCCGTATTGTATTTGTCTCTACGCTCTTACAACTTATAAGGTGACCATCACACCCAACTGTCTAACCTTCTGTTTTGTAAAAAGGACCTGGTTGTGACTTGTGAGCAATGCACTCTGTTTAATTTTGGAACATTTTACCGAGCTAAATTTACTAGGTAATAGTATTTGCCAAATATGTTGTAGAAGGGAATAATTTCCATGAACACATCTGTGTTGGAGTTAAGCAGTGTTAGCTAATTGGGGTTTGGGAGTATCTCAATGTAAATCTTTTTTTTTTTTTCTTTTTTTTTTTTTTTTTTTTGTTAAGTGGGAACAATAAATATGGGAAAGAAAACCTTAATGACAATAATGAGATCAACTTTTATAACAGCAGTTAAAAAGTTTTATTTTTTAACTATTTTTTATTTTATTTTTTTAATCCCTTGATGAATATGAGGATGCTAATTCTTCTAAATTATAAATTTGTCAAATGAAATGTGGTTCTAATTTAAAATTTGTCAAATGAAATGTTGCTGTGACAGAGCAGCATTTCATTCAACAATTTTTAGTTTAAAAGAATTATATGTTTTGTCATAATAACATTTCAACAAATAGGAATTAGATATCCAATCCGAAATTTGAGATATTGCTATCCGAATCCGATTCAAAAAGTTTCGGATATTTGAAAATTTCGGATTGGATATTCCGGATATCCAACATCTGAAATATTATACAATAATATCTAATTTTGATTTTCTAAAAAGAAAATGTAAAATAAAGCCCAAATTTTTGGATTTTTGGATCAGAGTTATTCAATACCCAAAATATAGATATTCGGATTGGATATCCGTCATCCGAAATAATTTGGATATATTGGATATCTGAAAATCCGAAAATTAATATCCGAAGAGGTATCCGATATCCGAGAAATTCAGATCGGATACCTGATCCGAATTTATTTCGGACAGGACATCCTATATTATGGGATCAGATCTTTGAATTTTCAGATAGTTTTTCTCAGCCGTACATACAAAAACCCAACTGCATAACTTTTTACTAGTTACTACCTTGTCTTCTACTTTTTATGTAGTTAAGCAAATTTTATAATGTCTCTCTTCCTAAGTTATTGCTTCCTGTGATTCCAGACTTTAGATGTAGCAGTTTCTTTAGCAAAAGTGGCTGACGTTGACAGAGGGCTTGGTAATGAGGAGGGAGCTATTTCTGGCTTTCGTGAAGGTGTAAACATGTTACAATCTTTGAAGATAGACGCTAGTCAAGAAGCACTTGAACAAAGGGTATGGCTTCTTGGTCAAGCTCTACTATAATTTTTTTTTTTTGGTGGTATTCCTTTTTCGCTTTTCAGTTGATACCAAATTACTAAGGCCCTTATGTTTTGAAGGTCAAATTTCATCTGCTTGGCTTCTTTTAGATTGCCAGATTCATGTCTCGCTATACTATGTAAATGCTGGTATATCAGTATATGTGGCAATTTAACCAGAAAAAATGAAAAATCTTGCAACCTGATGACTTGCAGTCATTTCCAGTTGAGATGGCTGAACTGTGTACAAAACTATATCCAAAGTTTATTAGCATGCTTTGTAAAAAGACATGTCATGTAGGATGAAACTCTTCCTGAAAAATAATATCTCTATTAAGCTTTTCTCACTTAAAGCCCCTTCACAATTAGCGCTGTTTGAAAGTTACAGAGTATTATTTTATTAAGCCCATTGATCTTTCCGAACCTCTTCTTGTGTCTCGATATTTGAAGCAGTTGGACATGTAGTCAATAGCCTCCTGGTTCTTTAGTTCTTGTTAATTTAGTAGTTTACCTTCATGCAGAAGTAGATAGATAGATATTCTTATATCAAACAAAGCTTACCTTTAAACTTGCCTTGCAGCGACTGTCAGTGTTGGAATTCCTCAATAGCCAAATTACAGAAAATCAACCAGATCAAACCAGCTAGAAGACAGCTCCGTATGAATGAAAGTTGTGACACAAGAGTGACAAGACCTCTGTATGATTCAACTTGGGCGAGTATATGTACAATAAAAGCTTATGTTTTTCGTGGAGATTGAGAATCTGTAGTTGATGGAGGTACCCTTGGTAGAACTATGTGAAACCTTGGGAACTTGGAGATGTTATGCGGACAACCCTTGCATGCCATATTTTATCTGCCCTTAAGATGATGACGATATGCTTTGTTCACCTTCTTATGTGACTTTGTATCCTGGGAAAAAAATTGATTCTCTAAAATGTCATCGATTGTAAAGAAAACCACTTTCCTGTACATATAACCTTTATGCTGTAACAAATTCTTCAGTGTTGAAACTTGAAAGTATTATCCTGTGTTTCCTCAATATTAGTAGTCTGGTCTCGACAAAGATTGCTCCTCTTTCTGTAGAATATTCGCCAGTGTGTTATACATCCATGTGCTTGTATTATCCAGTTGCAGCTCGATCTGGCACAAAAAAACGAGTTTAGGAACGAAGATAAACCGTGATGAAATCATAAGAGGCTAGTTATCGAAGCTTCTCAGAGCGAGGATCAGTCTCGCCTCTTGGGACACCAAGCAAGGTGGTGATGTGTATGATGTTGCTGTTGTGACATTCGTTTCCATAAATTGATGAGTGCAATTTTGAAGGAAAATGCATCTTTAAAAGATGCGGGAGCAAATCAATAGGTAGGCAAAGTAACTGTAGTGCCTTAGTGATGGTGGTATATATTTGCTTTGCACTAAATATATAAGAAGTATGTATTTTTAGTTTATTTTATACCACGGATCATTGAAAATATCAAGAACAACAAGTGGGATAGGTTCTTTTTGAATCAACCACTGAGGAAAAAAAAAAGTATAGTTTTACAAAATTAAATGTAGATATCAAATAATCAATCATCAATACTATATACTAAAGTAATCACCGGCCTTATCCCCCTAATACACGTGTCACCCTTTCAATAAAAATTTTCCCGTAGGGCTTGTTTGGCATTGTTTTTTGTTTTCAGTTTTCAGTTTTTTTGAAAACAAAAAACTAAAAACAGGAAACAAGAAAAAGGTGTTTTCACTTTTCTGTTGTCAGTTTTCATAATTATCATGGTTTTAATAAGTTTGACTAATTTTTGATTCATTATGTGATGTATATCATATAATTTTAAAAAACAAAAAACCAAAAAACAGAAAACCACAGTGATGCCAAACGAACCCGTAGTTTTTTGTTTTTTTGTTTTTTGTTATCTTTTAAAAAAGTTTGTTGCTTTTCCAAAAAAAAAAAAAAAAAAAAAAATTGTTACAATATAAAAAGATAATTTGGTAACTTTGTTAAATAAAAAAAATAATTTGGTTATCTAGATCTTCTTTCATTTATTAAAATTAAGAAAAGTTTGCCAACGCATGTTTTTAACGTTTAATAACTCTAATTATCAACATTTATCGTAAAATTATAAAAAGTGGATATTAATACTTTTAATAATTATGCTTATACAAAACCTTTAAACATTGCTCGGGTAAATGATTAGTAATAAATTAATAATCTAAGGTAATTCCCCATAAGTATCCTAAAAATACACGTGTTATCATACTAAAGATGGGCTATTTTGGATAGAAGCAGTTGGGGTACGACAAGTAGGACAAGAGTTTTTGTTAGCCACTTTACACCAAGTAAACAAACAATCCTTGTGAAATTTATGACCACACGTCTGCAAAACCCATATACTTTGCTGTTCGGGCATCTCCCATCCCTCCAAGCAAATCGTGCATTCGGTGCAATTTTGAGTTACTTTCTTGGCTCGCTCTAGGATCACTTTCACGGCTCGCTCTATGTTCCTCAATTTCGCGCAACTCTTACATTCGGGATCGGGTTCCGGGATGATATTGGTCCTGATGTTGATCCACCCTGCGCGCTGCAGTCAAAGGCCCTCAGGACGAATTAACTCTAGACGACGGAAGTCACATTTATCAGTAGGGATTTTGTTCACCTCTAACCTTGTGAGGCCAATGAGCCAATCTTCAGTCATAAACCCCAAAGCAGCACAATATATTTTTATTGTTATGTAAGTTTTGCTGGTTTGGGTTTTAAACAACCTATCTTTGCTCAAACAATACGAAAACTCATGGTTCCAATTTGGGTTCGAACCATCACACTTATCAGACTGAGTTATACGAAAATTCAGAGCTGGGACAAAATAGACTACAGCGTAGGTACGTATTCGCTGAACAAGGCTCTGCGCCCAGATCCAAGGTGTATATTTTAGGGATTCTCCCGACTCTAAGGTCAAAACTAAACGCCATCCTTCTTCCATCAAGGTGTTTTGTCGAGCGTTGAAATAATTAGATTTTTGATTTTTTTTTTTTTTTGAATGATGACTCTCTCTCTCTCTCTCTCTATATATATATATATATATTTTGCTAACTTCCTAATCGGTACAAAATATACAAGATATAGATAGGTTAAAAAAGCGATAACATAGATAATGGAATTAAATTGTGTTGAGGATATACATATATACAAAATACATCTTTTAGTTTTTTTTTTTTTTTATCATGTGTTGAGAATTTCAAACTTGTGAGAGTTCTGAATAAATAAAAATAAAATTGGTAGTTGTTCATAAATGGCCATATCTTTAGGGTAGTTTTACCCAAAATTTCCCTGTTTTTAAGGTAAACTTTTTTAATTTATTTACAAAAATGTCATACATTAAACAAGAATTGTTAATCTCAAAAATCAACTTGTATTTACCCTAGGAAAACCGGCATAACGTAGAATATCCAGGGGTGTCCATTCGGTTTTCGGTTTGGATTTAGCCCAAATCCAATCCGATCCAAACTAAATTTCGGTTTTTAGTTTTCAAATCCAATCCGATCCGAATTACTTATTACCAAATCCGATCCGATCCAATCCGAATTATAATTCGGTTATTTGGATCCAATCCGAAAATCCGAATTAAAATACATTGCTAAATTTTTTTGGTCTAATGCAATTACAAAAACAAAGTTGCAATAATAAAATTCAATTCTTGAAAGTATAGTCGTACATGATTTATACAAGTGTTGAAAACATAGATTACATTATTAATATTATTATAATCACGAACATAATTTAACATGATTAATATGAACAATATTTTTTTGTAAAATAACGCTTTCATAATTCGGTTATTTCGGTTTTTTGGATCCGAACATGGTCAATCCGATCCGATCCGAAAATCCGAATTTTCAAAAAAATTCAATCCGATCCGATCCGATTTAAAGTTTGGATCCGATTCGAATTGATAATTCGGTTTGGATTGAATTGGATTTCGGTTTTTATCCAAATAATGGAGAGTTATATACAATTGAGAGTACTAATGTTTGGACAAAGTTGCACATAGAGTACTAAAGTTTTTTTTTGTGTGAAAAGGGTACTCAACCCACAGTAGGAGGTAAAATTTCCGGAGGCAATTGCCAATTACCGGTTTCCTCTATTTTTCTTTGTTTTAAATTATTTAAAAAAGCAGTTGTCTAATCAGCTGTACTTGGGGAAGCTAAATCCATCATTACACAGCTCTTGGCGTGAGAAATGAAAAGCTGAATGCCTTTATATGTACTCTCTCTCCCCATTTGTTGCTCATCACTTCATCTAAACAGAGCATTCTCTCTCTTAAAAAAAAAAAAAAAAAAAAAAAAAAAAAAAAAAAAAACTCCAACTTACTGCTGAAGAATTCCGCCATTAATGTGGGAGTGTGACTGTGAAACCTCAAGCAAGAAAGCGAAGTTAGCTCAGCTGCAGTCTACAAGAGGTATATTCTATTTTTTTTGTCTTCTTCTTCATTATTTCGCCATTAAAGCTATGGGTATTTTTTTTTTTTTTTTGAAATTGCTTAAAAAAAAAAAAATTCATGTGAATCTGGTTGTTTATGTTGTGTTGATCATGTTATTTTATGGGATAATTGTGTTTTCGTGTATGTTTTGCTTAATTTGTTGTGAATTCGCCATAAAAGTTTGTTTTTTTTTAAAAAAAAAATTCTGTAAACAATATTATTCATGTGATTCTGCTTGTTTATGTTGTCTAGATCATGTTATTTGATGGAATAATCTTGTTGTCTTGTTTGTTTAGCTTAATTTTGTGTGAATTGGGTAGAATTGGGGTAGAAATTCTAGGGTTTGGTCTTAGTGAAACAGAGTAGGGTATGATCTGGTGAAATCGATGTCTAACTTCCTTAATTGACCTAGGTATGGATGCGCTTTCCGACGCTCACCCTATTTTCAGCGACCCAGATCTGCTGGTGGTCCACGTCTTTCCGAAGCTGGACTGGCTCAGTAGGGACACTGTTAAGCAGGTCTGCAGGAAGTGGCGTCTATGGTGGAAGACTCGCCACCTAGCCCGACTCCAACCCTTCTTCGGTCCACGGGACGGGCATCTGTGAATGAGTGGATCCTCAACAACCTAATCTACAATGATGGTCGTGACTTCCATGCGTGGATCAACAACGACATGACCGTGTACTTTGATGGCTTCCCTCTGCTGTTCAAGGAGGAGGAGTAGGTTGTTGTAGTTAGGTTGGGGGGGGGGGTCTGTGCAGCAAGCAGGTTTTTGGGTATAGATGCTGCTAGAATTAAGCTTGTTTTTATGTTTTTTTTTTAAAAAAATCTGAAGTTGTGAATGGTAGGATTTCATTGTCATGGTAGAGTAGGTTTTTGTGTAGGTGACAAATCATGAACAACATTTTGGGATTTGTCACTACCATGACAATGAGTAGGGTAATTAGAATGGCTTGGCTTGTATAGCCATTTTGTAATGGATGAATTTTATTTATATCAATGAAGCCATTTATGTTACTGCCTCTTTTACACTCTCTTGTTCTTTTTATTCAATTAATGTATGTTAATTTCATATGAATTGCTGTTTATGCTATGAATGCTTCATGTTTATTTACCAAATGCTTATTGTGAGATGGTTACTTGTTGGCAGAAAGTATGGATGCATTAAAACCTTGTATAGTTATAAATCATGGAGGAATGTGGGTTGAAGGGGATGACATGTATTACAGGGGTGGTAGGGTGACTGTTTGTGATGATATCCCAGAGACTGTTGACAGCTCTTATGTGAAGCAGCTAATAGAGTCCCTGGGATACACTGACATTGTGAAGCTTCACTTCTTAGACCCTAGGAAAACAATGAAAGATGGGGTGAGGTTTTTTTCTTTTGACAAGAAACAGTTTGATCCATTCTTGTCTTTGTTACTAGAGTGCAGAGTCATTCATTTGTACTGTGAACATGAGTTGTACATGCAAACACCCTTTACTGTTGGTAATTTGGGGCAAAGTAGTAATCAGGGGCCGGGGGTCTGGTGCAGGGACCTTTACTTCCTTGTTGAATGGATTTGTTAGTGGGTCTTTTGAGCCTAGAGTAAGTGGGGATGATGTGCAATTTTACTATGACAGTGAGGGAACTGATGAAGATGATGTTGAGTTTGTAAGTGCTAGAGACAAACTGACACAAGAAAAGAAGGATGAATTTGATTTAGAGGAAGAGCTAGGGATGTTGAAAAGGGTAGCAGAGTCTAAGGGTAAATCAGTGAACATGTGTGATGATATGTGGGAAGGTGGGAGTGATGAAGATAGCCCTAGTGAGGATGATGATGAAGATGATGTGGGCTATCTTGTAGCACCTGAAAAAGCCACAAAAAAGGGGTAATTAACAGTGAGAACAGGAAATCTGAATTTTTTTTAGGGCAGCAATTTGACAATGCAGTCATGTTTAGGAAGGCACTTACTGACTACTGTGTAGGTAGTGGGAGGAATATTAAGTTTTACAGGAATGACCCAAACAGAATGGGAGCAAAGTGTAGGCATGAAGATAAGGGATGTTGTTGGAAAATATGGGCATCATGGGAGAAGGGTAAAAGAAACTTTGTTGTCAAAACCCATGTTGGAGAGCATAGTTGTGGTAGGCAATCAAAGGTGTCATTGCTGACCTCCACTTGGATTGCCAATACTTATGCTAATTGGTTAAGGGTAAACCCATACATGAAATTGCAGGACATTAGAGAAACTATTTGGCTAGAAAGGGGCATAAGGATTAGCAGGTTTAAGGCTTACAGGGCTAGGAAGAAGGGCCAGTCTTTGATTGTAGGGGAGTATACAGAGCAGTACTCTTTGCTACCAAGGTATGCTGCAGAAATTCTGAGAAGTAATAGGGGTAACACTGTGAAGTTGCAAATGAAGGCTAATGTGTTTGAGAGATTGTATTTGTGCTTTGAGGCACTCAAAAAAGGATTCAAAGTTGGGTGCAAAACCTTCATCTCTCTTGATGGCTGTTTCCTAAAAGGACCTTTTGGGGGCCAACTTCTTGTAGCTGTAGGAAGAGATGGAAATAACCAAATGTTTCCTTTAGCCTGGGCTGTTGTTGAGGTAGAAAGCACTGACAGTTGGTCTTGGTTTTTGTCACTTCTTGCTGATGATCTTGAGACAGCAACTGGAGCTGGGTACACTTTCATGTCAGACCAGCAAAAGGGTTTGTTAGCTGCTGTTTCAGGTGTGTTCCTAGAGGCTGAGACTAGGGTCTGTGCTAGACATGTCTACTGCGATTTCAGAGGGGTTTTTGGTGGGGGTCTTGAATACAGAAAGCAATTTTGGACAATTGCTAAGAGCAACACTGAGAATGAATTCATCAACAACATAGAAATAATGAGGGTTATTTCAGCAGATGCAGCTGAAGATTTGATGAAAAGAAATTACAAGAAGTGGTGTAGGGCATTCTACTCCCCTATGTCATGTTGTGATAGTGTAGACAACAACATGAGTGAGGTGTTCAATGCATACATTCTAGGTTCAAGACATAAGCCCATAATAACAATGCTTGAGGATATTAGGGAGGGGTTGATGGAAAGACTTCACAAAAAAGAGATGAAATTGGTAGGAAGAACTTAGTCTTATGCCCTAGGATACAACAAAGACTAGAGAAAGTCAAGATTTGGGCAAGGGGTTGGAATGCTTTTTGTGATGGGGGGTTCTGTTATGGAGTTAGGAGGGGTGCAACACAGGATAAATTTGTTGTTGACTTGCAGAGAAGAACTTGCAGTTGCAATGCTTGGCAACTGAGTGGGATTCCCTGCAAGCATGCTGTTGTGGCTATTTGGAACAAGTCAGACCAGCCTGAGGACTATGTGAGTGATTTTTTCAGCAAAGAGAAATACATGGAAGCATATGCTTTCCTGCTAGAACCTTTGAATGGTCCCCAAGAATGGCCTTAATCAGATGCTTCTGTCATTCCTCCAAAAATGAAAAAAATTCAAGGGAGACCCAAGACCAAGAGAAGATACCAGGCAGGAGAAACAACATCTACTGAAAAGTTGAGGAAGACAGGAAACCCTCAAACTTGCAGTTTGTGTGGAGTACAGGGGCATAACAAAAGGGGATGTAAGAATGTCCCAAAAGAGAGAGAAGCCCACCATCACACATCCACAACAGAAGAGCCACAACCTAGTGCTAGGGCACCTACCAGTTCAATGCCAATGCACATGAGGGGCTATGGTGTCTACACATATCCAAGTGGTTTTCAGAGAGTTGCATCAGTATGAACCTGTAACTCTGTCATTTACATATTTATACCTAAAATTACAATTATCTAACATGGTTTTTTTCCCATTTTTTAGGTGCCTCCCAACCCTAGACCAACTAATCAGCAACCACACAGAGCTGTGTACACAGACATAGAAGGAGAGCAAACTGTGTACTCCTTCTCTCAAGATCACTACCCTATGTCAAGCCAAAAAAGCCAAAACAGCAACATCATTTCCAGTCAAGCATTGCAGGTACATAAATTATTCAAAATAAATTTTATTTCTTGTTTAATAAAGTCACTTACATCAATGCACTAATTGCACTTCTTACTACACAGGAATTAGCAAACAAGAAGAAAAGGAAAACCAACTAGCTGCATGAGGTACTAATACAAACTTCACTACACCTACAAGTTATCAATTTTTCACTAAATACCAAATTCCTACAACAATGAGCACAATAACAACCTTCCACAAGTCACAGTTAATGCCCACATTCATCCTAGCAGCCCTTTTTATTTTCAGCAAAACATAATCACTCTCTATCTTCTTAGCATACTTGTTTGCTTGCTTCAATTGCTTCCTCATCTCAATTACTTCATTCTTGAGTTCCTGCTTCTCCTGCATAAGCCCCAAAATCACCTCAGTCTGCCATTCATTAGGGTCTTCCATGTCAACCCACCTAAAAAACTTGCAACCCCTCCTGTGAGTCTCTGCATCATAATCAGGACATGCCAGAAACCTCCTGCCTGGGTTGTCTTTGGTCCAAGCTCTGCTCTTAGACACCAATAACCCACAGTGACATCAGCCAGAGTTGCTCAACCTCGACATTTTTTTTTCTTCAAATATATTTAGTTAAAATTATTTCAAGAACTGGAATTATATTGACTGAATTTTTTTTTTGTTGGTCTGATCAGAAGCAAGAGGAGAGCTTGGCTATGGAGATGCATATATATATGTGGCAGTTTTAATTTTGGGGATTGTAACGGCTATATTTTAACAGCCAAATTTATTGAACAATTGCAAACATTAGTACTCTCCAGCTTCAAACATTAGTACTCTCTGACTTTTTGTCAGAAATTTATATTTAGCTTTTTTTTTAAATATTAGGTAACCTGTTTTAGTGGGTAAGTCTTCAGATTAGTACTCTATCTGCAAGATTTTAAACTTCAGTACTTCCCCTGCAACATTCCCCAAACATCAGTACTCTCAATTGTATATAACTCAAATAATTTTTTTTTTTTTTTTTTTTTGATAAGAAAAATACAAAAGTTAGGTAAGTCTTCTCTCAAGACTATACCCTAACTTATCTAAAGAAATAAAATAAGAAAAATTAACATCTACATTAGGGTCAATGTTTACATAGCCTGAAATTTGATGACCTATAGTTGCAACATAATCTGCTGCACGATTAGCTTCTCGATACACATGGCAAGAAGAAACAACCTCAAAGTGAGCCAGCAACTTCTTAATGTCATTCATTAGCAATTGAATTTTCCAAGGACAGCGTGCTTTATTCTGCAAAATATTTATAATTAACAGGTTATCACCTTCAATAAAAAGTTTTTGTATATTATGTTCAATAGCTAAGAGAAGACTGTTACGCAGAGCTGTAGCTTCTGCAATAATAGGAGTCGAGGTACCAAGATTATAAGCACGACTAACAACATTATTTCCTGTATAATTGAAGGAATTATGTCTTCAATAAGTGCAATTACTAGATATATCGAGGATCACTATTATGGAGATAATAAGTTCATTTTATAGGGTCGTCAATATCTGGTGCTAGATATGATAATTGATCTTTGGGTTAGTTAAATAGCCCAAAGCCTTATAGAATGGATCCTATGAGGTCACACAACAAGGGTATTGGGTTAAACAAGTAAGAGGCCCATTAATGGGCCTCATGAGGATATAACAAGCCATGTAAGGAATAAAGCTAGTGTAGTTAGAAGTGGGCTAAGTGTTTGGGCTTCACATGGACTCTAATTATATATGTGATATATAAATAGAGGCCATGCCTAGGGTTGCATTAAGTCACAACTCACTCATACAGTGAATTATGAAACAAGCAACCAAACACTCTAGAACTCTCTCTCACACGCCTCTCTCCTTCCCCTCATCCGTACAACTGTACGGACTACCCTAGCAAGGTGGTTGCTCGTGGTGGTGGTGGTGGTTCGTGGCTCGTTTGTCTCCTCTCCTCTCCGTTGAAGGTTGATTGATGCGTTCAGTCACGACTAACTAGCATTAGTGGAGGTTTAACTTGTGCCTGTGGACCAAGTAGAGGAATCACGCTTGGGGTTCTTTGTCTCCCTTTGTTCTTGCTCGATCGCACGTGGAATCACGCTTCAAAGGTACAATTATTTGTTCTTTATGTGTTATGCATTAGATCCTTGGATTAGGTACTGTATGAATATGATTCATGTTTATTTCCGCTGCGTAGTACCTATAAACTCCTACAATAATCTCTAATAACAACTCCGGCTGACCCAAAGTTATTACAAACAGAACCATCAAAATTAATTTTGAACAGGAGGGGACTAAGCTACTTGGATGGTTTTATGGTAAAGAGGAGAATGGGTCTTGGGAACAATGTCATTAAAAGAATCAAGATGAGAACGAATATTCCATTCTGTAAATATTTTGAAAGCTCTAGAATAAATACTCATTATAGTAGAGGGGATATGACTAAAAATAAGAGCATTACGACCTTTCCATATACTCCATAAAGAAACAATAATCTTTTTTATAGGAAGGTTAACATTATGACGAATGTCCCGAAAAAGAGTAAGGAGATTCGGGGTATTAACTTGAGTTCCCATCCAATGACTAACGATATCTGCATCCCAATACTGTCTAATAAATGGACAATTTAGAAACAGATGATCCTGTGTTTCAGCATGTGAATTACAAAAGGGGCAAATATGAGGGACATTAATATTACGGTAAATCAAATTATTTCTAGTTGGAAGACCATTAAGTAGCAGTTGCCAAATAAATATCTTTAGTTTTGGAGCAATATCAAGTTTCCAAATCCAAGAAAATTCCCATTTTGCAGGAGAACTAAAGTTATGAGCTAACCAGGTTGCTGACTTTACCGTAAACTCTCGATTACCAGAAAAACCCCAACAGGGTTCATCAAAAGTATCATTAACTGGCAAAGGAATACTTTTAATGGTCTGAACTATGTGAGGAGGTACCACTAAAGATAGAGCTGCAATATCCCAAGAATGATCTTCAGTAATAAATTGATCAACTGTAAGGTCTAGATTTTGAATATCAGAAACATTTAAATCTAATAAAGTAATTAAATTCGTAGAACAACACCAATTATCTAGCCAAAAAAGAATATTAGAGCCCGAACCAACTCAAATAATGGACACCCCTAAGAATATCCCCAAAAAAATAAATAAATTAATCGTACAAGTATTAAGATACCCTTCTCTTTGTTGAGTTTGTTCTTGGAAGTTGGGCATTTTCAGCCGGCGGAGAACAACCTCTGTAGTCCCATTTTCGGAGCTCCACCATGTGGAGAACCTCCCTTTCTCTCTCTTCCAAGAGACTACTTTCTCTCTCATCAAATCCAAACCCTAATCTTAACCTAAACCCTAATCCTATTTCTTCTCTGCAAAAACGCTCTCCATCTTTTGATTCTAGTTATGGCGGATTGAGCTCTTTCTCTCATCTCTACTCATCCACAATCCCTAATGAATCCACTAAAATCGGATTAGGGCTTAATCAATTAGGGATTGCTGCTACTGCCACTGCTTCTGTTGATACTTCGTCTTCGCTTTCTCGCGATCTTTTTGGTGTTGTTTCTCATTATGGTCGCTGTTATTGGGAGCTTTCTAAAGCTAAGTTAAGGTATATTTGAAATTTGCTTTATTTGATCCATTTTTACCCTGATTTTGGATCATAATTTAATTAATTTGTTTGTTTATTTTATGTGAGTTAGAATTGTTTATTTATTTGGGGATGATGCAATTTTTTATGTTACTAGATTATTCTTATTTGGGGTTGTTTTGTTTATGAATTGAATGTGGAAAGGTCAAATCTTGTGCTTCGATTAAGTATTTGCAATAGAATTGGATCATTATAGCTATAGGATGCTAGTTGAGATCTTCAGTTTGCCGTTGAAGGGAGTTGTCGGCTATTCCAATGAGATTAAACGGTGTTGGATTAGAAAACCTGTGTATTCAACCAATGGAAGCTAGGACATGATTGTAATGTTGCATATCATGCGATCATATGACAATTTGATTGAAGTTTGAACTTGCAGACCTATAGTGCTATATGACTGAGGGTTAATGAAAGCTTGTGTCTATGAAAAGTGTTGAGGCTAAATGTAATGAGATGTATTAATACTTGACTCATTTGGTGTTATAGGAGACAGAGGCGTAAACTAGTGCGTAAGGGTAAGGTTCAATGCCTATTAAAAACAAATAAAATAAAAAGTTTGCAGCACGAACTGATTTTAGCTAAAAGATTGAAGATATTCTGGGTTGTGGAAGCAAATTTACATCTGGTAGGGTTTAGAGATAATTTGTCAACTTTGTTTAGTGTAATATATGGAAAAGGGTAAACATGCTTTGCTTGGTTTTCTTGTGCTCCTTATATGTAGTGATGCCCAGATACATAGCTGGTTATAACTTAAGAAGGTGGATGATTAGAGGTTAACATCGCAAAATATGGTTCAGTCGTTAAGTTGAAGTCTATTGCTGTATGGCTTGTTTGAAAATCCGTATAGTAGTAGTAATCTATAGTTAAGGATGCTGGAAAATTTTTTGATCAGTGTCTTGATTCAGATAAAAGTAGGGAGAAGGGTATAGGATCTTCTGATTTAAAATTGATTCTGCTATTAATATCTAATGAATATCATGCTTTCTGTTTGTTTTTCTTTTCTGCTTTATTAATGAAATATGATTGTCTGACTCCTTTATTTATTTATTTGTATATTAATTTATATCATTCTGATTATGTGTATAAATCTCAGCATGCTGGTGGTTGCAACTTCTGGAACTGGATATGTTCTTGGCAGTGGCCAGGTCATTGATCTTGCTGGCCTTTGTTATACTTGTGCTGGGACAATGATGGTTGCAGCATCTGCTAACTCTTTAAATCAGGTTAGCTGTTAGATTTTCCTTGTCATCTGATGCCATTTCCCTAAACGTTTGGCTGCTAAAT
Source organism: Chenopodium album (assembly GCF_948465745.1). NCBI lineage: Eukaryota > Viridiplantae > Streptophyta > Magnoliopsida > Caryophyllales > Amaranthaceae > Chenopodium > Chenopodium album. The sequence goes on along the minus strand of NC_137855.1, from coordinate 14,860,101 downwards.
GATAAATGCACAATTGTTATTTTATTTCTGATTATTACGTCATTGCTCCGCTCCCAATTTTATACTTTTACCCTCCCATCCTTGATGCCCTATTCAGTACCCAAACATTCCACTTAATAAATCTCTCCCACTAATTAAGGTTTGGCTGAACATAAACTTTTCCACACATACCCATGTGTATAAAAAGTGTGCCAAGGTGCAAGACAACATGGGCTATTTTTTGGCCCACGCATGACAATTTTTCTGAGGTGCACCAGAGGCACGCCTAGGCACACATCTTAATTTTTTTTTAATCCTGCACGGTTAAAAACTTAAAACTAAATTTAATGCACCTTACCAACGATATTTAAACAAGGGAGAGCACTCTTTTTCTTTCAATGTGAGACAATTACCTTACTTTTATATCACTCTTTTCTTTGTTTTTCATCAAGAATTTCCAACAATCCCCCACAAATTTGAAGATGAGAAAAAAAAAAAAGGAAAAAATGAATTTTGGGCAACACAAACAATTGCGTAAGTGCTAATGTGTCGCTACTTGAATTGACGCATAATGAACATCAAGCTATGATCCCTTTCCTACCAAGTGACCTTTGTCTTGAACTTAATAGAGGGTTAGGACCCTATCACTTGAGTCACACAATTGACTGTATAATATTCAGAAATCATCTAGGGATGGACAAAAATAAAAAATTGTGCTTCAGAATTATTATATAATGTTCCCCTTTGAACTCATAATGAGTAGGAGTTCATTACTTTACAATTCATACAACGGGCTTTAGCCATCCCTTCCAAAGTTTCCAAAAACTATTTTGTACATAGACTTTTAGTCAACGGATCTGCGAGCTTTATGTCAAAGACGAATGTGTCTCTTCTTGCCATTGTAGGCATGGTACACCAATCGCAGCTTGCGAATAACAATGAAGTCCCAATCCATGGTACCTTTAAGATACCTAAGAATCTATTGATCACCATTCGAGTTATGAGTGTACTAGCTTAATTTGCTAATATAGTTCATAAGAAACATAACACTACCAATAATCCTAGCATCCTAGCATATTCCGTTGAACGAGATCACCTTTATTTTTCTTTAGGTCATTAGGTGGAATATGTGGTCATATGGGGCTCTAACTGGATCGACATTAAATGAGTCAAACTTTTCAGAAGTTTTTCAACAGAGTGGTTAAGATAGATGCCATTTTGAGTCCTTTTGATTTTTACACCCAAAATCACATCTACCTCACCCATGTCTTTCATATCAAAAATCGAACTTAAAAAATCTTTTGTCTCATTTACTCGATGGCTATATTCACATAAATACAAATAATCACACAACCATGGCTATAATGCTTAGAATAAACACAAGAATCGCCTTCATTAACATGAAAACCATTACCAGTCATAGTCTTGTCAAATTTGTCATGCCATTGCTTTGTATCTTACTTAAGCCCATACAATGACTTGACTAACTTACAAAACAAAGAAATTCTTGATGAAAAACAAAGAAAAGAGTGGTATAAAAGTAAGGTAAATGCCCCACATTGAAAGAAATACAACCATGGCTATCATGTTTAAAATAAACACAAGAATCACCTTCATTAACATGAAAACCATTAGCAGTCGTAGTATTGTCAAATTTGTCATGCCATTGCTTTGGATCTTGCTTAAGCCCATACAATGACTTAACTAACTTACAAAATAAAGAAATTATTGATGAAAAACAAAGAAAAGAGTGGTATAAAAGTAAGGTAAATGTCCCACATTGAAAGAAATATTGAAAGAAAAGAGTGGTATAAAAGTAAGGTATAAATCTCCCTTGTTTAAATATTGTGGTACCTTAGTCCTACTTAGTTGATTAAGTGGGAAGTGGGAAGTGGGTTGTTGACTATACCACACACGCACGCGCACCGAGTTGGGGGCCTTGGGGAATGCGATGTGTGAGCGTGGGTGGGCTTGGGCCCTATTTCTTTTGGAAAAGTTTTTATCTTTTTTTCTTACTTTGGTTACAAAATTTTCTCAAATATATTTTAATTGTAGGAGTCTAATTAGCCCTTGATTCTGGCTAATAATTAGTAGATTTATTTCTTGCCGTTTTGGTGTAATGTATCCGGTCGCTTGGCTGAATGAACCTAGACACTTTCTTGTGGTAACTGCTTCTTCCCTACAAAAAGATGTGCTTTCACCAACCATAATATACAATCACATAAACTCTCTTCTCTCTAAACTTTTAAAGTCTGCTCTCTTACTTGTGTTTTAGTCGAATTTGTGAGTGCACACAAAATCCTGCTCCGTATCTTTGAGGGCGACCGCTTTGCGACTACTACACAAGGAGTTAGCGCGGAATCGTCTTTTAGGTCAGTGGTTACCCACGACCCGACTACTATAATTTAATTCACATCCTATTGAGATTAGTTTTTACTGTTTTTATAGCATGTAAGACTAACAATCTAAAAGGCGAATACGGCTTCCAAATAATAAACGTTGGCTTGTTAGGATGCGTTTTTATTTTGAACAAATTGATGTTGCTTATGTGCTTGATGAAATCGTTGAACCTAATGATAAGAAAGTTTTATCTCATGTTAAGTCTGCTAAGGAAGGATGATAAAACCTGTTAAGGCATGCTATTGCACTATATGTTGAAAAATCTCTTGGATCATCAAGATTGTTAGACTTATATGCTATAAAAACAGTAAAATCTTATTTCCATGGGATGCGAAAATCCTTCAAAGAGGGAGGCTGTTTCTCAATAAGAAAAATAGCAAGGGTTATACTAGAGATACACAAACCTTCAGCACCCATATTAATACAAACATTCTCATGAGCATGCTCGTGATCAATAATAGGTTCATCATCCTGAACTTGAAAAATTAACCACTTACTAACACAATCATGTTTAGTTCTAACATCTTCAGTTCCATACTTTTTCTCTAAAGCATCCCAAATATCCTTTGCACGAAAAAAAACCATTTATATATCCATCGACATAAAGTGCAACAACATGCCTTTACAGGTTCTATCATCCTTAACAAACTTAACATCAGAATTAGATAAAGCATTCTTATCGCACATAAGCAACATCAATTTATTCCAAATAAAAACGCATCCTAACAGCCTAACGTTTATAATTTTTTCCATCAAGGGGGTTTTAACTTAGATATATCATGAATTAGAAATTTGGAAGTCATATTCGTCTTTTAGATTGTTAGACTCATATGTTATGAAAACAGTAATAACTTATCTCAATAGGATGAGAACCAAATGACAGTAATCGCGTCGTGGATAACCATTGACCTAAAAGATGATTCCACACTACCTCTAGTAGATGCAAAGTGGTCGCCCTCCGGGATAAGCCAGCATAGGAGTTTCTATGCACTCACAAACCCGATTGGAAATCATAAGAGAGTAGTGTTTGAAAGTTTAGACACAAGAGAGTTTTTGTGATCGTGTATTATGGATGGTGAAAGCATGACTATTTATAGGGAAGAAGCAGGCAACGGTTACCACAAGAAAGTGTCTAGGTTCATTCAACCAAGCAACCAGATACGTTACACCAAAACGGCAAGAAATAAATTTTCCAATTAATTAGCTGGAATCAAGGGCTAATTAAACTCTAATAGAGAAAATTCCGATACCAAAGTAAGATAAAAATTTCTCCAAAAAGATAGAGGGCCCACAGCCTGCCCACCGATGCCCGCGCATTGCATTCCCCGAGGCCCGAGCCTAACGGACTCGACTCGGCGCGTGCGCGTGTGTGGTATAGTCAGCAACCCACTTTCTACTTAATTAACTGAGTAGGACGAAAGTACCACAATATTTAAACACGGGAGAGCACTCTTTTTCTTTTAATGTGGGACATTTACCTTACTTTTATACCGCTCTTTTCTTTTTTTTCATCAAGAATTTCCAACAAAGGTTTGGTTAGCATTACTGAAGAATTGATGTCCATATACTGTTTTGCATTTGGGGTATCTGGTTCATATGGTTAATTTCTCTAATTGAGGTTTCCAACTTTCCATTGTCACGAGGTTTTCTTTAGATGATACAAATTTTGACTAGTTTTTTCTCTTCTTATCAATCAGTTTTCTCCCAAATTTCCATTGAATTTTGTGTAAGACTATGGAGTATTGGGGTAGATGATCTATGATTAAATATATAATTATTTTTCAATTGTATGCTATTAGAGTTGTTACAGTACACTATTAAAGGTTTAAAGCCATTGTTGGGGAAACTCGAGGTGCAACCTTCAATTCAAGGTGATAGAAGGTTGGAACATTTAAATTAAACAGCAGTTTTTTTAAACACCACTTACTAAACCAGGAAATTTTGGTTATGTCAATTGAAAACCTTTACAAGACGACCTAACTGAAACGATGCAGCCATATTTTTGTACCACAATATATGTAGTTCTTTCACTAAATTTAGATGCCCTTTTTATCCATTGCTGATACGGCATATAATCCCATTGCAACTTTCTATGATGATAACGATATTTTCTTGTCGATGTTGTTATTTACTTCAATCTTTTAGGTTTTTGAAATTAAGAATGATGCTAAAATGAAGAGAACGATGCAAAGACCATTACCTTCTGGGCGTCTAACCGCATCACATGCAATTGCTTGGGCATCTACAGTTGGGATAGCAGGCACTAGTTTATTAGCGTGCAAGGTAGCAAAATGATGTTCCAACATCCATTACTTTATATTGTTCTGCTTTCTTTTTCTTGCTTACTGCTTTATGAGACCAAGTGACTAACATTGCTGATCCTGCAACAAGGTTCTTGCAGGCTAATGCCTTGGCAGCTGGACTAGCAGCCTCAAATCTTCTCCTGTATGCATTCATTTACACTCCAATGAAGCAATTACACCCAGTAAACACATGGGTTGGAGCAGTAGTTGGTGCTATTCCACCGCTTCTTGGGTAGGCTTTCTATAACGCTCAAATGCTCTGTTTCTATTGTAGATTGTCTAGTTAGCTCAGCTTATGCTTTCCTTTGTTTATCTTAGGGTTTTCTTTTATTGACTATTGGCTTAGTGCTTGAAATCTCTTACACTCTAGATATCAAGTAATTCTGGTTCATTTTATGGGTTCAAGTCCAATTTCTTGTGGACCCTCTTTCTTTATGAAGTTCTTACATGTGGGTAACATTGAAAATGGTAGAAGAGATAGAAGCTGTATTTTGATGTATCATGAGTTTGTTAACGCTATATATTAGTTTTAAAGAGACAAATTCTTGGTTTTCTCGATAATTAGTGCATTATGGTTTTGAATGTCAGTGATAAACTAAGTAAACAACACACTGTAGATCATTAAATCCTGCTGCAGATTGAATCAAGAAGTGTGGCCATACAGTTAACAACACAGTGCTTGAAAGGATCTTTTGAAGTGTTAAAAATAAGCAAAAAATAAGAATAGGTTTGGGTGAGGAAAAACGAAAGTAAGTTAATTTGTCTTTTTATGTGTTTATTACTTGAGGAGTTGAGGTGTCACATTATTTCTTTTTTCTGGCAGCTTCTCCTTCTCCTATATTCTTATTCTCACTATTATAGTATTTCCTTGCAACTTATTTTTATTTACTGAAAAAGATTAATTATTTATTTTCATATTTTCTTAGCAAAATAAAAACTAAAATTTTTACATATATAATTTATTATACATTAGCTGCCAAGTCCCCGTACCCGTGTACAAATCTCAGACTGAATTTTGAGATTGACGTATTGGACACTCAGATCCGTATCTAATCCGATCCACCTTCCCGAGTCCATGTAACTAAGGTTATGAGAGTTGTTAGGATCACAAAAGGGAGGGGGGGTGAATTGTTGCGAGGAATTCTTAGCTAATTTTTTTGAAATTAGTTAGTTAAGTGCAAGATAATATTTTCATGATGACAATTTGACAATGTCCAAGGCCCAATAGGAAGTGAGAAACCGCAACCAACTCAAACTTTTCACCATATAGGCCAAATGAATCTGTTACAAGACTTGCAACTATTTTAAAACTCGGGTCAAAACTGACCCCTTCATGAACTTGAGTTCCCAAGCAATTGTGCCCCCCTTAAATTTTGATTGTGGAAATAAGGTGATAAAATATTAGTGGTCCATACTATATAAAAGAAGTGTGTCACTTAAAGAGGGTAACTTATTTCTAGCTAGCCTTTGAATTGGCTTTTCTCATGAAAATTTGTTCTTCGCTGGCTTTCTTATTTCCCCAACCATATAACTCTTTACTGGTAATTACAAATGAGAAAAACAAAAATGGTATTTGCAGTAGTCTTGTAAGCTAATCAATGATGTGAAAAGGATGCCACATTTTAACATGTAGAATGGGAAAAAACTGTAAATATAATAGTTCTGGTGAGCAAAAACATACTTTTGTAGTAGCCGTATAATCTAATTGATCCTCTAAAAAGAGATGTAACGTTTTAACATGCTTGTAGAATGTGTCAGCCAAGCAGAAGGAATAGGTGCTTCTACTAGTGGGCCAAGCCCGAACTGGCCCCTGTAGAAGATTCGCCATTGATCTGTATGTCTAAGATCTCCAAACTCGTGATTCATGAAGGCTTATCTCTGAACAGCTGCTTTTAGTAAAATCAATACAAATAATAAACTATAGATTATAAACCATTGTTAATGTTACTTGATGGTTTTTATTATCCCAATGGAGGGACTTTAACCTTCTATCATTGCATTGTTATCTTGTTATTAATATGTGGGATCGACAGTTAAGATTGCAAGGTATCGACAGTTAAAGTTGCAAGGTATGGTGGGTCTGCCTAGTTATTGTTCTGGAGCAATTGCAAGTTTCCTGTGAATATTAGACATAATTAACTGAAAGGTTAACTTATGAAATTAGTAATTGGACATGTTAATTTCTGGTGCAAGTATAGCCAATTGACTTGCTCCAAATTGTTATACAGCTTACTCTATAATCACCACCCCCCCCCCCCCCCGGCGTGCTGTAGCTATTAATCTGTATTTGAACTTGTTAGAAGTTCCAGGGATCAATAACTGATTTAAGTTTTTATTTATCCAATGGTCTTCCACTCTGAATTAGTTTGTTTATATTGAAGTTGCACTTGGATATATTTACGAAGATTCCAGTGCTAAATAATTTGGATAAGACACTGCCGTTATTAGTTTTTGAGATCATACTTGAGTCTTATTGTTATGACAGATAACATTTCTATACTATCATATTACGCGTAGAAGTTTGCGTGCATGTTGGAACTGTTTTGTTATTGAGCTGACATCAATTATTGGTGCTGCAGGTGGGCTGCTGCTGCTGGTGAAATTTCTCTTAATGGGATGATTCTCCCTGCTGCTCTGTATTTTTGGCAAATTCCCCATTTTATGGCCCTTGCATACTTGTGCCGTGACGATTATGCTGCTGGAGGGTATGCAACTTTTGAAATCTATGGACTCTAGTACTTTAAGCAGTTTCTGAAATGTTTTATGTGAAGCTGTGTAACGGGATCCAAATCTGAAATAGGCATCACAGTGGTGAGAAGAGGAGACTTGATTGTACTTCTTGTTGCATAGAGTTTAACTAGATGTCTATCATACAGTTCAACTCTTTAGGACCTAAGGGATAAAAACCACCTTCAAGAGAAACTGCTACTGAGAGTCTGATATGCATGTAGTATAATTGGACTTTGATCAAATTTTGACCTGGATATAAGCCTTCTACTTTCATAGACAGCTTTGCATCTTAAAAATTGCCTTCATGTTATTGTTACAAATCCTGATCAAATGAAAATATTTTATACAAGATACAGTTTTGGAGCTGTATGTTGTAATATCATATTGTCAATTGGAACGTCAGTGATAGTAGGCTGCATGTTAAATGAGACGTGGGACTAACACCTATGGCAAATTCATGATAATGGTTCATGCCAAGAGATGTTATATTTATTAGACTAATGTATTCTCAAATTGCTATTAGCTATGTTGTGGTATCATATTCTTAGAGTTTATCTTTTTTACATACAGGTATAAGATGATTTCTCTTGCTGATGTTTCTGGTCGAAAAACTGCCTTGGTTGCATTGAGGAACTGTCTATATCTGGTTCCTGTAGGTTACTTGGCATATCAATGTGAGTGACTCCACATGATTCATATACTAGTATTAATTTCATTCTGCTCCTTTGGATTCGTTCTGATGTTTCATATGTCATCTTTGTTATTATAGGGGGATTAACCTCTGGATGGTTTTGTCTTGAGTCATCATTGTTTACTCTGGCGATTGGTGGCACAGCAATGTCTTTCTACTTAAACAGAACAACAAAGAATGCTCGGAGAATGTTCCTTGCCAGCCTTCTTTATCTTCCAGTATTTATGTCAGGGCTTATGTTTCACCGTCTATATAATAATTGGCAGAGCTGTTTGGAGGATGATTCAGCCACAGAAACTATTCCATCATCAAGGTTTATGTCCGAGAGTGAGTCTGTTGACAATGAAAAGCAACTAAAAAATCCGGCTACTGGTAAACAAGTCCGGCCACCTGTTGCTTATGCCTCTATCGCACCATTCCCTTTCTTGCCTGCTCCATCTTACTCACATTATTAGAAACTGAAATTTTTATTGCATAATACAGAATACATCTATTTTAATTGTATATGTAGATCATTCTTGTTTCCTTTTCTGTTCTCTTACAATGGATTCAGTTAAGCTGAATCTGCAAAGGCTATTCTTATGAGGGTGAATGCCAGGCGAATTTTTGTCCATTTTGTTTTCTTTGATGTAGCTCTCTGTTGGCTTGTAATATTATCCTCAATAAATGACGTTGTATTTTGATTGGTCACTTTTCATCATTTTAAAGAATGCTGTAATATTTGGAAACTAAAGTGAACTTTGTTACGACCTGCTAATTTTCTACTCATTTACTGAAACAATTTGAAAACACCAACCCATCGTATTTCAGTGTCTTCCTAAAAATTGGATATTCAACTCTGTCCTGCCTTACCTTGATTTGGAAGGTGAAGCCTTAACGATGTAGCTGTACAGAGACAGTGATTTCAATCATTTGGTACATGGGTAGGCAGAACCACACAAGTCCCAGAAGTCGAGTCCTATAGAGATTATAATTATAATTTTTTATTATTACGCCATAACTAGGGGAGCTTATGAGACAGGACGAGAACACATAAGCTACTTGAGCTTAACTGGGTCACACTCAATTCTCTAAGCTCAATTTCAACAACAATCAATTATCTACAATATGCAAGCTACTCAATCAACTCAGTCAGAACTCTGAGTTGATTTACATCAGTTCAACCCAAACTCAAACTCGTATTATAAGCAACTGCTGTCGTACACATTCCTGTTTCCGTGGCACAGTGGTATTGAAGCACATTCAAGTGACAAGTTAAAACAATATATGCAGCTGATAAGGATACGTTTAATTTCGGGACATAAAACAGTATATGCAGCTGATAAGGATTTATTAAATTTCAGGAAATAAACCAAAATGGATAAAAATCCAATGGCCCAAATCTAACAAAAAGGCTGTTGTTCTCATACACACAAGACATTTGCCATCATCACATTTTCATCGGAAAAACAATTTCCCACACCAATTTTCTATATCTATGGCTTTACATCATAACCAATGTACATGTCATTTGGTACACTAATTCACAGTGATTTGCATTTGTATAAGTTAATCCAGGGGTATAAGAATTTCCCGCACAGTAGGTAATATCATAGAAGCGCATAACCTCTCCAACGATAGGCAGAAACAGGCAAAAAAAGGAATGCCTCATGTGGAAAATCAACTCCAGATGTCACACTAAATACCACATTCCACTTATCGAAGCTTGATTGTTTCATTTGGAAGTATAACATTTGGGTTTCGGATATGCGGATTAAGCGCAGCTAATTGTTTCCATTTGGCCCCACTGCCATGAAACTTAGCAGAAATACTCCACAAGGTATCACCTGGCCGAGATGCAACTGTAGCTGGCAATGAAGAGTTGGCAGCAATCTTAGGTTTCATAAATGAATTTTTCCCCTTCCCCATGCCATTTGCAAGCAACCAACGTGATCCTGATTGCTGTTGCGCACTACTGCCCCAAAGCTTTTTCTTACCAGGCTCACATTTTATACCTGAAACATGCACCTCACTGATTTTGTACTGAGGAATCAAGTCCTGTTCCGGGGTTTTCACTTCCTCAGGCTCCTGTTTTTTCTCTTCCTTGGTAACTGACTCAAGATCATCTTCTTCACTGCTGTCTTTTGGTGCAGAAACTGTGCTGTATATCTTTGGCTTCGGAGGAACAAAAACCCTTTCCACTTGAATCAGAGCAAGCATTGGTGTGCCAACTGGCTCATAATCTCTTAAGGGGTCACGAAGTTGGACCATCAAGGCAACAGTGAAATTGTTACCCAATAAGCCACACCTCCTTCCAGTACCTTTACCCTGCTTTTTATCACCTTTCCTCCCAAACATGTTTAAATCTGTGCTTTTGGCATGGTGGGCAGCTAAAAGCTTTGAAGTCCTCTCACTTAGTCGCTCATCTTCGTCGATTTCACCAGAATCCAGCTTCATCCATTCATCCAACGTTAAAGATAAACTCATTAGTCCACCATCGCTATCAACCCCACTGCTCTCAAGGGCTAATAGCTTCAATCCTGCAGCTCCCTCCAAACCCATCGACGCAATGGATGTTATACCTTTCCTTTCAACAGCTGAGACTTCCCTGATAGACTGAGCATTGATGTTTGAAGGTGCCTCCTCATCTGACATGCCAGACTGTATTCTCAAACCCTCAATTGACAGTGCTTCAATCTTATCCACTGCCAATGGTGCTAAATCTTCTAAAGATACAAATTCTGACTGCGCCTCATCTGAATACAAGCTTGCACTAGTTTTTTTAGATTTCCTGCCAGAAGAAGGTTGTTTAACTTGTTTATTTCCATCAGATATATGAAGGCCATCTCTTCGCCAATCTTGAAGCATATATTGGCTGGGTATGAGGGAGGCAGAGAAACAAGATAGTCAATAAAACAAAGCTAAATTGCAGATGAACAAATAGAGTCAAATAAAAAAATATTTAAGAAAATAAAGACTCAAACCTTTCAGACGCTTCCACACGAGGTGCAGCTTCCCAAGCTATTTGTTGCATTGTTCTCCCAGTGATATCTTCCAAAGGCATTAACTTACTAGCTTGCACAGATAACTTTTCAAGTCCTATTGAAGCCAAATTCTGTAATATATCTATTACCCCAGACCCCAACTCAGCAGGAACCACAACAGGACTAGATACCTGCATGATTAGGCTGCCACCACTCTTGGCATTCGTAAAGTGGTCAGGGTTCATGGATCGCAAAAATCCTCCGGTCTTTGTTTGGACAAATGGACCTAAGCCTTCTCCAAGGGAAGGTAACTGTATAGATTCTATAGGAGGGAGATCAATAGGACTGCCAAAGCCACCTCTATTGTCTGGTGGAGAGCTCTGGAAAGCCATCTCGTCCAAGCCCCATTCTTGCACAAGTTCTTGTGTTTCCAAATCTTCCATAACTTTGGCCCTAATCTTGGGATATTCATGCTGATCTACTGTTAAGAAATCAGAATCCTCAGAATACTCCCACCCAGAAATAGTGGGAGCATAATAGTCATAATCTTCCATTTCCTCTTCATCAATATCAAAACCAAATAACGAACAACCACTAGCCTCTGCTTCCTTTTCGAATTCTCTCAAGAGACGCTCTCTTGGAGACTCAGGCTCTGTTTCAGAATCAAGGGCAAAGGAAGAATCTTCTATTCCAAGCATGCTTAGAAATTCATCAGCAACATTGTCTGCAAGGTCATCCAAGATAACTGAAGGCATTACCATGTTTGGTTCATTCTCATTCTGGTTTTCCTGATCGCTCGATTCACTTATGGCCTCTGGGGTGTCTAATCCTTCTTTCTCAAGGTCAGCAACATTGCTCAAAACTGACTCCAGATCTTCTAGAAGTGATTCTTTGGTGCACATACTCTTTTCAGCGGAGTTGGAATCATTTGGTACATTTTCATCTCTTTTGAAGTCAGCTTCCAATTGACAAGATACTCCAGCATCATTGTAGACTACAGAAAGATCAGAACTCATCACTTCTTGATTATCTACAATTTTTGCCCCATCCTCCACATCTTGATTATCAACAACCTTTGCCCCATCCTCAACCACATCTTGATTATCAGCAACCTTTGCCCCATTCTCAACCACATCTTGATTATTAAAAACCTTTGCCCCATCCTCCAACACATCTTGATTATCAACAACCTTTGCCCCATCCTCCATCACATCTTGATTGTTAACAACCTTTTCCCCATCCTCCACCAATGTTGTCTTCTCCTCCAAATATTCCACCCTCTTCTCAACAAATGAAAACTCAGAATTCACATCATTCAACATATTTTCCTGATTAGAATCTGATGTCTTCTCCTCCAAATATTCCACCCTCTTCTCAACAAATGAAAACTCAGAATTCACATCATTCAACATAATTTCCTGATTAGAATCTGATGGAGAGCAATGAGATGACTTTACAGGTTTGTCATCATCTGCAGGCACTTGAATTTCACGCTTATCCTCAACCAAGGATTCTGAGTCTTCCTGATCAAACCTTTGATACAGCATGCATACAGAGCTAGATAATTCAGACATCTTTGAAGATGGAACCTCATGGAGAACTTTTACATCATCCATAAAACGAGTTGTTGTAGATGACTTCAAATTTGAAGGAAGGCTTCCAGCACGCCTCATCGAGCTCTTCCCATCACCTTGATTAGATTTTACATGATTCTTGGCAGTTGACTTTGAGTCCAAAAGTTGAAGTACCTTGTTATTATGAGCAGTACCATCCCTTAGCACCAAATATCCAAAACTAACATGCATGACAGCACCTTTTGCCTCACCTGATAGCTTAAAGCTTGTTGTCCATGTCCCAGAACTCTTCTCATCCTCCAACTCCTCCAATGTACGCGGAAGCAGCTTTGTGAGATCAACACGATGCTTTCCTAAATCTAGCCTTGGATGCCCATAAACTGCCGCATAAATTAAAAAATGCTTTGCTTCATACTTGGCAGAATGGTGTGGACCACTCCTACTGCCATAGACTGAACAAGTATGAGTTAGTTTCTGCTCAATTCCAGCGGCTCCTTTGACAACCTTGATTGGGCTAGTGACTACTTCTCCATCCCTTCTCTTCCAATGAACACAAATGTTAATATCATTGAATTTAGAGGGCAACCCTTCAATTTTATGGACTTCAAGACTAAAGCAACAATTAAACCTTCGATTTCTGACATGGGAAAGAGCCTTCAAAGGTTTCCAATTCCAAATCGACTTCTTCTCCTTGGTTAAGGAGACATCACTGCCATGCTTTGATGTTGGATTGGGCACCAATACATTATTCTTATCAACTGTTCTAGGCAGACTTCTAGCTGCAGAAGAGGAGCTTTTTGACAGATGCTTGTCCAAATAGAGTGCCTTGCTAATACTTTCAATTTCATTTAACAACTTCCCCTTACTGGAATCGTCAGTTCTTTTATATCTAGCAGCATCTCGTGACGTCATGATCCTACTGGCCAACAACAGATATTGTAAAAAAATAATCAAGTTAGATTCAAGTCTAACACATCTAATAGTTCAGATGCTAAGATGTTCCAGGCATGACAGAAAAACAATATATTTCAGAATACCGATGGAAATAGTTGTGTTAACTAGGTTTCTTTGTTCCACAATACTCATCACTTCAGACTTCAGAATACCAGTGAAATAACTTTATTCAAATTTAGAACACCATGCCTTATAGCCAACAAAAATTTAAAATCAGTGAATAAATTCTCCAGACAACTCCTTGATACTCACAATAAGCTTATTCTTTGTTTTTTCCAATCTCTTCTACTCATGTAGTTAGCACATTTAAAGTTAATGACAGATCAGCCGTCACATATGAAGCTCATGTTAGAATGGCCACTAAGAAGAATATGTTTTTGATAATAATAAAAATTACATAGAAAAACAGAATCAAAATCTTGAAATTTGGACGTGCAAAAATGTCATTTTCTTCATTTTTTTTCCTTGAGAATAGGCAACCCTAAATTTATGGTTTTATTTACAATATCCTAAAATGTAACACAACTATAAGTTTGCCCAAGTAATATGGTTCGGCATTGATGTGATTCTCTTTATAAATGCACCATGTCAACAATATTTCTTTAATTTCTCTGTTAAGGGCAAACTTATAATTCTAATACAATTAAGGTTACATTAAGAGATATCTTAGCCATTCAAGGTTCTTTTGGGAAAAAACTTATGTTCAGTGTTAGCTTGTATAATTTCCCTCTATTCTTTGAAAATGATAAGGAATAGAATCATAAGCATCTTACATATGTACTACCTCGGTCCCTTAATGTTTGCCCCATTCTCCTTTTTAGTTAACCCTTTATAGTTTTCCTGATACTACTTTGGTTGAAAGGGACCAAAACTTTACTCACACCCAGTAAGGCCACTACATTCCGTCACACAACTTTTCTTTCTCATCAATTCATCCAAGCTAACAATTAAATAAGTAGGCATTGCTCCAATGGAAAAAAAAAAAAAGGGACGAAAGGAGTAGAAGAATACAAATATGTCCTATCCTCAACAACACAACAAAAGATCTTGCATGAAAGTGGAGAGCTAAAAAGCACAAGTCTAGAACTAATAATGTTATTAGCTTAATTTTTAATTACTACTTCAGCTTAAATGCACCAGCTCAAATGTCTTGCTAAATTGTTTACCTTTATTTGCTAATGGACAACTGGTTACTTAGTTGCCTCTCTAATTAATAATTCATTCAAAAGCATTTTCGCAATTATAAATGTGAAGCGGAGCTCATCTACTCACCCACACCTATAACGAGGGCATATCTTATAAAACAGCGTTACTCATATGGTAACACTAATAATCTATGTTACTCGGACTCTTCATTTCACCTCACGTACCCGTGCCGGACCCTTGACACTCGAACATGGGTATGACACCTCGACACTTCACTTTTAGTTCAAAATCATGGAATTTTTTCACAAAATAGCCGAGTAAGACGCTTGGACACGTACCCGTGTCGGACATGGGTACCCGAGTCCAAGTAACATAGCTAATAATTACTAAAATTCTATGAACCCTCCTTCATAAAGGCTTCTATCACATAATTGTCAACACTAAAGCTTCCAAAATATAAGCGACAGCTTATTACTTCGATATAGACCTACTTGTTCAATTAACCAACATCATATCATATCATATCATAATCATAAACACTCAGCTCCCTAACAAGCTTAAGCTTTCACATTTACTGTGAAACCAACAAAACAAATTAAAACCCCCTTCTCCTCAACCGATTTAATTCTTCCAAAATTATTGCATATTTATATTAATTAAATAATTATTACAACCAAAATAGGTACCACGAAAATAATGAATTCTTCATTGTCAAATAATTTATTTGTTTCTAGCTCCCTGTAACGCAAACTTTACTGATAAACAGGTCACCTACCAAACAATCAATGGTGGACCCAGATTATATTTTTTCTTATTTAGCCCTAAAATAACCAATGTTTTGACAATCTTATTCAAAAAATTAATTTTCTTATATTCATCCTCATTTTGAATTAGCAACAAAAATTTTCTTATCACTCAATTCAAACCCAATTTTTAACATCCCAAATGAGCAAATAATCTCTAGTTTCAATCCAAAAAAATTCACAAATAATCAACCAACACAAACATCAATGAATATAAAATCAACAACAAACAATTATTTTATTTTTTTTATTATTTTTTTTGGAGATGGGTTATAGAAATTACCTGAAGTTGAATGACGATGTTGCGAAGTTAAGATTAAAGCTCCTCCACCATTATTAGATCTTGAGAAAGAAGAAAGAAGGAATTTTGGGTTAAGTTAGAGTTTGAGGGTTTTCAGACAAAGAAGAAGAATAAGCTATTGTATTGAAAATGCGCCGAGAAAATGACAAGGAGGAGAGAGAAAATGGAGGAGCTTCTCTTTCAAAATTGAAATGCTGACTTGTCTTTAACAATAGAAGTTGTCTGTTGAGTTGGTTTTAGGCTTTGTTCACTTCTCTTAAAATAAGATGCTTTCTTAAATTTTTTAAGAATTTTTAATTACTTCTTCCGTTCCTGAATACTATAGATAATAATAATACTTGTAACTTTAGGTACTACAAATTGAATTGAACCAATTTGAATCGAACCGATTTGATCTTATCCGACTTATATGTACAAATGATTTATCACAACTCAATCTTTAAATAGACTTGACACAATTGAATGAACCCGACTCAGTTGACACTTGTAATTGTATTTGTACGTTTCTAAATACTAACAAGAGTTACACGACATTGCTATCATTTTATCGTGTCTCTTCCAAATAAGTCCGCATGCTTAACTTTTTTCATGACAATTACTAGACTTAAGCTTGCACTAATTCTTTGTTGTTTCTTTCTTTCACTAACCATCAAAAATACCCGCATTAACTTCACTTCTCGTACACATATTACTTTCATTACTTTATTCTTTTTATCCTTTTATGTTTGTTCTATTTGAAATAATTCATTAGAGATTCTTCATACTTTTACATTTATAATTGCCTTCAAAAAAAAAAAAAAAAAAATACTTTTACATTTATAATACAGGCACTAAAAGAAAAAATTATTTTATGTGGATTTTGTTAGAATTCATGTCAATTTGTAGCTCCAAATTATATCTATTTTATACTTTTTTTCATATTTTATTGCTAAAAATGTGCATTTAAATTTGTGAAAAGTTTAATGGAATAAACATAAAGATTCAAACGAATGTAGTAGATGTTTTGGGTGTTTTTGTCCCTTGGGAGAGTTACAGCTCGAAGACTGGTCCGGAGGGCTTCTGTACCTGCAAAATCAACGAAGACACCGTTTGGGTGGTGCTCCGCCTCCAACGCTCAAGTTAGTAACTTGAAGGAGAGAAAGGTGCGGAATTTTAGGTGGGGATCTGCCAGGTTTTCTAGCTCAGTTGTCTGTATCAAAGGGACAGTTTGTAATTAATGGAAAACGTGCCCTCCAAAAGAGGGGAATCCCCCTATTTATAGGGTCCTTGGGATTTGTGCCCCTGATTAGGTGACAGAACCCTAATCAGAGATGGGCTGCGCCGCATTGCGGCTTTCTCGGGATTTGGGCCTGAAGGCCGACTTTTTCCCCCAAGTATCCGGAATGACACGTGTCAAACAGGGATTGGTCCACTTTGGACCATCCCCGGGCTGACACGTGTCACCCTCTGATTGGGCCACAAGGAGGGGTAAAATTACCCTAAACAGTAGATGTATCACATAAATGCGAGTAATATAATTCCATAACAGTATATGCTAATTTCTATTTTAAATAAAATGATCTTGTTAACGAGCGTCCCCGGACAGTAGAGAACAATTTAAAATAACTTTAGAAATAAAATTAATTTGGGAAAAATCATGTGTCGTTCGATGTAATTAAATTTATTTCAATTTAATATTACTACTCTAATTCATCTAAGCCCATCTCCTAAGGCATTCCTCAGCTTTTGCCAATTAGAATAACTAATGAAGTATGTGAGGCTCATCTAAATAGCAAGCTAGTTACTAATTATTATTAGGGTACAAAAGAGTTACAACGCCAGTTAGATTGAAATCTTAGGGCCTATTCACTTCAGCTTAATTTCATTTCAGTTCAGCTCCAATCACTTCAGTTCCTAATTTCATTCTTCATAAAATATTTAGTTCAGTTCAACTCCTAATTTTCTTTTTCATAAAATATTCAATTCAGCTCTGTTCAGTTCAATTCAGCTCAGTTCAGTAAATGTGAACAGACCCTTTATGTGGCATGAAAAAATTGGCAATTAGCTTGCCATTAAAGTTGCTCAATTGCAAGAGTATGTATTGTGTAATTAAGACATTAAGTGCATGTGCATTAATTAAAACAACAATACATTATTAATTTAATTATAAGTAGAGGTTTCCAAAAAAAAAATATTACTCCCTCTGTCCCTCAATGATAGTCCCTTATAGTGAAATTTCATGGGAATTTAGAAACAATAATAATTTGAATAAAAAATACTCCCTCTGTCCCCGAAAGAACGACCCTTTTGGGTTGATTTCGTGGGTATTAATAAAATTAAATAAAAAGGAGTAAAAGTATATTGGAAAGATAAATTTACATGGGCTTTATAAAAAGAGTAGAGAGAGATAGTAATAAAAGTACATGGGAAAAAAATAAAATTATATGGGAAAGCTAATTTTGCACAAATATTATTGTTGCAAATTGGTGGGTATTTTAATGCTAATGAGTCATTGTTTTTGGGACTAAAATTAGGCTAAATACTTTTCAAAGTTTGTAGGATGTTTGAAAATGGAATTGCACAAATATGTTGATGAATTACGCGGCCAGAATGAATTGGGAAAGATCAACAAAATTGGAATTTGCCAGAATTAGCCAGGACTATTCCCGTGAGTCCCCCTACGGTGAATAAAAAGATGAACCCCACTGCATGATTATGGGTGCCCTATCTATCGTCGTGGAAGATGTTTCTAGAAAGATTATGGTTCTCGGGTATCTAATCAATTAATCCCCCAAACCGGAGAAGCTTAAGCGGAAATGAAAGAATAGGGTGAAGAAGAGAAGCCACTAAGAAGGCTTCGCCCAATTAACGATATGCTTGACTGGAGTAAGGGATCCCTTGAAAGGGGGGGCGGAGGGAGTAGTAAAATTACATGGGATACACAAAAAAAAGTAGAGATAGATTTGCACAAATATTATTGTAAATTGGAGGGAATTTTGGTATAAATTAAAATTCATATTAATAGTAGATGGAAAAAGCAAATGGGACTATCATTTTAAACTTAAATTAGGCCATAAGGAACTATCGATAAGGGACGAATGGAGTAATTTATACGTAGATGTTTCATGTGCATGAATCCATGAAGTATATCTTAATGTATAATGAACATTTTGGCATTTTGCAAAATAAATGTAACGAGCATAAAACAATTCAAAGAGTTAAAGGTAAATGAATGAGAATAATGTGACTCTTGCTGTAAATTTTCTACTATTTAATGCAGTCACGCAAAGCACCACGGGGGCAATTCATGAATTCAGTGAGTCCTCTATTTATGAACAACTAGGTTAGGTCCCGTGCCATGCACGGTAGGGGTGAGCATGGGACGGGTACCCGTACCGTTAGTACTAACGGTTCGGGTACCCGATAACCAAAATCACTAAAAGTGATACCCATAACCGGAACCGATAAGTTCGGGTACCCGGACTTCGGGTACCCGGATTTTCGGATCGGTTATCGGGTACCCAATAAGATATCCAATAATGATAATTATACTTAATTACGTAGTTATTATGATATAATTTACAACTAATTAACAACAATACCATATGATCTTGACTAAATTATTAATAATATTACTAATCATTGATATAATAAAGTGATTATGAAGTAAAGTAAAAATTTAGATTTATATTAATAGATTTAAGTAGGGAAAAAAAGCAAAAAAAATGCTTATCGGATCGGATCGGGTAACCGTTAATTTTAAAATGATACCCATAACCATACCCGATAACAAATTATCGGAACGGGTACCCGAACCGTTATGGTTATTGGATCGGGTACCCTAATTTTCGGAACGGTTACGGATCGGTTTTTCGGGTTTTCGGTTTTTCGGGTAGTTTTGCTCAGCCCTAATGCACGGTTATTTTAATTACTCTATATTTTCTTTTTATAAAATAATTTATGACATACAAAATAAAAAGTTAATATCTTTATAGAATAAATTATACTCTGCCATAATTATATCTTATATGTAAAAAGATTATTTATTTCCTTATTAATAATCCGTACTTAATTGCGCAATAACATAAGAAAGGTAAATATTATCACAAAGTCTTATATGTGGCTGGCCACACCGTGTGGCCAACTACTATAGGATTTACTTCGCTAGTGTAATGGAGGTTACTTGGTTAGAGTTAAAGGGATTACTTCTTCATTGTTATAGAGTTACTCGATTAGCGTTACAGGGGTTACTCAGTTGGTATTACAGGGGTTACTTAATCAATGTTATAGAGGTTACTTTAAGTGGCCACACAGTGTGACCGGCCGCACACAAGACGAGCTGAAATATTATTGCTTGTTTATTTGGTTGACAAAAAAAAAACTTTTCTTTTAAATTTTTTCTTTTAAATAACTTTCTTAAATAAATCTTTTCTAATTATATTAAAGAATTAAATAAAAAAAAATACTAAGGAGACACTAGGACATGACACATGTCATTGCTTGTGTATCTTTTAGTATATAGTTATTGATTGATTGATGTTTTCTTTTTATAAAATAATTTATGACATACAAAATAAAAAGTTAATATCTTTATAGAATAAATTATACTCTGCCATAATTATATCTTATATGTAAAAAGATTATATATTTCCTTATTAATAATCCGTACTTAATTGCGCAATAACATAAGAAAGTTAAATATTATTGCTTGTTTATTTGGTTGACAAAAAAAAACTTTTCTTTTAAATAACTTTCTTAAATAAATCTTTTCTAATTATATTAAAGAATTAAATAAAAAAAAATACTAAGGACACACCAGGACATGACACGTGTCAATGTGTCATTGCTGGTGTGTCTTTTAGTATATAGTTATTGATTCCATTCTACATACATTTTGTTTTTGGAGAAGTTATACACTTATATTGAGAAACAGATTTGATTAAATGGACTCGTATCAACCCCTCTTTTTGTAGAATTTGTTATAAAAATTAAAAATTCGAGTGTACCGTATACCTAACTGATTTAAGGTTAGTTTTTACTCTTCATTTGATGATAAAATGAAAAACAATCACCAAAATGAAAACAAATATTTATGACTGCACGGTACACCCAGGTGTATATAACAAGTTTTCTTCTTTTTGTTTTACAATAATTTGACTAAGTACCTATGTCAACCCATAAGTTTGAGTGTTTGACTATTGATATATGACAATATTAAAATATAAAGCATATATAAAATTATTAAGTTGATATTTTGCGAATATATATTATCATAATATCAACAATTGAGTTTTATATATTATTCTTTCAAAAAAAAAAAAGTTTACATATTATTAAAAAATAAATATGCAATCAAAATTGATAAATTTCCCCCGTTCTTTTATATTCTAATTAATATTTTTTTTAATAGTCTTTTATATTCTACTTAGTTGACTATAGACACTCAATTTAAGGAGAAAAAAAAAGTGTTAACATATATATATATATACACACACACATATATATATATATAGGGGGAGGCTCTTGTGAGAATTTTTCTTATGTGAGAACACTTTTTATGTTCTAAATTTTAAGTCTTATGTTCTAAATTTTAAATATGATGTTCTAAACTTTTCCTTGGGTGTTCTAAATTAAATCAAATGTTCTAATTCAGTACTCACATGTTATAAACCATAAATTAGTTAAGTTTGATATCATAAATTTTAAAAAACTTGTTCCAAAATTTTAACTTATATGTTCTAAATTTTAAAACGTGTGTTCTAAGATTTTTAATTATATGTTCCAAATTTTAAAGCGTATGTTCTATTTTTTTTACTATTATATTCTAAATATTTTACTCACACATTCTATACTCTATATTAATTTGTTCTAAATTTTTATTTACATGTTCATAATCTTAAATCAGATTCTCATGTTTAAAATTTCATAAAGCAAATTTAATAAATATATAATCACTTGTTCTAATTCTTAAATCAGATGTTCTAAACATATTACTCACACTGATGTTCTAAATTATTACTCATATGTTCTAAATTTTAATTTGAGTCACATGTTCTAAATTTTTGCTCATATGTTCTAAATTTGTACTCACATGTTCTAAATTCAAGATCATTTCTCATATAAGTACAAATTCTCACATATGGGTCTATTCTCACCGGATCCCTCCCCTATACACACACACACACACACACACACACACACATATATATATAGTTGCACGGGGAGCCCCCTCCTATCACAGGATGTGATCAAATTACTATTTTTTTTTTTTAGAACAAATAAAATTCCTAATTTTTTTCAATTAAGGTTCAAATTAACAGGGTTTTTTTTTTTTTTTTTTGAAAAAAAAAAAGAAAAAAGAAAAAAAAAAGTCCAATTAACAAATAAGGAGTACATCAATTGCATTTAAGAATAATTTGAGGTACTACTACTTACTTAAGAAAAGGCAATTTTGAGGGAAGGGGATTAAACTAGATTCTGTTCAATAAAGAATTTGCCCTATAAGAATAATTTGACCCCAAGGCACCAACTTAAAAATCCAGAAATATAGGGTACATGTTTATCATGTCCTTATTATATAGACATAGTAATTTTATTTTAAATTAAAGCTAATTGGAACAATTACCATACACAATCATCAAGTTTGTGAGCACCCTTTATTAGTAGGGTAAGAGTCTCAAAAGGTTTAATAATTTAGTAACAAACAGAGTATTTTGTGGCTAACGTTCGCTTTGAAAGTTCGTATACTCACAATGAAACAACAACAAAGTACGGTCCAAAGCAAATATTTTCATACAAGCACGAAGATGTAAATAGAAGACGTCTCTAATTTTCAAATTTGGGACTTATATTGTTACGTTTTCATCTCTAACTGTGCTGAAGCTGGTGACGGAATTTGGTGCTGCCTTGATCAACTGTGCTTCCAATTGCGGCCATACTGCCATTGGATATGCTTAAAGTCCATTCAAAATTACCTGGAGCAGTTAATTTCTACTCCTGGTGTTATTGACGTGTGTTTATTTGTGTTTGGTTATAAGTTTTGAGCGATTTGGTTAAGAAGCGTAGAACTGATGATGATGTGCAGACAAGATATTCTCAAAGTTTTACAAGTACAACAGCTGAAAGTAAACAAACAACCTCTGAAAATTCCTCAGTTTACAAGATCATGCTTCAGGAATTGAAGCACTAATGACAAACTAAACACCAAAAAAACACGAAAAGTAGAGAACGCAAACTTATCAATCAGAGGGTCAGATCCATAATAGCAGAAACAACATCACCATTATTATCCTTGAGTGCCCTGATTGCCCTGGTCCGTGAGACGTTAGCCTGTGTCATCACTATCTCAATGTCCCTAGGATCCAATTCGGTATCCTCGTAATCCTGTTCCATTGCAGAGAATTCACGCTTGGACTGCTCTGCAGTCTGGGTTTGAAGTTGTATATAATTAAGTATATATGAATACGAAAATATGCATGTAATTTTTTTTACATTATCTAATTTTTTTTTTTTATCCAATAACTCAATAAGGGTCATGTCCATTAAATAATCTTATTCATTAAGGGCCCTATAAGTTTAGCCCTAACCCTATTATCATTGGATTACCCTGTCTAATAACAAGGTCTATTCACACACTGTTAAAAATTCTTGCTCCATATTGTAAGTTACAACAAAACTTCCGACCCAGTATTTAAAGTCACAAGGGATAACAATCAATCAAACACACAAATATTGATAACTTCCAAATCCAATGCCTGTCATCTAGAGGTTAAGAATTAATAAAATGACACAGCACATCATGACATCAATGAAAAAATCCCTCTATTCGAAGTTAAAATCACGTCCGTAGTATACTTTGAAGTGCGAAAAAATAGTTAGGACATCTAGAATGAAATGCTAATAACAAATGATAAAATGAGATCTTTTATGATAAAAGTTGTGAGAAAAAACCTTATAAGTTGTTTGAAGTTGCGAAGAGGGACATTGGTTGGTTTTCCGGCTAGTCAACGCTTGATTTTAGCGTTGACTTTAACGTGTCTACTGAAAAATGATCGCCGATTACCTTATTTTTCCCCACATTTCCCCTCACGTGCATAGCAGTCTAGCACGAGATTGTTTGAAATGGAGGAAAATGTAGCGAAAAAAGTACGAAAGGGTCTTTTTTTTAGTGTCATGTGCTAGGAACATGATAGTCAATGCCACAGTCACGTGTTAACTAGTCGGAAAACCAACCGAAATTCTTCTTCACAACCTCATACAGCTTATAAGTTCTTTCTAGCAACTTTTTATCTTAAAAAATCCTTATTCACAAAGTCAACCTTTTAAAAGATCCCTCCTTACAAATTTTCCATCTTGAAACAATCATTATTCCAAATCATAATAAACAAAAATGAGATCCAACTAAAACAACCCTAATTACTAGTTTACTACTCTAGTAAAGGAACAAATCTCAAAACATTTAACAAACATTTAGTCCTAATTATAAAAAATAAAAAAGTAAAATAAAAAAAATAAAAAATAAAAAATAAAAAAAAACAATAGCAAATTGAACCCAAAAATGAAATTAAAAATAAATAATCGGATTCAAAAATATATGTACAAAGAAAAATAGAGAGAGGAAAAAGGAGTATACATCGATTTTATGTTGTTCGAGATGAGCAGCTAGAAGCTCTTCTTGAGTTTGAGCAGTCATGGCGATCATGAAACGGTAAAAGGATGTTTGAATTATGTGATTAAGACATTAAGTATATATTGGTGTAGGTGATTAAGACATTATGCAATAATTAAGACAATACGAAGTAATAAATTATCAATTCATAAGTAGGATGTTTCGTGTGCATGATCGCATAATAGGAGTATATCTCACCAAAAAAAAAAAAAAAAAATAATAGGAGTATATCTTAATGTATAATTCACGTTTTGGCATTTTGTAAAATAAATGTAACGAGCATTATAAAAAAAATCAAAAAGTCAAAGGTAAATGAATGAGTATAACTGTATAATATGACTCTTGCTATTATTGAATCAAAATAATGGTTAGCAGCACTTTGCATAGAACTACTTTTTTGCCCACACGATACCCCGAATCATTGTTTGTATATAATAAAAATTATTACAAAATAAAAGGAAATATATCCGTGATTTTATAAAAATAATATCAGTTTTTAAATATAATTGAATATCCATCAAAATTCATTATTTAACAACATATTTTAGGGATAAAAAGAAAAAACATTTAAAATTGCTTTGCATTTTTGGGTTATATATTTTAATTAACTATAACCTATATGAATAATGGTTAAGTAACTGAAAGAAATGAAATTAATTTTGCAATCATATTGTTTATGAAATATACACATATAAGTTCACAATTAAATTTTTAATATTTACTAGGGATCCCAACGCGCGCGGTATAGCTAGCCTTTTGAGTAGAATTATTATCGATATTCTTTATGTCTTATGCCGGTTTGTGTATAATATTTTATCAAAGATATTTGCATATAAACGATAAATGTGTTGGATGTTGTGCAAATTCTTTAGTTGAGCTACTTTAAAATAACGCTCGCATAAAGAAACAACCTTTCGTTGTCAAGTAACTAATGCTGTTATATAATTATACTATAAATTTCTAAACAATTCTAAATTTTATTATTCCAATCCTCCATTTAGTTTATGATTAATTGATAAAATTGCAAAATTAATTACACAGGATGATAAGAAGGTAAATAAATATTTTGAGGGGTATAATAGTTCATGCACTATTCATAAGTGCAATCTCCTACTTTTTATAAGAAGATAGGGATGAACATGAATAACTCTTTTTAATACTAGTACAATTTATCATCATAAGATGTCATTATTGGAGTGGTGGTTAGTTAAATTTTAGTTTTAATGAAAATGAGGTTATGAGTTCAAATATTAATGCTAATGCTATAAAATTATAAATTTTAATTTTATGAGAAAACATTAATGTATGATTAGTAATAGTAGGTGACATCACTACTAGAAAATAGTCAAATTCCGACGGACTGGTTCCGTCGGACACATTATTCCGTCGGAAAAACAAAATTTCCGACGGATTTTAATTTCATCAGATATTTTCTGATAAATCCACAAATCCGTCGAAAATTTCTGACGGAATAAAAATCCGTCGGAATATATGATATTTCCGTTGGAAATTACTTTTTCCGACGAATTTATAGTCCGTCGGAAATTTTCCGTCAATATATTTTTTTTTAAAAAAATAAACCTCTAGAAACTCTAACACCCATATTCTATTTCCGCCTCTTCTCCCTATTTCTCCTTCTCTTTGTCTTTCCTTTTCTCTCTCCTCTCCTTCTCTTTCGTGTTCTACGTTCTCACTCCTCTCTCTCGTTCTCCTTTTTTTTTCTTTGAATAACGTTCTCCTTCTTCTTTCTCTCTCATTCTCCTGTTCGATCTTCTCTCTCTCGTTCTCCTTCTTCTTTCTCTCTCGTTCTCCTACTCCTTCTCTCTCGTCCTTCTTCTCTATCCCTCCTCTACTTTCCCCTCTATCGACCACCTCAAATCTCCCACCGCCAACACTAACCACTGACAACACTAACAATACCAGCAACACCGACATCAACAACAACAATTTTCGTCTTTTTTGTCCCTCTCTTCCCATGCTGAAAACAAAGGCTTTCAAGTCAAATTTGACCATGATAGATCTAGAGTTTTTATGGTCGAATTTGGCCTCTTAAACCCAATTTCGTGGTTATGTGTGGTCGAATTAAGGTATGTATTTTTTTTTTCAGTTTTGATTTTATTTTGTTGTTTTATCGGATTTTCTTTACAATTTATGGTGGTGGAAGGTGGTTGCTCTTGGAGGTCGGGTTTTGTGGGCAAGGATTTAGGATTTAAATTTTTTCTTTACTTTTTTTTGTTAATTTTTGGTGGTGATTGTGGAATTCGGTGGCCACTGTGGTGGTTTTAGGTGGGTGGTGGGGTGGTTTGCTTAGGTTGGGGGGTTCAGCCGAATTTGTAAGGGTTAGGGTTGTAGATATGGGTTTGGTTTGGGTGGGCTTGGGTTAGGTGGGGAGTCTTATCTTTTAGGGTTCTGGTGGAGGTTTTGGTAATTGGGTAGCGGGTGGTAGTACGGGTTAGGTGGGCTGGCTGGGGCTAGTGCTGTGTGGTGGTGGTGGTAGGATTTTTTTTCTTAAGCATATTCTAACGGACTTTCCCAGGCCCAAAAACCTCTTCAGACGGGTTGATTTCCGTTGGAAATCTGTAAGCATATTCTGACGGATTTTCCCAGACCCAAAAACCTCTTCAGACGGGTTGATTTCCATTGGAAATTCCGTCGGAAAAGTTGTTCTGACGGAATTTCCATCGGAAAAGGTTATTTTTCCGACAAACTGTTTTACGACAACTGGTCCTGACGGAAATTTCGTCGAAAACGGGCTTTCGGACGACGGGTTGTTTCCGACAAAAAATTTCTGTCATAATCTGGCTGTTATCTAGTAGTGCGTGGCAACACGTGGCAAGGTTGGTGACACGTGGTAGGTAAATTATCCTTGCCATTGAGTATTGATATATATATACTGATGCGCGGATCAAGATGTCAATGTACTCACCAACTCGCAAGACCTCATCAAAGGACTTAATGTCTAAATCAACCTCACCTCGCGCAAAGGGAGCGCAAGCCGATAATCAGACATTTATTTAGGGTTTGTTTAATTTACCTGATTTTTTCTTATTTGATCTGATCTAATTATCTAAATTGATCCAACTTTGACCTTATGTGTACAACAATCTATAAATAAGAAATATCTTAAGTGGAGTCTTATTAGATTCGTATTAATGTGTATTTTGATAATATGTAATTTTTATAATTTTTCCAATGACGTAGTTAAAGGTATCTAGCGATAAAAAAGCGCACATAAAACGACAATCTGATTTGAACTTAATTTTTCTAATCTAAACTTATTTTTTCTGAAATAAGTAAAAAGAAGCTGAACTAAAATTTTTTTTTTCCTCTGTAATTTTCTCTAAAGTTAGCAGGTATAGTATGTAATCACAGAGGCGCATATCCTAGCCACTATTTAAGACCACGAAAACTTGTAGCTAGTACGTATGCTAGCTTTATGAATTGCTAAAAAAAGGGTTATGACTTAGCTAAGTTCTCCCGGGTATAATTTAATGATGTCATACATATAAATCAGCACGTACGGAGGTAATTTAGTCACTCCCAGATGATACTTTGAATTATTCTTTTTTATATTCAACCCGTCTACTTTCAAGGAAACTATTCAACTTGTCTTGTGTGTGACTAGTCACACCGTGTGGCCATTTATAAAAGAACAAAGTAACCCTTATAAAACTGTTAAAGTAACTCCTATAATACTGACCGAGTAGCCTATATAACACTGACCAAGTAACCCTATAATACAGACGAAATAACCCCTTTAACATACATGAACCAAGTAACCCCTATTACACTAACGAAGTAACCTTTATAATGGCTGACCGGTGTGGCCTGCCACTTAAAAAAATTTGTGTTTTATATTAGACATTTAGACGCTTTAAAAGATTTGTTAATATTTTATTTATTGTGAGTTAGTTAAGATACAATGATAACAATAACTTATTTTAATTTGGATTATTAATTTGTAATACACGAATATATTTATATAAAAATGTTGATTAATATCGCATTATTTATTTATAGTTAAGATTATAATACATGTGGTTTTCATTCATTGAGGTTTGATATTCAAATCTCTTTTTATGCATTTTTAGCTTATGATCTCGTGGGTGAAAGTTGCTGAAGGATGATGTGGCGTGATAGAGGTGTAAGATGGCTACATAATAGTATAGATTTCTTTTACAAATATTTTGTTTTGGAGAAGTTAAATTGAGAAATAGACTAAATTGAGAAATAGACTAAATTGACTCATACCCCTCCTTTCTTTGTTTCACAATAGTTTAACCACGTACATATGTCAACATGTAAGTTTGGAGAAGTTATTTGCACGCAATGCTTGAGTACGTCAAACAGTAATTTACATTATTTAATTTGTTTCAAATAGGGTTGTCAACAATTGACACAACACGATAACTTGACACAAAATAAACAGATTTGGGTCAAGAATTCTCAGCTCGTTAAAGTAATTAGGTCGACAAGATATAAAATGGGTTAGATTTAGGTTCAAATTTTCAACCTTAAACCGA
The DNA here is from genome assembly GCF_948465745.1 of Chenopodium album. Lineage (NCBI taxonomy): Eukaryota > Viridiplantae > Streptophyta > Magnoliopsida > Caryophyllales > Amaranthaceae > Chenopodium > Chenopodium album. The sequence goes on along the minus strand of NC_137855.1, from coordinate 14,831,087 downwards.
CACACATAACCTGATTATATTATTGGGTTGAACGTCAACAGATACATTAACCTGAATCGACATGCTTAACTTGTCTATTAAAGTAGTCAAAATAATTTAATGTTTTAATGTCATTCTTACTTACCATCCTAACTACATAGTTTGGTAGTATAAATATATTAGTAATAACTTTTAGTGGGCAGAATTTTGGGTTTGGACAGACAAATTTTTTACTACTCTTTCGAGTTAAGCACACAATTAGGTACTCAATTCTTTAAAATTTCACTTTTTAGGTACTCAATTATTTTTACTTTGCTTTTGGGTACTGAGTTAAGAATTCAGGCCAAAAAAATTAAATCAGCCAAAGTATTGAGTACCTTGGGTTAAAGAATTTAGTACCGTTGGTTAAGTATGTGGGCCCCACCCGATTAAAAAATTAATATTTATATAAAAAAATTGTATTAAATTAGACTAAGAAACTAGCCGTTGGTTTCTCTATTTAAAGAGGCATGAACCTGGTGGAAAATTCATCAAAAAATTTTATTAGTGTAAACCTGCAGGCATTCGATTAAAAGAAACAGATGGGTAGTCCTCCATCCACAGCTGCTCCTCAATCAAATTAAGGGAAAGTTTTGCTTAGAATATCATCCACAGCTACCTTATTACAAGTTCTAGACTGAAAAGAAAAGCAACAAACATCAAACAAACTAGCCATGCTTAGAACATCAAACAGACAGCAGCAAGTTGATTAGATGAAGGCAATCCGAAGAGGCCTTCAATCTCCTAAGCCCAGCATCATACGCATATTTGAGGCCAAAAAACATGGCATGAGCTTCTGCATTACAAGCACCAATTGAACCAGAAAAAGACTTGCTCCCGGCCATAAGTTCGTCAACAACAGCAGCTTAACCAGCAACAAAGCAGGTTCATTGAGCATGTTATTTAGGCATAAATTTTGCAAGGTTTTGCCAGATTTTGTAGAAAAAAAAAATAATAAAAAACCAGAAACAGAAGGGTTGCTGCAAACCCCAAAATTTGTTCAAAAAAAACCCCAAAATTCGAAAAACTTAGGTCGCAACAAACTTCATCAAATGGGCAAAAAAATCCAAAATTTATATCAAATTCACAACATAAATGATGAGAAATTGAGCTTACCTCAAACAAAATGGCGGCTTTTGGTGTCGTTTTCACCTTCGAGCACAAAGAAAGCTTCTGGTGTCGTTCTTCGACAGTGGAGTGCGCATCAAATTTCCAGAAAAGGGAAAAAATAAACTCGCAAAAAGGGGAACAAAGAAATAGAAAGGGAAAAAAAAAGGGGGTTGACCCGCGAATTTTTTAATCGGGTGGGGCCCACATACTTAACCAAGGGTACTAAATTCTTTAACCCAAGGTACTCAATTCTTTGGTTGATTTAATTTTTTTCACCTGAATTCTTAACTCAGTACCCAAAAGCAAAGTAAAAATAATTGAGTACCTAAACGGTGAAATTTTAAAGAATTGAGTACCTAATTGTGTGCTTAACTTTACTCTTTCACTATAAAGTCTTCTGTAGTCTAGACTTATCCTTGGTCATCCACCCGCAATTCTTACACCAACTTTTTCTTCACCCTAGCCCGCCCTATTGTATTTTTTTAATTTTTCAAAAAATAATGTCTTTTTTAATTTTCTGAATATTAATTAGTTTATTATGTACTAAACTCTTGGATGAACTAGTAAAAGGTTACCCACGTAACCCATTTATTAAGCGGGTTAGGTTTAGGTCAAAGGTTTGCAACGTTTAATAATAATAAGTTATATTTGGGTTGAGGGTTTATTAACTAGTGTAATATTGACTTGAACACGAACCCAACACGACATGATCCGTTTAAAAGCCCTAGTTTTATAGTTGCTTTAAACAAAACACTTAAATAGCCAAATTAATGAACTTAAGCTAGAATTATTATAATCTGATTGAGGTATTGTGTTAGTCCAGACTTACGAAATGTTTCGTTAGTCCGGACTGACAAAATGTAGATTTTTTATATCCTTAATTGGCGGGATGATACCTCTATTGGCTGGATGATATCCTCTATTGGCTGAACGATATCTTCTACTAATTGAATGATATCCTTTATTGGCTATATAATATCCTTTATTGGCTGGATGATATTTCTACTGGCTAAATGATATCCTCTATTGGCTGATTGATATCCTCTATTAACTGGATGATATCCTTTATTGGCTAGATGATATCCTATATTGGCTGGATGATATCCTCTATTGACTATATGGTATCATTTTATTGGCTAGATGAAATTTCTACTAGCTAGATGATATGCTCTATTGGCTATGTGATATCATGTTGATGAAATATATCATATAGCCAATAGAGGATATCATCCATTATAGACAATCATAAACAATATCATATAGCTAATAGAAAATATCATCCAACCATGATATCATATAGCCAATAGAGGATATCATCCAACCAATAGAGGATATGTATAACTTAAAAATATGTATAATTTGTTTGATAATATGTATAACAATGGTGGAACCTCCATTGAAGCTAAGTGCTCGTACTAAGGTCATAGGTATAACATAACTTGCTCATTTCTCAACCAAAATACATGCATATATTATCAAAATGCTCACAATTCAACATACAATCATATGGGACAATCAGTTTCAACAATTATACATCACATAAGAAAGCCCCAATTCGATTTTTGGGCATTTTTCAAAAAATCCGAGAATCTCAAGCTTTCTTTCTCTTCCGCCATGGATGACCTCGCTGCTCTCCTTCGCCGTAACCACCACCAACATGTCATCGAGTGGAAACTTGTTCTTCATCGCAAGAAGATGATGAGAATCTGATACTTTCTTGAGTCTCGACTGACGAAACATGTCGCACCCAATACTGTGTATAAATTAAAATACCAAAAGGCCAAAAATTTACACTTTTTAAAGAAAAAAACAAAAAAAAAAAAAAAAAAAAAAACAAATACAACCTTGCAAAACAACAAAGATCGATTTATAAAACTTAGAGTGAAAAATCTAGCTTACAATAAAAAATAAATAAAAAATAAATAAATAAAAAAAAACATGAAAAAATTATAAACACCTTTATATGAGAAAAAAAAAAAAAAAAAAAAAAAAAAAAAAAAGATGATTTGTGTAAAGTGAGCAAAGTTGACATATAAGTGATGGTGATTGTCATGTTTGATGATGTATGTTACCCGACGATCATGAAAAATGTTTTTCGATGAACATGAAGAATATATATAATTTTTACAGAATTGAATGTTAAAAAAGATGTTTTTGTTATTAGTGTATATAATTCTATAACCATCAGATGAGTGAGTGAAACACATAAATCTGTAGATTGGTTTTATAGGATTTTATTAGATAAATAATTGACTGGGATGAGTAGATTGATTATTTATGGAGAGAATAATTTTATTGTAACTAGCTTAGGCCCCGTGCCATGCAATTACTTCTTACTACTCCGTTTATTCTTTAATATCAATAATATGAATAATTTTATTATTACCACTTACTACTCCGTCTATCAGATGATTAAAAAAGAGTTGTAATAATATTTTAGGTAAATGTATATGGAAAAATTATGAACACGATATATATTATATAAAAGATTTGAAATGATATTATTATAGTTGTATCAAATATTTACAAAAGGTTTTTAAAAGGGAAGGAAAGTTTAGAGGGAAAAACCAGCCCAGGATGTGACACGTGTCACTCCCGGTGTCTGTTTTAGTATTAGACTAGGTTAGATCCCGTGCCATGCACGGTAATTTCAATATTTATCATTAGTTTTATACAATTATTTTACAATAAAAAATTATATCAAATTGCAAAATTGGATGAAAGTTCTGCAATTACAATTTTTTTGAATCTTTAAAGAAAACAAAGGAAGAAATGCATGCACGACTAATAAAAATAACCATGGATTACATTACAAAGTTATAGATAATATTACATTATTGTATTATATGATTTTGTTCCCGTCATAAAATAAATAAATATATAAATCTTTGTTGAATGTGTAAAAATGAATGTACTTGCCAAATAGAAAAGAAGTATTATTGTAAAGTAAGTATTAAATTAAATACTTCTCTAAGAAGCTTTGAAAAAAAAAAAAAAACAAAAAAAAACAAAAAAAACAAAGAGGACCTTTTGGAGGGAAAATTTTTAACCAGATTATGACAAGTGTCATTTCTGGTTTTGCCTTTAGTATAGGTATACTAGTTTAAATCCCGTGCAATGCACGGTTGTTATTAAATTTTTAAATAGTTATTATTGTATTGAATTTTATAAAAAAATTATACTCATGATATTAATTCAAAAGTAAATATAAAAATATATTAGTTGGGTATATGAAGAGTTATTATTGTTAAGAATTTTAAGTGGAAGAAAGATATTTTTCATTATTAAAAAATGATTTCCTTAAAGAATCTTCGTAAAAACGGAAAGTTAAATAGGCGGGAAAATTGTTAATGACATTGTGATAAGTGTCATTTCAGGTTCGCTTTTAGTATATGTAATTGATTATTGAATTATTGATTGATTAATGATGAATCAATCAGTTACATTATACTAAAGGCAAAACTTAGTGAGAAACCTAAACCATTCTCCGTTATATTCTTCAAGTGGGTAGAAACCTAAAATATTCCAACTCTAGTTCTTTGCCCGAGCAACGCTCGGATATTCACAGGAAAAAAAAATTATATTTGTAAATTATTATAAGTTTGTATTTGTTTATAGATTGGGTATATTTTTAATATATTATTTATTTAAATTTGTTGTTATTGTTCTATTATTTAGGCTATATATTCATTTTTTTTTTTGAAAAAGGTTGTTTAATTTAATTTTTTTTTTCATCAATTATCTTTTTATTTTCTAAGGAAAATAATTAAAAAAAAATTAAAAAGTTTTGTTTTTTCATCACTTATCTTTTTATCCAACATTTGTTTCGCTACATCAGCTTGATCCTCATCAAAAGTTTTCTATTGCTCCTTCATCGCATTCTTTTCCAATAGGGCTTGAGTAAATGAATCTAAAATATTAATTCCAGAACTAGCTACATACTTTACTTTTTTCTTTTTGCCTTTTTCACCCCATGTGGATGTGCACGCCGCTACCTACTTCCGTTGGAGTATCTAATTCTGATCTTTTGGAGCTATCGCTTTCACAGGTATTCGGCACTTGCTTGTTTGTTGGCCTCCATTTATCAAATTTTTTCAACACTTCCCATATACTGATTAAAGTGAACCGGGCTCCATTACATGATGTACTATACATTTCTTGAGCTTCAGTCATGACATTATTGTAAGTGTTGGTACCATTTGCATTTCTATGTTGTGCCACGGCATAGCACCCAACCCATAGATTCACATCTTTGTTTATTCTACCCCAAAAACCTTTCATAGTTCTCAAGGTTCTGGGGCGGATAGTAGAAGGATTGTCTTCCCTAGCTTGCTCATACAACTCATATATGGATTTCCACATCATAGCCAAACTCTGATCAATAGCTGTCTCCAGATCTTCAATCGCACATTCTATCCAAGCTGAGATAAGTGTGTCATCTTCTTGTGCACCCCACTTTGCATTTGACGAGGTGGTTTTGCTATCTTGCGGATCTTCACCATCAACATCATCATTGTCATTTTCATCATCATTGACATTTCTTTCAAGAGGAGTTTTGTTACTACTTCCATCTCCCCCGGAAGTTGTTGGACTATTCTCCATTTGGTTTCCAACATGTTGAGACATTGGGAACATTAAACCAGAAGAAAAAATTTGGGGAATTTAATTCATGAATTGTTGTTGGAATTGGTTAGGAAATTATTGTGGAAACTTGTTAGGAAACTGCTGATTAAGATTTATTACTGATCGGTTAGATATGTTATAATATAAAATTCTTTGAACATTTGGATTAGCAGGACCATTTGGATCAAAGTGGAGATTAGCTTGAAACCTGCTTTAGCTGCAGCGCCTGCGGGGAAAAGAATATGGGATGTCAGTGTGGCGGGTCAAGTAGGAGACCCGCCCCACTGCGGTGGGGATGGGTCTCGGTTTGGCGGGTGGTGGGGCGGGGATGGGGATAAAAACCATACCCACCATGGGTGATGGGGCGGGGGTGGATTTTAAGTTGTACCCGCCTCATCCCCGCCCCGCCCCACCCGCCCCATCCCCACCTCATACCCATATATATATATATGTATGTATAGGGGAGGGATCCGGTGAGAATAGACTCATATGTGAGAATTCATACTTATATGAGAACTGATTTTAAATTTAGAACATGTGATTAAAAATTTAGAACATACGAGTAAAAATTTAGAACATGTGTCTCAAATTAAAATTTAGAACATATGAGTAATAGTTTAGAACATCTATGTGAGTAATAATTAAAACATCTGATTTAAGAATCAGAGCATGTGAGTAAATATTTAGAACATCATACTTAACTTTTTGTAGCATAGCGTTCAGAACAAAATGCCTAGAAATTTAGAATCTAGACTCAATGATTCTTAACTTATGTAATAATTCTATGAAGAATAAACTTAGCTTTTCAAAATATATATAGTTTTAATTGGAACATGATACTCAAATTTTAAAAAGTTGAACTAAAAAACAAATATGAACATATATGCAAATACTTTTTAGAACATATGCAACATATTTTAGAACATATGTAACAGTTTTTAGAACATACTTAAACTTATAACATAATTCGTTAATATAGAACACGAATTGAAATTCGACTTTTACAACGAATTGATTCGAAATCAGATTATTCTTGATCTCCAAGGTAACAAAAATATATGAATTGTTGTTTGGTTTCTTATATTCAATTAAAATTCCTTGGTATTTCAAACTCTATAATTTGCCCAATTTGATTGGTTTGGAGGAAAAAATTTTGATTTCACATTTTAAACTTTCAATTAAGCTTGGTTTACCTTTGATTAAGCTTCACAACTTGAATTCTTGACTACAATTGTTCAAAAGTTGATACAAAACACATGAAATTCTTAAGCATGTGGTGATGGTGGTCGTCGTGGAGAGGAGAAAGAGAATGTTGGCCATGATGTCGGAGAGAAGAGCAAGAGAGATGGTGGTGGAGGTGACGGCATAAAGGCTATGGAACAAGCGGCAGTGGTGATAGAGGAACTAGAGATTGGATAGTGTTGGTGAGGAGAGGAGACATAATGTTGAGGTAGAAGATAATGGGTTTAATTTATTTTCAGAACATCTACCTTAAGTCCTTAACATATTAAAACATAAATGTGTTCTCACATATAAAGTTTTCTCACATGAGCATCTCCCTATATATATATATATATATATATATATATATATATATATATATATATATATATATATATATATATATATATATATATATATATATATATATAATATACACATATATATATATCTATATATACATATGTGTATACCATACATATATATATATACCATATGTATATGTATCTATATATATATGTATGTATATGTATATCTTTTAAAGCAAAATTACATACTTTTATACTATTATATATATATATATATATATATATATATATATATATATATATATATATATATATATATATATATATATATATATATATATATATATATATATATATATATATATATATATATATATATATATATACCATATATGTATACTTTTATCTTTTAAATGTGTGTAGAATGTTTTATTTTAATGTAGGATTGTGTATTTAAGATACAGAGATTAGGTGGATCTTTGGTGGGGACTAGGCGGGTCTTTGGTGGGGATTAGGTGGGGATGGATATCCAAGTGGGGGGTGGGCGCGGGGATGGTTTTGGAGTTGTACCCGGTGGGGCGAAGATGGGGATGAAAATTGGATTCGCCGTGGGGATGGGGATGGGGATGGGAAGGCCAACATCTGCCCTGCCCAGCCCCGCCCTGCCCCATTGACATCCCTGAGAAAGAAGAGTTAGGGGGGTAGTGTCGTCTAAGGAGAATTGGAATTAATTTGGTAATTTGGGTTATTTGGGGAGTAGAATTATTTCCTTGATTATTAGGAATATTAGGATCCATAATTAGGACTAATATTATTTTTTTGGGTTTAGACAATATACAACTTAGAATTTATGGGTTAGTAGAGGGATGGTAAAAAATTTAAGTGTGAAAAATATTGGCAATATTGGTCTCTTTTTATAAATATAAAAAAGCCGTTGGTAATTTTTTTTATTTTAAATTCATAGCAGATTTTTTTTTTTTTTTTTTACCGTTAAAAGATATTTGAGAGCCAAAAATCAAGTGAATAATAAATCCCTAACAGCTATAAAATCAAAGGCCCAAAATGTATCAACACTCCTACGTGTCGGCATTCAACATTACCACAAAGGGAGGCGTTCCAAATGCAGTTTCCTTATGTATGAATAAATGCAGTTTGAGGGACACATGGCGAAATTTTGATGGGCCACGTCCTCCCTAACACTCGTTACAAATTTTTCACTAGGGTAGGCAGCTTCCCCTACACCCCCTTCTAACTACGTCGTTTCATATGTCATCTTCTGCATGTTTTTTATTTATTTTTTATTTTTTTTTTTGCTTTTTCCTTTTTTTTAAGTGAGAAAACCATATATATACATTTTACAGATTTAATTATTAATTTTCTCTCTCCTATTTTTCACTGATTTCATTTTCTCTCTCCTCTTTTTTATGATTGTTTTTCAATTATCTCTCTCTTCTTCCATGGACATCTCAAGCTCAATTGCATTTGATGATTGTGAGTCGATTTTTTCTGTTGGAGTTGGATTACTTGATTCGTTTAAGCATCAATGTGAGTAATTCGTATTTTAAATGATAATCAATCAATCGATTTTGGTAATGCTATGTTTTTCGATTAAAATTTACGATTATAATATTTTGATTTTTCATGGTTTTGTTGTATTGATTTTAATTTTGATAATGCTCTGGTTTTAGTATTGTTATTGTAAATATTAGTTGATTCATAGTTTTGGTTGTATATTATTCTTCTAATTTGATTCTTATTTGTGTTATTGTTTTTATTATGTAATTTTGATTATAATTAAGCTTATAATTTGATTGTTGCCTTCCAATTGTGCGTCTTGTATGAACATCTATAGTTGTTATCATTTTGCTAACCGATTGTTTTTTTCAGTTTGATGTGTCGTATAAAAATAAGCTTAGTTTAAACAATGATCACTTCACTAGTAGAAAAATGCAATTAGCCACCGGTTCAAAACCGGCTTATCCCACCGGTTTTGAACCGGTAGCTATTTGAGCGATGGCAATTTTGGGTTTTTTTCCCACTAGTTCAAAACCGGTGGGAAAAGTGCAATTAGCCACCACCGGTTAACCGGTGGCGCGTCAGATCTCCCTGTCAAATTGTTTTTTTTAAAAAAAAAATACGGTATCGTTTCCACTCACAATATGGCAAAAAAAAAACGATGAGTTGAGCTTCACATGGGCCGAGACGTCTGGTGACCCACCAGAGAGGGCATTCCCAACCTATAGGTTACCGATGAGTCACCTCCTACAATGGTGATATAGTTCAAATGAAGGAGAGAGAGAGTTGTGGGAAGGGTGCTACTCACCGTCGTTGGTGCTCTAAAATTTTTTTTTTTTTAATGTATAAATTAACATGATAATACGAATAACTTAACCATTTTTTGTTGGTTTTAGGGTTGATTATACCAAGATTACCAACTCAAAATAATAGTATGGTTTAACTAGTAATAGTAATTCAACAAAGAAAAATAATTGCTCAAGAGATCTTTTTACTTCATATTTTAACTTTGTAATTATTATTTACTCCCTCCGTTTTTAAATACTTGCTCCATTTTCTCTTTACGGCCTTTTTTAAAATACTTGCTCCATTTTCTTATTTGAAAAGCTTTTACAATACTTCCTCCGTTCTATTAATATTGCAACAATGGACTTTTTGCACTATTCATCACTCTTGTTTGACCATATAATATGATTTATACGTTAAGCAAAATATAGTCATGTGGGATCTTGTTGGATTCGCCTCATAAAATACTTTCATGATATCAACTTTTAATAATTTTTACTCTTATACAATTATAGATATTTAACATGTAAAAGAGTAAAATGCATTTTTGGGGATTCACCTTCCGTACTTTTCTTCGTTTGGGGACTCATCTTTCACTTTTCATCATTTGGGGATTATCGGTCACCAGAATTCAAAAATCCGGTTACTTAATGAAAAATTCTCCATAAATTTGTTGATTACTACTGTCAAAGAGATAAAATTATGGATAAAAAATTAATCAATATTTAATAGTTCTTGACTCTACAAAAAAAATATATTGCATAAGAAAATCCCAAAATGTTAAAAGATTCTACATAACCCAAAATGTTAAAATTGTAACTGGATAACCCCAAAATGTTAAAAATTTCTGCAAAAAAAAAAAAAATGTAGGGTAATGAGAATTTTTAAAAACAAATACTCGTAATATCTTGATTTAAAAAAAAAAAAAAAAAAAAAAAAAAAAAAAAAAAAAAAAAAAACCAAAGCATATATTGTACAAAGCTTATGAGTTTACCTCAAGTTTGATTTATTTTGTAAAATACAGGACTACAAGTTGCTTGACTTTAGTCTAACCTAGGTTATTTTGATTAGCAGTGTTTTATTTTATTAGTAGGAGGAGTTTGTGTCGTCTTTTTTATTTAGTTGTACTAAAAAAAAAAAAAAAAAAGACTTCACCGGAAAACTTTTAATACCAACCGGCATTCCCCAAACGATGAAAAGTGAAAAGTGAGTCCCCAAACGATGAAAAGTATGAAAGGTGAATCCCCTAAAATGCATTTTACTCACATATAAAATATACTTTGGGATGCATAATTTCCTCCTTGTTGCAATATTAATAGAACGGAGGAAATATTTAATTAATTTCTCTCACCTAGTGGACCAAACCATATTAATTTCATATTCACTCTCCTTCAATTCTCTCCACTACTTTTGTTTTTACAATTTTTTATTCTTCCACCAACCCCACTACCTCCATATTTTAATATTTTCTCCAATTTCTCCTAAAACTCCGCACATAGAGAAATGGAGCAAGTATTTAAAAACAGGGAGTATTATGTAATAGTATAGTATTGTGGTTCATTATAGTATGAACCATGCAGTATGCAGTCCTTTTATAGAGGTGGGTCCAAGCAGGGATTAAGTGGGAGTGGACAGTAAAGTTGAGGGAGAGGGGTGTTGGAGCGGAGATAGTCTCAGGTTTGTGCCTGCCGAAATGAGGATGGGAATTAACATTTAGACCCATTGCAACTTTGCAAGGATGGGGAGACCACCCCCTCCCCCTAGACATCAACAGTCCCACAAATGGCTCGATGCTTCTTCATTAAACGCAGGATATTAAGGCTACATGACCGAGTCATTGCCAATTCGCTCCTTTAAGCTATTCCAGGCTACCACATACTTCAAAAAAAAAAAAAAAAAAAAAGGCTTCCGAAACTATCCCCGCTCCAACACCCCCCTGCCCCCCCCCCCCCCCCCCAACTCACCGAAAACTGAGGTTAACTGAGAAACCAAAGAAAAACGGCATACTTCTGAAAAACCTATATATGAACCATGTGCCAATCAAACAAGTGCTTTGCTTCATCACATATAAGATATTCTCAAAGTTTTACCAGTACAACAGCTGAAAGTAAACAAACAGCCTCTGAAAATTCCTCAAATTTCAAGACCATGCTTCAGGAAGCACTAATGACTAACTAAACATCAAAAAACACAAAAAGAAGGAACGCAAACTTATCAGGTGGTCAGTTCCATAATAGCAGAAACAATATCACCTTCAGCAGCCTTGAGTGCCTTGACTGCCTTGCCCCTTGGGACTCCAGCCTGTGTCATCACCAACTCAATGTCCTTAGGTTCCACTCCGGACTCATCAACATCCTCATCATCTTGAGCCATTGCAGAGGATTCAGGCTTGGATATGACATTGCTCAAGTCTGGGGCCTTGAACTGCTCTGCAGCCTGGGTTTGAAGTTGTGAGCTCAAATCTTCAATCTTTGCCTCGCCAAAGATAACATAAGTATCGGACGTTGGGCTCTTGAAAACATCAGGCTTTGAGATGACGAACAAAATCTGATTCAACAAACAGATACACAAAAATTAGAAAAAGGTTTTCAAAACAATTATAAATAGATACACCAGGGCAAAGGGACTAACGTTCTTGCTCTTCTTCACAGTGACTCTGCTGACACCAGTAATTGGCTTCATTCCCAACTTCAACATAGCTTTTCTACTCTTCTTTTCACTTCGGCTCTGCTTTGACCTACCACTAGCATCAAGTGCCCCTGTAAACAATTACAGTACACAATCAATATTGAGAACGCTAGCGAAGAGATGTTAAAATGGACAAGTAGAAAATGGAGAATATACCTATAAACTAAGGAAACAGAAAGAGAGTCTACCAAATCCATCACACTCATGCAAATTCAGCTTGCATACAATTATATATACATGCAACAGTTCAGAGGGCACATCATGCTAGCAACTTACATGATTAAACTGCAGTATGCAAAATTAAAAGCAAGCATAAACAAGAGAGGATTTTTTATCAGATTTAATTTACATTTCTGTATCACACTGCTACAAACAACATGGAAAGACATCACACATTTACATTTCCGTATCACACAACATGAGAAGACATCACACATTTACTTTTCTGTATCACACTATAACTCTGCAAGCTACAAATTCACTTTTAAAAGCATCTTCCATCAGTTACATCATACATAATCAATGAACTAAAGAAGCTACCAGACCATTCTTGAAAGACCTATAAGATGCTACTATTGAACTTGAGCTGAAGAAACTCAGACTTTACCTTCTACTTCATCATCGTCATCCTTGTCATCATCGTCATCCTCATCATCATCGTCCTCATCATCCTCGACAACAGGTTCGTCATGCTTACAGAAACAAAAGCACACCATATATCAGTAATGAACAATGACTTATCCAGGTATAAGCAAATAGCATTCTTTGGTAAAAAAAAAAATATATACAGATATCAATCAACATTCAACACTGAACAAAATAGCAAGTAACCAAAATTTTGTGCACTTCCAAACCCAAAAAGATTATTTTGTGCACTTCCAAACCCAACAAGTAAAATGACAGCACACACGAAAACTTCCGGCTCCTAATTTAGATAACAATTAATCAAACACACACAAAATGAACAACTTCCAAATCCAATGCCTTCTTCCAGAGGTTAAGAATGAATAGAATGACAACACACATGAAAACTAACTCGGGGCAGACAACAGAAAATCCAATGCCACCATAGTACAACAAAGAAAACAATAAACCACTTTTTTCAACAAAACATTACAATAAAACAATCCCTCTATTCAAAATTAATTGTCACGTCGATGATAATATAACATGAAGTGCGAAAATTAAATCGGGGCACAACATCCTGGATGAAATGCTAAAGATAAATTAATCAATGTTATATTTTTTAATTTATTCTTTCAAACTATATTTCAATTAAGCAAAATATTACATCTTTCTTCAATCTAAAAACAACCATCAATCCAAATCATGATAAACAAAAATAAGATGATTAAGATCCAACTAAAACAACCCTAATTACAAAAATAAAGCAAACAACATAAACCCACAAAAATTAAACAAATTCTATCCAATAAATGAACAAATCCCAAACAATTAGCAAACATTTAACCCTAATTAATAAACACAAGCAAATTAAACCCAGAAATGAGATAAAATTTATAAATCGGATTCAAAAACAAATACACAGATATGAATAGAGATAGAAGATAGAGGAAAAGGGAGTATACATCGATTTTCTGTTGTTCGAGATGAGCAGCGAGAAGCTCTTCTTGAGTTTGAGCAGTCATGGCGGTCGAATAACGGTGAAAGGAGGAGAGAGAGTGAGAGAAAAGGGAATCGCAAAAACCCTAAAACCCCGAAAAATGAAATGAAAGATAGAGTCCACAGAGAGGCAAATGGTCATTTCTACAATTTTATACTCGTGGGCTCGTGGCTCGGCTAGGCTAGGCTAGGCTAGGCTAACTCTGTCATTTACATTTTTGACACTACATTTTTTTTTCCTTTTTTTTTTTTTTTTTTTTTTTTTTTTTTGGTTTTTGAGGGTTTCAAATTTAATAAAGCTACTTAACCTTTTTTTATTTTTTTAATAACCTAAATCGGGCTTAAACTGGAATGCCATTAGAAGCCAAAACAGCAATACGGGATGCGAGTACATCTCGCCACACTCGTTTACCAACATCCCATGGTTAAACACGGGCAAGTTCGTGCGCTACCTTATTACCACCACATTTAACAAAAGACCAAATAACACAAGAAAAATTAGAGACTATATATATCTAAAATATCATCAACAATAAGATAGAAATGGCTGGACCCTTGGCTTTGCTTCGCAGAGCTTTAACCACCTGTAGGCAATCGCTCTCAACGATGATGTTTTGCAATCCTTCCTCGTGCGCCACCTTCAACCCTCAATATACACCCTTTGTCTCTGCTATTTTCGCCTCCCAAGTCTCTAGGAATTCAACTGCAGCACAACACACGATCTTCCCCTATTCATCTCTACACACCACACCAACCCCCGTACCTACATTACCCAACAAACCAGCGTCAATGTTCACCTTTGTGTAACTCAAAGGAGGCAGCGACCAAGAGACAGCAGCAGCGTCCCTTGTAGCACCTGAACTTCCCCTTCTTTTCTTCCAAACCCCGCAGCTCCCCACACACCTTCATTGTATAGCTCACTGCACTATCAGGCTCCAGCTTCTCATTCATCATAACCACCTTATTTCTAGCACTCCACACAGCCCAACACAACATAACTATCTCCTCCACCTCCTCCTCATCAAACTCCTTCATACACCATTCCCCCCAATCAATCAAAGAAAGGAATCTGCCATCCAAAACACGGTAAAACTTGCTACTCATCCAGACCTCACGAGCTTGGCTACACTCTCAACGCATGAAGTGTTGTTTCGACTTCCCTCATACAAATGCAGCAAGTGAAATCGAAATCATAAATGCGGCTGTTGATGCCTTTCCTAGTTGGAATGGCATTCTGGCAAGCTCTCCAGGCAAAGATCTTCACCAGAGGAAGAACATATGTAAACCCCAAATTTTACCCTAAAAATTATGCACCGAAGAAGTCTTTTCCTCCTCCTTGGTCCACTCATCATTAAACAAAGCTCTATAGGTCGATCGAACTGAGTACACCCCATCTTTCTCAAGGTCCCAACAAACGCAATCCGCAGGCATTCTACAGCTCAAGGGGATGCTCAAAATTTGATCCTTTTCGAAGGGGAAAAACAGTTGGTCAGGCCGCTCTACATTCCAACTACAAGTTGTCACACTTATCAAATCACTTACCCTTAGGAGCTCATCAGAATTGCCACAAGGTGAGAGGACTCTTTGGGATTGAGTCCCCGGAATCCAAGGGTCAGTCTAGACACCAATATTCTCTCCATTCCCCGCTCTCCAACACATGCCCCTACGCAACACCCACTTCAATTCCCATATGCCCATCCACGTATAGTTAGGGGAGGTGCCCAACTAAGACTCCATAAAGCTTGAATTGGGATAGTATTTCCCTTTGAGAACTTGCTCTATGAGGCTGCCAGGTTTAGTAATTAACCTCCAAGCTTGCTTACCAATAAGAGCCCAATTGAAGAGCTTAAAATCCTGAAATCCCAACCCACCCTCTTTTTTAGTACGACAAATTTCTTCCAAGTATTTAGATCAGTTCAGAAACATAAGCTCAAATAAAATCAATTATATAAGTGCATATTAGATTAGTAAAAGTAAGGTGATTTAACATAGTCTAAGGGCCTATTCTGATTGACTGAACTGAGCTATACTGAACTGAAGTGAAGTAAAGTGAGCTGAATATTTTATGAGAGAAGGAAATTAAGAACTGGACTGAACTGACTGAAAATAATCTAAAGAGAACAAGCCCCAAGTCATTTACTCATACAATGGGTTAGGTTATTTTTTCTTGGTCTTAAACTCTTAATAAGGTTAGGGATGTTACGTATGCTTGAAAATTGGTCTATCCCGACACAAGGTCACCACGACACTAAAGGTACATCGGGTGGGGAATTGGCTATGTACGTACATTTTATTTTTAAAATTTGGCATGAGTTTGATATGAGCACAACAGATTAGTCTACTTATATAAAGCAAACAAAATTGTAAATATTGTTAAGGAGATGTGTTGGTATGACACAAAAGGTGATTCGAGCTATACATTAGTTTTGTTTATCAAGGATTGGCACGACTCCGCACATGATATGACTTAATCTTTTTGTTAAAGGCACAACGTTAGGGTTGTCGAAGGAGGGTCATCCATTGTTAAATTACTCATCGACTCCTCAATAGATGCTGTAACACCCCAATAATTCTCTCTTTAAACCTCTGAGGACCCTGAACAATATTCAAGAGAATTACTGGCGTGCTACCGCCACGTGTTCAAACGTTAAGGCTTTATCAAAGTATCGCAGTGGAAAGACAAACTTAAGTCTTAAAAATAACATAGTTTAGAAAACGAATAAGTCAAAGCTTACAAATTGGAACCATATAAGGCCCTTATTTAAAACCATACCAATAATCAAAGTCCAAAACATAAACGAAATAGCAAAGCATAAATAAGTTCAACACAAGAATCGAATACTCTCAATCACACCAATCCCTTGACAATGCGTTTGTCAAATCCCTGAACTTCACATCATCAAGCTAACCTGTGCATACTGCTCCCCAATAATACAAGTGTAATAATTGGATCATCACAGGGTCATTGAAAGGCGAAGGCCATGACCAAAAGAAAACACACACAAAAGCACGCAATCAGCAAAGCTGAGTACATACAAGCTACAACGTACCAAACCTAGCATTCTCAATTAATTAAAGTAAATAAACATACAACACGAATTCATTAATCAAGACTCCACACTTAAACAATTCAATTGACTCAACATACTTACTAACCAATTCCAAACACTTGACTCATTATATTCAATTTAATTAATTTAATTTAGTTTGGAGTAAGCAATAGACCAGGTTGTCCAATCCACCAAATCATTTTGGTCCCAAATGACCATTTGAAATAAAAGTTTAGCGCGATGCAAGAATGGGCGCGACTCCATTCTCACAAAGTTAGTCTAGGATCCCATCTAACTTTCATTATAAAATAAAATGTAAATACCAAAAGAGAAGAGGACATGTTGATCAAACAAGCCTCGAAAAGCCACGGGCTACCACCGTGTACCCCAACCCATAATTGTCAATACTCTAGAAGTGCACGCTTTCCAGAGTTTTATTGCTCATCCAAGTTTCACTTTACGTGATTACAATTTCAATTAATAGCCGACTCAATCAAGAAGACCATACATAACAATCATACATCAATTCGTTTTTAATCTTATTTAGGACAATGGTGATCACATCACAAATTGACCTTTAATTCCATTAAACTTCCAAATTATCAAAAATTGTTGAACATAGTCAACTCACCTAGCCATTTCGGCTTAATCCACCTTTACTCAACATACTAACAAGTTATGATTGAGTAATAAATAAATAATAATAACCTTGTGGAATAATTAATAAATTCATTCCACTTAAACCATTCAATTCCAATCCTTTAATAAACCAAATGTGGTTAACAAACCAATCCAATAAAATTATGCTTATATCAACATTCCATACAAACATTTTATCCAATATAATTCAACATGTTTGCATCCATAATTCCATACAAACATAATCAATTCACCAAAACATGTTTCATAAACATAAGCACATGAATTAAATCAATGTGTAACCAAACAATTTTCATCCAAGTGTTCCCTAATCATGAAACTAAGTTCTTTCCTTTTGGTACCTAACATGATACTACTTATAACGAAGTAGACATGTACGTACCTCGTACAAACAATCCTTTGAGCCACTTTTAATCACTTAAAATTCTCCTAGGGAATAATCACTTCCTAGAAAACAACCAACAATTAATATTACTATCCCAAGTAATTTCCAACAATATAATATGATGAAAAACTTATTAAAAAAAAAAAACACATATTTATATGCTTAATTAACTTTAAACATAATTAATTTTATTAATCAAACTCAAGGATAAAATTTTAAGCATAAAAAACTTCGTTAAAAATGAAAAACTGCCCGAAAATCATACTTAGAGGCAGAATTTGGCCACGAGAGAGTGGTGCTCACTACCGATGGTAGTGAGTCTTTCTTAAAACATTGTTTCCACATGGAAAACACTACTTTTTTGTCAAAATCGGATGAGTTCATAACCAGATCGGGATTAAAACGGGATTAATATTAACGAACCGAAATCTAAACATTAAAACACGAATTTACGTGTTCAAAATAATCTGGAAACTAATTAGTAGTATAATCACCAAAATTTCAAAACATCATTACTATAAAAGCCCTAAATCAATTGTTCATAAAAACCCTAAAATCATGATTTTCAATAATTAAAAACCCTAGGTTATTAAATTTACAAAATCTGAAAATTATAACATTTATAAAATCTGAAATTATAAAGTTTAATCATCAAAATACAATTGATACTAATTAAATTGATTTCAAACAATAAAATCAAAACCCATAATCAATAATTATAATTACACAAATTAATAAAACAAAAGAGAAAGAAAATAAGACTAACCTTTTGTGTGGGAAAATTTTGGGGATGTATGGGGTATTTATAGGAGAGAGAGTGGTGTAGGGTTAGTTTTAAGATTGGGCCTCATAAAATTAATGGGCCAATTAAGAAAGGAAAGTGGGTTTGGTTTGTTTGTTGGACATAAATTATTGAAGAAAGGTTCATAAAAAGTTCTTTGTAATAAAATCGTTTATCAACCCCAAAAATAATTTGAAACTTTTAAAATTAAATCCTAAAAAATACAAATAAATATTATGAATAAAACATAATTTCATTAATAATATATTTAAAAATACGGAGGATTACAGATGCTCTCTTGCTAGGTTTTCTTGCTCAACCATTTGCGCGACACTAGCTGTTCCAAGTCTCCCGATTTGGGCATGTACAGCCTGACATATGCACACTAAGGTGATTTTGTGATGAGAAATTCAATTCTCAACCTATAATGATTTGAGTCATGAATGGCTCTAATAACATGCATTGGTATTAATCTCTAAATGTAATTATCATGATACCAAAATATTTATTCAATGGTACCAACGAAAGCAAAAATAATTTGTTTGTATCGATATAATTTTTTTTGGTATTTAGATGATACCATCTAAGCACAATGTAGAATTCCTCTTTTTTTTTTTTTTTTTTTTTTTTATTCAAAGGAGGAACAAGCCAAAAATAAGAAAAGAAAAGAAACAAACTAAAAACAACAAGAAACTACTACGGAGGAATAAAACGTGGCAAAGCCACGCCCCTAGCATCCTCCTCTCAAATTCTACTAAGCTCTACCAGAACATCATTAAAATGGAGTCTTGAACAACTTCGTGGTTGGCCAACCAATCCGGCGCTCGATTCCCTTCACGATAAACATGAGCCACCCTTGTTTCCCAACTAGAATCGCATAGCAAGTTCCTGTAATACTCTATATCGTGCACATTTTCGCCTCTCTAGGAACCTCCAACCTATGCAAAGCTTGTACACATGCCAAATTATCCATTTGCACCTATAGCTTCGTAATCTGTAGGTTCTTAGCCAATTCCAATCCTTTGGTTAGTGCTAGAACCTCCGCTCGAAAGGCAAAACAATACCCAAAGCTGCAGGTCCAGGGCAACCTTTTGCCGCACCATCACAATTCAAAGAGTACCAACCATAATCTGGAGCATGCCAAGATATATTCGTATCCACCTTGCGTCTCGCAGCAGCATTTTTCTCCCCCAATTCACTTCTCAGAGCCCTCCTTGCTTCTTCATATCTTACTTGTAAAAACGCAACAAAATCAATCGGCATTTCATCCCTTCTATTAAAAACAAAGTTGTTTCTCCAACGTCATATCCACCATACTGCCACACCAAAGTAGATCACCCAGCTTTCCTCATCAAAAGCATCAGGGTCCTTTAAATTCATTGTAATCCACTCCTTGATATCTGATTCTACCTGAGTGATTAATATCCGGATTTAACCACACTTAAGTGATGAGAATCAGAATTGATGAGCTTAGAGGATATCCAGCTAGAATGGAAAGAAATCCTCAAGAGAATCACCAATGGAACAGTACCAAAATGAGAGAAAGTTTAGAGAGAGAAAGAATAACAGGGGAAATTGTAATGATTGTATTAATGATAACTTTTCATTACAAAGCTGAGGCTAATATAATAGCTCCCTTTCTTACTAAGCAAGACAGCAACAACTTAGCTAATTAACAAAAATAAAGAAATTAATTAACTAAATAAGAGAATCTTTTCTGTTATAACCAACAGCTAAATATCCTCTCATTCATTCCCCCTAGAATTAGCATCTTCCAAGCTGGCATACAGTTGTGAATTCTGTTGCAGCTCGTCCAGCTCACTAGCACACTCAGCAGCACTTGTATAGTCAGAAGCACTTGTCACAATATCCTTCTCATTTGCTTTCATCATGCCATCCAATACAATAGAGAACAAAATCAGCTTATTAATGCCTTCCCTGCCTTATATGCCTGTATCAATGCTCCCTCCTTCAGATGATCCTTGACCCCAAGGATCGAAAGTGGGAAACTACTCCTCAATGGCAGTAGCATCCTCCCAGGTAGCATCCTCAGGAGCTGAATCAGACCATTGGATTAACCATTAAACAACATCATGGTTATGCCTTTTCACACTCCTCTTATCAACCAAAGCAACAGGAAACCTTGGTAAAGTGCTAGCTTGGGGCACTGTAGGCACAGTAGAAGAGTTAGTTACAGGAGGAATGAGACTAGAGTATTTCTTCAGTTGAAAAACATGAAAAGTAGGGTGAATTTTAGATGTACTAGGCAGTTGTAGAGTATAAGCTACCTTCCCTACTTTCTTCAAAATCTGATATGGCCCAAAATATTTTGCTGCTAACTTTTGGTTAGGTCTAACTTGCACTGATTGCTGTCTGTATGGCTGTAACTTTAAATAAGCCCAATCACCAACTATAAACTCTCTGTCACTCCTGTGCTTATCAGCTTGTTGCTTCATTCTGTTCTGAGCTCTAGACAGATGCTCTTTCAGCAATTAATAGTGTGTTCTCTTTGCTGCAAACTCCTATCCACACTATCTACAGCACTCAAACCAGGTAGGTAAGGATTGTGTAATGGTGGCTTCTGTCCATACAGGACTTCATAAGGGGTCATTTGTATAGCAGAGTGATAGGTAGTGTTATACCAGATTCATCTAAAGGTAACCACCTAGCCCAATCCTGAAGTGTTTCATTGCACATACACCTAAGGTAAGTTTCCACACATTTATTGAGGACCTCAGATTGCCCATCAGTCTGAGGGTGATAAGATGTGGATAACTTATGTTGTATTCCTTGTAATCTCATCAGCTCAGACCAAAATGTGCTAATAAAGATCTTATCTCTGTCAGAAATAATTGATCTAGGAAAACCATGAAGCTTATAAATGTGATCCAAGTATGCCTGAGCCACCTTGAGTTCTGAAAAAGGATGCACCAAGGGAATGAAATGGGCATACTTACTTAGCCTGTCAATCACCACTAGTATCACTTCTTTTCTTAGGGATTTAGGTAACCCCTCAATAAAATTCATAGTAATGTCCTCCCAAACTCTGGCTAGTATAGGCAAAGGTTGCAACAGCCCTGGATAGGCAGAATTACCATACTTGCATCTTTGACAAGTGGTGCACTGATTAACATAAGACTGAACAGTCAGCTTCATCCCATGCTAGTAAAAAATACTCTTGATTCTTCTCATAGTTGCTTCAATACCAGAATGTCGACCCAGTAGCAGAATTGTGAAGCCATTCCAAGATCCTGTTTCTCAATTATATGTTGTTCCCAATCACCAGCTTACCCTTTCCTCTCAATTGATTTTCTTCCCAAGTAAAGTGCTTGTGAGAATTTGGATCCTGCTTCAATTCTTCTATTAATTGCTGCATATTAGGGTCTTCTAGCCACACTATTTGCTCCATTAAGTCTGAATTAATGGAAGACACAATCAAATTCATTAGCTGAGAGTTAGAAACTCTAGACAGTGCATCTGCAACCTTATTCTCACACCCTTGCTTGTACTATATGACATAACTCAAACCAGCCAATTTTGACAGCCATTTCTGCTAAAATGGAGTCACAATCTTGTGTTCCGGCAAATGTTTAAGGCTTTGCTGATCTATCTTGATCACAAAGGGCAACACCAGCAGATAATATTGCCATTTCTTCACAGCATACATAATAGCTAACAACTCTCTCTCATATGCAGATAAGTGAATGTTCTTTTCAGTAAGAGCTTTGCTTATAAAAGCAATAGGGTGTCCTTCCTGCATCAAAACTGCTCCAATACCAGAACCTGAGGCATCTGTCTCAATCACAAATGGCTTTTGAAAGTCAGGCAAAGCTAAGACATGTGGTGAAGTCATCACCTGTTTGAGTGCTTCAAAGGCTTCAGTAGCTTCTTCATTCCATGTAAAGGCGTCCTTCCTTAACAAATTAGTTCAGGATCTGCATATTTTGCCATAGTTCTTGATAAATCTTTTGTAATAGCCTGTCAGCCCTAGAAAACCCTTTAATTGCTTGAGGTTTTTAGGTATAGGCCAATCTAGAATTTCCTGAATCTTTTCAGGTTCAGTTGTCACTCCAACAGTAGAAAAAATATGACCCAAATAGTTAATTTGGGTAGAACCAAAAGTGCATTTCTTCTTATTGGCATTTAGAGAGTGTTGCTTCATCAAATCCAAGACAATCTATAAATGACTCAAGTGTTGCTCCCAACTTTGGCTATATACCAGAATATCATCAAAGAAAACCAAAATAAACTTCCTTAAATGCAGCTTGAATACATGATTCATGAGTGACTGAAAGGTTGAGGGAGCATTAGTCAACCCAAAAGGCATCACTAGATACTCAAAATGCCCAAAGTGAGTTTTAAATGTTGTCTTATGAATATCTGGGGTATGCATCCTGATCTGATGATAACCAGATTTCAAATCAATTTTTAGAAAAGTAGGCTGCACCATGTAACTCATCAAGTAATTCTTCTATCATATGGGAAATTTGTCCTTGATAGTAGCCTTGTTCAAAGACCTATAATCCACACACATTCTCCACCCCCCATCTTTCTTCTTCACTAACACTATAGGGGCTGCAAAAGGATTGTTACTGTCCCTTATTATACCTTGATCAGCCAATTCCTGCACCAATTCTTCAATCACTATCTTCTGAGTAGTTGGGTATCTGTAAGGCCTAATATTGATTGTAGAGGTGCCTTCTTTCAAGGGTATCTTATGGTCAAACTGTTCTCTCTGAGGTGGAAAACCTTCAGGTACTTGAAATACTTTAGCATAATGATCCAAGAGCTTGACTAAGTCAGGTGAGTCACCTTGTCCTGTTCCCTGACTGTCTTGTAATTATTGAGGACTCCAATCTCCCTCATTCTGAACCAACTGCAACATAGATAATTCACCGGAGTGTTGCATACGTTTATCCAACTTATCAGCTGGAATGCCCTTCATTCTCTTTACAGTAGCTCCCCTTAGCTTCACCTTAGTGTTTCCCTACTTGAACTCCATAGTGAAGTTCTTGAAATCCTATAAATAGGTCATAAGGTTGAAAACCATTGAATACCTTGGACCATTTCACTACCACTCAGAGGTAGCAGCAGCATATCACCCTTGCATCTTCCACTCAAATTGCTTAATGATAGCTTCACATTTAAGTTGACCACCATCACCTACCCTAACCCACATGGGATTCACCTTTTCCACCTTACAGTACAATCTAAGGGCAGTTGTAGTGTCTATAAAATTATGTGTGCTTCCACTATCCAAGAGAATGTGCAATGGTTTCTTACCATGCTGCCCCATCATTCTCATAGTGTGAAAACTGATGTGCCCATCTAAGGCTTGAAAGGAGATTTGAGCACATGCTGCCTCTTCTTCAGTGTCAACCTGCTCTTCCAACTCCTCCTCCTCCTCTATTTCATCTTCCATCTAAATGTGATAAACCTGTGGTTTCTTGCCTCTACAGTTATGTCCTGCTTCAAATTTTTCATCACACCAAAAACAAAGGTTCTTAGCTCTCTTTTCATTCATCTCAGTTGCAATCAAGGTTCTTCTATTTGTGTTTGGGTGAGGGTTTGATTTTTGGAAGGGAAATGTGTTTGGTTTTGTGTATGGTCTCTGGTAAGGGATATTAGCTACTTTCCAGTTAGAATTTGTGGCTGAGTATGTGAAAGGTTTTGTGTTTAGGGTAAGTAATAAGGGAGGTAGGGATTTTGGTTGAGATTTGGTTTTCTTAGCTTTTTGGGCAGCTTCCTGCAACTTTGCTAAACAGTGAGCTTGCTGTATGGATGTAGGAGAAAACATCCTTACTGCTAACTGTAACTCTTCCTCTAACCCTCCAACATAGCAGCTCAGCAAGTATTCTTTTGATAAACTTAACCTGCTAGCTAAGGCATCAAAAGAATCATGATACTCCTGTATTGAACCAGTCTGTTTCAAAGCTTTCAAATCAGACATAGGATCATCAAATAATTCACCAAATCGACCTGTAATATCCTGAACATACTGTTCCTAAGAAGGAGGTGGTTTATCCTTGACATAATTCTGATGCCATAAGAGAGCTCTGCCTTCCAGATGAATAGCAGCTAGTTTGTTTTTTTTAGGTTCAGGAACATTACCTAGGTCAAAGAATTGATTGCATTTGTACAACCAGGATTTCAAATCATCACCATTAAACTTAGGAAAATCAACCTTAGTCAATCTAGAAGAATATTGGTGTTGTTGTGTGTCCTTGTTACTATTATTCAACTGTTCAGATTTATCAAAAGATTTTTCTAGTGATCTGACAGGAGATTTTTTTAGGTGAATTCACATCAGAAACTAGCTTAGTAACTTGCACAGATAATCCAACCATAAGATCATATAGCTTAGAAATCGATTTAGTATTTTGGCTGATATTTAAGTTGTTATTATTATTATTATACTCAGTCAGGGTCTTACATTGTTCGTCTAAGACAGCTCTGAGTGAGGATTCCAACTTATGCAGGTCTCTGCTGCAGTCACCACCTCAGAATCATCAGTATGCTGATATGTGTTCTTCTTGGGTGGCATGTTTGGCCGAGAACCAGGTGGCTCTAATACCAATGATGCTACCTGAGTGATTAATATCCGGATTCAACCACACTTAAGTGATGAGAATCGGAATTGATGAGCTCAGAGGATATCCAGCTAGAATGAAAAGGAATCCTCAAGAGTATCACCAATGGAACAGTACCAAAATGAGAGAAAGTTTAGAGAGAGAAAGAATAACAATGGAAATTGTAATGATTGTATTAATGATAACTTTTCATTACAAAGCTGAGGCTAATATAATAGCTCCCTTTCTTACTAAGCAAGACAGCAACAACTTAGCTAATTAACAAAAAAAAAAGAAATAAATTAACTAAATAAGAGAATCTTTTCTGTTATAACCAACAACTAAATATCCTCTCATTCATTCCCCCTAGAATTAGCATCTTCCAAGCTGGCATACAGTTGTGAATTCTGTTGCAGCTCGTCCAGCTCACTAGCACACTCAACAGCACTTGTATAGTCAGCAGCACTTGTCACAATATCCTTCTCATTTGCTTTCTTCATACCATCCAATACAACAGTAAACAAAATCAGCTTATTAATGTCTTCCCTGCCTTCTATGCCTGCATCAATATCTACTTGAAAAAATTTCTGGTAAATACTCTGAATTAGACTTTTGCGCCACACAACTTTGGCAGCACGACAGTCACCCAAAATATGAAGGGTGCTCTATTCCCGTTCTCCACAAATAATCAGTTTAAGAATTCCTCTTTTGTAATAGGCTTGTTGAATGTGTTTAAATAAATTTCTAACTACTAACAAATGCAAAGGGAAGTAGGGTTGAGATTTATAGGATAAAAAAGTAATCTTAATAATTCTAATTATACATAGCTAAATTATTTAGAACAAACTTATGGTGGAATAATGAATTATTTAAGTAATTATATAAATACACAATCAATAAAGATGTGTATAAATCAAATAAAATAAGCCTAGGGTTATACTTTGTTGTTCAATATATATGTGTGTGACATTTGGGGGTTCAAAGGGAATCAAGAATAATCAAATTGGTCAATAATCTAACTAGGAGGCTTGGACACATGTAAATTTGATAGATAATTGTCTCCCTCAAAATTCTTCAAGTCATGGTCGCTTTGATAAGGTTGTAATGTTATTGTAAGGACGTGGAGGGAAAAAAAGGAAAGTGAAATGGAGGGATGAAGTATCTTTTATTTTGATAAAAAAAAAATGAGGAAGGAAGAGAATTAGAGAGGAGAAAAATAGAGTAATAAAATTGTAAGAAATTAATCTTTTCAACAATGAAGAGAATTCGAAGAAAAACTCATCATTCTTCCCTCCCCTCCCCTTCTCTACCTCCCCTTCTCTTCCTTCCCCTTTTTACATCCAAATACACTATTACGCATTGTTTGGATAGCAAAGAAGGAAGAAAAAGAAGGGGAGGGAAAATGGAGGAAGGGAAGGGAAAAGAAAGGGAGGGAGAGGTGAGCTCCATTTTCCCTCCAAATCTCTCCAATTTTGGAGAGATTATGGTTATTATAGAGAGAGGGAAAATGGATCCCTCCCTCTCCTTCCCCTTCCTTCCCCCAATCTTTTACCCAAACAAGAGATTTTGTCCCCCTCCATTTCTCCACAAATTCTTAAATGAACCTGGTTCACACTAATTTATTGTGGACCACTAACATTAGATAAACTATGGTTGTTTTATTAATAAAAAAAAAGTCACTATAATAAAATGAAGGTTACTATGTTGAAAATAAAAGTCATTTGGTAATATATAGGCTATAAGAGGTTAATTTTTAATATTTTATGAGGTCAATATTAATAATAATGGTCACTATGTTAAAATTAGGGTCATTATAACGTCGTACTTCAAGTTCACAATAGTATTAAACGTTATGCAACTTTTAATAAAGGTTACTATGTTAAAAATAAGGTTACTATATTAATAAAAAAAAAGGTCACTATGTTCAATATAATGTCAGTTGCGTGTTTATAAACCTCGGGTCCACAATAATATCCACGCAAATATTTCTGCCATTTCTCTTCTCTTCTTTTCCATTTATTTCTTCCTATCCAAACAAAGCGTTAATGTCTACATGAAAATTTCATATCTCGGTTCTTAACTCGTTATATACTAGGCTAATACATAAGTTGGCCAAACTTGAGAATAGCAATAAAAACTCTACATTGGAGAAATAGAATTTCATTCATTGAACAACTAAATCAAACATACAAATCCCTCACAATCATACATAGATCCTCTAGTTTGGTTGTCGCCTTCCCCAAGTCCTTTTGCTCTCTTCTCCTTCCTTGAGTAGTTCCTTCCTAAAGGGCCTAGCACCAACCTATTTGGTTGATGGTGATAATATAAAGCTCCCTGAGCATCCAAGATTTACTCTGAATGCCGTAAGTTAAGGGCCTGACACAGGACCATGTCTAGTATATTATGAAGGATACAATATGGCCTTGATAGGCGGCAATAAATGGTGGTAATGGGAATATATTTGTATTGTAAGTTTGTGAGGAAAGTCATACACCAATGTCCGGTAATGCTAAATATCCTTAAGCATCTCTTTCCTTCTTAAATTTTCATTACCACGCGATACCACTTGGGGGTGGTATTGGTTGGGATGAGATTGCATCACCATGGACATTATGATGATACTTTCCTACCAAATTACCTTGAATCTATTCCTATAACCGCTACCATTTATTCCCAGCTAAGAATCAGGCTGTTAGAGGATATGTAAGGACAGCCAGGTCCGCTGTTCCTGCTCCAGATAGCTTCTGTACTAACAAACTACAACAATTTCGAACATGAGTTAACTGATACTCTGCACAGGAAACTCAGCAAATTTAAATCAGATGTGTGAAAAAGAAAACTGGCAAGGAAAGTATTCTACAGGATAGACGGTTCATAAATTTGGTCTATGCCTCTTTGTATAATTTCACCATTAATAGTTGATATGAGAGAATGAGAGGCAATGCCAATTTTAAAGAGACACCAATATTATACCCACAATATTTTGTAAGTAAAAGCACATTTTATACATTAGTAAACATGTTTCTAGATGTCATAGCTCAAAACTACAAGTATACATTGATTTACCTTAGGCTGTCTACTAATTACAAGATCACCTACTCAAACCTCATTGGCCTGTAATGCCAAACAATTTTTGAAAATTTTTAAGCATTGAATAATATGCAAGGAAAATTGAATAATATGCAGCAGCAGTATGCTGTATGTAACCTTGAAATGTCAAGATGTCAGAGACCACAGATAGCTTCTCAACAAAATCTCTATGGTAACTCTTTGAAGGAAATCTACTCCGTAATTACCAGTAATCACCACATGAGCAGGTCCCATTCTTAAAATGGTGGAATCTATGCATATCACGCACAATAATTTCTCGGCCTGTCACAAGTGAAATGTACTTGGTTGCATTGTGGCAATCACCACAGACACGGAGATTTTTTCGAATATGTATAGGTACCCCGTGATTTGTATTCAAAAGGCCAAATGCAATGGCTAGTTTCTCACTGTGGCTGCTAAGCAATTGCTCCTGAACATCGGCTTCTACATCATGTACAGAATTGGTATCAGGAACATAGCCTACAGATTTTATTCTCTCAATAAGTGAATCCAGATAAGCATAAATCTCTCGTGATTGAGGATGAAGTGTGCTTCCAGAATGGAAAGTATGAAACTCATTTCTTAGCTCCACTAAACTACAACCAGGGGTTTTACGAAGACCTTTCTTGTCCATCATTGAACGCACCTCAGCTACTTTATCCCACATTGACGCTGCAGAATATATATTAGCCAGCAGTACATGGTAACCACCATCATCTGGATTTAGATCAAACAACCTATCAGCTGCTTTCTCTCCCAATTCAATGTTCTTGTGGATCTTGCAAGCACCCAACATTGCTCCATATACACTGATACCTGGCTCCACGGGCATGTTTTGGATGAAGTCCCAAGCCTCATCTAGATGACCAGCTCGACCCAAAAGGTCCACCACAGCTCCATAGTGATCCATTGCAGGCTCCAAATTATATACTTCTTTCATCATTTCAAAGTAATACTTCCCATGTTCAACAAGACCTGAGTGGCTGCAAGCTGATATGATGCACAAAAATGTCACCTCGTTTGGTAAGATTGAACCTTTCAGCATTTCAGAGAAAAGTTTGAGTGCTGCTTCTCCGAGCCCATGTGTCCCATATGCATCTATCATGACATTCCAAGTTGTCACGTGTCTTTCATCCATGCCATCAAAAAGCTTCCTGGCAGTATGAATTGCTCCACACTTTGCATACATGTCAACAAGAGCAGTCTTTACAAAAACATTTGTGTCCAAGCAGGTTCTTATAGCAAGTCCATGGATCCATTTTGCTTGACGTAAATTGGATAACTCAGCTAAAGCAGGAATCACACTCACCAAAGTGAATGAATCCAACTTGATATATCTTAATTGCATCTCACAAAAATAGTTCAATGCCTCATTTACACAACCATTTTGTGCAAAACCTATGATCATGGCGTTCCAGGACACCCTAGTCTTATTCTCTAAGCTGTCAAACAATTTCACTGCCTCATTAACCTTTTTACATTTCGAATACATGGAGATCAAAGAATTCGTAACAGACACATTAGACCCAAACCCCAATTGATCCGACATTCTATGGATGACCATACCCTTCTCTACATCTCCCAAGTCAGCACAAGCATGTATAGCTTCCATGATCGATACATCACTCGGTTCAATTCCTTCATCCAACATTTTCTCAAAAAGTGTCAATGCTTCCCGAGGATCCCCACTTTGAACATACCCATCAATCATAGAATTCCAAGTAACAACAGTCTTAGAATCCATAGAATCAAAAATCAACCTAGCAGTTCCCACTGCTTTGCATTTTGCATACATATCAACCAATGCAGTTAACACATTCACATAACAATCGAAACCGGCCCTCAAAACATACCCATGTACAGATTTTCCCATAATCAGCCTACCCATGTCCGCCAACGCAGGCAAAACCGTGATCACCGTAATCCAATCAGGCCTCGTCTCTTCTTCCTGCATTCTCACAAGCAACTCTAATGCAATTTTAGCATACCCATTTTGAGCATACCCAGAAATAATAGCATTCCAAGAAGCCACATCTTTCTCAGGCATTCTATCAAACATCTTATATGCATCAAAAGTTTCCCTACATTTAGCATACATATTCATAACTCCAGTCATTGCAAACAAATTTAACGCAAACCCATTAACAATCAACTGCCCTTGAATCTCCCTACCCCTTCTAATATCCGAATTATCACCACACAACTTCAACAAATAAGTAAAATTATACACAATTGGCTGAACC
Source organism: Chenopodium album (assembly GCF_948465745.1). Classification (NCBI taxonomy): domain Eukaryota; kingdom Viridiplantae; phylum Streptophyta; class Magnoliopsida; order Caryophyllales; family Amaranthaceae; genus Chenopodium; species Chenopodium album. Next base: position 14,800,417 of record NC_137855.1, on the reverse strand, counting down.
CCATCACATTTCATCTTACAAAAAAACGAAAAAGCTTCATAAATGGTGGAATTATAAGCATACCCTTTTAACATAGTATGGTAAAGAGCATCAAGTTTATCCTCAATTGGGTAAAAAACACGAGCAGCATCATCCATTGAATTGAATTTACAAAACAAACTAACAAGCTTAGTTTGAAAGAGATGTTCATTGTATAGATTATGCTTGTATATATGAGGAATAATTTGATGGAGTTCTTGAATTGACGTGCAGATTTCGAGGAGAATTGCAGTTGGGTGTTTGTAAATATGAGAGGGAATATAGACTCTTTGTGAAAGGGGAGGTCTTGAGAGAGAAAATGGTGATGGAGTAGTGGGTGAAGATGGTAGGGATAAGGTTTGCATTGAAATCATCTACTGGTTTAGTTCAGATTTTGCAGGAAATTCGTGGCAAATTGCACGAAGTGAACAGAGTTGCTGGGAAGAGTTTTTGATTGATGAGTTTTGAGGTGGGAATTGAAGAAATGTTGACGATGAGAGCGTAGCAATGGTAAATTCCCAACTCCACTGATAAGTTTATCAAATGATAAATATGAAAATTAAAAGAGCTTTTGTATAAGTATTATAAAAAGATAAAAAATGCAAAACTTTCAATTTACATAGTGTAGACTTTTAGTCCATATCGTTTGCCAGCTGTTAAGGGAGCAAGATTGATGTTATTATGCAATTACAAATTTATCCTTTGCTAATTTTTCATAAATATATCAAGGTTAGGAGTTGGGCAACCCACAATTTCAATTTAGTAAAAATAACTTCAATCCAGTAAATATAATTTCGCTTCATTATAAATAACATCAATTCAACAAAAATAATTTCAACTCATTTAGGACATGTTCTGATTTACTAAACTGAGCTGAATTGAACTAAACTGATTGGAGCTGAATTGAACTAAACTGAACTGGATAGAGCTCAACAGAACTGAGTAGAGCTGAACTGAATTGCATAGAGTTAAAATGAATATTTTATGAGAGAAGGAAATTAGGAACTGAATTGAAGTAAAATTAGGCTAAAAAGAACAGGCCCTAAGTACCATCTCACAAATTGTTTGTCAAGTGCCATTGAGTGCCCCCGTGTTTGTAATATTTAGTAGTTTTCTAGTATGGGTTTGAAGATTATCTTTTGTACTACCTCCGTTACATATTAGTTGCAACTTTGGGTATTATTTGTGAGAGATAAAATATTCCGAAGTTGCAACTAATATATAACGGAGGTAGTATAATTATACCAATTTGTAAATGACTTATCGTGAGTTGAGATGGTTGAATCTTTGTTAAATAGTTGGGAACACAAATTTAAACTACATAATTTTAGTTTGAGAAGATAAACACACCAAGTCATCTAATTGATTAAGCATAAAGAAAGAAGAAATCACTGAAACAAGGAGAAGCTAATAACTTGTCAATCTTACATTCACAACCATCCTTTATGAGCCATGGTAACAATTTACTATCAGATACCCTTATAGGAGTTGAGTGTGATTAATATGATACTATAATAAATGTTGTTCATCTAAAGTAAAGTATCTTAAAATGATAAAAAATTATTTCGTTATAAATAAAAGTTATCATATGCTTTATTGATAAAACTACTCTTTTTGAGTAAAAATCGAATCTTGTAGTAAGAGTAATTACATTTTGCTCAATTCTCAAAAAATTTATTCCATTAATAACATTATACTCCTATATGGTTTAAAGTTGCCCCAAATTAAATAAAGGTTACCCTTAAATTGTTTGATTTACGCTAATTAAAGTTATTAGTGTATTGAGTATACACAAAAGTTTTTGTGGAAGAATAGAGATATAGACATTAGTATAGATAATTGAATACATACCAGCCATATAAAATGTTACAACAAGTGTTAGCCATTTAGTTAACAATAACATTGGCATAGTTCCTATAATATATACGTTTAGCCTTAAATTTATTCTTTCTTGTAACAAATTACCCTTATGAAAAAGCCTTTTAAATTATACTTATATTTCTCCGGCCTCTTTTTTACTTTACAAAATTTTTTAGGTCACTAGGGGTATATCCGTATATGTGGCCATCAATACCATATTCATTTTTGCAAGAGGATAGAAAAAACGAGATAATTCCACGTTACAAAAATGAAAAATCCCAATAAAAAGGAAAATGAGATATTTTCCGTTGTTAGCTCTAAAATAAGGATGATGTAAAACCCCTAAAGCCTAAAACCCTAAACTCACCACCAACAAACAACCCTTCTTCTTCTTCGTTCTTCTACAAATTATTTTATGACGTTAAAAATGGCGACTATCCAAAACCTCAATTAAACTTCACCATTATTATCTTCTTCATTGAATTTCTTCAACTTTAATGGCTGCTCAATTTCACCGTAACAATGGAGCTTTCACTCTCTCTCCTACAACCAGTCTCAGTGACTTCGACGAAGACGACGATGTTGGATATACTTTGTTCAGGAAGAATCCTCTTCAAATTCAAACGTTGGAGTATTTGTACATTGGTAATTTGTTATTGTTGATTTCTGTAACTCATTTTTGAATTTAATTTGAAATTTTCGGCAAGTTTTTTGCTAATTTGTCACTCATTTCTGTTTAATTATTGCAATTTTGGTAGTAATTGTACTATAATCGATGAATTATTTCTGAATTTTTTTTGTAAATTCACTTAGTAAGTTTGATTTTTGTTGACATTTTAGGAAAATGATAATTCTAGCTTGTTCAATCGTTTTTGTCCGTTCAAGTTCGTGTTCTGGAAATGCGATGATTGTTTTAATTTTTTTTTTGTATTGGATTTATTAGGAATTGAGCTATAATTTTAGTTATCAGTATAATCTCCAGAATTCAATTTTTTTAATTTAGTTGCTGTTTAGTCTATTATCCAGGAATTTCTGCTCATTTCGAATTAATTGTATGACTATTGATTACTATTTGAGTTGTTTATTAGTAGTTTACTGTGGAATTAGTGATTTTAAGGTGATTGTTTGGGTGATTCGTTGAACAGATGATAAAAACCCGACACAGAGTAGACTGGAGGACTATAGTTCAGCTTTAGGGTTGACTTATGAGCAGGTGAGAAGATGGTACGTTGAGCGGCGTCGAAGAGATAATCCAGATGCTGGCAGAAATATAGGATTAAATCGGTCTGTGCAGAGCACAGCAAAGGGGAAGAGTAAAACAAAGAAAAAGAAGAATTTGTCGAGTTTAGAGCTAGGAGAGCACGGGGATTGTACAATAAGACCAGGCCTAATTCAAGATATGTTGTATTCTTCAGATTATATATTTAAGAAGATATTCAGGAAAGATGGTCCTCCCCTTGGTGTGGAGTTTGATCCTATTCCTGAAACAGCATTTCAAGGCCACAGCGATATTCCAGGTCAGTGTTTGCTATTGGAAGTTACAGCTATGTTATATTTAACTTTTTTTCCCTGGCTTGCCTTACCAATCTTTAGTCTTGTGAAATATGTTTTTCGCCTGAAGTATTTTGTCTTGGTGTTGACTTGGATAAATGTTTAGCTTTGTTTGGGGTTAATCATCTCATTTCTTTCTTTTTCTGCACCCTTTCTAGCTATCTATGTAGTAATGTAGTGTTTTCTTTTCCATATGCTGATACTGAACTGAGGTGTCATGCGAGACATTTTCATTTTTAGGCATCTAATTTTTCTGCTGGGATAAATTCTTGCCATAGTGAAATAAAATTTAAGTCTGAGGCATTCTTCTAGTTACTCACATTTTAATCTTTGGTTGCCTTGCTAACCTTGGAGGTTATGATTTAGAACAGAGAATGGCTATTTCTAACTATTTAGTTTGTGTGTAGATCTTTTCGTTTTTCTAAAATTACTTCTGAATTTCAGATAATGAATTTGGTGAATTTTCTATAGCTGAATGTTGTTTCTAGTGGAGCTGTTACTCTATTTGGTATGTAGTTTGTGATTAGATTGTCTCCTGAGCCCCTTTCTTGTTGCTCTTGGCATTGAAATATTGACTAGATTCCTGTTACACCTGTAATACTTAATGTGGGCCAAACTATCGATGAAGAAGATAACAGTGCTAGAAGATTATATTTTGAGCAAATATAAATTTATAAGTGTTAGAAGATAGAATGGGGTAGGTGCTCTTGCTACTAAGTAAAATCTGTCAAATGCCTAAATAAATTGATATCAAAATGTAGAGCCTCAATGTTAGAGTGTTTGAGATAGCACAGAGAGAAATTGACAGAAATGGCACTGAATCTTGTGGAAGACTTATGTTTCTTTTTTTGTATAATGGACAGAAGCTTGTTGAGTTTAAAAATTAGCACTTCTTTCTGTATAATAGGCACTCAGGAAGGATAACCCATTATATGAACTTCACTCATTTCTCTTGAACTCCTTCAATCCTTTCCTGGTTTGCTGAAACCTGGCTCAGCAGGGGAGGGGGGGATAAGGGCAAAGATGATCTGACAAACTTTTGCATGCTAGAGTTCATGTGACAAGACTGACAACCAGATACAGTGGCGGGTTCTTTAGTTCTATGGATAAAGTTACATCATAGTGCTTTTGTGCTATGTGTAGTCCTCTTACTGTAGATGGGCATCTCCTCGGTGTCTCATTAGTACAACCTTTTGTCACAATCTTTGGAAAAAGGAAATAAACAAGCTGATGGATCTGGGCAGCCTTTTGGTGCTGGATCACCAGTTAAACATAGGGAAAAATGATGTATCCAATTAGAAAGATGTGAAAGCTTAGATGACTTATAGTATCAGTATTTGTGGTCCCTTATCGTAGTCAATCACTTTTAGACATATCTGGATTTCAATATTTTTTCTTAAAGAAATAAGGAACAAAATCAACTGTAAATTTGCATCCATATTAATTTCACTGCAATTCAAGCAGCTGGTCTCATTCATCTATTTCTGTAATTATTCACATGCCCATTCATGTGTAGGCAATCACCAATATGCGCTTTATAAATTTTAGAGATATAGTATTAATCTCGTATTTTCATCCCTGCTTCCCCCTCAATGGTCATTCTTTTTACTTCTTGGTGTTGACCAGATAGTAGATGTTGTGAGGTTGCATGTCAAGGTGAACAAAGGGACTTAAAAAGGAGGAAGGTAAGGGCAAACTTTTTTATAGAATGAATGAAGATGGCATATTGTCTGATTTGGCATTTTTGTTTTAATTATTCCAAGGAAAAGATTTTTGGGTTAAATTTGTTGCTTTGTTTTCTATTCTGTAAACCACTTGTCTACTTTCTTTGTATTCTCTAATTATTTTTGATTTGTAATTTTTTTCATGATAAGAAAGAAAATATATGTTGTCAGCAAACAGTGAGTACAAGGTAAGAGGGCAAGCTTTCCTTAAATGAAAGCAATTAATCCAATTTTTTTGAGTCTTTTGAATTTACTATTGAAAGTCCTAGGTTTCCGGCTGCTTCAGCTTAAAAGGAAGCTGAAGCTAAGTTATCCTTGCCCCCTACCAAATCACAAAATAAGGCGGTTCTTGAAATGATAAGTGAAAATTCATAAACCACATAAAATGCCATTAAATTATCGTGCCTCTGCAGCCTTTCCTTATTCCCTTTAAATCTTAAAAGGATTCCAAGACCGAAAATGGGGTGAATTCTGATCAGCTTCCTCCAAACATAATGCACTACATGACAAATTGACTACGAAGCGCATGACATTTAATTCGTGACTTGCTTCAATTCTAGGTGACAAAGTCAGCTGTTTTAGAGGCTGAGCAATGGAATCGAATGAAAACTCCTATGAAGAAGCATGGAAAGGGGAAAGGTCTGATGTCAGACTTGCAGCTGGTGAATTATCTTGCTTCTTTTCAAGATAATGTAGGAGCATCCAAAAGAGGAAAGGTACTGGAACAAATCAATTTTTTTGCTTGATAATTTTGTGGCTTTTATATTTATTTTTCCATCATCTATTCCTTTTCATAGATGCTTGCACGTAAAAATAGTCAACTGGGAAAAACATATGGCATGGGCAAAGGATTTATGACTGCTTCACAGCTGGCGAATCCTGATTCCAAGAGGAGACCACTGAGACGAAAACCTGCTGCTGTACGTGATATATCTAGATTTTGGATCATGTTTGATGTGCTATGCTCTTTGGTAGCTGGAAAATCACTGCTATGAGATTAGTTTAATTTTTTAAGAAAATGTTTGCAGCTTTATGTCCAATTGTATGGAATATTGAGTTTTTGATTTTGCTCTATTTTACTTGAACCCCAGAGAAGGTTAGTGAACAAAGTGCAGGAGAAGAAGAAACCTATTCCTCAACGTAGAAAGGTAAACCTGTTCAATTTTGTATGGAACGATCTAGTACTAGCATTGCCAGGAAGGACTTTAGTAACTTATCCTGGCATGTATCAGGTTGATTCTAGTCAGAAAAAAACTCAGAAGGCACGCAAAGATTGTTGCAAAATTGCTTTGGATTTAGCTGGCCATGACGAAAATCTCTGTTCATTTCCAACAAAGGCAGATGATGAAGAACTTGAGCTGAGGGAGCTCCAAGCTGGACCAAATCCGCTAACGTGTGGTGCTCATTTTGCTAATGGTTGGAAGACTGGAAATAATGGCTGTTCTCTTTGCAAAGGTTTGTTAATTCTTTTCCCTAAAAATGGCAACTATTTGCTTACTCTGCCTCTTATAGAGCTTCAAAGTTCACAATTACCATTTTGTGGCGTCCCAACATGAACTTCACTTTCATTTGTTATAAAAAATTAAAACCAATAACTTAGATCCTGTTCATTTTATTGTGAAATATCAGTTTCTTTGAAAATGAATAAGATTAAAAGAGATTATGAAACCAAAAGTTTCCAGATTTTTGTTAGTTTTCAAAGCTGACACAATTAATATAACTGATTGTGAGTTTATTGTTCAACATATATCAAATGACTTAGTATCCTTAAACCACAAACTGAAAGATGGCAGAGATATCGAATGGCCTTGTAGGTATTATATCTTGTTTCTTCCCTTCAAAATTCTCATTTAGTTTTATTCTCTGTCTGTGCTCCCAATTATTTCGATCATGCATCTAGTAAGTATTCCTATTCTCTGTTATAAGCTCAAGTGTGAAGCAATTTCTTGGATGATTGAGAGTTTATAAAAAAACTACTATTTTCTTTCCATTACAGACTACCAATGCTTTGTTGTAAACAGGTCTTCTGCCTAAGTTCCCCCCTGAATCTGTTAGAATGAGAAAGCCGTTCCATATGCAACCTTGGAACTCTTCCTTGGAGCTTGAGAAGAAACTTTTTAAGGTATATTAATGTGATTGTTCTTTCTGAATTTAAGATATAGATGCATACATCAAACAATGAAATAAACTGATAATATTCGGAATATAATAGTCTTGTTTGTTATTAAGTGACTGTAAAGACCCTTAAAGGTATGATTTATTTGTTTAGATATTTTTTTAGTATTTTCTACGGTTCTAGGCGTTATGTTTATAAAGTGCCAAGTGAGCTTCCCATATGTTGCTGTCTTAGTTAAGAATTTATGCATTTACAATGCTTATAGACACTTTATGTTTACATTGATGTTTGTTTAGCTATCCTAATTAATAAAAGCATTATTAAGGAATATGTTGAGATCTTTGCTGGGGTTCTGATCTTTATACTTGATTTGTTTCAGATGTCTTGAACTTTGTATTGATGAATATTATATTTGTGAACAGGCTCTTCACTTTCTGTATACTTATGCTGTAGTACTAGATGTTTATCCATTTACCCTTGATGATTTTGCAAAGGCATTTCATGATAAGGTGAGTTACTCTGTTTTCCTTGCTGCAAAATTTGACTATTACCAATTAGATTGCTCCACTATTTCTTTGACTTTTGTAGCATGTCATATCTTGCATCTCAATAATAAGTTGAGGTATTAAAAGATAAAATTTTGACCCCCTCTAATTGGCTTTCAGGATTCCTCATTACTAGGGAAACTACATGTATGCCTCCTTGGACTGTTGCTATCTGATATTCAAAATGAGATTTCTAATGGGCTTTCCATACATTCAAATAAAAACGGCATGTTTCTGAATTTGCTTCTTATGGTAAGTCTAGCTTTTTGGAAGGGATGCTATCCCAGCATGATGTGAATCTGCATCATATTTTTTTGCTGCTCAGAAAAATAGCTGAAGTAATTGTTAATTTGTAATGTGGCAGACTGAGACACAGGATTCTGTTGTGAACTTTTGGAAGACATCTCTGAATCCTTTGACATGGACTGAAATATTGCGACAAGTCCTGATTGCTGCTGGATTTGGATCAAAAGATGGTAACCAAAGTAAAGGATGCCTTACCAAGGTTTGTGGCTTTGTGCTGTTCCTTGGCAAACGAGATGAATTTGTGTTGCTCTAATATGCTATTTCTATGCCTTTGGTGTTGAAATAATGCATTTTATTAGTTTAGGCTGTTGTTTTCTTCCCCATTTTATCAGATTGGCCCAATTATTATTGGGCAAGAAATGATGAGGCAGTTTCTTGGTATATTTGCTAGCATTTAGGCTCTGGCTACAAGTGAGTGATCTAGAACTGAAAAGGATATAATTAAATATAACTATCTCTTCTACCAGATAGTTTTTGAATCCACTTTACTAATTGCTCTTCAACTACAAAGTGATGCTGATGTTGTATATGATTAATTCTGTTTACCATAAATCTTGCATAGCCTAAGGGCTCTAAGCTGTGTATTCACTATCTATATTTGTTTACCACAAAGTGATGCTGATGTTGTATATGATTAATTCTGTTTACCATAAATCTTGCATAGCCTAAGGGCTCTAAGCTGTGTATTCACTATCTATATTTGTTTCTCAAGGTTTGATTTCCAGGAGTTGTGGCTCAGATGTATGTGTTTATCAAATGTCATATCTCTTTTTTTATACTATGCATTACAAGCATCTATGCTTTCATGAACTGATGTTTTTGGATATATGTCTTTTTTTTTTTCCCCCAGGAAACAGATCATATGGCCAAGTACGGATTGCAGCCTGATACATTGAAGGGAAAACTTTTTAGCATTTTGTTTGAGCAAGGGAACAGTGGAATGAAGGTCACTGAGTTGGCAAAATCTTCACAGGTGTGTCTATGAGTTTTAGTGTATACCAATCTTCCTCTGTCTGATGTGATTGCAAACATGTGTCACTTTGTAGTTACGTAATACCGTATTATGATATTGTGGTCTTGTCTTGTAGATTGCGAACTTGAATCTGGGGAAAACAGATGATGAACTTGAAGATTCAATTTGCTCAATTTTGGCTAGTGATATAACATTATTTGAAAAAATATCGTCTTCCACATATCGTCTACGTTTAGCATCAATCATGAAGGAAGATGAAGATGCTCTGTCGGATAACGAAGATTGTGGAAGCATTGATGATGAATCCAGGCTTTCCAATTCTCTTAGTAATAATGCAGACTGTGACTCTGGAATATCTTCTTCAAGGCCTAATATGGATCATCTGTCTCCTGAAAGTAATCCATTGAGTCTTTCCTCTGTAATTGACGAAAGTCATCCTGGGGAGTCATGGCTGTTAGGTCTCATGGAGGGAGAATATTCGGACCTAAGCATTGAGGAAAAGCTGAATGCCTTACTAGCTCTTATTGATCTTGTAAGGGCTGGATCTAGCATTAGGATGGAGGTATGTTATAATGACTTAGATTTTGATCATAACTTCAATCTTCATTGTTTCATTTTTTCCATGCCTTTTGTTAGTTTGTTTCCTTTGAAAGACCTACACAGTCATAAACAAGCTGTCTCCTTAGATTCCTCCCAAACAAAGCACTACTGCATTCATTATATGTTATGTGTTCCAACTATAAATGCAACTTAACATACTGAAATTTCATCTTATATGGCTCTCTTTGGCCATTAGTGGTTAGCTGCTGATAGCCTTTTTATAGTAGCTGGTATGACTTAATTGATTGTATTAGCTGTTTTGCTTATTTGTAAGTAAAGTATTTTGTTAAAGCCTGATATGTGTAAGTTTTGTACTAATATGGAGACGTGCTCACAATTCCTTCATTGTAACTTTGTAAGGATGGAGGGGGATTTTTGCTTTGCATGAAGAGTATTGGATAATCCCATATACTGTTATGGATCTGTTGCAATTGTTTTGTGGGTTATGGTGGCCAAAGAGAAGATATTGTGGCAAAATTCTTTTATGAAGATTATGTGGTGCTTGTGTTTAAGAGAACCGTGTTGATTGATGGTGTATTGTATAATAGGATTACTTAATTAGCTATTTTTGTGCGCTAAGACAGCTGAGGAATTTAAGAATTACTCAATGGGGAATACTCAACGGATATAGGCGAATGTATGATCTGTTTTTTACTGTTATGAGGAAAATTTATCCTCTGCAATCTGCACTTACTGCTGCTCATTTATAAAATTACTCCCATTATAAAAAAGAAGCACTCGCCATTAGCTGATAAAATTCCCTTACCAATAAGGATTTTGCATAATTGATTATTGAAGTTTTGAAAACTCATGATAAAAAGTGTAAATTTGAAGAACTTTTGGATAGAATATTTATTTCTCCTCTTTGTATCCTTTTCAATGTTTAGGCCCAAAAAACTCTTCTGAACCTCACTTTACCAAACACTAACATTAGAGGTTTTGACCGGTCAAACATCTAGATGGGTCAAAAGCTTTCATTTTGCCCAAGCCTCTCTGTGCAAAATGCCCCCACTGATTGGTGTTTCTTGACATCTCTGTTTCATGAGTTTGAAAAGTTTGCCTGGCTAAATCCCATTCTAAGGTATGTCTTTTCAAGAAGATAGTAATTATTTGTAGTTGACTTCAGAACTTTCATTTTACATATTCTAAAACATGGATGGTAGGAGTACCTTCTATCCCTACCAGTCTATAGGCTCACTGAGGTGCAAGGTGACATAGGCCATGCACCTTATCTATTCGTCATTGTTGGTGAGGCACACCATAGATGCACCGCACAGTGGTGCACAGCTTGCGTCACACAGCTTAATATTTTAGAATATTTTTTTGCTTTTTATTAAATGAGCCTCATTTGAATGAGGTGCACAGTTGCATTTACGTGCCTTGAGCCTTTTCATACATTGATCCCTACTTGTTTTCACTATTTCAAAAGTGGTCAACATCTTGATGTGACACTCAGAACTTCTTGAATTTGCAAATTTTGATTTTGAAAAATTATTTATCCTTGTTTTCAACCTAACACTATGAAAGAACCAATTCTCTATGAGATTATGAGGTAGAAGTTTTTAATTAGGACTCTTAGGCATTAGAAACAATTCTTAAAATAAAAAATTTCACTTATAGATATTAGTAACTTTTTGCTTTAATTGCATATGTATTTCTCTCTGCTTCTGTCACTGCCAGTTGTGTTTTTTAGTTTCCTTTTTCTCTTAATTTGTAGTCTTGTTGAGAGAAGGTTTCACCTGGTAAATAGCTGTGACATAGATATAATATTTAAGAATATTGTGATTGCATTAGTTTGGAAATGTTCACAATCTGTATCTTATATTGTGTAGACTTGGGTTGCTCATACTTTTAAGAATTGTATTATGGTGCTTGTGTTGTGCTAGAATGCTAACAAGTTTATGATGGTGTCAATCCATGAAATTTGCATGTCTTTACAAAAGGCCTGATTTTGCTTAATGGTTAAACACTGGTGTTGTTTTATGAATGGTTTGTATCTTGGTTGAGACTCATGATTCTTCTTCAATTAATTGATTTATATATTAGTCACTCATTAAGTTCCCAACCTTATTTAATTCTGAAAGAAGACCAGCAATCAATCCCCTATGTTTGCAGTTTTGACCCCCTAGGTGATATAGGTATCTAGTTCCTCAGGAGAATAAGTTGACATGATTACTTTATGTTTCTTGGCTATTTTCTAAAGTTTATTTATTTATTTATACTAAATCTGTGGTTGCTTTGTAGGATCCATCGGCAGTACTTGCAGAATGTGTTCCAAGGATTTATCAGCTTGGATCTGGAGGAAAAATAAAGCGATCTACAGTAAAGCGACCTAGCTTGCTTACCTCATCCTTTGGCAATGTTACAGATAGCGGGCGTCTGTCTTCAGATAATTGTGCTGTTGATTCATCCGTGGTGTTATCAACGGTTTGCAAAGAAGATAGATATTCTAGCATGAAAAAAGGCCTCAATGGTGTAGGAAATGGAGATGCTCTACATCCAATTCAAACAATTTTTTTGGGTTCTGATCGCAGGTATAACAGATACTGGCTCTTCTTGGGTCCTTGTGATGCTGATGATCCTGGACATAAACAAATCTATGTTGAATCTTCTGAAGATGGTCAGTGGCAAGTGATTGATAGTGAAGAGGTGACATTTAGTATTTCTATTTTCCGTATTAAGTTCCATCTCCTCTATTTCCTTTCTTCTTTTATCTTACGTCTTTTATGTTTTTCTACTCAATTTGGTTGCAGGCTCTGTATGGCTTGTTGGCTTCTTTGAATGGTCAAGGTAGGAGAGAGGCAGTCCTGTTGGCATCATTGGAAAAGCGTATGGCATTTCTTGTTGAAGAAATGATGAGCAGGGTACCAGCTGATTTTAATGTCAGCCAATCAACACAATCTGGTCTCTCTGAAATAGATAGGACCAATGAAGATAGCTTGTCACCCATATCTGAAATAGATAACCATTCATTGGGTGAGACTTCATTTAATGCTGTTACATCATCTGGTGCTGCACCTTTCATATTTGAGAAAAAGGTAGAAGAGGAAAAAAAGAAATATGAACGCCTTCAAGCTTATGACTTGTGGATATGGAACAACTTTTACTCCAATCTTCATGCTGTTAGACGTGGGAAGCGGTCATTTTTTGATTCATGGACAAGGTGTGGAAGTTGTAATGATCTGTATTGGCGAGATGAGAGGCACTGTAAGGCATGCCATACAACATTTGAGCTTGACTTTGATCTTGAAGAAAAGTATGCTATCCATGTGGCTAAATGCCATTCCCGTGAAGATGCTGATATGTGCCCAATGCATAAAGTTTTACCATCAAAGCTACAGGCTCTCAAAGCTGCAATCCATGTGATTGAGGTGCGTTTATTGCTGTCCAAACTTATTAAGTGACCTTAGGAGTTTGGCCAACATATTATTTGACTATCTTGAATTCCCTGGTTGAACCGAACAAAAAAAAAAGTATTGGAAATAGTATTTATATTCTTGATTTCTTTTCCTTGCATGAACCAAACAGTCTATTGTATTAATTACTTTTTGTGTCTAGATTATTTGGTTTGAGAAATGATAGGCTTATGTGATTGGCTTTACATTCAAGCTTCTTTGTTGAAGAGGGTAGGCTTTTGACTTCTATGGGCTAGTGATTGTGGATATCCCTGTTATTCTTTGCTTGATTTGTTAGAATCTTGTTCCACCTTTGTAAAACATATAATATTATTTAGATAAGCTTTTGTGTGAGACCGGACTCACCGCGAGTCCAATATATCTGACAAAAATATTCTAATATTTGACATTATTATTCTAACATCTGACAATAATTTTCTAATATATGAAACTGAAATTCTAATATCTGACATTAAAAATCTAATAATCTAATGTCAGATATTAGATTATTAATGTCAGATATTAGATTATTAATATCATATATTAGAATATTATTGTCAGATATTTGATTATTATTTTCAGATATATTGGACTCAGCGTGAGTCCGACTCTCCCAATTTTTTTTCTTTTATTTAACAGAGTATACATTTATAATGACTTATCTGTTTAGTTATGACAAATAAGTTCTTTGGAAGATGTTCAGATCTCTTTTATGCTTCTGAACTAACATTTGTCTTACAGTTGTTTATGCCAGAAGGTGCGCTGATTGGGGCATGGAAAAAATCTGCTTACAAGCTTTGGGTCAGGCGGCTCAGACGCACCTCTTCATTACATGAGCTTTTACAGGTATGCAATATATATATCTGATCTATTGCTTTCTCGTTTTCTCTTCACTTTATATCATTCTTGTTGGTGCTTTTCTATATCTATGTATATTTGTTCCCACTGATTGTTTCCCTGCTTATTGCATAATAGGTTCTTGGTGATTTTGTTGGTTCCCTTAATGTGGATTGGGTGCTGCAATGCAATGCCATACACAAATGTGAGTCTACAGTCGAAGATTTTGTCATGCACTTTCAAAATATGCCCCAAACTTCATCTGCTGTTGCACTATGGCTGGTGAAATTGGATGCCTTTATTGCTTTGCAGTTGGATGAGAGAGTAGTTGGAACTGCTTAAGGTATGCTAGCTAAAATTATTTTATTTTTCTCATTTTTTTCTACCCTTTGCTAAGCTCAATTGATACTGTGGTCTTCTAGATGGTTGTGCTTCACATAAAGCTTCTCGGTCTCTAAGGTTTGCAGATGTGGCTATGCAATACATTAGATTAGATGTTTGTATTGAGATTTCAAAAGTGATTAGATTGCATATATATATATAGGGGAGGGATCCGGTGAGAATAGGTCCATATGTGAGAATTCATACTTATATGAGAACAGATTTAAAATTTAGAACATATGACTAAAAATTTAGAACATGTGAGTAAAAATTTAGAACATGCGAGTTAAAATTTAGAACATGTGACTCAAACTAAAATTTAGAACATGTGAGTAAAAATTTAGAACATGCGAATTAAAATTTAGAACATATGACTCAAACTAAAATTCTAAACATATGAGTAATAATTTAGAACATTTGTGTGACTAATATGTTTAGAACATCTGATTTAAGAATTTGAACAAGTGATTAAAAATTTATAAAATTAGCTTTATGAAATTTTAAACATATGAGTAAAATTTAGAACATTTGATTTAAGATTATGAACATGTGAATAAAAATTTAGAACAAACTGATATAGAATATAGAAAGTGTGAGTAAAGAATTTAGAACATACGTGTAAAAAAATAGAACATACGATTTAAAATCTGGAACATATAATTAAAAATCTTAGAACACACGTTTTAAAATTTAGAACATATAAGTTGAAATTTTGGAACAAGTTATTTAAAATTTATGACATCAAACTTAACTAATTTATGGTTTAGAACATGTGAATACTAAATTAGAACATTTGATTTAATTTAGAACACCTAAGGAAAAGTTTAGAACATCAGATTTAAAATTTAGAACATACGAGTAAAAAATAAGAACATAAAGAGTGTTCTCACATAAGAAAAATTCTCACATAAGAAAAATTCTCACGAGAGCCTTCCCATATATATATATATACATATACATATACATATACATATACATATACATATACATATACATATACATATACATATACATATATATATCTCGGCCTAAATTTTTGTATTTAGCTTTAGAAAGTGATTAGATAAGATGTTCTCACTAATATTTTGGTAAAGGATGATCCATATTTGTTCAACCATTCGTACAACTAGGATTTAGGAGTATTGAGTGATTGTGGTATATTCTACAAGTCAGCTATTATACAAGTGCTGTTATATGGTTCAAGTAAGTTGGGCATTTGAGAAGGATCATATTAGGAAGCTGAACGTAATAGAGATGCTTATGTTTAGATGGATGTGCTGGAATACCTTGAGGCATATATTTAGATATTAAGATGTTTCGAAGGACAGTTGGCTAGTTGGGATTGTGGATATCAAGGAGTGAAGAATTTTTTGTGGAAATTGGGTTTACAAGAGCATAGAGCACTTGTTATGAAGAGCTGGAGGGAGAATAATCATTGTTGACAACGACTGGAGATAAAAACTGTTTAATAAGTCGACCTCGTTAGATTGGGATTAAGGGTTCGTGAAAATGAGTTGCCTTCTCACTGACATATGCAGCCGCAGCAACAGCCTTCTCAGAGGCCCTGGCCTGGCCCTGGTTTTTTGGTATATACCTAGGAAATTAGCAAAGCTCATCATTGATTAAAAAAACTTTTATCTCTAGCTCGACTTAAACTTGATTTTCCACTGATGCAACACTATTTTATTGACACTCTCTCCCTCCTGAGTTGGGGTTGGGTAAAAGGTCAATGGTGTGCAATGAGTGATTTTATATGAAAGTTTCCAATTGCCATTGAACAAATATAAAATTGGCAAAGGTTGATGAAAAGATGCTAGTTGTTGATTGATATTCTGTAGTTGGTCTATAGGAAGACTTTAGCTAACTTAGCCTCTTAATTAGCTGAAAAGCTGTTGTCAATATGGGGAGTTTATAAGCTGCCATATTGAGAAAATCAGTTAGATGCCTATAGAAATTTTGTGAGAAGCTTGCTCAGAGTTTAAGTTCCTCTCTCATAACAACCAGTTCTGAGTTTCTGACTTACTGAAGGAGAAAAAGATGTTTAATGAAGTTAATGAGCCTCTCCCTACAAGCTACTGATTTTTGAAATGACTAGCTAAAGACGAAGGGATTTTATGATCCCTGAGAATTACAGACTTATCCTGCTGCATGATATGCCATTGTCTTTCATTTTTCTTTTGGTGTCTGATGCTTTCGTTTATTTACTTATACTGAGCGATATTGAATTGCCTATTCCAGGCCAGTAGATAGCCCCAGTTTGCGGTTTCAGCTGATGGCGACTGAGATGTGCACCGCTGGGCCGGTAGAAGATTTAATTGTTCACTTTACCAGTGGCACTCAGATCCAGAAAAGGCTATGATCTCTACGAGAGAACCCTTTTGGATAACAGCTCGGAGGCTTGGAAAGTTCGAATGAGAATGGCTGAGAATCTTGTACAGAACTAACAGAAGTGTTGCAGGTGCTCATTCTTATTATTTTAAATATCTTGGGCAGGTTGGCTAAAGAGATAGTATTGTACAGTTAGAACTTTAGAAACTTGTGGCAATGGCGCCATGCCACCATTCTCTTGTTGAAATTGTTTATAGGCATTAGAAAGCAAGCATCCATACCCATGAAAACCTTGTAGAACAGTGCTGTAAAGCATACCAAAATTTTGAGTAGATTATCATATTGTTCTGTCACTATAGAGTGATCGTGAGTTCATTATAAGTATAAATTAATAAATGCGAAGATCAATGCTGATTTGGGCAATGTAGACATGTAGTAGGGAGTACAATTTGTTTCATAATCCTATAATAGTCCTTGATGTAATATGAAAGTATTCAATTATATACAATGTGTGGTTCGTGGAGGATGGTACATCTATTCCAAACAAAAAGGCGGAAAGAACATATTAAAGAAGTATAAAAGAGTAAAAGAACATATTGTTTAAGAACATATTATACTACGTATAATTGTAAAAAACATAGTATGAAATTGTAAAGAACATATTGTTAAAATGTAATGAACATGAGAATGAGAAAGCCTCTATGTTTTGGCAAATTTTATTTTTGAAACTTATATACAGAACATATATATTTATACTAAAAAAAAAGAGTTAAAAAAAAACATATTTCTAAAATACCTGTCTAAATGTCTAATAAATATAAAAGCTCCCTATTTTATGAAATTTTAACCCAAATTGAAGCCTCTATGAAGTATGAACGTCTTCCTCAGTCAGACCCTCACTGAAACTCTCTCAATGAAACTCCCCTGTAAAATGCCTCCCTGGCGTCACTGCCTCTCTCTCAAACACAGTGAAACTCCAGCACTCCTCACTTGCGAGTCTGCGACACTCACTCCGGCGACATGCTCACCACCCCTCTTAAACTCTAATTTTGTTTGATTTAAGACTATTTTCTGGTTTATTTCTCTAATTTATTCATATAGTTTATCTGTAAACAATTTTTTTTTTTTTTTTTTTTTTTTTTTTTTGAATAGCAAAAATATTTCATTAATTAAAAGTCATACGACATATACAATAGAGATTCGACGTTAACACATACATAAGATATTGAATCAAATAGAAATTTCCTTCATTAAAACTACGATCGTCGAGTACATCTTGCACTACGGAGCATTTTCCGCTTATATCGCTGAAAATTACAGCCTTGTTGGAGAGACAATCTAACGATCTTTTGTAGTTGTGAGAATATTTTCCTTCTAATTCATCTGTCAGTATTCGAAAACTTGATAATTTTTTCACCAACAAAATAATTTCATAACAATTCATTAGATCTACTACCATGGATGCAAAACTAAGAATTTTCCCCTCGAAAAGAGGAGATAAACCTTGTCTTTCGAAGGAGGTCGAAAATTCTTATCTTTCGAAGGAGATCGGAAACCCTTTCTTTCGAGGGAGAAAAGTTCTTCCCAAAAGGAGGAAGCATTATTATAAACCTAAAAAAACTAATAAGAAACAAGGATTGGGGCTTTCCGCCGATTAAAATCAATGGAAGCCCCTTCAAAATTCAACAATGGAGGCTAGGGTTTTGGAGAGAGAAAGGAGGAGAGTTATTTGTAAACATCTAATAAATCCTAAAGATTTTATTTTTTATTATTAGATTTATTTATCACATTTGAATTATTTTGAATACATGTAATATATGTATTTGGTAATTAAATTTGAGCATTCTCTTAACCCAATCTATAGCTTGTTTGGAATTATTTTGCCAATTGAGGTAATTGATCGTTTTTGGTAGTGATGGTGAACTTTAAGGTCGGTTTAAGCGGATGTTTTAAGGACAATTTTAATTTATTCGTTCAAAATGTATAATCATCACTCATATATCAATTTGGGGCTTGCCCCTCGTTCTCACCAAAAAAAAAAAAAATTAATATCAATAATTTTGATGTATTAATAAAGTAAAAAATTATAATCATCATTCGCTAAGCATTCGATCCACCAATTTCACGCGCAAATGACGGATGGATCGGGTGGAGCGGATGGAGTGAGCGGGTGGATGCAAGCGAAGCTCCATCCTACCGATCCGATCGGTTGTCATTCCTAATAGTGGAAGTTGCAAAGGTAGGACCAGCATTGATTGTTACACAAATTGAATTGATGAATTCAATGATTGTGAACAACTAAATAATGATAACTGTACACTCAACAGATGATGAATTTAGGGAGTGGTGCACTGTAAAATTTTTTTTGGGAATCCTAAAGTCCATTTAATGCTAGACAAAAGATTCAATATTGTAAAGAGTTATGTTGCAAGGTGAAAAAAAAATAGTATGTAACATAAAATATTGGGTATGTCAGGTGATATTTTGTGTATGTATGAGGGGGAAATGTTATCGGTGGATACAAGAGGGTAAAAAAGATAGTTACAGTTGTGGGTGGTGCAAGCTGAGTAAGAACACTCATCAGATAAAGACATTTTTTTTGAATATTATGATAAATTTGAGGGTAAATCTTGGCCCAATACACGATTTAAAGAATTAAACAAATAGTTATTTTTGGCAAATATTCTATTTTTTTTCTATGATTTTTTAAAACTTGCATTTTTAAGTTCACATAAGAAGCCGTACTTATTTATTAACTATGGAGTAGTTATTTAGCTAGTGCCATAAGTATAACCTTGGCATCAACATGGATCATCACATCACCAAAATACATGGCATCATTTACTTTATACCGATTTATTTGTTAACCAAATAAGTATGCTAGTGAGTAGGTTTCGCTTAAATTGTCTCATTTGTTGTTTTTATTTGTGTTGACTTGCTGTGCTTAAATTAAGTGGAAAAATATATATATATTTTTTAACTATTGTAGTTTGTGCCTATTGCGATTAACATTGCTATAATGTAATATTCCCTCCGTTTCCGAATGTTTGTTACTTTTTCCATTTTAGGCGACCCCATATGTTTGTAACTTTTGCCATTTTTGGAGGATATGTAGCCCAAATGACGCTCAACACCACTATTTATAGGTGATGTATGGAGGTGGAAGGAGTGTGTGGAATTCTACACACATAATCTTTAAATTCTCCACACAAATCTAAAACGACCTTCTCCATAATTTTTTTCAATATACGAGAATTTGCTAGAAAACTTGAGAAGCCTTTGAGATGTAATGAGTTGGGCTATGTAATTTGGGCTACACTAACCCAACATGTGTTGAAGGAGTAGGAAAGTTGAAGAAGGAGGTGCATCAGTGGAAGCTATAGCTGCAAGACCAGCATCAACACATACACCTCTGAAGAACAAATGATTACAATTTAAAATTCTCCGTTGATCACAGAATTAGAGAATCCAATGACTGTTCTAGAAATGGAACTAATGAATCCAATGATTGTTACACAAATTGAACAACTAAATAATGATGTTCTGTACCCTCAACATATGTTGAATTTAGGGAGTGATGCACTGTCAAATACGGAGTACTTTTTTGGGAATCTTAAACTCCGTTTCATACAAGACAAAAGATTGGATAGTTAAGGAGTTATGTTGCAGGGTGAAAAAAATCATAAAAAATAGAAGGGAAATTCTCTTTGTTAGACCTCTAATAATAAACATTCCCAGTGGTAAAATGCAAAAAAAGTTAATATCATTGGTAAACTATGTTTTATAAAGTTAAGTCAATGGTAACCTCAATCAATGTAATTAGGCATTTCTTAACCATGGTTAACCATTCTAAGTAAAAAAAAGTTGTGATGCCTAAAATACCCCCATTCTAAAATTAATTAAAAATAAAAAATAAAATCACCACCCTGCCACCACCTTCCCCACCATCCTGCCACCATTCCCTCTCCCCCTCCCCCAGCCAAAAACCCGACGGCCGGCTTTCAGTCACCCCCTATTTCCCAACCAGGCCGAAACTCCCACACAGCCCCGATTCCACCCCTTCCCGACCACCGCAGCCTACCTCCACCACCCAAAACTCCTACAATTCGTAGCCAAAGAATCCCGACACCCAACCCCGATTACCAGAAAACCCCCAACCTCGATTACCCAACCCCCACCCCGACACCCCAAGTACCCGACCCCGACACCCAACCCCGGTTACCCAACCCCCACCCCGACACCCCAAGTACCCAACCCCTTCGACCACCCTTCCCCATCTTCTCTCCTTTCTCGCACCTCACCACCATTGAAAACGATGAAAAAAATCGAACTAAATTTGTGAATTTCTGGTAATCGAAATCCTAATTCCTCACAATTGAATAAGAAATTATGTGAATTACAGGTAATTGAAATTAATTTGATGTTTGTTGAAGCAAAATCTGTCGCCAGTGGGGATTTAGGGTTGGGGATTTATCGTTTCGGGAAAGGGTGTGGGTGGGGGCTGGTGGTGTCGAGGGTAGGGGAAAGGGGAGGGGGGATGAAGTCGGCGGTAGGAGAGGAGGCTGTGCGCCGGTTGGTTAGGGGGGAAAGGGATGTCGGCGGTTTTCAGGCGGTGGGGGAGGGGGATTGCGTGCAGGGGAGGGATAGAGGTGGTGGTGCCGGGGTGGTGGGGAGGTGGTTCTTAACCATGGTTAACCATAGTTACGCTTAAAATGCTAATTATCTTGCTAAATGTTACCATTGACTTTAACTTTTTAAAACATAGTTTACCAAGGATATTAACTTTTTTTGCATTTTACCACTGAGAATGTTTAATATTAGAGGTCTACCTAAGAGAATTTTCCAAAATAGAATGCAACATAAAAGATTGGATATGTTATGTGATATATTGTTGTGATGCTATGGTACGAGGGGAATGCTAACAATGGATTTGAGAGTGTAAAGAAGTTAGTTACAATAGTTGGTGGTTCGATAGCTTTTTTTTGCACTTGTCACTCATGTTTATTCCACTTTGTTTCGCTTGCTGACTAAGAACACTCATTTTGGGTTCTCATGCAAAATTGAAGGAGAATTTATATTATGGTGGTAGTATGTGCCTTGATTTTTACTGTTTTTATTGAAGTTTCTACGCTACCTTGAACACTCATATAGTCATATAGATGGTAAAAATTGGCAAGGAATATGCTGAAACTAATCATCAGGGTGATCATGAAGCTTATCATCAGTGTGGTCATATCATGGTGTTGAACTTGAGGCTAATCGTCAGTGTGGTCATAGTGGTGAAGCCAGGGAAAACCTCAATTGGTGGCTTCTCCTTTTGCTTCAAAGGATGTTTCAGTAGCCCGTCAAGCACGAATATCATTCGTCAATACTGTTGCTATCAGAATTTAGATGTCTTAACTGCCTTATCACTGTTGTATTCTCAATAAGTCAGTGTTATGAACTTTGTATACCCCCTCCATGTTTTAAAAAGTTTTACACTTATTAAATACGACTGTGTTTTATTAATAAGTGTCACACTTTATTTTTTGGCAGAACTCTACATTTAAATAATATCTCTATCATCTCATGGTTACCACCCAAATCTAGTATTATTTTTTTTTGTTTTTTTACTACGTATTATTTCTTTCCTATAATATTTATTAATTTTCAATAAAATATTAACTTCACTATCTTTCTTATATAATTTTTAATACTTCAATTACCTCACCTACCTCTTATTTTATTTAAGTAAAGATAACACTTGTTACAACACGGAAGGAGTAGTAGTGCTTAGTGTCATGTTTAAGAAAAAATGACATGTGAAGCAGCTTTAGTAAATGTATTTTTCTTTAGACATTGAAGAAAGAATTTCTCTCCAAGTACATTATGGAATTCAAGAAATCAGAACAAAAATTGCAAAAAAAAAAAAAAATCAAATATACGGAGTACATAATAATTAGTATCCTTCGGGCTTGTAGGCAATGAAACTGATGCATTGCACTTGACGGAAACTGTCGAATCCAATGATACGAATGAAGGCGTTGGGGTACGCCTTCTTGGCTTCCTCGAGCTCGTTGACAACCTGAGCAGGGTCAGTGCAACCGAACATGGGCAACTTCCACATGGTCCAGTAACGGCCATCATAGTATCCTGGGGACCTGTTGTGCTCACGGTATACAAATCCGTGCTACATTATTAACAAAATAAATTTTAAAAATTGTTAGCTATATGTAAGTTCAAACCACTTTTGATTCAATCGAAAAATCTAAAAAAATGTAGTAATTGAAGCTTACTTCAGTCTCGAATTCTAAGCAAGGAACCCATCCCTTGTTAAGAAGGTATTGGACTTCACTAAGCAAAGACTCAGTGGTCAAAGGTGGAAGGTATGATAGAGTCTCGAACTTCTTCTTGCCAATTGGTGGCCATACCTGTAACATATCCAACAATTTTTATTGTGTTCCAAACAAGTATTTCAGCTCATGATCAACAACCAAGATTTTCTACCATTTATTTGAATAATAAATATATTTCACCGAAACAAATAACACAAATCGTTATATGTCACTGAAAATCCCAGTGCACTATTGTTTGATATATATCATTATAATACGGAGTATTGTAACAAAATGTTGCTAATCAATAATTACAATTATTATGAATCCTTATATAATAAAGAACATCTCTTAATATAAAAACTTATTACTTAGATATAAAGCTACCACAATATAAAATAGAGTTTATTTATTTGCTACAAGTATTACTTATGCAGGAAATTCACCAAGTAAAAAATTACTCATAATGTATGAAGATTGGCAGGTTGCACATAATAACCCTTTATCAAACCTTTTTTTTAAAGTTACCAACTTGATGTACAATAAAAATCATAATAGATTAAAAGTTATTTCGATGTAGGTTAAATGTCACCCTAAAACTAGTTATATCCTAGAACTAGATGTCATACAATGTAATGTACACCCATTTAACTCTAAACATGTAACTCTTTATTAAACTACTCTCTTAAAATGTACGTTAACTACTTAATGTACAATAAAAATCATGACAAAATAAAAGTTATACAGGCGAATACAGAAATGTAATCAAGTGGGGTCAAAATATATTTGTTTAAATTCTATTAGGATCAAATTATCAAATTTTAATAGAAAATATGACAAATTCCAAAATTACACACTTGAAAATTTCTATTTAGCAAATTCAAGTGGGGTAATTTTGACCCCACTTAGGATAGTGTGGCTTCGCAACTTCCCAATGTAGATTAATGGTCACCCCAATGTAGATTAAGGTTACCCTTAAACTAGTTAAAACTTATATATGTAGGTGTTGTACAATATACTAAACATCTATTTTACTCCTTTTTTTTTTTTATTTATACATAACCTCATAATCCAATTAGTAACTAGACTAGAAGAGTAGTAGTAGTACCTGCATGCATTGGACTCTACCACCGTTGCTAGCAAGAGAGGTAATGTCATCGTTCTTCTTGGTGACAGGGAAGGCAACGGTTGATTTCAAGCCATTGAAAGGAGCTACCATGCTAGCTTGAGCCGGGGTTCGGTTAACGGCGGCGACAGTGGTGGAGGAGATGACGGAGGAAGCCATTTTAATTTTGTAACACTTAAATCACTCCTCTTTACTTAATACTATTACAATTCTTTTTCTTGTCACAACTTTTTCTTTGTTACAACTTCCCTATATATAAAGGCCCTTTAACTTCTTCTATATGTAATTTGAAGAAGTGGATATGGTTTAAGGATAATCTTGACCGTTGATTCTGTTAGGTACAATTCAACAACCACACACAAATTTAGAAGCTAAGGAGAAGAGAAAATAAAAATAATAATAATTATTTTTGAAAAATTTGATTTTAATTACTGGCTATTAAGAACTTCTGATAAGTGCCACTTGGCAGAAATCCATATCTTATCTGATCTATAAAAGGGAGATGATAAGGAAAATGTATGTGTAATGGTGGTGAATTCAAGAGATCCTACCTCTATCTTTAATTTGTTAATATGTGGTATGACATTATATATTGTTTATTTCTATTCGTTTTTAGCTAAGGTTTTTAGACCATACCATCTTCATACAAAAAATATTGGACTATATACCTGTTTTTTTTTTTTTTTTTTTTCATTTGATTTGCTTATATATAATTTTAGACAAATTAATAGGATTGATTTACCTTAGTTAAAAAAAATTGTGTAGTCATACTGCAAATAATTTATAATGCACTTTGTGTAATAAAAGTCAAATACTTTGCCGTTCAATAATAATTTATTGTTAGAGTCTCAAAAATAAAATCAATAATATTCTCATTAATTGAATTTGAATCCAATGATTCAAATTTGTAGTTTAAAATACATTAAGGGTAGAAAATTGATTTGATTATATAGTGCTATAAAGGCTTTTATTCAACAAGTTACAAAATGATGTGAACTCATTATCCCCAGATAATATGATCTTCATAGTTGACAATATGAATAAGATTGTCAACGAATTGTATTGCTAGGTTGATATAGGTTAAATATAAGTATAATATTGAATGTACTCTTTAGAAAATAAACTCATTCAATATGGAAGCAATCTTATATTGTATACTGATAATGTAAAAAGAGTATTTCATGAGCATATTTATATAGTTAATCGTATTACACACATATGCCGACTAATTGGGTGAGATAGAGGTTAGTGGAATATTGAGACTCCTAATTTCAATCGAGTAATCAGATATCAAGTAGGATATCAGGCCATTAATTATTCAGTAGATAGCTTGCTGAAGAGTTTCAGAGAATTTAAAGAAACATCAAGAATTTATAAATAATAACTAATTTCGAATAAAAGGGTTTTTCAAATGAGTATGTACACATTGTAAATCAATAGATTAAAAAAAATTAAATAAATCACTAGAATGAGAATATATTATAAATTGACAATTCAACTCCTTTTATAAAATAAACTTGATGAAATTTTCAATTAACTTGAATCACAATTATTCAAATATTCAATCATGAATGTCAATTTATTTTTATAGGATTGACTCTTGCAAAATTTAAACACACACTCATAATATTTTTTTAACAAATATATAAAATATAAATAAAAAACCTCACACCACAACCCTTTAAACTAATTTTATGTGTACTTTTTAGATTTAATAGGTATTGCTATTTTTTTTTTTTTTTTTTTTTTTGAATTGCTATTCATAAATCAAATTTGATAACTAGAAAAGGATGCTAATAAATAAAAAGCATTTGAGTTTGATAACCTACAATGATATTTTAAGGTGACATGTCACATGCGTCCCAGATCAGAGAGAATATGTCAACACCTATTTTAATACTAGTTAATAAATTTCAAACTATATGTTTTTTTTTTAAGGAACTTAGTTTTAGTTTTTAAAGTAAGTTATTGTATTTTTAATAAGGAGTTAAAGGATTAAAACATTAAAAATTAAGCATCATAGAAAAAAAAACTTGTACATATTTGTAAGTGTAGAGAGTAAAATATTCTTTTAAGAAAAAATACACTTTGATAGTCTTTCATATTCTTTAATACCATAATAGAAAACGCACGTGAAAGAATATTCTTTAACCAATCAAGAAAAAACTTGAATTTTAAAATGACATTTTTCAAGAATTTTTAGAGGCTTCGTGTTTTAACAAGTGTTAAACTTATCAAACGCGGCCATGATTTAATAAGTACGGTGTTACACATTATTTTTTTGGCAAAAAACTACATTTTAATATTATATCTTTCTCTTTTTATGGTTCCCAACTTCCCACCTAAAACCTACTGTTATTTTTTTTATTAATTTTTTCCTCTCACATTCATTACTTTTCAATAAAATATAAACCCACTATCTTTCTTTTACAATTGTTTAGTACTTCAACTATCCCACTCACCTCTTATTTTTATTTAAGTCAATTAAATTGCCTAAAACTATATGTCGGTCAAAGTGTAACACTTATTAAACATGAATGGAGTATTAAGCTTTAAGCCAAAGAAATTAAAATTTATTTTAGAATTAAAAAGTTCAATCACCACATTCCACAAATCTATTAACTATTACTAAAACAGAAGTTGCTAACGTCATCATTGCACACGTGTCGCTCTCTCAATAAAAATTTTCCCGCCTAAACGCAATGATGATGTCATCTCTCTTTATTTATTTATTTATTTTTTAATTATAGCCTATCATATTTTACGTTTTTGAAATTTAGATATTAGAAGCTTCTACATCACAACTAACCCTATCGGTTTATCGTTGGAAAGTTAAACAATTTTTAATAGCACACTAATATATGACCTTCTACATCGAACTATAAATTAGACAACGTTGATCACTATATCATAATTTTGATGAAAATAAAAGATTTGAAAATTACAAAATGTACATAATTTTTATTTATATTCATGTATAATAGTAATTAAAAATAGGTTTTATACAAACCGTGCATCGCACGGGTTCTAACCTAGTTTATAAATAAAAGTGTGTAGAATAATAATAAGTAGAAAATTTAGAAAATGAAAATGTGTAAAATAATAATATAATGAATGAAAATATCAGAGTTTAAATTTAGTGAAAATGAAAAATCACGATTTTAAGGATTTTACATAAATATTCAATTAGTGGAATCAAAACAAATATAAAATCATCTTAACAAAAATTGGCCTTAACTCTGAAGTTTGATATAGGTGCATCTAGCATCTCAAACTTTGACTAGTCACTGGTACATTACCAACTACCGATTAGGGTGCAATGCGTGCCAACAATTAACCTTTAATAACAAAAAATTTCTCCATTTGAGTGCTAAAAAATGCCCATAAATGGGCAAGCATTGCACCTCAATCAATAGTTTATGGTATGCAAGCGATTAATCAAATTTTGCGATGTTGGGTGCACCCAAGCTATTGTTTAGGGTGTTAGGCCAATTTAATTTTTTTTTTTTTTTTTTTTTTTTTTTTTTTTTTATAAACCTAAACCAAATTAGACCCAATGTGAGCCGAAAAATTAATCCAATCCGTTTAAGCGCTAACTCGAAAATTAACCAAACTGATATTAACTGAACTATCATTAATCAGAGTAAAACCGCTCCTAACTCGATTCGTTTCAAACCAACCAAATCATGATCCGAACTGTTAAACTGATTTGAATTAAAACTGTAAGAAAATAGACTGAAACTGAACTGACTCGTTAATAAATAGAAATGAACTGATCCGATACGCTACCCAAGTGATCCCATTATTTCAACTTAGGCTGAAACCGAATCATCAAACAGAATAATCTTTGCTATTTATAGGTTTTTTTAATAAAAAATTAATAATCTTATAAGATCCGAATCAAATTCGTCTAAATTAATTATTAAATTTAAACCAAAAATAGATAAAATAAAACTACTACCTCCGGTCTAAATTATACGCAACTTTGGGGTATTATTTGTGAGATATAAAATATTCAAAAGTTGCGAGTAATTTAAACCGGAGGTAGTATATACACAAGGTAAAAAACATGTGCTAGTTTGTTAACGAATAATGAGGCCAACTAACACCAATCCAATACCAAAATTTTTGTTAGTGATTTGAATACTCGTGGGTTTGGGTCCTTAAAAGAGAGGTGGACTTACTCCCTCCGTGTTTTTTTAAGTGTTACATATTCTATTTCTGGCCGTGTTTTTTTAAGTGATACATTTCCTTTTTTGGCAAAACAATACATTAAAATATTATATCTCTCTCCTCTCAAGGTCTCCACCCAAACCCACTACTATTTTTTTATTATATCTTTCCTTTCACATATATTACTTTTCAATTAAGTATTAACCCCACTATATTTCTTTAACAATTTTTTAATACTCCACTACCCCACTTACCTCTTATTTTATTTAAATCAATTAAATTGCCTAAAACTATGTACCGGTCAATATGTATCACTTAAAAAAACAAGGAGGAGTACAATAGGTAAGGATTGGCCCACTAACATTGAGTATGTGAAAACCAATAAGATTTGACAGAAGGGAAAAGAATAAGAAATGGGTGGAGAAAATAAGCGAGCCAACAAAATCACAACCATACGTTGATTGAGAGGCTATCAATAATCTTATCCTCTTCTTTTTTTTATGGCTTGTAATATGACTTCTCTTATGAACATAACAACATCATCTTATTCTACTTCTATTACTTCACTGTTCTTGTCTAAATTGTTGCTGCTAGGAGAAGAGCATGGCTTCCAACATGCTCTCCATTGCCAATCCGTCTCTCCGGGTTATTAATTCTTTTTAATCTTTCTTTATTCGTTTCCTACTTATTAATATAAAACGAGCTCACTATCTCTCAAATGATACTTTAGAATTTGATCTGGATCACCAACAGAAACATAATGTTGGTGATCAATATAATGTCTAAGTATTATTGATTACAACGAGTGTCACACACTAAGCGTTAGTTGAAGTGTCGCAGTGTGACATTATACGTTTATAAGATGTAACATTTTGATTAAGTCGATATACAATGACTTAAATTATAATATTTTTTTTCTTGTGATATGGTATGACAGGTTTACAACAAGGGATTCTCTGAATTTGCTGGTCTACACACTTCATCTCTTCCCTTTGCTCGCAAGGGTTCTGATGATTTGGTAGCTTTAGTGGCCTTCCAGACTAATGCCGTAAGTTTTCCCCCTTATTTTTTCTTTGTTGGCAAGTACATACTACGTATGTAACAATTGCATTAGTTATTTTGATTCAAGAATCTAAATGTGCCCAAAAAGCAAAAGTACAACTTTCTCTAGCCAATTCCTGCTGTTTTGAAAATTGATTGATTAGTAAGCCAGTGTGATTGTTTATATTCTTACATATTCCGTCCGTTCCATAATGTTCTGCTATGTACTATAAATGTGAAAAATTTAAACCAACATTTTTTAGTTATGTGTAGTATAGTAAAAAATAGGCATTGAAGACCACATAAATAACAAATAAGAAAATTTTCAAGAAACGATAAAAGTACATACATTGTTAGATTTGTTTCTTCATTAATTTGTGAATAACATCATACATTTCACTAGAAGCATTTGAACTTTATTGTCATATAAATTCAAATTATATTGTCAACTATCAACTTGACAATTATTTAAAACAAGAAAGGAGCAATTAATCAACTAGATAATCAGAAATTACAAATCAAATAACTGTTTTTGCAAATAAGTTAACAAGTTTACCCAATCAGCACGACATTTTTCTTAATAGATCATCAAGTGTGAGGATCACAATCAATTAAAAATTGTTGACTTATTTACAAAATTGTCACTTAATTTGTATTTTTGGTTTATTTTGTTGATGAAGTTTAGTTTTATCTTTTGAAACATACATAAGGTATACTTCCACCGTTTCTATTTAGTTGACGCGTTTGATTTAGGCTCATATAATAAGGAGAAGAAAGAGAGTGATAGAGAATGAAAAAACAAGTGGGGTAGCTTGTAAATGTAAGGTGAAAAATTTACCCAAAAAGAAAACGTGTCAACTAAAAAGAAACTTTCTAAAAAGGAATACGTGTCAACTAAAAAGAAAAGGAGGTAGTATATTTCAAGGTTTTAAATTAAAGTAACACAACTTTTCTTGATTAGTGACATTTAACATTTCTATAGTCCCACTATCCTTTTCTTCTTAAGTTCTATTCACTTTCATTATTCTAATTTCTCCAACCTTTTTTTCATATTTTTATCAACTCCCTCTTCACTTAGTGGGACCCAAATACATTTGATAATTACTCTTTATTCATGTCTTTTTATATGAGTGGCACATATTTGTGAATGACAACTAAATTAGTTAATTAAAGTCATCATAGGGTGGTACTTTGGGATCGAACCTTATCTACATCATGTCTTTTGTGGCTCTCTTTGAATCTTTGGTCTAAATTTCAAGTGCCTTATTATTTTACTCGTATAATGTATGTAACGTATTTCCCCTGTTCAAGTTAACAATCATGTAGGAGTGTATCATGTTACCTACATTGCCAAGGCTAAATAGCATAAATTTTGGTCTAAACTAAAATAATTCATACATTTTGGATAGGTTGGTGGAAACAGAAGTAGCCAGAAAGGTGTTGTTGAGGCAAAACTCAAGGTAGCAATCAATGGATTCGGAAGGATTGGAAGGAACTTTCTAAGGTGTTGGCACGGTAGGAAGGACTCTCCCCTTGATGTCGTAGTCATCAACGACACCGGAGGTGTGAAACAAGCTTCCCACCTCCTCAAGTACGACTCCATCCTTGGCACATTCGACGCTGATGTTAAGCCATCTGGGGACAATGCCATCTCTGTTGACGGGAAACTCATCCAAGTTGTTTCTGACAGAAACCCTTCAAACCTACCTTGGGGGTTAGTGCTCACTCTACATTATATTACAATCTTTCCTGTATGTTGTACTACTCTGTTTCCCCTGTTTGTTGATCGAATTGTTTTTACTTTTGCCTGTCTTTTTCCTGATTAAAACCGGTTTTCATTGATCATTGGAAAGGCGGCCTTATGACGTAAAGCAGACTTTTTCATGTTTTTATTTGGAGTATTCAGATATAGTTGCAGCATTTCTGTTGCAATTACTGATGTACATTGTACAAATGATGGTTAATGCTGTGTGGTGTAGGGACTTGGGCATCGACTTGGTTATCGAGGGTACAGGTGTGTTCGTAGACAGAGAGGGTGCAGGGAAGCACTTAGAAGCAGGGGCAAAGAAGGTGTTGATTACAGCCCCAGGAAAGGGAGACATCCCAACCTATGTTGTTGGTGTCAACGAGGAAGGTTACAGTCATTCAGACACCATCATCAGTAACGCTTCCTGTACCACTAACTGCTTGGCTCCCTTTGTTAAGGTTCTCGACCAGAAATTTGGTACGTATATTCATTCATTCAATCTTTTAACTCATTAAGTCTTTTTCCTAGTAGACAATGACCCTTCAAATTATTCATCTAATGAAAATTTTATATCCTCGAAAATAATCACCCTTGCAAAGATACCTCTGTTACATATTATGTGCTACTTTTAGGTATTAAAAATTGCACATTATATGTAACGGAAGTAGTATTTACTATGATCATTGTTATAGATTTATTCGTGTTAATCTCTATAAATATTTTCATTTGGCAGGCATCATCAAGGGAACCATGACCACCACCCACTCCTACACCGGAGACCAAAGACTCCTCGATGCTAGCCACAGGGATCTAAGGCGTGCAAGAGCAGCAGCCTTAAACATCGTCCCAACATCAACTGGTGCAGCCAAGGCTGTTGCCTTAGTCCTCCCTAGTCTCAAAGGCAAGCTTAACGGAATTGCTCTTCGTGTCCCTACCCCCAACGTCTCAGTGGTAGACCTTGTTGTCCAAGTCACCAAGAAAACCTTTGCTGAAGAAGTTAATGCTGCCTTCAGAGAGTCCGCTGACAACGAACTCAAAGGCATTCTGTCAGTCTGTGATGAGCCTCTGGTGTCTGTTGACTTCAGATGCACCGACGTTTCTTCAACTGTCGATTCGTCCTTGACCATGGTTATGGGGGATGATATGGTGAAAGTTATCGCGTGGTATGATAATGAATGGGGTTACTCTCAAAGAGTTGTTGATCTAGCTGACATTGTTGCTAACAAGTGGCAGTAATCGATCTTTTGTTACACAAAACAAACTTGCTCCCTTTGCCTCATTGATCATATTTAGTAGTAAAATGATCACCAATTTTCCCATGTTGTTAGTAATTGTTTTCTTCTTTTTGTAATAAGAGATCTTTTTCAAACTTGTATAGGACAGAATTCAAGTATTCGTGCATATAAATTAATTATTACGTGGGAGAAACGAAATTAATTCCCTTGCCTTGTGGAAGTTGGGTAATTGCTTCATATCAATGGTTCTTGTTAATATCCTGCATCTTGAGTATTTGTTTTTATTTTTTCGAACTATTATGATGTGTTGTTTAGAAAACAATAAAATGATATACAAGAGACACTTGAAGGGGTTTTTTTTTTGTGTGTGTGTGTGTGTGACATGAGCTTAACTAAACAGAACTAAACAATATTATTAAATGAAGACAAAAGCTCATGTGTCCTATTAACACAATTCCTATTGACATTGTGGATGCTGCACCAAACAAATGCATAGCAAAAGTATATTATTTTCTGCAATGATACTATCCTCACAATGATTGTTCCCCAAAAATTGTTTTATAACACAAAGCGACCCTAACAAAACCCTAAATTGTTCCCCAAGGAAATCATAACTAGCTACCCATCATGTGGAAAAATTAAATTTTAAGAAAATCCTTCACACGGACTACATGTCTACATGGTCCTGTGTTGAGAACCACAAGACCATGTGATTTGCTAAGGGTTTGTTCACATTTACTAAACTGAGCTGAACTGAATTGAGCTGAAATGAATATTTTATGAGGGAAGGAAATTAAATTAGGAATTGAACTGAACTTAACTTAACCGATTGGGCTGAATTGAACTGAACTGAAATTAAGTTGAAGTAAACAGACTTTAAGTAGTAGCGTAGACTACACTATCATGTATCGTGAGCTACATGGCCGTGTACGTACTTGAAATCAGGTATAATCCAACAGTCTAATTATATAAAAAAAAACTATCCCAAAGCATTCTGTATGGATATAGCGCCATTACAACATAGTCTTATTAAAACCTTTTTCAAGAAAATTTGTCATAGTTTAAGTGGTCCACTTTGGTAAAGGCCGGCCCTTTAATTTTATAAAAAGAGTGACAACAAAGATCCTTATTACCCACTGGGGTTATGAAGTGGTTTCTTTGACCGGATTCCGATTATTAATTTTGTTTTCGGCTGAAAATAATTACGTGTCTTGTACATGACCCCTTAAAAATGTTTTTAAAATTTTTCGTTGTGTTTTTCCTTTTCCTTACGATTGAACCACTTAGTTTCTTATTCATCCTTCCTCTCTTCGAACCCCAATACTCAAGAAGCAACAACAATTTGTCAAAAAAAAAAAAAAAAAAAAAAAAAAAAAAAAAAAAATAGAAGAAGAAGCAACAACAAACTTCAATTCTAGCCCTTCCATTAAAGCAATTCGAAACGTCTCAAGTGAAAACCCCTTTGTTAATTATATGAATTTGTTTATTATTGTTGATTCATTACACATACATTGAATGTATGAGGCTCCCACATACATTATGACATGGCAGCATTTCATTGGTTGTTTTTATGGGGCCCAAAATCCACTAGTTTTGATATTTCATTCAAATTTGAATTAAATTTCAGATTAACCAAAGGTTTGAATTTCAAATTAATTGTCATTTCCAATGCATTTAATTTTTTGCAAAAAAAGCAAAAAAAAAAAAAAAAAAAAAAAAAAAAAAAAAAAAAAACATTTTTGTAACACAGTAACACTCCATGAACAGTGTAGAAGAGAAAGGTCGAAATGGGCGACAATGGAGTCCTGATGGAAGATGAACAAAAAACCTTGAAGCTACTACATTATAGTTGCAAAAACTTAAATTTACATCCACCGCAAAGATTATTCGGTTTAATTGAACAAAATAATCGTTGTTTACTTACGAATATTAAGAAATTTCGAGTTAATTAAGTTTTTGAATTTTTGATTTGGGGTTGTAGGATACATTCA
This sequence comes from Chenopodium album, assembly GCF_948465745.1. Lineage (NCBI taxonomy): Eukaryota > Viridiplantae > Streptophyta > Magnoliopsida > Caryophyllales > Amaranthaceae > Chenopodium > Chenopodium album. Next base: position 14,766,156 of record NC_137855.1, on the reverse strand, counting down.
AGTTAATTATGTAAACGTGTATATAATATTTGCATAATATATTGTGTTAAATATTTTGCAGTTTAATTAACTTATCTTCCTCTATTAATCGTCTCCAATCCGTAAATGGGTATGTTTGCAGAATATACCCATTTTCAATTGAAGTAGTGACATGGGTCTTCTTTCCTATCGATTTCAAATGGATTGGGATATTTGGTTGGAATACCATAATTATTAAAGGCGCACAAGTAACCGAAGGCATATTGCTTAATAAACAATTAGGAGATTTAAAGGCCGACAACAACAATGGTTGAAAATGGTCTTAGGTCGTCGACAATGGCGGAAAACCTTCAAGATATTCGAACAATGTTATTAGAAATATTTTTAGTAACACAAGGAACCATATTTAGTAAGCACAAATCTGAAAATGACACAACAATTCATAATATAATTTTTAGTAACATAGGAAAGTATCTTTGGTAAGCACATGTCGATTCCGAGTTACATGATTATTTAAAATTTGTCCCTTTTTATATTTTTTTTGTTGTTTCCTTTACAGTGATCTTGTGTAATTATTTTTTTGGTAATTATAATTACCAAAGGTTACAAATAAAGGTATTTATAATTTTAAAGTGTCGTTGACTATGTATAATGGTATTTGTTTAAAATAAATTCATGTTTTGAGGAAAAAAAAAGGCCGCCCTATCAAGTCCTTTGAGAATTAGATAATGTGAGAAAGACCAATCAATCAAAAGTAATAAGAAATCAAGGTGAAAAAGTAATGGTAATCAAGTAAATAATTATTTTTCTTAATTTGTTCATTAATTAGGTTAGTACATTAATTAGTAACCGATTATATACATGTTAGAGGAAAAATGTAGAATATATAACTTGCTTTTCTAAGAACAGGGAATGCAGATTCTTGGAATTAGTTGTGAAGAATATGGATAATTTAGCATTGATGATTTTTTAGCAATTGAAATAATCATTTAGTGTGGAAATGTGATACATGAGCAAAATAATGAAGTAACACTATAAATTTTGTTGACGATCGGATCACCTTCAAACAATTAAAAAGCGTTAGTTTACTTGTCAAAGGAACTTTCTATTTTACGGAGTATTAAATTGTAATAAATGTATTATTTCTTCTCAAATCCTTACTAGACTAGCATCACGATATGATAAGTTCCTTTGAAAAATTAATCATTGGCTTGCATTTCATTCAATATAAAAATTTAACTGAAAAGTCTTCAATTGTATATAGTCCTTATTGATATGCGACATAAAATATGAAGGACGGTATAAATCTCTTTCTCTTGGAAATAGTGTTTAACTTGAGCCCCCCCCCCCTTTTTTTTGAATAGCAAAATATTTCATTAATTAAAAGTCATATGACATCTACAATAGAGATTCGACGTTAACAAATACATAAGATATTGAATCAAATAGAATTTTCCTTCATAAAAACTACGATCGTCGAGTAGATCTTGCACTGTGGAGTATTTCCCGCTTATATCGCTGAAAATTACAGCCTTATTGGAGAGACAATCTAACGATCCTATGTAGTCGTGAGGTTGTTTTTCTTCTGATTCATCTGTTCGTATTCGAAAAATTGATAACTTTTTCACCAACGAAATAATTTCACGACAATCCATTAGATTTGCTACCATGGATTCAAATTTAAGAAAATTCTCCCTCGAAAAGAGGAGATAAACCTTGTCTTTCGAAGGAGATCGAAAAACCCTTGTCTTTCGAAGGAGATCGGAAACCCTTTCTTTCGAGGGAAAAGTTCCTCCCAAAAGGAGGAAGCATTATTGTAAACCTAAAAAAACAATAAAGAAACAAGGATTGGGGCTTTCCACCGATTAAAATCGATGGAAGCCCCTTCAAAATTCAACAATGGAGAAACAAGTTGTTGTGATGATTTTTCTTCTTCTTTATCTTATAATTATTTATTTATTTATTTATTTTTTATTATTATTATTATTATTATTGTTATTGTTATTATTATTATTATTATTATTATTATTATTATTATTATTATTATTATTATTATTACCCCCACCTCATCTTTTTTCATTAGTTGGTACATTAATTAGTAACCGTATATATGTTACAGAAAATTTTTAGAATACATAACTTTCTTAATTAGTAACATGACATGCTTATTCATGAAATTTCTTATAAACAAAAATAGATAATTTTAGCAATGATAACTCTTTAGTAATTAAAAATATCTTTTAGTGTAAGATTTCATATAGTGTCATACATGAGAAAAATAATAAAGTAAACACTATAAATTTTGTTGATGGATCATCTTAAAACAATTAAAAAGCGTTAGTTTATTTGCCAAGGGAACTTTCTATGTTACAGAGTATTAAATTATAATAAATGTATGTATAGTTTCTTCTCAAATCCTTACTAGACTAGCATCACGATATGATAAGTTCCTTTGAAAAATTTATCATTGCTTGACTTGTATTTCATTCTATATAAAAAAAGTTAACTGAAAAATCTTCATTTGTATAAAGTCCTTATTATTATATCTTATATAAAATAATGATAGACTATTTAGATCTCTTTTTATAGTGTTTAACTTGAGTCGCCCCCATTAATCAACTTAGATCAAAGTTGTAAGCTTATTATGAGCTCATAAAGCAAAGACAAGTCATTTTTTATTGTTTTTCTTATAGTAGTTGTTGCGATGATTTTTCAACTTCTTCGTCTTATTATTGTTATTATTATTACTATTATTATTATTTGTATTATTATACTTCATAGTTCATACAACCTTTTATTTACTAAAAGGTCACTTTCTATTCATTAGGCTAATATATTTAGTACATTTGTAACCTTTTACGAAGTACTTCTATATGTTAAGAGTACAATAAAAAATATATAACCACTTTTTCTAGTAACATAGGGTCTGCTTAATGAAATAATTTGTAAATACAAGGAAAAAAACTAGCAATAATAAGATAGGAGTCATTATTGAGCTTAATGAGCTATGAAGCGTATTATGTACAATCTGAAGCATTAAATTTCTTTGTAAAGTGTTGTCTCCAGCAATGCAAATTGTAAAGTATGATAATTTGGCATGTTGATTTTGTCCAGCTCTCAGTATTGTTCGCGCGGAGTGCAGAAAAGTTATTCGAGGGCTATGTTATTTATCTCTTTAGCCTTATACACAATTATTGCTTGAGTCTCAAAAAAAATTGGCATAAGATTAGATTATAATAATATGTGATAATTGACGCACGAATCGAACAAGGTATTACTTCATTGATAATAATATGTGATAATTGTTAAATTATTTCAAAGATTATTACTTCTCTGTAATTTTCGTCGTCGGCAATAATAGACATTATTGTCATCCTTTCCGGCAGATTGTTCATCTTCTTCGGGTAAGCATTTTTTTTACTGTAAAATGGTTGACTACTTCAATGGATAATATTAGAAAAAAAATAGAGTAATAAATGTTGAGTTTTATTTTACAACAATTAATGTTGAGTTTGCAGCCAAACAAATTCACCCACCAAGAATCCTACCCATATTGTAAGAAAGCGCTAAAATGGGTGAAAATTTCCCACTTTATTTTCCCTCTTTTTTTTTGCTTTTGTTGATGTGACAGCCTGTTATTGGTAATGTATGTTGGGACCACATACATTTAATGTATGTGTATCATTGTCCCAGGATAATGATCGCTAGTGGTTGCATGGTGGTTTGCATTGTTGAATGTTATTAATGCTTTTAATTTGGACCCAATCATTTTAATAATTAATTAAAAGAGCATATAACTTTTTTAAACATAAAGGCAATACACATCCTTGCTTTAGTATTGGCATAATAAATTAATTATCACTGATTAGTTAAAAGAAAGGTTTACCATTCATATGAAAACCTTTGATGACCAACTTTATCGTTTTGAAATATTTCTTAACTACATTCACATGAAGCACATGAATAAAGTTCGTTATTCTCTTCAAGTAAAGAGCGTTGAACATGCGAAGCTATTGTTAGATCTAATATCGAATATATATAAATCCTATATCATTGTAGTATTGAAACTGGTTAGACCACAGTCCATACTACATGGCACTTCTTTCTTCTGTCATTATTAAATGAAACTGGTTCACACTAATTTATTGTGGACCATTAATATTAGAGAAACTATAATTGTTTTATTATTAAAAAAAAAAAGTCACTATAATAAAAAATAAGGTCAATATAATGAAATAAAAGTCATTTTTGTAATAGGCTATAACAAGTTAATTTTTTTAATGAAATATTTTATATACTGGTTAACATGAATTCTAAAAGTCACTATGTTAAAATTAGGGTCGTCATAACGTCGTATTCAAGTTCACAATAATATTAAACGTTATACAATTTTTAATAAAGGTTACTACCTTAAAAATAAGGTTACTATGTTAAAAATAAGAGTCACTATGTTCAATATAATCTCAGTCGCGTGTTTATAAATCTCGGGTCCACAATAATATTATTGTAGACCAGGTCCACGCAAGTCTTTCGGAAGATTTGGATGTAGAGTGATAGTAATTTATAATAATGTGTGTAAGATATAGTTTTGTGTTTATTGAAATGTGTGCAGGATATAATTTCCATAGTATTGGAAAATCACAAATTCTTATATGTAGCTGCCACACTATGTGACCAGTTATTAAAGGGGTTATTTAATTTCGTCGAAGTTATCGGGTCACTTTGTCAGTGTTATAGGGTTATTTGGGTAGTGTTATAGGGATTACTCTATCATTATTATAGGGGTTACTTTGTTCTTTTATAAGTGGTCACACGACATGACCAAGCACACACAAGACAAGCTAATTTTTGTTTCAATTTATAATAAACGGAGGTAATGTAAAAGTAAAAATAGCTGGCAAAGTATAGAATTTAATTGTTTAAAAAAAAAATAAATAAATAAATAAATAAAATTAAAAATTAAAAAAATAAAAATTAAATAATTTTATTTGTCGATCGTTGCATTGTTTCCCAAAACTTTTCTTATTCTATAAAGTTGGACTAAGGCATACAATTTTTGCCACCACAATTTCTGAATTATAGAATTGGCCGGAACATTAGCATGTCTCCGGTTGAGCTTATATCAGAATGCTTTGTCCGTCCAAATTCCGACATCGGCGACTCAGAAAGATACCATTACCTAAGTCCCTTAGCCTTACATTTGCTATCATTAGGTAACACACAATATGGTCTCTTGTTTAGTACCTCATCATACAAATCTAAAAATTTCTTTGACAACCTTAAACTCTCTCTTTCTCATGCCCTTGTTCACTTTTATCCTTTGGCTGGTCGTCTTGTTACCAAAACCTACGACGAAGAGAATAGTTGTTCTATCTTCGTCGATTGCAAATCCGGCCCTGGAGCTAGGCTCATCCATGCTTCCGCCTTACACGTCACTATTGATAACATTGTCAACCCTACCACAGACGTTCCTTTGGTGGTCCAATCGTTTTTTGATCTTGGCGAGAGACAAGTCAATCACGACGGCCACACAAGGGCATTGCTATCTATTCAGATGACAGAGGTGGCAAATGGGTTGTTTATCGGATGCTGCATTAACCATTGTGTAGCTGACGGTACATCTTTGTCTCATTTTCTTAACGTGTTATCTGACATATTTGTTTCAGGAGAAGAAACAAAAGATGTTATACTACGAAAACCAGTCATGAAGTTCCCTCCATCAATTTCTGAAGGATTTCCAACAATCAAACTCCCGTTCAAGGAGCCAAACGAGTTCATAACCCGATTCGACAAAGATCACTTACTAAGAGACAGAATCTTCCACTTCTCAGCTACAACAATGTCAAAACTCAAGATCAAAGCTAATGCCGAGGCCAGCAATAGTTCGCCAGTACTGTCATCATTTAAAGCCTTATGTGGGTTTATCTGGCAGAGCATCACCCGAGCTCGAAACCTTCCATCTGATGAAGAAACCAAGTTTGCATTAGCAGTAAATATAAGGTCTCGTTTAGATCCGCCACTGTCACCAGACCACTTTGCCAACTGTTTCGTGGCTGTAATCGCGACTGCCAAGGCAGGTGAGCTGCTCAAAAATGGGTTAGGTTACGCAACCATGCTGATCCATGATGAGGTAGATATTGTCAATGCCGAAACTGCCCGTGAAGCATTGGTGCTAACATCTGGTGAGAGTCCTACAATTGAGTCTCCTGGGTTCATATCGTTTGGGACTAATTGTGTGGTAATGGGTGGTTCACCAAGGTTTGATTTATCCGGGGCTGAATTCGGGCTTGGTAAATCGGTGGCTATTCGCACCGGGTATACCAACAGAGCTGATGGTAAGCTAACAGCTTTTCCGGGTCATGATGGTCCGGGTAGTGTGGATTTACAAGTGGGTCTTTTGCCTGCAGGGCCGTAGCATTGATTTTGGGGGCCCTGTTCCAAATCGAAAAAGGGGCCCTTCCAATTTTCTCTTTTTGTTACGCTTTTGAGACCCAGATTCATACTTTCTAGGAGGCATAATCTCAAAATCGCAAAAAAAAAAAACAAAAATTACAGTATCATATATATGGATTGAAAAAACCTGGAAAGCAGAAGCTTTATTTCATTCAATTGGACAAATTGGCGAATTACTCGATAACTTTGATTCTCAATCTTTGTTCAAAAGAATACGACCAATTTGGACCTTCAAAAATCAAAAAATAAAATTGCGTTAGATACAGAAGAGTATAAACAAAATCAAAAATTAAAAATTGCTTCAATTGACATTAAAAACAAATAAATCAAAAATAACAATGAAGATTCATTCATTCACCGATTCACGGCACACAATTCATTCACAGCACACAATTCATTCACAGCACACAATTCATTAACTGATTCACAGCAGTCAGTTGGAGAGGCAAAATCTGTAAAATAAACCATACTATCGATTGCTAAAGCCTAAAGTTAACCTTGTGTGCTTAAATTTTCAGCCGCTCAGTTAATATGTTTGAGCCTTGAATCAAAGTAATGAGCAAATTCCAAATTGTGGTCTGTTGATCTGATTTGTGGGCTTCTGCAGACTGCAGTCCATGATTGAAACTGAAGGTGCCGAAATATCAAAAAAAAAAAAATGAACTAAAAATTGCTTCAATTGAGAATTGAAATTATCAAACCCAGAATTAATTAAAAACAAAAATCAGAAATTTACCACAACACAATTCATTCACAGCAGTCAGCAGGGCCGGAATATAAAAAAAAAAATTGAACTAAAAATTGCTTCAATTGAAATTATCAAACCCAGAATTAATTAAAAACAAAAATCAGAAATTTACCACAACACACGATTCATTCACAGCAGTTAGCAGGGCCGAAATATCAAAAAAAAAATGAACTAAAAATTGCTTCAATTGAAATTATCAAACCCAGAAATAATTAAAAACAAAAATAAAAAATTTACCTAAAATCGATGACTTCAATTGCTTCAATTCATTCCCCTCAAAAGCAAAAAAAAAATTGCTTCAACCCTTCAATTCGTTTTTGATTTTGTATAAAGTATAATTGTATCAATTGGGATTAGATGGATGACAGGATGAAGATGATTGAATGGAAGATAACCCATATATAGGGGAAAATAATTACCGTTTGAATACAAGAAATTCGGAATATTGAAATTGTTTTCTTGAATGAGTTTATTTTTTTTTCCGTTGAAATTCCTTGAATGGGAAAATATGCAATACAATTTTCCATAGAAGTTGATTGATGTAATTATGGAGGAAATTGGAAACATGGAGAAATTAATATGGAAGGTTGAATTGATTGAATGGGAATTGGGAAAGTTGAAATGTTGAATGCGTGAATCGTGGTTGCTTGATTGCTTCTCCTGTTCTCCAGTTCTCCTTCCTCTTTGCTGTTTGTGGCGGAATAAACAAGATATTTGTGTTTTTTTTTTTTTTTTTTTAATAATAATTGGAAAAAAATGGGCCCTTTTAAATTGGGGGCCCTGTGCTAAGGGGCACTTTGCACATGGCCTTCTACGGGCCTGTTTGCCTGAGTATATGAGTGCTCTATTATTGGATGAAGAATTTATGAATTATGTTTCCTAATATGGGTTATTAAATCTTGCATGTATTTTTATGCTTTTTGTTTATTGCACTACCAATTACTCCGTAATGAAATAAAAATTTAGTGTATCACATGTTGACAATTACTCCTTTCGTATTGGTCTAAAGTTTTGCCCCCCCACTATTATTGGCAGTATTTGGGTCAAAATTTCTGACCACAAATTGTCATTTTTTTTTTTTTTTTGGATAAGAGACCACAAATTTTCATTGATTATAATATACGGAGTAATCTTATTTTTTTGGCAGTATTTTGGTCAAAAACGTTTTTTTTTTTTCTGTAAGATCTTATTCGATTCATTTAATTATTTTGTATTTTTTTTTATTTTACTAATATTAAGTTTTTGTAGTTAATTGAAAAGTTAAGTGCAAAAAATTAGAGACAGATAGAGTTTTAATTGTTATTTACTTCTTTTGATCTTTTATGCAGTTGCACTATTTGAAATATCACTTTGGTTGATAGATAAATTTACCAATATTTATATTTATTTGATTTTAATTAAACTCTACCTTTATTCTTTTAAGATTGCATCATATTGGTTGAGCACAATATTTTGACAGTGTGAAAAAAAGAGGAAAAAAAAACAAAAATGTCCATGTACTTGTAAGCATAACTAAAGAAACAACTTTAAAAAGTAGGAATATCTTGAGTGTTTGGAGTGTGAATAGAGAAATTTGATAGCCTAAAATGTAAATTGTTTAGGGTGAGGAAGTACTAATGTAGGTTTGATATGTATTTGCAAATACATATCAAACTTTAAAATATTCAAAAGTATTGTAAAACACATGGGGGTGAGAGAAAGGAGGAGAGAGATGGGAACGTGGGCCTAGTTTTAAATATACCAATGAAAGCTCATATAATATCTTTGACTGTGTAGTGATACTATTTCTACACGTAGTTAGTACCATTGAATGAATATATAGTACCACTGAATGTTCAATGATAGTATTTGATCATCTAGTAATACTATTAATCACCCAGTGGTACACTTAAATCCAGCACATGGGGGTGAGAAAAAGGAGGAGAGAGATGGGTGAATTCCATTCGAAATGTCTCTTATGCCCCTTGATATGTTTGTACAGGTACCTATCAAACCTCCCTTTGGAAGGCCTCGTTTAGGGTAATTTTACCCCTGCCACGTGATCCAATAAGAAGGTGCACTACTTAAATTCGGCCATTTTGCGACCGTTTTTTTACGACCGTCATGGAAACGGTCGCAAAAAATGATATTTGCGACCGTTTTTGGGTTATAAAACGGTCGCAAAGGTATTTTAATATATTTTTAAAATAAAATACATATGAAAAATAATTCAAAAAGAAATTAATTTGGTTGCGACCGTTAGTAGCGGTCGCAAAATGCACCAATTACGACCGTTTCTCAAACGGTCGCAAAATTACGACCGCTATTACCGGTCGCAAAGATGCTTTTTTATTTTATTTTAAAAAAGGTAGAAAAAGGTCCACTCCTAACCCTAATCAGTTGATAGCCGCTCACTCTCTCTTTCCTCTCTCTCTCCTCACGCCTCTCTCCTCTCTCTTTCCTCCTCTCTTCTTCTTCTCTTTCCTTTATCCTTTATCTAATCTGTTTCCTCTTCTCCTTCTTCTCTTCGTCTTATCCCCGATCTCTTTCCTCTTTCCTCTTTTCCTTCTTCTTATTCTTATGTCTTTATGCTCCATTAACCTGCATAATTGTTCTCTTTTTCTACATAATTGCTCCCCGATCTCATCACCATTTCCTCCATATTTGTTCTCTTTTTTCTACATTATTTTTTCTTTATTTTCAATTTCGAATTTTTGCAACAAACAATTTGGGTGTTCGGATTTTCGTTTACAGCTGAATAATTTTAGTGTTCATAGTCGAATTCGACCATGAAAATTCCAGATCTGGAGTTTTCATGGTCGAATTTGACCATAAAAACCCAAAGAGGATGAAATATTTGACTTAAGGTATGTTGATTTCTCTGGAAATTTTGGGTTTTTTTTTCGAATTTCCATGTTTGGTTTTGTTTGATTTTTTTTAAATTTAGTTATCATTCATTTTTATGATTTTTATTTTGTTTTTGTTTGAATCGATAGTTTAGAATTCTTTTCGTTAGTTTTTGTTTGATTTATAATGATTAAGTTTTGTTCATTTTGGTTTTGATGTTCATGATAAATTTGTTTAATTTTTGTGATTTTGATCCATTTGTTTTTTTTGTTAAATTCGTTAATTTTTTTTTTCGTCATTTTGATTTTTTTTTTTTATAATTTTTGTTTATTTTGACTTTTGAATTTGATATTCATATGAATTTTTGGTTTTATGTTTAATTTTACAATTTTGTTGGTTTAGTTTTGTGAGTCTTTTTTGTTATATATTTATTTTTGTGGGTAAAAATTTGGGTGGCTGGTGGTGGTGGGTGGAGAATGTTTAAGGTGTGCGGTGGTGGTGGGTGGAGTTGGTTCGTTTGGGTAGGATTTTTCAGTTGGGGCTGGGTGGAATATGCAGATAGTTGGTGGTGGTGGGTGGAGTTCGTTTGGGTGGGACCTAACGGTGGTGGAGTTGGTTTGGGAGGGAGTGGTGGTGACGCTGCTGCCTGAGAAGTACAGGCAGTGATTGACTCTTTTTTTTTTGTTTTTTTTCAAACTTTTAGCGACCGCCATAAGCCGTCGCTAAATTCAAGATTTGCGACCGGTACATATGGCAGTCGCAATTCTGAGTTTTGCGACCGTTTATAGGCTGGTCGTTGAAAATAGTAAAAACGGTCGCAAAAAATCTGCGACCGTCAAACGGTCGCAATATTGTTTTTTTGCGACCATGAGAATAACGGCCACCATGTTACGACCGTTGACGGTCCCAATTATGTTTTGCGACCGTTTTTGCTATTTTCAGCGACCGTTTGAGACGGTCGCAATTTCGCCGAATTTTAGTAGTGGTGACACGTGTCACCTGAGGGTCAGTCCAAAGTGGACCAATCCCAGCCTGACACGTGGCACTCCAGGTGTTTTGGGTGTTTTTGTCCCTCGGGAGAGTTACGTCACAAAGACTGGTCCGGCTGGGGCTGTACCTGCAAAACAACGGAGACTCTGGATGATGGAGCTCCGCCTCCAACGGTCAAGTTAGTAACTTGAAGAGGAGTAAAAAGTGCGAAAATTTAGGTGGGCATCTGCTTGGATTCCAAGCTCAGATATTCTATGATGTGAGAGAAAAATGGTGTAATAAATGATTGTAGATGTCCCCAAACTAGGGAAATATCTCCCTATTTATAGAGTCATTCGAAAAAGTGCCCTCCTTTAGGTCATTCGGACCTAGGACAGGTGGGTTGTGCCGCAAAACAGTGGATTTTGGGGAATTGGGTCTTTGAAGGCCACAAATTCAGAGGAGGTATCTAAGAGTGCCACGTGTCAGCTGGGGAATGGTTAGGGATGACTTGCCAGCCTCTGACACGTGGCGTTCCCTCATTGGTCCAAGTGTCAAGGGTAACAATATCCCAACATTGGCCCCTCACAGGGATCACGTGGCAGGCCACGTGGCCCCTATGACACGTGTTTGCCCAGGAGGGGTGAACAGTAAAAACGCCTAGTTTTAACGGAGGGGTGACGGGGATGCCCCCGCTTCACCCTTCTATAAATAGGGATTTACCCCCCTCTCCTCTCACTATTTCATCATCTTGACTTTCTAGAGAGAGAAAGAGAGATTTTAGAGAGAAATACTCTAATCCCGGTTGCGTATTTTCCTTCTCCAGATTTCCATGTGTGCTTTCCAACGTCACCCGGTCACCGACTGTTGCAGTTTTCTAATTTTTAACCGCTCGTACCCTTCTTTCAGCTTTTTCTTCGTTTCAGCCTGTATACATTCTTTTCAACGTCACCCGGTCACCGGCTGTTGCAGTTTTCAGATTTTTCAGATCTTCCAAGTAAGGTAACCGCCTGTACCCTTTTTTCAGGTTTTTCTTCATTTCAGCCTCTATACATTCTTTTCCGTCTGTATAAATTTTTTTTAAAAATAAAATGGACTCTCCATCCACACACACGGCACTGCCTTGGGCATTCAGCCGGTCTCCTGGTACGGCTGAGTCTAGAACTGGGGGTGCCTTTTCTGGTCAGTCGGAACTGCATTGCTCATCTCCGGATTCCTCCCTCTCTATGCCTGTGCAGGACACAATGGCAAGATTCAAACAAACGGTTGTACGATGCAGACGGCGGTGCGCTAGGGAAGTGCCCGCTGATGAGGTAATAAGAGATGAGGACTATGAGAATTCGGATGAGCCGGGCAGTTCTAAGGAGGAAGCCCCCTCCACCTCAAGTAGTAATGATAGGGAAGAGGCAGACGGTGAGGAAGCAGCCTCCTCTTCTGAGCAAGAAAATAACTCAGGTGGAGAAGCCACTGAGAGGACAGAAGCCGAGGCATCCGGCTCTGACCAAGAAGATCTTCCTACTGCTTATCAGTAGCCGGCTAAAGCTGCTGTTCTCCCAGACCCTAAAAAGACAAGGATGCGGCCGGGAGACATCTCCATGATGGAAAGTGGCTTTGGGAAAGAACAACATCCCTTTAGAAAGGGATGGGATATTATCATCCCGCCTGCTAATGCAGTGATGGCATGGGACGATACAATAGAGAATGCAGACAACTACTTTGTCTGCTATGAGGCGATAATAGAAGCCGGCCTCCGGTTCCCCCTTCACTGATGAATACGAAAAATATTAAAGGGATACGATTTCACTACTAAAATTCGGCTAAATTGCGACCGTTTTTCTACGACCGTCTGAAAAACGGTCGCAAAATATAAAATTTGCGACCGTTTTTTATGCGGTCGCAATATTACGACTGCTTTGGCAACGGTCGCAAATTTGCGACCGTTTTGCAGCCGTTTTTAGCCTTTTAGACGGTCGCTAGGATGTTTGAACAATTAAAAATAATTCTAAATTAAAATAAATCGTTTGCGACCGTCAAAGACAGTCGTAAATGTCATAATCTGCGACCGTCAAAGAGACGGTCGTAAATGTCATAATCTGCGACCGTCAAAGACAGTCGTAAATATCATAATCTGCGACCGTCAAAGAGACGGTCGTAAATATCATAATCTGCGACCGTCAAAGACGGTCGTAAAATTCATAATCTGCGATCGTCTCTGATTTGGGGCTGTCAAAGACGGTCGCAAAAAGCTTTTTTTTTATAAAAGAAATTCGGGCATAAAATGTCACCCATCTCACCCCAACCCTAATTTACTAACCGTCACGCCGCTCCTCTCTTCTTTTTCTTTCCTCTCTCCACTAAATCTCTGATTTCTTTCCTCTCTTTTTTCTCTATCTTCTCCTACCTTTCTCTTTCCTCATCCTCCATCTCTTTCTTAAGAATTGAAGAATCAGAAGTTGATAAATTCGCTGCTCGTGTGAAATATTTTTCCTCTACGCTTGCTTTAGCTCAAATCAGAAGCTTCACTTGACGTGTTGATGCCGACGCTTGCTCTCTCCTCCGCGCTGCTCGTCACGACTGCACACTGCACTCGAGCCACCGTCACGACTGCACACTCGAGCCGCCACCGTCACGACCTCCACCGACACAAGAACGAACCTAAAACAGGTAAAGGTTTTCTAGATCTGATATTTAAATTAGGTAGATTGTAGATCTAGTTTTATTGTTTCTAATTATTTGTGATTATGTATATTTGTTATATTGTAATTTTAGTTTATAAATTTTGAAAAGTTTTCATTATAGTTTCATTTCGAATTTATGGGTAATATTTTGTATTTTGTATAATTGTTTCATTTCGAATTTATGGGTAATTTTCTGTATTTTATATAATTGTTTATTCATGATTTTGTGGGTTTTTTTTTCAATTTTTGATAATTTTGTGGCCAGTGGTGGCGGGTTAGGGTGGTTTTGGGTCAGAGGTGTTTGGTGGGTAACAGTGGTTTCAGGTGAAAGGCATTAGGTGGTTGTGGGTTAAGGGTTTTTCGAGTGAGAGGTAGTTGGTGGTTGTGTGTTGAGGTTGTTTCGGGTGACAGCTGGTGGGTTGAGGTGAATTGGTAGTGGTGGATATTTGGGTGGGTGGCGATGGTGGTGGTTTGGGTGGGAAGTGATGGTGGTGGGTAGTAGCATTGAGTACAGTTGGTTTGGGTGGTGGGAAAACTGGCTGCGGGGTACAGGATGTGGGTGGGGTTTTTTCTTTTTTTTTTTGTTTTTTTTAAACTTTTTAGCGACCGCCTTTGGCCGTCGTTAATTCTCTAAATTGCGACTGCATAAAAAACGGTCGTAAAATTTAATAATTGCGACCGTTTCCCTTGCGGTCGTTGAAAATATTAAAAACGGTCGCAATAATTTTTTTTGCGACCACGGAAATAACGACCACCCCTTTACGACCGTGACCATTTTTGCTGTATTCTGCGACCGTTAGAGGCGGTCGCAAAAACCTTACTTTTTAGTAGTGTTTGGGGGTTTGGCAACTGACCCCAAACTCTTAGGTCAACATCCTGAGCTACATTGCCGCCTGCGAGTTTCAAGATATTGAGCCCAGCTTTACCGCCTTCGCTCATATGCACTACTTGAGCAAGGCCCCAAGCGAGTATGGGGCGTGGTACACTCTGTCCACGCTCCCGAAATTTTGGATGTGCTTGGACAAGGTGTCCAAGTGGGGTGGGTGGAAGGAGAAGTTTTACTTGATCTCCTCCCCCACCTTGAGGCATAACAAAACACTCCGCCGGTATAACAAGGAGCCGGCGCTTCTGGGCAGAAAATGCGAACTCCCTGCGCTGTCTACCAAGGCCAGGGAGAAAATAATGGAGCCGGAGTTTTTCAAAACCACAACTGAGCCCTTGGGGGATGGGTCTCACATAGTGGTGCCAAAGAACTGGATCCCCCACCCGGACTTCTTTAAGGACGAGGCCTTTTTGTCCGCCTGTGGGTTGAGCCCAATGTTTCCTAAGGGTAGAAATACTCATTCATCCGGCATTTGCCGACTGTGTTTATGTACTTCAATTCTTTCAACTGTTATATCCTAACTTTCTTTTTGCCTTTTGTAGACGAAGCTAGAAGCTAAGAATGGTGGACGCTAAGAAGACTCCAGCTAAGTCTGCCGCCCGGCTCCACAAGGAGCAAATTCCAGCGTAGAAGGCAGCCGTTGACGCTAGGGAAAACAAAAAGGCACTAGTAGAAAAATGCATTTAGCCACCGGTTCAAAACGCCCCTATGCCACCGGCTGTCCAGAAAAGGCACCTCCTGTTCTAGATTCACCCGTACCAGATTGAAAAGGCACCTCCTGTTCTAGATTCACCCGTACCAGGAGACCGACTGAACGTCCTAGGCAGTGCCGTGTGTGTGGATGGGGAGTCAATTTTTATTTTTGAAGTCTATATATACAGACGGAAAAAGAACGTATACAGGCGGAAAAGTGAAAAAGCTGAAAGAGGGGAGAGGTGGTTACCTTTAGCTGAACTCTGAAAATCTAAAAACAACCTCAGACAATGACCGGATGTGTTGTCTAGAACGCACACAGAAGCTTAGAAAATTTGATGCAAGCGGGAGTATGTAGAGTCTCTCTCTCTAGAATCTCTCTTTCTCTCTCTAAAAAGTCTGAAGTTGAAAATAATGAGAGGAGAGTGGGAAAGGGTAAAACCCTATTTATAGAGGGGTAAAACGGGGGCATCCCCGTCACACCCCAGAAGGTGAACTACCATTTTACTATTCACCAATCGCAGGGGGGACACGCGTCACAGGCGCCACGTGGCCTGCCACGTAACTCCTGTGAAGAGCAAATGTTTAGGGTAAAAATACCTTAGACATGTGGAGCAATCATAGAGGCCCACGTGTCAAGCCTGGACAGTTTCCCATGGACCACTCACCACCTGACACGTGGCAGCCTCAGATGCCAGCATAATTGCGGCCTTTCAGACCCAATTCTCGAGAAAGTAGCAAAGCAGCGTAGCCCACAAAACTTAGGTCAGAATGACCTAGGGAAGGGCACTTTTCCCAACGACACTATAAATAGGGAGATACTCCCCCATTTTTGGGACACGTTCGATCATTTATTACACCCCATTTTCTCTCTCATCAGAGAACACCTGATCTCGAAATCCGAGAAGATCCCACCTAAATTTCTGCACTTCTTTACTCTTCTTCAAGTAGTAACTTGATTAACGGAGGCGGAGCTCCAACCACCCGCAGTCTCCGTTGTTATGTAGGTACAGGCCGCGATCAACCAGTTTTCGAGCCGTAACTCTCCTGATGGACAAAAACAGTCAAAACAGCCTGTGGTAGTTTTTTTATATATTCGAAACAAAGCTAGTAGCTTATTTTTTATTTGAGGGTTTTAAAATTAGTTTCTTATACATTATGCGCGAGTATTGTTTATAATATAAAAATTCAATTTAAAATTTTGAATAATTTTGTAAGTAAAATTTTTTGGGTTTTTTTTTTAAAGAACGTGGTGGGGCTTTTATTAAATCAAATCAATTTTCATCAAAGTGGAAATGCTTTGGGGAAAAAACCCATACAAACATACATCACAATTATACATATCCCATATTCCCATCTAGCAATACAATGTACAACCGTATTACAAGCCCTTCTCACATGAGATAAAATACGTAGTACAAGAATTGAAAAACATGCTATTTTCCCTAATAACATACATGAGGAAGCCCCGGTTTCTCAATTGAGATACCGGGTTGTGTCTCAAATGCCTTTTTGGCAATTAATTTACCATGTGTGTGGGCCCCTTTGCTGACTTGATGAGAAAGTAGCTTTTATTGTGTTAACGGTGTGACTAACGGCAAATTCTTGTTAGTAAACGTTTCATTCATTCCACTACAAGAAATAGGTCATTTTGCGACGGAAACCTTGCAACGGACTACAATTCCGTCGCAAAAAGGGTTAATTTGCGAGGGAATAAATTCCGTCGCAACTTTGCGACGGAAACAAACTTTTGCGACGGAAATTCCGTCGCAAAGTTTGCGACGGAATTTATTCCCTCGCAAAAGTTTGTTTGCGACGGAAATAATCGTCGCAAAACAATATTAAAAAAAAAATAAAAAAAAAACATTTTGCGACGGATTCTGCGACGGAAATTCCGTCGCAAAAAGTTTTTAAATTTTTTTAAAAAAAACTGAAGTTTCGCTGAAGGAGAGAGAAAAAGAAAACGAAGAACAGAAAGAGGAAAGCGTAGAGAGAGATAGAGGAAAGCGTAGAGAGAGAAAGAAAATCCGGCCACTTCACCGCCGCTGTCGCCACCGGAACGACCGGAATCCGGCCACTCACACCTACTAACGCCCACCCCCTCCGTTCACTCCCACTCACGCGCACTCACGCCCACCCACGCCACCCCCTCCGTTCAAGCCCACTCACGCCCCTCCGTTCGCCGGCGGTGTGCAGCCACCACACCACCCTCCTTCCGGCAGCCGGATTTCCGCCACAACACCCTCAAATCCCGGTGAGTATTCCACTATCCCCCTTTGTTTTTGTTTTCAATTTAATTTTAATGTAAACCCTAACTTTTTCTAATTATGTTTTTTAATTTAATTTGTAACTAAATTTTATTATTTAATTACTTGTGTTTAGTGTAGTGTAGTTTAATTTATATTGCAATGTTAGAATTAGTTTAATTTTTAAGATATATTGCAATGTTAGAATTAGTTTAATGTATGTTAGTTTAGTTTAAAATATATGTTAGATTAGTTTATAATGTATGTTATTTTAGTTTAAAATATATGTTAGTTAGTTTATAATGTATGTTAGTTTAGTTTAAAATATATGTTAGATTAGTTTAAAATATATGTTAGATTAGTTTAAAATATATGTTAATTTAAAAATACATGTTAGTGTATGTATGTTTATTTGAATGTGGGTAATTGTGTGTTAATTATATGTGTTTCATCACTTGCTTTAAACTTGTTTAAATTAAACAATTATGGTATGTATGTTAATTATATATGTTCACTAAGATTTGAAAGCATTTGCATCTTCTTATTCCTAGATACCCGTTCAAGACATACACATTAGGAGTATGTCTTGAATAGTCCCCGGTTGGGACTGTCCTTTGACGTTTAATCTCACTTTAGGTGGTGAATGTATGCAATGTTTTTGATTCTATGGAATATCTTGGCGTCTCATTTCTCTACAATGTTTTCTGGGTACATATGTTGGTGTGTTTAATTACCTACATCGTGTACTTGGAGAACTGTAGGGATATGCTGTCGGATTTTCTATAGAATTGAAAACTAGGCATACATTCACTAGTGAGATAAGATGAGAAATAGGCAAATGTGAGAAATAGGCAAGTTAGAACCAAAAACGCCCCATTTTCGCCCATTTTTTCTAGTTTTAGGACCTAGTGAACCTATATTGCCACTTATAAACAATTTCAAGCCTCAAACTCAAGTAACTATGTTAGTTAGGTGTATTAAGGTCAAAAATAGGTTCATTAGATAACAAATGTGAGAAATAGGCAAGTTAGAACCAAAAACGCCCCATTTTCACCCAATTTTCCTAGTTTTAGGACCTAGTGAACCTATATTGCCACTTATGAACTATTTCAAGCCTCGAACTCAAGTAACTATGTTATTTAGGTGTATTATGGTCAAAAATAAGCTCATTTGATAACAAATGTGAGAAATAGGCAAGTTAGAACCAAAAACGCCCCATTTTCGCCCATTTTTTCTAGTTTTAGGACCTAGTGAACCTATATTGCCACTTATAAACAATTTCAAGCCTCAAACTCAAGTAACTATGTTAGTTAGGTGTATTAAGGTCAAAAATAGGTTCATTAGATAACAAATGTGAGAAATAGGCAAGTTAGAACCAAAAACGCCCCATTTTCACCCAATTTTCCTAGTTTTAGGACCTAGTGAACCTATATTGCCACTTATGAACTATTTCAAGCCTCGAACTCAAGTAACTATGTTATTTAGGTGTATTATGGTCAAAAATAAGCTCATTTGATAACAAATGTGAGAAATAGGCAAGTTAGAACCAAAAACGCCCCATTTTCGCCCATTTTTTCTAGTTTTAGGACCTAGTGAACCTATATTGCCACTTATAAACAATTTCAAGCCTCAAACTCAAGTAACTATGTTAGTTAGGTGTATTAAGGTCAAAAATAGGTTCATTAGATAACAAATGTGAGAAATAGGCAAGTTAGAACCAAAAACGCCCCATTTTCACCCAATTTTCCTAGTTTTAGGACCTAGTGAACCTATATTGCCACTTATGAACTATTTCAAGCCTCGAACTCAAGTAACTATGTTATTTAGGTGTATTATGGTCAAAAATAAGCTCATTTGATAACAAATGTGAGAAATAGGCAAGTTAGAACCAAAAACGCCCCATTTTCGCCCATTTTTTCTAGTTTTAGGACCTAGTGAACCTATATTGCCACTTATAAACAATTTCAAGCCTCAAACTCAAGTAACTATGTTAGTTAGGTGTATTAAGGTCAAAAATAGGTTCATTAGATAACAAATGTGAGAAATAGACAAGTTAGAACCAAAAACGCCCCATTTTCACCCAATTTTCCTAGTTTTAGGACCTAGTGAACCTATATTGCCACTTATGAACTATATCAAGCCTCAAACTATTGGTTCTCATTCTTTATTTTTATTTCTGCATTGTATATCCTTTGTTTGTTACAGGAGGCGTACCAACACAGACAGGAGGAATCAAGAACCCAGGGTTCCCAACTGTCTGAAAATGAAATTTTCTTTGAGGCGGCTGGTGGTCGTAATAAGAAGGGTCGTGTTAGAGGTCTTGGTGTTGGTGCTGACTTGTACTACGGCACATCTAGGGGACGAGGATCGGGTTCTTCCAGCCAATACGTACCGTCGGTCATAACTCAAATGCAGGAAAACTTCCACAAGGAGTTGAATGAGAGGGTGGAAGCAATTGAGAGCCAGATCGATAGCCGTGTGGCGGAACAGCTCGATGCTCGAGTGGAGGCTCGAGTGGCAGAACGGATGGCTGAAATCGAGAGGAAGAACAAGGAGTTCTTAGAGGAGTTAGCCAGTAGATTTACAGGATTGACCACTCCTTTCACTTGTTCTACGATTCAGCCTCAGATTCGAGACCCCAGGAACGACCCGGGTGGTGGTGGTGGTGGTGGTGCAGGCCAAGGACAGCCAGCTTGTGTTTAGTTAGGTGTCATTTTTCGATTTTTGTATATGGATGACATTGTAGTTTAAAAAATTATATCATGTACCGTACTTGGTAGTTACGGCTACGTGTTGTATATATTTGAATTATGTTAGGGCGTGGACTTTTTGACTGAAATTATTTTAAATGCACGTATTTTATTAAACAGGATTGCATGAATACAGGTTCCAGGAAAACAAAACAAAATACAAAAAAATTAAACAGGATTGCAGGAATACAGGTTCCAGGAAAAAAAACAAAATACAAAAAAAAAAAAAATTAAAATTACAATAACTTTGCGACGGAATGTAATTCCGTCGCAAAATGGAGTATTTTGCGACGGATTATTTTCCGTCGCACGAAATAATCCGTCGCAAAAAACTTCATTTTGCGACGGAATTACATTCCGTCGCAAAATTTGTGACGGACTATTCCGTCGCAAAAGAATCCATTTTGCGACGGAAATACATTCCGTCGCAAAATTTGTGACGGAATATTCCGTCGCAAAATGATTCCTCTTGCTACGGAATTTTCGTCGCAAATGTTGTTTTCAGCTACAACTACCTTTCCGTCGCAAAATCCGTCGCAATTCGTTTTGCGACGGATATTCCGTCACAAAAGGACTGTTTGCTACGAAAGTTCGAGCGACGCCATGCCTGTGACGGAAATCCGTCGCAAAGTCACTTTGCGACGGAATTTTGCCAGTTTGCGACGAATTATTTCCGTCGCAAAACGGCCCTTTTCTTGTTGTGTTCGACACTTGTCCTTCTTCATCCTTCCTTCTTCTTCTTCTTCCTTCTTCATTTTTATGCAACAATGGTGGTTATGGTGTAATCTGACCGACACCACAGCAAACATCATCCTCAACACTACTAACACGCAACAACCCCGACCCCAACACACCAATTTTGGCGGCTTCGCCGCCGAATTTAACGAAAAACCCTAAGAAAAATATGTAAATTAAGGGCATGGTTAACCCTTAATGGTAGGTATTTAGTCATTGTTTGTGAGATTTTTCTTCATTGTTGTAGAGTCCTCGACCTCCATTGGTGAAGGATTCTCAACTCCATGGCTGAGGAGAGATGGGTATGTTATGTGTGTTAACGGTGTTAAGCTTGCGTTAGAACAATAAGACGAAAATACCCCATTGAGAAATATACAAGTTTCTCATGTTGAGAAACTTGTATTTTCTCGTCATACATCACTCTCTAAATGTATGTTATTATATCCCAATCTCAGTGCAAGTTGCTGCTCAAATCTTACGGCCAAAGCTTCTGTCGGTAACGTTTCGCCAGTGGGGTTGGGTTTCTTAAGATGAGAGAGAGAGAGAGAGCTCAGAGAGAGCTCAGACATGTTCATGAGAGAGGAGAAGAGAGAGAGTATGGTTTTTTTTTTCTTTTTAGATGGGATATTGGAGGTCTTTTTGTAAAATATTGAGGGTGTTTTTATCCAAATGAAAATTTCATTAAATTGGAGAAATGACTCCCCGATAAACAGCTAAGAGAAGCTCCAATTTGGTGCTTCTCATTCTTTCCATCCTAGAAGCTATTTTGGGCTTCTTAGATCTTAAATTAGATTAGATTAATTTTTAATTATTTATAATTTAAGTAGGTAATTGAGTTTATGAAATTTAAGTAAGGGTGTTTTTGTAATTTTATTTAAAAAAGTTACTATAATTGGAAAAATTGAAAATGTTGCAATTAATGTTTAGCATCCGTTTTTAGTATATGTTGCAATTAATTATAAACAGAGGAATTAATATAAGATTTGAAAATTAATGTTATTATAGTTGTATTATACAAATGTTCCAAAAATAAAAGATTTTTTACTAAAAAGGGACAAAATTTTGGAGGGAAAAAACCTAGCACCGGGATGTGACACATGTCACTCCCGGTGTCTATTTTAGTATTAAGTTATTGATTGATTTACATGTACCATTTTTCATAATTATATATTACAATCGTAATTTGAGGTATAATTCATGCAAAACTACAATTACAATGATTCAAATACGTATATGGCGTAATTGTTAGGAAATGAATTGAAATAATAATATTTTATACATTAAAACTACAATTACAATTATTCAGATAAGTAAATGGAGTTGTTTCAAAAAAAATAAATAAGTAAATATAATAAGTAAATGAAGTAATTGTTAAGAAATAAATTGAAGTAATACTATCTTACATATATTTTTTTTTTGAAAAAAAGAGGAAACTACAATTACATATATTCAAATAAGTAAATGGAGTAATTGTTAAAAAAATAAATTCAAGTAATACTATCCAATAAAGATTTTTTAAAATGGCTTTAAAAAAAGGAAGTTATATGGCTAAAGGAAGATTCGAACTGTATTATCTATAGAACACAAGCTCATGAATATCACTTTGACCACTCCACCAACTCCCTTGCTACAACACAATAACACATGTTGCGCAAAATATATTTATTAGGTTAGATTAGATTAATAGTTTTAATATATTAGAAAATATATTTCATATATTAATTATGCAAAACTTAGCGTTATAATTAACTAGATGAAGCCCGTGCGATGCACAGGTCGATTGATTTTTTTTTTTTTTTAAAAAGAATATTTTTCATATTTATGTGATTACATTTTTTGTCATTTTATTAGTTGTACGTAATATACTCTCTCCGTGTTTTTTTAAGTGATACATATTGACCGGCACATAGTTTTAGGCAATTTAATTGACTTAAATAAAATAAGAGGTAAGTGGGGTAGTGGAGTATTAAAAAATTGTTAAAGAAAGATAGTGGGGTTAATAGTTTATTGAAAAGTAATGAATATGAGAGGAAAAATATAATAAAAAATTAGTAGTGGGTTTGGGTGGGGACCATGAGAAGAGAGAGATATAATATTTTAATCTATTGTTTTGCCAAAAAAGGAAATGTATCACTTAAAAAAATACGGCCGAAAATGGAAAATGTATCACTTAAAAAAACACAGAGGGAGTATCATTTTCTCCGTATTTGTTTTAAAATACTAGATAAAATTCCTAATCTCAAAAGACAATATTTCGTATTTAATTAATGTAACTATTAAAATCTCATTGGTCAATTATGCTTATGTGGCACTTGAATTATTTATTGGATATAACTATAATTTATAATCCTACGTGGCACGTAAACTTATCTTAGGTGGCATAATCCTATTGTAGCGTTTTAAAAATATTAATCCTATGTGGCGCTCTAATAATTTTTTAAAAATCTTACGTGACGCTCTAAAATCTCGGGAAAAAACTCCCACATATATATATATATAGATTAGAATTTCCTTCAGAAAAATAAAAAAGTGTTACAATTAATTCTCAATAGAGCTTATAAAGATAGTATTTGATCAACAATGATTATTTTGGGCCATTGGTTTTGGAAATTTGACTCACAAAGTACTATAGGGAAATGTTACGATATGATAAAGATATGATATGATGAAGATTTGATATGATATGATAAAGATATGATATGATTCAGCTCCAATCAGTTCAGTTCAGCTCAGCTCAGTTTAGTAAATGTGAACAGACCCTGGATTGATATTGACAAAAGATAGAATTATGTTAAGTTGTGATCTTATATTAGCTTATACTCCTTACATAATTATCTCTTGTATTACGTTATAT
Source organism: Chenopodium album (assembly GCF_948465745.1). NCBI lineage: Eukaryota > Viridiplantae > Streptophyta > Magnoliopsida > Caryophyllales > Amaranthaceae > Chenopodium > Chenopodium album. The sequence goes on along the minus strand of NC_137855.1, from coordinate 14,742,342 downwards.
ATTTGGGCCAAGAGCATGAATACAATCAAGCATTATTATTCCTCATAATTATTTGACGACAGGAAATCTTTAATTAAGGACCGGTTCATATTTACTTAATTTCAGTTCAGTTAAATTAAGCTCCAATCAGTTTAGTTCAGTTCAGCGTATGAAAAAAACAATAGGATTTTTTTTTTAAATACTCTATAGTCCATACTACAAGGCACTTCTTTCTTCTGTCATTATCTGCTCATGAGGCAATAAAAAGCAAGGGAGAAGATTTGTACAAATTCTTAAATGAAAGTGGTTCACACTAATTTATTGTGGACCACTAATATTAGAGAAACTATAATTGTTTTATTATTAAAAAAAAAGTCACTATAATAAAAATAAGGTCAATATATTGAAATAAAAGTCATTTTGTAATAGGCTATAACAAGTTTAATTTTTTAATGAAATATTTTATATACTGGTTAACATGAATTATAAAAGTCACTATGTTAAAATTAGGGTCATAACGTCGTATTCAAGTTTACAATAATATTAAACGTTATACAAGTTTTAATAAAGGTTACTACCTTAAAAATAAGGTTACTATGTTAAAAATAAGAGTCATTATGTTCAATATAATTTCAGTCGCGTGTTTATAAATTTCGGGTCCACAATAACATTATTTTGGACCAGGTCCACGCAAATCTTTCTGGAAGACAGAAAGATTTGGATGTAGTGTGATAATAATTTATCATAATGTATGTAAGATATAATTTTGTGTTTATTGAAATGTGTGGATAATATAATTTACATAGTATTGGAAAATCACAAATTTTTATATTGGAAAATCACAAATTCAATCATTCCGGAAGATTTGGATGTAGTGTGAATGTGTGATAATAATTTATCATGTGTGTAAGATATAATATTGTCGGTCGTTGCACTATTTCCCAAAATTTTTCTTATTCTATAAAGTTGGACTTAAGGCATACAATTTTTGCCACCACAATTGCTGAATTATAGAATTGGCCGGAACATTAGCATGTCTCCGGTTGAGCTTATATCAGAATGCTTTGTCCGTCCAAAATCCGACATCAGCGACTCAGAAAGATACCATTACCTAAGTCCCTTAGCCTTTCCTTTGCTATCATTAGGTAACTCACAATATGGTCTCTTATTTAGTACCTCATCATACAAGTCTAAAAATTTCTATGACAACCTTAAACCCTCTCTTTCTCATGCCCTTGTTCACTTTTATCCTTTGGCTGGTCGTCTTGTTACCAAAACCTACGACGAAGAGAATAGTTGCTCTATCTTCGTCGATTGCAAATCCGGCCCTGGAGCTAGGCTCATCCATGCTTCCGCCTTACACGTCACTATTGATAACATTGTCAACCCTACCACAGACGTTCCTTTGGTGGTCCAATCGTTTTTTGATCTTGGCGAGAGACAAGTCAATCACGACGGCCACACAAGGGCATTGCTATCTATTCAGATGACAGAGGTGTCAAATGGGTTGTTTATCGGATGCTGCATTAACCATTGTATAGCTGACGGTACATCTTTGTCTCATTTTCTTAACGTGTTATCTGACATATTTGTTTCAGGAGAAGGAACAAAAGGTGTTATACTACGAAAACCAGTCATGAAGTTCCCTCCATCAATTTCTGAAGGATTTCCAACAATCAAACTTCCATTCAAGGAGCCAAACCAGTTCATAACCCGATCCGACAAAGATCACTTACTAAGAGAAAGAGTCTTCCACTTCTCAGCTGCAACAATGTCAAAACTCAAGATTAAAGCTAACGCCAAGGCCAACAATAGTTCGAAACAACTGTCATCATTTAAAGCCTTGTGTGGGTTTATCTGGCAGAGCATCACCCGAGCTCGAAACCTTCCATCTGATGAAGTAACCAAGTTTGCATTAGCAGTAAATATAAGGTCTCGTTTAGATCCGCCACTGTCACCAGACCACTTTGGCAACTGTTACGTGGCTGCAGTCGTAACTGCAAAGGCGGGTGAGCTGCTCAAAAATGGGTTAAGTTACGCAACCATGCTAATACATGATGAGGTAGATATTATAAATGACAAAATAGCCCGTCATGCGTTGGTGCTATCTTCTGGTGAGAGTCCTACAATTGAGTCTCCTGGGTTCACATCGCTTGGGACTAATTTTGTGGTAGTGGGTGGTTCACACAGGTTTTATTTATCCGGGGCCGAATTCGGTCTTGGTAAACCGGTGGCTATTCGTACCGGGTATACCAACAGAGTTGACGGTAAGCTAACAGCTTTTCCGGGTGGTGATGGTCCGGGTAGTGTGGATTTACAAGTGGCTCTTTTGCCTGAGTATATGAGTGCTCTATTATTGGATGAAGAATTTATGAATTATGTTTCCTAAAATGGGTTATTAAATCTTGCCTGTATTTTTATGCTTTTTCTTTATTGCACTACCAACTACTCCGTAATGAAATAAAAATTTAGTGTATCACATGTTGACAATTACTCCTTTCTAGAGGTGTCAATCGGTTTTTCGATTCGATTTTCGGTTCATTTTATCATATTTCGGTTTGTAACGGGTCGGTTTATAACGGGTTTAAATAATTAACGGGTCGGTTCAGTTCAGTTTTAAATAAAATCGGGTCAGTTCGGTTTGGGTTTTTTTAACTACAGTTTCTATTCGGGTCCGGTTCTAATCAGATCGGTCTGTAATCGGTTCGGGTCATAATTGGTTCGGGAATTCAACAGTTTGAAAATGGATTTTTTCGGTTTTAAGCGGGTTTCGAGTCAAAACGGATCGGGTCCTAATCGGGTCGGGTTGTAATCAATTCAGGACATAATCGGTTCGGGTTTAACTTGGTTAGTATGAAAACGGGGTTTTCCAATTTAGAACGGTTTTCGGGTCAAAACAGATCGGGTCCTAATCGGGTCGAGTTATAATCGGTTCGGGCCATAATCGGTTCCGGTTGAACTCAGTCGATTTAAAAACGAGTTTTAATTTGGTTCAAAACAAATTGGGTTAAATCCTAACTCACAAAGTCACAATTAATTAATAAGGGCCATAAAACAAGTTGGGTTGATTGAATAGTGAGTTAAACAAATCAAGTGAGTTAGGATATAATTGAGCAGGTTATGAAGAGTTGGGTAAAATCCTAACTCACAAAGTCACAATTAATTAATAAGGGTCACAAAACAAGCTGGGTTAATTAAATAGTGAGTTAAACAAATCAAGTGAGTTAGGATATGATTGAGCAGGTTATAAAGAATTGGGTTTATTAGGTCATGTTGTACGTATAACAAGTTATAACTCATACATTTATACTCATACACGAATTCAAATCAAATGACTTAGGTTACGACTCATACACGAATTCAAATCAGATCAAATTAAAATCGAGTTATGAGTTAAACAAGTTAGGTTGAATAGGTAACGAAAATTAGAACAAGTCGAAACTTTTTACTCTTACCAAGTTAATAAATTACGAAATAGTCATGTTGTCGTCTGTTTACCAAAGTATCATGATTTGAGTGTGTGTGTTTTTTTTATTATTTTATTATTTATTTATTTTTTATTATTATAATAAATATAATCTAAAGTTAGCTATTAATTTCAGATTTTTTTTTTAATACAATATATATTATCTAATAAGCCATTACTCATAAAAGGAATTTATATAGGGTTAACGATTTGGTCATAATAGGTTATGGACTTATGGGTTATAAATTGATCGGTCATAATCGGCCACAGGTTGTAACCAGTTCGGTCATAACCGGTTACAGGTTGTAAACGATTCGGTCGTAATCGGTTAAGGTTTGTAAACGGTTCGGTCATAACTGGTTATGGGTTATAAACGGTCCGGGTTAATCAGGTTTTTGTCGGGTTTTAACAGTTTCGATTTACACTAGGTCGGGTTACTATCGGGTTCGGCAGTACTCGGTTCGGGTTATTCTCGATTTCGGGTTGCATCGGTTCGCTTGAAAACGGGTACGGTTTCTTAACAGTTTTCAAACATTTGGATCGGTTCAGTTTCAGGTTTTAAAAAATCGAGTCGGGTCAGTTGACGGTTATAACATAACGGGTTGTTAACGATTCGGTTCCTTTTCGGAATAATTCGGAGTCACCAGTTCGGGTCGGTTTTTGACAGCTCTACTCCTTTCGTTTTGGTCTAAAGTTTTGCCCCACTGTTATTGGCAGTATTTGGGTCAAAATTTCTGACCACAAATTGTCATTTTTTTTTTGATAAGAGACCACAAATTGTCATTGATTATATAATATACGGAGTAATCTTATTTTTTTGGAAATATTTGGGTCAAAAACGTTTTTTTTGTAAGATCTTATTCGATTCATTTAATTATTTTGTATTTTTTTTTATTTTACAAATATTAAGTTTTTGTATTTAATTGAAAAGTTTAGTGCAAAAAAATAGAGACAGATAGAGTTTTAATTGTTATTTACATCTTTTGATCTTTTATGCAGTTGCACTATTTGAAATATCACTTTTGTTGATAGATAAATTTACCAATATTTATCTTTATTTGATTTTAATTAAACTCTACCTTTGTTCTTTTAAGATTGCATCATATTGGTTGAGCACAATATTTTGGCAGTGTGAAAAAAAGAGGAAAAAAATACAAAAATGTCCATGTACTTGTAAGCATAACTAAAGATACAACTTTAAAAAGTAGGAATATCTTGAGTTTTTGAGTGTGAATAGAGACATTTAATAACCTAAATTGTAAATTGTTTAGGGTGAGGAAGTACTAATGTAGGTTTGATATGTATTTGCAAAAAATACATATCAAACCTTAAAATATTGAAAAGTATTGTAAAACACATGGGGTTGAGAGAAAGGAGGAGAGAGATGGGCAAGTGGGCCCAGTTTTAAATATACCACTGAAAGCTCATATAATATCTTTGACTGTGTAGTGATACTATTTCTACACGTTGTTAGTACCATTGAATGAATATATAGTACCACGGAATGTTCAATGATACTATTTGATCATCTAGTAATACTATTAATCACCCAGTGGTACACTTAAATCCAGCACATGGGGGTGAAAAAAAGGAGGAGAGAGATGGGTGAATTCCATTCGAAATGTCTCTTATGCCCCTTGATATGTATGTACAGGTACCTATCAAACCTCCCTTTGGAAGGCCTCGTTTAGGGTAGTTTTACCCCTGCCACGTGATCCAATAAGAAGGTGACACGTGTCACCTAAGGGTCAGTCCAAAGTGGACCAATCCTAGCCTGACACGTGGCACTCCAAGTGTTTTGGGTGTTTTTGTCCCACGGGAGAGTTACGTCACAAAGACTGGTCCGGCTAGGGCTGTACCTGCAAAACAACGGAGACTCCGGATGGTGGAGCTCCGCCTCCAACGGTCAAGTTAGTAACTTGAAGAGGCTGGAGTAAAAAGTGCGGAAATTTAGGTGGGGATCTGCTTGGATTCCAAGCTCAGATTTTCTCTGATGTGAGAGAAAAAGAGTGTAATAAATGATTGTAGATGTCCCCAAAATGGGGAAATATCTCCCTATTTATAAAGTCATTGGGGAAAATGCCCTCACCTAAGTCATTCTGACCTCCGACAGGTGGGCTGCGCCGCAAAACAGCGGATTTTGGGGAATTTGGGTCTTTAAAGGCCACAAATTTAGAGGAGGTATCTAAGAGTGCCACGTGTCAGCTAGGGAATAGTCAGGGATGACTTGCCAGCCTCTGACACGGGGGTTTCCTCATTGGTCCAAGTATCAAGGGTAAAACTATCCCAAACATTTGCCCCTCACAGGGGTCACGTGGCAGGCCACGTGGCCCCTGTGACACGTGTCCACCCAGGAGGGGTGAACAGTAAAAATGGCTAGTTTTAACAGAGGGGTGACGGGGATGCCCCCGTTTCACCCTTCTATAAAATAGGGATTTACCCCCCCCCCCTTTCCTCTCACTATTTCATCATCTTGACTGTCTAGAGAGAGAAAGAGATATTTTAGAGAGAGATACTCTGATCCCGGTTGCGTATTTTCCTTCTCCAGATTTCCGTGTGTGCTTTTCAACGTCACCCGGTCACCGGCTGTTGTAGTTTTCTGATTTTTAACCGCCCGTACCCTTCTTTCAGCTTTTTCTTCATTTCAGCCTGTATACATTCTTTTCAACGTCACCCGGTCATCGGCTGTTGCAATTTTCAGATTTTTCAGATCTTCCAAGTAAGGTAACCGCCTGTACCCTTCTTTTAGGTTTTCTTCATTTCAGCCTCTATACATTCTTTTCCGTCTGTATAGATTTGTTTTCAAAAATAAAATGGACTCTCTATCCACACACATGGCACTGCCTAGGACATTCAGCCGGTCTCCTGGTACGGCTGAGTCTAGAACCGAGGGTTTCTTATTGTAGGGAATATTTCAAGTATTATGATCCCAAACTTGAACCCCACTGTGATTATATACTAAAGTATGGTGGCGTTCCAAAGGGAAGAAAAAGAGAGCAAAAGAGTCGCCAACAAGTTTTAGGAACTTGTAAACCCAAAAGACAATCCAAAAGGACCATCAACTCCATAAGGTCTTGAACCAAACAGGGTTCGGGGATGAGGGTACGAATCCAATCTACAAAAGAAAGTACCCGCCCTATAAAATAGGCCTCTACTTTGTTCTACTCGTATTCATGTGCGCTTTCTGACTAACATGCAAACATTATATTAAACCTAACCTGTTTAATCTATGTTGGTTGAATATTGATGCACAAATAAGACTATTATTGGCGATCACTTGAATAAAAATCACATTAGCCTAAACCAAATTATTAATTATCTTATTAAACGTGATTTCAAGTACAATTTCCCTTTAAACAAGCAATAAAAGGCATGATCAAGCAATAACAATAAAATATCAAGCAACATAATAATAATCAAATCATGTTAAGGCATAATAAAGCTTAATAATAATAGCAAGATCCTAGGCATGATACTAACAAGATTAATAACAAATCCTAGCATGTCACTAAGCAATAAAGATCAAAGCTTTCAACCTAATATGGTACTAACATGATAATATGATATTAGAAATAATAAAGAGCATCCTAAACATGATACTAGAAAGCATTAAAAATATCCTAACATGATACTAGGAATTAAAATAATAATAAACATGCTTTCTACATTGAAAGAGAGTAAAAAGATTACATATTATGAAGCCTCGTACCTCTTTCTAATAACAAAATACACAAGTTAGTAAACTTCAATGAAAATAATAAAGAATAATTAAAGAATTAAATTGAAATCAAATTAAATAAAGTTAAATAAAGTTTAAACTAGATTTGGACCAAACCCTCAGAAAAGTATAAACCTTTCACGTCTAGGGCGAAGGCAACTTCGAACTTGGCTAGATGATTCTAAGTCTTGTGAATGCGGTACTGTTTGTAAAAAGGTTGGTTTAGAAAGAGAGAGAGAGAGAATAAGAATTAAGTAATTCTTGATGAGAGTTGATGATTGTGAATGAAAGTTGATGAATACAAACAGAGGTCGATGACCCTATTTATAGGAAAATAGTCTGGAAAATCATAGAATTTGATAAGGAATAAAAACTCCACTCTGTCACTAACAAACCGACCTTGTCGCCAGAAATCCATCTTGTCGCAAGGCGTTAAACCTGTCGTTTGGCGACAGAGACAGTTTTTGCGGATTTTGTTTTTATCATATCTTTTGATCTAGAGTCCAAATAAGTCATATAATATGTCGTTGGAAAGATATTGAAGTATACTTTCCAATGCAATTAGAATCAGATTAAAATATTTTGTAAATAAAAAGATATGGCCGAAATAGTGAAAGGGTGTCAGTTTTGGATAGAGTTTCGTATTCTTTTCATATCTTTTTCGTTATAGCTCGGATTTAATATTATAATATATCATTGGAAAGATAATTTCAAAATCTATCCAACCATATAAAATTTGGATAAAAAATACGAGGCAAGAAAATAATATCTGGTTGTCTTTGAACGTCTTTAAATTCAAATAGAATTAGGACTTTAAAAAAGGAAAGTTTTATTTAAATTCAAACTCTATGATCTTATCTTTTCAAAAAAGGATAATTAAGATATTTTAGAAACTTATAGAAGATTCTAATCAATCCTAATTAGTTTAGGAATAGGATTAAACCTTTGGACACTCCTCATGATCATTGGGTCGTAGGTAAAATCCGGTTTGGGCCCAGTTTAGTATTTTGGCCATAACTTCCTCATTTTTCATCGGAATTGAGCTTATAATATATCGTTGGAAAGGTCTTTTCAAGCCCCATCCAACTAAACCATTATTGGACCCTTATCATGGACCAAAATAAACTGGATTGGACGTTTTTATAAAATAGAGTGGGTTTTCGAAAACAGAAAGAAGGATTTTAATAAAAACTAACCGCAACACTTGACTTTTCACACTTTCACCTCATTCGATTATGATTCGACGCGAAAGGTATTCATCACTGGGTTTGGTTTTGGGGAGACACAAATGGGTGTCTACACTTATCTGGTCAGTCGGAACTGCTTTGCTCATCTCCGGATTCCTCCCTCTCTGTGCCTGTGCAGAACACAATGGCAAGATTCAACAAAACGGTTGTACGACGTAGACGGCGGTGCGCTAGGGAAGTGCCTGCTGATGAGGTAATAAGAGATGAGGATTATGAGGGTCCGGATGAGCCGGGCAGTTCTGAGGAGGATGCCCCTTCACCTCAAGTAGTAATGATAGGGAAGAGGCAGACGGTGAGGAAGCCACCTCCTCTTCTGACAGGCAGAGAAGCCACTGAGAGGACAGAAGCCGAGGCATCCGGCTTTGACCAAGAAGATCTTGCTGCTGCTTATTAGCAGCCGGCTAAAGCTGCTGTTCTCCTTGACCCTAAAAAGACAAGGATGCGGTCGGGAGACATCTCCTTGATGGAAAGTGGCTTTGAGAAAGAACAACATCCCTTTGGAAAGGGATGGGATATTATCGTCCCGCCTGCTAATGTAGTGATGGCGTGGGACGATACAATAGAGAATGCAGACAACTACTTTGTCTGCTATGAGGCGGTAATAGAAGCCGGCCTGCGGTTCCCCCTTCACTGAGGAATAAGAAAAATATTGAAGGGATACGATTTGGGGGTTTGGCAATTGACCCCAAACTCTTAGGTCAACATCCTGAGCTACATCACCGCCTGCGAGTTTCAAGATATTGAGCCCAGCTTTACCTCCTTCGCTCATATGCACTACTTGAGCAAGGCCCCAGGCGGGTATGGGGCGTGGTACACTCTATCCACGCTCTCGGAATTTTGGATATGCTTGGACAAGGTGTCCAAGTGGGGTGGGTGGAAGGAGAAGTCTAGTCCAAATTCAAAATGGTTCTTCGTTTATTTGGAGGTGCGGGAGGGAAGAAGAGGAAGACTACTTCTGGCATCCAAATAAATGAAAATCGTGCCACCGAAAGCCCTAGCGAAACCCCAAACCAAGCAATAGCCCAAAACCAAGAAATAAGCCAATCCGGCCCTCCTCCTTCTTTAAAATTGCCCGATAAATTTAAAGGTTACTATAAAAATCTTTCCACACGAAAAATGCTCCCAACCCGTTTCTACGACCAACGGACATGCCAATTGTTAGGAATATATGAAGAAATTCGTGAAGTGGCCGATAATTTCGGATGGCAAAACTTCCTTAAAAAGAAGGAGGAAACATTCGAATCTCTCATTCTCAAATTCCTTTCAACCCTTACCTTTAGAAAGACTAGTGGTGAGGGAGAGCCCATTGAGTGTGAGATCAAGTTTAGCATGTTTAATCGACCCAAAACCATAAGCTTGACTCAACTCAATGAGATGTTCGATTGGCCCGTTAACAACCAAATAGTAAAACCCGATAGTTATCCCCTTGCTAGTTATGATGAACAAACGTGGTGGAACACTATCGCAAGGTACCCCACATTTACGTCCTGGTCTAGCCACGCTAGCCATATTCTCCACCCCGTAGTCCGTGTATTCATGAGAATTATAGGGTATGCTTGCTTCATGAAGCAAGATCTCGGGAAGCTAACAAAAGAGGAGATAAAATGCCTCTTTATAGCTTCTCAATTTGAGGGGGACTAGAGGGCAACGTAAATATGGGGTACATTTTTATCAAACGGTGCTACGATATTAAAAAGAGCACGGAGTTAACGGGTGAGATAAAGTGTGGTGGGATGATCACTATCATTGCCAAGGCTTTGGGTTTCACCTGTTGGGTTAATCAATTAACCCCGGTTGAAGGATCAAATGCCCTTGACCTTGTCGGATTGGCCACAATGAACATGATTGTGGAAATTCGTGGTAGTTTGACCACCTACTCATGGTTGGTAAGGGGGAAACACCGTTGTATTCTCCCAAATGCGGCGGTGATGAATACCGTGGGAACTACTTGGAAAGTGCCAAGGGAGAGGCTCCCCGATAATGTTCCCGACCAATCTATTCAACCCCGCTGCCAAGCATATCCACCATTCCGGGATATATGAGCGGCCCTTCATCCTCCTCTTCTTCCTCCTTCAACCTAGAATCTGCTTTCCACCACCTCAATCTAACCAACCAAAAAGTCTTTCAAGAAAATGAATATCAAAGCTATGTCTCCCAAATGTCCTACCAAAACCAAGTTGAAAGGGGAGACTTTCTCCCTTATGTCAACTATCCTAATCGGCCCGTTTAAGAATGGCCGGTTGCGAGTTGGAACAACAACCAACCCACCTATGCTTATTGGCAAGGACCCCGTAGCTCCATTTTGGAGCTACGTTCCTTTCCCCCCCTACGATTATACACAACCTGGAGGTTGTGATTTTAGGGGGGACCCCTCTTACTACCACGTCCCCGAGACATGTAGTAGAATGACTCCGGAGGAGATCGATAACCACCCCCAAAGGGGATACTTTGGGTTTCCACCCGGGTATAATGGTGGTTAGGGCACTAGTGATGCACCGGATTACGATCATTACCGTAGTAGCCCCAACTATGATCTCCCTCCCTATGTGGATCAACCTTCCTACTCCGGCGATGTAGATCCTAGCTACAATTTCATGCCATCGTCGAGTAGGGAGGAGTGATCGGGAGTAGGCTTAGGCTTTTGTTTTTACCGTTCCCTTCTTTTCTTTCCCGTCTTATGTAACACCGAGGGTGGTGTCCGGTTCTAGCTTGGGGGGAGAGTTGTCCTCTTCATGTTTATCTTTTGTGGGAACGGTATTAAAAAGTCTAGCTTGGGGGGAAGTCTAGGGGTTTTTGTGCCTAAGGGTAGGTTTTGGTAGGATATATATGTGCTTTCTTGTGATGCTTTATGTGCTATGTATGGAGAAGTTTGAGTTTGTATGTGGAATGTTTGGCATGAAAGGCTTAGTTTAGCCCTTGGGACTTATGGTGGGATTCATATGGTATTATATTCTAGTTTGCATGCCTATTTTAGGTTGGTTTTTGCCCTTTTCACGATTATATTGCATGCCTAGGCTAGAACAATTGCATATTAATGATTTTGTCTCACTTCTCCTTATTTGTGTGCTATTTGGAGCATCTTATCTATGGCTTTGATATGATTATGCTTTGGTTGGTTTGCTTGTTAATTGGTATCATGGGTTGATTGGTGTTGCCCTTGGTCTTTCTTTATGATGATTTTTGATGATGATTTGTGTGGATTAATGATGACGGTTTTCCCTAATATCCAAATTTCTTTTTCTTATCCTCTAACCCCTCTAACATCTATCCAAAACCCTAATATCCAAATTCTTTAATTAGTTTTCCTTTCCTCCGTTTTCAGCTTTCTAAAAAAATAATGAAAAAAAAAATGAATGAGCTTCGAAAAAAAAAACAAAAAAAAAAAAAAAGAGTTTGTTTGCCTTTGATCAGTTTGAATTGATGATATTGGATTGTATGTGGTGGATGCTTGTTTTCTTTTCGTAATAAAATTTTGAGCATGGTTTAGATGCCCTAGGTTGAACATAGAATTGGCTAGTTTAGACTAGTGTGAGAATAACATTTCCGAATGTACGAGACTTAAAGTCTATGTTTGTGCTAAGATGGAGTCACCTATCTCAAAGGAATTTAATCCTCGAAAGGTAGTATTTGATCCCACATGGTTCCAAAAAAGTGAGGTTTTAATATTTTTCAAGCCTACTACATTTTGCATGAGCGGCAAGGATCCTCTTTGATTTGGTACCTAGATCGAGAACTTGAGTCTCAACTCCCAAGACCGTGGCCTAAACTACTCTTAGTATTGATAAAAGGTGTCATGTATTGTTTATTCACAAAAGGGTTAAGGCATATTATTTCTCCTTATTTCTATTATTACCATTTCCATAGTTTAATTTTTAGTTCTTTGTAATTAGTAGATAGTGATGTAAATACCCAAGTATTTTTTAAAAAAAAAAAAGAAAAAAAAATGAATGAAGAATAAAAAGAAAAGGGAGAAAATGCAAAGAAGGAATGTATTGTCACCTCCCTAGCAACCAAACAAGCTTGGGGGTGTACTCTTAAAAGTCCATTCATGGTTGTGACTTGGGTCAAGGTTAGAAGCCTCTTGAGGCTTGCTATTAATGCATGATACATTTTAGTTGGCTCAAATTGCAAAACACTTCTAGTTTTATATATATGCCTTAACTTTATGTCGTAGTCCTTGAGTCTTGTAATGATTAGGATGGATAATAGTGGAAGCCTTTGTCAGTGGAGGGAGTTGATTCACAAGCATATGGAGAGGGTACTTTTCCATTGAGATGTCGAGTGTTTGAAACCCGCTTTATCTATGTTTTCCGGCTCCTTCGTGGAGTCACGAGACACTACCATTAGGGGGGATTTGAACTTTTTGATAGGGACGCGGTAAGATATGTTGAATAGGCTTGAGTTGAGTATTTTCGGGAAGGTTAGCTAGGCTTTTTCTAGTCATGACCGTGGTTGATCTTAGGCATATACCTCATGCTCGAGTTTTATTGCTTAAGGATTCTTGAATCTATGCATGTGCTTTTCTTTGAGCAAATTGATCTTGGGGTTTGTTTTTAGGCAATGTGAATTGCTTGAGGACAAGCTTTTGGCTAGCTTGGGGGGATTTGATAAGTGGTTTATTTGACCACTTATTGTGTTAATTTATATCCGGTTTTGCACTCATTTCCCCTCTTTCTAACCCGTTTTTGAATGAAAATGTTTTGTCTCGGCCTTGCCCCCTCTTTATTTGTGTTTGTCCATGTTTTGTAGGTCTATGGACTCAATTTGGCAAGCATTCGGTGCATGGTTTGTTTTCAAGGCAAGAAAAATAGAGAATGGAGAGGGCGCTCCAGCAGGAGCGGGCGTGCACACCTCAGGTTCGGGCGCTCCAAACCTTCTGCCAAACTTCAAAAAAAGCACACCCTGTGAGGAGTGGGCGCTCCTGGCTGTGGAGCGGGAGCTCCTAATTTTGGAGCGGGTGCTCCTCGCTGGAAAATCTGCTTTCTTTTGACGGATTTCCCTATGTGTTTCGGGGAGTATAAATACTTCCTTATTTATTCATTTGTAACCTAGGCAGAAATAGCCTAGTTTTTAGAGACTCCTCTTAGTTTAAAACATTCCTTTTAATTAATTTAGCTTAATTTTCATCAATTCAATCATTGTAATAGTTGGTTTCAAGATTGTTTCTCAAGATTGGCATTTTGTATTTAACAATTTCAAGCTTCAATTAGTAATTTCCTTCTACTTTTCTCCATTAAAATTATGATTTTATTTGTTTTTGCATGTCATTTAAATCTTCTTAGTTCTTGATAATTTGCTATTGAATGATAGTTATTTCAATTGTTTTCCCAACTATTGAAGAAATTAGAGCCCCAATACTTGTTTGCATGTTGATGAACATGAGTTGCGAGTAGGCTTCTTGCTAGGGGTTTGGTGAAGCTCAACCTTTTGGGTTAATTATACAATTGTGGGAGGAGTATTGATGTTTGTATTGCAATTAAATTGATTATCTGAGATTGCTTGTTAGTTCTTCATGATAGGATTAGCTACCCTTGAGTTAGGAACTTGATAGCATGATATGCCTAGTTTGACATGGAAATGTAAATTGAGTATGTCATTACTAGGGGTGGTTATTGGACAGGGTAGTCCATTGATAATAGGGTCAGGGCCAAACTTATAGGGCTTTTAATGAACAGGGCTATTAATGGACGGGACTCTTATTGGGTAGGGTCAATATAGGGCCAACATGTTTTTCCAATTTAGTTGATAAAAAAAATACATAATGTAAAAATAATTATATAGATTAATTTGTATTCATATGTATTTAATAATGGCTTTGTCCAATATTTATTTTAATTGATATTTTGTAGGCTCGCCCATTATCGACCAGCGACCCGCATTGGCTCGACCCTATATTGACCTTATAAAATGTGACCCTCTTTGACCCTGACCCCCTACCGACCCGCACCGACCCTGACCCGACCTGCCAAATAACCAGGTCTAGTCATTACCTATTGCAATTCGATTATGTATCATCTATTGCTAAACTAATGAGGAATCTAAGTTTAGTAGTGTGAGTTGTTTTCTATTTGCATGAGGTTAATTTTACATACAGTCCTTGCTATACCTTGTCTATTTTACTCCCTGTTTGCCTAATTGCCTTGGTTGAGTGGATCCCATTCCCTAGTGTCCTTAATCCATTGATTTAGAATCATAGTTTATTTGTCTTCTTGACGAACCCCAATTCACCATTGACTTCGAATTGGCTTAAGTGTTTAGATCTTTATCAACCATATCCCGTTCCTTGTGGACCGAACTCTTACTTGTCATTATGCTTGGTTTGTAAGGTGTTTGTTAATAAATGTGTTTGATTGAGTGTAGAATATGCGACCGTTGGACCGTTCTAACACCCATCAACTTGCAAGAACTACTAGGCAACATTAGAATAGGACTGCAAAGGCACCTTTACATTCCTGATCATTCATCAATCATGCCCTTGGCCATTAACTAAAATAATCCAGCAAGGTACTCATACAACCATCCGATCCAACATCATAATCCAAAAGGGTACTCAAACAAGCAACATCAACCAACAGGGTATACACAGATTAAACCACCATCATATGCACAGCATAAACCAGCAGCATAAACCAGCGTCATATGCACAACATCAACCACTATCATAAACCAGCATAAACAATCATCAAACACACAAGTATACATAAACAAAATAATCTAACAGGCTACTCAAACAACCATCCAACATAATCCAACAGAGTACTTAAACCCAGTCCAACACAATCTAGCAAAATCAGAAGAATTTAAATTAAAATTAGGGTTTAGTAATAGTTACGCTGCAAGGTCAGTTGTTGGGAGGAAAGTCATTAGGGTATTTGTCCCTTAGATAGGCCATGTAACAAGGGTCCCAATCGCTGTACTCGTCTGTAAAAATAGATCTGTTCCTTTTCTTCCCAACGGAGGAGCTAAATCTAACAGGAGCTTTCAGGGACTCAGGTAAAACCCTTCCCACCGCCAGCTCCGGGGAATCAGGAATCACCACCACTTCTACAGGGCCTGAGGGACAGCAACCTCAATCACATCTGACTCATTTGAAGAGTCAGCCACCACAACAAGAGCCTTAGATGGGCCCTCTTCACCCTCCATAGTCAGATCAGGACCTACTTCATCCTCCACAGCCTCCTTCATGGCTAGATTCGCACCTTCTACAATCAGATCAGGAGCCACTTCACCCTCTACAAGGACATATCTTTCTCCTATTCTTCATCACTAGAAGTGTACCCAGCGATTTTCGCTCCAATTTTTCCACGGTGGTATCGCGAAAAAAAGTAGTGCACCGACGAACAAAACACTAGTTCCTCACTGCAAGTACAACGTTGAACCCTCAAATTGTACTCTGGATTTCAAAGGACCCATTTGGATCTGGGTTCCTACTCAGAGAAGAAGAAATTGAAGTTCGGATTTCGCAGGAGAGAGAAGGTGGAAAATGAAAGAGAAGGAAGGGTTTTTGATGAAAATTTGGAGAATTCTCCAGAAGTATTGAACCTCGGCAATGAGCACGGGGAAATTAGGTCGTTGACTAACCTCCTCACGGCCAAACAAAATTTATTAGAATCCTAAACTAACCCCTAAACAAGCCTAGTGGTAAGTTCGGAGTCGAACCACAAGGAACGGTAATGTTGGATTGTTCTCGATCTAATGCTTAAGCTACGCCGAAGTCGGTTTATGGATAGTGGACACTACAACTACACTAACACACATATAAAGATCAAGATATTATAAAGTCTACTAGGGGCAAAGATCCACTTTGAACAATTAACAAGTTAATGGGAATCGATTTGATAATCAATCATGCAAAGAAAGAATTAAAATGAGAATTAATTACACTCAAGAGCAATCTCTCAAATTCCTAGCCTAGATCCCTCATTGACTAGGTGCATAGAAGAAATTTACCCAAAATGCAATCAAATATATAAATTCTAATTCACAATCCCTTGTCAAACTAGAACTAACATGCAATTAAGTTTGCTATCTTGGGAGATCAATCCAATCTAAAACAAACAACATGCCATCATCAATTCAATCAATTTAATCACATAATTATCATCAAATTTATCTCAAGTAACTCAATTAACCATACCAAAGCTTCACTCAACACCTAGTATAATGAAATCTACTTAAACATGATTAACAAAGAAATTAATAAAGCATAAAGAGAGAAGAGAGTAAGAAATGCTCATTGATATAAAATGGAGATCTTCAAATCATCAAATTCCTCCTTTGATTATCCAAAATCCATGAAAACCATTGTTTCTCTCACTTTCTCTCTCTAAAATTTGAGAGTTTCTCTCTCTAAAAACCTAAAACTAACCTAAAACTACTGAAAATATGAATTCCCCCTCTAAAATGAGCAAAAAATCTATTTATAGCCCTTACTAAATTGCCTAGGAAGCTCCGCAAAAAGTCGAGCAGCGCGTAGAGGAGCGGGCGTGCACCCCCTCAGGAGCGGGCGCTCCAAAATTTCTGCCAAACCTTCTGCCAAACTTCAAAATTGCACACCCTGTGAGGAGCGGGCGTGCGGCCTTGAGGAGCGGGCACTCCTGGCTGCGGACTAGGCAAACTGCTCAGCTTCAAATGAGCATATCTCCCACGTTTTACATCGGAATTAAGCATATGGCCTGTCGTTGGAAAGCTCTCAAGATAAGCTTTCATCTCCAATTGGAATCGCCCCAAAATGTTTTGCAGATCAAAAGATATAGGCGTTTGAAGTATGATCTTTATAAATCAAGTGCACATTTCTTCATTACTTGTTCTTTTATGTTTTATATTTCTTCAATCTTGAGCAATGAACTTATCCAAGTGTTCCTAAACATAAGAGTAAACCAATAAAGTTTAATCTAATGTCATAAGCCACCAAAATATGCAAGAAAAGCCAAAATTGAGCAATAACGACATTTCACACATAAACATGACAAATGTAGTAAAACGTTATTAAAACCAAGTAAAAAGATAGAAAACTTATGAAAAACTAACTAGAAAACTCCTAAAAATAGCGACATAAATGACACTTATCAGGCAACATAATCGAGGGAAATTTAATGAAGAACATTGAATGAGGTGGTTGAGAGATGAGTGGTTGTGGACGTGAGAGGGATGGAGGGGGTTAAATTTTGGTGGGAATCATTAGAGTGTGTTAGATAATTAGGTTATAGTTAAATGTAATTAAATGATGTTAAACAAAGTTAAAACAAAAAAGTAAGGGTATGATCTTTATTCTCTTTAAAATTTATAAAAAGAGGAAAGGAAAAAAATTGTTGCATATGATAGAGAGCACCCATTTATGGAAAATGTTCCAGATAATTGTGGGCAGAGGGAGGATAAAAGTTTGGGTATTGCTATATGTAGCCTTGTAGCCATAAGGGCTATATATAAAGTATTACATACACTATTGGAAAATACTCCCTCCGTCCCCAAATGATAGTCCCTTTTGGCCTATTTTTAGTTCCAAATTGATAGTCTCATTTGCTTTTTTCATGTACCATTAATATCAATTTTTTTTTATCAAAATTCCCTCCAATTGCAACAATTTTTGTTCAAATTTAACTTTCTCATGTAAAATTTATTTTTCAATGTACTTTCTCTCTCTACTATTTTACATACCCAATGTAAATTTATCTTTTCAATGTAATTTTACTACTTTTATTTAAGTTTCTTAATTCTCGTGATTTTTGCCCATAAGGGACTATCATTTGGGGACGGAAGGAATATAAAATTAGGAACTCATGACAAAAATACGCGTAAATCAGCGTAAATGTAATTAGTGTTCATAATTTTATAATTTGTTAACTTTTTACGATTCTCAAGGGTAAATTTAATGCTTACGGAGTAGTAAAGTACCTATGTACTTATGTTAGTACCTTGTGGGCATGGTACTCATGAGCATAGAAATTGCGAAGTATACAAGTATTTTCAGTTGAAAGTTTGACGGTTGCTTTCGTGGTCATTTGCTGATCACACATTATCTCTCTCGTCATCATCTCTATTCTCTACATTGTACAATGGCAAATTACAGAACAACTTCTCTTAAGTTTACTAAACTCAAATTCTTCTACTCAAGTTCAGCTACTTGAGGAGAGAGAATCATGGCGTGTACAACACCACTCTCCTCCACCCACTTCCATGCCATTTTCTCAAACCCATCTAAATTCTCCAACTTTCGTCCAAATTCTCACAACCCAATTCAACTTCGACCACTTTCATCCATCAAAAACCCACCAATTCTCACAATTTCCGATAAAAAACGTTCTAGATTTCGGGTATTTGTTCGACAAACAAAATCGACGAAAACTGGCGATGTTTCAGAGCAATCAGAGTCGCAGCAATCTGAAATTGAATGTATAGGAACTGGGACTGAAGTAGAATGTGTTGTTAATGAGAATTCAGAGAGAAATGAAGAGGAATTAGGGTTAGAATTAGGGTTAATTGGGAATTTGTGGGAGTGGGCAGTGTTGATTTCACCGTTTTTCTTCTGGGGTACTGCAATGGTGGCAATGAAGGAAGTTTTGCCGAAAGTGGGTCCCTTTTTTGTTGCCTCGTTTCGGCTGATTCCGGCTGGGTTGTTGTTGGTTGGGTTCGCCGCGGCTAAGGGTAGGCCTCTGCCTTCTGGGTTCAATGCTTGGGCATCTATCTCTCTTTTTGCTCTTGTTGATGCCACTTGTTTTCAGGTTTTTTATTTCTTGCCTTTTTCTCTCTAATTTTGGAGTTTATTTGTTGTAAATAGCAGCTTTTGTTATTGTTTTCCCTAATGAATCACTGTATGAGTTTATGTTATACACTTGTATGTAGTAATTGAGTAGTAAGTATATTTATTGTTGTTTCATGTATCTCTAATTTGTGATTGTTGAAATTTGAAATTGTGAGTTAGTTTATTGATGAGTTTTTCTTGTTGGTTGGAATTTGCCGCGTTTCAATTAACTACCAGTTTTCAATTTTTTGGTTTATGATTTAAAAACTCTTGTGATGAAGCTGTATTTTTTTTTTTTTTTATAAATAACTTAAAATGGGCTTATCTTTAATAATCATGTTGATTATGAAGATGGACAAAATTAAATTGGAAGCTAGTCTATGTGTTTTCCATAATTTTGTTTATAGTTTTAAATAGAAACTGAGAATTAGATTATAGAAATGAATAAGGATAACAAATTGGCCCTAATAAAACCACTAATTACTCATGTTTTTGGGTATTGGACAAGTTTTCCTATGCCTGTTAGAGGGTTACTTTTTGGAGAGGCTTTTGTTTTGGTGATTGTTTGATCAGTAAGAACTAAGAAGTCAGTGGCAATCAAAATTCTCTTAGGTAATAGAGGCGTTGATTTAACTAGCAGGGTTTGTTTAATGTACAGCTTTAAAAAAAAATAGCACAGTTGCATTTACGGGAAGTTTAACTTTTTCCCTGTAAATCAGGCAAGTTTGAAATAAAAGTATCCCATGTAGCTTGCAAACACATGAGAATGAGAGTCATTTTAGTAGAAATGCCAGTTTGTGGATGAACTTACTACAGTACTACACTATTACTTATGCTGACCAAACAAGGTGAGGGAATAAAGTGAATTACTGTCATCGATGCGATGATTGCCATCTGCAATCTACACCTTGCATGGTCTCTGTCTATCGATAATTTTCTAAGGAAAGATTAAGATATCATCATTTGAATGTATGTTTTATGCAAAGTGATTAAATTTTACACACTTTGACGTAAATGGCTTTGCATAATGATTATCTGTTGCTGGCATGTTACAGGGATTTCTTGCGGAGGGTTTGTTGCGAACAACTGCAGGTCTGGGCAGTGTATGTTTACTTTCTAATGCTTCATATTTAACTACTTGACTGGCATCTTTATCTGTACAACAAATCCTTTGCTTTAATAATTGATATTTGCTTTGCTATGCAGTGTATATATGGACATTTTAATCCTATTTGGCTTGTTGTTGTGTTGTTGTTTAATAGAATAAGAGCAAAAGACTGCATATGACCCATGGCCAGTTCTCCTTTTTTAAATACCGCAAGACTACTTGGAATATTAAGAACTCTCCGAAAGTATTTGGTTTGAAACCATCCGTCATTCTTTGTTTGGAGACCACTCAGATCACCATGATATGAAGCCGAATTGATGTCTTGCTCCAGGGTGCCTACTTTTTACTGTGATTATGTGTTTACTTTATTTTAATCCCATTAGGTAGAATCATCTTGCTTGCTAGCTCCAGCCTGGTTCGTCCTAAATTTCACTTGGAAAGCTGTATTAGCTTTATTTTTATTTTTAAATTGTTTTGTGTGGGAATTGGGAGTTTCATTTTTGTATATCTGATCCGATTAGGAAAATTTGCTGTAGTTTTTTTGTCCAGTTGCTGCTTCCAAATCAGTTATGCTTTTAAATCATTTGAATGTTTCCATTGGAGAGTGTGAGGCTTGTTTCTTATAAGTGTTACAGCAAGTATTAGAAATAAGTAAAAACCTGTTCCAATTAGTTTTCTCTTTCCCTGTATCGAAACATAGCCCTTGCATTTTTTTTTTCTTGGTCTTATTATTTTATATATTTTTTTATTTAGATTTATTACTTTTTAAATTATGGCATTGGTTAGAAGCATTGGTAAAATGATATGAAGTAGGAGGTAAGTTGAAAAATGATGACAATATTTTTAATAAAAAAAAAATGGCAATTTGAATTATCTACTGCTATTACAGAAGCTGTACTAAGTAAGTCTCTTAATGAACTGCTCAATATCTTATAAGTTATTTATATAAGCCACACACTAATTTCTTCTTTAATGTTACTAACGCCTATAAGTGAAACTTTTAGATCTACGTATAATCTTTCTACAGTATACTCCGAATCCCTCACTACAGATAATGTATTAGTATCTTAAAACAGCACTTTGAAGATGTCTCATAAAATTCAACATTATAAAATTACTAAAAGTTATTGCATGCAGCCTAGTATGTTTAGGAACTAGATGATACACCAGCTATGATATTCCACAGCTAAAGCATACGGTTAGGTGTAAACTCAGTGGGATGTTTCTGCCTTTATCTTACAGATCAATGCCACTTCATGATAATTCAACTGTGATGCCAGAAATTCCTTCTTGGCACTTAACAGGTCACCTAGCTCAAATTTATATTCACTGCCATATCAATAAGGACTTTCTATATAACATTTCACTGTTACCACTGAGATTAAATTCATAGTTTTGCACCATAGAAGAGAATTATGATATGTTACATGCAAATTCATAGACTTGTTACTTTGTGAATTTCTTGTCTCTTATAATTTGAGTAGTCTGGATGCTGGAGCTTATGACTGAAATCCATGACTGCAGGTTATAATTGACTCACAGCCTCTTACAGTGGCTGTACTTGCAGCCTTTTTCTTTGGTGAGTCGATTGGGTATGTTGGTGCTGCTGGGCTGGTGCTTGGAGTTGTAGGGCTTTTACTACTTGAGGTAATCTTTGAACAAATATAGGCTTCTATTTCCGTTGCTTGCTATACTAGACAATGCATACTCTGATGGTCTGACATCTCTGACCTATTGTATGAGATGTTAATATAGCTTATTTTTGTGTCTAACTACTTCTGAAGAGTATCTTGTTCGGTTGTTCACATGATACCATTGTTTCTTTCCTTTTTCTATTTCAGTTCGTCTCACTTTGATGCCAAAAATAATTGTTTGGCATCGTAGTTGCTTCTGTAATGAAAAAAGAACAATGGTTTACAACTTTACATTGGTTATGGTGTATTTTGTTCCAAGGCCCTCTCTCATATTTAAGTATCAAGGAATGACACATTCAAGATTCAACTCCAAGCAGGCAACCACAGAATGTTTATGACCTGATTCTATCATTTTGATTGCTGTTTTCTTTCTTTCTCTCTTTTTTTCCAAAAAAAATTAAAAAAATTATTTATTTTTTTATTTTAAAAATGTGGTTGATGGTGGGTAGGGAGGCGGAGGTAGTTTCTCTTGTCGATTGTGCATATTTTATATATAAAACATGATGGCTGCTATGAGTGTTGATGAGTTAGAGAGGTCTTTCTCAAAAGTCCGTCAGAGCTGTGTAACCTAGAGAAAGTTAGCGAGAAATTAGAGACTAAGAGAGTGAGAGGGGATATCAATGAACAAAAATTTAGAATAAGGTGATGGTAGCATTGACAGAAGTTAATCTGCCGGGGAGGAGAATGATGTTGTTGCATATACATTGTGTAAAACCTGTAGATAGAGAAAGGGTAGGTTAATGGAGAAAGATAAGTTGATATGACAGGGTAAGGGCATGGGAGTTATGATATAGGTTAACGATTTTTCCTACCCTGGCATTGCATGGTACCAATATGACCTGCTTCTAATTTGGCTTTAGACCTTCCTTAAATCAGATTCTGTTTCTTTTTTTTTTTTTTTTTTTTTTTTTTTTTTTTTTTTTTCTGTCTTTTTATCTTTTTGTTAACTTTAAAGTTGGAAGTTTGGCCTGGTTTGCCCATTCCTTTGTGTAGGATCTTCCTTAGGGCGTGCCTGGAATGATTTTATAAATTGGATAGTTGGGAATAGGGGGGTTAAATCTAGAGGATTATGATGGCCTTTTCTGATTGAGAGTGCTATTGGGATAAATGAAATGCCACTATTCCCACTGTCCCCTTTTGTTTGGCTTATAGACGAATGGACTGCTTTATTTAAGTCTTGGACTAACATTTTGCAAGTGGATGGAGGTATAGTTGATAATTTTACTTTTATTAGTGTATGCAAGTGGGATAAATCATGGGGACACGTTACTATATAAGGAAATGGGTAAAAGTATAAGATATGACCCAAATTAAAATACAAGGCAAACAAATAGGGATGGAGGGAGTACCTGCCAGCCTTGGTAAGTAATTGCTAATTTGCTACTGCTACTCTACAATATTATCAATACCTCATTGAGTCCTTTTTCCGCCTCTGAAATTAAGGATGCTATGTTCCATATTGGTAGTGATAAATCTCCTGGTCCCGATGGTTTTACGTCGGCTTTTTTCAAGCTTTATTGGGCGGTGGTGGGCCCTCAGATTATCCGGTACTTCTTTGTTCACGACTATCTATTAAAGGAATGGAACCGCACTTTATTGGTTCTACTTCTAAAGGTAGACCACCCTAAGACTCCTTTACAGTTCTGTCCTATAGGTTTATGTAATATGCTGTATAAATGCAAGTGTCTTACTAATCGGCTCCGTCGGGTTTTACCGTCCTTAATTTTTAACGCTCAGAATGCCTTCGTTGGGCCGATTAGTGGCAGACAATGGTTTACTGGCCCATGAGTTGCTTTCCTACATGTCTATATCGTCTTCTAGGTGCCTTGAAGCTTGATGTGAATAAGGCTTATGACAGGATCAATTGGGATTTTCTCTAGTTTCCCGCCGTATTGGATTCATATCCTGCAGCAATGTGTTACTACGATTTCGTATCAAATCCTGATTAACGGATCTCCGTCTCAGTCATTTCTTCCTAGATGTGATCTGCGTCTAGGGGATCCATTATCTCCTTACCTCTTTGTGTTGTGTATGGAAGTGTTCTCCTTGATGCTCTGTCGTGGTGAACGAACAGAGGGGTTTATTCCAAGGACTCCATATATCTCGTCGGGCTCCTTCTATTTCTCATCTCTTTTTTACGGATGATGTGTTGTTGTTCTTCCGGGTCTCGCCGTCAGCTTGTGATAGGTGCTTGCGGTGATTAATGAATTTTGTTCGGTTTTTGGTGAGGTGATTAATCTACAGAAATGCTTTGTTAGATTCAGTTCTAACACTACTGATGATTTCCGAGACTGTTTATCGAAAAGTCTCAGAATAAACTCTCGATCGTCCATAGGAGATTTTTAGGGCTTCCTGTGGATATGGGTCAGAGT
Source organism: Chenopodium album (assembly GCF_948465745.1). Classification (NCBI taxonomy): domain Eukaryota; kingdom Viridiplantae; phylum Streptophyta; class Magnoliopsida; order Caryophyllales; family Amaranthaceae; genus Chenopodium; species Chenopodium album. Next base: position 14,718,017 of record NC_137855.1, on the reverse strand, counting down.
AAATGCATGGAATTTTAGTTTATGATAGATAAGATGGTTTGGCGTCTTTCAACGTTTTCTTCTCTTCAGCTTTCAGCTGCTGTAAAATTGGTGGTTATAAACTCTGTTTTGATAGCGTTTTTTACCCATGTGCTTTCTGGTGCCCTCTGGACTCTTTACTCATACGTTTTTGGTGGAAGTCTGTGAAAGAATCTAAGGGTTTGGCCATGACTCCTGTTGCTGCAGTTCACCTCCCGAAAGGTCTGGGGGTTTTTGGAGTTCGCCATCTTTGGTCTTTTAATTTGGCTCTGCTTGCTAAGCAGGCTTGACATTTGAGGCGGAATCCCCAACTCTTAGCTTCCTGTGTCCTTAAAGCTAAGTATCCAACTCTTCTTCAGCATATGTCGTTTATCTCCTGTAATCGGCCTTCATGGGTACATGGGGTAGTCGAGGACTATTAGAGGGCAATTCAGTTCTTTCTACAGAAGTTGCTTGGAAAATTGGTTCAGGGAATAATATTAGTATCATTAGTATCTTAAATGACTGTTAGCTTCCTAATGTTAAGGTGGAGTTTAAGGATTCGGATGATGGTCGTCCTACCTATGTGTCAAAGTTGTTCCGTTCCAACTCGACTACTTTGGTTAGGTCTCTTTTCCCTCTGTATGTGGCTATGTCTATAATTGGGTTAGAACGACCTATGAGGGAAGTTGATGATTTTGTTTATTGGAAATACACCCTTGATGGTTTATACTCTACCAAATCAGCCTATTCACATATTTTGTCTAGGCATTTTTTATCTACAGCTACCTCGCTTCCTCCTAGCTGGTGGAAATGTTTGTGGGGCTTACGTATTCTTCCAAAATGGAAGATGTTAGCTTGGAAGACCATTCATAATGCTCTTCCTACAATGGACGTGCTTTTTAGAAAGGGAATTCTTGTGTATTCGACTTGTATTTTCTGTCATATGTCTGCTGAATCGGTGGATCATTTGTTTCGAAATTGCCCTTTTACTGGGCCATTGTGGTGCACTATTGACTGGGGTCCACTTCCTAAGCCTGATACCCCTATGTCTTTTCTTGATTGGTTTTCTGGTATTATTTCTGGGCTTAGTTCAACTAAGAACTGGCTTAGTTTGGATTATTTTTTTGGGGTTTGTTTGGCGATTTGGTTGACAAGGAACAATGCTCGTAAGATGACAGTTTGTCTTGTGAATAAACCTCTAGGTTTTTCATGTTCTCCTACTACTTATGCTCTTTGTGGTGATTTGAGAGAGAGTTGTGACACTTATATGATTTTTGATGGGACTTGGGATAAGGAGACTCATAATGCTGGTACAGATTGGTGTTTTCATTTCTCCTCTTCGCCTCATTATATCGGTGGTGGAGCTAAAGCTTGTGTGGCCAGTTCGGCTCTTCATTCTGAATTACTTGCTTGCCTTTTTGGTCTTCAGCAGGCTCGTTTGCGAGGTTTTACTCAGATTCTGCTTTTCACTGACTGCTTGATTATTTCTCGTCTACTTTTGCGTCAGGGAACAGAAGATATGTCAGTCATTCATGAACTCCGTGATATTTAGTTGTCCTTTGCTACTTGTCACATTCGGAAGGTTTCTAGGACTTCTATTGCGGAGGCTTATTCTCTAGCCAGGGCGACTCGTCGTAGAGATTTGCTTTGTTTTTCTTTTTAGTTGTTTTGTGTTTCCTTTGTCCAAAAAAAAAAAAAAAAGCAACTAAGCCAACAACTATTACAGTCTAGTCCTTAGGCCTTAAGCAACTACTAATACTACTCTTGCTTTAGGAAACCACCATATTAATCATTAATAGATTTTGAAAACTTTAAAAGATATCATTATTATTAGCTTTAAACAATCAATATAGTCTCTTGAATCAAGAACTTCCTCGGGAAACCACTAATAGCTTACAGGGAACTACAAGTTCAGCTTTTGCATATTATCCCTTAACAATGTGTAGGAAACAGCTAATCCCTATAGATTAGATTTTGCATGATTTTGGTATTACAGCTACTACTCGCTAATTATTGTGGATTTGTTTGCAATTTATTTTGCAGCTACCTGTAATTGCAATTGATGGGAATGATTTTTCATTATGGGGGAGTGGTGAGTGGTGGATGCTTCTATCAGCACAAAGCATGGCAATTGGAACTGTCATGGTGCGTTGGGTTTCCAAGTTTTCTGACCCAATTATGGCTACAGGATGGGTATGTCTCTGTATTCATGCTTTGTAATGTAATCTGGTCCTTGTTTAATGGGTAATGCATGCTGAGTTAGAAATTTATTCAAAAACGATCAATGGCTTTGATTAACTAATGTTTGGATTCTTACTCTGATGAATGATTTTCTTTTCTTGCTAAAACATTTTAAAACCTATTCAAATGTACAGTTTTGCATGTAAAGTTTTGTTTAAAACTTGGCCTAAGTAATGTATTCTCCTATTCCCCAAGTTATTTCAGCTTATGAAGTGTGCTGTCTGTACATATTCATTTGGAATGTAAATGAAAGCGGTAATTTCCTATTTGGTGATCTCATGTCATGAGACAAAATGGGATCCTATTCTCAATTATAGTCACCCTAATCTGCAGGTTAATCATTTTATCACACCATACTGCTAACTAATCATGTTTAATTCTATTGGCTTGCCTGAATATGGTGTTAATCTCGAGGGTAGATTGTAATGTAGAATAAATAATCTGGAGACTAATTTAAGGGGGCAATATTTCTGGGCTAATTTTTTCTTATGTTTGGCATGAAGGCGATAGATTCACCTGTAATTCACTTTGCTCAAAATTATTAAAGAAATTGTTGTTGTTGTTGTTGGTTTTTTTTTTGTTTTTTTTTTTTTTTTTTTTTTTTTTTGACAACTGGAAAAATTGTTGGGTTTGTCATTTTGGGATTGGATCTACATCATCTAAACAATATTCACATCATATGAAGATTAAATTCAAGTTGTATTTGCACAGGATGCTATCATGCTTATGCCCATTCATGTTTTGGTGCTTCTGCTATTTAAAATGAGAATAGAAATAGAAATTAATTAAGGCCCTATATCTAGATTCAATCCGTATCATTTTATGTTTCTTTTTATGTTTCAATCTGACAGATGCAATTTTTGTCACAGCACATGTTACTTGGTGGCATTCCGTTGGTAGCTTTATCGATACTTAATAATGATCCTGCGTTCAATGGGAGTCTTAATGAGCTCTCTGCCAGTGACTTTTCAGCACTGTTCTATACATCCATCTTTGGGAGCGCTGTCAGCTACGGTGTATTTTTCTATAACGCGACTAGAGGTCCTATAATCTTAACATCAATTATATTGTTTCACTAGCTACTGCAATATATTGTCTTGAGTTAATTGATGGTATTGCTTCTTTGAAACAAGCGGTTGCTGTCCAATCCATGTTAACTTGGGTAGTTTTTATTGCAGGTAGTCTGACAAAGCTTAGCTCTCTCACTTTTCTGACTCCAATGTTTGCTTCTATTTTCGGGTAAGATTACCTCCATTTTATCCAACTGCCTGCCTTCATGAGATGTCTTGTGCTGTAAATTGTGACTCTCTTTCTATTCAGGTTTTTGTATTTAGGTGAGAGCTTCTCGAATGTGCAACTTGTTGGGGCCTTTGTAACATTGGTAGCTATATACATGGTAAATTATAAAAAAAGCACCGTGGAATGAACCAGCAAATTCTGGATTTCAGTAAACCTACTTGATAACGTTGAAGAGGAAGAACATATATCAAACCTACATCCTCAAGTTTGATTGACAATCATGTAGCTTATACATACATACACATGGGACGTGTCATCATCAAAGATCAAGTGACAGATAATTATACCTGGTATAATACGGTATAATGTGGAAGCTAAGGACAGATTTTCAAGCTACCTTGGATTGCTGGAATGAAGTGGAACCACTGCTGGAATTGAACTACACTATCTTCTACGGTGGACTTGTAGCAAGCTCAAAGCGCGCAATCTTGGATTCTCGGTATTCCTTAAATCTCTCTGTAAATTCTAATTTTTCAAGATAGGTTCTTGCCAGTATTATATTAAATATTGTATAAAGGAGCTGGGATATATGCTCCAAAGGTGGGTCGTGTATATACTTATAGTGGCATTTCTGTAAGACCTACCGTGAGGGTTGAGGAATGTTAGTGTTCTTCCATTTATAAAAAAGAACAAGAAAAAAAAGATGTACGAATCTTGGGGGTCGTTATTGATTAGAGATTTCAAGATTTTTAATAATGAAGACTACCTTGACTTATCAAGTGTTTATATGAATGAAAGCCGAGGAAATTTGAACTACTAAATAAGATTCAGCAAAGTTATTACCTTCCGTTTTTATTTAGTTGACACGTTTTGACTTTAGCACTATTCATACACCTTTTTTTGACCATGTTTTGTGCTTTATACATAATGAAAAATATAGTCATGTGAGATCTTGTCAGATTCGTCACGTTGTTTACTTTTAAAATATCAACTTTTCATAATTTTGGCTTATCGATAATTAAAGATATTAATGATTAAATAAGTGCGTTGACAAACGTGACTAAAGAAACGGAGGAAATAATAAAGTGTGATGAGGTTGATAATTTGCGTTAATATTACTGTTATGAATGAATGGAACAAAACATGAGAAGTTCTAGAGACCTCCTAGAATAAAAAAATTCTATATGAAAAACGAACTTTTTTCCAATTCTACCAAGTGGTACCCTAGTTTCAAAAAATTAAGCATAATGCTTATTTTTTGGTTTTATGGCTAACCTTTATAATTAAATTGGTTACCTCAGATTTTATAAGCAATAATTTTTTTTTTTATTTATTTTTTTTTAAAAAAAAGGAAAAAAAAAAAACCACGACCACCCCTATCCCCAAGACCGTCGCCGCACTACCTAGCCTCTATCGTCCTTTCTCTACCCACCTTTGCCAGCAAACAAAACCCCTGTGCCGGCAAATAGATCCTTGGCAACCCACCCTTCCCTCTTCCCCCCAACCATCCTCACCGGTAAACCCCAACCCCTAAACCCTAAACCTCTTGTTACAATCAATCAACAACCACACAACTCCAAAATCAACAACATAATTCCAAAATTACTTAAAAAACTGACTAAAACAACCATTAATCCGTCTTCACGATACTAATCAAGCAAAGAGGAGGGAACCCCCTAAACCCTAAAACTCTTGTCGCAATAAAATCAACAACCACACAACTCCAGTACAAATTCTTAAATGAACCTGGTTCACACTATTTTATTGTGGACCACTAACATTAGATAAACTATGGTTGTTTTATTAAAAAAAAAAGTCACTATAATAAAATGAAGGTTACTATGTTGAAAATAAAAGTCATTTGGTAATATATAGGCTATAAGAGGTTAATTTTTTTAATGAAATATTTTATAAGGTCAATATTAATAATAAAGGTCACTATGTTAAAATTATGATCATAACGTCGTACTTCAAGTTCACAATAGTATTAAACGTTATACAACTTTTAATAAAGGTTACTATGTTAAAAATAAAGTTACTATGTTAAAAATTAAGGTCACTATGTTCAATATAATGTCAGTTGCGTGTGTATAAACCTCGGGTCCACAATAATATTATTGTGAACCAGGTCCACGCAAGTATTTCTACAACTCCAAAATCAACAAAATAACTCCAAAATTACTTATAATAACTAACTAAACCACCATCAATTCGTCTTCGCAACACTAATCAAGCAAAGAGTAGGTAACCCCCAATTTCTACAACATTAAAACGGTGAACCTTCCCACCCCCCCCCCCCCTTTATACAATATGGTCCTATTTAAGAGTTTTATTCCACTTATAGCTTTATTTAAATAACTACTTAGGGCCTGTTCATATTTACTTAATTTCAGTTCAGTTCAATTCCAATCAATTCAGTTCAGTTCAGCTTTTAATTTCCCTCTCACATAAAATATTCATTTCAGCTCAATTCAGTCAGTTCAGTTCAGTTCCAATCACTTCAGTTCAGCTCCAATCAGTTCAGTTCAGTTCAGCTCAGTTTAGTAAATATGAACAGGCCCTTAGTTAAAATTAACTATGATTAGAGTTGGAGTCCATTTAATTTGAAACATATGGAACTAACATTGTCAAAACTAAATAAGATCGAGTCATCGAGATTGATTTTGTATGATCTTGTTCTCTTTAATTAAGACGGAAATATCTAGAATGACAGGAAGAAAAAGACCATCTTTACACATTGGACTTACAATTTACAAATCTTCCTAGCTTGGAATATAATCCACTAGAGGCATGTCACTACCTTCCATACTATACCAAAATGTTAATGTCACGCAAATAAAATTGTCTACACGAAAAATGACTAGACAATGCAAAGCATACGAAAGGCATTCTAAATTCTCGACATTTATTCTTTTCGAAGAGCATCGATACCAATCACCAACTACAGGAAAATATGAGTGAATAATTGAATACAATAGCAAAAATATTAAAGTTAGTGGAGCCTTAAAGAGAATCAAGCAAAGCATAAAACATACGGCAGAAGATAAGGAAGCTATGAGAAAGGGGCATCTTTTAATTTCTTTAGGAAGAGAGATTATTAGTTGGTGAGTATTAGTGGATCAAGGTTTTGTTCATAATTCTAAAGTTGTACATAAAGCAATAAAGCTTCACTCGATCGTGCATGATATTTCTAGATTAAATAATCTCTTTTTTAAATTCTCGATAATTGCCTCATTTTATAAATTATTATTATTATAGTTAATGGAAACGACAAAGTAAGTTGTTAGAATTAAAAAAAGAAAATTAAGTTAGCGTAATTTGTAGTTTTATCATCAAGTAAATAAAGATAAATTTATAAGATATGTTAAAGCAAATAAGAACAGAAAATAATTTATAAGACCAAATTTAAATGTGTTTGAATGATGATAATGTGTGAACATCTTTAGATTATTTGTAACATACTCTACATGCATACTCGTACATCTTTTTCTTAATTTTATTAACACCAGCAAAACAACTAAAGTCATACTTTCACAAAATGTTATTAAGTGTTATCTTTAACACTAATGTGTGTGAATATAAAAGAAAATATATACACATAAAGAAGCTAACATAATTATTGCAACTCTGTATTATACATATGATATTATTACCTCGTATTAGATATTTCATCCGTTCCTTTTTCTCTTCTTGTTTTAAATCATTATTACAAGGAAAAACTTTTTGTATACGTTCTCACTCCATTAAATTACAAGAGTGTAATTCTTTGATAATACCCGTGCATTTATAAATCAACTTCTATATCCTACTTAAAAAGTATAAACCTCGCTCTTTTCACCAACCTCCCATTATCATAATTTAAGGAAGTGAAGGGAATACTTAACGAGGAAATCTAACAAAATCATACCTATAATATAACAGTAGTAACTTAGTAGCTAAGGGTTGATTTAGTCAAAGGGTAAGAACATTATTGCACATATAAAAAGGCACCTTGATTCCCTACTCATGAAAAAGCAATAACAATCAAGCTAAGTGGAGATTCATTTGCCTTTCTTTTCCTGCGTCCTTTCTTTTTACAGCATATTGGACCATATAAAATATACTCCATACTTCCATTATCACACTACTAGAGCTTAAATAAGCACAAAATAAAGCAATCCCAATAAGCACCTACAAGTGTACTACACAACCCCATCAACTCTAAAGAGACACCCATCTAACTCTTCATTCATATATACTAATTCATCATCACCTCACATATTTCCTTTGCTAACGTTGTTACATTCACAAAGCTCCAACTCGAGACCTAATATAGACTGAAACAACTCCTTTACCAGCTGATCTGATACAACTGTTTATTAGTACGAAATAAGGTATTTCAAATCATGCATAGGTTAAGTAACACAGTTATAGGCTTCCTAAACCTATTTTCTCTTCTAGCATCAATACCCATCATTGGAGCAGGGCTTTACATGGCAAAGGATAGCACAACATGCGAGAATTTCCTTCAAACTCCACTCCTCGTAGTCGGTTTCATTATCCTCATCATATCCCTAGCAGGGTTCATTGGTGCATGCTTTCACGTAGCATGGGCTTTGTGGGTGTACCTAGTGATCATGTTGCTACTTATCATTGTTTTGATGGTCATAACCGTGTTTGGTTTCGTGGTTACGAGCCAAGGGGGTGGTACTCAAATCCCAGGGAGGGTTTATAGAGAGTATCACCTACAAGATTACTCCCCGTGGTTAAGGGCTAGGGTTAAGGACCCTAAGTATTGGAATAATATTAGGGGTTGTATTTTTGGGTCTAAGACTTGTGCTAAGGTTGCTACTTGGACTCCTGTTGATTATCTTAGGAATGATATGACTCCTGTCCAGGTATTTTCTCTTATCCTTTTCATTTTTCCTTACTATTTGTTTGGTGTCTTTCCATATTAATTAATTTAATTGCAACGTTTTTACTTGTACGCTTGTTGAATAGATTTAATTGTTAATATCATCATTGTCCACGATTAATAACTACTATAAGAACTAAAGAATTTAGGAATATACATTAATAAGAATTTATCAACATCTCACGTAACTATATTTTATGTCAAATATCACCAAAAGTAGTAAAAGTAAAAAAAATCTTATTGTTTAATTGCATGTTTAGAAATTAGGCAGTATTGATGAGGTAGACGAAGTATAAATGGTTGAAATACATGTATAATTCTTTTGACGAAAATAAAAATATGCAATATTGGAAGTTGGAGCACCCAAAAAATGTAATTATATTTTGTCTAATTAGTCCTTATTCTTATTTTTAAAGTTGAAGAAAAATATGTAGAAAGCCAGAAATAATAAAAATAAAAAAAAAAAAACTTTATCAAAAAATCACATTAAATTTTAAAATTTATTTAACAAGCAATGTTTACCTCCAAAAAAAAAAATATAAAAATTAAGCAATGGAATTCCATTCAAAATTGCAAACACTTTTGCTCACTAAAAGTCCAAACGAATAAAAATTAGTAATATTCATAGAATCATTTTATTTTTACAAATTAGTTCCATAAGTTTACTACTTATCCATACAAATCTTCATCACTAAGTAATTAGCATTGGTGTAATACTGTAATTTCAAATATCTCCTTTTCTAGTAGTAAGATAAGCGAAGCAGCTTTGTTGTCCCCTTTGAAAGCAATGTTTGAATAGGAAAAAAGATAGGGAGAATTTTTTTTTTCTTTTATCATTTTAAGTTGATGAAAAGGAAAGATCACATTATAGTGGATTAGAGGGAATTAATTCTTAATTTCTTTTGTATGGTCCATCCTTTTACTTTTATATTGATATTCATTTTGCCTTTGTTGCAACTTGCATAAGATATTTTGTCTATGATATAACATAATCCTACTTTTTTCTTAAAATTTTTACTTTATAAATCTTTAATTAGGTAATGAATTAGATGGTTTACGAGAACTAACTCGTACGAAAAGTTAATGATCAAAGAAAGATTAAAGAACGAAACTTTGTTTATGAATGACAAGCTAATTCTTGAATAAACAATAATTTTGTATGTATTACATCCTCATACAAAATAATAAAAGGTTTTGTATAGAAAACACAAATTATCAATTGATAATTAGTTGTTTCATTGTTTCTATCTTTCATTTTTAAAGTTATGTCATAAATCTATTTGAACTTATTAGTTGTGTAAGCCTCTTTAATTACTTCGTAAAAAATTATTTTAACAAATTTTCGGAAAAAAAAAATAGTGTAAGTATCTACCGAAAAATTTAATCATAAACCATTTGTTTAACGTTAAGAAAAGTTAACTTCTTATTATATTCTAAAATAGTTTATGCAACTACTAATTTGATAAATGGAATGTATTACAGTCAGGATGCTGTAAGCCACCAACATCGTGTACATACGGGCAAGATCCAGTTATGATGGTACAAGATCCGGATTGCTACAAATGGAACAACGACCCAAATTTGCTATGTTACGAGTGTGATTCTTGCAAGGCAGGAGTACTCGAGTCCATAAGGAGGGATTGGCACAAATTGTCTGTCCTCAATGTAGTTATGCTTATTTTGCTCATTGGCATATACTCTATTGGTTGTTGCGCATTCCAAAACACCCGTCGGGCTGAAACCGATTACCCGTATGGCCATAACCGTATGACTAAAGTCCGACCAAGATGGGACTTCTACTGGTGAGTTATTCTCACAATGATTTAACTTATTTATTTATCTTACTTTTAAAATGTCGTCTTAAGATATGAACTTCTACACAACGGATGACTTTCCCTGAATCATATATACCTCGTGTTTCTTTTTTATTTATTTTTATCACTTACAGATTTCTTTGACCAATATATAGGTAAGATTTTATTTAATCTTCCATTGGCTACTATATTTTAATTTTTTTTAAACTCCTTTTTTTTTTTTTTTTTTTTTTTTTTTGCCTTTCATTTATAATTCATAAACTTTGTGTTAACAAAACAACTTTCAATTCTTTTCAGGTGGAGATGGTGGCGTGATAGAAGAGAACAACTTTGGTAGACTAGTAACTTTTTTTTTTTTTTTTTTTTTTTTTTGTATGCTTTTATTTTTTAGTTTGATGGAGCCAAAAGTGGTGTTATTTTCCATGTTTGTGCATGTTCTTGGTTCCTCTTTCTTGTACAAACGAAGGGTCAACCCTATTTCTCCTGCTAAGCTTGTATCTATATATTTAGTTAGGGTTGTATCAATATTGGCTAAGGGATACGTTTAAAATTTTATCTCGGGTATTAGTATAATCAACCTTGAAAAAAAAAAAAAAAAAAAGAAAGAAAAAAAAGAGAGAGCTAAGTTACATTACAGTTACATAAGGTTTATAATGAGTACTCGAAGAACTACTAAATAGATCAAGATATGCCACTTTTATAGATTGTACATGTGAAAATTAATATGTACAGGTGTATCGACTTCTGTTAATGATAAATGAACACTATATTATAGTATTAGATGAAGATATTGCCACTCAATAATTAAATGAAAACTATATAGTATCTAGATGAAGAGAATGCCACTCAAGTGACTCAACACCATCTTAGCCAGTTGAATGTTTCACACATATATATCGTCTTTCAACCTAGATGATTGTATAAAAATTACGTACAATTTTCTTCTCCTAGAAGACTAGGAAGCAGCACTTATATGAAGTGCAACCAGAGAAGCATAAATTCCATCTTTAATACGAATCAGATTTTCATGCTTCCCTTTCTCTGCAACAACACCATTTTTAATCACTGCAATCGCATCAGCATTCTTAATAGTGGACAATCTGTGAGCAACAACCACAGTAGTACGGTTCACCATGACTTGATCTAATGCATCTTGCACTACCCTCTCCGATTCAGCATCAAGCGCGCTTGTAGCTTCATCCAACAGCAGTATCTTCGGATTCTTTACTATGGCACGTGCAATCGCAACTCTTTGTTTTTGTCCTCCTGATAGTTGTACTCCTCTTTCACCCACAACAGTATCATACCCCTACAACATAAATTTCATCTAAGATCCCAATTGTTGTAAAAACATAATCTTGTTCTATTACTAGATTTATTTTTTAACAGACAAATATTAGTACCTGTTGCAAACTACTGATGAAATCGTGAGCATTTGCTAGTTTTGCAGCTGTTATAATCTCTTCCTCAGTTGCATTGCCTCCATTTCCATATGCAATGTTAGCTCGTATCGTTTCATTAAACAGAACAGGTTCTTGGCTTACGAGACCCATTTGTTGTCTTAACCACTTTAATTGAAGCTTTTGAATTTCAATCTCGTCTAAAGTAATACAACCAGAATCATGATCATAGAATCTTTGCAACAGGGATATGACAGTTGATTTTCCGCTCCCACTTTCTCCAACAATAGCTACTGTCTATATGATCGATTTATAAATTTGATTAAAATTTTACGAAAGATATTGTTTTGTATGATTTCAAGTTGTATTTGTTTTCAAACCAAAAACAAATTTTTCTTTAGCAAGATGTTTACCTTTCCTGCATGAATTGTCAAGCACAGGTCTTGAAAAATCTGAACTTCAGGCCTAGTTGGATAAGTAAAGCTAACATGTCGAAGTTGAATTTCACCCTTGACACGATCAATTATCATCCCAGATTCATCGCTTGAGTTTATCTTAGACTTGCGATCAAGAATTGCAAATACAGAAGCAGTGGCGCTCTTGGCTTTGCTAGTATCCGGAGCTAAAGAGCTTGTTTGTGATATTCCTACTGCTGCCATTGCAAGTGCAAAGAAAACCTGCAGCAGTATAAGATATATCAGACATGTAAACTACAAAGTATAATTTACTTGAAATGTTTACATGATTATATATTGCAAGCAAAGGAATTGATGATTAGAGAAGAGATGAAATATACTCTGAAAACATCAGGAAATGTTGTTTTTCCATGGCCAACAAGTTGTGCTCCCGCGTAAAAACAAATGCCATACACACCAAATAGGAAAGCAAAGGCCAAACCAAAACCCGCCCCACTAATCAGTCCTCGCTTTATACCAGCTTTTATAGGGGCTTCACATTTCTTTTCGTATAATCGAATTATCTTCTCCTCTGCACAGAAAGATGCAACTGTTCTAATACTCCCAACTGCGTCGTTAGCAACTTGGCTAGCCTCCTCATACTTTTTCTGTAGAACAAACAAAAGAATAAACAATAAAAACAATTCTAACTCTCAACAAATTATATCCTATTGAATTAAAAATAAAAATTCTAACAGAGAAAGAAGAAGGAGGACCTTAGCATCAGCACTAAATCCCTGCATAAATTTTACTTGGAGATAACCACTTAATCCAATGAGAGGGATTAAGAAGAGGACAATCAATGATAGAATCCAGTTTGAGAGGAAAGCGATTAGCAAACCGGTTAAAGCAGAGGATATATTTTGAACAAGCAAACCCAATGCATCTCCAACTAAAGCGCGAACAGTTGCAGCATCAGCTGATAGCCTAGCACCTATTGCACCACTTGAATTCTCTGCCTCATCAAACCAACCGATTTCCATGTGTACTACTCTCTCGAAGCATAGTGTTCTGATCTTTCGTATCAACTTACAACCAGCTACGGCAAAGAAATAAGTCCTGGCAGGATATGATATCAGTGCTCCTAACCCAATTACTACAAACATTAGGGCCCAAAACCTTGAGTCCTTTCTCAGGATATCATGTGGCTTGTAAAACATTTCAATCGCGCTAGCAAATACTATGCTGAACACTGGAAATACTGCACCACTAGCGATTGCAGACAGACATCCCAACACAAGTACTGGGATTTCAGGCTTGTTGAGCGAGGCCAAACGCTTGATAGAAACTTCTGATTGCTTTACAACAGGAGATGATGAAGCTACAATGTTTGCTTCAGGGTCTGTTGTTAGTCCAGACACTGCTGTGAAAGACTCGTCGTGAACACTACTAATCCTCCCTGAGGATCCTTGGCTTAAAGATCTTAATGATGACCTTCTTTGACTAGATTGACTCCACATTTCTCTTGCATCAGTTACTTGTCCCGACTCATTTTTCATTTCTTGTAAGCGTATTAGTTGAGAGTACGCTCCCTCAGGATCCTTGAGTAATTCAGAGTGCATACCTGAATTGCGCAACAAAGCAAGCAAACTCTCAAGATTATTAATAAAAAGACAAACAAAAAGAAAAGACTTTCGTATTAAACAAAAGGTAGAAGCTAGCTTGCCTTTTTCAACCACCTTTCCTTGATGAATGACAACAATTGTATCAGCATTTCTTACTGTACTCAAACGATGAGCTACAATAATAGTCGTTCGATTTACCATTATCCTATCTAATGCCTCCTGCACAATCCTCTCAGATTCCGCATCAAGTGCACTAGTAGCTTCATCCAAAAGTAAAATCCGCGGATCTTTCAGAATGGCCCTTGCTATGGCTACCCTTTGCTTCTGCCCTCCTGACAGTTGTGTTCCATGGTCACCAACCAATGTGTCTAGTCCCTGCAAGTTTAATTCCATCTATTAATTGAAATGAAATCGAGAGACTAACAGAAATGTAAAAGGACTAATAGAAACTTGAAGATCAAACCTGTGGTAATTTATCAATAAACTTAGCAGCATTTGCAAGCTCTGCTGCAGCTTTTATTTCTTCAATTGTGGCACCATCTTTCCCATATGCAATATTATCTTTGATCGACGAACCAAACAACACAGGCTCTTGACTAACTAAGCCAATCTTTTGCCTAATCCATCTTAGTTGATATTCTTTTATGTTGATTCCATCAATTAAAACTGCCCCTGAATTAGGATCATAGAATCTCTCTATAAGACTGATCACTGTCGATTTACCACTCCCACTTTGCCCAACTAAAGCCGCGGTTGTGCCACTTGAGATACTAAGAGAAAATCCATTAAATATCTGCTCATCCGGTCTTGTTGGGTAACTAAAATGAACATCTTTAAACTCTATATCTCCATGAATGTCATCTAGTACTTTCCCATTTGGATCAAAAGGGTCAATATCTGGCTTTCGAGTGATGGTCTCGAACATCTTGTATGCTGCTGCTTGGCCTGCTGCAAATGCTGTCATGTTGGGAGATGCTTGCCCCAGTGACCTGCATCAATTTCAAATATAATACATTTTTATCAAAGAACGAAAATCATACAAAATGTGATAACATTGTATGTCCAAGTGCATTAGAAGACTGCTATGACTAAAATTGTGGACTTACATAGAACCAATAATGACGCCAATAATGACATTAATGACGTCGCCACCAGTGTAATCTCCATGGAGAATCCTCCTTGAGCCAAACCAAATGGCTAAGGCATAACTGCTAAAGATTACAAATGTCAAGACACCTAGTCCTATCCCTGTAATAACGCCTTCTTGTATACCTGAAGTATAGGCACTTGCAATTGCTTTATTGAATTTTTCAATAGCTTGTTTCTCTCCTGTAAATGAGGCCACCTAAAGAAGAAGTTTTGTTCGAATTTATGATCACATAAATGTAGATGGTATAAAATAACTAAACTAAGTGAATACAGAGAGAAAAACATAAAAATTTCTATATAATTCATGGAGAAACTAATTAAAATCCAACATATATACTCACAGTTCTTATTGAACCTATAGTTTGCTCTACAACAATCGCGGCCTTTGCATAAGCAGTTTGCCCCTTTGTAGCCATTTTTGAGAACATTATGGTCATGAATGCACCCGCACTTGCAAGAAATGGTATTACCGACAGCATTACAAGAGTAAGAAGCCATCCTTTGATGAATGCAACCACAAATCCTCCAATAAATGTGGCTATCAGTTGTATAAATTGCCCTACCTAAAAACAAACAAATAAACCATAATATTAATCATTTCAATACAGTAATATAGCTTCCTGTTACAAAATCAAATCATGGTTACCTTCTCCCCAATGGCATCTTGTATTAAAACTGTATCGCCGGACATCCTACCAATTACTTCTCCGGTGGTAATTTCTTTGTCAAAGAAGGCAATGTCTTGTCTGAGTATAGTTTTTAAGTACAGATTTCTCATTCTGGCTGCTTGTCTTTCCCCAGTAACCATCCAACAAGCTACCTCTGTCAGAAAACAAGTTAAAGATGTGCATTAGCAAATGTGTTACGTGTATACTTAATTAAAACCGGAACATTTAAGAGAAACAAGGGATCTTTATGAGTATCAAAGGCACATAGCCTAGTGTAATCATTTTAGATTACTCGAACGAATGAAGGTTCATCCTAGAAGATTTTCCCAACAATCTAAGGCATTATAGTTGCTGACTTTCAAATAATAAAAACAATATAAATTGACAGCAAATAATAAGATAAAAGGTTTAACAAGCTTACGAAGAAATGCAGCTACTAAAGCTCCAACGGCCAAGTAAGCAAAATTCAGAGATACCTGCAAATGTCAATGGTGAGCACGCTTTGCTATTCGAAGCATACCAAACGACAGATGCAGAGTGCAGAAGATTTTGCTGTGCAAACCACCGTTCAATTAGTTTTGTACATAAATGGTTTGAACTCATGAATTTGCCACAATATATTGTGATATTAAGGCGGTTGGTTTGATCATAGAATGATATGCATTGGGAATCTTGTGTGAAACTAAGAGCTTGTTTGGTTGGATGGAGGAAGTAGAAATTCCCATGAAAACTAAATGTCCATGAAATTGTAATTCCTCGGAATTGTCAAAATTTGTTTGGTTGGATGTGGGAATTTCTACTTCCCATGGTAAGTTTGTTTGAGGATGCCCCAATTTCTCATGATGAGAAACGAATTCGTTTCTCATGGTGGCATTTTTGTGAATAAATCAACAACTTTTTCAACTTTATTCAACTGTGAAGCCCACAATATTGAAAAAGTTGTTGATTTATTCACGAAAATGCCCCCATGAGAAACAAATTTCGTTTCTCACTGAGAGAAATAGGGAATTTCCCAAGTTAATTCTTCCATTTTGTGGAAAGTAGAAGTTCTTAGGAAGTCCCACTTCTTACATAATTGTCAACCAAACAAGTATATAGAAATCTATTTCCTAGGAAAATAAACTTCCCATGAATTTATTAGGCAACCAAACAAGTCCTAAGATTGCACTGTTCTCATACTTCATTCTTAATACACGAGTCTGGTTTGGATCACCTTTTTATTTATTTACTAGGCTAGCTCCCGTGCAATGCACGGTGATCTACAGTTATATAATAATAGATTATTGATTGATAAGTATTTTATTATAAATTAGTCGAGAAATAATAAAAGTATGGATATGTCGATTTTTTAATTGTAGCTTCTAATACACAACTAAAACAAAAGTAGGCAAAAAGACAAAGCTATATATTTTCTTGCTATAAAGTAGGTCACAAATTACTGCGAGTATGATTTTTTGTTTTATCTTTTAGAAAGATTTGTGAAATCTTTTTATTGTAAATATTATAATTACTACTTATTAATATGAAATATATATATAAAATAATGTTAGTTTTGTAAATAATTTGATTTTCTTAATCAATTATTTGTTTTTTTTTAAAAAAAAGAAAAATAACTAAAGACACACCAGGAGATGATAAGTGTCATTGCTGGTGTGTCTTTTAGTATATAGTTATTGATTTTATGCTAAAAGTATTGAAATGAGATAATCCGCAACACAAACACGTTTATGAGTATTAGGGGTTTGAAATAAGGATTTAAAAATCATAAAATTATCAACCAGACAAATGATATGAGTTTTAATTATTTTAATTAAACATATGTCTCACACTTTTAACTCATGAACCAAACACCCATAACCCGTAAGATGTATAATTAATTAATATTTACCGATAGTAACGATGTTCGAATTGAGGTGTCACATTCCTTAATACAGTACACACTCCTTCGTAATAATTGGAATACTTCTTTCCCTTATGATTATGAGGAACTAGGAAAATTTGACAAGCAATTATATCAAGCACATTAAATAATCACATTTTACCTTAGATACAGCATGGATGACATCCTTGGTATTCTGATTTTGGCCAAAAGCATCAACTAAGTTACCCACAAGGATAGCCATCAAGGGCATAGCTACACCATTTGCAATAGCACCAATAGAGCCAATGATCATCAATACCTTATCAGTAGAATCGGCGAAAGCAAAGAGTTTGTAGAAAGGGACTTTGTTACTAGTCTCATTAGTCTCTCCCTTTTTGCTTTCATTTTCATTCGTATGTGTTGCATCCAAAGCCGACGTTGTTGTCTCATCAACTCCGTTATTCATCTTGTCCATCTCAGCAACCAAATCCAAAGACTAAAGAAGGCTGTACTTGGCTCTTAGCTAGTTACCTGGAGTATATCATAAGTATTTAATAATGAAATCGGACATGCATGTGTGCATGAGATCTTTGTTGTATTAATGCATGGCCGGATGTGAGTAATGGTTTATAATTGATTGTCTTTTACGTCCTGTGTAACACCACGGCCTCTAGACACAACTCACAAGACACTAGTAATTAAGATTTCTCTTGACTTTTGTGGCGTTTTTATGTTTACGTATACATTTTGATAAGGAATATGATGATTAACCCCAAGACTTTCGTACTTAGTCATTCCCCCCCCCCCCCCCCCCCCTAAACTCATATGTGTAGGACAATTAACTAATCCGTTCGTGTGCATTATCTTCCAATATTTTAAAATAATACACTTGAATAATAATTCCAACTCTCTTCAGATTCAGTAAAAAATGCGAGTATAAGTAAAAGTTGGTTGTTGAAATTAGATGATCAAGTGATGTGATCAAAGAAATTATATTGAATCATTCCTAACATATACAAGTAAGTTTAAGATTAAATAATCTACACGTTCCTTTCATTATTACATCAACATTACAAATTATTTAGAAAACTATTTTATGATTCTGTAATTGCTTATACAAAGGTATTAATAAGTAAATACCATGAGTTGGCTGGTTCTAGGCCTTCTAGCCTAAATCCCAAAGCACACAAATTAAGTTGGTCAATTCATCATCCTTTGACCTAGTCAACTCTACCTTAAGACAAATTTGATTCAATGCAACTAGTTGAAGGTAATAAAAAAATCACATATATATGAATCATCAACACACAAGCTTGAGCATATATGTTCCTTCTATCCTTAAAAGTTAAAATAGGAAGTTACTAACTACTTTTAGTTATTTTTCTGTAATAAAAAGACTATACCAATGGTACACGTTTTCTCAATTCTTTTAAGAAAAGGTCGATAATATGTGTAATACTCACTACTCAGGGTCAACCCATCTCCCCCCTCCCCCCTCCGCCCAAAGAAAACCGATTTTCAGACCTACTTCAATATCAAGATCTTAAACCTAATGAAATAAATCCTTAGTAGTCCTCATTAGACCACAGAAGAGACTACATATAGTTATAAAATGACTTTAGAAAACATCATTTCGAAACTTCTTTTTAAATTAGAATAGGATATAACCTATGTTCTAGAATAATTAATCTTAAATACATATAAGTACATAGCTCTTGCCGTCTATAAATAATCAATCATGTTTTTCTACCTCTCATTCTTTCTTTAATATCTTGCTTAAAAATAGATACACAAAGTACTTACCTAGAGAAAATGGCTTTCTGCTCCATCCTTTTATAGCAATCCATGTTTCTGAGTTGATTTTCATCTTTCTCCCATTTGTCTGCCTCAACTTTAAAATGTTACCTTCTTTTTGATATGATTCAACTAGTGTTTAATTATGTATTCCTTCCAGTATTCTTCAATTGTTATGATGGTCCTTATATATGAATGAATTTCGTATATAAATTTTAAGAGGAGATGCTTAATTTAATGTTGGTCAAAACATTTTAGTATATGTATATAGTAAGATTTCATTCGTATATTGAGTATTTTATTAAATAAAAAATGTGACGTACTTGTGCGTTTACTTGAGCCTTGTTGAGCAAACTTTTTAATCCTATTAGCTGGATTAGCTAAGTCTAGTGATCTAATTCGCTATATTTGGTCAATAATTAGACCAACACCCAAAGGGGGTGATTAGTTTATTAATTTTTACCAGGTTGGCCCTATGCGATGTACGATTATAATAGGAAAAATTGAAAAGAATAACCCCTCCTTTAGCACATCTTTTCAAAATAATCCACCTTTGCGTATTCCAAAAATAATATCACCTTAACGCCCCATCTGCTCAAAATAGTCCTTTTACAACTTTGTGAAGTTGGTAACTGTTTTTAGAAGGTGACTTGTCACGTGTCACATTCTAATTGGTTCTTGTTCTTTTTTAATTAATAAAGAAATAAAAAAAAATTAATAATCCTTAGCTTCTTCCTTACCCTACCAGAGCTCCCTCACAGGTCGGACCAGCCACTGCCAAAACAATGAGACCAGCTGCTGCCAAAACAGCCGAACCAGCCGCCCTCCTTGATTTCCTCCCCTTCTCTGATTCCCTCCTCTTCCCCGTTCCCCCTTCCACTTCCCTTTCCTTGATTCTCTCCCCAGCCGGACCGATGCCATCGAACCCAGCCACCGATTTTCTCCCTTGCCAAACTTAGAATTTACCCTTGGTGTGTGAAGTTGACTTCTCGCTGCTAAGCCACACGAACGCTGAGAAACTCCGATTATATCTGTCGCCCAGCTGGCGTGTTGATCCAGTTCTAAGCCGGACAAATGCACGGAATCCTTTCGCCGTCAAGACCATACACCACACCTGAACGAGGTTTTTGATTCAAGTGGGTTTTGATTTGGAGGTTAAGAGGGGATTTGTGGTGGGGATTAGACATGGCAACCCCTTCCCCGACAATTGAAATTGAAGGAGAGTTGTGGGATTTAGGTGGGCGTGGCTCAAGTGGCGGGGTGGGGCTGGGGTTGGGGTTGCATCTCATGAGGTTACTTTGGTGATGATGGTGGGAAGGTGGTCAGTTTAGTGGTGATGGTCATGGTCATGGTGGTTGAATGAAGGGGATGAGGTGGAAAATGCATGGTAGGGTTGGTTGCGTGGAGCTTGGTTCGGGTGTTTGGGGATTTTTTCTTTATCTTTTTTTATATTTCCTTTGTTTACTATATATAATTAAGGAAAATTTGACAATTACCACCTTCTATTATGTCCATTTTAGCAATTAACAACTTGTATTTTTTTTATTTTTTTTTTTAAAATTACCACCTTTGATTTTCAAAAATATCAAAAGTTACCACCTTCTCCACCACATGACGTCATCTTGCTTATTTCCCTCCCATTTCCCCTTCCTCACTTCGATTCTCATCTCCCCTGTCTCTCTTCTCTCTCCTTCACCATTAATGGCAATCAATTCTTCCTCACCCATCTAATACTTTCTCAAAATTTACTCCCTATTGTCACACCCTCTCTCTCCCTCATAATTCTTGGTCAAAGTAGTTGCTAAATTGCCCAAAATTGTACCTTGTTCCAGGCGCAATATCATAGTATAATTGGGTTGGAAGCGTCATTGTTGAAGGGGGACCAAGCTAGGAGGCCTTTGGTTGTTGGAATAAGCAAAACGGAGTAAAAAAGCAGGTAATTTGATTATATAAAGTGTAAATGACAAACCCTAGAACTTTACACTGTAATTATTGCATGCTAATTTGTGCAATGTGGTTTTATATTCATGAATTAGTTGTCAATTAGTTCACCAATTGAACACCCTCACCCCTAATTTGATTCGCAAAATCCTAATTTCAACCCTAATTTGTTGTTAATTTAATTCGCAACATTACAATCATAAACCCTAAAACGTATTGAAAAAACCTCTAATTTAAGAAATTAAAATGAATAACATACCTTTCTTTTGAGAATTGTTGTCATGTTGCCGCAACCACCAATAATTATTCGTCAATTTGGATTTAGAGGAATGAATTGAAGTCTTCTGATTTTTTTTGGGGGGGAAAAAGTAAGAGGAGAGATGAGAATCGAGGAAAGACTAATAAATGGGAGGGAAATAGGCAAGATGACGTCATGTAGTGGAGAAAATAGTAACTTTTGATGTTTTTGAAAATAGAAGGTGGTAATTTTCAAAAAAATTAACACAAATTTTTGTATGTGGCTGGCCACACTGGCCAGCCACAATTTAATTTATTTATTTTTTTAAAAAAAATATAAGTCTTCTCTCTTCTTTATCTCTCTCCTTTTTTCTTAGCTTCTTCTCCAAGCCAAACCACATATCACCAACAACCATATCTCTACTCTACCCATTTTCTCTCTCCTCTTTCCTTATTATCTTCTTCAAGTCAGACCATACATCACCAACAAGGATATCTCTACTCAACCCATTTTCTCTCTCCTCTTTGCCAAATTGATGTAATTAAAGCCCGAAATTGTAGAATTTGGGTGTCAAATTGCTATGTTGAGATTAATTAAGCTTAAGATCATCAACATTTGAATTAGTGAAATCAATGAGAACTGGAGAAATGTGAACTCATTTTCTTCGTGGAATCTTCGATCGAGCATTCTTCGTCAAAAAATCAGCAACAGAAACAACGATATTAGTATGAGAAAATTATAGAGTACTTGTAGGGTGCGATTGGTTTGATCAGGTGTTACTAGTTTAGTTAGGGGTTACTTGTACAGTGTTACTGGTTTTGGTCAGGGGTTACTTGTAGGGTGTTACTGGTTTTGGTCGGGGGTTACTTGTACGGTGTTACTGGTTTTGGTCAGCTTACAAGCAACTCTTGAATAAGTAACTCATACAAATAACCTTGAATAAGTAACTCATACAAGTAACCCCCTGAAGTAACCCATACAAGTAACCCTTGAATAAGTAACTCATACAAGTAACCCTTGAATAAATAATCATACAAGTAACCCTTTAATTAACTCATTCAAGTAACCTATGAATAAGTAATCCATACAAGTAACCCCTGGAGAGAAAAAAAAAAAAAAAAAAAAAAGTAACCTCTGAAAAATACAACTAATTTCTAAATAAGTAATCCATATATATAACCCCTGAAATAAAAAATAAAAAACAAACAAAACAAGTTACCGTACCCCTGAAAAATACAAGTAACCCTTGAATAAGTAATTTATACAAGTAACCCTTGAAGAAAAAATACAAGTAACCCCTAAATAAGTAATCATACAAGTAACTCCTGAAAAAAAAATACAAGTAACACCTGAAAAATACAAGTAACCCTGACAATACCAGTAACTCTTACATGCGCGTGAATAGTAACCTGTTATGCGCGCATATGGGTCAGTTAATTTTGCTGACTTGGTAGCAGGCCACACGGTAAAAAACAAGTAACACGGTGTGGCCTGCTGCACCAAAAAGGCACTGAAAAATTAAATACAAGTTGGTAATTGCTAAAATGGACATAATAGTAGGTGGTAATTGTCAAAATTTCCTATAATTAATAATAAAAAAAAAATTACCTGTTAAAATGGCTGTAGGTAAAAAAAAAAAAAAAAGCTCATTTTGAGAAGAATATGGGAGTATAAGGTGGGATTATTTCTGGAATACGCAAAGGTGAGATTAGCTTTAGCAAATGCGCCAAAGGTAGGATTATACTTTTCAATTTTCCCATTAAAATACGAGTAAATTTTAAAATTTTTTTTTTTTTTTTTTTTTTTTGTTTGTGTGTGTGTGTGTGTGAAATAAGTAGTAAAAATAATTTTGGTAAATAAAAAAGTAATAAAAATATATTTAAGCAAAACACAATACATCGTGAGCTTTATTCTCAGTAGGTAAATAAATCAAGGCCTTTCTGTTACCCAACAATTTTTTTATGCTAAAAAAAATTAATGACACGCTAATCGATACCTTACGTTACTCAACATACAAAACAAGACATTTATGTTAATACTTTTTCAATTTCGAAGTTAATTTGGATTCTTTAGAGGCAAAATAATCAACCGCCAAAAACCTTGATGGAACAATTTTCCGCACGTAAAACAAAAAAAATTTAATAGTCGACGAGTGGGCTCATTAACGGTTTAATAACGGTTAGAAGGTAAGGGCCTGTTCATATTTACTGAATTGAGCTGAACTGAACTGAACTGATTGGAGCTGAACTGAACTAAACTGAACTGATTGGAACTGAACTGAACTGAATTGAGCTGAAATGAATATTTTATGTGAGAGGTAAATTAAGAGTTGAACTGAACTGATTGGAGCTGAACTGAACTGAACTGAACTGAAATTAAGTAAATGTGAACAGGTCCTAAATGTATACTTTTGGATTTTTGATGGTAATAATTTTTTAAAACATAAATAAATAAATTTAAATAGGCATCAAAAATCAAAGTAGGGTATTCTAGGGGTACCAAAAGTCAAAACTTCTAAATAAATACTACAAAGTATGTTGTGATTACAAAAAATGGAAGGAGTATCTGAGGTACCATGACACACTGGATGATGTACACATGAACATGTTAAGAACATCCTTCTTGGCAAAGTAAGCTCAATCCTGTAAAAGTCATAAGTTTGAGTTGTAGATGAATTATATAGTGTTATTATCGCCAACATAATCTTGATTACATAGAGACTTGACTAAGGTTAGAGAACGACATAAGGTTAAATTAATTGATTACGTCTTTTTAAAATTTAGAAGAGCTTTCAGCTTTCTTGTGCCCAACTACAACTGTTCGATTAAAAAGTATAATCTTGATTTGGATACAGAAATTTGAGATTGGTAGTCCTAGGAAGGTATGAAGGGGTCTGTTGAAATTTTCCTAAAGGTAAAGAAGGGATCGGAATTTTTTTTATTTTTTATTGTTTTTTTGTTTAGAGAGCCACAAGGGCGGGGATGAGAATCGATCCCAGAACCTCCTAATTCGATAGGGAAGCTCTAACCACTTGAGCTATTCCTCACTTATACTTAAATTATTTTTATAAAATTAAAAAATTTGGAACAATTGGATAAAGTAATCACAACTTTCATGTATTCGCTTTTATTGGTCCCAACTCTCAAATTCCCGTAATTGATGAATTGGTAAATTTCTTTTTGGGTTTTATGGACACATACTAGCACGTGATTAAAATTATTTAAATTAAAATAAAAATAATTAAAAGTAGTTTCCCAACCACACCACTTTTCCACACCCACCTCCGACAGGCCTACCCTCCCCGTTCCTCATCACCAAAACCACCCCTCCATCCCAACTCACACCGTTTGAAATTGCCCTCTCCCAAACCCGCAATCAGGAACCGCCCTAATTTACACCCCACACCCAAGAACCATCCCCGCCTCTTTACTCTAAGCTACCTCTAAAACCATCCCTCCCTCAATCTTTAGCTTTAAAATGCCTCTTCTAATGTTTTTCAATTCAAGGTTGGGGAAAGGGAGGGGGTGAGGTTTTTGTGGTGTGCTAGGAGACGGGGTCGTTTTCGAGGTGGTGGGCGGAGGAGCAATAATGTCAAGCAGTGACGTGGGGAGGGGTGGTCGTTTGTGGGGGTTAGGGGTGTCAGAGGTGGCTTGGGCGTCACTTGGCAGGATGGCAGGGTTGGTGTTTGAATTTATTTATTTCATTTTTTACAAAAATTTGACCAGAAAATGCTGACACGTGCCCAATAACCTATTATAATAGGTTGAGTGACTATTAGGACCAATAAAGCGAACACTTCCAAATGTTCGGATTTTATAAAAAATCCAAAGTAGGGACTTAGTTGAAGCAAATACGTGAAAGTTGCAATTATATTTACCAATTATTCTTAAAAAGTCTAGTCAAATATAAATTTTTTTTTCTCTTTGAATTTTATTTTGGAAACAATACATTAAATGATCAAAACTTTGCCTCATCTGCCAAATAATCTCAACTTTTGTGTATTTTTAATAATCCGAACTTTAATGTGAATCTGCTTTTCTAACAAACATTATTTTTACACTTTCAAATTAAAATGAAAATTATTAAACTTTCCTTACTAAAAAGAACTTGTACAAGTTTTGCCCATTCAGATCAAGTGAGCAAACTAAACAACTGATTATACCTAGCAATTCAAGGTGCAACCGATTTTATGGTGCATGATGATGAGCTGATTTCTAAATAGACTATAATACTTATCATACAAACATTATAAATTCATAGGAAAAATTAGAAATAATAATCCCAACTTTCATGCATTTTCCTAGAATAATCTCAACTTTGGATTATTCTGGAATAATCCGAACTTTATGGGGTTTTTTGGTTTCAACGGTGGTGCAGGGGGAGGTGGTGGCTGTCAAGGCTGGACTAGGGAGTGGCTGTTGGGATGGTAGGGGACTGTTTAGTGGCTGTCAACGCGCGCGCACCCCCTTCCTCCCCCCCCCCCAATTTTGCAAAAGGTAATTAGTGAAAAACATTTTTAATGTATTGTTTATGAATTTTTTAATAAGCCGATTAGCATATATCCAATTATAAATTAAACAATCAACCAATGAGTAATGTTACTCAACCATCAGCCGCAAATATTTTCCGATTTGTAGGAATTCAAGCTTTTCTTAAAAATGAAGCTCCAAGGAGTTAATTGTGGCAAAAAATTATCATTTTAATTTGAATTCCCAATTAACTATATTAGCATAATAATTTTTTTTTTTTTTTTTGACAAAAGAATGAAATTACTCATAGCTTCATACATGCAAATCACATTTGAAAAACATGGTCAGTACATTAGCTTGTATGCATTTGATATACATTTTGCATAGACATTGAGAATGAAACTATTTTACAAAGAGAAGTTGCACAGGCTGCCCATATATACAACATATTCAATGTAAATGCAATGCCTAAGACAGTTGGACATCAAGACCAATTCATGTGATGGCAAATTGTAATGCAAAAAATAAATTAGGGCATCAATTAATGATATAGAAAATAGACTTATTTTCATAGTTTCCATGCTTGACTATGCCTAATTGAAGTATCCATTGACAGTTATATCTACCAAAATATCCACTAATAGCCAAGAAACCTGTTGCCTACTCTTCTGATAAAACGGCTCGTGTCGTTATCAACTTATCATCAACCTTTGAAAAATTGAGAGAAGTTATTCTCCACCATCGAAGAGACATAATGCAAGATGAAGTACCATTCTAGAGAAAAATAACTCTACATTACATCCTCTTTCCTTGACGATGCAAGATAAAGTAGCCAAAGCAAATGCTATGTTTACAAAGGGGCATTTCTCCCCCAAAAAATCAAACATTCGTCGGCCAGAACTGATATTGCTACACTCAGCTTTATTACATGGGAACTTTGAATCACTTTACGCACTATATACAAATTAAGACAAAATGGAAGGATGCATTAATATTTCTAATCTCAGTTACCATTAGCACCTTTGATTTTAAACCAACAAAGGACTTCTTGAAGTGAATATAGAAGCAAGAAGATTAAAGGCAAAATATTCATTACTGCAATGAAAACTTAGTAATCGTTATACAATCATAATTCATGTAATCAGGGTTGTCACAAAGGCCAAGTTTTGAAAGAACAAAGCAATAGGACTCCAAGTCAGTTCTCCTCAGATATTTCAACAGCTTCATCCTTTTGATGCACCTTTGCTTGCAATCCTCGACGAGAGTGCTTATCTTAGAGCAAAATAATAACGTAATTGTTAGCTACCAAACAATTCACATAAAGTGAAAAACATTATGTCATTTCTTTACAGTCACTGCCCTAGACATAAAATTTTCATACACGAAAGCCAAAGAATCAGACATAATGCTAAGGTATAGACCACACTCGCACACCAAACTGCTACCCTAGACATAAATTTTCATACAAGAATTGAAGTTTGTGTACACTAAACAAACAGCATAAGAACTTTGTGGAAAATTACTGGATGAATTAGTGGCACAAGTTTTGGCTTCCATCCAAAAGGCAATAATGCCGGGCAACATTCCTTCTTGTTGCCACATAAAACCCAAATCCTAACTTTTTTTTGCCACATAAGATAGGGCTGAGCAAAAAAACCCGAAAAACCGAAAACCCGAAAAACCGATCCGTAACCGAACCGAAAATTTGGGTACCCGAACCGTTTAAAGGATTCGGGTCGGGTACCCGAACCGTTTAGGATTTAACGGTTCGGGTAGCGGGTACCCGTTAACACAGTTTCGGGTACCCGAATTACCCGAAAATCTAAAATGTCAGTTTTTTTTTGAAAAAATTGAAACAGAAAGTTTTAAAATGCTGAAACTCCTGAAAGCCGTGTTTTGTATTTAAAAATAAAAAAATAAAAAACAAACAAACAAAAGAAACGAACCCTAATCTCACTCACTTACTCACTCACTCAGCCTCCATCAAACCATCATCATCTCTCTCTCTCCTCCTCCTCCTCTTCTCTAATCTTTGGTTCTCTGATCTATATTCTTTATCAGCAGTTATCCAGTTATCTCAGGTAATTATCTCTTTTCAAGATCTAATTATTTGCAATGAATTCAACTTTTCCTCTAATTAGTGAAAACTCTTGTTTTCCAGATCTACAGCGTTACGCTTAGTCGCTTGTGAGGTCTCCATTGAAGCGGCTTGTGAGCTTTCGTTCTCTTCCATTGAAGCGTACTCTGAGACTAAGGTCTCCATTGAAGCGGCTTGTGAGCTTTCTCTGCTCCATTGAGATTTGAGGCAACTTCATTATAAGGTAAGATGTTTTTCTTAAAATCATCGAAAATATTTGTGGGTGTTGAAATTAATTGAAGAACCTGAACTTTTCCAATGAAATGAACTACAAGCAATATTTAGTTGGTTTTGTTGAGATAGTTTGGAATGTGTTTGAAGATAGGTTTGTTTCACTCTTCTTAATAACTATGACATGAATTGATATTTATTTATAGTCATGATGATATTTATTTATATTCATAATGAACTACAAAAGTTAATAACGTTGAGATAGTCATGAATTGATATTTATTTATAGTCATAATGAACTACAAGGATCGTGGATGAGTATTTTATAGTTTGATAGTAATGATGATAATGATGTGTTCCAAAAGTTAAGACCAGGGCTGGTTGGCTATGTTGTTAGGTAATTGTTTGGTTTATTGTCAATTAAATTGGTAATGTGTGATTTTCAATAGCAATAAGGGTACCCTATGTTATTTATTTATAGTCAAACCTCTTCTCAAAATATATATGTAATGTTGGCATATTTTAGCTCGTATGGTAATGTTCAGTTGTTCACTGCTTCTCTCCATCATGTTATTGCTCAACTCTCATTTTTCCATGTTGACTTCATATATTGACTCTTGACCAATGCATGATCTGATGGAACTAGTAGTTGTCTGAAGAAAATACTTAGTAAGTTAGTATTAGATTTTCAGTATGTCATTTAATTGGAACTTTGGTAGCTTGCACTTAGTGGCTTATTGATCATTGTTTTGTGTCTGGTTAGTGGTTACTAACTAGATTTTTTGAGTCTTTTAAAATGATTATTTTTTAGGCTTATTACTTTATAGTTTATAACTTTATATGATTTTCCAGTCTTGTTATTTGTATATACATGAGTGAACTTTTTGGTTAGACTGAATTTTTGTTTAGGTTCTTTCCATTACTAACTAGATTTCCAGTCCTGTTATAGTGTTATTCACTTATTTGTGTATACAACTATACATGATTACATGGGTGAACTTATTTGTTTTTTTTTTTCATTTGTAGGAGTGTATGGAATTTGGAAGTAGTGGGGAGATGGAAGACTCATCGGCTACAAGTCAAGCTCCTCCAATTCCTAGTCCTCCTCTTGAGCCTTGGGAGTATGAGCCAATGACGAAAAATAATGACCCCTTTGTGCAACAAAATCAATCAAATGAACCTTCTGAAGATGCTGATGTTGCTGCCCCCTCTGGTGAAACTTCAAAAAAAAGTAGAAAAAGGCGGTCTCCTCATTGGGAGCATTTTATAAAGAAGGATGGAGAAAACAAGGCTGAATGTATCTATTGTCATGCATTAATTGGTTGTGCATCACTTCATGGTACCTCCGGCATGAAGAACCACATATCGCGATGTAAGGCATACCCCCCAAACATTGATCAAAATCAGAAACTACTGTCCCTTAGTCAGCAAACTCTTGATGGGAATCTTGTGGATCAAAAGAAAGGTAGACTTGAGTTATGGAAATTCAATCAAGAAGATAGTAGGAAAGCTCTGGCAAAGATGGTGATTATGGATGAAATGTCCTTTAGAACGGTGGAGCATGAAGGTTTTCGCAACTTTATGAAGGTAACACAACCCTTTTTCATTATTCCTTCTCGATGGACAGTGACTAGAGATTGTTTTAGGATTTTGGATGAGAAAAAAAATTTGAAGAGTTTTTTTAGCAAGTGCACTTCACGTATAAGTCTGACCACTGACACTTGGACTTCTTGCCAAAATATGAATTACATGTGTTTAACCGCTCACTTTTGACCAAAATTGGAAATTGCACAAGAAAATAATAAACTTTTGTATAATTTCTGGTCATTCTGGTGAAACTATTGGTAAATCTGTCCAAAAGTGCCTACTTGAATGGAGTATTTCTAGAGTTATGATTGTCACGGTAGATAATGCTAGTTCAAATGATGTGGGCATTCAATATTTGAAAAGGAGGTTTGAAAGTTGGAAGACTTTAGTTTTGGGTGGTCGGTTTTTACACATGAGATGCTGTGCTCACATATTAAGTTTAACGGTTAAAGAAGGATTGAAAGAAAGTGTTGTGTCTATAAAAAGAATTCGTTGTGCTGTTAGGTATGTAAGATCATCGGGTGCTAGATTGCAAAAGTTTATGAGCTGTGTTAAACAAGAAAAGTTGGAGTCAAAACGTTTTCTTTGTTTAGATGTGGATACTAGGTGGAATTCCACTTATTTAATGTTGGAAGGTGCTTTGGCATATCGTAGGGCCTTTGATTTGCTTGAATGTTCTGATGGTGGTAAATTTAAGTCTGAGTTAAATAAGTCAGATGGTGTGCCTGAATCTAGTGATTGGGATCGTGTTGCCTCTTTTCTTCCTTTCCTTAAAATATTTTATGATGCTACTCTAAGAGTTTCTGGCTCGTTGTATATCACCTCTAATGTGTATTTACAAGAACTTGTTGGGATTAGTGTGTTAATCAAGAAAAAAATGTTGAGTAATGATGTGGGGGTGAGTTTAATGGCTAGTGGAATGAAGAAAAAGCATGACAAGTATTGGGAGAATGTTGATAATGTGAATCTTTTGTTGTATATTGCTGTCATTCTTGATCCTAGGCGGAAAATGGGCTATACTAAATGGGCAATTAATCAACAATATGATTCTGAAAAAGCTAAGTATTTGTGTGCTAAAGTGATGCAAACTCTGAATGAAATGTATGAACTTTATGTTTCTGAGAACCCTTTAAATGATTCCATTCCCCCCAAAACTTCTGATTTTCTGGAGGAAGTAGAAGATATGGACTCTGATGTAGATGTTGCGGAATTAGAGTTTGAAAAGGATGTGGGTTCAAGTGTTGGAGTGCAAGGGAAAAATGAGTTGGCCAAGTATTTAGAAGATGATAGAGAAGTTAATCCTGCTGGAAAAAGCTTTGATTGTTTGGGGTGGTGGAAAAAATATGGTGAAAGGTACCCAACAATAGCTCTCATGGCTAGAGATGTACTTGCTATTCCCGTTTCAACAGTCGCTTCTGAATCAGCCTTTAGCACCGGGGGTCGAGTGCTTGATTCATTTCGCAGCTCACTTTCAACTAAGATGGTAGAAGCCTTGATTTGTGCACAAGATTGGCTACGTACATCTCAAGGTCCACTTATACTTGAGGAGAGACTTGAAGACATGGAAAAAATTGAATCAGGTAACATTTAAATATTTTCTCTTTTTTTTTTTTCCCTTTAAGCCTAATATCTTCCTTTTCCTTACTCTTTTTTTTTTTTTGAATAAATGTTACCACTTGGTGAGGAACAATCCCTCTTTGTTGATGATGATTAAAGGAAGGAGTTGTTAGACGCAGGAGCTGTTATTAGCTTGAAGGAACCTTTCCTCTTTGTTGGTGATTGGACTAACTAAAGGCAACATTTTTTTTTAATCAGACATTATTTAAGGTTATGTAATGAGTTGTATAAGAAATTGTATGTTTGGAGTTTGGAGTTTGGACTTTTTTAGTTTTTTTTATAAGAAACTGTATGTTTGTAATTAAGTATGAGACTATTTGGTTGTTATTTTTTTTTTTTAATTCATGGACTATTTTTTTTTCTTTGTTCAGATGGTTATTTTTTTGAAATCATGGATTTTTAATGTACTTGTCAGGTATTCAGGTTGAATTTTTTATTTTTTTTTTGATAAGATATTCAGGTTGAATTTATAGTAAAAAAAAACATAAGTTAAAAAAAAAAAAAAAAAAAAAAAAAAAAAAAAAAAAAAAAAAACTAGAAAAAAAGCAGGTGTTAAATACATAAAAAGACCCAAACAAAAAAAATCAGCTTATTGGTTCGGTTCGGATATTTGGTTCGGGTACCCGTATTTTCGGGTATCCGAATTTTCGGGTACCCGAACCTTATTGGATCGGTTTCGGGAATTGGTTTTAGCCTTAACGGTTATTGGGTACCCGAACCGATAACGTTATTGGAACGGGTACCCGTCCCATGCTCTCCCCTAACATAAGACCATACTATTCCTTCAGCAACTCGCCATTCACCCAAATTAAATACATAAGTAAAAGACACCGAATCTAAAACTGTATGTTTATTTGACTGATCGATAGATTAATTCATACAAAAGAGAGAAATTTAGATCTCTCCTCTGTGATATCAATAGCACAATCTTCTACTTTCAGATACGAAACAAAGTTAAATGAAATTCTAATTTCTATTACACTCCAGTTTGGCAATAATACCTTTTACCATCAACCCCAACAAAAGAAACAATAGAAATCCCAGAACATCTTTATGCAAAGTACTCACCTAGCAAACCGATTTCATGAAACAAAAGGGCCCAAAAACGTCCATCACATAATGCTTTTACTTAGACATCCATCAAAGGTAATAAAGTCGGAGTGACTAAGCATGATCAAGCATCAACTATGTAACAACAACTATCCCACTAGTTTTAGAAACACATCTAAATAAAGATCCTTTAAAAGAAATAATAAAGAGAAAATTACGAATATGACAATGGCTACAAGTTTAGCGTTCGAATATGTAGATGTTCCTATCTCCCTGCCTCCCCCTCTTTCTCTTATCTCCCATGTATCACAAGGTTGGGAAATTTTTTTCTACTTGCTTGCAATACTAAACTTTATAAAAAGTCTTTGTAATAATAAAGAGAAAATTACGAATATGACACTTCTTTTTTTTTTCTTTTTTTTTTTTTTTTTTTTTTTTTTTTTGAGTAACCTTCAATTAGAACACTTGCATATTGAAACAATTTTTTTCTTTTGCTCCTTTTTTTCTTTTTATCTCACATTGAAATTTTTTCAACTATGAACAACAATTTTCATTTTTTTCCAATTAACATACAAGAACAAATAACTTATCATATCCACCCAAATTGTGCAAATTATGTGCACACTATAACTCCCTCACCTCAATAACTAGTAGCTCCCCTAAGCTAAGCTTGGGACTAGTAACCAATGGGTAAAAATTAAGCTCGTAATGTGGCTAAATAAACAATAAAAGGTTAAGGAAACAACATGGGTAGCAAGAAGGGAACAAATGTATCTAATATCATCTGAAGGCTACCTAAAAGAACAAATGCCTTCGTCCTCCTCAATGTGCATAATAATGAGTCATACAAACATTACTCAAAGTTAAAAACCAATACTCAACTTCATTGACATACCAGTAACTAACACACATTCATCAACAATCAACTAGTCAAGCACTATATTCACAAGTAGTTGGGCAAAATTGACGCATATTAAGGTTTCAAGGCAATCAAACATACTGTAGACACCAAATTGTGTCTCCCCAAAACCAAACCCAGTGATGAATACCTTTTGCGTCGAACCATAATCGAATGAGGTGAAAGTGTGAAAAGTCAAGTGTTGCGGTTAGTTTTTATTAAAATCCTTCCTTCTGTTTTCGAAAACCCACTCTATTTTATAAGAACGTTCAATCCAATTTATTTTGGTCCATGATAAGGTTCCAATAATGGTGTAGTTGGATGGGGCTCGAAAAGACCTTTCCAACGATATATTATAAGCCCAATTCCGATGAATAATGAGGAAGTTATGGCCAAAATACTAAACTGGGCCCAAACCGGATTTTACCTACGACCCAATGATCATGAGGAGGGTCCAAAGGTTTAATCCTATTCCTAAACTAATTAGAATTGATTATAATCTTCTATAAGTTTCTAAAATATCTTAATTATCCTTTTTTGAAAAGATAAGATCAAGGAATTTGATTTAAATATAAACTTTCCTTCTTTAAAACTTTCCTAATTCTATTCGGATTTAAAGATGTTCAAAGATAGTCAGATATTATTTTCATGCCTCATATTTTTTATCCAAATTTTATATGGTTGGATAGATCTTGAAATTATCTTTCCAATGATATATTATAATAATAATTCCGAGGTATAACGACAAAGATATTAAAGATATACGAAACTCTATCCAAAACTGACACCCTTTCACTATTTCGTCCATATCTTTTTATCTACAAAAAGATCTTTCCAAAGACATATTATATGACTTATTTGGACTTCTAGATCAAAAGATATGATAAAAACAAAATCCGCAAAAACTGTCTCTGTCGCCAAACGACAGGCTTGTCGCCTCGCGACAGACTCTGTCGCCTGGCGACAAGATAAATTTCTGGCGACAAGGTCGGTTTGTTAGCGACAGAGTGTAGTTTTATTCCTTATCAAATTCTAGGATTTTTCGGACTGTTTTCTTATAAATAGGGTCCGAACCTCTATTTTTAATCAACAAACAATTCTCTTTCAACTTTTATCAATTCTTCCTTAATTCTCTCAATCTATTCTCTCTATCAACTCTCATTAAGAATTACTTAATTCTTTCTTTTTCTCTCTCTCTTTCTAAACTAACCTTTTTAAAAAATACAATATTCCGCATTCACAAGACTTAGAATCTCTTAGCCAAGTTCGAAGTTGCCTTCGCCCTAGACGTGCAAGGTTGATAATTTCTGAGGGTTTGGTCCAAAACTATTCAAAACTTTATTTAACTTGATTTCAATTTATTTCTTTAATTCTTTAATTATTCTTTATTATTTTCATTGAAGTTTACTAACTTGTGTATTTTGTTATTAGAAAGAGGTACGAGGCTTCAAAGTAAGTAGATTAGCTTACTCTCTATTTCTTTCACAATGTAGATTGCATGCTTATTATTGTTAATTCCTAGTATCATGTTAGGATGCTTTTAATGCTTTCTAGTATCATGTTAGGATGTTATTTAATGCTTTCTAGTATCATGTTTAGGTTGCCTCTTATTATTTCTAATATTATGTTATCATGTTAGTACCATGTTAGGTTTAAAGCTTTGATCTTTATTGTTTAGTGACATGCTAGGGTTTGTTATTAATCTTGTTAGTATCATGCCTAGGATCTTGCTATTGTATTTAAGCTTTATTATGCCTTATCATGATTATTACTATTATTATTATTGATTTATTGTTATGTTGCTTGATATTTATTTTATTTTATTGCTTGATCACACCTTTTATGCTTGTTTAAAGGGAATTTGTACTTGAAATCACGCTTAATAAGATAATTATTAATTTGGTTTAGGCTAATGTGATTTTAATTCAAGTGATCGCCAATAATAGTTTTGTTTGTGCATTAATATTCAACCAACATAGATAAACAGGGTAGGTTTAATATAATGTTTGTATGTTATTCGAAAAGCGCACATGAATACGAGCAGAACAAAGTAGAGGCCTATTTTATAGGGCGGGTCCTTTCTTTTGTAGATTGGATTCGTACCCTCATCCCCGGACCCTATTTGGTTCAAGACCTTATGGAGTAGTTGACGGTCCTTTGGATTGTCTTTTGGGTTTACAAGTTCCTAAAACTTGTTGGCGACTCTTTTTGCTCTTTGTCTTTCCCTTTGGAACGCCACCATACTTTAGTGTATAATTACAGTGGGGTTCAAGTTTGGGGTTATCATGATGCTTGAAATATTCCCTACACATACAATCATGATCAACTAATCCACAATATTTATCATCAATAACCAAGAATCAAAACAATTCCAAAAAATTTTAATCAAGGGGCACAGGGAAGCATGATTCATAATTCATTGGAATGTATTTTTGGATTTTTTTTATTTTTTGAAAGCAATAAATCTAACCTAGGAAAAAAATAAAATCTAGACTAATAAAGAAATAAAAAAACTAGACTAAGAAAGCAATAAAACTAAACTAAGCACACCAAAGAAAATAAAAAGAGAAGGGAAAGAAAGAGTGCCTATATATGTACAAGAAATCCCCCCCAAGCTAAATCAAACAATGTTCCCATTGGCTTAAAGGGAATTTAGTAACCCAAGTGACTACCCCACATCATCAAACCCGTAACCACCACCATCCCAAGCAATGCAATGCATCACCTTAGTACAATTTTGAGCAAGAAAGGAACAAAGTGTTAGTAGGAAGAGAGGCAAAAACAAGTCAGGTTCACTATTTTTCTCATAACTTTTTTTATGCAAATGATAATTCAATGGTTCTAATTTCATTGGAAATTAGACTTCAAGAGCTTTCCAACGATTGGTCACACGCAAAGTTTCGTTAAGAAACGCAAAAGTTATGGCATTTTGAAGTTGGCCATATTTGCTGACGCGCTCTAGCGCCCGACCGGGCCCGTCTCCAAGGTACGATCAGGTGGTTTCTTGATACTCGTTGCACGAGATTCCTTTTTGGCCTTGATTTTCTTCGTATTTTTGCTTGATTGAGCAAATGCCACCCGATCGGGTGGGACTTTCAGTACAGGCTCGATTTTCGCAACTTGCTCATTTTTCTCCACTTGTTCATCTTCAACCCCAAGCCCTACACAATTTAGAGCTCTTTCTATAGCATCCACTTCATCTTTCCATGTAGTAGTTTTTCCTGCGGAAGATGTAACACAAAATACCGCCTCCAAGGGATCTCTAACGAGAGCTTGGGGCTTATTAGAAAAATTATTTATATCAACCACACCAACACTATAACACTTTTCCTCTAAGATGGGGCTTTTAGGGACATTATTTAGATTAAAAGTAATATTATCATCCCCTACACATAATGTATGAAAATAATTGGAATTTGTAAATCTTTCTCAATATCAACAATAACAAAATCAACACGTATATAAAATTTACCTACTCTAACAAGAACATCCTCTAAAACACCTAAAGGGTATTTAACCGAATGATCGGCCATTTTTAGAGTAATATTGGTAGCTTTTAATTTACCCATAATTAATTTAGAGTTCACAGATAATGGAAAAACACTTACACTAGCACCCAAATCACATAAAGCTTTATCAATTATCACATTACCAATATGACAAGGAATAGAAAAACTACCCAGATCTTTTAGTTTAGGTGGAGATTTATTTTGTAATATACCACTACATTCTGCAGTAAAAGCAACTGTCTTTACCTCACTAATAGATCTTTTTCTAGTCAAAATTTCTTTTATAAATTTAGAATATGCTGGAACTTGAGTAATTAATTCTGTGAAAGGAATTGTTACCTGCAAATTTTTGACAACCTCTAGAAACTTACCAAATTGCTTATCCAACTTACTCTTTAAATGTCTATTAGGGAATGGAAGCTTGATAGCAGGACTCTGCACATCTCCGATCTTATCTTGAGTTGTACCCTGCAATTTATTATCAGAAGAGTTAGTTTTAACCTGGGGCCCTGCAGGGCTAGTAACAACAAGGCCCATCGTATTTTGAACCACTTCTCAGGGTAATTGCATTCACGTGATCTGTAGGTTGTACTGGCTGCGATGGTAGGGCTCCCTACTGGCAAGTTTGTAGAGTAGAGGAAAG
Organism: Chenopodium album; assembly: GCF_948465745.1. Taxonomy (NCBI): domain Eukaryota; kingdom Viridiplantae; phylum Streptophyta; class Magnoliopsida; order Caryophyllales; family Amaranthaceae; genus Chenopodium; species Chenopodium album. The sequence continues at coordinate 14,680,677 of NC_137855.1, read as the reverse complement.
TAGCGCAATTTGATTATCTATGATTTTATTATGTGCTAGGATCGAATCAATTTGCGCATCCCTACTCTGCATCTGCTTTTGCATATTGGCTAACATAGTTTTGATTTCTGATAGGCCGGAATCAGAAGGAGAAGTAACAACCTGTTGTGGTCTCTGATGTGGAGGTTGGTTACCTCTGCTGTGGTTGTTGTACCTGTGGTTGGGGGTTAAGCACATCGTAATATTGTACGACATATTTTGGTTATTTTTCAATCCTGCATTGTATGTGTTAGAGTATGGACTAATTTGCTTATAGGTCTGAAAAGCATTAATCTTCTCAAGTGAACTCCTACAGTCCTGCGCCCAATGACCTGCAAGACCACAATTTTCACAGAATATTGTAGTGTTAGTACCAACAGCAGAAACATTAGCTACGGAAGATGGAATAGCAGTACTAATACTATCTAATTTCTGGAAAATAGAGGTTAATTGAGCTTGCACAAAGGATATGGAATCGACATTATGTTTCCCTTTGTCTGCAAATCCTCTAGGATTCCCATATTGGGAATTATGAATTGCAATCTCTTCAATAACTATGCCTGCTACATCCTCTTGAAGATTCATAAATCTTCCATAAGCTGTTGAGTCTAGGATTGATCTGGATGAATTTCCAAGCCCGTTGTAGAAGGCTTGGATTATCTGCCACTATGTTAGCCCATGATGGGGATATTCTCTCTGCAAATCCTTAAATCTTTCCCAAGCTTCATATAAACTTTCATCCACTTCTTGGGAAAATTTTTGGATCGAACTCCTTAACAAAGCTGTCCTCTCTGCAGGGTAATATTTATCATAGAAAATCATAGCAAGAGAATTCCAGTCACTAATACCAAGGGCAGTCCTATTCAATCAATTATACCATAATTTAGCTTTACCACATAAAGAATAAGGAAAAAGAATCTCCCTGATTTGGTCCTGCGTGACCCCAGCTTGTCTAATAGTGTTGTAATATTGGCAAAAATCTAGAATATGAAGATTTGGATCTTCACCCTTAGCTCCGCTGAATTGCTTCCTTTCGATTATAGTAATAAACTGGGGTCTAATATCGAATTGTACTCCCTCGAGATTTGGTGTAGGAGCTAGGTGTGGAAAATCACCCAGGGATGGCTGCGAATAATCACTGAACTTGCGGGGTGGAGGTGGTGGTGGATGCACCATCTCTGATTCTGGTTCTGAAGAAACTTCTGTGTCACTAGAATCAGATGGAGGGTCCCTAGGAATATCACTCCCGAAACCTGCCAGTATTCGCTTGTAAAGATTCTTTTGTCTATGAAAAGAGCGCTCGATCTTAGGATCGAATGGGATGTAACCTGATCTAGAACACCTGGGCATAAACAAAGAACTAAACAACAAATATGAGAACTGTCCCAAAGAACTTACGTTCTCTGAGACGAAGGGAAATAATCTAGACTACAAATTAATCAGAAATAAAAAATAAAAAATAAATCGTTTCCCCGGCAACGGCGCTAAATTTTGACAGGCTAAAGTCGTATCACCTAATCAAAAGTAATTCCTAAAACCACTAATTATAATAGATAGGGAAGTAGGGTCGAATCCACAGGAAAACAATGTTCTTTTATTCCTAATAAATTATTATAATCTAAATTATCAAGAAACGAGTATTTTTGTGAAAAATATACTACAATAATAATTACACTAAGGGAAATAAGAAATAATAAAAAGACCTAGGGTCATAGGTTCACCAATAAATAATACTCCGGGATAAACATAGCAATCAATTATCAATGCATAAATTAACCAGATTATAAAGGGCTTTCGCTACGTATTATAATCACAGAATTAACTTAGCGATATTAAATCGCATCTCTCGAATCTCGATTTAACCATTTATAAATTAACCTGCCTATTGAAACTAAGCTTTAATATCAACTCTCATTTGTCGAATCTCGAATCAATATTGCGTAACTCATACAATTAAACCTGCGCAAATCTAATTGCATAGCATTATAACAATCAATAGGAAATTAACCCAAAACATTAACAATCAATAATAATAAATCATCCCTTCATATTGTTCATGGATCCCCAAGAACCCTAGAAATAAACTACTCGTGCATAATTAAAACTAAACTAATCAAAGTAATTAAATTAAACATAATTAAAACAATAATATTAAAACTAAAACAAAACAATAATAATTAATAATAAAGCAAAATATTGAAGACTTAAACGAATGAAAACTAAAAAGAAATAAACTAATGGAAACTAAACTAAAGCATAAAAGAATGAAAACCAAGGAAATAGTTCCGTAAAACTGTAACTAAGACAAGAGCAGTACAATAATCAGCTAACCTCCTAAGCTAAACTTAGTCCTCAAATATATATAGTTGCGTGAATTGGAATAAGGCCAATAAAAGTCGGAAACCGACATTAAGTTGAACAGCTAGAGTAAGGCCCAAGGATAAAGGCGTGTCCAGCTGTAGTACTCTTCATCCGATCGGGCCCAGTTGGTTGGAGTAAACTCGCGGCCTAAATCTTTAGCGTGAACGTGATTGGGCCTCTAACTTTAGCCCAATTCTTCTTCCTTAGTTGGTCTGTGTTAGTAACTTGGAATCTTGAACCTCCTCACGTATGACTCTAATACCTTTGTAGTGGCTAATAACCTCGGGAATTGTCATAATTCTGCAAATTTCTGCAAAATAATACCAACTCTACAAAAAATTAGAAAACGTATATTAGTAATAAAATTAGCTCCGCAGAGCTCAAATAAGCACAATTATGAACACGAGACGGGGAATAAAAATATATATAAAATAAACTCATCAAACTCCCCCAAGCTAAACCTTTGCTTGTCCCTATAAAAAGCAATGAATAAATAAATCAATATTTCACCCCAAATACATTCAAACCAATAAATACGATTCAAGGCAATTCCGATAAATATATTAAAGTCAATCACTCAAATCCATTCAATTACCAATCTTCCCTCACAATTTTCAAGTAGAGCAAACCACAAGAGCATATAGAATTCAAGACTAGTGCTCACACACTCAACTCTCATTTATGTGGCGAGTAAAAGATGTACTCGATTGCTCCCCAACCAACCCTTTAAATGTGAACAATGCCCTCCCAACTCACACACTCGTGTGTTTAAAAAGACATACACTCAACCTAGTAGTCGACTCGGAATATGTCAAATCATTCTTTGCATTGATAAACAACTAATTTCACATTCATAAAACTCTATGCACAAAGGTCGGAAGGTCTTCAAAGCTTGTAATGTAAGGCTTGGGTAAAGGGTAGGATAAAATTTGGGAAAAGTGAGAGTAAAGCCATGCTTAAGGGAGCCAAATCTTAACAAATAAAACCAAGGTCAAAAATAAATAATGACCATAAATCTCCAACTCAACTCTACAAAAATTTACCAAACAACCAATCCAATATTAACAATATTTTCAACACTTACAATAAATCACTCATACAAATATGATATTATGGAACTTGAGTGAACAAACAAAATTTGAATTCTTTTTTTTTTTTTTTTCCCATTTGAACTTCTTTTTTTTTTTCTTTTTTTTTTTTGAGTAACCTTCAATTAGAGCACTTGCATATTGAAACAATTTTTTTCTTTTACTCCTTTTTTTCTTTTTATCTCACATTGAAATTTTTTCAACTATGAACAACAATTTTCATTTTTTTCCAATTAACATACAAGAACAAATAACTTATCATATCCACCCAAATTGTGCAAATTATGTGCACACTATAACTCCCTCACCTCACTAACTAGTAGCTCCCCCAAGCTAAGCTTGGGACTAGTAACCAATGGGGAAAAATTAAGCTTGTAATGTGGCTAAATAAACAATAAAAGGTTAAGGAAACAACATGGGTAGCAAGAAGGGAACAAATGTATCTAATATCATCTGAAGGCTACCTAAAAGAACAAATGCCTTCGTCCTCCTCAGTGTGCCTAATAATGATTCATACAAACATTACTCAAAGTTAAAAACCAATACTCAACTTCATTGACATACCAGGAACTAACACACATTCCTCAACAATCAACTAGTCAAGCACTATATTCACAAGTAGTTGGGCAAAATTGACGCATATTAAGGTTTCAAGGCAATCAAACATACAATCATGATCAACTAATCCACAATATTTATCATCAATAACCAAGAATTAAAACAATTCCGAAAAATTTTAATCAAGGGGCACAGGGAAGCATGATTCATAATTCATTGGAATGTATTTTTGGATTTTTTTATTTTTTGAAAGCAATAAATCTAACCTAGGAAAAAAATAAAATCTAGACTAATAAAGAAATAAAAAAACTAGACTAAGAAAGCAATAAAACTAAACTAAGCACACCAAAGAAAATAAAAAGAGAAGGGAAAGAAAGAGTGCCTATATATGTACAAGAAATCCCCCCCAAGCTAAATCAAACAATGTTCCCATTGGCTTAAAGGGAATTTAGTAACCCAAGTGACTACCCCACATCATCAAACCCGTAACCACCACCATCCCAAGCATTGCAATGCATCACCTTAGTACAATTTTGAGCAAGAAAGGAACAAAGTGTTAGTAGGAAGAGAGGCAAAAACAAGTCAGGTTCACTATTTTGCTCATAACTTTTTTTATGCAAATGATAATTCAATGGTTCTAATTTCATTGGAAATTAGACTTCAAGAGCTTTCCAACGATTGGTCACACGCAAAGTTTCGTTAAGAAACGCAAAAGTTATGGCGTTTTGAAGTTGGCCATATTTGCTGACGCGCTCTAGCGCCCGACCGGGCCCGTCTCCAAGGTACGATCAGGTGGTTTCTTGATACTCGTTGCACGAGATTCCTTTTTGGCCTTGATTTTCTTCGTATTTTTGCTTGATTGAGCAAATGCCACCCGATCGGGTGGGACTTTCAGTACAGGCTCGATTTTCGCAACTTGCTCATTTTTCTCCACTTGTTCATCTTCAACCCCAAGCCCTACACAATTTAGAGCTCTTTCTATAGCATCCACTTCATCTTTCCATGTAGTAGTTTTTCCTGCGGAAGATGTAACACAAAATACCGCCTCCAAGGGATCTCTAACGAGAGCTTGGGGCTTATTAGAAAAATTATTTATATCAACCACACCAACACTATAACACTTTTCCTCTAAGATGGGGCTTTTAGGGACATTATTTAGATTAAAAGTAATATTATCATCCCCTACACATAATGTAAGAAAATAATTGGAATTTGTAAATCTTTCTCAATATCAACAATAACAAAATCAACACGTATATAAAATTTACCTACTCTAACAAGAACATCCTCTAAAACACCTAAAGGGTATTTAACAGAACGATCGGCCATTTGTAGAGTAATATTGGTAGCTTTTAATTTACCCATAATTAATTTAGAGTTCACAGATAATGGAAAAACACGTACACTAGCACCCAAATCACATAAAGCTTTATCAATTATCACATTACCAATATGACAAGGAATAGAAAAACTACCCAGATCTTTTAGTTTAGGTGGAGATTTATTTTGTAATATACCACTACATTCTGCAGTAAAAGCAACTGTCTTTACCTCACTAATAGATCTTTTTCTAGTCAAAATTTCTTTTATATATTTAGAATATGCTGGAACTTGAGTAATTAATTCTGTGAAAGGAATTGTTACCTGCAAATTTTTGACAACCTCTAGAAACTTACCAAATTGCTTATCCAACTTACTCTTTAAATGTCTATTAGGGAATGGAAGCTTGATAGCAGGACTCTGCACATCTCCGATCTTATCTTGAGTTGTACCCTGCAATTTATTATCAGAAGAGTTAGTTTTAACCTGGGGCCCTGCAGGGCTAGTAACAACAAGGCCCATCGTATTTTGAACCACTTCTCAGGGTAATTGCATTCACGTGATCTGTAGGTTGTACTGGCTGCGATGGTAGGGCTCCCTGCTGGCAAGTTTGTAGAGTAGAGGAAAGTAGCGCAATTTGATTATCTATGATTTTATTATGTGCTAGGATCGAATCAATTTGCGCATCCCTACTCTGCATCTGCTTTTGCATATTGGCTAACATAGTTTCGATTTCTGATAGGCCAGAATCAGAAGGAGAAGTAACAACCTGTTGTGGTCTCTGATGTGGAGGTTGGTTACCTCTGCTGTGGTTGTTGTACCTGTGGTTGGGGGTTAAGCACATCGTAATATTGTACGACATATTTTGGTTATTTTTCAACCCTGCATTGTATGTGTTAGAGTATGGACTAATTTGCTTATAGGTCTGAAAAGCATTAATCTTCTCAAGTGAACTCCTACAGTCCTGCGCCCAATGACCTGCAAGACCACAATTTTCACAGAATATTGTAGTGTTAGTACCAACAGCAGAAACATTAGCTACGGAAGATGGAATAGCAGTACTAATACTATCTAATTTCTGGAAAATAGAGGTTAATTGAGCTTGCACAAAGGATATGGAATCGACATTATGTTTCCCTTTGTCTGCAAATCCTCTAGGATTCCCATATTGGGAATTATGAATTGCAATCTCTTCAATAACTATGCCTGCTACATCCTCTTGAAGATTCATAAATCTTCCATAAGCTGCTGAGTCTAGGATTGATCTGGATGAATTTCCAAGCCCGTTGTAGAAGGCTTGGATTATCTGCCACTGTGCTAGCCCATGATGGGGATATTCTCTCTGCAAATCCTTAAATCTTTCCCAAGCTTCATATAAACTTTCATCCACTTCTTGGGAAAATTTTTGGATCGAACTCCTTAACAAAGCTGTCCTCTCTGCAGGGTAATATTTATCATAGAAAATCATAGCAAGAGAATTCCAGTCACTAATACCAAGGGCAGTCCTATTCAATCAATTATACCATAATTTAGCTTTACCACATAAAGAATAAGGAAAAAGAATCTCCCTGATTTGGTCCTGCGTGACCCCAGCTTGTCTAATAGTGTTGTAATATTGGCAAAAATCTAGAATATGAAGATTTGGATCTTCACCCTTAGCTCCGCTGAATTGCTTCCTTTCGATTATAGTAATAAACTGGGGTCTAATATCGAATTGTACTCCCTCGAGATTTGGTGTAGGAGCTAGGTGTGGAAAATCACCCAGGGATGGCTGCGAATAATCACTGAACTTGCGGGGTGGAGGTGGTGGTGGATGCACCATCTCTGATTCTGGTTCTGAAGAAACTTCTGTGTCACTAGAATCAGATGGAGGGTCCCTAGGAATATCACTCCCGAAACCTGCCAGTATTCGCTTGTAAAGATTCTTTTGTCTATGAAAAGAGCGCTCGATCTTAGGATCGAATGGGATGTAACCTGATCTAGAACACCTGGGCATAAACAAAGAACTAAACAACAAATATGAGAACTGTCCCAAAGAACTTACGTTCTCTGAGACGAAGGGAAATAATCTAGACTACAAATTAATCAGAAATAAAAAATAAAAAATAAATCGTTTCCCCGGCAACGGCGCTAAATTTTGACAGGCTAAAGTCGTATCACCTAATCAAAAGTAATTCCTAAAACCACTAATTATAATAGATAGGGAAGTAGGGTCGAATCCACAGGAAAACAATGTTCTTTTATTCCTAATAAATTATTATAATCTAAATTATCAAGAAACGAGTATTTTTGTGAAAAATATACTACAATAATAATTACACTAAGGGAAATAAGAAATAATAAAAAGACCTAGGGTCATAGGTTCACCAATAAATAATACTCCGGGATAAACATAGCAATCAATTATCAATGCATAAATTAACCAGATTATAAAGGGCTTTCGCTACGTATTATAATCACAGAATTAACTTAGCGATATTAAATCGCATCTCTCGAATCTCGATTTAACCATTTATAAATTAACCTGCCTATTGAAACTAAGCTTTAATATCAACTCTCATTTGTCGAATCTCGAATCAATATTGCGTAACTCATACAATTAAACCTGCGCAAATCTAATTGCATAGCATTATAACAATCAATAGGAAATTAGCCCAAAACATTAACAATCAATAATAATAAATCATCCCTTCATATTGTTCATGGATCCCCAAGAACCCTAGAAATATACTCGTGCATAATTAAAACTAAACTAATCAAAGTAATTAAATTAAACATAATTAAAACAATAATATTAAAACTAAAACAAAACAATAATAATTAATAATAAAGAAAAATATTGAAGACTTAAACGAATGAAAACTAAAAAGAAATAAACTAATGGAAACTAAACTAAAGAATAAAAGAATGAAAACCAAGGAAATAGTTCCGTAAAACTGTAACTAAGACAAGAGCAGTACAATAATCAGCTAACCTCCTAAGCTAAACTTAGTCCTCAAATATATATAGTTGTGTGAATTGGAATAATGCCAATAAAAGTCGGAAACTGACATTAAGTTGAACAGCTGGAGTAAGGCCCAAGGATAAAGGCGTGTCCAGCTGTAGTACTCTTCATCCGATCGGGCCCAGTTGGTTGGAGTAAACTCGCGGCCTAGATCTTTAGCGTGAACGTGATTGGGCCTCTAACTTTAGCCCAATTCTTCTTCCTTGGTTGGTCTGTGTTAGTAACTTGGAATCTTGAACCTCCTCACGTATGACTCTAATACCTTTGTAGTGGCTAATAACCTCGGGAATTGTCATAATTCTGTAAATTTCTGCAAAATAATACCAACTCTACAAAAAATTAGAAAACATATATTAGTAATAAATTGGCTCCGCAGAGCTCAAATAAGCACAATTATGAACACGAGACGGGGAATAAAAATACATATAAAATAAACTCATCAAACTCCCCCAAGCTAAACCTTTGCTTGTCCCTATAAAAAGCAATGAATAAATAAATCAATATTTCACCCCAAATACATTCAAACCAATAAATACGATTCAAGGCAATTCCGATAAATATATTAAAGTCAATCACTCAAATCCATTCAATTACCAATCTTCCCTAACAATTTTCAAGTAGTGCAAACCACAAGAGCATATAGAATTCAAGACTAGTGCTCACACACTCAACTCTCATTTATGTGGCGAGTAAAAGATGTACTCGATTGCTCCCCAACCAACCCTTTAAATGTGAACAATGCCCTCCCAACTCACACACTCGTGTGTTTAAAAAGACATACACTCAACCTAGTAGTCGACTCGGAATATGTCAAATCATTCTTTGCATTGATAAACAACTAATTTCACATTCATACAACTCTATGCACAAAGGTCGGAAGGTCTTCAAAGCTTGTAATGTAAGGCTTGGGTAAAGGGTAGGATAAAATTTGGGAAAAGTGAGAGTAAAGCCATGCTTAAGGGAGCCAAATCTTAACAAATAAAACCAAGGTCAAAAATAAATAATGACCATAAATCTCCAACTCAACTCTACAAAAATTTACCAAACAACCAATCCAATATTAACAATATTTTCAACACTTACAATAAATCACTCATACAAATATGATATTATGGAACTTGAGTGAACAAACAAAATTTGAATTTTTTTTTTTTTTTTCCTTTTGAACTTCTTTTTTTTTCTTTTTTTTTTTTTTTTTGAGTAACCTTCAATTAGAACACTTGCATATTGAAACAATTTTTTTCTTTTGCTCCTTTTTTTCTTTTCACTAGTAGAAAAAACTAATTGGGAAGCGGTTCAAACCCCCCAATGGCAAGCGGTTTTGAACCGCTCCCTAATGGGGGGCTTGCCAATGACCATTTAAATGGCAAGCGGTTCAGAACCGCTTGCCTTTTGATGAGAATGGCAAGCGGTTTGGCGCCAAAACCGCTTGCCATTACACATGACATATTCTTATGTCAATTGTAATGGCAAGCGGTTTTGGCGCCAAACCGCTTGCCATTTTCTTCAAATGGGAAGCGGTTCTTTACCTAAACCGCTTGCCATTCTCTTTTTTTTTTTTTCCTAAATTATTATTAATTTGTAAATATATAATATAATTATTGACCTGTTTTAATATAAAGTCATGTCTTAATTATAATAGGGACCTGTCACAATAATATTAATATTATTAATAATAATAATAATAATATTATTATTATTAATATTAATATTATTAATAATAATAATACAATATAATATATAACATGAAATAAAAATTACATATATATATATATATCATATCAAAAGTAACATCATTGTAATATTGAATTAACAATAATATGTAAGTACAACAAAATGTGTAAAGATATATAACACCATCAATAGCTACGTACTAATCATAATGAATAATGTTAATATAAAAAAAACATATACTAACTAAAATAATGTTCATCATACTAATAACTAATAAACTCAAGCTCACTAATTAAGTTGGTGTGTGTGCACCCACTACGACAATACTAATAGATGCCATCAAATGTCACGAAATAAGCCCACATGTCGCGAATTTCATCGATTTCTTTGCTTGTTAACGGGCCTTCCCTTTGAATCGCGCAAACCTTTAGGAAAAAAAAAACAAACATTATATATATAACACTTGACTATTATAAAAAAAAATTAAAATAATTAGCTAGCTAGGACTAATTGATGCCATTTACAAATCACATCAAAAGAGCATTATGCCATTTACAAATCACATCAAAAGAGCATTACGCATTTTACCCATGCATTGATGCCCCATTATAAGTCCTATATGACTTGTACTTTTCCCATTTTCTACATTTCATATCATATGCACTAATTCTCTATCAAAACAAGTCAATATTCCCTAATCTTAGGTGTCTAAGGCTTCAAATCACATCAAAAGAAAATTTTACTAAGTTTTAGGACGCAATTTATACAAGATGCCCCAAAAAAGGCCTATATGACTTATACTTTGTCCATTTTCTACATTTTTTATCAAATGCACTAATTCTTTATCATAACATGTCAATATTACCTAGGATTTGGTGTCTAAGACTTGAAATCACATCAAAAAAACATTTTACTAAGTTTTAGGGCCTATTTTATCCAAGGATGCCCCAAATAAGGCCTATTGTACTTCTACTTTGCCCATTTTCTACTATTCTAGTCAAATGCACTAATTCTCTATCAATACAAGTCAATATTACCTAGTCTTAGGTGTCTAAGGCTTGAAATCACATCAAAAGAACATTTTACTAAGTTTTAGGACGCAATTTATACAAGATGCCCCAAAAAAGGACCATATGACTTATACTTTGTCCATTTTCTACATTTTTTATCAAATGCACTAATTCTTTATCATAACATGTCAATATTACCTAGGATTTGGTGTCTAAGACTTGAAATCACATCAAAAAAACATTTTACTAAGTTTTAGGGCCTATTTTATCCAAGGATGCCCCAAATAAGGCCTATTGTACTTCTACTTTGCCCATTTTCTACTATTCTAGTCAAATGCACTAATTCTCTATCAAAACAAGTCAATATTACCTAGTCTTAGGTGTCCAAGGCTTGAAATCACATCAAAAGAACATTTTACTAAGTTTTAGGACGCAATTTATACAAGATGCCCCAAAAAAGGACCATATGACTTATACTTTGTCCATTTTCTACATTTTTTATCAAATGCACTAATTCTTTATCATAACATGTCAATATTACCTAGGATTTGGTGTCTAAGACTTGAAATCACATCAAAAAAACATTTTACTAAGTTTTAGGACACATTTTATACATGGATGCCCCAAATAAGGCCTATATGACTTCCACTTTGCCCATTTTCTACATTTCTTATAAAATGAATTAATTCTTTCTCATAACATGTCAATATGTCCTAGTCTTAGGAGTTTAAGGCTTGAAATCCCATCAAAATGCATTTTACCAAGTTTTAGGACGGATTTCATCCAAAATGGCCCAAATAAGGCATATGTGACTACTACTTTACCCAATTTCTACATTTTTTATCAAATGGACTATTTCTTTCTCATAACATGTCACTATTACCTAGTCTTAGGTGTATAAGGTTTGAAATCACATCAAAATAACAATTTACTTAGTTTTAGGACGCAATTTACCCAAAATGGCCTAAATATGAAATGTATGACTTCATTACCAAATTCACTATCAATTATGCAACAAGTTCAAAAAATTTTACCACAATGGCCAAATTCACTTTCATTTACGCACCAAGTTCATAAAATACTACCACATTCCCCGGGCTGCTACCAACGCTGCTGCCATATGGCTGCTGCAGCTAGCTGGGCTGCTGCCGTGGCTGCTGCAGCTAGCTGGGCTGCTACCGTGGCTGCTGCAGCTGCCTGGGCTGCCGGCGTGGCTGCTGCAGCGGCCTGGGCACCTGCCTGGGCTGCTGCCGTGGCTGCTGCAGCTGCCTGGGCTGCTGCAGTGGCTGCTGCAGCGGCCTGGGCACCTGCCTGGGCTGCTGCTGCTGCTACCGTGGCTGCTGCAGCTGCCATGAGAAGCAATTATTGATCTGGAGAATAAAAAAAAAAAAAAAAAAACACATACCTCCTCAACGTGTTGAACTTCCGTGCAACAATTGACTATGGCAAACATAAACCTCATCACGTATAGGGCACAATCAACTCCGTTGTCTTGTTGCGCACACTTACATGACACAAATTAAAGGTATTCTAGTCATGCATAGCCATAATCAAAGCCAAGTTTACTAAACAAAGCACTGTTCAAAGCATTACCTTTGCATATTTCCACGTTGGACCGGCAACAGAACGACAATTTAGCTTCTTCATCACACTTTAGGAAAATAAGTTCAAAGTAAGAAACATAAATACTCAATAACTTAGGTGAGGATATTCAACAACAGGAATCAATATTTACCCATTCAGTAGGCTCTGCACTAGCAACTTCCGTGGTGGCCAAGTACTAGCTGAATCAAAGTAGTAGATTGTGTTATTAGAAACACATACCACCATAAGGCTCCAATGATGACTGCATATATATTTTCACCAAATAACAATCCATCAGTGTTAGACGTCAACATATATACTTAACAAAGAACTAAAGTATGACATATTTAAACGTACTCCTCAAAGCATGGGGCTAATATGAACTTGTCTCCCGCATGCGTTGATTCTTTCAAACTCCGCGCAAGGTAATCTACCACCTCACGAGGGTTATGTAAGCATCTGGTTTCGGAGGTCTGCTCGGGGCATAACCACCCAACTGCAGCCTGAGAATTGGGTTTACTAAGAATGAGCACCTGTAGTGACCTTCATAAGAGTAATGTGGGAAAATTATTAGTATTTGCATTTTTTTCATTCAGAAATATCAAGAAAACAATATCATTAGGAATGGTAGCATTGCATTACCTCATGAACGCTTGAATAATGGAAATGTTAAGCTCTGAACCGGTGAGAAATTCCTTCACATCGACTCTTGAAATAAATGCGATCGCATCCTCATCATAGTGGAACAATGCCTTAGGTAAAAACACTTGAATTTGTTTGTCCATGGGTAATTCACTAACACGGTTGTGAAGAAAATAACAAGCTTTTGAGAACGACTTAAGGACATCGGCTTCTACGAGTGGAGTCGAAGGAGCTCTCGAACTCTTATTCGACAAGTGTTCACCCTTTGACCCTTGTCCTTGTTCCATGATCTTTGGAGGTTGGACATCCTTGGATTTTGGCTTCTCCACCTTCTTCCTTTTAGCGGGCTGATTTTCCTTTGTAACCTAGTAACATAAAAACACATGGTCATATTAGAAGTTATTGTTTATGTAGACATGATTTAATTAAAAACAAGTAGTGTATACTTACCACTCCTAACAACCTCACCCGATCACGTGGCCATTGCACAAAGCTACCTTTCGCATCAATCAGGTTAATGAAATCATATTCCTCTCTAGGCACCGGTAGTGGTAAGTCCTCAAACCCGACTACTATAGAATTGATCCCGACCGAGATATAGTGGGTACTAGTATTAGACTTGAAATGGACCTTGTCAAACGGTTGTGCGCTACCATACCCCACCAAAGGCAACTCTCCATCCTTGTTTTCCCCGGGGTGAAGAAGCTCACAAGGCGTCTCTTCCTACACAGTTGATAAGGACATTAGTTATGAACTAACCGACGAAAGTTTAATAGAAGCACATATGATTAGCTACTGAAGTTTACCTTAAGATCAGGGAAAGGTTCTGGTGTTGGATTTGCAATCTTCATTAACTCTGCATGCGGAGGACTATGAATCTGCAATGGTAATAGTTACACCAAGTTCTTAAAGAGACCAATTAAGTTCATATTTTAAATTTTGATTGTAATGAAATTACCTCGCTCTCAACAACTAGATCGTCCACGACGTGGTCTGGGTGAGTACTACATGAGTCCACCGGGGTAATCGAGGGTAACGGCAAGTTTGGCAAGTTCATGTGCTTCAAAATGGCATTGAATTGACTTTGCATTTGTTCTTGCATCTCCGCGCGTATCTCCGCCTTAAGTGATTCCTTTTCCTTGTCATCCAAATGATATGGTGAATTAACACTTGATCTACTTCTTCCCGATCTAGTGTATTCTGAACCCATCACCTTTTCCCACCCTAGTTGTTTCCCTCCTGAACCAATAACTCGCCCAGGGTGGTATGGTTTTCCCAAAGCCAAGGTAAAAGGATCATTCTCGATGCTTGGAGTCAGCTTGCCTTCAATTACTTCCGATGTATGATCAAGCTGTAACAAAACAAGAAGTTACAAATTCCAAGTAAGAAGTAGTTTATATGAAAATATTTAATAATAAGGGTGTAATAATAGCAAAAGTAGCTTAGGTTGCTTACAAGTGCATCTGCTACTGCTTTTGTATCCGGATGCATGACATACTTGCCTGTGTTCTTGTCAATCCCATGCATAGCACACCACCAGTCAATTGCACGACATACCAAAGTGGAGACCGTGGAAGAAAGCGGTTTATCAGATTTTGAAAATTTGTCTATGGGGTATAGACCCTCTTTGATCCACTTTGGTCTAGATTCCGCAAATGTCTTACAACCCATATGATGGCTATACAATTTCTTCTGAGCATTGGTTCTAGCTTTTTCACTTTTTTCCTACGACATATCAAGAAATGTTAGCATCCATATTTGTAGTAAACCAAAATCACATCAAAAAACTACTCAAACAGATATATATATAAACAACACATACAAGTGCAGCCGCGGTAACTGATTTCGCCACAAACTTGTTCCAGTCATCCGGAAGTATTTGTGGATATAGCTCCCACGGTTTGATATCGGGTTTCTCCTCTCCTTCAGTAGCTTGTTTATTTTTCTTCGGTCTTTTCCTTTTTTTCTTATGGATCCATCTAGTTCTCAAGTAACTTTTGAAATTTTTGAATCTCTCTTGTACAAAAGATTCAAATGATTTTCTCTTGGCTGGCTCATCAGGAATGTTAAACACACTCTGTAAGAATGACAACTGTCAACGTTAATAGTTTTTTATAAAAAAAAAAAGCAAAAACAAAAGGAGAAGCAGGCCCAGCAGGCCCAGGCAACTACCGCAGCCCAGGCAACTGCCCAGGCAGCAGCAGCAGCCCAGGCAACTGCCAAGGCAGCAGCAGCAGCCCAGGCAGCAGCAGCAGCAGGCCTGGCAGGCCCAGGCAGCTGCAGCATGCCCAGGTAACTGCCCAGGTAGCTGCAGCAGGCCCAGGCCAGGCACCTGCCCAGGCAGCAGCCGCAGCCCAGGCAGCTGCAGCAGCCCTGGCAGCAGCCCAGGCAGCAGCCAGGCAGCTGCAGCAGCCCTGGCAGGCCCAGGCAGCTGCAGCAGGCTCGGGCAACTGCAGCAGGCCCAGGCAACTGCCCAGGCAGCTGCAGCAGGCTCAGGCAACTGCCCAGGCAGCTGCAGCAGCAGCAGCCCTGGCAGGCCCAGGCAGCTGCAGCAGGCTCAGGCAACTGCCCAGGCAGCTGCAGCAGGCCCAGGCAGCTGCAGCAGCCCTGGCAGGCCCAAGCCGAGGGGAATTGCGGGTTTTGCCTCTTTCATGTACTACATGATTTGTAAGCCAAAATAAAAAAGCAAATTCAAAACACTTACCATTGTATCGTCCCAAGCCGTTTGAAGCAACCCGGGTGGTACCTCGGCCCAATCAAGTGTAATGGGTATTTTACGAGTTAGTATGCCAACGTGTTGGGAATATTTGTCGCGCCATTGGCCAGCAGGTTGACCGAACTCGTCATACTCAAGAACCATGGGTACCCCGGGTTTCTTAAAAGCTTTTGTTGCACCCCTAGCTTTTCTCTTCACCGGTTCCTTTACCCGCCCTCCACCACCGGTGGTTTTCACTTGACTTTGCATGTGACTTTGTCCTTGTGAATCACATACAAACTCGGAAACAACATTATCATTAATAGGGGGGGCACATTCAGCTGATATCTCATACTCCACAAGCCTACGTTGCAACTCGTCATGAGCTTGGTCTTCCTCTTCACCTAAATCTGTCTCCTTATTAACATCATACTCCGGGTCATCAGAGTGAGAACTTCTACGGTCTTCATCATCCACATCCTCATCCAAATGAAGGTTCTCATCACTACCCATGATGTGTACACACCTACGATCACAAGCAAAGCAAATTGTTAGTCATAACTAAAAGTAATCAAAGGTGCTTCACCAAAATATCAAACACTTACCCAACTTCTTTGTTTTCACAACAAATTCACATGTTATCCTCTTTACAATTCATATTTAGTGTATATTACATGTATATAAGTTGAAAATGCTTAAAAGTCAAATATTTCATGCAAAAACAAGCCGCTAAGAGCGAAAGAAATTTGTTATATATAACATGTTCTAACTTTCCCAACTTCTTTCTTTTCATTCCACCTTTACATCTAATCCTTCTAACAATATATATTTGGTATACATAACATATTTATAAGTTGAAAATGCTTATAAGTCATTGATTTCATGCAAAAACAAGGTTTTAGGAGCGATATAAGCTCAAAATGACATAAATGAGATTCTAATTTTTCCAACATCTTTATTTTCATGAATTTATAGTTCACATCTAATCAAGCTAGAGATTTTTATAATCATGCATCAATAAAAGTACCTCATTCGAGTATTCCCTCGTTGTGGTCTGATCGAATATAAGTAGTGTCATTGTCTACATCATTTGCTACATCAAGTCTAGGAGCAGTGAAAGGGGGTGAATCATCAAATGCATCATATTCTTCCTCGTCTTCAACATCTCCAACCCCTAAAATTCTTCTTTTGCCAGCAAGGACAATGGACCATTTAGGATCGGCTGGGTCAGTTACATAGAACACTTGCTTAGCTTGAGATGCAAGGATGAATGGTTCCAAACTATCCCGCAAGTGGCCAAGGTCTACAAGAGTGAAGTCGTCATGTCTGACGTTGCGCCTGTTATTATCGACCCATTTACACTTGAATAGACCTACCTTGAACTCACGGTAATCTAGTTCCCATATTTCCTGAATTCGTCCATAGTAGGATAATAGTGCCTCAACTGGTGATGTATCCTTTGCACTTGCAAATTCTGTTGATGAAGCCACAAGAGTGACACCACTGTTTTGAGTCGATGAGGATTTCTGATCCCGACGCTCAGTCCAGAATGTGTATCCATTTATGTCATATCCCTCAAATGAATGAACATCTTCCTTTGGACCATAAGCTAGCCATTTTATTGTACTAGAGACACCCTCATCCAATTCCAATTGATGCATCACACGATCATGGAACCACTTCACAAACATCTTATTATGCAACTGCATTAGTGCCCTTTCCCCTTTAGATGGAAATTCGACACGCAAACTATCCATATGCTCTTCTAAATAAGGGTGAACCTCAACAACATGATGAAGCACAAATAGATGAGCTTGCAAGAACTGATCTCGAGTAGGTGAGATCCGTTTCGACCCGATTGTGCCATGACCATCAAGTCTCCCTTCATGTCGGGAAGTGGGAAGCCCAATAGGTTCGGCAACGGCAACATACTCTGCCACGAAATTACCAATCTCCTCGGCCACTATTCCTTGTACCATACTACCTTCCGGATGGGCTGGATTTCTGACTTTATCTTGCAATGTACCCATGTGTCTTTCAAAAGGATAGCACCACCTCATAAAGACTGGACCACACAACTTAATCTCTCGAACCAAATGAAGAATCAAATGCACCATTATGTCAAAAAGTGACGGTGGAAAATACATCTCAAATTTGCACATAGTTACAACAACATTCGCCTGGAGCGCATCAAGTGTAAAGGGATCAAGCACTTTGCTGCATATAGTATTGAAAAACGAACAAAGGCTTGTAATAACTTCTCTCACGTGCTTCGGTAAAATACCACGAATTGCAATCGGTAGGAATACTTGCATCATCATGTGACAATCATGGGATTTCATACTTGTCAACTTCAATTCTCCATTTAAGGACACAAATCTTTTCATGTTTGACGAGAACCCAGATGGAACTTTAATGTCATACAAACAAGCACAAAACTTTCGTTTTTCTTCCTTTGACAATGTGTAGCAAGCTGGAGGTAAATAAACCTTTTTATTCTTGCCTTTTCCATCAACTTTCTTCTTTGAGCTACCCGTGGCCTTGTCCTTGCGCTTCCCCTTACGTTTTTGTCCACCATCTTCGCTTCCCTTTTCCTTTACCATTGCCTTCACTACCTTTGTGTTAACCCACAATTCCGGACGAACCCCCCAAGCTTGCAAATCTAATCGTGCACTCTTTCCATCCTTTGTTTTTCCAGAAATGTTCATAATTGTCCCAACAATTGCATCACAAACATTCTTCTCTATATGCATCACATCGAGACAATGTCTAACATCGTGTTCTTTCCAGTACTCAAGCTTCCAAAAGATTGATTCCTTTTTAAAAAGAGCATGTGGGTCTATTGGTTTCGTTGTTTTACCAAAAACACATGGTATACCCTTCACTCTAGCATAAACCTCTTTTCCACTCAATGCCCTAGGTGCAACCCCCTCTTCCACTTTCCCATTGAAGGCCTTTTTCTGCCTACGATATGGGTGATCGCGCCTAAGCAATCTTCGGGTCCTCACGTACACATCTTTGCCCCAGTTGTGAAGGTACACGCTTGGTGTGTCATCGATACATATGGGACATGCTTTCTTCCCTTTGTTCTTGTACCCGGACAAGTTGCCATATGCGGGAAAATCATTGATGGTCCACATAAGGGCAACACGCAATATGAACATCTCGTTCGTATGGGCATCAAAAACGGAAACTCCTTCATCCCACATCTTTCTCAAATCATCAACAAGGGGCTCAAAGTAAACATCTATGTCGTTTCCAGGTTGCCTTGGCCCCGTTATCAAAAGTGAAAGCATTATGTACTTCCGTTTCATGCACAACCACGGAGGCAAGTTGTATATCACTAAAAGTACCGGCCATGTGCTATGTTTGGTACTAAGAGTGCCAAATGGATTCATACCGTCCGTGCACAACCCAAGCCTTAAATTTCTAACTTCATCACCAAATTCCCTAAACTTCATATCCATGTTCTTCCATTGTGGAGAATCAGCCGGATGCTTCAACAAACCATTTTTCTTTCTCCCCTCTGCATGTCATCTCAAGTTCTTAGCATCTTTTGGTATTGAGAATAGACGCTTTAACCTTGGAATAATGGGAAGATACCACAACACCTTGGCAGGAGGTCCATTCATACCAACATTGCAGCTTGTTTGCTTGTAGCGCGACTCACCGCAACGTGGACACTCCTCCAATTCTTCATATTCGTTTCGATACAGAACACAATCATTAGGACATGCATGTATCTTCTTATATTCCAAACCAAATGGACACATGAGTTTCTTTGCATAATAGTAGGAATTAGGAAGTTCATTCCCATCAGGAAACATGTCACATAACGCGGTCAACAAAGAAGTAAAACTAGTGTCGCTCCAGTTATGCTTCGACTTAATATTAAAAAGTGTTAGCACGGCTGAGAGTTTTGTGTATTTTTTGGACCCAGGATACAAAGGCTTTTTGGCAGCCTCTGATAATGAGTCAAATACATCAGATCGGTCACCAAATTCACCTTCAACATCACGCATCATCTCATCCAAGTGATCATAACCAACATCTTCGATCTCATCCCTATCCTCACCCCATCTCCATCATCATCACTCCCATATTCTTCTTCCACACGAATCTCGGCACTTTTACAATGCGTCTCATTCCCAACAACATTCTCTCTATACGATCCCTTTTCACCGTGCCAAACCCACACATGATATTGAGGCCTAAACCCATGACATTGTACATGAGCCATGATGGTATCAACACTATCGACCCTTGTGACATTATTACAATTGACACAAGGACAATAAAGGTAATTTTCACCCGTACTGAGCTGATACTGTGAAGCACTCTTGCAAAACTCTTGAAGCCCATTAAAGAATTCGAATGTATCACGTCTACCATACATCCAACCGCGATCCATTGTCGTTTTAAATTGCCTTTAAATATACCGACACATTTCAAATAATGTATAAATGTAACATGAATTATAATAATCAAAGTACATATATCATATAATTCATCCATATCGCGTAAAAATGAATGCTCCCAAAAGGTCCTTATCACTCCAACCTAACCCATCCTTGAACGTCTAATCTCACTAGTGAAGGTATGTCAACTTTTCAATTTTAAGGAAAATCCGGCAGCATTTCCCCCCAGTTCTCCAAGTACACAATGTAGGTAATTACTTACCTACATATGCACCCAGAGAACATGGTGAGAAAATGATAAGCCGAGATTTCCTTTAAATCGAAAAAGAGACATACATTCACTACCTAAGTGAGATTAAACGTCCAAGAACAGTCCCAACCGGGGACTATTCAAGACTTTCTCCTAATGAGAAAGACTCGAACGGGTATCTAGGCAAATGATGATGCAAGCATTCAATAATTTGCATTTATATGACATTCAACTAACAATACACAAGTTCATTCATTCATGTATTGCTAATTAAATTACCTAAAATCAAACTAAGGTTTACATTCCATTAATTCATTCATAGCAATCCATTCAAACATTATAATTTACTAACCAAATTTAACAAACTAATTAACATGTTAACTAAATGTGTTCACTAAATTTAAACAATTAAAGTAACAATTAACATACTTTATGGAAAAAAATCACAATTAATAAAACAATTAAGATAAATGTGTTCACTAAATTTGAAACCCTAACTTTAAAGTTTGGAATAAACAAACAATTAATACATATTGAAGTAAAGTTTAGCAAGAGCTTACCCTAATTTGAGAGTGAGAGTTAATTAGAGGTAGTAGCTTCAATTAGGGCAGAGAGAGAGGTGTGGTGGTGACAGCCAGGCACCAGCCACTGCACCCACGAACTGATGACACCCACACCCACGAAAACACCAGCAACCACCAGCAACAGTACACCTCCCCACGAGCGCAGCAACATGCAGCCACGAACACCACCAGCGACCTTGAGCAACACCTCCCCACGAACGCTGCAAATTTTCGCACAGGAGCAGCTACAAACAAACCCACGAAAATTTAAAAAAAAAAAGAGAGAAAAGGGAGTGAAAGGAGTGGTGGTGGCGGCGGCGGCGGTGGTGGAGTATGCTTGAGAGTGGAGTTGGAATTGAAGCAAGAAAAGAGAAAGAGAGGGGAAGTGAATTAGAGCTACTGTATGTTCGAATTTTTGACAAAAATTCGACTAAGTGCCGCTACTGAATGCTGAGTTAATTTCTCCCGCAATTTTTTTTTTGAATTGGCAAGCGGTTCGGGTTTGAACCGCTTACCATTACACCAAATGGCAAGCGGTTCAACCCCGAACCGCTTGCCAATACATGTAATGGGAAGCGGTTCGCGCCTAAACCGCTTGCCATTCTAAAAAAGAGTTTTTTTTAAAAAAAATAGGGTCTTTAGAAGCGGATTTGAAAAACCGCTTGCCAATTGGGGCTTCCCATTTAGTTTTTTCTACTAGTGTTTTTATCTCACATTGAAATTTTTTCAACTATGAACAACAATTTTCATTTTTTTCCAATTAACATACAAGAACAAATAACTTATCATATCCACCCAAATTGTGCAAATTATGTGCACACTATAACTCCCTCACCTCACTAACTAGTAGCTCCCCCAAGCTAAGCTTGGGACTAGTAACCAATGGGGAAAAATTAAGCTCGTAATGTGGCTAAATAAACAATAAAAGGTTAAGGAAACAACATGGGTAGCAAGAAGGGAACAAATGTATCTAATATCATCTGAAGGCTACCTAAAAGAACAAATGCCTTCGTCCTCCTCAATGTGCCTAATAATGAGTCATACAAACATTACTCAAAGTTAAAAACCAATACTCAACTTCATTGACATACCAGGAACTAACACACATTCCTCAACAATCAACTAGTCAAGCACTATATTCACAAGTAGTTGGGCAAAATTGACGCATATTAAGGTTTCAAGGCAATCAAACATACAATCATGATCAACTAATCCACAATATTTATCATCAATAACCAAGAATCAAAACAATTCCGAAAAATTTTAATCAAGGGGCACAGGGAAGCATGATTCATAATTCATTGGAATGTATTTTAGGATTTTTTTATTTTTTGAAAGCAATAAATCTAACCTAGGAAAAAAATAAAATCTAGACTAATAAAGAAATAAAAAAAACTAGACTAAGAAAGCAATAAAACTAAACTAAGCACACCAAAGGGACATTATTTAGATTAAAAGTAATATTATCATCCCCTACACATAATGTAAGAAAATAATTGGAATTTGTAAATCTTTCTCAATATCAACAATAACAATATCAACACGTATATAAAATTTACCTACTCTAACAAGAACATCCTCTAAAACACCTAAAGGGTATTTAACAGAACAGTCGGCCATTTGTAGAGTAATATTGGTAGCTTTTAATTTACCCATAATTAATTTAGAGTTCACAGATAATGGAAAAACACGTACACTAGCACCCAAATCACATAAAGCTTTATCAATTATCACATTACCAATATGACAAGGAATAGAAAAACTACCCAGATCTTTTAGTTTAGGTGGAGATTTATTTTGTAATATACCACTACATTCTGCAGTAAAAGCAACTGTCTTTACCTCACTAATAGATCTTTTTCTAGTCAAAATTTCTTTTATAAATTTAGAATATGCTGGAACTTGAGTAATTAATTCTGTGAAAGGAATTGTTACCTGCAAATTTTTGACAACCTCTAGAAACTTACCAAATTGCTTATCCAACTTACTCTTTAAATGTCTATTAGGGAATGGAAGCTTGATAGCAGGACTCTGCACATCTCCGATCTTATCTTGAGTTGTACCCTGCAATTTATTATCAGAAGAGTTAGTTTTAACCTGGGGCCCTGCAGGGCTAGTAACAACAAGGCCCATCGTATTTTGAACCACTTCTCAGGGTAATTGCATTCACGTGATCTGTAGGTTGTACTGGCTGCGATGGTAGGGCTCCCTGCTGGCAAGTTTGTAGAGTAGAGGAAAGTTGCGCAATTTGATTATCTGTGATTTTATTATGTGCTAGGATCGAATCAATTTGCGCATCCCTACTCTGCATCTGCTTTTGCATATTGGCTAACATAGTTTTGATTTCTGATAGGCCAGAATCAGAAGGAGAAGTAACAACCTGTTGTGGTCTCTGATGTGGAGGTTGGTTACCTCTGCTGTGGTTGTTGTACCTGTGGTGGGGGGTAATGTCAGAGAGTGAATGAGAGGGTATTTTGGTATTTTGCACATCTCTTGCTTTCTTTCTTAATATACGCGCCAAAATGAAACGCATCAACTAATAAGAAACGGAGGAAGTATTTGTTTTAGCGCCGATATTCTTTGAATTTAGCCCTTATATTCTTTAAATTTAGCTATTATGTTATTTGAATTTAAGTATTATGTTCTTTGAGGTAATGAGCGATACATAATTGTTGTTTTAACATATTATATTCTTAAATTAGTTTTTAACAAGTGTTGAAACGTTTCAGGCTTAATTCCTTGCAAGACGTAGGGCTTGACTTGCTTCACGAATTGACTTGATAGAATAAGGACACCCTAAGGTTAGGGTTTAATGTATATTGGATGTTGGGCTTGACAATAATATAACACTAATTAAAATGGGCTAATTTAGGTTATTTCCCCCACAATTGTACAACCCTAATCTACATCATTTGTTGAGAAACGACCATCATAAATTCATAATCCACCCACCAACCTAGTAGACAAACCCTACACAATCACCAGAGCAAATCAACTCCAATCATGCCGGTGTTCAAAACCGCCTTCCAGGGCTGCTCCGTCAAATTCAGCCCCTTCTACGAACACCGCTTAGCCGTCGCCACCACCAAAAACTTCGGCAAGAACGGCAATGGCTGCCTCCACATCCTCGACCTCTCCCCCACCCCATCATCTCCCACCCCCATCTCCGAGCTCACCTTCTTCGATACCGCCGAGGGCATCAACGACGTCTCCTGGTCCAAATCCGACAACAACCTCCTCGTCGCCGCCTTTGCCGACGGCTCCCTCAAACTGTACGACACCTCTCTTCCCCCTCAACAAAACCCTTGTCGCTCTTTCGTTCGACACAGCGATGAAGCTTATTCCGTCGATTGGAGCCCAAAACGCAGTAATTCCTTCATCTCCGGTTCTTTCGATCATACAATTAATCTTTGGACTGTTGATAACCCCACCCGTGTGCGCACCTTCAAGGGACATGATTATTGTGTTTATTCTGTTGCTTGGAATCCCCTGCTTGACAATGTTTTCGCCTCGGCTTCCGGGGATTACACGGTTCGGTGTTGGGATGTTCGAAACCCGCGCTCTACTATGACCATACTTGGTAATGAACATGAGATTTCGTCTTGTGATTGGAATATGTATGATGATTATTTGCTGGCTACCGGGGCGGTGGATAATATGGTTCGGGTTTGGGATGTGAGGAGTATTAGGACTCCCATTGCTGTTCTTTCTGGTCATGAGTATGCTGTAATGAAGGTTAAGTTTTCGCCACATCGCCGGAACATGGTTATGAGTTTTTCTTTAGATTACACGGTTTGTATGTGGGATTTTACGGTGGAGGATGCTTTAATTGAGAAGTATGATCTTCATACTGATTCCCCAGGCGGGATCGATATGAGTTTTTTTGACGAAGGGTTGTTGGCTAGTACTGCTTGGGATGGGATGACTTATGTTTGGCAACGTGGAACTGATCCTAGAGCCGAAGGAGGTATGTTATAATTTCTTGTGTTGAGAAATTTATGTCTTGATATATTTAGTGTTTAATAAAAATCATCTAACACAACTTTTTTTTTGATGTAATTGGAATGAGTTGATCATGCATTCACCCCTTTTTTGGTTGTCCAATGATCTTTATTTATAAAACATGCTGTGTATAATGTAGATGGATGCAAATGGAAATGTAAGCTATGTTTGTTCCGAAAATGGTAGCTTAATAAATTGCTGATAGTGATGGGTAATTGCTTATGTAATGTTGGGAATCTTTACTGGTATGCTGAATTGCTGAGTTATAAGTTTTACTTGCTGTACTTTAGGAACTAGTTTGGACACTCTTTATCCTTGCCATATTCTTTATCAATGCAAGAGTGTGCACAGACTGTACATTATTAGGATTCAGGGATTTTGCTTTATCACTGTATTTTGCTGAGATTATCCCTATCCAAGGATTCAAGGGTTTCTAGAATATTCCCCATAAGTAGACTTGCACCCCCTCTCTTTAGGGAAAATCCATTATATTGTAAATTACATAGAGCTGGATCAATAATAGTAAATTGTATAAGTACATGGCAAAGATTCGGAGGAGGACCATTTCATCTCCCATACCTGGTACTTCTGTCCATATTAAACAGAAGAATCAAGGCTTATTTGGGCAGTGGATGTAACTTCGTGTGTTTTTCTTC
The DNA here is from genome assembly GCF_948465745.1 of Chenopodium album. Taxonomy (NCBI): domain Eukaryota; kingdom Viridiplantae; phylum Streptophyta; class Magnoliopsida; order Caryophyllales; family Amaranthaceae; genus Chenopodium; species Chenopodium album. The sequence continues at coordinate 14,654,834 of NC_137855.1, read as the reverse complement.
CCTTTATGGGTTGAAGAGATGGAATTGTATGGATTTGTGAAGTGGAAGGAAAGTAGCTGCTGTTAGCTAATTGAAAGTGAGGAAAGGGTGTTGTAAAAAGGCCATTATGCGGCATTGCAATAATCGGGTTAGTTTATCGAAGGCTTTTCAGTTAGTTGTAAGAGTGACATGTCGGACATCAAAGTGGTTGACAGGTAAAGGAAGATATCTTAAAGGTTTATTGTTAATTTCAATAATTTGTAAGGAGGCAAGGAGCTTAATGGAATTGTGAATATGGAGTATTAAAGTTGTTCAGTGCCCTCTAATTCAAAGCCAATTTGAGGACTCAATCCTCTTTCTTCTCCAAGTTTCTATGCTTGATGAGTTGATGGTATTGTATTATTATAACTTAGAACCTACTAAGGAGTAGTATGTTTCTTAACCTATGTAGAAATTGGGTAGCTTAAATATTTAAATGGTGATTAGTGAAATAGTTCCTTTGCTGACTTACATGAAAGACTCCTTGGGAAGTTTAGCTTTGAACTTATCATACATCCTTGCAAATACTGAAATACATATTGGGTCAATGAACTTGTCTGCTGGTTCTTGGTTACTATTTTTCCCCTTAAAATCCTGGAATTGAATTATATTTGCTTGGTTTTGAACTTTTGACTGAGACTGTAAAGCCCTAATCAGCATTTTATTAGTTTATTTTCCTGTTTTATTACTCCCCAGTCCCTACTAGTTTTCTTAATTGTTGATGTAATGTTGGGAAACTTTACTGTTATGCAGTTGCTGAGGTATATGTTTGACTTGCTTTACCTTAGGAACTAGTTTGGACATTTCCATCCCTGCCATATTTCTTTACAATTTAAGAGTGCACACATTGTACACTATTAGGATTCAGGGATTTATAATTGCTCTTGTGACTTGTGACTGTTGGCAGGAAGTAATGTCCTCAATTGGCAGTAACTTGTTTTTTGTTTTTTTTTTTGGTGTTTTGTAGACTCTATGGATCCTCAATTGGAAATGCTTTGTGGATCAATTATGAAGCTTGAGGTGGAGAACAAGAATGATACGCCACATACATCACCAGTGGCAGAGCCACCCTTATGCACGGTGGGTCACTTGACCCAGGAGAAGGAAAAAAAAAAAAAAAAAGGGCCATTAAATATTAAACATTGCATTAAATAATCATAAGCGCTCATTAGTCTAGTGGTTAAAGCCTCATTCCTCTATATTGAGGTCACTGATCAAAGCCCACCAACAGCGTTTCCATTATCTTTTGCTTTCTTTGTTACTTCTTTTTTTTTTTTTCCTTTTTTATTCTCACTAGGTAACTTATTGAAATTTATTTTTTAATTTATTACCTTCATCCCTCAAATCTTACATTCTTTCTAAATCTTTTTTGTAATTTTACTGGTGATTTGTCAATTATCTGCCACAAATCCTCCTCCTCTTCCACAAGATATTTTGACAAACTTTTAAATAAATCGAATGTACAATAAAATATTATACATCTGTTATAAAGTTACCCTAAAATGAGTAAAAATGATCCTAATATGAATAAATGTTACCTTGGCATAAATATAAGTTGCAAAATATTTATTCTTTATTAATAAAAGTAACCCAAAATTTTTTTAAAGTGACCTAAAATTTGATAAAAGTGTCCTCTGATGTCCAGTAAATTACTGTACACCGTATATATACAAATTTGGAATGAATTTTTTATTAGCTTTTAGAATATATATACATTAATTATTGATTTGTATGCGATCGATTGGTGACGGTGAGTCGGTGACCTAGCACCCACAAAATCCTGGATCCGCCACTGTACATCACCCGATCTTCATCCAATTGAAAGCCCTATTGCATCCTCTAATCTTATTTGAGAACTAGAATATTTGAACTTGTGTTTTGAAACTTGGTTTGTAATTTGTTAAGTACACTCTTGGTTTGTAATTGATAACTAGGTACCAAACTTAGACTGTGTTTTATTTTGGACTATTTGTTAGGTTTGAAGCACTAAGTGTTTGAACCTTTGCTCTTGTTTGTTTGAAAATCGAGGGTTTGAAAAATTTAGGTGGTTTGAAACTTTGAAAAATTAGGATGTTCATTTGTTCAGGTCATTTTCAGGTATAATAAGCATAGGTATGCAGCTCAAAAGTCAACATTCATTTTCAGTATGGTGGTATAAGCATAGGTATGAAGCTCAAAAGTCAACATTCATTTTGGATTAGTAAAACATATTGAAATTGTCTCCAATCGAATTTTTGGTTTGAACTTCAATGGATACAACGAAAGATTCCCTCCTTGGACTCTTCATTCCGCTGCCAAAGCCATTCTGAAAACTGCAGCCTCGCTCAAGTGTGCAAGTACAAAACATGTACAAGTAACCAAACATCAAATTTAGTCATGTCAAATACTATAGAATTGATTAGTAATACGTAGTAGGTTATAATGATAGCAAACTAAAGTTTGTTGAATTGACGTGAAGGCCTCATTAGTCATAACACTGACTGCACAATGGTACTCAATCTGTTTTTTTTATAAGCTAGAGTTGGATTTGCACATCTGTCGAGATACAACTTTGATCATTAGTATTTTTAATTAGAGGTTAATAAAAATTATGAAAAAATAAATTTATAAAAGTAGACATTATGAAAAATCCAACAACATATTATATAATCATATTTATATATTATATATTGGTAAAAAAAAATTAAGTCAATGATGACATGAATAGTGGAAAATCCCAACTCTAGCTTATTATGATATGAATTTTCATAGTTAAGAGGATTTAATGTATCTATCTCGGCTTTGGATTTCATCACTACAAGTCTACTAAAAAATCTTGGGTGGACCTGGTCTACAATAAACTAGACCAAAAGTCTCACGTACCAAAACCACCCCAAGCAAAACATGCCGAAATCTTCACAGCCCAGCCCACTAACCCCTAAACTCGTAAAACCCCAAACGAAAGAAAAAATGTAAAATTGGCTGCAACACCCTGAGGTATGGCTTAGGTGCACCGAGCACCCTAAACTTTGCGTAGTAGCCAAAACACCACCAACTATGGTGTTAGGTGCAACATGTGCCATAAATGAAAATTTCCGGCAACTTATTTCACCGGGAGGAGGTGAATTTTCATTCTCTAGAACAGTTATGTAGTCTTTCATCCACTTAGCAAGCATGGATCAATTCTAGGGTTCATAATTTCTTTCTCCTACAACTTCATCATTGACGCCATTAACAACTTCATCATCAGAGCTCGAATTTTTTCTCTCTCTCCTTCTAATCAATTCTAGGGTTCATAATTTCTCCACAATCAATCAATTTCTGCAAAAATTGCTAATTCTTATAAACAATTAATTGAAATTGATCTAAATCGAAATATATAGGACACTATAGAAAACTTCGATATTAACGTCATCAATTTCGATCTGAACGAGAAGCTCAAATTGAAAGCAACTATGAAGGTAAGAATTATAAAAATTACTAATCATCTATTTGATTTTGATTCAATTGTGCAAATTAATTGATCATTGTTTGATTTGTCAAATATATAAAACTTGTATCATAATCCCATTCAATTCGAACTTGAACAAGAAGATGAAGCTTTTGAAGATGTAGAACAAGCTATTATTGAAGCTAAGGATGAGAATGAAGTTCAGGAGGATAATCAACATGTAATGCAAGCTCAAGGTATTATGCGATATATATGCAATTGATTTTAGAATTTGATAATGTGAATTAAGCGATTATGCAATTGCAATTGTTTGTTTGGAAAATTAAATTAGGCATTTAGGTATTAATTCGTATTATTGTAACCAGTTGTACGTGATTTATGTTGATTGAAAATTAAATAGGTTTACAGTAGTTAGAGACATGCAAAGCCAGTTTTAAGTAATATAGTTGCCTTTAACGATAGTGTAGTGATCTATTTTAAACCGTTTTTTTAAATAGATCATATGTTAATTGTTACTTATTCTTTAGTGATAGTTGCCTGAATGTTCTTTAGTCAAAATAGCATCAAAAGGGAAATACTACATTGTAGTGCTTCCATCTGATACATAATTTTATAAGAATCAAACACTAAGGAGGTATGACCAAAATTTACTTGTATTCATAGCAGTTGCATCACTAGCTTAGAAATATACACAGGTTTCATTTCCTAGAGTTTTTCTAACCATCAATTACAGCTTACAAACCAACTTTAACAATCACAGGATAATATTAGATCACTATCCTCAAGTAAGTTTTAAAATAGATCATACGTTAATTGCTATATGAGGGATGACAAGGAAGTGTTAATTGTTTACAAGTTGGTGCGTAAAGAAGGTGTTAGATTGAAATGTATAAATAAGAATATGTTAGGGTATATAATTCAAGATGAGTATAAGGAGGAGGTGGTTGTTACATGGGAATGTCTGCAATGTCACGTTTCTTATTTTGTCTTGTGAAGACTTCAGTCTTCTTCATGTTTGCATTTATATCAGTCTTCTTCCTGGTCTTGTCTATAACTTGATATAGCATAAATACATAGTACTTACATGATGGTTAGTGCTTTTCTGACGTGCATGCTGTATTTTAGACTTTAGATTGCAATTACCTACAATTTGACCTATATAAATGATAATTATGGATGGTGCAAATAACAATGAAGAGATTAGTGGTTGGTTAGTAGGAGAAACTCAATCAATGACAGGCTAAAGTCGTATCACCTAATCAAAAGTAATTCCTAAAACCACTAACTATAATAGATAGGGAAGTAGGGTCGAATGCACATGGAAATAATGTTCTTTTATTCCTAATAAATTATTATAATCTAAATTATCAAGAAACGAGTATTTTTGTGAGAAATATACTACAATAATAATTAAACTAAGGGAAATAAGCAATAATAAAAAGACCTAGGGTCATATGTTCACCAATAAATAATATTCCGGGATAAACATAACAACCAATTATCAATGCATAAATTAACCAGATTATAAAGGGCTTTCGCTACATATTATAATCACAGAATTAACTTAGCGATATTAAATCGCATCTCTCGAATCTTGATTTAACCATTTATAAATTAACCTGTCTATTGAAACTAAGCCTTAATATCAACTCTCATCTGTCGAATCTCGAATCAAAGTAACTCATACAATTAAACCTGCGCAAATGTAATTGCATAGCATTATAACAATCAATAGGAAATTAACCCAAAATATTAACAATCAATAACAATAAATCATCCCTTCATATTGTTCATGAATCCTCAAGAACCCTAGAAATAAACTACTCGTGCATAATTAAAACTAAACTAATCAAAGCAATTAAATTAAACATAATTAAAACAATAATAATAAAACTAAAACAAAACAATAATAATTAATAATAAAGCAAAATATTAAAGACTTAAAAGAATGAAAACTAAAAAGAAATAAACTAATGGAAACTAAACTAAAGCATAAAAGAATGAAAACCAAGGAAATAGTTCCGTAAAATTGTAACAAACTAAAATCAAATAAAACTAAAACTAGTTTCTAAAAGTTTAATCAAGAAAATCTTTAACTAAAGACAAGTTACGGAAAATATAAAACTAAGACTAAAGCAGTACAATAATCAGCTAACCTTCTAAGCTAAACTTAGTCCTCAAATATACTTCATAGTTGCGTGAATTGGAATAAGGTCAATAAATGTCGGAAATCGACATTAAGTTGAACAGCTGGAGTAAGGCCTAAGGATAAAGGCGCGTCCAGCTGTAGTACGAATTATCTATCCCTACACCCTAGAACCCTAGAGTAGGGAACTCTACCTACACCCCCACTCAAAACAACACGCTTCATACTGCTCGGCGCTCGCATATCAGTTTCCTTGCTATTTCCCCACATTCTCTCTCTTCAAAAAATAAAAGTGCTCTATATTACTCTTAGAAATTGCCTATATTCATTTTGTCCTTCACCAGATCTTCATTGTCTATGCAAGATTGTTATTAAGCTAAGGTACCAAATTCTCTCTTGTTTTTCAATTTGATTTCTTATTTTGTGAATTGTTGTTGAATGAAAGTGAAGGTTTGAAGTAATTTGATATGATTGTTCGATGACTATTTGGATTATCCTATTTTTTTTTTCCCAATTTGATTGTTGAATAACAATTTAGATCGTCGTCATTCAAACAAAAATTCATCGTAAGGTATACACGGTATCACACTCTCTATCTCATTGATTTTTTTGTTGAATTTTGCCATTTCACCAGAAAACTCTAGCCATCAAATTATGGTGTATATCAAATTATTGTGGTTTCCTATTATTATAGTTAAATTATGTATGATATACTCTATTTTGTGTTAAATTAATTTGTGGTGAGTTATTAAATTATGAAAGTGTTCGACACAAAAAATTAGAAACATATTTTACTTGTAATAATTTTCTGGATAATTTGATCAAAACTCGTTGGGATTGAAATGTAAATTTAGTTTATTGTGGGAATTTTTTTTTCTAATGAATGTTCATTTTCGTTTTGAATTTAATTTGTAAAAAATAACATATGATCATTCATAAAATGAATAATGTTCATATACTTATTGTTGATTCAAAAATGAGATTAATGAATGTTTAATAATTTAAAATTGATTGTCAAATAATCATTCAAATGTTCATATTAAAAAAACGTAATGTTCATTTATTCCTAATAATATGTTTATTTTGAACATATGTACTCCCTCCGTCCCAATATATAGTTCCTGTTTGTATTTTTTCACGCTATTTAAGAAATGGGAGGAAAAGGTGGATGAAGTATATTAAAAGTGGAAAAAGCTAGACAAAAGTACAAGACAGGTGAATAATTTAAGGAGAAAAAGTGAAAAATACAATTATAGAAAAAAGTTAGAGAGAAAAAGTGGAAAAAAGTACAAGGCAAGTGGATAATTTAAGAGTGAATTAGGAAGTTCAATGAATAAAGTTATAAAAAACGAGGGTATAATGATTTTTACATACTATCCAAAAATAAAAACAGGAACATCATTTTAGGTCTCCAAAATAGGAAAACAGGAACTATAATATGGGACGGAGGGAGTACTAATATTTGCAAAACCATAACATTGCGTACTTGTAGACAACCCTTATATAAGGTATTTACTATGGACTTGTTGAGTGTGTGTATCTAATACCCAAATCAAAAATGGATTTGTAAAATGAAGAAAAATAATATAAGTATATAATTGTACATAATCATACCTCTTTATGTTCATTTATATGTTATTGAATGTTCTATGCCATATTTTATCACTTTTATATTATTAAAATTTAGACACTTATTTTTTTTCCAATAATAAACCATTTATCTTTATAATATATATTGGTTTTTTGGATATACAGGAAAATCAAATCAGGAAGCTGCAAATGGAATACACGCCTCAAGTAATGCTTTTTGAATGAAATGTATTGAAAAAAAATGAAGGGCAGCGAGAAGGTTGATAAATGAGTTAAAATATAAGCAATTTCTTTTTTCTTTAAATAGAATATTGTTTTAACATATTTGATGTATAAACAAGTTATATATTTTGTATGTCGTATTTCATACAATAGTAGTATTGTTTGCTAGATATTATTATAAAAATGTGAAAACAGATTATTTTTTTTTGTTGTGCAAACTATAGTAGAATGAACATGTTCAATATCCTCGTAAAAAAAAAATAAATAAAAAAATAAAAAGAGAACATGTTCATTATCATATCAGTACTAGTAATTCATTAAATTCTCAACACTATATCATCTCTTTAACTATATGTTTATGACCATATCATTAAATGTTCATGAACAATATAATAACATAAAAAAAGTATTCTCTACTACCATGATCATTTAAACAGTTCACAATGATCACAATAAGTTATGCTTGTATATCTTAAATCCCTAGAGTAAAATGGGTAAAGTAGACTAGTAGAGATATACTTATACTCTATATAAAATCATCAGTAACATATTAAAACTCCATCCTTCCATAGTACACATATATGCTTACTAACTTTTCAAAAAATTAATAAATTTTATTATATGTAAATGTTCATTTTCATATTGATAATTGTCCATTTTCATTATGATTCATGATCATTTCATATTGAACAAGTAAATGCATAATTTTAAATGAACATATACATATACTTAAATGCTCATTTTGATACTAAAACACCTATTATATCATGAAGTAGTTATTTTTTTCTATACATTTATATTGTAATAATGAACATTTGCGCATATACAAATGAACATTAAAATAATACATATTCATATTTCTATATATTCATTTGCACATATAGTTTTAAATATTTTTATAATTGACATATCTTAAATTCTTTATGTTATTGACTTTTAGATATGTAGTACTTATTTTTCAATAATATCCTTAAAAAATTGTTTGATTTATTGATCAAATAATTAAATTGTGACATGTTATCCGCAATAGGTTAATTTTAATGCTCCATAATTAAATGTTCAGTTATAAAATAATAAATGTTCATTTACAATCAATAAAAAAAATTGTTTATTTACAACCATTAAAAAATGTTCATTTTAAAAATATTATATGTTCAATTATAAATGTTTACCAACAATTTCCCCTGTTCGATTTTCTAGCCCGCTACGCCATCCCAAATTAACTCAAGCCGTCGTTCCTCCATGACAAACGATCCATGGTGGTGGTGATGGGATAGAATATCAACTCCTATATATTTCCCGCCGCTACTCCATATAATGGAAGATACATCTACCACCACCATAACCATGACTACTACAATTGTTGCCCAGAAGCACAACTGCTACTGCCATTAAATTTAATTTCAATGATCCGAGATTCCTTATCGAAATCGAGTGTTTTTAAGTGATTAGTCTTGTGATTTAACTGGATTTTATAAAACGGCGGTTACACAAACGAGGCGAGAATTATAATGTCGTTGGGGAAGGAGATAATGGCGGTGAGATCGCTGAAAATGGATTTCTCTAGAGTTAATAAAGACGGATACTGTATACTGTATAATTCGGAGGTAAGATGCGGTGAATGGTGATAGCTGCTATAATTTGGGATGGGAGGGGGAAGGGTGTGGGGAGATGTAGTGGGGAGAGGTATAGCATGATGCAGTGGGGAAGGGGTGTAGGGAGTTCTACCTACACTAAGGTGTAGGTAAAAATTTGTAGCCGTAGTACTCATCATGCGATCGGGCCAAGTTGCTTGGAGTAATCTCGCGGCCTAGATCTTTAACGTGAACGTGATTGGGCCTCTAACTTTAGCCCAATTCTTCTTCCTTGGTTGGTCTGTGTTAGTAACTTGGAATGTTGAACCTCCTCACGTATGACTCTAATATTTTTTTAGTGGCTAATAACCTCGGGAATTGTCATAATTCTGCAAATTCCTGCAAAATAATACCAACTCTACAAAAACACTAGAAAACGTATATTAGTAATAAAAATAGCTCCGCAGAGCTCAAATAAGCACAATTATGACCACGGGACGGGGAGTAAAAATACATATAAAATAGACTCATCAAACTCCCCCAAGCTAAACCTTTGCTTGTCCCTAAGCAAAGCAATGAATAAATAAATCAATATTTCACACCAAATACATTCAAACCAATAAATACGATTCAACGCAATTCCGATAAATATATTAAAGTCAATCACTCAAATCCATTCAATTACCAATCTTCCCTAACAATTGTCAAGTAGAGCAAACCACAAGAGCATATAGAATTCAAGACTAGTGCTCACACACTCAACTCTCATTTATGTGGCGAGTAAAAGATGTACTCGATCGCTCCCCAACCAACCCTTTAAATGTGAACAATGCCCTCCCAACTCACACACTCGTGTGTTTAAAAAGACATATACTCAACCTAGTAGTCGACTCGGAATATGTCAAATCATTATTTGCATTGTGGACTTCAGCACCCCTTTATCAGCCAATCTGTCCAGCAACCGCTCTAGGTTATAGCAGTCGTTGGTGTCATGGCCAATATCCTCATGGAAATGGCAGTACTTGTTTTTGTTCCGGTTTTTTGCCGGACCCTTCATAGCTGCAGGCTTCTCAATAGTCACCCGGTCTTTTATCTCCATGAGGATGGAGTAGCAGTCCTTGTTAAACTCGTACTTGGGGACATACGGTTTAAACTCTTTCTTTTTATTTTTGGACGGCTGATCAGAGTCCTCCGCCGCCCAAACTTCTTTTATTTTCTTTCTCTCTTCAGCTTTTTGAGCCGGCTGATCTTGCCGACTCCCTTTTTATTTGTCGGACTTCTTTGAGTCCGACTGCTTGCTGGTGGAGCGGAGTTCGGTCGCTTGTATATAAGCTTCCGCCTCCATCAGCGCCTCTTGAAGAGTGGCGATTCTCTTCCGGACGAGGTCAAACCTAAAAGTTGACCCGTCTTTTAGACCCTTGAAGAAGTCTGTATATGCAACATCGTCAGATAGTCCTTGGATCTGGATTCTCACCAGATTGAACCACCTGATATAAGAACGGAGCCCTTCCCTGTCTCCCTGTTGTACCGCGCCCAAGTCAAGACTTATCTTTTTCGCGGGTATATTCATGGAGAAGTTAGAGGCAAACAAGAACGTAAGTGTCCTGAAATTGTTTATGCACCCAGGCGGCAGGTTGCCGAACCACTGTTGGGCAATGCCCTTTAGTGTAGCTGGGAAGCATCTACACCATGCAGCATCATCCAACCCCTGTAAATACATAAGGTTGGTGTAGGCCATCAGGTGGTCTTCAGGGTTGGTGGTGCCGTCATAGACTCCAACCAAGACATTCTTAACCTTGGCCGACTGTGCCGCCTCAGTTATTTCCTTGGAGAACGCAGAAGGTTGTTCACCAAGTTTTAGCAGACGGAGCTGCCAGTCCAGTGGTTAGACTTGATATGCCGCCTGACCCCCGAAGAGGGCAGGTTGCTGATATGATTGGGCGAACAGCCTGTATGGTTGCTGGGGCACATACAGGACCGAGCCTATCATCTGAGGACCTGTATGGACGGACGGGCTGCCTGACAGGTTCTCCTGTATAGATTGGGAATACCTCATCGAGGTATTCTTGAAGCTGTCTGGCATAGTCGACGTTGAAACCGAGTCAGAAAGCTGCTTGTTTCTCTTTTGCTCAATGATAAGTCGAGCATCAGAGTAAGTCTTCTTGCTGCCATCCGGCTCAGTATACCGGATGGGCTTCCTCTTTCCCTGGTCCGGGAAGCGGAACTTGGACTAATCGATAAAAGGCCTGCCCCCCTCCTTTATATTGGGATGTGGAGTGGGCTGCCTGTCTTTCACGGACTTAGCCTTCTCAGAGTGGGAGGGCCTCTTTGCCGACTGACCCTTGTTAGGTCCAGCCATTTTCTTGGAGATCAGGTCCTTCATCTTCCCCTTAAAGCTCGTCATGAATTTCATGAACTCTTCTCGGGTGATGTGAGCAGTCTGTCCTGCCGCCTGGGGCTGGCCGGTTGACTTATTCGGACCCGCCTGATCAACGCCCCGTTCCCTGTTATCCTTGGAACGGATGCGTCTGGTTTTAAGAGATCCATCTTTGGCCGTAAATACTTCGACCTCTGGATGGGAATCTGTATCATGGGCCGAGTGGACCTTTGCTTCTGGACGTTTGTCCTCAGGAGGAGTTACAGTCTCTTGAGAAACCATCTTAGAGGTACTCTCCCCACAGACGGTGCCAAATGTTTTGGGGATTTTTATGTGTCCTGCGAGAAAGTTACGTCACCAAGATTGGGTCCTCGCTGGTTGTACCTGCAAACAAATGGAAGCTTCGGTTGTTCGGAGTTCTGCCTCCGACGATCAAGTTAGTATGTGTTCGGAGTAAAAAGCGAAAAGTAAAAGTAGATCTTCTCGAGTCCTGAGATCAGGTGTTTTCTCTGTTGTAAGAGAATTGATTGTGATGTAATAAATAAATGTGTCCCCAAAATAGGGTAAATCTCCCTATTTATAGGGTCATTGGTAAATGTGCCCTTACCTAGGTCATTCTGACCTAGATTTGGTGGGCTGCGCCGCTTTACGGCTTTCTTGGGAATTAGGCCCTGAAAGTCGTCATTCCCTGATGAGTATCTGTATGCCACGTGTCAAATCCAGGTGAGTCCATTTGGACTCCTTTTAGGATGACACATGTCACACTCTCATTGGGCCACGTGGCGGGGTAAAAATCCCCAAATCAAAACTCAAGATTAATTTCAATTGAACTTCTTTCACTTTTTTTTTAGATTTAATAAAAATATATCAGGTGAAACTTATTTCAAATTATTTAATCTCAAAAAAGTCAAAGTGTCTACATTTACAATTGTCAATAATAAGAAATATTTACAATTGTCAAAAATAAGAAACTTATTTTGTATGAACTTATCTAAACTTATGTGCCTCAAATAAGTCAAATGCTGTCTATATTCTTATTTGACAAAACTTGTCACTTCTAGCCTTCATCTTATAAGTAGATGGCAATTGTGGAAGCAAAAACAACTTGTCAACTAGTAGCTTGTAATAAAGGTAGGCAGTCAAAGCACTAGATGTTTATGTTACTAGTATTTGGTGAAGAAAAGTTGTTGGACTTGTACTTTGTAAAATGCAATAAAACCTATGAATATATGATTAATTGATTAAACACTACTCTACAACTACACATACTAGCATAACGATTGCAAGAGGAGTGAACCAATTTCATACTTTGAAAGCTGCTCGAACATTCATTATTGCAAACATTTCCAAGTATGAGAAGAGACAGTTCCGCAAAATTTCAGAATCCAGACATAATATGGATCCTTAGATGATACAAGGTACCAATGTACCAGTATTTACGGAAATGTCGATATTTACAGGTGGCTGTGAGGTATGTTACAAGTGTGGTACTATATACAGTTCAAGTTAATACATGATGTGGCATGGAGGGGCTAAAACTCGATGCCACTGTTCAGTTGTACAGAGAACGCAGGTCTGCCAACATTTGAGAGAGGAGTCTCAGCTTTCAGGACAATCCCAGTGCTTCCAACATTCCCGTTCCACTTAGACCTACCAAGCTGAAATTTTGCAGCAGAAAAAAGTGTAAATATATGAGCAAAAATAGACGATTTTACAAGACTGCATTAGAGAGAGAGTAATGTGTCCAGCCACAAGTCATCTTAATCTGAATTTACATTTGTAAATAAATTTAAAATGTAAACTTCCACATTCCATGCAAAACTTCACCTATAGCTAGATCTTGGGAAAACCCATAACTTACAATATGAAATAATGAATGTATAATTGGTAGTATAATTGTAATAAAAACAATTTCATACAAATATAATCAGAGAAGGTTTAATGTTCAAATATTCACATACTAACAGTGTATTATTTTCACCTTTTAAAAAAGTTTCAAATAAATTAGTTCATATAAGTTCCGAAAATTTAAAATCAATTCAGAAAACAGCAAAACAAGTTAAATTCAACATGGCTATCGCTGATAGCGAGTTAGTTCATCATAGTTATTCATAGGGACTACCTCTCCTAAAGCTTGTGATGAAGGTCTAACATTTCACATGTTGACGTAGATTCAGAATTTCAGATCTAGGGTTTTCAATGTAAACACCCCAGGACTGAAATAACTGAACCATATACATGTAAAAGGCAATCTCTCCCTATCTTGCCATTTATGCCCATGAAAGGTCAGAAAGGGATTTATGCCATTTTTGCGCAGAATGAAAGGTCAGAAAGGGATTTATGCCCATGCCCATACTCATGCCATGTCATGTCATGTCATGTCATCAAGGGTACATGACGATAGATGCCTTGTTCAGTAGCATATGAGCCTAATAGCTGAAGATGAAATTAGGGAAAAACTAAATGAAGCAATGATAGCCACATACTTCATGAAATATGAAAAGATCATCTTAGGACAGTTGCAGAACCTAGTACAAAATTACACTTATACCTATCAATCTCATATAGTCATTTAACCAGTTTATGCATTCACAAAAATATACTAGAAAATCCATGTGCACTCGGTACCATCACCAAAACTACAAGGATACAGATATTTAAAGGGTCTCAAGCTGAATTTCAAAATGCGACCAAGGAAAAAGAGCATTAAAATGAAAGCTATGCAGCAAAAGGCAAGAATTAAATAGATAAAGCAACAAAGGTCATTGTGCAACTTACAGATACAGATGCAAACGCAGACGAATATGTTGAGTACGAACACCCATAAATGAGATTCAACTTATCCTTGACTGAATGAACAAGTTCTGCCCGTACACCAGGATCACTTCCACCAAATGTAGGACATAGACTAACAAATAAAAATAAGAGGTATTTTAGTAGATATAATGAGAAATCCCATGATTTGAACCCTAAAGCTGTAGAAGTGAAAAAATACAACAGTGCCAATCTTCATGTCTAAAATCTGATATGACGCTATCCAGTAGCCATTGTGATAAGGAAACTGCCACAGCAACAGGATACAACTAATAACCTCTTCAATTTTCAAATATCTAAAGTTTAAAAGAAACTCTTAATCAGGAAATCCTCATGTCTAAAATTAATACCAGTAAACTACTCTTACATCTTAAATTCTTAATAGAATTATAAATAATACAAACTTTCATAATCAGAAACTACTTCCCTTTGCATGTTTGAGCTATCCAAGGCACTTGTTTACCACTCCTATTAGGTTTAAGCCCATAAACAAAAAATTAATCCACTATCAGATTATCGGAAAAGTGAAGCATTCTATCTTGTTTTAAATCCACCCTAAGCAGCACTACATCGACAAACCAAGCCTCGGTACATGAAGCTATAATCCTAGGATAGAGGTAGTACAGCATGAAAACCATAATCAGATTTCACTGGAATCCAGACAGGATCTGAAAATAATGAAAACACGAGGGAAAGTGTAAGGATACAAGGAAGTTCATACTTACTTAAATTGAATGGTTGGCCTCACCAAGAGACCGGAACGCTTCCAAGCCAAGTCTTGTGCAAAACCAAGTGTAAATGATCTATCAGGCAACTGTATCATTGGAGTAATTTGTGTTCCCCATTTATTCTGCAAACACCAATAAAATAAATTAGAAACCAGCTGAAGAGAACAGGATATTTAAAAAATAAATGGGGAAAAAGCAAAATAATGTTGAACAAGCCTCTAACCAACCTTGCAAGAGAAACTGAACCTCATTTCACCAGGGTATTGACCCTGAGCTTGAAGCAAACCCCCACAAATAGGAAGAAATGCACTAGTGGTTAGTCCCTCCCCTGCTACATAAGTAAGCTGCCCGTTTGGAAACTGTAGATCCATGAATGACTGCAAGGCAAAGCACATAAAGGAAAATTTTAGAGACTATTTAAAACAAACAGCATTACATAACACATTAACCATCCTTCATGTACAGAATTCATCCAATAGCAGGGACTGTAACAAAAGGAATCCTAATAACAAAATTTTCCGAGAAGACAAGATAAGCTTCATTACAACAAATGAATTAAGTAATAAACCATAGAATAAGATATCTTGATGGCACTCCAGTAATAAACCATATATCTAAGTCATCTTACAAGTACAAAATTAAGCACGGATTGTTATCACCAAATACCTTTAACCATATAGAGTATACAGTATACTGTTGGTTCATACACAATGTTTTGTGCAAACTAAAAAAATTATAGAGAAAAACCATTTCGCTCAACTTTAGGCATTGGTTCATAGTTTCCAGGTCCAATCTCATGATATTAATAAAATGAGGAGAAATATATTAATTTTATAAAATAAATAACCAGCAATTTTAACTACTGTTAATCAGCAAAAGGTCATGAAGAGATGATGCAAACTTGTTGTTATATTCAGAGACAAGTGATTTGTTCAGTACAAAAAATCTACTACCACTTCAATTTTTTCACCTAAGTTCTTTGAATGTGATCATTGCTCAATTTAAAAAAGCATCTCTAACTAAAATGACAACTAGTGGTGTTATGTACGCATTCTGTTGCACCATATCACTAAACTAACTAGAATACATTACTGCTTATAATAATATCTTCAAGTATCATTGGTTTTACCTTTCATGCTAATTGAGCTGCAATTTTCAAAACACTTGAATACAAAAATGAATAACAAAGTAACACGGAGCCTGTGAATCCTGTTAAGCTAGCAAGGGCAATCACTAAAAACAATCGCAGTACAAAAACTACTGCATTCCATTATTTTTCATACAATACTCAGTCCTCTCTTCCTTACTCTTGACATAAAAAGAAACCTCTTCTTTAACCATGTGCTGCCTTACAGGAGAAATAACAGATGCTTCAAAGTAAAATAACAACTTAACAAGGTAGATTAACTACAGCTTGAAGGAATTAAAACCCTTCAAAATAAAACAAATGTAACATCTCAATATCTCATATGAAATGCCTTCGAATTTATGCCAGAAGAGTTGAACTTACACAAGCCAAAGGATTGAGACAGATCATTGACATCAAAAGCCACCTTCTGTGCTTAGTCCATACTGCTGGACATAGGGAGTGCAAACCATTCTAAAAACAAATGCAACAAATAGGCAATTAAAATCCATCTGGAAAACTAAAAGAAACTTGTTACAGAGAAAACCTATAATCATACATATCTAGGTAAATTGGTGGTTGAAGGGTCAATTAAACACCTTTTCTTTCTAATACAAGTTTTAGGCTGCATATGTATGAACACCCCCCTCCCCCACCCCTCTTTTTTCAAGCAGAAGGCAACTTGCACCTGTAGTCTATTAATAGTGTAAGAAATCCATAGTTGATTAGAATTAATAAAGTTGAACCATGATTTCAAAAGCTCAAAAAGACCTCAAGTCAAGGCTTTAAAAGTGGGTTAGAGAGAGATGCATCAAAAGTTTTGCAAGAATGCTTATAAATCATTTAAGAATATATTTCATCCACTTTTAATTAATTAAACATTCTGAATCAAAGTAGGAAATAGAGATGAACTGAAGAAATGGATCAAAATCAGGTTAAATAGCTTGTTTTGGAGCACTGAGGCACATTGCCAAACCTCATGAAGCAGAGAGATTAGGATCACCATGCGACATACAAGATTGCTTTTTGAAGTGAGCAAAGAAAACCCAATTGTGATTTATAGATTATTATGACAGGGTAGTTTCATAGAAATAATGTATTCATATTCACCTTATCAACTATGTTTTATAAGTAAGACACAGACAAAGATCAGAACGCACCTTCCTATCATAACCATACCAAAGCAAGTGTTGCTTTGATAGATGAACTGGCAAAAGAAGTGTTGTATCACGAATAAAGAGAAGAGGTCCAAGCTGGACTAGAAACAAAGACGAATTCTGAGTTCCTGACGTAGAGCTACCACTTGATGCCTCAAGTCTCCATAGATCACCACGTGCAACAACAGAGCTTTGAACATCGCGGGTTCTACTGTCATAAGCAGATGTCACATTTACAGTCCCCTGTGTACACAAATAATAAGATGTTTCAGAGACAAGGTCAAGAACCAAGACAGAGCAACATATCTACCTTCTACGTATCATGTGTGCTTATACGAAATCATTGTAGCACAACTTATTTGTAAGTGTGTCAAAACTTATATAAATTGTGGCAAAACTTATATTTATTGCAGCAAAACTTATTTTGACTGAATTTATTTTCTTTAAACTTATTTGGTCTGAAATTATCAAACTTATCTTAACTAAATAAAAACATTCTTTCTAAATAAATAATAACATTTTCAACAGAATGGGGCCTAAAACAACAAACTGGATATCTTCCTAAAGATGGTCCAGGTCCAAAACATTCACAGAAACCCAAGCTATAGGCAATGGTAAATCGACAAATTTTTATGTTGAAAGGATTGGTAGGATAATACCTGTTGTTCTTTATTTTAAATGTCGGCAAACAATTGATAAGTGTAAGAATTTGACTAATAGAAAAAGGTAAAATTATCAAGGAAAAGCAAAAACAAACTCATCACTATACCAATATAAGATATGAAAAAGCAATATAACAGCCGCATAGCCTACTACATCAAAATGCCACATGAGAAAAAAAAATAGTGATTTATATCACTCTGAAGTCAGAAATCTGATTCTCTACCATCTAAACCTTAAACCAATCACTTTAGAACAAAGAATTATATCAGAATGCTTGGGCAAGCAAAGCAAACATTTCGCAAAGCTGCTACACTGAGCCTATACAGGTCACCTCAAGAGCTACCTTTAGTACTGTACCCTACCCCCGAACCAGCAGAGCAATATCATCATAAATTTGACATTAAAAACAATTTAACTACAAGTAGTACAAGTATTATATCAATGAAAAAATTAAGCTAAAATGAACTTCGTTCCACACCATCAAATTAAAACTATAGGTAAACAAAAACAATACTATATCACAGACAGTGTAGTATACCTGAGATTTACCGAAAAGACCGGCAATTTTAAGGTTAAACCCCGAAAGCTCTTCATCAGCAACTCCATCAACACCGGCTTCGGATTTCTCAGAAAACCTTAAATCCCCCCATTGTTCTGCCAATGAACCCAATTCCTCCCTAACCAATATACTCATATCACTCCTCTCCCCACCATTAACAGCATGATGAAGCTTCACCATACCCTTATCACTATCATTATGAATAAATGGCACGGGAATCGATCAAAAAAACTGCTGAACCAACCCATTAACACAAGCCCCAAAATCAGCCCCAGCTTGCCCTATCCTATTCCCAATATCAAAAATCCCAGTAATCCCAGAATTATCAATTGCAAGCCCAAAATCCCTGGGCACAAAATTCTGGGTAGGAAACTCGAATTCGACATCGAAGAGCTTAGTACTGGGAGGATTAGGCCACGCAAATGAAGGCGGCGCAATATGCGATTGAATCAACCCAGTAAAACCTTGTGCTAGCTTATCAGCCAAGTCTTGGCCGTGTCGCTGCACCTCTTCCCAAGCTTCAAACGACCTCTCCACCGACATTCGCCGCCGAATTCAATCCTCTTCTTCCTCTCTCCACCCCAGAAAAATTAATCACAACCAACAAAATATTACGAATTGAACATTCAAAACGATGAAGAATCGAAATGAAATTCGATAATCTGAGGTGAAATGGGGAAGTTAGGGTTTATATTGGGGGGAGTTTGGGGGAAGAAGAAGGAGAAGATAAGAGTGAGAAAGGAGTGATGGGCGGAGGGCGAAAAAAGTCGGCGAGAGAGAAGGGGAGGAGAGCGCGGTTAAAGCGGTGTTGACACGTTTTTAGGAAGAAATTATTTTTTGTGGATTGAGAAACTAATTTTGGAAAATATAAATAAATAAAAATAAAAAATAAAAAATAAAATTTATTTGTGTTTGTGTTTAAGGTTAGGGAACATGATTGGAGTTTTTTTTTTTTTTTTTTTTTTTTTTGAGATGGAAATTAACGGATAATGATGGGATGTTAAAAAAAAATGTGGGATTGATTTAAATTTAGATAGGTTGTGAACTTGTGAGGTGTTTGTAGGCGAATTGATTTGTTTTTGAACAATTAAAGTATTTTTAAGATTAAGTTAAATTGGATAATGGATAAGCACGGGACTAATGTGTTGTACTAGTATTTAAATTTAGATATGTTATGAGGTGTTTTTAGGCGAATTGATGTGTTTTTGTACTGTTTTTTGTATTTTTAGGACCAAGTTAAATTGGATAATGGATAAGTACGGGATTCGTGTGTTGTAATTGGACTATTTGTTTTAAAAATGTGGTTTTTTTTTGATAATTTTACAAGGAGTTTTTTAAACCTATAAATTCAAATTTAGTGGAAAATTTGAACTAAAAAAAAGTAATGTCATCAAATATATATACTTTTAAAAGAAACTAGTTGTTGGTGTGCGCGCCACGCGCGCGCACCCCCTTCCTCCCCCCCCCCCCCCCCCCCCCAATTTTGCAAAAGGTAATTAGTGAAAAACATTTTTAATGTATTGTTTATGAATTTTTTAATAAGCCGATTAGCATATATCCAATTATAAATTAAACAATCAACCAATGAGTAATGTTACTTAACCATCAGCCGCAAATATTTTCCGATTTGTAGGAATTCAAGCTTTTCTTAAAAATGAAGCTCCAAGGAGTTAATTGTGGCAAAAAATTATCATTTTAATTTGAATTCCCAATTAACTATATTAGCATAATAATTTTTTTTTTTTTGACGAAAGAATGAAATTACTCATAGCTTCATACATGCAAATCACATTTGAAAAACATGGTCAGTACATTAGCTTGTATGCATTTGATTTACATTTTGCATAGACATTGAGAATGAAACTATTTTACAAAGAGAAGTTGCACAGGCTGCCCATATATACAACATATTCAATGTAAATGCAATGCCTAAGACAGTTGGACATCAAGACCAATTCATGTGATGGCAAATTGTAATGCAAAAAATAAATTAGGGCATCAATTAATGATATAGAAAATAGACTTATTTTCATAGTTTCCATGCTTGACTATGCCTAATTGAAGTATCCATTGACAGTTATATCTACCAAAATCTCCACTAATAGCCAAGAAACCTGTTGCCTACTCTTCTGATAAAACGGCTCGTGTCGTTATCAACTTATCATCAACCTTTGAAAAATTGAGAGAAGTTATTCTCCACCATCGAAGAGACATAATGCAAGATGAAGTACCATTCTAGAGAAAAATAACTCTACATTACATCCTCTTTCCTTGACGATGCAAGATAAAGTAGCCAAAGCAAATGCTATGTTTACAAAAGGGCATTTCTCCCCCAAAAAATCAAACATTCGTCGGCCAGAACTGATATATTACATGGGAACTTTGAATCACTTTACGCACTGTATACAAATTAAGACAAAATGGAAGGATGCATTAATATTTCTAATCTCAGTTACCATTAGCACCTTTGATTTTAAACCAACAAAGGACTTCTTGAAGTGAATATAGAAGCAAGAAGATTAAAGGCAAAATATTCATTACTGCAATGAAAACTTAGTAATCGTTATACAATCATAATTCATGTAATCAGGGTTGTCACAAAGGCCAAGTTTTGAAAGAACAAAGCAATAGGACTCCAAGTCAGTTCTCCTCAGATATTTCAACAGCTTCATCCTTTTGATGCACCTTTGCTTGCAATCCTCGACGAGAGTGCTTATCTTAGAGCAAAATAATAACGTAATTGTTAGCTACCAAACAATTCACATAAAGTGAAAAACATTATGTCATTTCTTTACAGTCACTGCCCTAGACATAAAATTTTCATACACGAAAGCCAAAGAATCAGACATAATGCTAAGGTATAGACCACACTCGCACACCAAACTGCTACCCTAGACATAAATTTTCATACAAGAATTGAAGTTTGTGTACACTAAACAAACAGCATAAGAACTTTGTGGAAAATTACTGGATGAATTAGTGGCACAAGTTTTGGCTTCCATCCAAAAGGCAATAATGCCGGGCAACATTCCTTCTTGTTGCCACATAAAACCCAAATCCTAACTTTTTTTTGCCACATAAGACCATACTATTCCTTCAGCAACTCGCCATTCACCCAAATTAAATACATAAGTAAAAGACACCGAATCTAAAATTGTATGTTTATTTGACTGATCGATAGATTAATTCATACAAAAGAGAGAAATTTAGATCTCTCCTCTGTGATATCAATAGCACAATCTTCTACTTTCAGATACGAAACAAAGTTAAATGAAATTCTAATTTCTATTACACTCCAGTTTGGCAATAATACCTTTTACCATCAACCCCAACAAAAGAAACAATAGAAATCCCAGAACTATCTTTATGCAAAGTACTCACCTAGCAAACCGATTTCATGAAACAAAAGGGCCCAAAAACGTCCGTCACATAATGCTTTTACTTAAACATCCATCAAAGGTAATAAAGTAGGAGTGACTAAGCATGATCAAGCATCAACTATGTAACAACAACTATCCCACTAGTTTTAGAAACACATCTAAAATAAAGATCCTTTAAAAGAAATAATAAAGAGAAAATTACGAATATGACAATGGCTACAAGTTTAGCGTTCGAATATGTAGATGTTCCTATCTCCCTGCCTCCCCCTCTTTCTCTTATCTCCCATGTATCACAAGGTTGGGAAATTTTTTTCTACTTGCTTGCAATACTAAACTTTATAAAAAGTCTTTGTAATAATAAAGAGAAAATTACGAATATGACACTTCTTTTTTTTTCTTTTTTTTTTTTTTTTTTGAGTAACCTTCAATTAGAATACTTGCATATTGAAACAATTTTTTTCTTTTGCTCCTTTTTTTCTTTTTATCTCACATTGAAAATTTTTCAACTATGAACAACAATTTTCATTTTTTTCCAATTAACATACAAGAACAAATAACTTATCATATCCACCCAAATTGTGCAAATTATGTGCACACTATAACTCCCTCACCTCACTAACTAGTAGCTCCCCTAAGCTAAGCTTGGGACTAGTAACCAATGGGGAAAAATTAAGCTCGTAATGTGGCTAAATAAACAATAAAAGGTTAAGGAAACAACATGGGTAGCAAGAAGGGAACAAATGTATCTAATATCATCTGAAGGCTACCTAAAAGAACAAATGCCTTCGTCCTCCTCAATGTGCATAATAATGAGTCATACAAACATTACTCAAAGTTAAAAACCAATACTCAACTTCATTGACATACCAGGAACTAACACACATTCCTCAACAATCAACTAGTCAAGCACTATATTCACAAGTAGTTGGGCAAAATTGACGCATATTAAGGTTTCAAGGCAATCAAACATACAATCATGATCAACTAATCCACAATATTTATCATCAATACCCAAGAATCGAAACAATTCCGAAAAATTTTAATCAAGGGGCACAGGGAAGCATGATTCATAATTCATTAGAATGTATTTTTGGATTTTTTTATTTTTTGAAAGCAATAAATCTAACCTAGGAAAAAAATAAAATCTAGACTAATAAAGAAATAAAAAAACTAGACTAAGAAAGCAATAAAACTAAACTAAGCACAACAAAGAAAATAAAAAGAGAAGGGAAAGAAAGAGTGCCTATATATGTACAAGAAATCCCCCCCAAGCTAAATCAAACAATGTTCCCATTGGCTTAAAGGGAAGTTAGTAACCCAAGTGACTACCCCACATCATCAAACCCGTAACCACCACCATCCCAAGCATTGCAATGCATCACCTTAGTACAATTTTGAGCAAGAAAGGAACAAAGTGTTAGTAGGAAGAGAGGCAAAAACAAGTCAGGTTCACTATTTTGCTCATAAATTTTTTATGCAAATGATAATTCAATGGTTCTAATTTCATTGGAAAGTAGACTTGAAGAGCTTTCCAACGATTGGTCACACGCAAAGTTTCGTTAAGAAACGCAAAAGTTATGGCGTTTTGAAGTTGGCCATATTTGCTGACGCGCTCTCGCGCCCGACCGGGCCCGTCTCCAAGGTACGATCAGGTGGTTTCTTGATACTCGTTGCACGAGATTCCTTTTTGGCCTTGATTTTCTTCGTATTTTTGCTTGATTGAGCAAATGCCACCCGATCGGGTGGGACTTTCAGTACAGGCTCGATTTTCGCAACTTGCTCATTTTTCTCCACTTGTTCATCTTCAACCCCAAGCCCTACACAATTTAGAGCTCTTTCTATAGCATCCACTTCATCTTTCCATGTAGTAGTTTTTCCTGCGGAAGATGTAACACAAAATACCGCCTCCAAGGGATCTCTAACGAGAGCTTGGGGCTTATTAGAAAAATTATTTATATCAACCACACCAACACTATAACACTTTTCCTCTAAGATGGGGCTTTTAGGGACATTATTTAGATTAAAAGTAATATTATCATCCCCTACACATAATGTAAGAAAATAATTGGAATTTGTAAATCTTTCTCAATATCAACAATAACAAAATCAACACGTATATAAAATTTACCTACTCTAACAAGAACATCCTCTAAAACACCTAAAGGGTATTTAACAGAACAATCGGCCATTTGTAGAGTAATATTGGTAGCTTTTAATTTACCCATAATTAATTTAGAGTTCACAGATAATGGAAAAACACGTACGCTAGCACCCAAATCACATAAAGCTTTATCAATTATCACATTACCAATATGACAAGGAATAGAAAAACTACCCAGATCTTTTAGTTTAGGTGGAGATTTATTTTGTAATATACCACTACATTCTGCAGTAAAAGCAACTGTCTTTACCTCACTAATAGATCTTTTTCTAGTCAAAATTTTTTTTATAAATTTAGAATATGCTGGAACTTGAGTAATTAATTCTGTGAAAGGAATTGTTACCTGCAAAGTTTTGACAACCTCTAGAAACTTACCAAATTGCTTATCCAACTTACTCTTTAAATGTCTATTAGGGAATGGAATCTTGATAGCAGGACTCTGCACATCTCCGATCTTATCTTGAGTTGTACCCTGCAATTTATTATCAGAAGAGTTAGTTTTAACCTGGGGCCCTGCAGGGCTAGTAACAACAAGGCCCATCGTATTTTGAACCACTTCTCAGGGTAATTGCATTCACGTGATCTGTAGGTTGTACTGGCTGCGATGGTAGGGCTCCCTGCTGGCAAGTTTGTAGAGTAGAGGAAAGTTGCGCAATTTGATTATCTATGATTTTATTATGTGCTAGGATCGAATCAATTTGCGCATCCCTACTCTGCATCTGCTTTTGCATATTGGCTAACATAGTTTTGATTTCTGATAGGCCAGAATCAGAAGGAGAAGTAACAACCTGTTGTGGTCTCTGATGTGGAGGTTGGTTACCTCTGCTGTGGTTGTTGTACCTGTGGTGGGGGGTTAAGCACATCGTAATATTGTACGACATATTTTGGTTATTTTTCAACCCTGCATTGTATGTGTTAGAGTATGGACTAATTTGCTTATAGGTTTGAAAAGCATTAATCTTCTCAAGTGAATTCCTACAGTCCTGCGCCCAATGACCTGCAAGACCACAATTTTCACAGAATATTGTAGTGTTAGTACCAACAGCAGAAACATTAGCTACGGAAGATGGAATAGCAGTACTAATACTATCTAATTTATGGAAAATAGAGGTTAACTGAGCTTGCACAAAGGATATGGAATCGACATTATGTTTCCCTTTGTCTGCAAATCCTCTAGGATTCCCATATTGGGAATTATGAATTGCAATCTCTTCAATAACTATGCCTGCTACATCCTCTTGAAGATTCATAAATCTTCCATAAGCTGCTGAGTCTAGGATTGATCTGGATGAATTTCCAAGCCCGTTGTAGAAGGCTTGGATTATCTGCCACTGTGCTAGCCCATGATGGGGATATTCTCTCTGCAAATCCTTAAATCTTTCCCAAGCTTCATATAAACTTTCATCCACTTCTTGGGAAAATTTTTGGATCGAACTCCTTAACAAAGCTGTCCTCTCTGCAGGGTAATATTTATTATAGAAATTCATAGCAAGAGAATTCCAGTCACTAATACCAAGGGCAGTCCTATTCAATCAATTATACCATAATTTAGCTTTACCACATAAAGAATAAGGAAAAAGAATCTCCCTGATTTGGTCCTGCGTGACCCCAGCTTGTCTAATAGTGTTACAATATTGGCAAAAATCCAGAATATAAAGATTTGGATCTTCACCCTTAGCTCCGCTGAATTGCTTCCTTTCGATTATAGTAATAAACTGGGGTCTAATATCGAATTGTACTCCCTCGAGATTTGGTGTAGGAGCTAGGTGTGGAAAATCACCCAGGGATGGCTGCGAATAATCACTGAACTTGCGGGGTGGAGGTGGTGGTGGATGCACCATCTCTGATTCTGGTTCTGAAGAAACTTCTGTGTCACTAGAATCAGATGGAGGGTCTCTAGGAATATCACTCCCGAAACCTGCCAGTATTCGCTTGTAAAAATTCTTTTGTCTATGAAAAGAGCGCTCGATCTTAGGATCGAATGGGATGTAACCTGATCTAGAACACCTGGGCATAAACAAAGAACTAAACAACAAATATGAGAACTGTCCCAAAGAACTTACGTTCTCTGAGACGAAGGGAAATAATCTAGACTACAAATTAATCAGAAATAAAAAATAAAAAAAAAATCGTTTCCCCGGCAACGGCGCTAAATTTTGACAGGCTAAAGTCGTATCATCTAATCAAAAGTAATTCCTAAAACCACTAATTATAATAGATAGGGAAGTAGGGTCGAATCCACAGGAAAACAATGTTCTTTTATTCGTAATAAATTATTATAATCTAAATTATCAAGAAACGAGTATTTTTGTGAAAAATATACTACAATAATAATTACACTAAGGGAAATAAGAAATAATAAAAAGACCTAGGGTCATAGGTTCACCAATAAATAATACTCCGGGATAAACATAGCAATCAATTATCAATGCTTAAATTAACCAGATTATAAAGGGCTTTCGCTACGTATTATAATCACAGAATTAACTTAGCGATATTAAATCGCATCTCTCGAATCTCGATTTAACCATTTATAAATTAACCTGCCTATTGAAACTAAGCTTTAATATCAACTCTCATTTGTCGAATCTCGAATCAATATTGCGTAACTCATACAATTAAACCTGCGCAAATCTAATTGCATAGCATTATAACAATCAATAGGAAATTAACCCAAAACATTAACAATCAATAATAATAAATCATCCCTTCATATTGTTCATGGATCCCCAAGAACCCTAGAAATAAACTACTCATGCATAATTAAAACTAAACTAATCAAAGTAATTAAATTAAACATAATTAAAACAATAATATTAAAACTAAAACAAAACAATAATAATTAATAATAAAGCAAAATATTGAAGACTTAAACGAATGAAAACTAAAAAGAAATAAACTAATGGAAACTAAACTAAAGCATAAAAGAATGAAAACCAAGGAAATAGTTCCGTAAAACTGTAACTAAGACAAGAGCAGTACAATAATCAGCTAACCTCCTAAGCTAAACTTAGTCCTCAAATATATATAGTTGCGTGAATTGGAATAAGGCCAATAAAAGTCGGAAACCGACATTAAGTTGAACAGCTGGAGTAAGGCCCAAGGATAAAGGCGTGTCCAGCTGTAGTACTCTTCATCCGATCGGGCCCAGTTGGTTGGAGTAAACTCGCGGCCTAGATCTTTAGCGTGAACGTGATTGGGCCTCTAACTTTAGCCCAATTCTTCTTCCTTGGTTGGTTTGTGTTAGTAACTTGGAATCTTGAACCTCCTCACGTATGACTCTAATACCTTTGTAGTGGCTAATAACCTCGGGAATTGTCATAATTCTGCAAATTTCTGCAAAATAATACCAACTCTACAAAAAATTAGAAAACGTATATTAGTAATAAAATTAGCTCCGCAGAGCTCAAATAAGCACAATTATGAACACGAGACGGGGAATAAAAATACATATAAAATAAACTCATCAAACTCCCCCAAGCTAAACCTTTGCTTGTCCCTATAAAAAGCAATGAATAAATAAATCAATATTTCACCCCAAATACATTCAAACCAATAAATACGATTCAAGGCAATTCCGATAAATATATTAAAGTCAATCACTCAAATCCATTCAATTACCAATCTTCCCTAACAATTTTCAAGTAGAGCAAGCCACAAGAGCATATAAAATTCAAGACTAGTGCTCACACACTCAACTCTCATTTATGTGGCGAGTAAAAGATGTACTCGATTGCTCCCCAACCAACCCTTTAAATGTGAACAATGCCCTCCCAACTCACACACTCGTGTGTTTAAAAAGACATACACTCCACCTAGTAGTCGACTCAGGAATATGTCAAATCATTCTTTGCATTGATAAACAACTAATTTCACATTCATACAACTCTATGCACAAAGGTCGGAAGGTCTTCAAAGCTTGTAATGTAAGGCTTGGGTAAAGGGTAGGATAAAATTTGGGAAAAGTGAGAGTAAAGCCATGCTTAAGGGAGCCAAATCTTAACAAATAAAACCAAGGTCAAAAATAAATAATGACCATAAATCTCCAACTCAACTCTACAAAAATTTACCAAACAACCAATCCAATATTAACAATATTTTCAACACTTACAATAAATCACTCATACAAATATGATATTATGGAACTTGAGTGAACAAACAAAATTTGAATTTTTTTTTTTTTTTTTTTTCCTTTTGAACTTCTTTTTTTTTTCTTTTTTTTTTTTTGAGTAACCTTCAATTAGAACACTTGCATATTGAAACAATTTTTTTCTTTTGCTCCTTTTTTTCTTTTTATCTCACATTGAAATTTTTTCAACTATGAACAACAATTTTCATTTTTTTCCAATTAACATACAAGAACAAATAACTTATCATATCCACCCAAATTGTGCAAATTATGTGCACACTATAACTCCCTCACCTCACTAACTAGTAGCTCCCCCAAGCTAAGCTTGGGACTAGTAACCAATGGGGAAAAATTAAGCTCGTAATGTGGCTAAATAAACAATAAAAGGTTAAGGAAACAACATGGGTAGCAAGAAGGGAACAAATGTATCTAATATCATCTGAAGGCTACCTAAAAGAACAAATGCCTTCGTCCTCCTCAATGTGCCTAATAATGAGTCATACAAACATTACTCAAAGTTAAAAACCAATACTCAACTTCATTGACATACCAGGAACTAACACACATTCCTCAACAATCAACTAGTCAAGCACTATATTCACAAGTAGTTGGACAAAATTGACGCATATTAAGGTTTCAAGGCAATCAAACATACAATCATGATCAACTAATCCACAATATTTATCATCAATACCCAAGAATCGAAACAATTCCGAAAAATTTTAATCAAGGGGCACAGGGAAGCATGATTCATAATTCATTGGAATGTATTTTTGGATTTTTTTATATTTTGAAAGCAATAAATCTAACCTAGGAAAAAAAATAAAATCTAGACTAATAAAGAAATAAAAAAACTAGACTAAGAAAGCAATAAAACTAAACTAAGCACAACAAAGAAAATAAAAAGAGAAGGGAAAGAAAGAGTGCCTATATATGTACAAGAAATCCCCCCCCCCCAAGCTAAATCAAACAATGTTCCCATTGGCTTAAAGGGAAGTTAGTAACCCAAGTGACTACCCCACATCATCAAACCCGTAACCACCACCATCCCAAGCATTGCAATGCATCACCTTAGTACAATTTTGAGCAAGAAAGGAACAAAGTGTTAGTAGGAAGAGAGGCAAAAACAAGTCAGGTTCACTATTTTGCTCATAAATTTTTTATGCAAATGATAATTCAATGGTTCTAATTTCATTGGAAAGTAGACTTGAAGAGCTTTCCAACGATTGGTCACACGCAAAGTTTCGTTAAGAAACGCAAAAGTTATGGCGTTTTGAAGTTGGCCATATTTGCTGACGCGCTCTCGCGCCCGACTGGGCCCGTCTCCAAGGTACGATCAGGTGGTTTCTTGATACTCGTTGCACGAGATTCCTTTTTGGCCTTGATTTTCTTCGTATTTTTGCTTGATTGAGCAAATGCCACCCGATCGGGTGGGACTTTCAGTACAGGCTCGATTTTCGCAACTTGCTCATTTTTCTCCACTTGTTCATCTTCAACCCCAAGCCCTACACAATTTAGAGCTCTTTCTATAGCATCCACTTCATCTTTTCATGTAGTAGTTTTTCCTGCGGAAGATGTAACACAAAATACCGCCTCCAAGGGATCTCTAACGAGAGCTTGGGGCTTATTAGAAAAATTATTTATATCAACCACACCAACACTATAACACTTTTCCTCTAAGATGGGGCTTTTAGGGACATTATTTAGATTAAAAGTAATATTATCATCCCCTACACATAATGTAAGAAAATAATTGGAATTTGTAAATCTTTCTCAATATCAACAATAACAAAATCAACACGTATATAAAATTTACCTACTCTAACAAGAACATCCTCTAAAACACCTAAAGGGTATTTAACAGAACGATCGGCCATTTGTAGAGTAATATTGGTAGCTTTTAATTTACCCATAATTAATTTAGAGTTCACAGATAATGGAAAAACACGTACACTAGCACCCAAATCACATAAAGCTTTATCAATTATCACATTACCAATATGACAAGGAATAGAAAAACTACCCAGATCTTTTAGTTTAGGTGGAGATTTATTTTGTAATATACCACTACATTCTGCAGTAAAAGCAACTGTCTTTACCTCACTAATAGATCTTTTTCTAGTCAAAATTTTTTTTATAAATTTAGAATATGCTGGAACTTGAGTAATTAATTCTGTGAAAGGAATTGTTACCTGCAAAGTTTTGACAACCTCTAGAAACTTACCAAATTGCTTATCCAACTTACTCTTTAAATGTCTATTAGGGAATGGAATCTTGATAGCAGGACTCTGCACATCTCCGATCTTATCTTGAGTTGTACCCTGCAATTTATTATCAGAAGAGTTAGTTTTAACCTGGGGCCCTGCAGGGCTAGTAACAACAAGGCCCATCGTATTTTGAACCACTTCTCAGGGTAATTGCATTCACGTGATCTGTAGGTTGTACTGGCTGCGATGGTAGGGCTCCCTGCTGGCAAGTTTGTAGAGTAGAGGAAAGTTGCGCAATTTGATTATCTATGATTTTATTATGTGCTAGGATCGAATCAATTTGCGCATCCCTACTCTGCATCTGCTTTTGCATATTGGCTAACATAGTTTTGATTTCTGATAGGCCAGAATCAGAAGGAGAAGTAACAACCTGTTGTGGTCTCTGATGTGGAGGTTGGTTACCTCTGCTGTGGTTGTTGTACCTGTGGTGGGGGGTAATGTCAGAGAGTGAATGAGAGGGTATTTTGGTATTTTGCACATCTCTTGCTTTCTTTCTTAATATACGCGCCAAAATGAAACGCATCAACTAATAAGAAACGGAGGAAGTATTTGTTTTAGCGCCGATATTCTTTGAATTTAGCCCTTATATTCTTTAAATTTAGCTATTATGTTATTTGAATTTAAGTATTATGTTCTTTGAGGTAATGAGCGATACATAATTGTTGTTTTAACATATTATATTCTTAAATTAGTTTTTAACAAGTGTTGAAACGTTTCAGGCTTAATTCCTTACAAGATGTAGGGCTTGACTTGCTTCACGAATTGACTTGATAGAATAAGGACACCCTAAGGTTAGGGTTTAATGTATATTGGATGTTGGGCTTGACAATAATATAACACTAATTAAAATGGGCTAATTTAGGTTATTTCCCCCACAATTGTACAACCCTAATCTACATCATTTGTTGAGAAACGACCATCATAAATTCATAATCCACCCACCAACCTAGTAGACAAACCCTACACAATCACCAGAGCAAATCAACTCCAATCATGCCGGTGTTCAAAACCGCCTTCCAGGGCTGCTCCGTCAAATTCAGCCCCTTCTACGAACACCGCTTAGCCGTCGCCACCACCAAAAACTTCGGCAAGAACGGCAATGGCTGCCTCCACATCCTCGACCTCTCCCCCACCCCATCATCTCCCACCCCCATCTCCGAGCTCACCTTCTTCGATACCGCCGAGGGCATCAACGACGTCTCCTGGTCCAAATCCGACAACAACCTCCTCGTCGCCGCCTTTGCCGACGGCTCCCTCAAACTGTACGACACCTCTCTTCCCCCTCAACAAAACCCTTGTCGCTCTTTCGTTCGACACAGCGATGAAGCTTATTCCGTCGATTGGAGCCCAAAACGCAGTAATTCCTTCATCTCCGGTTCTTTCGATCATACAATTAATCTTTGGACTGTTGATAACCCCACCCGTGTGCGCACCTTCAAGGGACATGATTATTGTGTTTATTCTGTTGCTTGGAATCCCCTGCTTGACAATGTTTTCGCCTCGGCTTCCGGGGATTACACGGTTCGGTGTTGGGATGTTCGAAACCCGCGCTCTACTATGACCATACTTGGTAATGAACATGAGATTTTGTCTTGTGATTGGAATATGTATGATGATTATTTGCTGGCTACCGGGGCGGTGGATAATATGGTTCGGGTTTGGGATGTGAGGAGTATTAGGACTCCCATTGCTGTTCTTTCTGGTCATGAGTATGCTGTAATGAAGGTTAAGTTTTCGCCACATCGCCGGAACATGGTTATGAGTTTTTCTTTAGATTACACGGTTTGTATGTGGGATTTTACGGTGGAGGATGCTTTAATTGAGAAGTATGATCTTCATACTGATTCCCCAGGCGGGATCGATATGAGTTTTTTTGACGAAGGGTTGTTGGCTAGTACTGCTTGGGATGGGATGACTTATGTTTGGCAACGTGGAACTGATCCTAGAGCCGAAGGAGGTATGTTATAATTTCTTGTGTTGAGAAATTTATGTCTTGATATATTTAGTGTTTAATAAAAATCATCTAACACAACTTTTTTTTTTGATGTAATTGGAATGAGTTGATCATGCATTCACCCCTTTTTTGGTTGTTCAATGATCTTTATTTATAAAACATGCTGTGTATAATGTAGATGGATGCAAATGGAAATGTAAGCTATGTTTGTTCCGAAAATGGTAGCTTAATAAATTGCTGATAGTGATGGGTAATTGCTTATGTAATGTTGGGAATCTTTACTGGTATGCTGAATTGCTGAGTTATAAGTTTTACTTGCTGTACTTTAGGAACTAGTTTGGACACTCTTTATCCTTGCCATATTCTTTATCAATGCAAGAGTGTGCACAGACTGTACATTATTAGGATTCAGGGATTTTGCTTTATCACTGTATTTTGCTGAGATTATCCCTATCCAAGGATTCAAGGGTTTCTAGAATATTCCCCATAAGTAGACTTGCACCCCCTCTCTTTAGGGAAAATCCATTATATTGTAAATTACATAGAGCTGGATCAATAATAGTAAATTGTATAAGTACATGGCAAAGATTCGGAGGAGGACCATTTCATCTCCCATACCTGGTACTTCTGTCCATATTAAACAGAAGAATCAAGGCTTATTTGGGCAGTGGATGTAACTTCGTGTGTTTTTCTTCCCTTTATGGGTTGAAGAGATGGAATTGTATGGATTTGTGAAGTGGAAGGAAAGTAGCTGCTGTTAGCTAATTGAAAGTGAGGAAAGGGTGTTGTAAAAAGGCCATTATGCGGCATTGCAATAATCGGGTTAGTTTATCGAAGGCTTTTCAGTTAGTTGTAAGAGTGACATGTCGGACATCAAAGTGGTTGACAGGTAAAGGAAGATATCTTAAAGGTTTATTGTTAATTTCAATAATTTGTAAGGAGGCAAGGAGCTTAATGGAATTGTGAATATGGAGTATTAAAGTTGTTCAGTGCCCTCTAATTCAAAGCCAATTTGAGGACTCAATCCTCTTTCTTCTCCAAGTTTCTATGCTTGATGAGTTGATGGTATTGTATTATTATAACTTAGAACCTACTAAGGAGTAGTATGTTTCTTAACCTATGTAGAAATTGGGTAGCTTAAATATTTAAATGGTGATTAGTGAAATAGTTCCTTTGCTGACTTACATGAAAGACTCCTTGGGAAGTTTAGCTTTGAACTTATCATACATCCTTGCAAATACTGAAATACATATTGGGTCAATGAACTTGTCTGCTGGTTCTTGGTTACTATTTTTCCCCTTAAAATCCTGGAATTGAATTATATTTGCTTGGTTTTGAACTTTTGACTGAGACTGTAAAGCCCTAATCAGCATTTTATTAGTTTATTTTCCTGTTTTATTACTCCCCAGTCCCTACTAGTTTTCTTAATTGTTGATGTAATGTTGGGAAACTTTACTGTTATGCAGTTGCTGAGGTATATGTTTGACTTGCTTTACCTTAGGAACTAGTTTGGACATTTCCATCCCTGCCATATTTCTTTACAATTTAAGAGTGCACACATTGTACACTATTAGGATTCAGGGATTTATAATTGCTCTTGTGACTTGTGACTGTTGGCAGGAAGTAATGTCCTCAATTGGCAGTAACTTGTTTTTTGTTTTTTTTTTTGGTGTTTTGTAGACTCTATGGATCCTCAATTGGAAATGCTTTGTGGATCAATTATGAAGCTTGAGGTGGAGAACAAGAATGATACGCCACATACATCACCAGTGGCGGAGCCACCCTTATGCACGGTGGGTCACTTGACCCAGGAGAAGGAAAAAAAAAAAAAAAAAAAAAAAGGGCCATTAAATATTAAACATTGCATTAAATAATCATAAGCGCTCATTAGTCAAGTGGTTAAAGCCTCATTCCTCTATATTGAGGTCACTGATCAAAGCCCACCAACAGCGTTTCCATTATCTTTTGCTTTCTTTGTTACTTCTTTTTTTTTTTTTCCTTTTTTATTCTCACTAGGTAACTTATTGAAATTTATTTTTTAATTTATTACCTTCATCCCTCAAATCTTACATTCTTTCTAAATCTTTTTTGTAATTTTACTGGTGATTTGTCAATTATCTGCCACAAATCATCCTCCTCTTCCACAAGATATTTTGACAAACTTTTAAATAAATCGAATGTACAATAAAATATTATACATCTGTTATAAAGTTACCCTAAAATGAGTAAAAATGACCCTAATATGAATAAATGTTACCTTGGCATAAATATAAGTTGCAAAGTATTTATTCTTTATTAATAAAAGTAACCCAAAATTTTTTTAAAGTGACCTAAAATTTGATAAAAGTGTCCTCTGATGTCCAGTAAATTACTGTACACCGTATGTATACAAATTTGGAATGAATTTTTTATTAGCTTTTAGAATATATATACATTAATTATTGATTTGTATGCGATCGATTGGTGACGGTGAGTCGGTGACCTAGCACCCACAAAATCCTGGATCCGCCACTGTACATCACCCGATCTTCATCCAATTGAAAGCCCTATTGCATCCTCTAATCTTATTTGAGAACTAGAATATTTGAACTTGTGTTTTGAAACTTGGTTTGTAATTTGTTAAGTACACTCTTGGTTTGTAATTGATAATTAGGTACCAAACTTAGACTGTGTTTTATTTTGGACTATTTGTTAGGTTTGAAGCACTAAGTGTTTGAACCTTTGCTCTTGTTTGTTTGAAAATCGAGGGTTTGAAAAATTTAGGTGGTTTGAAACTTTGAAAAATTAGGATGTTCATTTGTTCAGGTCATTTTCAGGTATAATAAGCATAGGTATGCAGCTCAAAAGTCAACATTCATTTTCAGTATGGTGGTATAAGCATAGGTATGAAGCTCAAAAGTCAACATTCATTTTGGATTAGTAAAACATATTGAAATTGTCTCCAATCGAATTTTTGGTTTGAACTTCAATGGATACAACGAAAGATTCCCTCCTTGGACTCTTCATTCCGCTGCCAAAGCCATTCTGAAAACTGCAGCCTCGCTCAAGTGTGCAAGTACAAAACATGTACAAGTAACCAAACATCAAATTTAGTCATGTCAAATACTATAGAATTGATTAGTAATACGTAGTAGGTTATAATGATAGCAAACTAAAGTTTGTTGAATTGACGTGAAGGCCTCATTAGTCATAACACTGACTGCACAATGGTACTCAATCTGTTTTTTTTATAAGCTAGAGTTGGATTTGCACATCTGTCGAGATACAACTTTGATCATTAGTATTTTTAATTAGAGGTTAATAAAAATTATGAAAAAATAAATTTATAAAAGTAGACATTATGAAAAATCCAACAACATATTATATAATCATATTTATATATTATATATTGGTAAAAAAAATTAAGTCAATGATGACATGAATAGTGGAAAATCCCAACTCTAGCTTATTATGATATGAATTTTCATAGTTAAGAGGATTTAATGTATCTATCTCGGCTTTGGATTTCATCACTACAAGTCTACTAAAAAATCTTGGGTGGACCTGGTCTACAATAAACTAGACCAAAAATCTCACGTGCCAAAACCACCCCAAGCAAAACATGCCGAAATCTTCACAGCCCAGCCCACTAACCCCTAAACTCGTAAAACCCCAAACGAAAGAAAAAATGTAAAATTGGCTGCAACACCCTAAGGTATGGCTTAGGTGCACCGAGCACCCTAAACTTTGCGTAGTAGCCAAAACACCACCAACTATGGTGTTAGGTGCAACACGTGCCATAAATGAAAATTTCCGGCAACTTATTTCACCGGGAGGAGGTGAATTTTCATTCTCTAGAACAGTTATGTAGTCTTTCATCCACTTAGCAAGCATGGATCAATTCTAGGGTTCATAATTTCTTTCTCCTACAACTTCATCATTGACGCCATTAACAACTTCATCATCAGAGCTCGAATTTTTTCTCTCTCTCCTTCTAATCAATTCTAGGGTTCATAATTTCTCCATAATCAATCAATTTCTGCAAAAATTGCTAATTCTTATAAACAATTAATTGAAATTGATCTAAATCGAAATATATAGGACACTATAGAAAACTTCGATATTAACGTCATCAATTTCGATCTGAACGAGAAGCTCAAATTGAAAGCAACTATGAAGGTAAGAATTATAAAAATTACTAATCATCTATTTGATTTTGATTCAATTGTGCAAATTAATTGATCATTGTTTGATTTGTCAAATATATAAAACTTGTATCATAATCCCATTCAATTCGAACTTGAACAAGAAGATGAAGCTTTTGAAGATGTAGAACAAGCTATTATTGAAGCTAAGGATGAGAATGAAGTTCAGGAGGATAATCAACATGTAATGCAAGCTCAAGGTATTATGCGATATATATGCAATTGATTTTAGAATTTGATAATGTGAATTAAGCGATTATGCAATTGCAATTGTTTGTTTGGAAAATTAAATTAGGCATTTAGGTATTAATTCGTATTATTGTAACCAGTTGTACGTGATTTATGTTGATTGAAAATTAAATAGGTTTACAGTAGTTAGAGACATGCAAAGCCAGTTTTAAGTAATATAGTTGCCTTTAACGATAGTGTATTGATCTATTTTAAACCGTTTTTTTAAATAGATCATATGTTAATTGTTACTTATTCTTTAGTGATAGTTGCCTGAATGTTCTTTAGTCAAAATAGCATCAAAAGGGAAATACTACATTGTAGTGCTTCCATCTGATACATAATTTTATAAGAATCAAACACTAAGGAGGTATGACCAAAATTTACTTGTATTCATAGCAGTTGCATCACTAGCTTAGAAATATACACAGGTTTCATTTCCTAGAGTTTTTCTAACCATCAATTACAGCTTACAAACCAACTTTAACAATCACAGGATAATATTAGATCACTATCCTCAAGTAAGTTTTAAATTAGATCATACGTTAATTGCTATATGAGGGATGACAAGGAAGTGTTAATTGTTTACAAGTTGGTGCGTAAAGAAGGTGTTAGATTGAAATGTATAAATAAGAATATGTTAGGGTATATAATTCAAGATGAGTATAAGGAGGAGGTGGTTGTTACATGGGAATGTCTGCAATGTCACGTTTCTTATTTTGTCTTGTGAAGACTTCAGTCTTCTTCATGTTTGCATTTATATCAGTCTTCTTCCTGGTCTTGTCTATAACTTGATATAGCATAAATACATAGTACTTACATGATGGTTAGTGCTTTTCTGACGTGCATGCTGTATTTTAGACTTTAGATTGCAATTACCTACAATTTGACCTATATAAATGATAATTATGGATGGTGCAAATAACAATGAAGAGATTAGTGGTTGGTTAGTAGGAGAAACTCAATCAATGACAGGCTAAAGTCGTATCACCTAATCAAAAGTAATTCCTAAAACCACTAACTATAATAGATAGGGAAGTAGGGTCGAATGCACAGGGAAATAATGTTCTTTTATTCCTAATAAATTATTATAATCTAAATTATCAAGAAACGAGTATTTTTGTGAGAAATATACTACAATAATAATTAAACTAAGGGAAATAAGCAATAATAAAAAGACCTAGGGTCATATGTTCACCAATAAATAATATTCCGGGATAAACATAACAACCAATTATCAATGCATAAATTAACCAGATTATAAAGGGCTTTCGCTACATATTATAATCACAGAATTAACTTAGCGATATTAAATCGCATCTCTCGAATCTTGATTTAACCATTTATAAATTAACCTGTCTATTGAAACTAAGCCTTAATATCAACTCTCATCTGTCGAATCTCGAATCAAAGTAACTCATACAATTAAACCTGCGCAAATGTAATTGCATAGCATTATAACAATCAATAGGAAATTAACCCAAAATATTAACAATCAATAACAATAAATCATCCCTTCATATTGTTCATGGATCCTCAAGAACCCTAGAAATAAACTACTCGTGCATAATTAAAACTAAACTAATCAAAGCAATTAAATTAAACATAATTAAAACAATAATAATAAAACTAAAACAAAACAATAATAATTAATAATAAAGCAAAATATTAAAGACTTAAAAGAATGAAAACTAAAAAGAAATAAACTAATGGAAACTAAACTAAAGCATAAAAGAATGAAAACCAAGGAAATAGTTCCGTAAAATTGTAACAAACTAAAATCAAATAAAACTAAAACTAGTTTCTAAAAGTTTAATCAAGAAAATCTTTAACTAAAGACAAGTTACGGAAAATATAAAACTAAGACTAAAGCAGTACAATAATCAGCTAACCTTCTAAGCTAAACTTAGTCCTCAAATATACTTCATAGTTGCGTGAATTGGAATAAGGTCAATAAATGTCGGAAATCGACATTAAGTTGAACAGCTGGAGTAAGGCCTAAGGATAAAGGCGCGTCCAGCTGTAGTATGAATTATCTATCCCTACACCCTAGAACCCTAGAGTAGGGAACTCTACCTACACCCCCACTCAAAACAACACGCTTCATACTGCTCGGCGCTCGCATATCAGTTTCCTTGCTATTTCCCCACATTCTCTCTCTTCAAAAAATAAAAGTGCTCTATATTACTCTTAGAAATTGCCTATATTCATTTTGTCCTTCACCAGATCTTCATTGTCTATGCAAGATTGTTATTAAGCTAAGGTACCAAATTCTCTCTTGTTTTTCAATTTGATTTCTTATTTTGTGAATTGTTGTTGAATGAAAGTGAAGGTTTGAAGTAATTTGATATGATTGTTCGATGACTATTTGGATTATCCTATTTTTTTTTTCCCAATTTGATTGTTGAATAACAATTTAGATCGTCGTCATTCAAACAAAAATTCATCGTAAGGTATACACGGTATCACACTCTCTATCTCATTGATTTTTTTGTTGAATTTTGCCATTTCACCAGAAAACTCTAGCCATCAAATTATGGTGTATATCAAATTATTGTGGTTTCCTATTATTATAGTTAAATTATGTATGATATACTCTATTTTGTGTTAAATTAATTTGTGGTGAGTTATTAAATTATGAAAGTGTTCGACACAAAAAATTAGAAACATATTTTACTTGTAATAATTTTCTGGATAATTTGATCAAAACTCGTTGGGATTGAAATGTAAATTTAGTTTATTGTGGGAATTTTTTTTTCTAATGAATGTTCATTTTCGTTTTGAATTTAATTTGTAAAAAATAACATATGATCATTCATAAAATGAATAATGTTCATATACTTATTGTTGATTCAAAAATGAGATTAATGAATGTTTAATAATTTAAAATTGATTGTCAAATAATCATTCAAATGTTCATATTAAAAAAACGTAATGTTCATTTATTCCTAATAATATGTTTATTTTGAACATATGTACTCCCTCCGTCCCAATATATAGTTCCTGTTTGTATTTTTTCACGCTATTTAAGAAATGGGAGGAAAAGGTGGATGAAGTATATTAAAAGTGGAAAAAGCTAGACAAAAGTACAAGACAGGTGAATAATTTAAGGAGAAAAAGTGAAAAATACAATTATAGACAAAAGTTAGAGAGAAAAAGTGGAAAAAAGTACAAGGCAAGTGGATAATTTAAGAGTGAATTAGGAAGTTCAATGAATAAAGTTATAAAAAACGAGGGTATAATGATTTTTACATACTATCCAAAAATAAAAACAGGAACATCATTTTAGGTCTCCAAAATAGGAAAACAGGAACTATAATATGGGACGGAGGGAGTACTAATATTTGCAAAACCATAACATTGCGTACTTGTAGACAACCCTTATATAAGGTATTTACTATGGACTTGTTGAGTGTGTGTATCCAATACCCAAATCAAAAATGGATTTGTAAAATGAAGAAAAATAATATAAGTATATAATTGTACATAATCATATCTCTTTATGTTCATTTATATGTTATTGAATGTTCTATGCCATATTTTATCACTTTTATATTATTAAAATTTAGACACTTATTTTTTTTCCAATAATAAACCATTTATCTTTATAATATATATTGGTTTTTTGGATATACAGGAAAATCAAATCAGGAAGCTGCAAATGGAATACACGCCTCAAGTAATGCTTTTTGAATGAAATGTATTGAAAAAAAATGAAGGGCAGCGAGAAGGTTGATAAATGAGTTAAAATATAAGCAATTTCTTTTTTCTTTAAATAGAATATTGTTTTAACATATTTGATGTATAAACAAGTTATATATTTTGTATGTCGTATTTCATACAATAGTAGTATTGTTTGCTAGATATTATTATAAAAATGTGAAAACAGATTATTTTTTTTTGTTGTGCAAACTATAGTAGAATGAACATGTTCAATATCCTCGTCAAAA
Organism: Chenopodium album; assembly: GCF_948465745.1. NCBI lineage: Eukaryota > Viridiplantae > Streptophyta > Magnoliopsida > Caryophyllales > Amaranthaceae > Chenopodium > Chenopodium album. The sequence goes on along the minus strand of NC_137855.1, from coordinate 14,614,177 downwards.
AAAAATAAATAATAAAAAAAAAGAGAACATGTTCATTATCATATCAGTACTAGTAATTCATTAAATTCTCAACACTATATCATCTCTTTAACTATATGTTTATGACCATATCATTAAATGTTCATGAACAATATAATAACATAAAAAAAGTATTCTCTACTACCATGATCATTTAAACAGTTCACAATGATCACAATAAGTTATGCTTGTATATCTTAAATCCCTAGAGTAAAATGGGTAAAGTAGACTAGTAGAGATATACTTATACTCTATATAAAATCATCAGTAACATATTAAAACTCCATCCTTCCATAGTACACATATATGCTTACTAACTTTTCAAAAAATTAATAAATTTTATTATATGTAAATGTTCATTTTCATATTGATAATTGTCCATTTTCATTATGATTCATGATCATTTCATATTGAACAAGTAAATGCATAATTTTAAATGAACATATACATATACTTAAATGCTCATTTTGATACTAAAACACCTATTATATCATGAAGTAGTTATTTTTTTCTATACATTTATATTGTAATAATGAACATTTGCGCATATACAAATGAACATTAAAATAATACATATTCATATTTCTATATATTCATTTGCACATATAGTTTTAAATATTTTTATAATTGACATATCTTAAATTCTTTATGTTATTGACTTTTAGATATGTAGTACTTATTTTTCAATAATATCCTTAAAAAATTGTTTGATTTATTGATCAAATAATTAAATTGTGACATGTTATCCGCAATAGGTTAATTTTAATGCTCCATAATTAAATGTTCAGTTATAAAATAATAAATGTTCATTTACAATCAATAAAAAAAATTGTTTATTTACAACCATTAAAAAATGTTCATTTTAAAAATATTATATGTTCAATTATAAATGTTTACCAACAATTTCCCCTGTTCGATTTTCTAGCCCGCTACGCCATCCCAAATTAACTCAAGCCGTCGTTCCTCCATGACAAACGATCCATGGTGGTGGTGATGGGATAGAATATCAACTCCTATATTTCCCGCCGCTACTCCATATAATGGAAGATACATCTACCACCACCATAACCATGACTACTACAATTGTTGCCCAGAAGCACAACTGCTACTGCCATTAAATTTAATTTCAATGATTCGAGATTCCTTATCGGAATCGAGTGTTTTTAAGTGATTAGTCTTGTGATTTATCTGGATTTTATAAAACGGCGGTTACACAAACGAGGCGAGAATTATAATGTCGTTGGGGAAGGAGATAATGGCGGTGAGATCGCTGAAAATGGATTTCTCTAGAGTTAATAAAGACGGATATTGTATACTGTATAATTCGGAGGTAAGATGCGGTGAATGGTGATAGCTGCTATAATTTGGGATGGGAGGGGGAATGGTGTGGGGAGATGTAGTGGGGAGAGGTATAGGATGATGCAGTGGGGAGGGGGTGTAGGGAGTTCTACCTACACTAAGGTGTAGGTAAAAATTTGTAGCCGTAGTACTCATCATGCGATCGGGCCAAGTTGCTTGGAGTAAACTCGCGGCCTAGATCTTTAACGTGAACGTGATTGGGCCTCTAACTTTAGCCCAATTCTTCTTCCTTGGTTGGTCTGTGTTAGTAACTTGGAATGTTGAACCTCCTCACGTATGACTCTAATATTTTTTTAGTGGCTAATAACCTCAGGAATTGTCATAATTCTGCAAATTCCTGCAAAATAATACCAACTCTACAAAAACACTAGAAAACGTATATTAGTAATAAAAATAGCTCTGCAGAGCTCAAATAAGCACAATTATGACCACGGGACGGGGAGTAAAAATACATATAAAATAGACTCATCAAACTCCCCCAAGCTAAACCTTTGCTTGTCCCTAAGCAAAGCAATGAATAAATAAATCAATATTTCACCCCAAATACATTCAAACCAATAAATACGATTCAAGGCAATTCCGATAAATATATTAAAGTCAATCACTCAAATCCATTCAATTACCAATCTTCCCTAACAATTGTCAAGTAGAGCAAACCACAAGAGCATATAGAATTCAAGACTAGTGCTCACACACTCAACTCTCATTTATGTGGCGAGTAAAAGATGTACTCGATCGCTCCCCAACCAACCCTTTAAATGTGAACAATGCCCTCCCAATTCACACACTCGTGTGTTTAAAAAGACATACACTCAACCTAGTAGTCGACTCGGAATATGTCAAATCATTCTTTGCATTGATAAACAACTAATTTCACATTCATACAACTCTATGAACAAAGGTCGGAAGGTCTTCAAAGCTTGTAATGTAAGGCTTGGTAAAGGGTAGGATAAATTTGGGAAAAAGTGAGAGTAAAGCCATGCTTAAGGGAGCCAAATCCTAACAAATAAAACCAAGGTCAAAAATAAATAATGACCATAAATCTCCAACTCAACTCTACAAAAATTCACCAAACAACCAATCCAATATTAACAATATTTTCAACACTTACAATAAATCACTCATACAAATATGATATTATGGAACTTGAGTGAACAAACAAAATTTGAACTCTTTTTTTTTTTTTTTTTTTTTTTTTTTTTTTTTTTTTTTTTTGAGTAACCTTCAATTAGAACACTTGAATATTGAAACAATTTTTTTCTTTTGCTCCTTTTTTTCTTTTTATCTCACATTGGAATTTTTTCAACTTTGAACAACAATTTTCATTTTTTTCCAATTAACATACAAGAGCAAATAACTTATCATATCCACCCAAATTGTGCAAATTATGTGCACACTATAACTCCCTCACCTCACTAACTAATAGCTCCCCCAAGCTAAGCTTGGGACTAGTAACCAATGGGGCAAAATTAAGCTTGTAATGTGGCTAAATAAACAATAAAAGATTAAGAAAACAACATGGGTAGCAAGAAGGGAACAAATGTATCTAATATCATCTGAAGGCTACCTAAAAGAACAAATGCCTTCGTCCTCCTCAATGTGCATAATAATGAGTCATACAAACATTACTCAAAGTTAAAAACCAATACTCAACTTCATTGACATACCAGGAACTAACACACATTCCTCAACAATCAACTAGTCAAGCACTATATTCACAAGTAGTTTGGCAAAATTGACGCATATTTAGGTTTCAAGGCAATCAAACATACAATCATGATCAACTAATCCACAATATTTATCATCAATAACCAAGAATCAAAACAATTCCAAAAATTTTAATCAAGGGGCACAGGGAAGCATGATTCATAATTCATTGGAACGTATTTTTGAATTTTTTTATTTTTTGAAAGCAATAAATCTAACCTAGGAAAACAATAAAATCTAGACTAATAAAGAAATAAAAACTAGACTAAGAAAGCAATAAAACTAAACTAAGCACACCAAAGAAAATAAAAAGAGAAGGGAAAGAAAGAGTGCCTATATATGTACAAGAAATCCCCCCCAAGCTAAATCAGACAATGTTCCCTTTGGCTTAAAGGGAATTTAGTAACCCAAGTGACTACCCCACATCATCAAACTCGTAACCACCACCATCCCAAGCATTGCAATGCATCACCTTAGTACAATTTTGAGCAAGAAAGGAACAAAGTGTTAGTAGGAAGAGAGGCAAAAACAAGTCAGGTTCACTATTTTGCTCATAACTTTTTTTATACAAATAATAATTCAATGGTTCTAATTTCATTGGAAAGTAGACTTGAAGAGCTTTCCAACGATTGGTCACACACAAAATTTCGTTAAGAAACGCAAAAGTTATGGCGTTTTGAAAGTTGGCCATATTTGCTGACGCGCTCTCGCACCCGACCGGGCGAGCTTAGCCCGACCGAGCCCGTCTCCAAGGTACGATCAGGTGGTTTCTTGATACTCGTTGCACGAGATTCCTTTTTGGCCTTGATTTTCTTCGTATTTTTGCTTGATTGAGCAAATGCCACCCGATCAGGTTGGACTTTCACTACGGGCTCGATTTTCGCGACTTGCTCATTTTTCCTCTAGATTAAAAGTAATATTATCATCCCCTACACATAATGTAAGAAAATAATTGGAATTTGTAAATCTTTCTCAATATCAACAATAACAAAATCAACACGTATATAAAATTTACCTACTCTAAAAAGAACATCCTCTAAAACACCTAAAGGGTATTTAACAGAACGATCGGCCATTTGTAGAGTAATATTGGTAGCTTTTAATTTACCCATAATTAATTTAGAGTTCACAGATAATGGAAAAACACGTACACTAGCACCCAAATCACATAAAGCTTTATCAATTATCACATTACCAATATGACAAGGAATAGAAAAACTACCCAGATCTTTTAGTTTAGGTGGAGATTTATTTTGTAATATACCATTACATTCTGCAGTAAAAGCAACTGTCTTTACCTCACTAATAGATCTTTTTCTAGTCAAAATTTCTTTTATAAATTTAGAATATGCTGGAACTTGAGTAATTAATTCTGTGAAAGGAATTGTTACCTGCAAATTTTTGACAATCTCCAGAAACTTACCAAATTGCTTATCCAACTTACTCTTTAAATGTCTATTAGGGAATGGAAGTTTGATAGCAAGACTGCACATCTCCGATCTTATCTTGAGTTGTACCCTACAATTTATTATCAGAAGAGTTAGTTTTACCCTAGGGCCCTGCAGGGCTAGTAGTACTCTTCATCCAATCGGGCCCAGTTGGTTGGAGTAAACTCGCGACCTAGATCTTTAGCGTGAACGTGATTGAGCCTCTAACTTTAGCCCAATTCTTCTTCCTTGGTTGGTCTGTGTTAGTAACTTGGAATATTGAACCTCCTCACGTATGACTCTAATATCTTTGTAGTGGCTAATAACCTCGGGAATTGTCATAATTCTGCAAATTCCTGCAAAATAATACCAACTCTACAAAAACACTAGAAAACGTATGTTAGTAATAAAAATAGCTCCGCAGAGCTCAAATAAGCATAATTATGACCACGAGACGGGGAATAAAAATACATATAAAATAGACTCATCAAACTCCCCCAAGCTAAACCTTTGCTTGTCCCTAAGCAAAGCAATGAATAAATAAATCAATATTTCACCCCAAATACATTCAAACCAATAAATACGATTCAAGGCAATTCCGATAAATATATTAAAGTCAATCACTCAAATCCATTCAATTACCAATCTTCCCTAACAATTGTCAAGTAGAGCAAACCACAAGAGCATATAGAATTCAAGACTAGTGCTCACACACTCAACTCTCATTTATGTGGCGAGTAAAAGATGTACTCGATTGCTCCCCAACCAACCCTTTAAATGTGAACAATGCCCTCCCAACTCATACACTCGTGTGTTTAAAAAGACATACACTCAACCTAGTAGTCGACTCGGAATATGTCAAATCATTATTTGCATTGTGGACTTCAGCCCCCTTTATCAGCCAATCTGTCCAGCAACCGCTCTAGGTTATAGCAGTCGTTGGTGTCATGGCCAATATCCTCATGGAAATGGCAGTACTTGTTTTTGTTCCGGTTTTTTGCCGGACCCTTCATAGCTGCGAGCTTCTCAATAGTCACCCGGTCTTTTATCTCCATGAGGATGGAGTAGCAGTCCTTGTTAAACTCGTACTTGGGGACATACGGTTTAAACTCTTTCTTTTTATTTTTGGACGGCTGATCAGAGTCCTCCGCCGCCCAAACTTCTTTTATTTTCTTTCTCCCTTCAGCTTTTTGAGCCGGCTGATCTTGCCGACTCCCTTTTTATTTGTCGGACTTCTTTGAGTCCGACTGCTTGCTGGTGGAGCGGAGTTCGGTCGCTTGTATATAAGCTTCCGCCTCCATCAGCGCCTCTTGAAGAGTGGCGATTCTCTTCCGGACGAGGTCAAACTTAAAAGTTGACCCGTCTTTTAGACCCTTGAAGAAGTCTGTATATGCAACATCGTCAGATAGTCCTTGGATTTGGATTCTTACCAGATTGAACCACCTGATATAAGAACGGAGCCCTTCCCTGTCTCCCTGTTGTACCGCGCCCAAGTCAAGACTTATCTTTTTGGCGGGTATATTCATGGAGAAGTTAGAGGCAAACAAGAACGCAAGTGTCCTGAAATTGTTTATGCACCCGGGCGGCAGGTTGCCGAACCACTGTTGGGCAATGCCCTTCAGTGTAGCTGGGAAGCATCTACACCATGCAGCATCATCCAACCCCTGTAAATACATAAGGTTGGTGTAGGCCATCAGGTGGTCTTCAGGGTTGGTGGTGCCGTCATAGACTCCAACCAAGACATTCTTAACCTTGGCCGACTGTGCCGCCTCAGTTATTTCCTTGGAGAACGCAGAAGGTTGTTCACCAAGTTTTAGCAGACGGAGCTGCCAGTCCAGTGGTTAGACTTGATATGCCGCCTGACCCCCGAAGAGGGCAGGTTGCTGATATGATTGGGCGAACAGCCTGTATGGTTGCTGGGGCACATACAGGACCGAGCCTATCATCTGAGGACCTGTATGGACGGACGGGCTGCCTAACAGGTTCTCCTGTATAGATTGGGAATACCTCATCGAGGTATTCCTGAAGCTGTCTGGCATAGTCGACGTTGAAACCGAGTCAGAAAGCTGCTTGTTTCTCTTTTGCTCAATGATAAGTCGAGCATCAGAGTAAGTCTTCTTGCTGCCATCCGGCTCAGTATACCGGATGGGCTTCCTCTTTCCCTGGTCCGGGAAGCGGAACTTGGACTAATCGATAAAAGGCCTGCCCCCCTCCTTTATATTGGGATGTGGAGTGGGCTGCCTGTCTTTCACGGACTTAGCCTTCTCAGAGTGGGAGGGCCTCTTTGCCGACTGACCCTTGTTGGGTCCAGCCATTTTCTTGGAGATCAGGTCCTTCATCTTCCCCTTAAAGCTCGTCATGAATTTCATGAACTCTTCTCGGGTGATGTGAGCAGTCTGTCCTGCCGCCTGGGGCTGGCCGGTTGACTTACTCGGACCCGCCTGATCAACGCCCCGTTCCCTGTTATCCTTGGAACGGATGCGTCTGGTTTTAAGAGATCCATCTTTGGCCGTAAATACTTCGACCTCTGGATGGGAATCTGTATCATGGGCCGAGTGGACCTTTGCTTCTGGATGTTTGTCCTCAGGAGGAGTTACAGTCTCTTGAGAAACCATCTTAGAGGTACTCTCCCCACAGACGGCGCCAAATGTTTTGGGGATTTTTATGTGTCCTGCGAGAAAGTTACGTCACCAAGATTGGGTCCTCGCTGGCTGTACCTGCAAACAAATGGAAGCTTCGGTTGTTCGGAGTTCTGCCTCCGACGATCAAGTTAGTATGTGTTCGGAGTAAAAAGCGAAAAGTAAAAGTAGATCTTCTCGAGTCCTGAGATCAGGTGTTTTCTCTGTTGTAAGAGAATTGATTGTGATGTAATAAATAAATGTGTCCCCAAAATAGGGTAAATCTCCCTATTTATAGGGTTATTGGTAAATGTGCCCTTACCTAGGTCATTCTGACCTAGATTTGGTGGGCTGCGCCGCTTTACGGCTTTCTTGGGAATTAGGCCCTGAAAGTCGTCATTCCCTGATGAGTATCAGTATGCCACGTGTCAAATCCAGGTGAGTCCATTTGGACTCCTTTTAGGGTGACACATGTCACACTCTCATTGGGCCACGTGACGGGGTAAAAATCCCCAAATCAAAACTCAAGATTAATTTCAATTGAACTTCTTTCACTTTTTTTTTAGATTTAATAAAAATATATCAGGTGAAACTTATTTCAAATTATTTAATCTCAAAAAAGTCAAAGTGTCTACATTTACAATTGTCAATAATAAGAAATATTTACAATTGTCAAAAATAAGAAACTTATTTTGTATGAACTTATCTAAACTTATGTGCCTCAAATAAGTCAAATGCTATCTATATTCTTATTTGACAAAACTTGTCACTTCTAGCCTTCATCTTATAAGTAGATGGCAATTGTGGAAGCAAAAACAACTTGTCAACTAGTAGCTTGTAATAAAGGTAGGCAGTCAAAGCACTAGATGTTTATGTTACTAGTATTTGGTGAAGAAAAGTTGTTGGACTTGTACTTTGTAAAATGCAATAAAACCTATGAATATATGATTAATTGATTAAACACTACTCTACAACTACACATACTAGCATAACGATTGCAAGATGAGTGAACCAATTTCATACTTTGAAAGCTGCTCGAACATTCATTATTGCAAACATTTCCAAGTATGAGAAGAGACAATTCCACAAAATTTCAGAATCCAGACATAATATGGATCCTTAGATGATACAAGGTACCAATGTACCAGTATTTACGGAAATGTCGATATTTACAGGTGGCTGTGAGGTATGTTACAAGTGTGGTACTATATACAGTTCAAGTTAATACATGATGTGGCATGGAGGGGCTAAAACTCGATGCCACTGTTCAGTTGTACAGAGAACGCAGGTCTGCCAACATTTGAGAGAGGAGTCTCAGCTTTCAGGACAATCCCAGTGCTTCCAACATTCCCGTTCCACTTAGACCTACCAAGCTGAAATTTTGCAGCAGAAAAAAGTGTAAATATATGAGCAAAAATAGACGATTTTACAAGACTGCATTAGAGAGAGAGTAATGTGTCCAGCCACAAGTCATCTTAATCTGAATTTACATTTGTAAATAAATTTAAAATGTAAACTTCCACATTCCATGCAAAACTTCACCTATAGCTAGATCTTGGGAAAACCCATAACTTACAATATGAAATAATGAATGTATAATTGGTAGTATAATTGTAATAAAAACAATTTCATACAAATATAATCAGAGAAGGTTTAATGTTCAAATATTCACATACTAACAGTGTATTATTTTCACCTTTTAAAAAAGTTTCAAATAAATTAGTTCATATAAGTTCCGAAAATTTAAAATCAATTCAGAAAACAGCAAAACAAGTTAAATTCATCATGGCTATCGCTGATAGCGAGTTAGTTCATCATAGTTATTCATAGGGACTACCTCTCCTAAAGCTTGTGATGAAGGTCTAACATTTCACATGTTGACGTAGATTCAGAATTTCAGATCTAGGGTTTTCAATGTAAACACCCCAGGACTGAAATAACTGAACCATATACATGTAAAAGGCAATCTCTCCCTATCTTGCCATTTATGCCCATGAAAGGTCAGAAAGGGATTTATGCCATTTATGCGCAGAATGAAAGGTCAGAAAGGGATTTATGCCCATGCCCATACTCATGCCATGTCATGTCATGTCATCAAGGGTACATGACGATAGATGCCTTGTTCAGTAGCATATGAGCCTAATAGCTGAAGATGAAATTAGGGAAAAACTAAATGAAGCAATGATAGCCACATACTTCATGAAATATGAAAAGATCATCTTAGGACAGTTGCAGAACCTAGTACAAAATTACACTTATACCTATCAATCTCTTATAGTCATTTAACCAGTTTATGCATTCACAAAAATATACTAGAAAATCCATGTGCACTCAGTACCATCACCAAAACTACAAGGATACAGATATTTAAAGGGTCTCAAGCTGAATTTCAAAATGCGACCAAGGAAAAAGAGCATTAAAATGAAAGCTATGCAGCAAAAGGCAAGAATTAAATAGATAAAGCAACAAAGGTCATTGTGCAACTTACAGATACAGATGCAAATGCAGACGAATATGTTGAGTACGAACACCCATAAATGAGATTCAACTTATCCTTGACTGAATGAACAAGTTCTGCCCGTACACCAGGATCACTTCCACCAAATGTAGGACATAGACTAACAAATAAAAATAAGAGGTATTTTAGTAGATATAATGAGAAATCCCATGATTTGAACCCTAAAGCTGTAGAAGTGAAAAAATACAACAGTGCCAATCTTCATGTCTAAAATCTGATATGACGCTATCCAGTAGCCATTGTGATAAGGAAACTGCCACAGCAACAGGATACAACTAATAACCTCTTCAATTTTCAAATATCTAAAGTTTAAAAGAAACTCTTAATCAGGAAATCCTCATGCCTAAAATTAATACCAGTAAACTACTCTTACATCTTAAATTCTTAATAGAATTATAAATAATACAAACTTTCATAATCAGAAACTACTTCCCTTTGCATGTTTGAGCTATCCAAGGCACTTGTTTACCACTCCTATTAGGTTTAAGCCCATAAACAAAAAATTAATCCACTATCAGATTATCGGAAAAGTGAAGCATTCTATCTTGTTTTAAATCCACCCTAAGCAGCACTACATCGACAAACCAAGCCTCGGTACATGAAGCTATAATCCTAGGATAGAGGTAGTACAGCATGAAAACCATAATCAGATTTCACTGGAATCCAGACAGGATCTGAAAATAATGAAAACACGAGGGAAAGTGTAAGGATACAAGGAAGTTCATACTTACTTAAATTGAATGGTTGGCCTCACCAAGAGACCGGAACGCTTCCAAGCCAAGTCTTGTGCAAAACCAAGTGTAAATGATCTATCAGGCAACTGTATCATTGGAGTAATTTGTGTTCCCCATTTATTCTGCAAACACCAATAAAATAAATTAGAAACCAGCTGAAGAGAACAGGATATTTAAAAAATAAATGGGGAAAAAGCAAAATAATGTTGAACAAGCCTCTAACCAACCTTGCAAGAGAAACTGAACCTCATTTCACCAGGGTATTGACCCTGAGCTTGAAGCAAACCCCCACAAATAGGAAGAAATGCACTAGTGGTTAGTCCCTCCCCTGCTACATAAGTAAGCTGCCCGTTTGGAAACTGTAGATCCATGAATGACTGCAAGGCAAAGCACATAAAGGAAAATTTTAGAGACTATTTAAAACAAACAGCATTACATAACACATTAACCATCCTTCATGTACAGAATTCATCCAATAGCAGGGACTGTAACAAAAGGAATCCTAATAACAAAATTTTCCGAGAAGACAAGATAAGCTTCATTACAACAAATGAATTAAGTAATAAACCATAGAATAAGATATCTTGATGGCACTCCAGTAATAAACCATATATCTAAGTCATCTTACAAGTACAAAATTAAGCACGGATTGTTATCACCAAATACCTTTAACCATATAGAGTATACAGTATACTGTTGGTTCATACACAATGTTTTGTGCAAACTAAAAAAATTATAGAGAAAAACCATTTCGCTCAACTTTAGGCATTGGTTCATAGTTTCCAGGTCCAATCTCATGATATTAATAAAATGAGGAGAAATATATTAATTTTATAAAATAAATAACCAGCAATTTTAACTACTGTTAATCAGCAAAAGGTCATGAAGAGATGATGCAAACTTGTCGTTATATTCAGAGACAAGTGATTTGTTCAGTACAAAAAATCTACTACCACTTCAATTTTTTCACCTAAGTTCTTTGAATGTGATCATTGCTCAATTTAAAAAAGCATCTCTAACTAAAATGACAACTAGTGGTGTTATGTACGCATTCTGTTGCACCATATCACTAAACTAACTAGAATACATTACTGCTTATAATAATATCTTCAAGTATCATTGGTTTTACCTTTCATGCTAATTGAGCTGCAATTTTCAAAACACTTGAATACAAAAATGAATAACAAAGTAACACGGAGCCTGTGAATCCTGTTAAGCTAGCAAGGGCAATCACTAAAAACAATCGCAGTACAAAAACTACTGCATTCCATTATTTTTCATACAATACTCAGTCCTCTCTTCCTTACTCTTGACATAAAAAGAAACCTCTTCTTTAACCATGTGCTTCCTTACAGGAGAAATAACAGATGCTTCAAAGTAAAATAACAACTTAACAAGGTAGATTAACTACAGCTTGAAGGAATTAAAACCCTTCAAAATAAAACAAATGTAACATCTCAATATCTCATATGAAATGCCTTCGAATTTATGCCAGAAGAGTTGAACTTACACAAGCCAAAGGATTGAGACAGATCATTGACATCAAAAGCCACCTTCTGTGCTTAGTCCATACTGCTGGACATAGGGAGTGCAAACCATTCTAAAAACAAATGCAACAAATAGGCAATTAAAATCCATCTGGAAAACTAAAAGAAACTTGTTACAGAGAAAACCTATAATCATACATATCTAGGTAAATTGGTGGTTGAAGGGTCAATTAAACACCTTTTCTTTCTAATACAAGTTTTAGGCTGCATATGTATGAACACCCCCCCCCCCCCCCCACCCCTCTTTTTTCAAGCAGAAGGCAACTTGCACCTGTAGTCTATTAATAGTGTAAGAAATCCATAGTTGATTAGAATTAATAAAGTTGAACCATGATTTCAAAAGCTCAAAAAGACCTCAAGTCAAGGCTTTAAAAGTGGGTTAGAGAGAGATGCATCAAAAGTTTTGCAAGAATGCTTATAAATCATTTAAGAATATATTTCATCCACTTTTAATTAATTAAACATTCTGAATCAAAGTAGGAAATAGAGATGAACTGAAGAAATGGATCAAAATCAGGTTAAATAGCTTGTTTTGGAGCACTGAGGCACATTGCCAAACCTCATGAAGCAGAGAGATTAGGATCACCATGCGACATACAAGATTGCTTTTTGAAGTGAGCAAAGAAAACCCAATTGTGATTTATAGATTATTATGATAGGGTAGTTTCATAGAAATAATGTATTCATATTCACCTTATCAACTATGTTTTATAAGTAAGACACAGACAAAGATCAGAACGCACCTTCCTATCATAACCATACCAAAGCAAGTGTTGCTTTGATAGATGAACTGGCAAAAGAAGTGTTGTATCACGAATAAAGAGAAGAGGTCCAAGCTGGACTAGAAACAAAGACGAATTCTGAGTTCCTGACGTAGAGCTACCACTTGATGCCTCAAGTCTCCATAGATCACCACGTGCAACAACAGAGCTTTGAACATCGCGGGTTCTACTGTCATAAGCAGATGTCACATTTACAGTCCCCTGTGTACACAAATAATAAGATGTTTCAGAGACAAGGTCAAGAACCAAGACAGAGCAACATATCTACCTTCTACGTATCATGTGTGCTTATACGAAATCATTGTAGCACAACTTATTTGTAAGTGTGTCAAAACTTATATAAATTGTGGCAAAACTTATATTTATTGCAGCAAAACTTATTTTGACTGAATTTATTTTCTTTAAACTTATTTGGTCTGAAATTATCAAACTTATCTTAACTAAATAAAAACATTCTTTCTAAATAAATAATAACATTTTCAACAGAATGGGGCCTAAAACAACAAACTGGATATCTTCCTAAAGATGGTCCAGGTCCAAAACATTCACAGAAACCCAAGCTATAGGCAATGGTAAATCGACAAATTTTTATGTTGAAAGGATTGGTAGGATAATACCTGTTGTTCTTTATTTTAAATGTCGGCAAACAATTGATAAGTGTAAGAATTTGACTAATAGAAAAAGGTAAAATTATCAAGGAAAAGCAAAAACAAACTCATCACTATACCAATATAAGATATGAAAAAGCAATATAACAGCCGCATAGCCTACTACATCAAAATGCCACATGAGAAAAAAAAATAGTGATTTATATCACTCTGAAGTCAGAAATCTGATTCTCTACCATCTAAACCTTAAACCAATCACTTTAGAACAAAGAATTATATCAGAATGCTTGGGCAAGCAAAGCAAACATTTCGCAAAGCTGCTACACTGAGCCTATACAGGTCACCTCAAGAGCTACCTTTAGTACTGTACCCTACCCCCGAACCAGCAGAGCAATATCATCATAAATTTGACATTAAAAACAATTTAACTACAAGTAGTACAAGTATTATATCAATGAAAAAATTAAGCTAAAATGAACTTCGTTCCACACCATCAAATTAAAACTATAGGTAAACAAAAACAATACTATATCATAGACAGTGTAGTATACCTGAGATTTACCGAAAAGACCGGCAATTTTAAGGTTAAACCCCGAAAGCTCTTCATCAGCAACTCCATCAACACCGGCTTCGGATTTCTCAGAAAACCTTAAATCCCCCCATTGTTCTGCCAATGAACCCAATTCCTCCCTAACCAATATACTCATATCACTCCTCTCCCCACCATTAACAGCATGATGAAGCTTCACCATACCCTTATCACTATCATTATGAATAAATGGCACGGGAATCGATCAAAAAAACTGCTGAACCAACCCATTAACACAAGCCCCAAAATCAGCCCCAGCTTGCCCTATCCTATTCCCAATATCAAAAATCCCAGTAATCCCAGAATTATCAATTGCAAGCCCAAAATCCCTGGGCACAAAATTCTGGGTAGGAAACTCGAATTCGACATCGAAGAGCTTAGTACTGGGAGGATTAGGCCACGCAAATGAAGGCGGCGCAATATGCGATTGAATCAACCCAGTAAAACCTTGTGCTAGCTTATCAGCCAAGTCTTGGCCGTGTCGCTGCACCTCTTCCCAAGCTTCAAACGACCTCTCCACCGACATTCGCCGCCGAATTCAATCCTCTTCTTCCTCTCTCCACCCCAGAAAAATTAATCACAACCAACAAAATATTACGAATTGAACATTCAAAACGATGAAGAATCGAAATGAAATTCGATAATCTGAGGTGAAATGGGGAAGTTAGGGTTTATATTGGGGGGAGTTTGGGGGAAGAAGAAGGAGAAGATAAGAGTGAGAAAGGAGTGATGGGCGGAGGGCGAAAAAAGTCGGCGAGAGAGAAGGGGAGGAGAGCGCGGTTAAAGCGGTGTTGACACGTTTTTAGGAAGAAATTATTTTTTGTGGATTGAGAAACTAATTTTGGAAAATATAAATAAATAAAAATAAAAAATAAAAAATAAAATTTATTTGTGTTTGTGTTTAAGGTTAGGGAACATGATTGGAGTTTTTTTTTTTTTTTTTTTTTTTTGAGATGGAAATTAACGGATAATGATGGGATGTTAAAAAAAAATGTGGGATTGATTTAAATTTAGATAGGTTGTGAACTTGTGAGGTGTTTGTAGGCGAATTGATTTGTTTTTGAACAATTAAAGTATTTTTAAGTTTAAGTTAAATTGGATAATGGATAAGCACGGGACTAATGTGTTGTACTAGTATTTAAATTTAGATATGTTATGAGGTGTTTTTAGGCGAATTGATGTGTTTTTGTACTGTTTTTTGTATTTTTAGGACCAAGTTAAATTGGATAATGGATAAGTACGGGATTCGTGTGTTGTAATTGGACTATTTGTTTTAAAAATGTGGTTTTTTTTTTGATAATTTTACAAGGAGTTTTTTAAACCTATAAATTCAAATTTAGTGGAAAATTTAAACTAAAAAAAAGTAATGTCATCAAATATATATACTTTTAAAAGAAACTAGTTGTTGGTGTGCGCGTCACGCGTGCGCACCCCCTTCCTCCCCCCCCCCCCCCAATTTTGCAAAAGGTAATTAGTGAAAAACATTTTTAATGTATTGTTTATGAATTTTTTAATAAGCCGATTAGCATATATCCAATTATAAATTAAACAATCAACCAATGAGTAATGTTACTCAACCATCAGCCGCAAATATTTTCCGATTTGTAGGAATTCAAGCTTTTCTTAAAAATGAAGCTCCAAGGAGTTAATTGTGGCAAAAAATTATCATTTTAATTTGAATTCCCAATTAACTATATTAGCATAATAATTTTTTTTTTTTTTTGACGAAAGAATGAAATTACTCATAGCTTCATACATGCAAATCACATTTGAAAAACATGGTCAGTACATTAGCTTGTATGCATTTGATTTACATTTTGCATAGACATTGAGAATGAAACTATTTTACAAAGAGAAGTTGCACAGGCTGCCCATATATACAACATATTCAATGTAAATGCAATGCCTAAGACAGTTGGACATCAAGACCAATTCATGTGATGGCAAATTGTAATGCAAAAAATAAATTAGGGCATCAATTAATGATATAGAAAATAGACTTATTTTCATAGTTTCCATGCTTGACTATGCCTAATTGAAGTATCCATTGACAGTTATATCTACCAAAATCTCCACTAATAGCCAAGAAACCTGTTGCCTACTCTTCTGATAAAACGGCTCGTGTCGTTATCAACTTATCATCAACCTTTGAAAAATTGAGAGAAGTTATTCTCCACCATCGAAGAGACATAATGCAAGATGAAGTACCATTCTAGAGAAAAATAACTCTACATTACATCCTCTTTCCTTGACGATGCAAGATAAAGTAGCCAAAGCAAATGCTATGTTTACAAAAGGGCATTTCTCCCCCAAAAAATCAAACATTCGTCGGCCAGAACTGATATTGCTACACTCAGCTTTATTACATGGGAACTTTGAATCACTTTACGCACTGTATACAAATTAAGACAAAATGGAAGGATGCATTAATATTTCTAATCTCAGTTACCATTAGCACCTTTGATTTTAAACCAACAAAGGAATTCTTGAAGTGAATATAGAAGCAAGAAGATTAAAGGCAAAATATTCATTACTGCAATGAAAACTTAGTAATCGTTATACAATCATAATTCATATAATCAGGGTTGTCACAAAGGCCAAGTTTTGAAAGAACAAAGCAATAGGACTCCAAGTCAGTTCTCCTCAGATATTTCAACAGCTTCATCCTTTTGATGCACCTTTGCTTGCAATCCTCGACGAGAGTGCTTATCTTAGAGCAAAATAATAACGTAATTGTTAGCTACCAAACAATTCACATAAAGTGAAAAACATTATGTCATTTCTTTACAGTCACTGCCCTAGACATAAAATTTTCATACACGAAAGCCAAAGAATCAGACATAATGCTAAGGTATAGACCACACTCGCACACCAAACTGCTACCCTAGACATAAATTTTCATACAAGAATTGAAGTTTGTGTACACTAAACAAACAGCATAAGAACTTTGTGGAAAATTACTGGATGAATTAGTGGCACAAGTTTTGGCTTCCATCCAAAAGGCAATAATGCCGAGCAACATTCCTTCTTGTTGCCACATAAAACCCAAATCCTAACTTTTTTTTGCCACATAAGTCATAAGACCATACTATTCCTTCAGCAACTCGCCATTCACCCAAATTAAATACATAAGTAAAAGACACCGAATCTAAAACTGTATGTTTATTTGACTGATCGATAGATTAATTCATACAAAAGAGAGAAATTTAGATCTCTCCTCTGTGATATCAATAGCACAATCTTCTACTTTCAGATACGAAACAAAGTTAAATGAAATTCTAATTTCTATTACACTCCAGTTTGGCAATAATACCTTTTACCATCAACCCCAACAAAAGAAACAATAGAAATCCCAGAACTATCTTTATGCAAAGTACTCACCTAGCAAACCGATTTCATGAAACAAAAGGGCCCAAAAACGTCCATCACATAATGCTTTTACTTAGACATCCATCAAAGGTAATAAAGTCGGAGTGACTAAGCATGATCAAGCATCAACTATGTAACAACAACTATCCCACTAGTTTTAGAAACACATCTAAAATAAAGATCCTTTAAAAGAAATAATAAAGAGAAAATTACGAATATGACAATGGCTACAAGTTTAGCGTTCGAATATGTAGATGTTCCTATCTCCCTGCCTCCCCCTCTTTCTCTTATCTCCCATGTATCACAAGGTTGGGAAATTTTTTTCTACTTGCTTGCAATACTAAACTTTATAAAAAGTCTTTGTAATAATAAAGAGAAAATTACGAATATGACACTTCTTTTTTTTTTTTTTTTTTTTTTTTTTGAGTAACCTTCAATTAGAACACTTGCATATTGAAACAATTTTTTTTTTTTGCTCCTTTTTGTGGATTGAGAAACTAATTTTGGAAAATATAAAAAAATAAAAAAAAAAAATTAAATTACCTCCCCCTGCACCACCGTTGAAACCACCTCCTTCCATATCCACAAGAGCGCAATAAACCCCCATGCGGAAGGAGGGTGGCCGTTGTTGCTCCACCAACGAACCAGCCCGAACAGCCGCCTATCCCCCACACTTTGCGTCGCCGTTTTACCCTTCCCCGAAACCCCCTCCAATTCCCCAACACAACCACCGAAACCCCAAGTTCGCAGCCATGGAAACCCTCACCGAAACCCCAAAATCGCAGCCACCATTACCCAAAATCGCAAATTCATGGAAGTCACGCTAATTCAGGGGCGGGTCAGTTGTTTTCGGGATTAAGGGAGGGGTTTCAAGTGAATTACGTGACGGTATGCCAGCCCGGAGTTCGTGGCTGGGGAATTGAGAGGAGAGAGAATGAAAAGGAGTTACGTTTGGGTGGATTTCGTGGTTGGGGTCAGATTTCATGCCTGGTGGCCGGAAATTGTGGCTAGTGGCTGAAATTCGTGGTTGGTGGTCGGGTTTCTTGGCTGGCCGGATTTCATGGCTAGTGGCTGGCCTCCGTGGTTGGTGGTTGGATTCAAGGCTTTTATGATTTTTTTTTTTAATTTTGTTGTTTTTTTTATTAAGTTTTTTTAACTAATTAACTTGCAACACGTGTCACTTTAATCTAAAAAAAATTAACCCATTCAACCGGTAACCGGTATTTGGGATTGAAGAAAAAGAAAACCCTTAAAGTTCGGATTATTCCAGAATAATCCAAAGTTGGGATTATTCTAGGAAAATGCATGAAAATTGGGATTATTATTTCTAATTTTTCCAAATTCATATATATATATATATATATATATATATATATATATATATATATATATATATATATATATATATATATATATATATATATATATATATATATATATATATATATATATATATATATATATATATATATATGTATGGTTATGAATTTATTAACTAGAAAAATAATTCCTTGGCCATTCCCAAATGAAAAAATGGCCGTAACAATAGGATGGCCATTCCCAAATGAAAAAATGGTCATAACAATAGGAGGTGCATGAGGCTAAGAGACAGCGACACTTATATGAAGAGCAAAAAAGGAAGCATATAGTCCATCCTTTATACGAATTAGAGTTTCATGCTTCCCTTTCTCTAAAATAACTCCATTCTTGACCACCGCAATCACATCAGCATTCTTTATTGTAGACAACCTATGAGCAACAACAATAGTAGTACGGTTTACTTTGACTTGTTCCAATGCATCTTGTACTACTCTTTCAGATTCAGCATCAAGCGCACTTGTAGCTTCATCCAATAGAAGTATTTTCGGATTCTTTATTATGGCTCGTGCAATTGCAACTCTTTGTTTTTGGCCTCCTGATAGTTGTACCCCTCTTTTCCCAACAACAGTATCATAGCCCTAAACAATGTTTTTATTATATATTAGACTTTAATTGTTACTCCGTACTTTTCCTATCTCTATTTTGTTGATAGACTTAATTATTTAATAAAGTTATCCTTGACACACTGAAAATAGTATAATGCACCCAGGTGCACAATGTGCACCATGCACATGGTGCACCCGGAAAGAACATTAGACATATACAGTTTAAAGAACATAGGCGAAAAAAAGAACATACTAATGTTTGAAAAAGAACATATCTGTATTTAATAAAAGAACATGTTTGTTCGAAAAGAAAATATATTCTTGAAATTGATACAAAAATTTGGGATAGGTAGTCCGTAGTCGTAGGAATGTATGTAGATCGAAGAAGTCTATTAGAATTTTCCTTATGGTTAAGAAGTTTATTAGAATTTTCCTTAGTGCAAGATTAGCCCTAAGACTCTGGGTGACATCATCATTTTTTGATTTTGTGATCTTAAGACAATACTTTGTTTTTTTAAATGCATTTAAGAAGCTAAGTCTACGCGTAGGCTTGCCTCTTTTTTTAGTGGCGCCCTGTGAAAAGGTTGGTGCCCGGAAAAAGACAACAAAATTTGAAGTGGAGTCTTGAAAACTCAAGACTCAACTTAAGACTCAACTCTACACACTATACACCGTGTTTTTTCCTATATATACATCAAAACACAGTGTTTTGATAATAAAAAAACCTTTTTTTTTTATTTCTTAAATACATTAAAATATATGTACATTTCTTAAAATTAAAAAAAAAAAAAGAATTCTATGTACGTTGTTTTAAAAAAACATATATGTACATTGTTTCCAAAAAATATTTATCGATATGTACATTGGTTTTAATTTTTTATATGCAAAAATCATTGTTTGTTCTATTTTATCTTAACTATGTACTTATCTTGTTGCAAAATTAAAAATACATACCAATCATAACAATTATCAATTTAAGTTATCTTGAATTTTTTTTATCCTACTTTTTTGTTATTGTTTGTTGGTTTTTAATTTTTATCATGTATGTACCTACTCATAATAAAATTACTCTATATATGTATTATTATAAAAGCTAAATATCCTATTGCTTTTGTTATCATTTATTTGTCTTCTTTGAAAGCCTACAAAAAAATATAAACAACGTACAATATTATAGCTTTCTTCAAAATATGGATGCTATTCAAAATTTTGATTTGCAATCGTTTATGAATTTGATTCAAAGCAGTAATAATCAAAATCTACCCTCACAACCAATGCAAAATTCTCAAAATACACAAGTCCAAAATTTAGCCAATTTTCTCCAAGCTTCATCCCAAATCCCTGAATTTTCTAGCCAACAAGGGTTGGATAATATTGAGGTACAAACTCCTCCTACGACTACTCAAGGTCGAAAAAGAAAATCGACTACTTGGACGATTAAAGATGATTGTCTCCTAGCTATTGCATGGTTACATAGTAGTACAAATAAAATCACCGGTAATTCGATCACAAAAATCGGATAATTATTGGATACAAGTGACGGATTTCTTCAATGAGAATAAAGAGAAGGATCAAGCTCCAAGGGAACCAAATCAGTAGTGCAAGCAACACTGGTGGATTATCAATGGAGCAGTGAATAAATTTGTTGGGTGCTATAGTCAATATGAAAATAAAAGTGGGTATGATGAGTCATTGAAAATTTCAGGCTATCCATGCTTAACATAATAAACAAAAGCGATAGAAAGAACCACCTTCGTTGCGTTCCAAGAATGTGAGCATCATCAAAAAGCCATGTGAGAACAAGAAAAATAAAAGAAACTACAAACAAAGGAAAAGGGTTTGTAACTTCAAAACAAAAGAAAAGAAAAGGAAACTACAAAGGAACACTAAACTAAGATAACAAAGAGTTAAAAAGTAAGAAAAGAAAACTAAGTAACCAATTAAACTACAAGCTAACTAAAAGATACTTAGGCTTTGGATAAATGAAATTTGATGAGTTATGGAAAAAGGTTGGTGCGGTTTTGAGGGTATGAGGGAGATGGGGGACGAAGGTAGAAGAAGGAAATAAGGGGAAATGAAAGAAGAAAGAAAGAAAGGGAAGATAAGGGGCATCCGGGAAAGGGGTGCGGCCGCACACACCATATGTGCGCCCGCACCAGGTAGGTGTGCGGCTGCACAGATCACTAGTGCGCCCGCACATCCATGCTCCCTATTCTTCTCTTTTTTTTTTCTTTGATGCTTGATGGCCTATTGGGTGCGTACATGAATCATGATGGTGATAAACACCAACATAGGCAGTAGCAAAATACATTATTAGTGAGCTCAAAGTTTGAGATTCATGAACTCACCACAAGAACTCACTAGGCATCAACTTCCTTCTACTTTTAAAGCACAAAATTCCCTATCTTACCTCACTAAAAGTCTTCCCCTTTTACCTCAATTTTCGAGTATAAAACATCAAAAACCGCAAAACACTTTCTCATTCCTCATGCTCACTTGATGAAATCCATTCCCAAGAGTCCAACCTATAAATCCAAGCAAGTAGAAAAGTGAAAGAAAAGAAACTAAAAGAAGGAAAAATAAGAAAATTCAAAATCAAAAAGAAAAATTAGAGATCTCCGGGTTGCCTCTCGGGAAGCGCTTGCTTATGGTCCTAAGCTCGACCCTTCCTCCAAATCATGGAGGGTCAAAGGACACCACCTTCTTCAAAGCGGCGGAAAGAGCAAACTTCTCTTTAACTTCTAGCAACTTCTCGTTGTTGCTTGATGAGATTTCATACAAAGACTTTTCAAATGCAAGCTTTTCTTTCCACAACTTCTTTCTCTTTCTCTTTTTCCTAGAAGCTCGTGCTCTTTTCTTTGCCTTGTTCTTCTTTGTAAATGGTTCCTCACCATCTAAACTCATTGAAACATCACCTTCATCTTGAGGATAGAGTTCAAACCAACAAGGATTGTCAATTTCCTCCTCGTCCATAAGCTTGGGAATCATCATTTTATCTTCACTAACCTTCTTGCAATCACAATTCAAAAGACATCATCATAATTCTCAAGAAAATCGTTAGTTGAAGAATCAATCATGCATACATTATCAATGGAGCAAGGGGAATCAACACACATAATTCCTTTCACAAGAGACAAAGACTCATGCATTGGTTTCAAATCATAACTTTCCTCATTTTTACCCACTCTCAAGGTAATTCGACCTCCCTTAACATCTATCAAGGCTCCCGAGGTGGCTAAGAAAGGTCTTCCTAAGATGATAGGGATATGGTCATCTTCCGCAATCTCAAGTACAATGAAATCAACGGGAATGGTGAACTCTCCTATCTTGAGAGGAACATCCTCAACTCTCCCCTTTGGAAACTTAATAGACCGGTCGGCCAATTGAAGGGTCATGTTGGAAGGAAGGAGCTCACCTAGCTTAAGTTTCTTAAAAACGGAATAAGGCATGATGCTAACACTAGCACCAAGATCACAAAGAGCATTGTGGAACAATTTTCCTTTGATTTTGCAAGGTATGGAGAAATTTCCGGGATCTTTCAACGTTTGGGGTATGTCATTATGAATAAAGGCATTAAAACACTCCCCTAAATTCACCGGTTCCACCAAATTGCAATCTCTCTTTTTACCGCTCAAAATTTCCTTAAGAAACTTAGCATAGTTTGGCATTTGTTCTACCACATCGGTAAAAGGAAGAGTAAGATGAAGTTGCTTAAGCATCTCGATGAATTTTCAAAATTGCTCATCCAATTTATGCCTATTATGATTTTGGGGGTAAGGAAGTCTAGGTTTGTAAACCTCCTCTTGCTTCCGCTCTTTCTCCTTAGGCTTATCATTGGAATCCTCACTCATCTTGCTAGGCTCTTCATTCTTATTCCCTTCACTCGAATCATCCTCCTTTTCACTCTCCTTACTCTTCATAGGAACACTCTCCTTAAGGACTTTACCACTCCTAGTGGCCATAGCACACATCGGTTCCCTAGAGTCAACTTCTTGTGAGGGTAAAGAAGATGGACTAGCAAAATCTCTCAAAGGGTTGGCTAGTTGAACAATTTGGTTCTCAAGCATCTTTCCATGAGTAAATAGGACCTCAAACATTTTATTACAAGACAATGTGAATTCATTCAACATCTTGGATTGATCCATCATGAAATTTTCTAGCCTATTCAATTGGGATTGTTGAGTAAAGAAATCATTGAAGGAGTTATGTCTTCGTCGTGTGCAATTACTAGATATATAATTGGATCAAATTATGGAGATAATTAAGTCCGGACATTTGGGTCGTCGTTTTGCCATAGCTAGAGGTACTTACGATCTTTGGACTAGTAAAATAGGCCAAAGCCCAATTGGACGGATCCTATAAGGTCACACAAAGGGGCTAGATTGAGCATTAGAGGACGAGGCCCATCATGGGCCTCATCACTCTAGGTGGCCGGCCATATGGGGCTATGAGAGGCTATTGGGCTTCGTGCCCTAGTCTAATTATAATGAGATTATAAATAGACTAGGTGCCTAGGTTTGCATGTAAGGAATTAACTGATCATTTAGATCAAACCCTAATTAGCAAACACGAAACCAACCTCCTCTCATACTCCCTCTCTCACGGCTCTCTCCTCCTCCTAGGCGCGGTAGTGTCTCGTGGTGGTGGTGGTTTGTGCGGTGGTCGGTTGTCCGAAAAGGTGGTGATCGCAGTTTTCCTCAATCACTCGACCAATCTAGTATTGGTGGACGGCTCGTTCGAATCTCGTGGACTAAGTAGAGGAGCAACACTTGGGGCTCTATTCTCTCCAATGTTATCAGGATCGGGATTCTAAGTTGGATCGGAAAGGCCTAGCAGGATCGGATCGTAGGATCGAATCGTAGGATCGCACGATCCTACCAATTTTCAATTCTAAGACAAAGTAGATGTATAAAATTGTTGTGGGATCATATTTTATGTAAAAACAACACTAATAATGCTAATACTTAGTGATTTACTCATTGAAAAGGCGATACTTCATTAAAAAGCTAATTATAGCGAATATTTCGACATCTTTCTCAATAAATTTGTACATAAAAATCTTGAGAACAAGGCAATAGTTATGAGTTCAATACTTCAATGACAAAATAATACACATAATGACATAAAATAGTTTTAATTACAAAAATCTTAGTTTTAATTAAAGTATATTCATCAATCATCATATCCAAAACTCAAATTGCCATACTCAACATCATCACTTCTAACATTAGTTTCTCCTGTACTAGTTGGCTCATTTTCAAAGTTGTTTCCATCACCAAAATCGTCATCATCATTAAATTCATTTGAGCCCATATAAGTTGATGCAATGTCATCATCATTGTCGGTTAAATTTGTTACTTCAACGATTTCATCTACACAATAAGTGGCAAAAATAATTAAAAAGGTGAAATAGGAGAAGATAAGATTTTTATAAGTAATAAATATTAAATGAAAAGGAAAATAAAAATCTCACCATCATGGTCTTCATGATTTTCATCTCCATTTCATCTCCAGTAGAAAACGAACAAAAACATGCAAATTTACCAAAACAATCCCTAAATTACTAAGCAAATAAAGAAAAATTGAAAATTTCATAATAAAAGAACATACCTTTGCAAGCTTGGAGCAAAAAAATGGAGTTTATGCATCATGCATGTGTCGATTTGCGTGAATAAGATAATGGTGAAATGGAGATTTGGAGTTGAATGACTTGAATCTTGAATGTCGGTGAAATGGATAGGAAAAAGTGATCAAAAAGGGTTTTTTTTACAAATAAGATAATGATATCTTGGATTCTTAAGGCTAGAATATTAATGGGCCAGCCCATAATATGTTTGGCTGACTAAATTTTCACAAATGTAAGCTTTAATGTAGGATCGTTGGAATCGACATAGGATCGCGATCCCACCGATCCTATACGATCCCAACGATCCTATGCCCGATTTTTTGCAAAACCGATCTTAAGGACGATCCAAGTCGTTTGATGAGATTAGGATCGTAGGATCGTATGATCCTACGATCCGGATCGCGATTTTGATAACATTGATTCTCTCCCTGATTTGCCTGTCGAATAGCTTCGTGGAATTCACGCTTCAAAGGTATGATTATGTGTCTTGTGTGTTATGCATGCGATTCTTGGGATTAGGTACTCTATTGAATATGATTCATATATGTTATTTCCGCTGCGTAGTACCTATAAATTCCTACAGTGGTATCAGTTAGCCTCTTGCATTAACGCGCTAGATCATAATAATACGATTATTTGATGTCCACGTTAATTTTATAATCAATTAAGAGGGAGAAATTAATTTAATTATGGTTCGATTATTATTTTAATGTGATTAAACTTTTGGAATTGGTTAAATGCGATTTAATTATGCTCAAATAGCCATAAAGAGACCGAATTATGCCCTAGTATTTCGAAAATTTCGAAAACCCTAACCCTAAATTTCGAAAATTCCAAGCCCTAAAATATGATTTTTGTGCTTGACTTTGGTTTTATTCGATTTGTTTTATGTTTCATAATTTTAATTAGGTTGATTCATGCATAAAAATGTTTTATGTATGATCATAGATTTAATTTTAAATGTTAAAATTAAATTGGGATTAATTTTATGATGAACCCTATTTTAAAATTGAATATGATTTAATTTTAATCTTATGGACTAATTTAATTTAATTAGGATAAATGTTATTTTAATTAAATTAAAACAAAAAAAAATCTATTTTATTTTGGCCGGCAACCGCGGCTGGGTGGCGCAGCCACGGCGGCTGCCGACCAGGTGGCGTCCAAGAGGGAGGGGAAGGGAGGGCGGCGGTCTAGGGTGGCTGTGGGCAGCAGCGTGCAACCGTTGCACGGCTGCTGCCACGGCTGCAGCTCGGTGCTGCTGCTGCCTTGCGCAGCAGTGGCTGCTGCAAGGCAGCCAGCCACCGTGGCTAGCCTCGGTTGGCCACGCACGGTGGCCTGCAGCCCAGCAGAAGCAGCTCCACGCTGCTGCCCTTTGCGGCAGTGGCTGCTGTCACGGCAGCCAGCCACCGTGGCTAGCTTCGGCTAGCCAACCACGGTGGCCGGCGTTGGTGGTTGCGGTTTTTTCAAAAAAAAAAATATTTCTGTTTTAAAAATTTATTTCAGGATAATTACGAATTATTTTGGGATAAAATCGGTTTTATTTTGGATAAGTTCAAATATTTTCAAAATATGATCTTTTAATTTTAAAAGATAAAGTTGGTTTTATTTGGATAAAATCTTTTGTTTTAGGATAAAATCAAATATTCAAAAGTTGTTATATTTGATATTATCCATATTTAGTTTGTTATTTTGATAATTATCCTAAATTAAAGTGGTTAATTAAGGATAAGATTGATGAGGATATTCTGAGCATATTCCAAAAGGATAATAATTGATTTAAATAATGTGATTATCCCATAATTAGATTAGGATGTAATTGATTTTAAAATTATTTGATTGGCTAGTAATTAGGATAGAATCTCCTAAATTAGTTAGGATAATCATGGAAGATTAAATATGATTTTATCTTTCTAGATTAAAATATGATTTGATTCTATCTCATGACTAAATTAAATATATGATATTTTATGAACCGTCATGAATAATATATGATATTATCTAATTATGATTAAAATATAAGATATTTTATGAAATGCGTTGTCTTTATTATGATCATCAGATGTTATAGTTTAGACAAGCATGTTGAGTGATTTATTATATGGCACTTTTATAATATATGATATTATGTTGCTATATATAGACTAGTATGGCCCATAGATTCTTAAATACGATCTGCGTATCGTGATGTATTTTTGTAATCTAAATACGGTCTGCGTACCGTTGAGTATTTTCATAACTTTTATTTAATGTAAATAGAATAGTTATTTAAATGGTGTTAGCCCAAAAGAAGCCCATGAAGTGAAGGCCCAAAGGAGCAAGGTGGATGAAGATCCATGATGATTCAAGTGGGAGCATTTTCATTTCTAGTTTTCTTAGGACTAAGGGGCTATACTATGTCACATTTTATTGCATTAGTAGATTATGCATGTTTAGGTTTATTTATGTTGTTTTGATGATGCGCTAGAGTTCACTAAATAATCACAACATAATAAATCTAGATCCCAGTAATATTGATGCAGCTTTTCCAATTAAAAACCCGACGAAAACCTTGATCGTTTGTGATGGGTCGGCCTCAGCAGAGCGTCATAATATATCTTGGGGAAGTGGGGGTAGATCACGTTCTACACTTTTAATTGGTTATATTCAACAAGGTTACCTAAAGATCAGTTTAGAACCTTGAAGCTAAGGGTAATAATTAAACATGTGATGGTTAATTATTCAACCAAGAGTTACAAAAGTTGTAATCAGTAAAGAGTTTACTCACCTTGAAAATGTAATGGTTGATGGCAGGGCCTCAGTCCGGTCAATTATTGCACAAATAAAGGATCTTGGAATCACTTAAAATTCAATTGGGATCATTTAATTATTGAATAAAGTGTTTTAAAGTTACCAAATGAATATGTTTTATGGTACTTTAATTTATTAAACATAATTTTAAACTTTGCCTTATTTTGACATAGATGGGTAGCCGTAGTAACAATGACAGCAACGTTTACAATTTACGACCATTCCTTGAAAAGGATAGGTTGACAGGGGAAAACTTTTCCAACTGAGAAAGAATGCTAAGGCTTGTTCTGAAATCTGAGGGCAAGGAGGATATCATTGATACCCCATTACCAGGACCTCTGCCAGAAAATCCAACTGCGGCAGATATCAAGAAGCACAAGGAAGCTCATGATAGAGCTATGCCTATCACTTGCTTAATGATTGCTACTATGGAACCTAGTCTTCAAAAGCGTTTTGAGGACCTGGATGCCTATTCAATCATGGAAGAGCTCAAAGTTTTGTTTAAGAAACAAGCTAGAGTTGAAAGGTATGAGCTTCATCGTGAGATTATGGATTGTAGAATGGAGAAGGGTGCCACAGTTCATGATCATGTTTTCAAAATGATCGGCCTAATTCAAAGTATGGAGAAACTGGGGTACCCAATTAGTGATGATTTGGCAACAGACATCATTCTCCATTCACTTCCAGAAAGTTTCAACCAGTTTATCATGAACTTTAACATGACTGCGAATGCAAAGACTATGAGTCAATTGCATGCAATGCTGGTTAGTGCTGAGAAACAAATCCCTAAGGAACCTAAGAAGGAAGTTCTTATGATTCAGAAGGGAAAGGGGTTCAAGAAGAAAGGGCAAAAGGCTAATGCCAAGAGCAAGGGCAAGCAAGTTGCCAAGGCTCCTGAAAAGCCTAAGGCGAATCCAAAACCCAAAGTTGCAAGTGAGAGTGAATGCTTTTTACTGCAAGAAGAAGGGGCATTGGAAACGCAATTGCCAGAAATACCTTGATTTCCTCAAGAAGAAGAATGGAGCATCAACCTCAGGTATTAAGTTATAAACATTTTAACTTTCACTAAGGTATGTGATACCAAGTTGCAGTGCTTAACATTATGATGTTGCGCAGGAACTGCAAACAAGTGAAGCTAGCATGGAGATGGAGCTTGAAGGTGCACTGGAAATATTTAAGTGGCCAGAGATAGCTTCATAGTTTTAATTTCTGATTAGTTTATCATGACATTTAGAACTATTTCCACTTTTTGATGAGACAATATTTCGGTTTTCTTGTTTTGAATACTGATTTGGTTTTACTTGGCTTGGACAAATGTTGATCCATGACCAAGGTAATAAATTGTTTTCATTTTGCTAGATATGAGTTAATTTTTATTTATGACATTGATATAAGTAGATCACAAAAGTGAATTTAGATGATTCAAAGCAAACTTATTAAAATAAAGTAAGATTAGGTCACATAAACCATTTGCACATCCAAAGTTATGGATGGACTCTTACTCTTATATGATTATGAATCACTTAAGAATTAGAAGTCATGCTTGATAAGTTATAATGACCAAGTTACCTTTTAGTTGAAAGGATAAAAGAGCTAAAATGACGTTTTGGAACACAAACATATGATGTGTGTGTACCATAAATTCAAGATTTAGCAAAAGGATTTAACTATTTCATTGCTTTTATTAACGATTTAAGTAAATATGTCGATAATTACTTAATGAAATAGAAGTTGGAATCATTGAAATGTTCAAAATTCCAAAATGAAATGTAAAATCAAGTTTGAGATAAACAATTTAGCACCACAAAATGATTGTTGTGATAAATATTGATCATCTAAAGGAATTGTTGAATTAGTTCACAATCCAGGAACATTACAATTAAAATGTATGTATAAAGTAGGAATCAAACTTTGCTTGCCATGGTTCGATCCAAGATTTAATGATTTACAAATATCGTTTTGAGGATATGCATTAGAACAACAACAATTGCGAATATACTAAACAGAAACTTAACCAAAGCAGTAGAAAAGATGTCATAAATGTTATAGACTGGAAATGTTCCAAAGTAATCTTTTCTAAACAGGATTGAGGGAATATGAAAACTATGTAAATTGTTTACAAAGATGACATAATAAACCATAAAATCAGAGGTATTATTCCTACAATCGCGTAGAAACAAAATGTTTGTTGCTCGCGATAGTGTCTTTATAGAAAGAAATGTCTTCCTACAAAGCCAAGTGGGAGTAAAGTTAGATCTCGATGAGATTCGAGACGAGCAACAAATGGATGTAGATAACACTACATTAGAGACGAATGCGCATGAAATCAGCTAATTTGATAAAACATGTGTCGAAGCAAGCTAATTCAAGTAGCGAGACTTCTATCGTCCCACTAGAATGAAATACTTCAAAGAGTTGAAGAGAATAATTCTATTGTCGCTCACACCTATCGTAGGTTACTTAGGATTAAAACAAACAGTTTGTTGAAATTCTAGTAAAAGGTGGATTCTAAAATTTTCCTATTGGAATGGTTGGAATCCATACCTACAAGCAAGCTTTGGACAAGTGCCAACTCAGGAAATGGCTTAAAGCCAAGAAATCCAGAATGGACTCCATGTCTGTAAAGATGTGCTAGTCCATGATAGTCTTACAAATAGGGTCAAACCTATTAGTCATGTAAGCCTATTCGGATTATTTCTAGTTATGGAAATCAAAATCACCTTCATGAAATGTTCTTGATGGATGGGATGTATATGATACAACTTAAGTTTTGAATTCCAGAAATTCCTAGAAAGTTTTGCAAACTTCAGAAATTCATTTATGGATTGAAGTAAGCATTAAGGAGTTGAAATATTCATTAGGAAATCAAACAGTTTGATTACCTTGGAAGAATGGAAAAGAAATCTTGTAGAAACAAGAAGTTTAGTGGGAGCAATTGATCTTCTTAGTCTAATATGTAGTTGACATACATTTCATATGAAATGATATATCAATGCTTGAATAAATCAAGCAATGGTTAGAAAGATTGTTTCTATATGGGAGACTTAGGAGATGTTGAGTACATATTGGGAATCAAAATCCACAAAGTGAATCTTGAAGGATGACTGGACCAAATCAAGAGACTTATGTTGATAAGGTTCTTGACGAGTTCAAGATGCAAGATTCTAAAAGAGGATCTCTTCCCATGTCTCATGGTTTTACACTCAGTAAAACTCAGTGCCTTAAAAGCTAGTTGAGTTGAGTTGTAAAGGCAGTGGACCTAATGCTTTTGCAAAAGGGACCATTACATGTACCATGAAATGTACAAAGCAAGTTGTTACATATGACTTGTGCATGTGTAGCAAGTTTCAAGCAAATACAGAATAAGCATACGGAAAGTTACCAAGAACAAATCCTTGAGTACTTGAGAAGCGTTAAAGGAATTTTTCTAGTTTATGGTGTTAAAAGTAAACAAGTTGTCAAAGGTTTTACGAATTCAAGTTCTTTCCAAACAGGCAAGATGACTCTAGATTTTGATCTAGACGCACAATTTTGTCAATATGGAGAAATACAGTGAGCTTGAAAAGTTCAAAGCAGAGCACTATTGCATGCTCAATGTCAGAATATGTGTATTAAGCTATAGTCGGATAGTTATAGAGGAAGTTTGGATTGAAATGTAATATGACTAAAGGGTCACTTTTGCCCAAGAACAAAGGAGCCAGGGTCACATCACAAATCCAAGCAAATGGATATGAGATATCGCCTCAGTTATGAGATCATTGACCGGCGGAAGGTCACGTTCTGCAAAGTTTTATTATGAGTGAGAAATCACTAAACCCCTTCCATAGACAAAGGTATGAAAGTCATATTAAAGTCTTGGATTGAAGCAAATTATGTAAATTTAAGTTGTGTATGTTTGTGGAAACATATTACATAAGAAAATACATCAATTTGCAGAATTATGTTTAAAATAGAAATTATTATTTCTCTTATTTAATTATGGTTTTGAAATTAAATAAAATGTCCAAAATAATTATGGATTGATGGGCTCATCAGGTTATCTATTTTAGAGACCTGGTGTATGAAACCCCACAGGTGAACAAAATCCGTATATTATTTAAGTTCCTAGTTCGAAATCATTAAAATGGACATAAATGATTTCAATAAATGGACTAGCATGTAAGATTGATTGGATAGCTCGGTTTCATGGGCTATAGGGGCATAGTGATGCTCGATCAATCACTTGGATATGCATGAATGATGCATGATTGAACTATTGACCTACTTTGAAGTTCAAGTATAGAGCTTCCGTATATATTAGTGGATTCCTTTGACATGAGTGGAACATTGATTTCATTCAATGGATGTTATAACTGTGGTACATTCAAACGTCTACCCGTAACTGGAGATTATAAAGGATGTTTCCCGGTTATTTCAGAAGTTGAGTGGGAGGCTTGTTGCCACAAGATTGGATAAAGTCTACCTATTAAATTAGGAAATGTGTCATGGCCGCTTGAAGAGGGAGAATTCAAAAAATACGTGGTCGCGTTCAAATGCATTACTCAGTAATCATTTGGTTTTGTAATTCTAACTCAGATTTCAAGAAACGATTTGTAGATTAATATGATCTCGACATGTGATGCAATCATATTATCAAATCGACATATACATTGACTTAAGGAATTTGAACATTGCACCCTTGTCTCAGACAAGTGGGAGATTGAAGGAGTTATGTCTTCGTCGTGTGCAATTACTAGATATATAATTGGATCAAATTATGGAGATAATTAAGTCCGGACATTTGGGTCGTCGTTTTGCCATAGCTAGAGGTACTTACGATCTTTGGACTAGTAAAATAGGCCAAAGCCCAATTGGACGGATCCTATAAGGTCACACAAAGGGGCTAGATTGAGCATTAGAGGACGAGGCCCATCATGGGCCTCATCACTCTAGGTGGCCGGCCATATGGGGCTATGAGAGGCTATTGGGCTTCGTGCCCTAGTCTAATTATAATGAGATTATAAATAGACTAGGTGCCTAGGTTTGCATGTAAGGAATTAACTGATCATTTAGATCAAACCCTAATTAGCAAACACGAAACCAACCTCCTCTCATACTCCCTCTCTCACGGCTCTCTCCTCCTCCTAGGCGCGGTAGTGTCTCGTGGTGGTGGTGGTTTGTGCGGTGGTCGGTTGTCCGAAAAGGTGGTGATCGCGGTTTTCCTCAATCACTCGACCAATCTAGTATTGGTGGACGGCTCGTTCGAATATCGTGGACTAAGTAGAGGAGCAACACTTGGGGCTCTATTCTCTCCCTGATTTGCCTGTCGAATAGCTTCGTGGAATTCACGCTTCAAAGGTATGATTATGTGTCTTGTGTGTTATGCATGCGATTCTTGGGATTAGGTACTCTATTGAATATGATTCATATATGTTATTTCCGCTGCGTAGTACCTATAAACTCCTACAATCATCACCTTGGCTTTGAATCTTTGGAGTAATTTGGGGTGGGGTATCTCTTTGAACATCATTTTGAAAATCTCCCCTACCTTGATTACTCCAATTACCCTTACCATGATTTTGGCCGCAATTTTGATTGTGGTTACCATAACCTTGGTTATGATCCCCATATTCTTGGCCATGGCTTTGATCATTACAACAAAAGTTATTATGGTTACCACAAAACTCTTGGGTCACATGGTTACCATAACCACTATTTTGGTTATAATTATCATAGCTCTCATGATTGTGATAATTCCTATTCCCAACACTCTTTTGAACATTAAATCTAGGTCCAAAATCATTATTATCATCACAATTCACATGCACATTCTCATATCCATCATATCATAAGGAACATTTGGGCAATTAGAAGCAATATGATCATTTTTTCCACATAAATCACAAACCAAGCATTCACTTATCATGCAACAAGAAGAAGAATTAGAGTTAAGATAAGAAGGTGTACCTTTCCCCTTAATTTGGGAGGGAAGAATCGGAGCTTGCGAAGGTGGCTTCTCAAGCTTTGATTTGAGTGATACAACCTCTTTTCCTAAATCCGCAATTAAAGTGGTCAAGTCATTAATGGCATTGAGTTGTTCGATTGAGCACCCCTTTCTAGCTGGCTCTCTCTCCACTTCTTGCCAATTCATATAATGTTGCACCACTTCATCTATTGCATCCACCACTTATTGTGCCTCCGGCTCCGGCATCTAAGCTTGCTCTTCCATGAGAACTCAACCCACCATAGAATATTTGTATAATTTGATAGGTTGGAATTCCGTGGTGAGGGCATTCCCTTTGGTAATCCTTGTATCTCTCCCATGCTTCATAGAGACTCTCACTAGACCCTTGTTTGACATTTTGGATCAAAGTCCTTGATTCCGCCGTCTTCTTTTGTGGGAAAAAGCGAGATAAGAAAGCCTTTGTGACTTCATCCCACGTCCTAAGGGACCTTGGATTTACCTCCTTGTCCAACCACTCTAAAGCTCTTCCAATGAGAGAGAATGGAAACAACTTGAGCCTTATATTATATACTCTTGAGCAAGTCCGGCTACCATGATTGTATTACAATACTTCTCAAAATCCTTGAGATGGTTGAGAGGATTTTCACTTTTTGTACCACCATATTGTTTCCTCTCAATCAAGGTGATCATAGCCGGTTTGATTTCAAAATCACCATCCGGGATCAATAATATTCCCGCTCTCATACTTGTAAGCGCCCGGAGTGCCAAACTCCTTCAATGTCACTCTATGAGCTTCTCCCATGTTCACTTGCACACAATCTCAAACGAAATTATTAGTAGCACGGCTACAAGTGTAGCCTAAAAGAAAATCTTTTTGTATTTTTCAAATAAAATGGAATAGACTCAACAACAATACACAATCAAAACACCACTCACCGGTAACGGCGCCATTTTGACGGGCGACGAAACAGTAGGTCGTTGGGCTACCTTCCCCACCCAATCAAACAATATTTGTAAACTCAACTAACCCCTATATGAGTATAGTAGTAAGTCAAGGTCGAACCCAAGGGAATGGTAATTGAAAGTCTATTGCCTAACGCTAAGCTATTCCGAAGTCTAGAGCGGGGTAATAAGCTAGGACTAGAGCTAGAGCTAATGATGCAAATGAACTTGCATGAAATCAAAGGTAATAGGCATTAGGGCTAGGATCCACATTTCACTACACTAAAAACTAGATTAGAGATCGTAAAATATAGAACGGTTACCAAAGGTAGGCGTTCTACATAAGAATATAGAACGTGTTTATATAAGAGGCGTTTTGTAAATTAATACATAAGGAACGGTTAACATAGTTGACCGTTCTCTATTTATTTTCACTCAAATATTAAAAAATAATAATTAATTATTAAAGATGATATAGAACGGTCATCTTGACAACCGTTTTGTATTGTATTAATTAATTGTTTTTTTTTTTAAATTAAGAGGAAAAAAATTAAGGAGTAATAATTTACCCAAATTCATTTTCACTTACACATTCACGCTGAAAACCATTTAAAAAAAAAGTATTGTATTGTTAACCCTAGCACGACTGCCGCTCCATCCTCTTTCTTTACTCTTTAACTTTTCAACTGCCGCTCTATTCTTTCACTCTCATCCCTTCCACAGATTTCCTTTTCTCTTCTCCTTAGATCTAGTTTAGAGTTCCTTCCTCCATCAATTTGACCCTAACTGATTTGTCATTAATAAGGAAAGAGAAGCTTCAACCTTAGAGATGCTTGACAACGACGACGACCACGATTTATAATTATAAGCTATTCCTTTTGAATAATTTCAAAGCTACATCAACAAAACGAAGTCAATAAGATCCAATTTCAAGGTAAATCATTCCTCTTTTATTTCGTTTAATTTTGTTTCAATTTAGTTTGTAGGTCTTGTTATTATCGTTGTATCCCAGTTTTTATGATGGCGATTTTTATTGTTTTATTTTCCTTGATTCTTAATTAGATCTTAATGTTGATGCTATTTTGAAAATATATTCCTCACAATCTTAAGAGTTATAAATTTTGCTTGATTTATTTTTTTTCATTGTCTGTTGTTCGATTTGGAAGAATTTTTAGTCTAGGAGATTTGTTTAATTGCAGGACATGCATATCTTGTGAATTCGAAATTTACATGTTAATTTCATGTTAATGCAGATTATTCATAAAGAAGATCAAGTACTGCATACAAGTATATGCTTTGCTGTCGGTCGATCAGCATCATTGAAAAAAAAGAGACCCTTGTAGCAAACTTTTTTCTATTTGATACTACGTATCTTGTTATTCCTTTTTCATTTGCAATTGAGTTGTATGAAAATATTATCAATTTTAATAATAAGTTTTGAGTACTTGGTGGCTAGTATTTTCATCTCACTTCTATGTATTTACTTTGAGTAAGTTTTTCAATTTGCAATTAGCTGCCTAATATATCTCGCAAATGATTTTTTTTAATAAAAAAAAGGAGGAATAGAGAACTGTTGGCATACCAAACCGTTCTCTTTGGTATAGCAAAACAAAACGGTTAAGTATTATTATGACCGTTGTTTTATCCTTCATTATTTTCTAATTTTAGGCAAGGAATAGAGGACGGTGATCACACACAATCGTTCTCTATAATTGAGTATACAAAACGCCTATTCGAACCGTTCTTTATGCTTTATACATCGCTTAGCAGAAGAATGGTCCTGAGACGTTCTATATATAAAGCCTATTTAAACCGTTCTCTAAACCATTTTTTGTAGTAGTGTTTGTAATAGAGAGGGATAATTAGGGAGGTCAAATCAACTAAGTCAATCGATGTGAGGGAAGATCAAACATGCATCCAAAAGAGCATATCAAGCTATTCTCCTAGAGGTCTAACTAGCGTCAACTACGATAAACTCTAGCTAGGAAACATCACAAGATACCTCAATCGTTAAAATGCAAGTCACAAATCAATGGTCCGTATCAATGTGAACTTACAATGCAATCTAGTGCAACAATCAAAGATGGCCAAACTTTAATTAATCACACACATGCACATGAATCATCAACCTAGTTTAATCACATCATCAACTCCATTAATTATCCCCAATTACTCTAATCCATTACTCATACATGCTTCACCATTGCCCTAGCAAGTAAACTACTCACTAGCCATAGAAATTAAGATCAAACAACACTAATCAACAATTTCATCATCAACATATTAGAAATCAAAAGATCAATGCAAAAATCAATTGAACTTCAATCAAACTTCAAACAATCAACAATCATATGAAAAACAAATGAAATCAACGAAAATCAAACTTATATTGAAATCAAAGATGAGTAATCCTTACAAACTTGATCAAAGATCAACTACAATGAAGAAATCTTTAATCATCAACAATACACCATGAATTTCTCTCTCTTAAATCTTGAGTTTCTCTCTCTAAAAATCTAATTAAAAACTAAGCAAATAAAATCTAATGTAAAACTTGTCCAAAAATAGATGGAAATAACTATATATACAAGGGAGAAGTCGGTTATGACGTCCAAAAATAGACCCACGCCGGTGCGGTCGCACGTAGGAGAGAGAAAGGGGCGCACGGGCACAAACCCATGTGGGTGCGGCCGCACATCAGCCCTGTGTGCCCGCACCTATATGGATATAATCCCCTCCCTTCTTCATCTTAGCTCATCCGGTGCACACGACCTTTGGTGATGGTGATGAGGAACGAAGTAGGTAGCAAGTTTATGGCCATTTTGGTGGGCACAAGGCATAAATGGTGTCCACACCGCTTGTGTGCACCGGTCTTGAAACTTGCTCTTCTAGTTCCTCTTGACTTGAAGCTCAATGCACTAGCATAAGGCATCAAAAGCAATGATAACCGTTGAAGGGAAGCTCGGGAATCTTTGGACGATCGATCATAACCTACAAACAAAAGAAAAGAAGCAAATAATAGAGAAAAACAACAAATAAACGAGAAAATGCACAAAAAAAAGAAACTAACTACGAAAAGCACAAAATGAAGAAATAAAGAACAAAACTAAAGAAAACTAAAGAAAAGAGCTATAAAATGAAATGAAATTAATCCAAAAAGAGATCAAATGAGTGCCATAAATGTCACTAATCAGTAGTAGCGTCATTGGCAACCATCAAGCTCTGGATCAGCTCCTTCCTTTTCAACTCTACTGCTTTAATTGCAAGTTTAGACATATAATTGGCATATTCAGCAGAGTTGAGGTTTTGTTTAGCCCTCTTCTTGGCATCGTTTACCTCTTCTTTTTTTTTCTTGAAGGGTACCCGGAGCCCGTCCACCCTCAGCATCACCTGTAAAAGGTCAGCCGGAAAAGTTAAGCACTTAGAAAAAATCAAAGAAAAGAAAAGAAACTAAGTGTTAAGTTGAGATCAACTCACCTCTGCCAGCTGACCCATGATCTGGTCAAAGTCCACCTCCTGCCGGCCAGGGAAAGAGTTCTCTGACTGGGTGAGGGTCCTCACCATCCATTTGGCAAAGCCCGCCATGTCAGGGGGCCCAGAAGTAACTTCTGCACCAAAAGAAGTACTTGTGAGAGACTAGCAGCGTATTTGACATTCATTCTTTGTCGGCTGCTAACTGACCCCCTCGGAAGGGTCGACCTTTGTCTTGATTCTCATGAAGTCAAGTGGCCAAGGAATCTCAACGTTCATCTTACCTTTGGCTTGGGGCTTTGCCGTCTCCTCCCTAGTCGCTGCACCACCACATGTAGCCTTGAGTGGCTCGCCACTCTTCGATGCCTCAGAGGCATCTGACTATTTTTTCCCACTTAGCTCTGAGCTTTCTCTCAGAGACTTCAGAGCGGAGGGGGTCTTCCCTCCGGTTGTGGGGCGCTCCTTAGCAGAGGAGGCGGAGATGGAAGGATTCCTTTTTGCGGCTTTTGCAGCCGGTGTTTTCACTTGATCTTCTCCAAGCCTCTTAAGGACCTTGCTTATGAAGCGGGGGAGGATGTTGGCAGAAGTCTGCAAAGATAAAGAGAAAATTAAGTCACCAGTCGGTGAGAAAACTTAAAGAAAATTGAAATAAGACAATGTAAGGCAGGCGGTCTTAACCCGCCCTCACTAGTAGAAAAAGGCAAAAAAGCACCGCTCAATGGTCACCGGTTTTCAAAAACCGGTGGGAAAAAATAGGGGGAAAATGAGCGGCATTTTGAGGGATTAGTATTGCCACCGGTTCAAACTGAACCGGATGGGAAAATATTAATCCCACCGATTTTGAACTGGTGGCTTTGTTACAAAAAAAAAGCGCTCATATGAATAGGCCAAAACCCTAGCTTCTCATGCATCGCCTCCCTCCTCCTATCTTCTCTCTCTGTCTCTCTCTCTCTCTCTCTTCTTTCTCCTCTGCTTCTCTCTCATTCTCAACAACCATTATCTCCGCCGCCTTCTCTCTCTCAACTGCTTCTCTCTCTCAACTGCTTCTCTCTCGTTCTCTCTCTTACCTTAATTAGGGCTCATTGATGTTAGGGCTCAGTTGCAAAATCGAAAATCTCCCCTAAAACCATAAAACTCCGGCGAACGCTCAACAATGGCGGACGGAGGCGGCATGGAAATCTCTCTCGACAAACTCCCTATCAAACACCTCGAAATCATTGAAGAATCCGGCGCTGAACACTTCTCATCGACATTATCTCTCCTCCATCTTTACAATAGCTTAATTTGACCTAATTTTTTCTGTAATTTTTGGTGATTTTGATTTGAAGTTGTGGAATATTTTCAGCGAAATTGAATACGAACAGAAAATGGTGAACTTGATTGAGACTTCGCTTGGGAATTGAAGAGAGATGCGAAGAAGCAGAAGAAAACGAAGGAATCATCAGCGCCCTCACATTGCAAGGGGTGATTGAGAATTTGAGATTGGCTCATCAAGAGCTCTATGTTATCATTGATCTAATTAACACTGTAAGCTCCTTTCACTACGAATTACACTGTTTTTTTTTTTTTTTTTTTTTTTTTTTTTTTTTTTTTTGTACAAACAGTGATTTTATTTAATCATATACTTATTTTTTTTCTGTATATCTTCTTATTCTGAGCTGAAATTGGGGTTTTACCTGTGAATTTTGAATTTTGCGCCAAAAAAATACTTCGTAGTAGTGAATTGATTCAAAATTGAGGTTTTATGAAGTTAAATGAAGTATGAATGCTGAATTTTGTAATTGGGAGTGTTTTGGTATTTAGAGTGTGAAGTATGTTTATTAAGATGCAAAATTGATGGTGTATGTGAAGTATAAATGATTAAAATTTAGAATTGTGAATGTTTTTTATGCGAAGTCGGTTGATTAAGATACAAAACAAGGTTCAATAACCTCTTTCTAGTCTATAATTTGGTCACGCTTCAAGAGGTAACTAGCACTATTCCAAGCTTTATAATTCTCTCTATTATAGATTATTATATACTCGCATAATTAATACTTTTTTTTACCAGTAATATAAACTTCTGAAGCCTCTGCTGTCTCAAGCCAAATTAATTTGGCTTCTGAGATTATTAGGCCATTGCCCCCCTCATGTTTCTTTAGTGTCTATGATAATGATGAAATCAGTGGTTAAAGTTATTCCATGTCCGCACAGGGTTTCAATAGCTCTATTCAGGTTCTGATATATTATCTATATATTTTTATTAGTTGGACTAAAGAGGAATCAGACAGCTTTCTTATGAAAAGATTTTCCCTTATGGGTTGTCCATGACTCCACGCCAAGTTTCTCTAGAGAAGGTTTTGATCTTAAGATGTCCATTTAACGGGTCCAAATTGTTGATTGATCTTAGATTTTATTCATGCTTTTTCATAGGTTCCTAAGGGCCATCTTTCTGTAGAATTGAACTCTAGGTACTAGTTGGATACTGGGTTATCATCCTTATCTAAATAGGTAGAGCACATAACAAGTGCCTCTATATCCCCCAGTCATATGCTGAAGGTGGAGGTTCCACTTGTTATTATAGAAACTCTTCTTCCTTTAAGGTTGGTCTCACCTTTAATCTTGCTTCTTATTGAATTTGGACTATGTTAGTTTTCAATTTTTCATAACAAAATTTATCCAAAACCTAGCTAATTCTATTATTCTGGGTTATCAATAATCATCAAGACTTGCAGATTGCAATGCTTGTTAAATTTTGGCTAGTGCCTTGTAATTTAATTTATTTATTTTTGGTTCCATTTTCGGGGAAGGGAGAGATTAGTAGATGAAATTTTTTTTCGGATGTCCTCAAGCAAAACCTGAGTGAAGTCTTAACATCGTTTTTCTTGCACTCTGATTTCCAATGAGATAGGCCAAGGCCAGGGTAGGATGAATATGGTACAATCTTTACTTAAGTATATCTAATCCTCAATGGTGGCTAGCATGAATTTATGATGTTACGAGTACAATTATTATGACCAATTTGCGCTGCTTCACCATT
The DNA here is from genome assembly GCF_948465745.1 of Chenopodium album. Taxonomy (NCBI): domain Eukaryota; kingdom Viridiplantae; phylum Streptophyta; class Magnoliopsida; order Caryophyllales; family Amaranthaceae; genus Chenopodium; species Chenopodium album. The sequence continues at coordinate 14,573,184 of NC_137855.1, read as the reverse complement.
CTGTTTTTCTTGTGATGCATTTGCTTTTATTTGTATTTTGTACCTTATACTTTTGATTGATGGTCTATCTCTTTATAGAGGGGACAACTACAAATGGGAATTTCCTTCTTCTATTCAAAACTGGCGCTTTCAGAGCAAGACCTCCTGTTCATCCTGTGATCCTAAAATATACATATCAAAGATTAAGTCCTGCCTGGGATTCGATATCTGGAATGAGTTTTATGTTTTTCATTTTTTCATTGTTTGATTGAAAATATATAATGAAACTCATAATAGGATCTATTATCTGCAGGTACGGCATGTAGTTTTTCTCCTGTGTCAATTTGTGAACTATATGGAGGTGATGAAGTTGCCTATTGATTACCCTTCGAAAGAAGAGAAAGATTATCCCAAATTATATGCCAGTAATGTACGGAAGTTGATGGCTGATGAGGTATGGTTTCCCTTTGACTACTAATGCAGCTTAGTACTTTTGTTCATTTGGCATGACTCAATTGGAATTTATTCTAAGTTTCTGCTTGATTTGATGGTGTATGTGAAGTATAAATGATTAAATTTTATAATTGTGAATGTTTTTGATGCGAAGTCGGTTGATTAAGATGCAAAACAAGGTTATGTCCTAGTTGATTTTGGCTTTCAAATAACTGTGTTTATTACCTTAATTTTGATTAAGGTGAATTATTTGGCATTTGAGTACGTGTGAGTTGTGACTATATATATCAGCACTTTGTTGGAACCTTTTTACCGTTGGCTTCTGGGATAGGGTGGTTGTCCTGAATAATGCTTTAATTTATTTATATGCTAATCAGGAATATTTCAGCTTGTTATTCCATTTTTTCCAAATAACTTATTTGGGGCAAGCTTCATCTTGTAAGTTGTAACTTGTCTTATCAAAAGTGCTGATTGGAAAAATTTGGCTAATTGTGCATGTTGAAGCTAATGATGCAGTTATCGTGGCTCATATGAATAGGCCAAAACCATTGCCAGATGAAGCCTTGTCCGACCTTGCAATATCTGCTGCAAATAAGCTGCAGTGTTTTCTGGAATCGTCATTGTTAGTCTTTTTGTATCTTTCACCTTACTCTACTAATACCCCATTAGTGTGTATGTTACTGCAACTTAACTCTTTTTCCCTGCTTAAAATAAAATGATGTGTCATAATAGTTTTATCTTGAGGTCTAAACTTGCAGTTTACATGAACATTTTCTCTTAGTTGCTTTTGGAATAAATTTTACTTCGAGTGTTTGATTGGTTCAGTATGGTTGAATTTGCTTTTTGTTGGAAATATTCTGTGGTGCTAATTTTTAGGGGTCAAAATCAAATTAGTTTTCTGATAATTTGACTTTAGATGATGATATTTTTGTATTCTGCTATTGTGATTGATTCTTTGTTATTATGCATTATTATTGATGCTGCTGCGATGTGCCTATGTGGTGTGATTGTGAGATTTAATTATTTCAAAATATAAGGGCTAGTAATACCTCCAATAGACCAATGAAATTGCAGCATAAGTGCTCCTTCAATGGCTCAAGCCGCCTGCAAATTTTCTAAATTGTGGGTGGCCTGGCAAGGCTGCAGCTACTGCTGCCCTGCCGAGGCTGCTGCTGAAGGGTGGCCTGGCAAGGCTGCAGCTGTTGCTGCCCTGCGGAGGCTGCTGCTGCTGCAGGTGGCGTGCAAGGCAGCAACTACTACCCTGCCATGCTGAGGCTGTTGTGTAGTTGATGGCTAATATGAGGGCTAAAAATAGTGGAGCCCTTGATTTTTTTTTCCTTCCCTTTTGGTATATGTTGGTGGATTGATTGTTAAAATATGTTGCAAGTTTTGTATAATCTTAATTACTTATTGTTGATCATTCAATACTTGCATAGAGTTTAAAGCACGGCACAAATCAGAGAACCTAAGCCAGTGGCGGGGCTTCGAACGCTGCATTTCTGTTCTGTACTGCTGCTTCGGAGGAATTGGAGCTACTGCTGTCTAGTAATTGTGATGCTGCTGCTCTGCTGGTGATTGTATGTAGGAAGTTGCTCTTGTTATAGTGAATATATCCAATGTATTTTTTTTCTTTGTTTTTTGCAAGTGTAAAATTAAAGTTTATCAATGAAATTATCAGTTTCAAGTATATTATGTATATATATAACAGTAAATTGTAACATTACAACATTTTTTTTATGCAAATATGTAAGTTTATATATATGTTAGTGTTTATTTATCAATTTAAGTGAAAAAATGCAAAATAAATAATTTTTTTTATTTTTTTTGGCCATTATTAGCACCGGTTTTGAACAAGAACTGGTGCCAATAACCCCTTTAAAAAAAGCAGGAAGGGTTATTGCCACCAGTTATATATTGCCACCGGTTAACCGGTGGCAATGCTTGTTCTTGCCACCGAACCGGTGGCTTTTTATTGGAGTATTGCCACCCCCAAATGCCCAGCGAATCAAAACTGGTGGCATATGGGGGTTTTGAACCGGTGGCTAAATGCATTTTTCTTTTCGTGCCTTTTTGTTTTCCCTAGCCTCAACGGCTGCCTTCTTCGCTAGAATTTGCTTCTTGCAGAGCTGGGCGACAGACTTAGCCTGAGTCTTCTCAGCGTCCATCATTCTTCTAGCTTCGTCTACAAAAGGCAAAAAGAAAGTTAGGATATAACAATTGAAAGAATTGAAGTACATAAACACAGTCGGCAAATGCCGGATGAATGAGTATTTCTACCCTTGGGAAACATTGGGCTCAACCCACAGGCGGACAAAAAGGCTTCGTCCTTAAAGAAGTCCGGGTGGGGGATTGTAGACACCCATTTGTGTCTCCCCAATACCAAACCCAGTGATGAATACCTTTCACGCCGAACCATAATCGAATGAGGTGAAAGTGTGAAAAGTCAAGTGTTGCAGTTTAGTTTTTTTTATTAAATTCTCTCCCTCTGTTTTGAAAACAACCTTTATTTTATTAAAAATAGCCAATCCAGTTTAGTTTGGTCTGTATTAAGGGTCCGATAATAGTGTAGTTAGATGGGGTTCGCAAAGACCTTTCCAACAATATATTGTAAGTCCAATTCCGATTAATATTGAGGAAATTATGGCCAAAATACTAAAATGGGCCCGTTTTATTCTTTACATACGGCCCAATGATCTAGAAGAGGGCCCAATGTTAATTATTAATCCTAAAGTTATTAGGATTAATTGTAATTTTCTAGAAATTAATTATAATTATCCCAATTAAAGTTAGGGAAGGAAGACAAAGATAGCTACACATAACTCTTCTATAATAGGACACACAGTCTCTATCAACCCTTATTCTTGCAACTACCTGGTACGGAGTGGAAGAACAAAGGTTCAATGAAGATTCGCCACCTAACTAAAGCCCTTCTTCCTAGCCTTTTGCAAGGTATCCCTTTGAGTGGGCAAAGAAGTGTCATCTCTGGCTTTACATAACCTTTCTCAACTATCTCCCAAGCATCTTGTGATCCTAGCAAGGCTCTAATTGCCCAATTCTCACCATTCTATTTTGTAAGTCTAGGAAATTGAAACGGAACCAAACCATTCGCCATTCCATATTCACCAGGAAATTTGACTCCAGATGGACGCCAAGTACGCTTTCGCGAAGGTATTGGTGGAGCTTGCGTAATGTAGTAGTAGTTAAGGCTACATTGAAGTCTTTCTTTTCTAGAAGGTTCTATTAAATTCTAATAGAGTTAGGATTAAAAATGATGAATTTTTATTTGGAATAAAATATTATTATTATTTTTTTTTATTATTTTATTATTTTAATTATGTGATTTTAGCTTCCCTACGGATTCCATAGATCAAATTTGATTAAAGATCGGATTCTGCGTGGAAAGCGCGTGAAAGCCAGGTTGTCGCCAAACGACAAGTCTGTTGCCTCGCGACAGAGTGAATTTCTGGCGACAGCGTGTAGTTTTATTCCTTATCAAATTCTTTGATTTCTGGACTATTTTTCTTATAAATAGGGTCCTCGACCTCCGTTTTCGATCATCAACTCTCATCAAGGTTTACTTGATATTCTTCTCTCTCTTTCTAAACCAACCCTTTTAAACACAATACCACATACACAAGACTTAGAAACATCTAGCCAAATTCGTAGTTGCCTTCGCCCTAGACGTGCAAGGTTTATAATTTTCTGAGGGTTTGGTCCCAAATCTAGTTTAAACCTTATTTATCTTATTTCTTTAGTTTAATTTTTTATTATTTTCATTGAAGTTTACTAATTTGTGTATTTTGTTATTAGAAAGAGGTACGGGGCTTCAAGTAAGTAGATTAGCTTATTATTTTGTTGTAATGTAGAAAGCATGTTTATATTGTTTTAATTCCTAGTATCATGTTAGGATATTATTTATTGCTTTCCAGAATCATGTTTAGGTTGCCTTTTACTCTTTTCTAATAGCATGTTAGTACCATGTTAGGTTTAAAGCTTTGATCTTTGATGTTTAGTGACATGCTAGGATTTGTTATTAATCTTGTTAGTATCATGCCTAGGATATTGCTATTATATTAAGCTTTATTATTAATATGATTTTGATTATTATTATGATTATTTATTTTTATTATGTTGCTTGATATTATTTATTATTATTATTTCCTAATCACGCCTTTTGTGCATGTTAAAAGTGAATTTGTACTTGAAATCACGCTGAATAAGATAATTAATAATTTGATTTAGGCCAATATGATTTTAATTCAAGTGATCGCCAATAATAGTTTTGTTTGTGCATTAATATTCAACCAACATAGATTAAACAGGTTTAGGATAACCTAATGTTTGCTTGTTAGCCAAAAAGTGCACATGAATACGAGTAGAATAAAGTAGAGGCCTATTTTATAGGGCGGGTCCTTTCTTTTGTAGATTGGATTCGTACCCTCATCCTCGAACCCTATTTGGTTCAAGACCTTTTGGAGTTGACGATCTCATGGATGCTTAAGGGGTGTAACCTTCACCTCGTGATTGGTTTACATGTTCCTAAAACTTGTTGGCAAATCTTTTGCTCTCTTTTCTTTCCCTTTGGACGCCACCATAATTAAATGTATGACCTCAGTGGGGTTCAAGCTTGGGATTATAACGCTTGAAATATTCCCTACAGGGATCCAGTTCCTTGGCACCACTATGTGAGACCCATCCCCCAAGGGCTCAGTTGTGGTTTTGAAAAACTCCGGCTCCATTATTTGCTCCCTGTCCTTGGTAGATAGCGCAGGGAGTTCGCATTTTTTGCCCAGAAGCGCTGGCTCCTTGTTATATCGGCGGAGTATTTTGCTATGCCTCAAGGTGGGGGAGGAGATCAAGTAAAACTTCTCCTTCCACCCACCCCACTTGGACACTTTGTCCAAGTACATCAGAAATTCTGGGAGCGTGGACAGAGTGTACCACGCCCCATACTCGCCTGGGGCCTTGCTCAAGTAGTGCATATGAGCGAAAGCGGTAAAGCTGGGCTCAATATCTTGAAACTCGCAGGCGGCGATGTAGCTCAGGATGTTGACCCAAGAGTTTGGGGTCAGTTGCCAAACCCCCAAATCGTACACTTTCAATATTTTTCTTATTCCTCGGTGAAGGGGGAACCGGAGGCCGGCTTCTATTACCGCCTCATAGCAGACAAAGTAGTTGTCTGCATTCTCTTTTGTATCGTCCCACGCCATCACTGCGTTAGCAGGCGGGACGATAATATCCCATCCCTTTCCAGTGGGTAAATCCCTATTTATAGAAGAGTGAAGCGGGGGCATCCCCGTCACCCCTCCGTTAAAACTAGCTGTTTTTACTGTTCTCCCCTCCTAGGCGGACACGTGTCATAGGGGCCACAAGGCCTGCCACGTGACCCCTGTGAGGGGCAAATGTTTGGGATATTTTTACCCTTGACACTTGGACTAATGATGGAACGCCACGTATCAGAGGATGGCAAGTCATCCCTGACCATTCCCCAGCTGACACGTGACACTCTTAGATACCTCCTCTGAATTTGTGGCCTTCAAAGACCCAATTCCCCAAAATCCACTATATTGAGGCGCAGCCCACCTTACCTAGGTCAGAATGAACTAGGGGAGGGAACTTTTCCCAATGACCCTATACATAGGGAGATATTTTTACCCATTTTGGAGACATCTACAATCATTTATTACACCTTTTTTCTCTCACATCAGAGAATATCTGAGCTTGGAATCCAAGCAGAACCCCACCTAAATTTCCGCACTTTTTACTCCTCTTCAAGTTACTAACTTGACCGTTGGAGGCGGAGCTCCACCATCCGGAGTCTCCGTTGTTTTGCAAGTACAGCCCCAGCCAGACCAATCTTTGTGACGTAACTCTCCCGAGGGATAAAAACACCCAAAACACCTGGAGTGCCACGTGTCAGGCTGGGATTGGTCCATTTTGGACTGACCCTTAGGTCACACGTGTCACCTTCTTATTGGATCACGTGGCAGGGGTAAAATTACCCTAAACGAGGCCTTCCAAAGGGAGGTTTGATAGGTACCTGTACATACATATCAAGGGGCATAAGAGACATTTCAAATGGAATTTATTCATCTCTCTCCTCCTTTTTCTCACCCCCATGTGCTGGATTTAAGTGTACTGCTGGGTGATTAATAGTATTACTAGATGATCAAATAGTATCATTGAACATTTAGTGATTCAATGTTACTAACTACGTGTAGAAATAGTATCACTACACAGTCAAAGATATTATATGAGCTTTCAGTGGTATATTTAAAACTGGGCCAACGTGCCCATCTCTCTCCTCCTTTCTCTCACCCCCATGTGTTTTACAATACTTTTCAATATTTTAAGGTTTGATATGTATTTGCAAATACATATCAAACCTACATTAGTACTTCCTCACCCTAAACAATTTACATCTTAGGTTATCAAATGTCTCTATTCACACTCCAAAAACTCAAGATATTCCTACTTTTTAAAGTTGTTTCTTTAGTTATGCTTACAAGTACATGGACATTTTTGTATTTTTTTTCCTCTTTTTTTCACACTGCCAAAATATTGTGCTCAACCAATATGATGCAATCTTAAAAGAACAAAGGTAGAGTTTAATTGAAATCAAATAAATATAAATATTGGTAAATTTATCTATCAACCAAAGTGATATTTCAAATAGTGCAACTGCATAAAAGATCAAAAGAAGTAAATAACAATTAAAACTCTATTTGTCTCTAATTTTTTGCACTAAACTTTTCAATTAAATACAAAAACTTATATTAGTAAAATAAAAAAAATACAAAATAATTAAATGAATCGAATAAGATCTTACAAAAAAAAAACGTTTTTGACCCAAATACTGCCAAAAAAAATAAGATTACTCCATACATTATAATCAATGACAATTTGTGGTCTCTTATAAAAAAAAAAAAAAAAGAAAAAAAAAAGAAAATTTGTGGTCAGAAATTTAGACCCAAATACTGCCAATAATAGAGGGGCAAAACTTTAGACCAATACGAATAGGGGTGAAAGTTCGGTTTTCGGTTTGGTTTTTTGCCCAAACCGAAACCGAACCACCATAATTCGATTTCTTGATTTTTTAAACCACACCGCACCACTTTAGCTTTGAAATCGAACCAAACCAAACCACCTAAATTTCGGTTTTCTTAAAAAAACTTGAACCACACCGAATTTTCATATCAAACATCATAAACATCAAATTTTGCAAAAAAATCCAAACCAAAACACACCAATTAAAACCAAACCAAATAAAACGAAACCAAACCCATTTATAAGTACATAATTAAACAAGTTTTAACCCAGATCCGCAAACATTCCTAGACATAATTACTATAATATCGAATTGCTATAAATTCAAAAAATTTAAGATAAAACCCTAATTTCATTGAACTAAAAATTGGAATAAAAATCACCGAAATATCAGAAAAAATTGGACAAAAATTAGTAGAAAAAAAAACAGAAACCAAATTAAAAGATAGAAAAAGAGGACAAACCTCACATTTCACCGAAAAAACGTCGAATTTGGGTTTTTAATGGTCAAATTCGACCATGATATGAAAACTCTAGATCTAGAGTTTTCATAGTCGAATTTGACATGAAAAACCTTTAGTTGATGGTGTTCGAAATCAAAACCTTTAATTTAGTTGATGGTGTTCGTTAATGGTGAAGCGAATTCGAATTTTATTAATCAAAAGCTCGATGTTTTCGTTAATGGTGGCGAGGAGAGACAAGAAAAACGAAAAGAAAAGAGGAGAATGAGACAATGAAAGCGAAGAAGAGGAGAGAGAACGAGAATTTGGGCGAAATCCGGAAAAGAGGAGAAGAGGAAAGGAGAGAGAAAGGGTGGAAAGAGAGAGAGGGAGGCTGAGAGTGATTAGGGTTTTCCTATTTTTCATTATACTAGGGCATCCTACGCGCGCGATGCGCGCGGAGGGGCTAGCTCTTGCAGAGAATTTGTATTGGCATGTATTTATACCATTGGTTTGGGTGGTAGACTTGGTAATTTTAATACATAGTTACGTACACTATCTGGTTTATGTGTCTATGTGGTGAATTTGTAGAATAGTATAAGAAAGCCTCCAAAATCTTTTAAGACAATTATTTTTTAAAACCCTAAAAAGTTTGATAGTGTTTTTTCAAAACTATTATTAAATAATATTTAATTGATTTGCATCCCTTCATATTTTAAGCGCTGAGTGTTAGTTTAGAACTCTTAATTGATGTGCATGTTTCTATAATACTTAGGGCCTGTTCTCATTGACAGAACTCAGCTGAACTGAACTGAACTCAGCTGAACTGAATATTTTATAAGAGAAGGAAATTAGGAGCTGAACTGAACTAAACTGAACTGAACTGAGCTAACTGAACTGAACTGAATTTCAACATATGAGAACAGGACCTTAGTGTAATAATTTTAGCATGTTTTATTCAAATGATTTTTTTGTGAGCTGTGGATGACCTGTGGTCAAATGGACTATGGAGTAATAATATGTAAAATGTTGCAGCTAAAACTTAATAATGTATATTTTTTCCTCTTAAATTCTCTCAATAATTAATACCAGCTATTTTTTTCCTACCATCGATTGATTTCCCTTAATTTTAGGATTTTAAGTTCTTTATACCTCTTGATAACATACGTCTACTCAAATATCACTATACTATTTAATACGAATCTCAATCAAATTCTATAACATTTTTTATATGTAAATTTCAAAAGCTAATAAACCTTAACAATAGTTATAATTACAGGACAATAAGATAGCAAATAAGAAGAGCAATTACAAAAGAGTAAAAATAAACAGTATCTTGGTTATAAACCGTCTCTTTGTATATACAATTTTTTTGCTTTTTAAATAATAATAATATCATATGAAGTGTAAAACATTAGAATTTTTTTATTAAAAAAACTGAATTAATTGATGATATATGAATAAAGAAAAAAAAGGCATTAAATATATTAAGAAAAATTTGTTCAAAAGGACCACTTAAACGGTCTCTTTTGTTCAGAAGGACCTATTAAGAAAAAAGTTGTTTAAAAGGACCACAAAAGACAGTTTGGGTTGTTGAGGGGGAACAAGGCTAATTTTCACGCAAGTCAACGCCGGATTCCGACGTTGACCGTCACGTGCATGGCACATGACTCATTAATTTCACCAAAATTTTTGTTTTTTTCCTTTTTCTTCTAATTTTCAAATTAACCCCAATTTAACCCAATTCAATTTCATTCTCTCTCCACCTTACTTTCTCTAGAAGCATTATTCATGGCATTTACTCTTATTTGCCATTGTTAGTGAGGTCAAAGCATCAAGTTAATTAAATGGCTAATGAACATTAATTTCACCACAAGCAGAAAACAAGAACAACATCAACCCACAACGGGTTAACCCTCCTCCCACTTCACTAGCGGCAGCAGCTGGGCCACCTCCCCAACACACCTCCGCACCTCCACCAAACAGCCGAAACAAACACCTAACGAACCCCACAACTACCTAAATCCACAATGCTTACCTTGTGCGAATTATCCTCAATTGCAGTGTGGATGAATTTGTTTGGAAATAAATACGAAATTACGTATTGAATACAATCTAAGGTTAGAAATGAGGAGAGAGAATGAAATGGAAAAAGGGATAATTGGGGTTAAGGGCAAAAATGGGTGGAAATAGTGGAAGAAGGGAAAAAAAATTTGGTTCACGGTTCAGATTCATGGTTTGTGCTTTGAGGAGTGAGAGAAAGAGAAGAAAGGGAAAAATTAGGGGTAAAGGGGAAATTTGGGGGGAACTAGTGGAAAAGAGGGAAAAAAAAGGAAATAAATTTTGGCCTCAAAATAATGAAGCACGTGCTTGGCACGTGATGGTCAACGCCGGATTCCGACGTTGACTTGCCTGATAATTGGCCTTGGTCCCTCTCAACAACCCAAACTATCTTTTGTGGTCCTTTTAAACAACTTTTTTCTTAATAGGTCCTTCTGAACAAAAGAGGTCGTTTAAGTGGTCCTTTTGAACAAATTTTTCATATATTAATGATAATTAACATATTAATGAGGGTAAAAAAGTAAATACACATTTTGCACATAATTTGGTACACATTTTTGAGGGTATAATTGGTAGCACACTATTCCTAAGAGTTATTTTCTACTTTTTATAAGGTAGGGATACCTAGGGTATTTAGGTTTGGGCCAAGGGTTTTGTAGGATTGGGCTTATAATTCGGTTTGGTTCGGTTTTGTTCGGTTTTTCAATTTCCCGAACCGAAAACCGAATTTTTTTTATTTTTTACATCGAAATCGAACCACCCTCCCAAAAAACCGAACCGCATTCCTTATTCGGTTCGGTTTTGCACCGATTCACTTTCACCCCTAAATACGAAAGGAGTAATTGTCAACATGTGATACAATAAATTTTTATTTCATTACAGAGTAATTGGTAGTGCAATAAACACAAAGCATAAAAATACATGCAAGATTTAATAACCCAATTTAGGAAACATAATTCATAAATTCTTCATCCAATAATAGAGCACTCATATACTCAGGCAAAAGAGCCACTTGTAAATCCACACTACCCGGACCATCACCACCCGTTAAAGCTGTTAGCTTACCGTCAACTCTGTTGGTATACCCGGTACGAATAGCCACCGGTTTACCAAGACCGAATTCGGCCCTGGATAAATAAAACCTGTGTGAACCACCCACTACCACAAAATTAGTCCCAAGCGATGTGAACCCAGGAGACTCAATTGTAGGACTCTCACCAGAAGATAGCACCAACGCATGACGGGCTATTTTGTCATTTATAATATCTACCTCATCATGTATTAGCATGGTTGCGTAACTTAACCCATTTTTGAGCAGCTCACCCGCCTTTGCAGTTACGACTGCAGCCACGTAACAGTTGCCAAAGTGGTCTGGAGACAGTGGCGGATCTAATCGAGACCTTATATTTACTGCTAATGCAAACTTGGTTACTTCATCAGATGGAAGGTTTCGAGCTCGGGTGATGCTCTGCCAGATAAACCCACACAAGGCTTTAAATGATGACAGTTGTTTCGAACTATTGTTGGCCTCGGCGTTAGCTTTAATCTTGAGTTTTGACATTGTTGCAGCTGAGAAGTGAAAGACTCTTTCTCTTAGTAAGTGATCTTTGTCGGATCGGGTTATGAACTGGTTTGGCTCCTTGAATGGAAGTTTGATTGTTGGAAATCCTTCAGAAATTGATGGAGGGAACTTCATGACTGGTTTTCGTAGTATAACACCTTTTGTTCCTTCTCCAGAAACAAATATGTCAGATAACACGTTAAGAAAATGAGACAAAGATGTACCGTCAGCTATACAATGGTTAATGCAGCATCCGATAAACAACCCATTTGCCACCTCTGTCATCTGAATAGATAGCAATGCACTTGTGTGGCCGTCGTGATTGACTTGTCTCTCGCCAAGATCAAAAAACGATTGGACCACCAAAGGAACGTCTGTGGTAGGGTTGACAATGTTATCAATAGTGACGTGTAAGGCGGAAGCATGGATGAGCCTAGCTCCAGGGCCGGATTTGCAATCGACGAAGATAGAGCAACTATTCTCTTCGTCGTAGGTTTTAGTAACAAGACGACCAGCCAAAGGATAAAAGTGAACAAGGGCATGAGAAAGAGAGAGTTTAAGCTTGTCAAAGAAATTTTTAGATTTGTATGATGAGGTACTAAATAAGAGACCATGTTGTGTGTTACCTAATGATAGCAAAGGAAAGGCTAAGGGACTTAGGTAATAGTATCTTTCTGAGTCACCGATGTCGGAATTTGGACGGACAAAGCATTCTGATATAAGCTCAACCGGAGACATGCTAATGTTCCGGACAAAGCATTCTATAATTCAGAAATTGTGGTGGCAGAAATTGTATGCCTTAGTCCAACTTTATAGAATAAGGACCGACAAAATTATATCTTACACACATGATAAATTATTATCACACTACATCCAAATCTTCCAAAATGATTGAATTTGTGAATATAAAAATTTGTGATTTTCCAATACTATGTAAATTATATTATCCACACATTTCAATAAACACAAAATTATATCTTACACACATTATGATAAATCATTATCACACTACATCCAAATCTTTCTGTGAAGGTAGTACATCATTATCATTAAAAAATATATGAGTACAAATTATATTTCGTATTATCGTTGTCAAAGCAGTTGGTAAATCAGATATCAAGTACGAGTAATTTGTAAATTCATAAACGATGTCAACAGTCAAAGGAGTTGGTAAAAAGATTTGCATGTAAAACGCTAGAAGTAAAATATTGAGAATAACAAGCATTATTTTTTGTTTTTTTTTCCTTTTTATTTATTTATTTATTTATTTTTTTTTTTTTTGAGGGGAGCATTATATTTTTGTTAATTAGGCATGTTTGAGTTCATTTCAAATTCTCCACAAATTCTTTTCAAATTCATTACAAAAATAATACTCGTATATCCCTATTTTACAAAAACTATAAAATAACTCTTAGGAATAGTTTACTACCAAATACCAACTACATCCTAAAAAAATGTGTACGAAAATATATATTTACATTTTTTCCCTTATTAATATTTTTTAAAAACCCTTATGAATATGCTTACCCTCATATGGCACACCCTCATTAATGTATTTAATATATTTTTCATTAAACATATCCCTATCTTATAAAAAGTATTAGGTAATTCTTCATAATAGTGTGCTACCAACTATACCCTAAAAAATGTAAACAAAAATGTGTTTTGACATTTTTACCCTTATTAATATGTTTACCCTCATTAATATATTTAATATATTTTTCATTAAATATATTATCAAATAATGCAAAGTTTTTTTTTCTTAATAATAAACTTGTAATGCTTTTTATTTTTATTTTTTTTAAAAAAACTTCTAAAGTTGTATACTTCAAAAGCTATTATTTTAATTATTTAAAAAGAAAAAAAACTTCATATACGAAGAGATTGTTTAATACCAAGAGACTGTTTAGTTTTGCTTTTTCATTCGTGATTGCTCTTCTAATCTTATTTACATTCTTGTCGTTTATTAACAACAACTATTGTTAAGGTTTATTGTCTGTAATTGAATATTACTATATGATTAGTTATATTCTATCTAACTTCTAAGATAAGGTTCTCATTTTATTGTAGATCAACTAGCTATTAAATTATTCAAAATAAAGCTAATATTAAAAAATAAAAAGGCACGTTTTTCTTGATGGACATCATGAAAAGGACAATTTTTATAATAAATTATTAAATAGAAAAATTCGTCAAAATCAACTTCTTAATTACCTAAAAATAAGTCAACTTTTATATAGTACTCCCTCTGTTTTTTTTATATGCATCAGTTTGACCGGTACATTTGTCGAGACGCTACTTTGACCATAAATATCTTTAACTGTGTATTAGTAAAAATTGTAACAAAATTATATTATGAAACTAGACATTATGATGAATCTGATGATATATAATATAATATCATTTATTCATTTTTTAGAGATGAAAAAATTAAGTCAACCATGGTATGTGAATAGTGCAATTGTCAAAGTGATACATATATAAAAAAAAAAAGAAAAAAAAACGGAGGGAGTATCTTCTCAAAATGAGTCCTACGAAGTAACACGTTGAATTTTGGGTTAACTGGGTGTTTTGGTAATTATGACACGTGTCATGATATGGTTATTGACTTGGTCTATTTTAGAAAATATATAAATTAAGACTTATTATTATTTTTTTTTATAAATTGTTATTTAAAATACTTTTTTCATTTAATCCCACAGCCACCCCGTAGTCCTGTACCCACTGCTAGCCCCCTCCCCACCTCTCCTTCCACTGGCCGCCTTAGACCACCCCTCCTTGGCTCCTTTGGCCCCATTCCCATCCCTTTCCCGTCATCCCCACCCCAACACTCCCCCCTCTATCTCCTCTTTCGTTCTCTAGTCACTGGAATTTCTGACACGTTTTGGTGAATATGTGTTTCCTTGATTTTCTTTCTAGTAAATCATGTACTTAAATAACCTATATGAAGGTAAAGCCCACGCATATGTGCAGCCAACACAAGCCCCGATAAATTCATTGAAGTCGTTCAAAGAACCTTCCTTGGGGCAAATTTTCGACGAAAGGGAAAGGGAAAAGGGATGGATAGGGGTGTAGTGGGTGGGGGAAAGGGAAAGGGGTGGGGTCGTCGGCGCGAGGGGGTCAGGAGTGGGTAGACCGGCGGCCGGTGGAAGGAAACTGGTGGGGAGGAGGCCTGATAGCGGGTACGGGACTATGGTGCGGTTGTGGGATTTTTTTTTTCTTTTTAGCTTTTATTTTTATTTGATTACTTAATATAATTATACTTAACATTCGATAAATTATTTTTAATTAATAATGACTTGTTTAATTGGTTGTGGGTCATTAGACTTATTGAAAGAATAATACCTTTAAAGGATCGATTTATTTTGAGTCAATTAAAAAGTTGGCTTATTTTAAACTAATCACCCAAATATTGGCTTATTCCTAACAAATTTTCCTACCAAATATTGTCATTGATTCCATTATCCACTTTTGTTATTTTGGGGATGTTTCATGCATCACTTGCCTTACCTTTAATCATGTGTGTAAATCATGGATTTAGAGACATAACCTTGGTTTTCTTAGCTGATTTGTCGAATCTATTTTTTTCATTAAATTATAGGAAAAATACACTTTAATAATCCCAATTATGGGCGATTTAACTACAATAATCTCAACTAACGTTTATTCTACAATAATCCCAACTATTAGGCCAGCTTTCCTCTAGTAATCCAAAAACTGGTTACATGCTGAAAAGGTAAATTTTTTTTTTGTTTTTTAAATGCCACATGTCAACACATGATTGGCTTAATTTTAAAAATATAAAAAAACAAAAGAAAAAAAAATCAATCCCCAGATTCAACCAACCCAGCCAATCGCTACCGTTCCCAGCCACCCACAACTGATTGGCACCGGCCGACCACCTCCCTTACCTACCGAAAATGGATGGTCGGCTCTCCCTCCCCTCGAAACACGCACCCCTGATCGACCCGAATACCCTACACCACTCTCCTTCCTTCCCTCCGCTTTGCCGAAAATCGGTTCAAACAAAAACACAAAACACCGCCCATTCCTCCGCCACCAAAAATGACCCTTCTCCGTTTCCCCACTCTCAAATTCGTCTGTTTCGGTGGTGAGAGAAGGGAGGAGGGGCAGTTATAGCGGCGGATTGAAGTAGGGGGCAGGTTTCAAGGGTTGTTGTAGCTTAGGTTGGTGGTTTTCGAGGTTGGCGTGAGCTAGGTTGGTGGTTTCGGAGGTTGGGGGTGGTTTAAATGGGTGGTAGAGGGTTTCACGGGCAAGGGTTTCGGGGGGTGCTGCTGGTACAATTTGGGTGGTTTGGCCGATTTCGGGGATGCGGCTGGTCGTGGGAGACGTTTCCGGCTTGGGTGGCTACAGAAGGTGGTGTTTTAGGGTTGGGCGGCATGAGGTGGAGGTGTGGTGGTTAGGGCTAGAGGTGGTGGTTGGGCGGCAGGAGGTGGAGGTGGTGGTTTTGGGTTGGCTACCAGATTTTTTTTTTCAATTTTTTTTTTGGAATCACTCACACGGCGTCACGTGTCAAACAACCTACAATAATAGGTTGTTGACTTTTGTTGACCGGTTTGGGACTGCTAGAGGAAAACTAAACTAATAGTTGAGATTATTGTATAATAAACGTTAGTTGGGATTAATGTAGGTAAATCGCCCATAGTTGGGATTATTAAAGTGTATTTTTCCTAAAATATATGGTACTTTTGTCATGATGTATGACTTTTTCTTTGGCATTTTATCAAATTTTCATGCATTGTAATTATATTTATAATCCGTGTTCAGATATACCTTTATCCCCCTTGTTTAGAGGGACTTACACTTGTATAGTTGGACAGACATACCTAGAGGTAGTGGCACCTAGGATCATCGAATTAGAAGAACAATACTCTCTTCAAGAGAACGCAAAGGTTACTTCAACTGACTTTTGTAGGATTGCCCCGAAAGCAAGTAGGGAGGAGCCTCTGTCTAGCCTAGAGGATATTATTCTTGCTGATAGCAGTAGTACTCTCCAGTAGCTTTTGTATATGAAACTGCTAATCCCTGGTTTAACTTGTAAAAGGCTTGACCTTTGAGAACTCCTGTAACTTTGTGTTTTGAAGATGAAGGACTAAGTGATCGCCTTTTAACAAAAAAAAAAAAAAAAAAAAAAAAACGCTAAAGGTAGCTAGCCTATATCCGCTACCTTATTTATTTCCCTAAATTAAAGCAATGTTTAATACTAAAATGGCTATCATTATATTATTTATTAGGTATTTGCCCGAGCAACTCTCAAATATTTACAGAGAAAAAATTATATTTATATATTACCAGGGACGTTTCTAAGTTTTTAGGGGCTTAAGGGCAAACTAATAATTAGAAGCCCCTATAAATTTAGGTGTTTGATACTTTTGAAAAAAAAATAGTGTTAACTGAAAGTGCGAATATGTTATAGTTAATAAAATTGTTTATCTATGTAGGGCCTGTTCACATTTACTTAATTTCAATTCAGTTCAGTTCAGTTAAGCTCCAATCAGTTCAGTTCAGTTCAGCTCCTAATTTCCCTCTCTCATAAAATATTAATTTCAGTTCAATTTAGTTCAGCTCTAACCATTTCAGTTCAGTTCAGCTCCAATCAGTTCAGTTTAACTCAATCAGTAAATGTAAACAGGCCCGTAGTATAAAATTCATTAACAAAAAAAAAAAAACAAAAAAAAAAAGTCATGTGAATAGGACTTGGGAAGTTGGGAGTATCATATATGTACCTCGAAAATAGTCAAAATGAATAGCGTTATTATACTTAGCTTTTCATAAGATTTATTAGAAATATTATACCCTAGCCTGTTCATCTCAGATTATACTGCATGTATTCTATTTTTTTGTGTTTTAAATGTCATTTTATTTAATATACTTTTAAAAAATTTCCTTCGTCTTCTTAAGTACCTTAAATTATTATGTACAATATTATCGAATGGGAGAGTAAGAAAAAATAAATTGGAAGGCGACTTTGAAAATGAAACTTAAAATCTCTAATTAAAAATGAGGGGGAAGATTGAAACAAAAAAAAAAAAAAAAAAAAAAGAAGTAAAAATAAGGAAAATTATATGCTCTGGGGAAAAACAAAATTATTAAACAAAACAAAACAGAATAGCTATTGGTTAAAATAAAAAGAAGAATATAGATTAAAAGTAAAGAAAGAAGTAAAAAAAAAAGAAACAAAAACATAATTGTCAGGTTCGAACCAAAATTGCCGAAATACAAGGCGAATTAAATTCTACTATAACAACATGCTTCGGCAACTAAGCTAGTTTGTTTATTTTTAATATAACATTTAAGGAGATGTATTTTAAAGCTTAACTATCTTTCCTTGAAACAGCGAATTTGATTTCGGGACCCTGGGCAACCGCCCCGGCTGCCCTAGTCCAGCGACAGGCCGACATCACTGTATATTACTATTACTTTGTATTTAATTATAAATTGTGTGTACATCTAATAGTTTATTTAATTATTTAAAATTGGAAAAAAAAATTTAAAAAAACCTTTTAAATGGCTCATTTTGCAAGAAAAAACTTTTTAAAGCATTTTTTGTTAAAAAACCACCACGATGACTATTTTGTATAATGAAACCTAGGCACTTTTTTCCGGCATTGACTCCTAATTTCAGGCATTGACCATGTACTTTTCCTACTTGCAGCCAATAGTTGGGTAATAGTACGTCCCTCTGTTTTGTGTTTGGCTCTCTTATTTCCCCCCTACATATATTCTAGGGTAAGTTCCCCAAAAATTTGAACATATCAACAACTTAAGGCAACAATTAACAATTCTACTCAACAAATTCAAGAATTTATCAAAGTTTCTAGGTGTTATTCAAGCACCAAAGTTCGAATTCAATAACAACACGTAACAATTATCCCAATTAGGTTATTTTTTTGTCAATTTAATTTGTTGAACCCTAAAAAAAATTACGCATTTCATGCAGTTCAACACGAAATTGAAGAACTTACCTGGGTTTGTACTTCACTTTGTAATTAGGAAACCTCGAATTTCGTCCAAACGACCCTTTTCTCCCTCCTTTCGCCATTGACAACAAAAAACAAATGAGTTTTGCTTTACTCTTAAAAAAGCCCAATTTTTTTTATACTACTTCCAGGTAAAAATGAATGCTTGAGGAGAGAGAGCGGCCCAAATTGATTTGATGGCTATGAAGAGCATTCATGGAGGAATGAGAGAGAGAGATTAAAGGGGATTAGTTTGGAGAGAAAATAAGGGGAAAAAGTAACGGAGAGTGCAAATCTCCAAATAATTGGCAGCAAGTAGGAATATTACGTGGTCAACCCTTGAAATTAGGAGTCAATGCCTAAAAAGAAAGCCCATGTTTCATTATACAAAAAAGTTATCGTGGTGGTTTTTTTTAACAAAGAATGCTTTAAAAGGTTTTTTCTTGCAACATGAGCCATTTAAAAGGTTTTTTTTGACAAATTTTCGTTTACAATTTTTATTGTTTCATTATTTAGGCTGTATTTTCTGTCCTTTTTTTTTATCAATTATCATAATATTCGATCTTTAAGGAAAAAAAATTTGGCGGGAATTTTATAATATTCCACGATGAGATCTACATATATACTCAAGGAAGTCCCAGTTAATTAATTTAATAAACAAAATTTTTTATAAATGGCAAAATTGTAAATAAAACAACATAAATGTCTAGTCAACATGTAATTTTCGTAAATATATCAAAAACAGTGGAACCCATATTTAACAAAAAGTTAATGATAAACCTAATACAGCTATCAAAGTAGTTTTAGGCCCCGTTCTGTAGAGCTACTTTCCGCTGCTCTGCTCTGCTCTACTGAGCCCTTCGATGCTCTGCTCTACTAAAAAGAAATCTGCTCGACTTTGCTCTGCTCTGCTTTGCTCTATTTTCAAATAATAATTAATAATAACAACAATAATAATTAATATTCAATAATAATAATTAATATTGTCTTGTTGATAATAATTTATTATTTTGAATAATTATAATAATTATTAATATTAAAAATAATTTTAATAATTATTGATATTAATAATAATTAATATTTATTAATCATAATACTAATAAATAATAATTATCAATAATAATATTTAATAATTCAAATATTAAGAATTAATATTTAATAAAATTATTAATTAATAATTTTTAATAATTATAACAATTCTTTCAAAAAATAAATAATAATAAAAAAAATTAATAACTATTTCTTTTATAAACATTTGATATTAGAATCACAATGTGTAGAAACAGTTTTTGTGGGTATTGATTGTTAGTTTATTGAGTTGAATTATTTTTCAAATCTTTCCACACATTTTAAGAATTAAAAAAAGGAGGTTGTTTTCAAGTAGTACTTTGTATATTATTATTATTTATAGGGTTAAAAATATATGATTAAGACAATTTTATAAGTAAAATCATTAGTAATCATTAAATAATTTTATTTTAAAATATTTGTGAAATAATAATAATAATAGTAATAATAATAGTAATAGTAATAGTAATAATAGTAATAATAATAATTATAATAATAATAATAATAACAACAACAACAACAACAACAACAACAACAACAACAACAATAACAGCAACAGCAACAGCAGCAGCAGCAGCAACAACAACAGCGACAACAACAACAACAACAACAACAACAACAACAACAACAACAACAACAACAACAACAATAATAACATTAATAATAGTATTAATAATAATGTTGAAATCTGCTCTGCTCTACTCTGCTATCCTAAAATCTGCTCTGCTGAAATTTAATCTGCTCTACTTTGCTGACACTTGCTCTGCTCTGGCCAGAAGCTCAAAAGAGCAGGGCCTTAGTGGTTTTGTTTGTTTTTTTGTAAAAAAATAAAAAAAATATAAAATAAACCCTATCAAAATTCAAAAATACGTTGTATCTCTTTCAAAATGTCATCTTCGGTTTGTAAATTGAAAATGGAAAACCCAGCACAACCAGTTCACCAGATACCGCAGTTAATTCATAGAATTGACTTGATATTTATTTTTGATAGCTTTGAATACAGTACTGTAATTTTTTTTTTGAGGCCCCTTAATTTTACCCCGTATATATAACAAATTTTAGGCTTACCTTTGGCCCTGGGCGGTTGCCCAACTTGCCCCGCCCCAATGACGACCCTAGGCTAAAAAGTGTTGTAGCTGAAAAATTGATGTGGAATTGAAAAGCAATTGGAGATTCTCTAAACTTCCAATATTTTTTAGTCTTGATAATATTTTTTCACCCTTTTGTTTCAACTTACTTCTCTAAACTCCCAATATACGAACAAACTCATCAAAGACTAAAAAATCGTAACCCTAACTTTAATTTCTTCTCTAAAGTATATTAAAACCCGAATGCTTTATTTTTTAACCTGAATGTTTTTGTAGTACCTTTTGTTTTAACTATTTATATAACATTTTATTTAGTTATATGTTATCCGTTGTAATCCGAATTTGAATGTATATATAACATTGTATTAAGTTATATGTTATTCGTTCAAATCCGGATTTGAACTAAATTTGAATTGCAACATTTGTACACACTCGTTTAATTTGATCGTTTTTGTTATTCATATGTTGGAAAAAAAACATATATAATCAAGTGAGATTTTGAAAGATTAGTCTCGAATTTTTTTTTTATGATATCAGTTATTTCTAATTTTTACAAAAATATTACTTAAGACTTTTAGTTATAGAATGAGCATAGGCAAAAGTGAAATCACCAACGTTGTAATAAAAAAAAAACGAAGGACCTATATATATTTTTAACGATTTCGAGCCAACACTGTTGAATTCCTATATACGCCACTGGGGAAGGAAGAATGAATGGAAAGAAGAACACTACAGGTTTTGAAGGGGCGAGAGAGAATTGCAGGGATTAGAAATAATAAATTTTTAAAATTGTATTTCATTAAAAAAAAAAAAAAACCTATCCAAAAATAAATAATAAATTAAATTAAATTAATGAAATTGACCCATAAGAACATGTGGTATAGGGAATGCTGGAATGGTACCTACAAAAGTATAGGACAGAGAATTCGAACCAACTATTAGCATTGTCAATTTGTCATAATATTGTGAAAGATCACTTTTAGACGAAGTCAATTCAGGTTATATTGGGTAATTTCTATGCATGATCATTTTTAGACGAAGAGAATTCAATAGAAAAAAAATTAAGATCATTTCTAATTTTATGCATAACCCTACTAAGATTAACATAATTTTGGGTACTCAACTACTTATGTTAATCATAGTAGGGTTATGCATAGAATTAGAAATGCACAAATAATAACCCTTACCCATAGTTCATACAAGCATGTATAAAACAACATCATTTATTAAGATACACTCACACACTTATATATATATTACAAACCTTACATGTTTTGTCACGCTTTTATTCAATCCTGCTTAATTAGTAGCTTGTGTATACTATTAATTAAGCCTGAAACATTACAATGATTCAGCAGAACAACCACACACTACTGATTATTGATGCACTTGATGGCAGGGTAGTTAGTGACTGATCTTCATTAAGCGACACACACACCACCAATAAGGCCCATTGGTACACATGCAAAATAATTAGAACAACAATCAGGTCCAAAAAAAGAGTTACAGTATGCGCCTTGTTTCACACACTGTAAATCTTTCTTCATAGACGACTCAAGGATGTCAACAATTGGCTGGACTACTCGGTTCGCTGCCATTTTCTCCAGTTTCATTTTGTAAACCAATGGCAATGGCAGTTCTTCAGCTGAAGATGTTGTCGCCCTTCCAACTACTGGTGCTGCATCATTCATACAATAATGAAAATGTATTATTAGTGAAGACTATATTTTACCATCTAAAGGGTACAATATAAAGTTCATTATTATTATATCAACAATAAGAAAACACGAACTAAGCAAAAAAACAAACAATTTTAAATAAAACTTAGGAAATTATTAACGAACTAACTTGTTGAAGTATACAGCATGAATGCTAAAAAAGCAAGAGCAACAAGGTTGAATGAAACCCTATCCATTTCTCTGAAATAATAAGAAATACTCGTTTTAAATGTATACAGCATGCCTTGATTTCTCCCATCATTTCTCCACACTACGCTTCTATTTATAGTAGCTTGAAATTTATAAACAATTGACATGTTGACATATGTCCAAATATATTGACAACTTGATACACCGTACCCTCCGTTGTTTTTGGTGCCCATTAAATTGTGCGCAGAATTTTAGGGAGAAGAGTAAAATAATATATACTTCCTCTGTTTCTATTTAGTTGACGCGTTTGATTTAGGCACAAATATTAAGGAGAGGAGAGAGAGTGATAAAGAATGAAAAAGCAAGTGGGGTAGCTTGTAAATGCAATGTAAAAAATTTACCCAAAAAGGAAACGTGTCAACTAAAAAGAAACTTCCTAAGAAGGAATACGTGTCAACTAAAAAGAAATGGAGGCAGTAAGTAGTATGTTCAGGAATAAAAAAATTTAAGAAAGTAAGAGAAAGAAATATTGATGGAGTATAAAAGATATTCCTGGGTTGGATTGGTCCACTAACATGATATAGAAGTTAGCTTGACACAATGGTCACGAGTTAAAATCTCATCCACCCCTTCTTTAAAATGAAATATTTCACGCTGGGTATGAGAAAGGTCCATGTTTCATCCACACGAGAGCCCGTTAGCTGAACTAGCTTTCGTGTGAAGGGGTGTTAGACCATCTTCAATAATGGTGAGACTCAACTTTGAGTATTGAAATACAAAATGAGATTTTTTTTTTTTTTTTTACCTCCAATGGTGATACTCAACCCACTTCACAATTTAACAACTCATGTGAAATCTAATTTTCCAATGATTAAACATTCTATTTTTCTAAAGTATATTAATGTCACTTTCAATTCAGGCCTACCAAATCATATTATAAGGCTTTTTTTTTTTGGAAAAAAAAAAATTTAAAACTTATATAAATTATACACCCCTAAGTTTGAATTACTTAAAAATAATTCAAATTGAGATTATTTTGAGCGAATCGAGGAAAGTTGGGATTATTTTTGTTAATTTTTCCTAGATAATAAAAAGAAACGATGCAATTACTTAAGTATTCGAGGTTGCACGTAATGTTTAGCGGCCGTTTTTGACAAAACTTGCACAAAACATTTAATGAAGGTAGTACATCATTATAATTAAAAAACTAGTGAGTAGCCCGAGCGTTGCTCCGGGATACTACTTTTATAATTGTGCAGTTTCAATACTTTTATAGTATTATATTATTTAGTGTGCAATGTTAAGACATAATTAGCTATTAGCCTAGCTAGATGGCCTGGTTACACAATCATCCATATTTTTTTTTCAACATAGTTGAGACAACATGGAGTATTTTTGGTAGTGTGGTGATGTGGCATATTAAGGAATGGGGTAGCTGACGTGGCATAATAAGAAATTGAGTTAGTGACGTGGCATAGTGAGAGGTTCTACGTGACGTAGAGACGTTTTTAGAAACACCTTTTAATATATTAGTATAGATGTATGTGTACAAATTATATTTCGTATTCTCGTTGTCAAAGCAGTTGGTAAATCGGATATCAAGTAATCTGTAAATTGATAAACGATTTCAAAAGTCAAAGGAGTTGGTAAAAAGATTTGCATGTAAAACGCCAGAAGTAAAATATTGAGAATAACAAGCATTATTATTATTATTATTATTTTTTGAGGGGAGCATTATTTTTTGTTAATTAGGCATGTTTGAGTTCATTTAAAATTCTATACAAATTCTTTTCAAATTCATTGCAAAAATAATATATCCTTATTTTACAAAAACTATAAAATAACTCTTAGAAATAGTGTGTTATCAAATACCAACTACATCCAAAAAATGTGAACAAAAATGTGTACAAAAATATGTATTTACATTTTCACCCTTATTAATATTTTTTAAAAACCCTTATTAATATGCTTACCCTCATATGGTGCACCCTCATTAATGTATTTAATATATTTTTCATTAAACGTATCCCTACCTTATAAAAAGTATAAGATAACTCTTAAGAATAGTGTGCTACTAACTATACCTTAAAAAATGTGAACAAAAATGTGTACAAAAATGTGTTTTCACATTTTTACCCTTATTAATAGGTTTACCCTCATTAATATATTTAATATATTTTCATTAAACAGATTATCAACTAATTCAAAGTTTTCTTTTTCTTAACAAGGCGTTGCCCCGGGTTGCTACTGTTGTAGACGTGCAATTGATAAATTTTTTAAAACACTTTTTAAAATTGTAATTATCATTGTCAAACTAAACTTAAGTTTTTGGAAATTATATTTTTTTTAATAAAACCTTGTGGTTTGCACTTATATGATTTTTTTTTTTACATATTAATAACACAGTTGATAATTGGCTCAGACAGTGAAATAGGTACTCTCCTTATAAAAGGTTGAGGGTTCGATTCTCCTTATCCTTACATTTTTTATGTGGAGTAATGTCGGTTGCTTGGGTGATGTGGCATTGTTTGAGTGATGATGTGGCGTCATAAGATGTTGGGAAGATGACGTGGCGCAACAAAAAGGGAGCATGCAATTGCAAAATTATCGATTTAATCATTAGTTTATTAAAGTAAATGCAAAAGTGTGATTCTGAATTTAGGATTTAATGCGGAAGAGTGTTAACAGTGAATACAGATTGATTTTTAATATAGAGTTCTATATTGGGTTTGCTGATTTTTTTTGGTGAAATTGGGAGAGGATAAGATGCATACGAAGTATCGGGAAACAATATGAGGGAGTTTCTAATCATCAATCTTTATCTTCAACTTGGTATCCGTCTCTACGATCTAGCCATTAGAGCTTCACCTTGCTTGTGAATTTTTGGTTTGGGATTCCTTTTTTTTTTTTTTTCTTCTGTCATAAATTTGGCATTTTTATGCCTGCCTCAAACTATAGAATTCCCCACCTTTTCTTTCTTTCCATTAAATTTGATGATCGAAAATCAAAAGAGAAAGGGTTACAGTTAGATGCAGTCCTCTTTTTAATATACTGAAAACCCCATCATTCTTAATTTTAATTTTTGTGAGCTAAAACTCTCAACTTTTTATTTTTGGTGAGTAAAGTATAAAGTTACTCCCTAAACTTAAGCAAAATTGCAATTCACTCACTAAACTTACAAATATTGCATTTCACTCACTCTACTGGTCACCGGAGGTCATTTTTCTGTTTGTAACCGGTTTCTCCCGGTAAAAAAAGGTAACTCCCTAAACTTTGTGATTTATTTAATTTTTTAAGTCTGTACAATCTAATCAAAACTGAACAGCCAATGGGGAGCTCCTTGGAACCAGGGAAACCATCATTACCTCTCACAATACCCAATGCGCAGGAAAAGGAATACGCCTTTATAAGGAAGCTTCTGTTAGAAGCTTTCTCATTTCATTTTCTCACTAAAAAACAGAGCTTTCAAAAAAAAAAAAAACCTTTGATCTTTCCTTTTGAAGACGAACACCATTAATGGCGTGGCCTGCTGATCAACTACCAGCGTACAAAATAGCTCGACTGTACAACGAAGACGGTATATTCTTGTACTTTTTTTCTTGTACTTTATATTTGTTGTTTTTTGTAAATAAATGTTTTGTGGGTTTGTTTTTTTTTTTTTTGTTTGGAAAGTAAATTTTTTTTTTCTGAATTATGGTACTTTTGCTTGGATCTAGCTTAGATTGTGGTAGATAGTGACATTAGGACAAATTTTGTGTTTTTATGTGTGTTATTGATTATAAAGTAAGAAGTGTGGGTAGGGTTTTAGGGTTTAGGGTAGAACAGGGGAGTTGCATGGTGGGTTTGAACATGAGTTTGTCCTTAGTTGATGATACCTTGCGTTGTGTCCATAGGTATGAAGGCTTTGGCTGATGCTCACCCTATATAGAGCCAGCAGGATCTCCTCGTGACCCACCTCTTCCCGAAGCTGTCTTGGGGTGCGAGAACTGCTATGCAGCGTATGTGCGTGAAGTGGAGGCTCTGGTGGCGTATGCGCAATTACGCATACAACCTTCCATTCCTAGGCCCTAGGGCTGCTGTGAACAAGGACATGACCATCTATTTCGATGGATTCCCCCTGTTGTTCAAGGATGAAGAGTAGGGTAGTTGTAGGGATAAAGGGTAGGTTTCCAGTGAGCAGCTAGATGGTTTTTGAAGTTGTGCTGCTCTTTTTGTAAAGCTTTTATGTTTTTATGTTTTTATGTTCTAAGATCATTGTCATGGTAAGGTAGTGTAGTTGTAGTGACAGATTTGGGTAGGTTTTTGGTTTCTGTCACTACCATGACAATTGAAATGATGATGTAATGGCTTCTTATGAGAGGCCTTATTGAAATGTATTGAACAAAATCCATCTTTTGTTGATGAATGATGAATGATAATTTCTTATTTTGCATATATGGTTATTCATCTTGTTATACTTAATATGCTTATATTATTGTATGATTGCCAAATTATTCCACTTTGTATGGTTGTTGAACATGTTCTAGTCATGAGTAAATCACTAGTTCTAATTAAAATATGTTTTGTGTATGTTCAAATGGCAGATAAGCAAATGCCTGAAATCAAACCATGCATAATTGTTCACCATGGTGGGGAATGGTTAGAGTGTGGTGAAATGATGTACATTGGGGGTAGTGTTAGAGTGTTTGATGGATTAAGTATGGATTTAGATGCTACTTATGTCAGGGAATTGATAGAATCTTTGGCATACCATGATATAGTGAAGCTTCATTATTTGGACTCAAGGAAAACATTAACTGATGGTGTTAGGTATTTAGGTTTTGAGAGGAGCACTTTTGATCCATTTCTTGCTTTGTTATTAGAGCACATCGTCATTCATGTATACACTGAGCATGAAAGTGGGACTGATGATTTAGGTGGGGGGGGGTTCTTTCTTGAATATGTTGACTGATGGGGAATCTGGTAGGTCTAACCCTAGGAGTAGTGATGTGAATGAGGTGGATTATGACAGTCAGGGAACTGATGAGGATGACATGGAGTTTGTAAATGCTCAGTATGTTGCAAAGGTTGGCTGACTCAAAGGATAAAGACAAACTGAATGTTGATGATAATTGGGAAGATTGGAGTGACAATGGGAGTTGTAGTGAGGGGGAAGGTGATGATGAAGACTGTTGTTATTTGGTTGCACCTGACACTATAGATGATGTTAGGAAACAGCAGAGAATAGTTAAGGGTGATGCAGATTCTGCTTTTTTTGTGGGACAGTCTTATGAGAATGCTGCAATGTTTAGGAAAGCTTTGGGGAACTACTCAATTGAATCAGGCAGGGATGTTCCATATTTTAGGAATGATAGAGATAAAGTAGGTGCCAGATGTAAGCATCATGAGAAAGGCTGCCCATGGAAGATCTGGGCCTCCTGGGATCAAGGGAAAAAATATTTTAAAGTTAAAACACACATAGGCAAGCACACATGTGGTAGGTCAGCAAGAGTTAAGAGAATGAATGCAACTTAGATTGCCAACACATATGCCAACAAGTTTAGGGTCAACCCTTACATGAAGCTTCATGACATAGTGCAGACAATCTGGTTGGAGAGGGGAATAAGGGTAAGCAATTTCATTGCTTACAGGGAAAGGAAGAAGGGGTAGGCCCTGATAGTGGGTGAGTATGAGGAGCAACATGGTCTTCTCCCAAGATATGCTGCTGAAATACTTAAATCCAACAGGGCAAACAAAGTCAAGATGCAATTGAATGCTAACATTTTCCAAAGACTGTACTTATGTTTTGATGCTCTAAAAAAGGGATTCTTAGCTGGTTGTAGGCCTTTCATATCATTGGATGGATGCTTTTTGAAGGGACCATTTGGGGGGCAGCTTTTGGTAGCTGTAGGGAGAGATGGGAACAACCAAATGTTCCCCATAGCACGGTCTGTTGTGGAAGTGGAGAGTACAGACAGTTGGACCTAGTTTCTGACTTTGCTAGGTTAGGATTCAGGGACTGTGACTGGTGCTGGTTACACATTCATGAGTGACCAGCAAAAGGGGTTGCTTGTTGCAGTTGCTGTAGTGTTTCCGGAAGCAGAAACCAGGGTATGTGCTAGGCATGTTTATTGCAATTTCAGGGGTGTGTTTGGAGGTAGTCTTGAATTCAGAAAGCAGTTCTAGATTATTGCTAAGAGTTCAACAGAAAATGACTTCAATGCAAACATGCAAGTTTAGAGGGAGATATCAGAAGATGCAGCAGATGATTTGATGAACAGGAACTACATGAAATGGTGTAGGGCCTTCTACAGCACTACTGAAGGAGTTATGTCTTCGATAAGTGCAATTACTAGATATATCAAAGGATCACAGTTATGGAGATTATAAGTTCATACTATATGGTTGCCAATGTCTATTGCTAGATATGACAATTGGACTTTGGGCTTGTCAAATGGTCCAAAGCCTTATAGGATGGATCCTACAAGGTCACACACTAGAGTATTGAGTTAAACAAGTTAGATTGGGCCTCATGAGTATATGACACACCTTATGTTTGGGCTTGGATTGTAAGTAGAGTTCAATTAGGATTTGGACATGGTTTTATTTCTAGATATGATCTATAAATATAAACCATGCCTAGGGTTGCATGACACAACAATTTTACACACTGTGAATTGTTAGACAAGCAACCAAGAGATCCCAAACCCTAATTCTCTCTCTCACTTTCGGCCCTCCATTTCTCATCCCTTAATCCGTGCGTCTCCCCTCCATTGGTGGTGCGTGTGGTGGTGCGTGGGTGGTTTTGTGGTGTGCTCGTGACTCTAATCTCCGTTGAAGGTTGATTGAAGCGTTCGGTCACAACTAACTAGCATTAGTGGAGGTTTAATCCGTGCTCGTGGACTAAGTAGAGGAATCACACGTGGGGTTCTTTGTCTCATTTGTTCTTGCTCGATCACTTGTGGAATCACGCTTCAAAGGTATAATTCTTACTTCTTTATGTGTTATGCATGAGATCCTTGGTTTGGTGCTATGTGAATATGATTCATGTTATTTCCGCATTTAGTACCTATAATCTCCTACAGTGGTATTAGTTAGCCTCTTGCATTTACATATATTGAGTAATAATTCTTTGATAATCCACAATTTTAATTCAATTAGGAGGGAGAATAATTTAATTATGGGTCAATTGTTATTTTAAATGTGATTTAACAATATAGAATCATTAAAGGTGTTTAATTTGCTCCATATTAGCCATTATTTGATCCGAAATTTGCCCCAAATTAATCGAAAAATTCGAACCCCTAAACCCTAATTTTTCGAAAATTTCGAATCTTAGCCCTAATTTGTGAAATTTTGTGTTAATTTTTGATTATTTCGATGGTAATATGTTTAAGGAATTTAATTTATTTGATTACATGTTAAAATTATGAATTTTCATGATCAAATTATTTAGTTTAAATGTTAAATTAAATTGGGGATTAATTTCATCATGAAGCCTAATTTAAAAATTGAATATGATTTAGTTTTGGAATTAATTGGACCACATAAAGTTTAATTTATTTTTACAAAAATCTGTTTTGTTTTAATTAATTAAAATAAAAAAAAAAAAAATTTAGAAAAGGGTGAAATTACAACAGCAGCACCGCGGCTGGGTGGCGCTGCCACGGTGGTGCCGCTGCTGGTGGTCTAGGAGGGAGGGGCGGGGCTGGGATCAGGCAGCAAAGGGGCAGCGCAGCAGTGCAGTAGTGCACCACCCCGTTGCGTGGGCTGCTGCTGCTGTTCCTGCGTCACTGCAGGGGCAGCGCACACCGCAAGGTGTACGGCCACCGTGCCTGGCTTCGGCTGGCCACACCACGGTGGCTGACGCGGTTTTTCAAAAAAAAAATTATTTATTTTAATTTTAGATAAAATCAGATTTCAAATATTTTTTTTTTTTAAAAAGGATAAGTTTAAATTTTGAAAGGATAATTAACAAAATTAAAGTTGTTATTTTTGTTAAGTTTGGATAATTATGGAGCAAAAGATTCTATTTGGATAATGATTGATTAAATAATGTGATTATCTCATAATTATTTGTGGATAATAATTGATTTAAAATATGTGATTGGTTAGTAATTAGGATAGAATTTCCTAAATTAGTTAGGATAATCATGGAAAATAAATATGATTTATCTTCCATAATTCAAATAAGATTTGATTCTATCTCATACCTAAATTAAAATATATGATATTTTATGGTTGGTCATGAATAATATATGATATTATCTAATTACAGTAATTAATTAAAATATAAGATATTTATAGCCATGTTTCCTTTATTGTGAACATTCGATGTTGTAGTTTAGGAAAGCATGATGAGTGATTTATTATATGGCACTTTATAATATATGATATTGTTTATTGCTATATATAGACTAGTATGGCCCATAGATTCTAAATACGATCTGCGCATCGTGATGTATTTTTGTAATCTAAATACGGTTTGCGTACCGTTAAGTATTTTTGTAATTTATTTTATTTTATTTAAGTAGTAGATAGAATAGAATAAAATTACAGGTTGCAGTTGATCCAAAAGCCAATGAAGTGAAGGCCCAATGGAGCAAGATGGATGAGATCCATGAAGGTTCAAGTGGGAGCATTTTGCTTTATTAGTTTTCTTAGGATTAAGGGGCCATACTACGTCATGTTTTATTGCATTAGTAGATTATGCATGTTTAGGTTTATTTATGTTGCTTGATGTTGCGCTAGAGTTCACTACATAATCACAACATAATAAATCTAGATCCCAGTAATATTGATGCAGCTTTTCCAATTACAAACCCGACGAAAACCTTGATCGTTTGTGATGGGTCGGCCCTCAGTAGAGCATCATAATATATCTTGGGGAAGTGGGGGTAGGACCGCATATCTACACTTTTAATTGGTTATATTCAACAAGGTTACCTAAAGCGTTTAGAACCTTGAAGCTAAGAGTAATAATTAAACATGCGATGGTTAATTATTCAACCAAGAATTACAAGAGTTGTAATCAGTAAAGAGTTTACTCACCTTGAAAATGTAATGGTTGATTGCAGGGCCTCACTCTGGTTAATTATTGCACAAATAAAGGATCTTGGAATCATTTTATTCAATAGGGGTCAATTTAAAATTGAATAAAATGCTTTAAAGTTACCAATAATTATTAATATTGTTTGTGGTACTTTAAATTCGTTAAACATAATTATTGAATTTTGCCTCGTTTTGTTTTTGTTTGTAGATGAATAACTTATATGACAACACAGATTTACCAATGAAACTCAATTTAAGGCTAAATCTCAGATTTTACAGGCAATGGGAGGGCGAATTGAGAAATGTTCTCACAAGCCACAAGCTTGAAGCTCGTCTGTATGTACCCATTGAGAACAAGTGTGCTCCTGGTCAGGACCCTGAAATGCATGCAAAATTAGTTTTGGATGCACAAAAGGTCAAGTACCTAATACTGGAATCTATTCCAAACTGTTGGTATAATAGGTTCAAACGATATGAGGTGACCAACTTATATCAATGTCTTCGTGCTATCTGTAGAGGTGGCATGGGGGCATTGGGTAGTGGAGGCGTCAACGATCCACATGTAAGAGAGATCGCTAACTCGATCCCTCAGATTTACTATTCCTAGGCTGACAGTTTAAGGTATGAGACTTACAGGATTCATGGTAAGATAATGGCAAAGAAACTCTTACCTGGTCAGTCAGTGAGGAACCATGTCAATGAATTGGTTGATCTGATCAATCAAATGGATATCCTTGGGAAACCGATCGATGATGACTCTGCACGTGACATTATCTTGTTCTCGCTCCATGCTGGTTTTGACATTGTAAGACTCTCTCATAATGATGAGGGATCATTAGCAAATTTGATCAACATCTTACTTAACCATGCTGAGGAGTACCTGATAAGGAGAGATTGCCAGTGCTTCTTTTGTGGTGGATGGCAAACCCATACACCAGGGTGTCCCCATTACACACCAGTAAAAACAGAAGGTAAGGAGTTACTTGATGTTTTTGTTGTAGAGATTAATCTTACTTCATCTTCCATTTGGGTTTTTGATACCGGTTGTGGTGCTCATATCGTCAATGACGTGCAGGGCTTGAAAGGAAGTAGGAAGCTAGATCCAGGAGAAGTAACACTTCGAGTAGGAAATGGAGCAAAAGTTGCTGCACTTTCTATTGGAAGTTATCATTTGAGACTTCCTTCTGGACTTATTTTAGTACTTAATAACTGTTATTTCGTACCCAACATTACTAAAAACATTATTTCAGTTCCAGTTTTAGATACTAAAGGATTTTCATTTGAAATAAGAGACAAGCGTTGTTTTATTTCGAAAGAAAACATGTTATATGCTAATGCTAAGTTAAACAATGGCTTGTATGTCTTAGAATATGCAACTCATGTCTACAACATAGATCATAAAAAGCAGAAAACAGATGGTTCAAACCCAACTTATCTATGGCATTGTAGGCTTGGACATATTAACCAAAAGCGCATCCAGAAATTACAAAAGGATGGACTCCTTTCTTCCTTTGATTATGAATCATTTGAAAACTGTGAGTCATGCTTGCTTGGGAAAATGACTAAGTCACCCTTTATGGGTATAGGTGAAAGAGCTAGTGACCTTTTGGGACTCATACATACAGATGTGTGTGGACCAATTAGTTCAAAAGCTAGGATTGGGTTTAGTTACTTCATTACTTTTACTGATGATTTAAGTAGATTTGGTTACATTTACTTAATGAAGAACAAGTCGGAAGCCTTTGAAAAGTTCAAAGAATTCCAGAATGAAGTACAAAACCAGCTTGGGAAAACAATTAAGGCATTACGATCTGATCGTGGTGGCGAATATTTAACCCAAGAATTTGATGAACATCTGATTAATTGTGGAATACTTTCACAATTAACCCCTCCAGGGACACCTCAATTAAAAGGAGTGTCAGAAAGGAGGAATAGGACTCTACTAGATATGGTTCGGTCCATGATGAGCTTTACCGATCTTCACATATCTTTTTGGGGATATGCATTAGAAGCAGCTTCCAGAGTACTAAACAGAAGCCCATCCAAAGCAGTTGAGAAAACACCATATGAGTTATGGCATGGAAGAGTTCCAAATTTGTCTTATCTCAAGATTTGGGGATGTGAAGCCTATGTAAAACGTTTACAAAGCGATAAACTACACCCTAAATCAGATAAGTGTTTCTTTGTAGGCTATCCTAAAGAGACAAGAGGGTATTACTTCTACAATCGCGAAGATAACAAAGTGTTTGTTGCTCGCGATGGTGTCTTTCTTGAAAAGGAATTTCTATCTAGAAAGCCAAGTGGGAGTAAAGTGGTTCTCGAAGAAATTCGAGACGAGCAACAAATGGATGTGGATAACACCACGTCAGAGGCGAGGGCGCATGAAACGATTAATCATGCGTCGGAGCAAGCTAATTCCACCAGCGAGACTCTTATCGTCCCACTTGAATCTAATTCATGCGAAAATCTTCAAGGAGTTGGAGAGAAAATTTCTACTGTTGCTCCTACCCCACGTAGGTCTATCAGAATCAGAAACAAACAGTTTGTTGAGGTTATGTTAACTGAGGATTCTGAAATCTTCTTATTGGCGAATGAGGAACCCACAACCTACAAGCAAGCTTTGGTGAGCCCCAACTCAGATAAATGGCTTGAGGCCATGAAATCCGAAATGGAATCGATGTCTGAAAATAAAGTGTGGACCCTAGTAGACTTGCCTAATGGGGTAAAACCCATTGGTTGAAAATGGGTCTACAAGATTAAAACAGACAAGGATGGAAATGCCTACATCCATAAAGCAAGACTAGTTGCAAAAGGGTACAGACAGATTCATGGTATTGACTATGATGTAACCCTCTCCCCAGTAGCAATGCTTAAGTCCATTCGGATTCTTCTAGCGATTGCCGCATTTTTCGATTACGAAATTTGGCAGATGGATGTCAAAACCGCCTTCTTGAATGGATTCTTGACGGAGGAAGTGTACATGACACAACCTGAGGGTTTTGAAGATCCAGAAAATCCTAGAAAGGTATGCAAGCTTGAGAAATCCATTTATGGATTGAAACAGGCATCCAGGAGTTGGAATCTTTGTTTTGATGAAGCAATCAAAAGGTTTGATTTTGTCAAAAATGAAGAGGAACCTTGTGTATAAAAGAAGTCTAGTGGGAGCAGCGTAGTTTTCTTAGTCATGTATGTGGATGACATACTTCTCATGGGAAATGACATATCAATGCTTGAATCAGTCAAGGAATGGTTGAAAAGTTGTTTTTCCTTGAAAGACTTAGGAGAGGCCGAATACATATTGGGGATCAAAATCCATCGAGACAGGTCTCGAAGGATGATTGGATTAAATCAAGAGACTTATATTGATAAGGTTCTTGATAGGTTTTCCATGAAAGACTCTAAGAGAGGATTTCTCCCCATGTCTCATGGCATCACTCTTAGTAAATCTCAGTGCCCTAAAACGGCAGAGGAGATGAGACGAGTAAGTGATAAACCTTATGCTTCGGCAATAGGATCGATCATGTATGCCATGATATGTACAAGGCCGGATGTTTCATATGCTCTAAGCATGTGTAGCAGGTTTCAGGCAAATCCAGGAGAAGCACACTGGACAGCTGCCAAGAAAATCCTTAAGTACTTGAGAAGGACTAAAGAGATGTTTCTAGTATATGGTGGCGAAAAGGAATTGGTTGTCACAGGTTATACGGATGCAAGTTCCCAAACAGACAGAGATGACTTTAGATCTCAATCTGGGTACATTTTCTGTCTAAATGGAGGAGCAGTGAGCTGGAAAAGTTCGAAGCAAAGCACTGTCGCAGACTCTACGACAGAATCAGAGTATATGGCTGCTATTGAAGCAGCTAAAGAAGCAGTTTGGATAAAGAAGTTCCTAATTGAGTTGGACATTGTACCAAGTGCTCAAAAGGGAATCGAGTTGTTTTGTGATAATAATGGTGCTATTGCTCAATCAAAAGAAGCTAGGTCACATTTCAAATCCAAGCATGTAGAGAGGAAGTATTACCTCATTCGAGAGATCGTTGACAGAGGAGATGTCAAGATGTGCAAAATTCATACGGATGAGAATATCGCTGATCCACTTACTAAACCCCTTCCAACTCCAAAGCATGAGAAACATGCAAATGAAGCTGGATTGAGGCGGATGATGTAATTAGAAGTTGTTTTTTGTTTTGAGAAAAATAAATTACATATGTAATACATTCATTTGCAGAATTATGTTTAAATCAGAAATTCTATTATTTCTCTTATTTAATTGTGGTTTTAATATTAAATAAAATGTCCAAAATAATTATGAATTGATGGGCTCACTAGGTTGATGACCTTTTGAATGAAACCCCACAGGTGAATAAAATTCATACATTATTTAAGTTCCTAGTTCGAAATCAATAAACTGGACATAAATGATTTCACAAATTAGAACTAGCATGTAAGATTGATTGGATAGTGTAGTTTCATGGGCTATGGAAGCATAGTGATAATGCTCGGTCAATCACATGGATATGCATGAATGATGCATGATCGAACTATAGACCTACTTTGAAGTTCAAGTATAGAACTTCTGGATATATTAGTGGATTCCTTTGACATGAGTGGAACATTGATTCTATTCAATGATTGTTTTGACTGTGGTACATTCAAACGTCTTGCCGTAACGGGAGATTATAAAGGATGTTTCCCGGTCACTTCATGATTTGAGTGGGAGCTTTAGTTGCAACAAGATTGGATTGAGTCTACCTATTGACTAGGAATGTGTCTTGGCCCCTTGAAGAGGGAGAATTCAGAAAAATGCATGGCCATGCTCAAATGTGTTACATAATAACTATTTGTTTTGTAATTCTAACTCAGTTTTCAAGAAAAGATTTGTAGACTAATATGATCATGACATGAGATGTAATCATATTATCAAATCGACACACATTGACTTAAGGAAATTGAATATTGTGCACTTGTCTCAGACAAGTGGGAGATTGAAGGAGTTATGTCTTCGATAAGTGCAATTACTAGATATATCAAAGGATCACAGCTATGGAGATAATAAGTTCATACTATATGGTTGCCAATGTCTATTGCTAGATATGACAATTGGACTTTGGGTTTGTCAAATGGTCCAAAGCCTTATAGGATGGATCCTACAAGGTCACACACTAGAGTATTGGGTTAAACAAGTTAGAGGCCCATTATTAGGCCTCATGAGTATATGACACACCTTATGTTTGGGCTTGGATTGTAAGTAGAGTTCAATTAGGATTTGGACATGGTTTTATTTCTAGATATGATCTATAAATATGAACCATGCCTAGGGTTGCGTGACACAACAATTTTACACACTGTGAATTGTCAGACAAGCAACCAAGAGATCCCAAACCCTAATTCTCTCTCTCACTTTCGGCCCTCCCTTTCTCCTCCCTTAATCCGTGCGTCTCCCCTCCATTGGTGGTGCGTGTGGTGGTGCGTGGGTGGTGTTGTGGTGTGCTCGTGACTCTAATCTCCGTTGAAGGTTGATTGAAGCGTTCGGTCACAACTAACTAGCATTAGTGGAGGTTTAATCCGTGCTCGTGGACTAAGTAGAGGAATCACACGTGGGGTTCTTTGTCTCCCTTGTTCTTGCTCGATCACTTGTGGAATCACGCTTCAAAGGTATAATTCTTACTTCTTTATGTGTTATGCATGAGATCCTTGGTTTGGTGCTATGTGAATATGATTCATGTTATTTCCGCATTTAGTACCTATAATCTCCTACAACTACCTCATGTTGTGAATCTGTAGACAACAACATGAGTGAGGTATTTAATGCCTACATTTTGAACTCAAGGCATAAACCCATCATAACTATGTTGGAACACATTAGAGAAAGTCTGATGGAAAGGTTACATAAAAAAAGGGATGAAATTGGGAAAAGAGAGGTGGTGCTATGCCCTAGGATTCAGCAACAACTAGAGAAGCACAAGGTTTGGGCAAGAGGGTGGAATGCCTTTTGGGATGGAGGGTTTGAAGGAGTTATGTCTTCGTCGTGTGCAATTACTAGATATATAATTGGATCAAATTATGGAGATAATTAAGTCCGGACATTTGGGTCGTCGTTTTGCCATAGCTAGAGGTACTTACGATCTTTGGACTAGTAAAATAGGCCAAAGCCCAATTGGACGGATCCTATAAGGTCACACAAAGGGGCTAGATCGAGCATTAGAGGACGAGCCCCATCATGGGCCTCATCACTCTAGGTGGCCGGCCATATGGGGATTATAAGAGGGGTTTGGGCTTCAAGCCCTAGTCTAATTATAATATGATCATAAATAGACTAGGTGCCTAGGTTTGCAAGTAAGAAGTTTACTGATCATTTTAGATCAAAACCCTAATTAGCAAACACGAAACCAACCCCCTCTCATACTCCCTCTCTCACGGCTCTCTCCTCCTCCCGGGGCCGGTGGTGTCTCGTGGTGGTGGTGGTTCGTGCGGTGGCCGGTTGTCCGAAAAGGTGGTGATCGCGGTTTTCCTCAATCACTCGACCAATCTAGTATTGGTGGACGCCTCGTACGAATCTAAGAAAGAAAGGAGTTGCTATGCACTACAGCCTCTGTGGGGTCCAAGGGCATAACAAAAAAGGGTGCAAGAATGTCTCTCAAGGTGGTCCTAGCCACAACAATGCTCAGTCCAGCAGTGCACAGCAAACTGATCATGGTGCAGCTGCACGACAGAATCCTCTTCCCATGCACATCAGAGGGATTGGCTTATATACCTACCATAATGGCTTTCAAATATTGTCAATAGTCAGTATTTCTAAGTCAATCAATTTCCAAGCCATTTTGTCCTACATACTGTAATTTTAATGTTAATAATTGCAACTTTGTGCAGCCAGTTCAACCTGTTCAGAGAGCTTACTACAGACACAATGGGGGTGGTGAACAGTCAGTGTACTCTGTCAGTCAAGATGAGTATCCACGGTCCAGCCAGCCTTCTCAGAGTCAAAACACAATTTCAAGCCAAACATTGCAGGTATTATTTGATCTAACCAGTATATTGTAAATTTAAGCAACACAATATTCATTTCATTTATTAAAATTTTCATTCAAACAAAACATGGCAAAGGCAAGGAGGCATGACAAGCACTAGGAACACATGCCTAAGGTACAATCCCTATCTCTGACTTTTACATTACATTCTAAATACAAACCAAGTTACAAAAACAACAATTAAAACCAAATAAACTTCCACAGTTCACCATTGAAGCCCAAATTAAACCCTGCTGCCCTTTTAAACTTCAGCATCAAATATTCACCCTCAACCTTCCTTAACTTCTTGTTGGCTTGCTTCAGATCATGCCTAAGGCTCATAACCTCAGTTTTCAACTCCTGCTTCTCCTCCATCAAGCCCAAAATGACTTCAGTCTGCCATGATGTGGGCAACATCAACCCACCTAAAAAACTTGCAACCCCTCCTTTCTGTTTCAGCATTATAGTCAGGGCATGCATAAAACCTTCTACCAAAATTATCTTTAGTCCATGACCTACTCTTTGACACTAACAACCCACAATGACACCTTCTTCCCCCTGAACTCACTCCAGAACTTGTCCTTGACATATTGCAGAATTAATTTTTTTAAGAGCCTTATTTTTTTTTTTGAAATTTGGTGCAGATTTGAAGTGCAGAAGTAAATGGATGCAATGGAGTTTATATAGAGCTGCTGTACTTAGTTTTTGATCAAACATTATTTTGTAACGGCTAGTTTTTTGGAACCAAAAGAAACTGAATTCTAAAAATAGTTTAGGGAGTTCCTGCAATTAAGTCAGAAAGTTTAGGGAGTTGTCAGAAAGTTTAGGGAGTTCAAGTATTTTACCTGTAATTGAAGGTCAAAATTCAGTTGAGTGAGTGAATTGCAATTTTTGTAAGTTTAGTGAGTGATCTGCAATTTTTGCCTAAGTTTAGGGAGTGACTTTATACTTTACTCTTTTTTTGGTGGCTTGTGTCACTTTTGTGCAATGATCTCGATTTGATTGGGGTGGATGAGGTTTTTTAGAGTAGATTTTGCTTTATGATTGTCATAGGTTGAAATTGAGGAAATTCTTGCAGAATGATATCTATTAGAAATAGCAATATAATACTATTGTTGGCCCAGTGCAGGTAATTTGTGCGAGACAATCTAATTGTTATTCTGTGATCACTAATTGAAATTGGTTAAGTGTTCGTTGATGGTTTTCATGCTATGCTTATGAATCAAAGTGAAACCATGGTGTAAACTGATGTTTACTTTCTTTTTGAGCTGATATGTATGTGTATGTCTTAATTAGTTGTTGGCTGTATCCTTCTTATGTCACTATACTATACGAAGTATATTAAAAGGCGTTTATAAATTCATGCCACATCATCATCCAATGATTTTAATTAAAAATGCATACAAAGAGATTTGAACCCCAAACCTCATTGAATGGAAACCAAATGCATTACCATCTAAGTTAGAATTAATTCATGATTGATTAATAAAAATTTATCTATAAATACATACATGTATTAGAATGTTGAATAAAAATAAAAAATATCCAAAATAAATTATTATTGTCATTGTATTCTAATTTACCCATGTTAAATAAATTATAAGTCTTTTAAAGATTCTAATATAAAAATGAAATTATTTAAAGTAAGCCCGGGGTCACACACTTTTGGAAACGCCTTTTGATATATTAGTATAGATGTATGAGTACAAATTATATTTCGTATTATCGTTGTCAAAGCAGTTGGTAAATCATATATCAAGTAATTTGTAAATTGATAAGCGATGTCAAAAGTCAAAGGAGTTGGTAAAAAGATTTGCATGTAAAACGCCAGAAGTAAAGTATTGAGAATAACAAGCATTATTATTATTATTTTTTTTTTTTTTTGAGGGGAGCATTATTTTTTGTTAATTAGGCATGTTTAAGTTCATTTCAAATTCTGCACAAATTCTTTTCAAATGCATTGCAAAAATAATATATCCCTACTTTACAAAACTATAAAATAACTCTTAGAAATAGTGTGCTACCAAATACCAACTACATCCTAAAAAATGTGTACAAAAACATGTATTTACATATTTACCCTTATTAATATTTTTTAAAAACCCTTATTAATATGCACCCTCATTGATGTATTTAATATATTTTTCATTAAACATATCCCTACCTTATAAAAAGTATAAGGTAACTCTTAAAAATAGTATGCTACCAACTATACCTTAAAAAATGTGAACAAAAATGTTTACAAAAATATGTTTTTACATTTTTACCCTTATTAATAGGTTTACCCTCACTAATATATTTAATATATTTTCAATAAACAGATTATCAAATAATTCAAAGTTTTTTTTTTTCTTAGCAATAAACTTGTAAAGCTTTTTTTTAAAAAAAATAAAGAACTTCTAAAGTTGTATACTTCATAAGCTATTATTTTTAATTAGTTAAAAAGAAAAAAAAACTGCATATACGAAGAGATTGTTTAATACCAAGAGACTGTTTAATTTTACCTTTTCATTCGTGGTTGCTCTTCTAATCTTATTTACAATCTTGTCGTTTTTTAACAACTATTATTAAGGTTTATTAGTTTTTGAAATTTACATTATTTGATGGCACATAAACAACGTTATGGAATAGTGAATGAAATTCACATTAAGTAATGATATTTGAGCAGATGTTATCAAGAGCTATAAAGAATTTTAAAAATCTTAAAATCACGGTGTAGGGAATATTTC
Source organism: Chenopodium album (assembly GCF_948465745.1). Taxonomy (NCBI): domain Eukaryota; kingdom Viridiplantae; phylum Streptophyta; class Magnoliopsida; order Caryophyllales; family Amaranthaceae; genus Chenopodium; species Chenopodium album. Next base: position 14,531,873 of record NC_137855.1, on the reverse strand, counting down.
AAGCATTATGATAACCCCAAACTTGAACCCCACTGTGGTCATACACTAAAGTACGGTGGCGTTCCAAAGGGAAAGACAAAGAGCAAAAAGAGTCGCCAACAAGTTTTAAGGAACTTGTACCCAAAAGATAATCCAAAGGACCGTCAAATACTCCATAAGGTCTTGAACCAAACAGGGTCCGGGGATGAGGGTACGAATCCAATCTACAAAAGAAAGGACCTGCCCTATAAAATAGGCCTCTACTTTGTTCTGCTCGTATTCATGTGCGCTTTTCGAATAACATACAAACATCATATTAATCCTACCCTGTTTATCTATGTTGGTTGAAATTAATGCACAAATAATACTATTATTGGCGATCACTTGAGTTAAAATCACATTAGCCTAAACCAAATTATTAATTATCTTATTAAGCGTGATTTCAAGTACAAATTCCCTTTAAACCTGCATAAAAGGCGTGATCAAGAAATAACAAAATATAATCAAGCAACATAAGAATAAACAATAATAATCATAATAACAATAACGATGATAATAGCATGATAAGGCATAATAAAGCTTGATAATAATAGCAAGATCCTAGGCATGATACTAACAAGATTAATAACAAATCCTAGCATGTCACTAAACAATAAAGATCAAAGCTTCAAACCTAACATGGTACTAACATGATATTAGAAAGAATAAAGTAATCCTAACATGATACTAGGAATTAATCAATAATAAGCATGCAATCTACATTGTGAAAGAAATAGGGAGTAAGCTAATCTACTTACTTTGAAGCCTCGTACCTCTTTCTAATAACAAAATACACAAGTTAGTAAACTTCAACGAAAATAATAAAGAATAATTAAAGAATTAAATTGAAATCAAATTAAATAAAGTTTTGACTAGTTTTGGACCAAACCCTCAGAAAATATCAAACCTTGCACGTCTAAGGCGAAGGCAACTTCGAACTTGGTTAAGAGATTCAAGATCTTGTGAATGCGGAATATTGTATGTAAAAAGGTAGTTTAGAAAGAAAGGGAGAAAGAATTAAGAATTAAGAATTAAGTAATTCTTGATGAGAGTTGATGAAAGTTGATTGAGAGAATTGATGAGAGATGATGAAGGTTGATGAATAAAAACAGAGGTTCGGACCCTATTTATAAGGAAAACAGTCCGGAAAATCATAGAATTTGATAAGGAATAAAACTCCACGCTGTCGCTAATCAAACCGACCTTGTCGCCAAAGATTTATCCTGTCGCCAGGCGACAGAGTCTGTCGCCAGGCGACAATCCTGTCGTTTCGCGACAAAACAGTTTTTTGCGGATTTTGTTTTAATCATATCTTTTGATCTAGAAGTCCAAATAAGTCATATAATATGTCGTTGGAAAGCTCTTGAAGTCTACTTTCTAATGCAATTAGAATCAGATTAAAATCTTTTGTAGATAAAAAGATATGGACGAAATAGTGGGACGGTGTCAGTTTTGGATAGAGTTTCGTATATCTTTAATATCTTTTTCGTTATAGCTCGGATTTATTATTATAATATATCATTGGAAAGATAATTTCAATATCTATCCAACCATATAAAATTTGGATAAAAAATATGAGGCACGAAAATAATATCTGACTATCTTTGAACACGTTTAAATCCGAATAGATTTAGGAAAGTTTTAAAATAGGAAAGTTTATATTCAAATCAAATTCCATGATCTTATCTTTTCAAAAAAGGATAATTAAGATATTTTAGAAACTTATAGAAGATTCTAATCAATCCTAATTAGTTTAGGAATTGGATTAAACCTTTGGACCCTCCTCATGATCATTGGGTCGTAGGTAAAATCCGGTTTGGGCCCAGTTTAGTATTTTGGTCATAACTTCCTCATTATTCATCGGAATTGGGCTTATAATATATCGTTGGAAAGGTCTTTTCAAGACCCATCCAACTACACTATTATTGGACCCTTATCATGGACCAAAATAAACTGAAATGGACGTTTTTATAAAATAGAAATGGGTTTTCGAAAACAGAAAGAAAGATTTTAATAAAAACTAACCGCAACACTTGACTTTTCACACTTTCACCTAATTCGATAATAACACAACGTGCAAGGCATTCATCACTGGGTTTGGTTTTGGGGAGACACAAATGGGTGTCTACACACGGGAAATCAGTGATAGAAAAAAATGTTTGTATTAATTATGGGAGAGAAAATGGAGGAACTTAAAAGGAAAAATAATAACTAAGAGCCTGTTCACATTTACTTAATTTCAGTTCAGTTTAGTTCATCACAAATCAGTTTAGTTCATTTTAGCTCCTAATTTCCCTCTCCATAAAATATTCATTTCAGCTTAGTTCAGTTTAATTTAGGGCTTGTTCATATTTACTTAAATTCAGTTCAGTTCAGCTCTAATCAGTTCAGTTCAGTTCAGTTTAGCTCCAATCAATTCAGTTCAGTTCAGTTCAGCTCAGCTCCTAATTTCTCTCTCTCATAAAATATTCATTTCAGTTTAGTTCAGTTCAGTTCAGCTCCAATCAGTTCTGTTCAGTTCAGCTTACTTCCGTAAATGTAAATAGGCCCTTAGTTCAGTTTAGCTCCAATCAGTTCTGTTATGTTTAGTTCATTCCAATCAATTTAGTAGTACAATACATCTCAGTTTAGTAAATGTGAACAGACCCTAATTAAGTGGTTATTGCTTTAGTATTATATATAAATATTAGATGGTCGTAGAACATTAAAGAACTTATACTATTAAGTTTTTAGATGTAACATTTTACATACTATTACTACATATGGACAAAAATTCATATGAAGAAATCCACGCTAGATATAAATATTATACTTCATACAAAATATTATTAAAACATGCAAATCAATTAAGAGCTCTAAACTAACAATTATCCCTTAAGATATGAAGGGATAATAATACGATAGGAAGGGATGCAAATCAATTAAATATTATTTAATAATAATTTTGGAATAATACGGTCAACTTTAGAGAGCTTTAAAATATAATCATTATAAAAGATTTTGGTGGCTTTTAATCCCTTCCATAAAGCCACTATATAGGCACTTAAATCAAATATCACGTATTAAAACTACCACTCAAACCAAAGATGTAAATACTAGTACATGTTAAAACAAATTCTCTGTAAGAATTAGTCCCTGCCACGCATCACACCTATACAAATTCTTGAATAGACCTGGTTCACACTAATTTATTGTCGACCACTAACATTAGGGAAACTATGGCTGTTTTATTAGAAAAAAAAGGGACACTATAATAGAAAAAAAGGTCTCTATGTTGAAATAAAAGTCATTTTGGTAATATAGGTTAATTTTTTTAATGAAATATTTTATACACCGGTTAATTTGAATAATAAAGGTCACTATGTTAAAATTAGGGTCATAACGTTTTACTTTAGGTTCACAATAATATTAAACGTTATACTAGTTTTAATAAAGGTCATTATGTTAAAAATAAGGTTACTATGTCAAAATTAAGGGTCACTATGTTCAATATAATGTCAGTTGCGTGTGTATAAATCTCAGGTCCACAATAACATTATTGTGGACCAGGTCCACGCAAGATTTTCTGCACCTGTAGGCTCGCGAGAAAGCCACCCTATTTAAAATTTAAAACCATAGGATCAAAGAAAATGGAGTACGAGATAATGCGTTGGCTTAACGGGAGAAAAATCAATAATCATTGATTGGTTGTGGCCCCCCCAGATATTGTCTGTAATTAAATATTACTATATGATTAGTTATAGACTTATAGATAAGGTTCTCATTTTATTGTAGATCAACTAGCTATTAAATTATTCAAAATAAAGCTAATAGTAAAAAATAAAAAGGCACGTTTTTCTTGATGGACATCGTGAATTGGACAATTTTTATAATAAATTATTAAATAGAATAAATTCGTCAAAAATAAGTCAACTTTTTAATTAACTAAAATAAGTCAACTTTTATATAGTACTCCTTCTGTTTTTTTATATGCATCAATTTGACCGGCACATTTGCCGAGACGCTACTTTGACCATAAATATCTTTAACTGTGTATTAGTAAAAATTGTAACAAAATTATATAATGAAACTAGACATTATGACGAATCTGATGATATATAATATTATAACATTTATTCATTTTTTAGAGGTGAAAAAATTAAGTCAACCATGGTATGTGAATAGTGCAATTGTCAAAGTGATGCATATAAAAAAAACGGAGGGAGTATCTTCTCAAAATGAGTCATACTAAGTAACATGTTGAATTTTGGGTTAACTGGGTGTTTCGGTAATTATGACACGTGTCATGATATGGTTACTCACTTGGTCTATTTTAGAAAATATATAAATTAAGAATTATTATTATTTTTTTTATTAATTGTTATTTAAAAATCTTTTTTCATTTAATCCCACAGCCACCCCGTAGTCCCGTACCCACTGCTAGCCCCCTCCCCACCTGTCCTTCCACTGGCTGCCGTAGACCACCCCTCCTTGGCTCATTTAACCCCATTCCCATCCCTTTCTCGTCATCCCCACCCCAACACTCCCCCCTCTATCTCCTCTTTCGTTCTCTAGTCACTGGAATTTCTGACACGTTTTGGTGAATATGTGTTTCCTTGATTTTCTTTCTAGTAAATCATGTACTTATACAACCTATATGAAGGTAATGCCCACGCATATGTGCAGCCAACACAAGCCCTGATAAATTCATTGAAGTCGTTCAAAGAACCTTCCTTGGGGCAAATTTCCGACGAAAGGGAAAGGGGAAAGGGATGGATAGGGGTGTAGTGGGTGGGGGAAAGGGAAAGGGGTGGGGGAAAGGGCGCGAGGGGATTGGGAGTGGGTAGTGTTTTGGGGTTTTTTGTGTCCCTCGGGAGAGTTACCACACTAAGACTGGATTCTGCAAAAGACGCCTGTACCTGCAAAGCAACGGAGCACCGAATGGTCGGTGGTCCACCTCCGAAGATTAAGTTAGTACGGATTCAAAGAGAAAACGTGCAGAATGAAAGGTTATCTGCTTGGATTCCAAGCTCAAGTGTACTGTTTCTTGAGAGTGACAGTTCAAGCAATGATTGGTATTCAATTAGAGATATGTCCTAGAAAAGTGTGTACCTCTCCCATAAATGAGGGGAATGTTCCCTAGTTATAGGGTCCTAGGAATGTGTGCCCTCCCTAGGGTTTTGTGCCCTAGGAAAGGGCACGCCGCTTTTTGTAGGGCCTCGGGATTTGGGCCTTGAAAGCCTCCAATCCCAGGGGCCTTTATCTGCCTGCCACGTGTCGCCCTCTGGATGTTCTAAAGTGGCGCCCATTCTAGTGACACGTGGTGGGCTCTGATTGGGCCAACTGGCCAGGAAAAAAATACCCAAATCATTTGCCCCTCACAGGGGACACGCGCTTGCCACGTGTTGCTTGTGACGAGTGTCGGTATCAGAGTGGTCGGATTCAAAAAGTTACTGTTGGAGGGAAAAATTAGGGTTTTACCTTCCTATAGATAGAAAGGTTTCCCCCCCCCCCTCAGATTCTCACCTTTGCGAATCTTTGGAGAATCTCTGGACTTTTTGACTCTCAAAGAATCTCAAAGACTTTTAAGAGTTTTGACTTTTCAAGCATCCGACACTCGGCCAACTGTCCGTCTGTTTTTCAGCCAACCAAGCGTCTTCAAACCTTCTTCTAAGGTAAACGCCTGTTCTCCTTTTATACTTTACATTCTTTCTTTGTTTTTTGAAAAATGGTTTCCCAAACGCAAGCGGCACGGCATAGGATAGTGATCAGCCGATCACCAGGGATGGCTGAATCTAGAACTAGCAGTGCCGAATGCTTGGCCAACGATCCTGCTTTGCGAACTTCCCCGAATCTGACCGTTTCTGTGTCTGTGCTGGACACTATGGCCAAAACGAAAAGAACAGCAAGAAAATATGCCTCTGATGGTACATACCATTCGGACGGGTCGGCTGTTTATTCAGACGGTGTAGTTAGGGCGCCTGCTAGTGAGGTATTTGAGAACCCTCCTAGCCCTTCTGACCTTCGTACAACCCCAACCTACTACCATTCGTCCACTTCAAGTGGAACCCCCAGTGATGGAATCTTGCGGGAGGTAGATGATAAATATAGACCCGGGCCTTCTGGACAGGCGCCAGAGGAGAGTCTGGGGGAGGACCCTACTAGCCCTAGCCGGCAGTTCCTCAGCTCTGAAGAGAGCTCTGATGACGAGTCGTCCTCGTCATCTTCTTCTGAGAATGCCTTCGTCACTTCTGAGGAGGCAAGAACCAAAATCAACGCTGCAAGGGAATCCTTGGCAGTGGAGAGGGGGGAGAACTGGGCTGAGCCAAGTGCTTCTCGGCACTTGGAAAAAGCTCCCTAATATCACCATGTTCCGCCAAGCAAGCGAACATCCATGGAATCCGGCATTGCCAATTTTAAGCGCAAGGTTGTTTTGCGCCATGGCAATTATTTGTCGGTCCCCAAGAAGGATGACACTATAACGTGGCCGAGCTTGGGCAGCTATATAGACCAGGCATTCGGGTGCTATGAGGTGGTCTTTCAGGCAGGCTCCGCTTCCCTCTCCATCCGGCCGTGGAGAGGATTTTGGACGGATACCAGCGGGGTATCTGGGAACTTGTGCCCAACTCTTGGATAAATATCATTAGGTACGTTGCCGCCTGTGAGATGCTGCAAGTGGAGCCGAGCTTTGAAGCGTTCGCCCACATGCATTATCTAAGCTGAGCGCCGGCTAGGGGAGGTGAAGGCTGGTACACCTTGACTACTTGCAAGGGGTACATGATGGCAGTCGGTAAAGAGAACAAATGGAAGGATTGGAGGACTAAGTTTTACATAGTCCATTCTTCCGACAGCCGCCTGAACCAAAAATACAATAGGTAGAATAAGAACCCGCCTCTTCTGGCTGGCTGAAGTGCCTTGCCGCCTCTCCCTAGGCGAGCGCAGGAAGAAATTTTTGACAAGGGCCTGATCACAGTGTTCGTCCGGACAAATGCACAGGGGGAAAAAGAAGTTGTCCCTCAGTGTTACCTCCCCTTATACAAATGGTTTGAGGAGGGGGTGTTCTTAGCCGCTTGTGGGCTTGACACCGTACTAGTTAGGGGTCTGATAGAATTAGCGAAAAAACACCACGTCGGTCGGCTAATCCGACGGTACAGGTCTACTTATTCCTAGTTACAGAAACACCGCTAGGAACAATTGAGAGAATCCTTGGATACAGAGACACCACTAAGGGGATTAGGGAGATTAAGCTCAACCTAAGAGCACTCAATGTGTTTAATCATATTTCATATGCAAAGCTTGAATGTTCGGGTTACAAGTATGGCTATTTATAGCCTTGATTCAGTACTATTACAACTGTCAAAGTTGGACTAATTAATGCAAGAATTAAATATTGTTGAATTGGGATATTGCCAACATGAACTATTGCCGACATGAAATTCTAGACTCTTGATCCTTCTAGACTCTTGTTCCTTAACCTTGTCAAACTCCCCTTGTTAGAGAAGACTCAACGTCGAGTCTTTGCTCTTTCTCATCCTCGTAATATGGGGATAAATCAGCAACATTAAATGTAGTGGACACATTGTACTCCCCTGGAAGCTCGATCTTTATGCATTTTCTCTGATCCTTTCTAGGACTTTAAATGGTACGTCAGCCCTAGGCTTGAGTTTACCATGTGTTTCTTTGAGAAACGTTTCTTTCCTTAAGTGTATCCAAACAAGATCTCCTATCTTAAAGCTAGCTGGTTTACGAAACTTGTTCGCTTGTTCTTGATAGCGTTGATTTTGCTTTGTAATTTGAGCTCGAACCTTCTCATGTAGCTTCTTGATTTCTCTAGCTCGTTCATCGGCATCACCGCTAAAGTGGTTAGAAGAGGGTAGTGGAACAAGATCAACCGGCGAAGTTGGATTTTTACCATAAACGATTTTGAAAGGACTTTCACTAGTGGTTTGGCTTTGAGAGCAATTTAGGAGAATTCGGCTTGAGCTAACAGCACATCCCACTGTCGGATGTTCTTGCTTACAAGACTTCTCAGCATATTCCCAAGAGTCCTACTGACAACTTCAGTTTGACCATCAGTTTGAGGATGTGCGGCTGAGCTAAACTGCAACTGCGTTCCTAACTTGCGCCATAAGGTTCTCAAAAAGTGGCTCATGAACTTGACATATCGATCAGAAGTGATGGTCTTTGGTATTCCATGTGGCCATAAAATTTCTCGAAAATAAAGATCAACAATCTGCGTGGCATCATTAGTTTTATTGCACGGAATAAAATGAGCCATCTTCAAGAATCGATCAACAACAACCATGATGAAATCTTTGTTGCGTTGGGTACGAGGTAACCCAACAACGAAATCCATAATGACATCTTCCCAAGGAGCTTCAGGAACCGGCAATGGTGTGTAAAGACCAGTGTTTTGACCTCGAGCCTTGGCAATATGACATGCTCGACACCGCTTGACATATCGATCGATGTCACGAAGCATGTGTGGCCAATAGAAATTTTCTTTAACAATTCCCAATGTCTTACCACGACCAAAATGACCAGCAAGACCACCAGCATGACACTCATGTAATATCATCTCACGAAGGGAACATCTTGGCAAGCACAATTGGTTTCCCTTGAATATATAAGTAGTCATCTTGTCGATGAAACTGGCGGTGAGGGCCTCCTGAACAATTCTTCCAAATTTCTCCAAAATCTTCATCATCATCATACAAGTCTTTAAGAACCTCGAAGCCAATGACTTTGACTTGAAGAGTGGAGAGCAAGGCATGTCTTCTACTTAAGGCATCAGCAACCTTATTTTGCGTCTTCTACTTAAGGCATCATCAGCAAGAATCGGTGCATGGGTGATCATAATTTTCAACTTCTCGAAGCTTTGTTGAGCAGCTGGGGTCCACTCAAACTTCTCCTTCTTCAGTACTTTAGTGAGCGGGGCGGCAATAGTGCTTAAATTTTTTATGAATCGGCGGTAGAAGGATGCTAGACCATGAAAGCTGCGAACTTCATGTATTGATTGAGGAACTGGCAAGGTGTTGATGGCTTCAACTTTGCTAGGATCCATCTCGATCCCATTGCTAGAGACAACATATCCAAGAAATACCACTTTGCCGGTGAGGAAGTGACATTTCTTTAGATTAGCATATAACTTTTGTTCATGAAGAACTTGGAAAATTTGTTGTAGATGATCCATATGCTCTTCAAAGTTTCGACTGTACACAAGAATATCGTTAAAGTAAACAACTACGAACTTGCCAATGAAAGGCCGGAATACCTGATTCATCAATCGCATATAGGTGCTAGGACCATTGGAAAGACCGAACGGCATGACCATCCACTCATACAATCCATCCCTGGTCTTGAAAGCAGTCTTCCATTCATCTCCAGGTCGCATTCGGATTTGATGATATCCGCTTCGTAGATAAATCTTCGAGAACACAACAACATCATGTAATTGATCAAGTAGATCATCGAGGCGCGGAATGGAAAAGCGGTATTTGATAGTGATCCGATTGACGGCACGACTATTAACGCACATGCGCTACGATCCGTCTTTCTTTGGGACAAGGAGTGCTGGAACCGAGCATGGACTCACACTTTCACGTACCAATCCTTTTTGCATGAGATTGATGACTTGTCGTTGAAACTCTTCATGCTCTTTTAGACTCATTCGATATGCAACCTTGTTTGGGATGACTGCTCCAGGAACGAAGTCGATGCAATGTTGAATATCACACATTGGAGGTAAACCTTCAGGAATTTATTCCGGCACAATGTCACTGAATTTGCGAAGTAGAGGTTGGATCTCGTCCGGTAACCCTTGATCTTCTTGATTTTCCTCGAGAATAACTAGAACACAAGCAACTGTGGATTCTTCCAAGGCCATTGTAAACATTGATTTTGACACAACAGAGCTCTTCTCTTGGCTTGTCTTTGTTAACAAATCCCTTTTTAGAGGTGCTAAAACAATTTTGACACCATCCTTTTCAAAGGAATAAGTATTATGAAAGCCATCATGAATTGCACGACGATCATACGGCCATGGGCGAGCCAAGAGTAGGTGACAAGCATCCATAGGGATGACATCACACCATACCTTATCTTGATACTTCTTCCCGATGGAGAAATCAACAAGGCATATTTTAGAGACCTTGACATCATTCCCCTTCTTCAACCATGTGATCCTTTGTAGGCAGTTTCAATTTCTCGACATGGTGGCGGCAATCACGTTCTCACAACTACCACTATTGATAATGACATCACACATTTTTCCATGAGATGTACATCGAGTGTGGAAGATATTGTTGCGTAACCACTCATCTTCTTTTAGTAGGGCGGCATTGAGGATACGACGAAAAACTAACGATTCACCTTTCGTCAGCGTGCAAGACCTATTCATTGTTGTCATCCTCAATATTTTCAACCTGTTCTTCCTCTAACAATTCCTCTTCGACAAGAGAAATCATTCTAGAATTTGGAAATTCAGAAGCAATATGAGCAAATCCTTGACACTTAAACATCTTCTAGAAGTAGGATTGTTGTTACCTTGCCTTTGTGGTTTGCTCGTTGTGACTGGATTCTCAACCTTCTTCGTGGATGTGCTAAAGTTGGCCTTCGGTGGAAACTTTGTTGGAGTATTTCCACGGTAAGAAGCCTCCTTAGAGACAAACTTAAATCTAGTTCTCTCTTTTGCTTACTGGCCTTTTACCTTCAAAGCAAGCTTGGTGACATCGTTGAACGACCAATATTGCTGGAGTTGTACGACTTTGGAGATTTTTGGATCCAAACCAGTTAAGAACCTTGCAATATTCTGCTCTTCCGGTTCAGAATTGTCGCACTTCATTGATAAATCTTCAAACTCGGCAACATACTCGGCCACATATTTGTTTCCTTGTTCCAAGTGATGAAATTTTAGAAATATATCTTGGCGATAGTGACTGGGTAAAAATATACACTTGAGTTCGCGTTTCATTTTATCCCATGTACAGATCTTACTACGACCTTCTCGTTCACGTTGTCGCCTTAGATTCTCCCACTAAATGGATGCATGTTTCTTGAATTTGATGGAGACTAACTTGACCTTGAGTTTGTCCGGAATGTCTTTAAAATCAAAGACACGTTCAACTGTATGGAGCCATTCGATAAACTCATCGGGATGAACACCTCCTTCAAAATCTGGAATTTCAACTTTGATTCGAAATTCCTTTTCATGGTGTCGAGGACGGCGCGTTCGTCGGGAACGAGATGTTTCTCCACTTGAATATTCACCCTCAGGTTGGTGAAATGGGTTGAAATCTTCATCTAGGCTATCCGATTGTTCTTCATCTGATTGATGGAAATGATTAGCAGCAGGTTCATAACATGCAAGACGCTGTTGAAGTTTTTGGATTTCTCGTTGCATGTCAGCTATTATAGTGTCATAGACAAGGCTCTGTTGTTGATTATTTCCTCCACGACGTGCTCTAGGCGGCATGTTGAAAAAAAATCTTTTCTTTTCTTTTCTCTTTTCTTTTTTAATTCTTTTTTTAACGCTAAATATATGTATTATACGCACAAGAAATTAAGACAAGATAATAAAAAGGATAGTAAGAAAAATATCTAATGTGAATACTAGACTTCAACTTATGAAAAGTGGAAAGAATTAAAGTCCAACTATTCTACAACCACGTATTATACTCACACATCCACTCCTATATTATTATTTATTTATTATTATTATAATTTTTTTAAAAAAATTTTTTAATAATGAAATAGAATTAAAAGCCCAATAAGACTAAAGTAGAGTAGAGTAGTCTACTGCAAACTTGAATAAGGAAACTCAAAGAGGACGTGAGAAACAAAGTATGAGAGAGAAAGTGAAATTGGGATTACCAGACCAGAGTTTTCGAAGACAGAGAAAAATTGGAGCAATTCTCCCACAATAGCTATGATTCTAAGTAAATTACGAGTAAGAAGATGGTGGTGATGCGGTGGAGCACACGGCTGGGTAAGTGTTTTCCCCCTTTATTTTTTAAATTTTATAATTTCGGTGAGGCTGAGTTGCTTATGGTGGCCGGCAACAGAGTAATGTAAGGGTAGTTTACGGAGGCGATTGGGTGGATTGTAATTTTGCGGGTAGTTTAATTAAAACTACAACAATAATGGGTTTTGAAACAGCGTCGGCAATTTGACAGCTTTAATGGAGGTTGGGCGAGAAGGTAAACGAAACCTTGGCTCTGGTACCAATTTGACACCGTACTAGTTTGGGGTCTGATAGAATTAGCGAAAAAGCACCACGTCGGTCGGCTACTCCGACGGTACAACTCTACTTATTCCTAGTTACATAAACACCACTAGGAAAAATTGAGAGAATCCTTAGATACAGAGACACCACCAAGGGGATTAGGGAGATTAAGCTCAACCTAAGAACACTCAAAGTGTTTAATCATATTTCATATGAAAAGCTTGAATGTTATGGGTGACAAGTATGGCTATTTATAGCCTTGATTCAGTACTATTACAACTGTCAAAGTTGGACTAATTAATGTAAGAATTAACTATTGTTGAATAGGGATATTGCCGACATGAACTATTGTCGACATGAACTTCTAGACTCTTGATCCTTCTAGACTCTTGTTCCTTAACCTTGTCAGGGCTAAGCTTTGAGATGCCGAGAGATAGTCGGCCGTCTGATAATTATGCAATTTGACTTCGCTTTTCAATACTTGTTTGAGGATTCTAACTCTTACTCTTTTTGCAGATAAAGCAATAGAAAAACTCTCATCCTCAAGGAAGCCGGTTGTCTCTGCAGCAAGATACCGATCAAACGTCCTCAACAAGGCGCAGGACGAGCAGAAACCAGCCGGGACGCCCAAGGTAAAGGCTTGCCATACTTAGTATTTTTTGGCTAAATTGAATTTGTCCGCATGATTTCTGATGTCCTTTAATCTCTTTTATGTTGATGTACGGTGCCCCCACCAAGCCTTCTCCTTCCATACCATGCGACCCTAAACTGCAAAAAATTAGGGCGGGTGATGTGAGCGCATCCGGCAAATCCCGGAAGCACTGCTCACAGACCAAGGAGAGCCACAAACGGCTCTTTTCTCGAAGCTGATAGAGATATCAGCAAACCGGATGTCCAAAGGACATTGAATGGTGGCTTAAAGCCACCCACCATTGCTGTCGGCTCAGCAGGAGAGAGGAGGCATCTGGGCAAGGAGGAGGAATTGCAGGACGACGGTAAAAAACCATTCCCACTCTTAATGCTATCTTAGATAGATTTTTGTGTTATTTTACTAACTCTTTTCCACTTGCAGTCCCTGTGCAGAGCCCGATTATGGCCCAAATGGCCAGACCAAGTCCATGCTGCGGACGCTTGATTCGGAGGACAAGACGGTTGTAAGAGGAGTCGGCACCCTGGACTTGGATGGCATCTTGGGGAATCTCTGCGAGGTAGTAATTTGACTTAAGCTTTTCATGCTCAAGTTTTTATCCGACTGGTTTTAACCACTCGGCTCTTTTGTTGAGTGTAGGACATGTTGCGCGTAAATGGGTTAGGCACCTCAAGGAGAAATCCAAAGAGGTAACAGTCGCTTATGCTCGAGCCGAGTCTTCCTTGGATCAAGCTCAATTTGATATTGCTCAAAATGAGCTTCTGACGCTTGATATGATGTATTCCTAGGCGGAAGCCAATCTACAGGTGAAGAAGGACCTTAACTCGGCCCGCTCCAAAATTTCTAAACTTAAGGCTGAAAACAAAGGCCTTAAGGGAGAAGCTTGAGCCTCTACATGAGGCCAAGAAGGAGGCCAAGAGCGCCAAGCAGAGGGTGACCCGCCTGGAACAGCGCCTGGCCAACCAGGAGAAGCAGCTACAGTCCAAGTTTGAGGCCAGAGCTGATCAAGAGAGGGAGGCCCTTGTCAAACAAATGATGGATGACAATGAGGCTATCATGCGTGCGGCCTGGCAGCGGTGCAGCCGGACTCGGACTGTCAGACTTGGAAACACTAGGCAAAAAAACCATTTGGGCACCGGTTCAAAACCTCCCTATGCCACCGGTTTTGAACCGGTGGTCATTTGGGGGGTGGCAATAAGTCAAATACAAAGCCACCGGTTCAAAACCGGTGGCAAAATCAAGTATTGCCACCGGTTAACCGGTGGCAAAAGACAATTCCCGCTTTTTTTTTTGGTATTAAATATAAATGCCACCGGTTAACCGGTGGCAATGTACATGTTATGTAATTTTTTTTTTTTTTTTTTATCTTTTTTCAAAAAGAAATATAATACTACAATTAAATCAAAAAAAAATTAGAACATTAAAACACAAATCAAACAATATCATAAATATAATCGAAAATTTATAATATATAACAAAAAAAATTACAATATAGATCAATAAAATCGATCAAGTATTTTCTAAAAAAAAACGAACAATTACAACATATAAAAAATATTACAACATCAAAATCAAAAGTCTTGTATCTTGATTCTTCGGCTTGATTCTTCGATTTCAGATCTAAATCAATATACCTGAACCAATCAAAACAAAAAAATAAATTGATTAAAATAAATAAGGTGCGAAAAAAAAAACCAAAACCGAACTTATATGAAATCAAACCCAGAAAAAAACCCAAAAAATTCAACCCAAAAAAAACCCAAAATCGCCCCAGAATAATATCAAACCCAGAAAAAAAAACTCAAAAAATCAAAAAAATCGACTAATTATATAAGCTGCGAAAAAAAAAAAATCTCAAAACACTATGCATGTATACATAAATCGAGCATGTACCCATAAATTGATTAAAATCATTTTATAAAAAAAAACCCAGAAAAAGCATGTACCCATAATTAAAATCGAATTAAGCCCATGAGAAAATCGAATAAAAATCAAACAAAATCGAATTAAAATCGATTTTAAAACTCATAAATTCGATTTTAAAAACCCAAAAAAATTCGATTCTAAAACCAGAAGAAATCGAATAAAATTGATTAAAATCACATAAAAATCGAATTAAAATCGATTTTAAAACGCAAAACTTGGATTTAAAAACCCAGAAAAATCTAATAAAAAACCCAGAAATATTCTAATAAAAAAGACCCAAAAAAATTCTAATAAAAAACCAAAAAGAAATCGAAGAAAATCTATTAAAATCACATACAAAACCAAATTAAAAACCCAAAACTTCGATTTAAAAACCCAGAAGAAATCGAATAAAAAGCGAAAACAAAGCGATTAAAATCATATAAAATCGATTAAAATCAAACCCTAACCTTGATTAAAGTCGATGTTGCTCATGCATGTGTTCGTGGTTGCGGCGGTGGTCTTGGTGGTGGTGGAAATGAATGAGAAGGAGAAGGAGACGAGAAGGAGATCGAAGGAGAAGAGATCAGACTGAAGGAGAAGAGATTAGATCGAAGGAGAAGAAGATGAGAAAAAGAAGGAGGAGAGGGGAGAGAGGAGAGATAAAGAAAGGGGAGAACTGTGATATTACGAAGGAGGAGAGGGGAGTGCAGGAGAGAGAAAGAGGAGGAGGGGAGGGGAGAGCAGGAGAGAGAAACGGCTGAGGAGGAGGGGAGGGGAGTGATGATCCAATTAGGGTTTGGGGTTTATAAGGGGTATTTTTTTTTTTTAAATTATATCTAAGCCACCGGTTTGAACCGGTGGGATTTTTATTTTCCCACCGGTTCGGTTTGAACCGGTGGCAATTCTAATACCTCAAAATCCCGCCCATTCTTTCCCCTATTTTTGCCACCGGTTTTCAAAAACCGGTGGCCATTGAGCGGTGTCTTTTTAACTTTTTCTACTAGTGAAATCCAAGTTTGATGAGGCAAGCAAAGAATTCGACGCTCGTCTCATTGAAGAGGCTGAGAATGCAGCAAAAGCTGTTGCGGCGAATGCTGAAGCCGAGGAAGGATCCGGGTCCGACTCTTATGGCGAGTCGTCCTCCAGTGGGGAGGAAGAGGATCAGGTGGAGGAGGAGGAGGAGAAAAATGAAGAGCAACAGAAGGACAACAGGTCGGCTGCTAATGCTGAGAACCTCCCCTAATCTTTTAAGCTTTTATGTTGTTTCTGTGGCCGAATGGCCATGTATTTTCTTTTCCGGCCTGCGTGCCGAGTATTTTTGTGTTTTACCGACTGAGAAGTTGGCTAAGTTAACAATTCTCTGGCTTTGCCAGTCAACAATTTTACCCAGTCGTCTGGTGTTGATTGGTCTTAATTAAAAACATTATATTCGGTCGTTTGGTTGAAGTTATTCATATCGTTGTTTTGTCTTGAAATTTTTCATTGCATGTTTTTGGCTAAGTATTATAACATGTATACCATGCGAATGTTCTTGCCCCTGGATGGATGTCGAGTGGTTTCAGTTGATTTGATTGATTAACTTAGAAATTATTGATACTTAGAAGAGTATGTATGGTTTCTAAGTCAATCAATCACTATGGTGATTGCCCTAAACCACACGACAGACGACCACCCGAACCTAATGAGTAATTGTTTTCATTCGGCAATTGGAACAAACAAAATACAAAATTTTAACTTAGCAAATTTGCTAGAAAAAACCTCTACCTGTTTTTCCCCAAGAGCTAAAAACTGGCGCATCCGGACATAGGCCTCGTTGAGACAAGATACTAAATTTTAACTTAGCTAATTTACTTAAGATGAATTGCCCGCCTGTCTTGCCCCAAGAACAAAAACAGGCGCATCCGGCCCACTGGCCTCTTTTTAAGCTGCTAAAAATTTTAGCTCGCTTTCTTCATAAGTTAAAGTCCGCCTGTCCTCCATTTGAGCAGAAACAGGCGTATCTGGCTAAAGGCCTCGTAAGTTGCTAAGTTGTTAACTTAGCTTTTTTATTAACAAAAAGTTTCCGCCTGTCTTGCCCTAGAGCGAAAACAGGCGCATCCGGCTTTATGCCTCAATAGCCTCCACTTATGAAACAGTGACCATTTTCCAACTGTGCTAGAACAGTTGGAAGACCCTGGCCTTTTAGATTTCACTTTCAATTTAATCAAACGACTGCGATTGCTCCCTTAGCATTCGGTAGGGCCGCTTGATGTATTCGTAGAGCAATGTGCCACCCAAATGGGAGATGCTTCTCCTCGACGAATTTGCCCGAATGGACGTCGCCGGTTATCTGACTCAGGTTGGAGCAGACGGTCATACTCATGTTAGAGCAGACTATGGCCATTCGGCCTCTTTTTTTTTATTAATATCTGGCCATTGGCCACAAAATAATATCCGCCATTGGCCTTGTCATGTTTTTATCTGGCCTTAGGCCTCTTAAAAGATTAAGTTAATATTCGTTAAATGTTAGACAACTTACAGAATTTTATAGGGTCGACTGCTTTAGAGGAGTCGGCTCCTTCAGAGGGATTGAGGCGTCTGCTATTGGGACAGACGCTTTCCAAATACATTGGCCGTCCGTATTTTATACAGGCGACGCTATAAAACTAAACAAAAAGACAAGTTGGGAAATGAAGGCATATTCTCATTAACAAAAGTTGAGATAACAAAATTTGATGTATTTACAAATGTACTTAGAAGTAGTACTTTTTTAAGTTGTCTACATTCCAAGTTCTGGGCAGCTGCCTCTCGTCTGGTTCTTCCAGGCGGTAGGTGCCGTCTCTAACTTCCTCATAAATTTAGTAGGGGCCTTCCCAATTTGCGGTTAGCTTTCCCTGCTCATTCGCCCTACCGACTGCCTCCATTTTCCGTAGCACAAAGTCCCCCACTTGGAGAGGACGCTTGTGTACTCTTTTGTTATAAGCCCGAGTCATTCTCAGACGGTAGATCTCATGGTGCAAGGCAGCATTGCCCCTGCGCTCTGTTAAGTTGCCCCTTTAGCAGTCGTTCTGATAGACCAAAGGGCGTGTGGTAATTCATCCGCCCAAAGGCGGCCACCAGCTCGTTCTATTTTCTTTTTAATCCCGTTTGAGATTAACTTGTTGAAGGCTTTGACCTGGCCGTTTTCTTGAGGCCGGCCGACTGATGCAAAGAAACTTGAGACCCCTTGGTCTCCCAGCCAAGTCTTGAGCTGAGGCGACTCAAATTGAGGACCATTTTCAAAAACCATAGACATGGGCACCCCGAAACGAGTGATAATATTCCTCCAGATGAAGGAGATAACATCATTTGTCTTGATGTTTTTGATCGCTTCCGCCTCTACCCACTTGGTAAAGTAGTCCACAACCATCAATATGTAGCGCTTGCCGCCTGGTGCGGCTGCGTAAGGCCCCAGTATGTCCATGCCCTATTTGGCAAAGGATATTGGGCTGTGGATGGCCGTCAGGTCTGTGGCCAGACGATGGATGAGCTTGCCAAACTTTTGGCACTTGTCACATTTTTTCACCATCTCCATGGCATCCGACTCCATAGTTGGCCAAAAGTAGAGCCGCCTGGCCTTGGTAGCAAGGAATCTGCTGCCTATATGGGAGGCGCAGTAACCCGAATGCAACTCTTCGAGGACTTCTTTACCCTTCTTAGGGGTAACAAACTTCAACAAAGGTTTCAAAAACCCAGCCTTGAAGAGTTCTCCTTGTCTCAGCTCGAAGTTAGCCGCTCGTTTCTTCAGAACAGCCGCCTCTTGAGGTGAATCAAGGAGCGTGACGTCTGCAAGATAGTCCCGGATGCTGTCCATTTAGGTTGAGCTTCGGTCAAGAATTCCAATGGGGTCTTCATCAGATAAAATACTTTTTTTTTCCATGACCTCCCAGAAGACTGACCGAGGCGTTTCATAGGAGGCGGATGACGCCAGTTTGGACAGAGCATCCGCCTGATTGTTTGAAGACCTGGGCAATTGACTTAGATGGAATTCCTCAAGTGTCCCAACTTCATTTTTGACCGCCTGCAAGCACTTTATCATGGCCGGATAAGTGGCCTTGTACGTCCCATTGACTTGGAGTACGACCAGTTGAGAATCAGAGCAGGCGTCAATTTTCTTTGCCCTTGCCGCCTTACAGTACCGGATGCCAGCTAGTAGAGCTTCATATTCGGCCTCATTGTTAGAGACCTGGAACTTGAACCGTAGTGCATACTCATACTTATCTCCTTCAGGAGATTGACAAATAATTCCTGCACCACAGCCTTCGTAGTGGAGCTCCCGTCCACATACACTTTCCAAACCTGACTAGTATTGTCCGGAGCAACCGGCCTTGTCATTTCAACAATAAAGTCGGCGAATGCTTGCCCCTTTATTGCCTTCCTTGGTTCATAAGTGATTTCCAATCCTTGCATTTCAATCGCCCATTTGAGCATTCGTCCAGAAGACTCCAGGGTTGTAAGTGGCCGCTTAATCGGTTGGTCAGTGTAGACCACTACTGCATGTGCCAAAAGATAAGGTTTCAACTTCTTTATGGCCATGTAAAGGGCGAGACCAAAATTTTCAACCATAGGGTACCGAAGCTCAGCGTTCCTAAGAACATGGCTGATGAAATAGGCCGGGAGCTGGATTCCGTCTCTTTCAGCTAAGAGAACGGCACTGAGGGCATGATCGGAGACGGCCAGATACATGAAAAGCTTCTCTTTGGGCAGAGGGCTAACAAGACTCGGCAAAGAGTGTATATGAGTTTTTAACTTCTGAAAGGTCGCCTCTGCGTCATCTCCCCATTCAAAGTTGGTCTTCTTCCTGATTGCCTGGAAGAAGAAGAGACACTTGTCGCCTGACCGGCTGAGGAATCTCCCCAAGGCCGCCAGGAAACCTGTCAGCTTTTGCACTCCTTTCAAAGTACGGGGCGACTGCATGTCTATGACCGCCTGTATTTTCTCAAGGTTGGCCTCTATTCCCCTTTGGTCAATTAGGAATTCGAGAAACTTCCCAGACTCAACAACAAAGACACACTTTTTTGGATTTAGCATGACCTTGTGCCGCTTGAGCGCCGCGAATGTTTCTCGGAGATCAGCAAGGTGATCCGTCTGTTGTTTGGATTTGACTATCATGTTATCAATGTATGCCTCTACATTCCTTCCAATTTGATTTATAAAGACCGTATTAATCATTCGTTGGAAAGTAGCAGGCGTATTCTTCAAACCAAACAGCATCACAGTATAACAGAACAACCCTTGATCAGTGACAAATGCCGTCTTTTCTTGATCTTTTTTCCACAGGGGGATCTGGTTGAAGCCTGAATAGGCTTCCATAAAATTCATCAGGGCATGTCCGGTTGTTGAATCGACTAGACTGTCGATCTTTGGTAGTGGATAACTATCCTTTGGACATGCTCTATTCAGGTCAGTGTACTCAACACATATCCGCCAAGTTCCATTCGGCTTTCGAACTAACACAACATTAGCCACCCACTCAGGGAAATTGCATGGTCGAATGAACTTGGCATCCAGCAGCTTTTTGACTTCTGCTGCTGCCGCCTGACTTCTTTCCTCACCTTGGTTTCTCTTCTTTTGCCGAATGGGCCTCTTTTTGGGATCCACGACGATTTCGTGGACAGCGAGATCCGGGCTGATGCCTGGCATCTCTTCCACTTCAAAGGCAAAGATGTCTTTGAATTCTTTCAGTAGCTGGTGCAGGCTGACACTTAGCTTAGCAAATGCAACCGTCCCCACCTTAACAGTCCGCTCTAGCCGACTTTCGTCCAGAGGGATGTCGATGTGGTCACTAGTAGGCTAGGGACGGAGGTCGTACGACCGTTCCCCGGTTAGTGATTGCTATTGCTTTTCTTTTTCTTACCACCACTAGCTGATTAATTTTTCTCTTTTTTCCGGCTGGTGGGGCCGCCTGATCTTCCTTGATATCATCAAGGTCGATTGTTTGCTTGCCCCGGACGGTTGCTGCGGCCGCGAGCTTGACGTCCGAGAGATAACACTCTCGTCTTTTGGTCCCCGTTAAGGGAACCGACTGTTCCATCATCCCTCTCATACTTAACAAGCATGAGGGCAGGAATGAGGACGGCCTAGCACTCGTTCAGAGTGGGTCGACCAAAAATGAGGTTGTAAGCAGTGAGCTCTTTAACCACTAGGAAACAGATTGTCATGTGCCAACCGTTTCCCTTCTTTCCTAGGCGGACAGGCAAGTCAATCCGTCCGACTGATGCACAAGTCCTCCCCCAAAGCCTACAAGGGTGTGGGGGACCTTCATCATGCTATCCGGCTTGTACTTGAGATAGGATAAGAATTTGAAGCTGATGAGGTTAAAGGAGCTGCCTGTGTCGATCAAAATTCGACCAACCAGTTGGTTGGCCACTTTGCATTCAATAACCACAGGTTTATCATGCGGCCGACGGACTTTGCCTCTGTCCTTCTCGGTGATGATGATTTCAGGGAAGGCGGATGTGCTTGCCACCTCTCCTTCTTCAACATAATGGATCATCTTGTTCAGATGATCCTTGGTGCCCCGAATGGTCGGGCCACCCCCGGAGAATCCGCCTGCTGTTGTATATACCGGATCCTCATCTGTCTCGGTACTAATAGTAGGCTGGGGAGTCATCTTTTTGGATTGCCCCGCATTCGCCTTTGAAGTCACTTTGGACTTCACATAGGACTTCAGCTGTCCTTTGTCGGCCAGACGGTCAAGCTCACGCTTGAGGCTGAAACAGTCGTTGGCGTCATGGCCGACATCCTCATGGAAATGGCAGTGTTTATTTTTGTTCCGATTTTCAGCGGAACCTCTCATTGGAGTCGGCTTCTCAAGAGTTAGCCGATCCTTGATTTCCAAGAGGATGGAGTAGCAGTCCTTGTGGAACTCGTACCTTGGAACGTACGGCTTCCGCTCTTTCTTCTTTTTTAGGGCCGGCTAATTGGAGTTATCAACGGCCCAAATTTGTTTTTTCTTTTTGCTTTCTTCTGGCTTGGGAGCCGGCTGAGCAGGCCGATTCTCCTTCTGTCGGTCGGACTTATTGGAGTCCGACTGCTTGCTGGAGGAGCATAACTCGGTCGCCTGTTTATAGGCTTCCGCCTCTCGTAGTGCCCCCTGCAAGGTGAAAATTTGTTTGTGGACAAGTTCATACTTGAAAGTAGAACCGTCATTAAGACCCTTGAAGAAGTCTGTAAAGGCGACCTCATCAGATTGGATCTAGATTCTCACCAGATTGAACCGCCTGACGTAGGAACGCATGCCTTCTCTATCCCCTTGCTGCACATTGCTAAGATCAAAGCTCGTCTTTTTGGCAGGGATGTTTATAGAGAAGTTGGAAGCAAACAAGAACGCAAGCGTCTTGAAGCTGTTGATGTAACCAGTTGGCAGATTGCCAAACCACTGTTGGGCTATACCCTTCAGGGTGGCTGGAAAGCAACGACACTGTGCGGCATCATCCAACCCCTGTAAATACATGAGGTGGGTGTATGCTAGCAGGTGGTCCCAACCAACACATTTTTAACCTTGGCAGGCTGTTCGGCTTCGGTTATTTCCTTGGAGAAAGCAGAGAGTTGATCTCCAAGGTGTTGCAGCCTAAGCTGCCAGTCCATGGGCTGATAGTCGCATGCCGCCTGTCCTCCAAAGAAGGCAGGCTGAATGTAAGGAAAATCAATCAACTGGTACAATGGATGAGCCATATACTGAGCCGACTGTATCACATGAGAGCCAGCTTGAACCCAAGGGCTGCTTGCTGGGGTCTCATGTACAGATTGTGAATACCTCAAAGAGGTATTCTGAAAACTATCATGACAAGTCGACGTTGAGGCCGACTCTAAAAGCTCAGTTCTCTTCTGCTCAATGTAATGTCGAGCGTCAGAGAATGTCTTCTTGCTAACATCTGGCTGTACATGCCGAATGGCTTTTCTTTTACCCGTTTCTGGGAAATGGAGTCTGGAAAGGTCAAACTAAGGCTGAGCCTTCTCCTTAGGGGCAGGATGAGGAGTCGGCTAACGGTCCCTGATCGATTTCTTTTTGCCCAGCTGGGCTGATTCCTTGGCCGACTGCTCCTTTCTAGGAGTTGACAAATTCTTGTTGGTGAGTTGTTTGATTTCACCCCGGAGACTGCTCACAAGCTTCATGAGCTCGTCTCGGGTGACTGGGGCTGATCTTGCCGCCTAGGTAGGATCAACCGGCTCCCCTGAGGGCTTCTTTGGCTGTCCAGCAGTTTTACTCGGACTAGTTTGAGAATGAGGACGATCCCGCTTTTCCTTACCGCGGACGCGCCTAAAGATGAGAGACCCATCTTGGGCCGTATAGGTTTCGATGTCACCGTCGTCACCTGAGTCATGGTCCGTCTGGACCAACACATCCTTCAGGGATCGATTGGTCTCTGGAGGTGGTACAGGTTCCTGAGAAGCCATCTTAGAGGTACTCTCCCCACAGACGGCGCCAAATGTTTCGGGGATTTTTGTGTCCCTCAGGAGAGTTACAACACTAAGACTGGATTCTTTGAAGACGCCTGTACCTGCAAAACAACGGAGCAACGAATGTTTGGTGGTCTGCCTCCGAAGATTAAGTTAGTACGGATTGGAAGAGAAAACGTGCAGAATGAAAGGTTATCTGCTTGGATTCCAAGCTCAAGTGTACTGTTTCTTGATAGTGACAGTTCAGGCAATGATTGGTATTTAATCAGAGATATGTCCTAGAAAGTGTGTACCTCTCCCATAAATGAGGGGAATGTTCCTTAGTTATAGGGTCCTAGGGATGTGTGCCCTCCCTACAGTTTTGTGCCCTAGGTAAGGGCACGCCGCTTTTTGCAGGGCCTCGGGATTTGGGCCTTGAAAGCCGCCAATCCCAGGGGCCTTTATCTGCCTGCCACGTGTCGCCCTTTGGAAGGTCCAAAGTGGCGCCCCTTCCAGTGACACGTGGCGGGCTTTGATTCGACCAACTGGCCAAAGTAAAAATACCCAAATCAGGGAGTCTTCGATTGGCGGCCGGTGGAAGGAAACTGGTGGGGAGGGGGCTGATAGTGGGTACGGGACTATGGTGTGGTTGTGGGATTTTATTTTTTTTTTAGCTTTTTTTTTATTTGATTACTTAATATAATTATACTTAACATTTGATAAATTATTTTAATTAATAATGATTGGTTTAATTGGTTGTGGGTCCACTACTACAAAAAGCGTGTTTTCTAGACGCTTTTTAGGCCTTTTTTCGACGCTAAAAAGCGTCGAAAAATTATTTCTCGACGCTGTTAAAAAGCGTCGAAAATATTTCAAGGACACAAAAAAGCGTCGACATTCTCGACGCTTTTTTGTGTCCTAACTAATATACGAAGCGTCGAAAATTACGTATTTCGCGCATTATCCCAAATGTGTGTAGTTTTTTAGCGACGCTTTTACCTGTCCACATACTCAAATTTAGCGACGCTTTTTGTTGTCTTGCTTTTTATTCATGTCAGCCTATGGTATGGCGGGAAACTCTTTGAAATTTGATAATGTGCATATATGTAGACATTAAAAAGCGTCTAGAATTTTTTGTAAGCTTTTTTTTTCGTTTATTAAATTATTACCATCATACATACATTATATTAATTTAAATTTATCATAAATTAAATTAATCTAATAACATTAAAATAAAAATAAACAAATATTCTATATAACTAGATTAAAAAAAAAACAATAAGTAATCAACAATAATAAGAGTACGTAGTTAATTACCAAATTTATAAAAGAAAACATCAACACAAATATTAAAAAAAAAGTCGCATATTATAGTAGCTTGTCCCTAAATAAATACATCACTAATAATATAAGACTAAAAACCAAAATAGATAGATGATGGCCAAATTAATCGATATAGTCGCTTGTTGATGCTCAAGTGTCCCGGCCTATTCTCTTGTTGCACCTACATTACCTTTTCAAATCTTCAAAAAAAAAAATAAAAAAAAATACAAAGTATAAATTAGTACATTACACAATATAGGCTCAAGATTCAACATGTTGTATTTAAACATAGAATTGTAAGTTAAACAATTGTAATGAGTAGATGCTAGAATTTTATTTAGAAATATAAATGAACAAAAAAGCCAACAAGTCTTTCATCACGAGTTCTTGACTAGATCAATATTGCGGACAAATCCAAAGCCTAACTAAACAAAGCATGGATCAAGAAAACTGAACCGAATAACCTTGTGGGTCAATAATTTGTCTCACAGGTATAGATTAATTCAGAATGAAACTGAGCATCAAAGTTAATATTCTGCTGTTAATTCAGTGTCTCACGGGTATACACTGAATGAAACTTGTCAGAATAATCTGCTGTTAACCCCAAATCCATGAACACTGAGCATCAAAGTTTTTCAACATGTTATATTTACAGGACCCTCTTTCAGTTAATATTCATTCTCCTAATAAACTATAGTCTTAAGGATATGGCATCCTAATCTCCTAAAAGATTACTGACACATCAACAACTGCTTATAGTTTAATAGAGAGGTGTGTTTAAATATCTTTGTCAACTAAAAAGTAAATCCCAGCTGCTGACCAATAACTATTCATGACCAAAACAATATAAGTTCCGAAGTTTGGATATTTTCATCAGATTACAAATGCTAAGATCCAAAGGGCAGACATAATATGAACTGCACAAACATGTAAAGATACCAGAGCTCAAACCATCTCAACACTAAAATGACTTAATGAGCATGAAAATATATGAAGCCTGTCACCTCCAAAATATTAAATAAACACAACCAGATTTACCATAGTGGAAACGGTAATTAACACAGCCTAATGTACACGGGTCCCACACATACAATGCCAAACTCAGCTAATTTACCAACTGTCATTACAGCATTTCAATCAGATGGGTTTTTGTACCTAGTTGATCTGCAATCAAATACCAGAATTACCAAATACTAGGGTACCACCAACAGTAATTGATCTCCATGGATCTGCAATTGTTACAGCATGTGAAAATATCAAATCAACATGCCCTGTAATACATGACATCAAACTATAAGCATTATCAGTCCCTAAAATCAATGAATCATCAAGCCAGGGCATACTCTTCACACCATCAATACACGACATTTCCTTCAAAACCACGAACAACCCATGTTTCCCATCGACCTCTCAATCATGCTTACTACTGCCTGAATTCAGCTCAATGAACACCACATTCTTCCCCATTGCCACCACAAAAAGGTAGGCACCATCATTATCCACTCCCCTAGAACTGAATTCCTTAACCCTCGCCCCATTCGATCTATAACTTTTTCATAAGCCTCCCACCTACACTACTACCACTATTACTAACTCCCTGTTCATTAATCCAATATGAATTTTTAGGGGGTTTCTAACTAAATTAATAGTAGTAATTTCATGCAGAAACTTGGAATTTTAAAATCAAAATAAGATTCACATGTTTAAGAACGAAGATACCTGAACGAAAACTGATTGAGTAAATTAACTCTACAATTCAGCAAAGAAACAAAATAAAAAATTCATAGAAACAATTAATGTACTCATTGCAAACCTTTGAAGCATCAGTCATACTCCTTGTGTGATGTATCACCTAACTGGAATATACTAAAAGAGTTAAATTATAGCATCCAAAAAACATCAAAGCACTGCAGTAGAACGAAACGATAGGGGTAGCACTACAACATGGCATACAAAGCAACAGGAATCTAACAATGCCAGAGAATTTGTTTTATTCATATTCCTTATTTGGACAAAAACACACAGAAAGAAAGACAAATAATATCAAGCCAAGAACATTTACAAAAACTACAATCAGATTATGACATAAACGCACAAAAAGAGTTGGTCACTTCCATATAGTTGGCATAGAGGAATTTTCGAAACAAAAGTACAAAACATGTTTGATACTTTGTGATTCTATTAAAAGCAACTGTAAAATAAAAATTTTGAGATAATCTTGCAATTTAAAATTAAAAATAAAAACTCAAGATAAGCAAAACATACCAGCAATTTTATATAATTGTTATGATATATACCTCAGATAATACAACAAACAATAATTCATTAGCAGTCAGCATCAAAATGGATGGTTTTCATAAATTAAACAACACTAATATAGCAATCCTATTTCATAGATGAAATTTGTATTTAGTTATTTTTAAAGTTATTGCGCAACAAAATAAAATATTAAGGACAAAAGTGCTCATGAAAAACCTCTGAATCATGAGTCCTACTCGTTGTGTGATGTATCATCTAATTGGCAATTCAACACAAGAAATTAAGTAGCCTAATTTTCATGAATCTACTGAACCCACAAACTTATTCAATGAGGTTGATGAATTATTTGGATGGGGAGGCAATGAGGCACCATTGTCAAAGGGATATGATAGTGGGTTATGGTATCCTTAAATAATGTACTCAAAAATTAATTGATTTAGCTATGATAATTTTGCTAATGACTCCTTAACCGTGGCACATTTATATGCATCCTATTTTATGAGCTTAATGAAAAACTAATTAATCATAAGCTAAAGCTTAAACATAAAGGTAATAAAGCTCAAAAGTATCCTGCCATTGTCAACTACACAACAAAATCAAAAATTTAATCAACTAGCCAAAACAGGAATGCTAACACATCTATAATGAGAAATATTGAGATATCCAGCTTGGTATCTTAACTTTTTTGAATGTAAATTGAATATAACTTATGATAACTATGTTTTTTTTTACCAAAGTAATAAGATCAAAGCTGGTTCAAAATTCAGATGATATTGATAATAAGTCAATGCAAACTTAAAAAGTTTTGAAAGCTTATCGTTTTTTTATCCCTGCAACATCAAATGATTGATTAGTCCAAGTAAATAAAAAACAAAGAAAATTTTAATAAAAGCTGAAATAGTGAAATGTATTCAACTTCTCTTTTTTCTCTGACACCTAAAACCATTTAATCGCCACTATAACACTCCATTTTTTTTTTTTTTGAAAACCTATAACACTCCATTTTATTATATACTATATATCTTGTTTAAAATCCACCTAACTAGTGAAATTACTAAAATCCCATGAAATTGAAACCCAATCTACCGAGGCCAATTCTTGAGATCATATAGCTCAAAACCCAGCCGATAAAATGAAAAGGGATTATCTGAGTAATAAAACAAGACCAAATAAAATGAAATTCTGCAATAATTGAGATTGATTATCAATTAGACTACAACCTATAATAATTGAAGCGTAAATAAACTAAAATGCTTAATAAACGATATGCACGCAACAAACTATACAATTAAACCCTATATTTAAATACAATGGCTTTTTGTTTTTTGAAGGAATATTACAATGGCTTTCTACTACTACACATAAATAAAAAATCAATGTAATTTCACAACAAATTAATAAAACCAAGTACATCTGAATGATATTCAAGCACAATGGCCAGGCAATTTACTTAGAAAAAGAACGGTATTACCATAAATTGAAGAAATTAATAAGCGGCAGAAGAAATTTAACACGACTTCGACCCAATTTGCTAAATTTCAGGCGCCTTCAAAGGAAAACTACAGTTGTAAA
Organism: Chenopodium album; assembly: GCF_948465745.1. NCBI lineage: Eukaryota > Viridiplantae > Streptophyta > Magnoliopsida > Caryophyllales > Amaranthaceae > Chenopodium > Chenopodium album. Next base: position 14,503,542 of record NC_137855.1, on the reverse strand, counting down.
AGAATACAGGATCGTGATGAACAATTAGTTTTAGAGGAGTATGAATTTTTCAGATCTGAAAACTAGAGTAAGAGGAGAGAGAGAGAGAAAGAGGGGGTTTCTATTACGTGTGTGGGTAGAAGGGGCGGTTTATGATTTTTTTTTTTTTATGTTTTTAAAATTCATACACCGCTTAATTGAAGTCATGGGTTGCGTGAGTTACGTGCGAGTCCTACAATATTTTCGACGATTTTCCATGTCGAGAAACTACTTCGACTTAAAAAAGCGTCGGCAAAAAGCGGAAATATATTTTTCAACTGACGCCTCATAGACAGCGTCGAGTCAATAGCGTCTAGAAAGTACGGGATTTGTAGTAGTGGTCATTAGACTTATTGAAAGAAAAATACCTTAAAAAGATCGATTTATTTTGAGTTTATTGAAAAGATGGCTTATTTTAAGCTAATCACCCAAAGATTGGCTTATTGATCGAATAACTCTCTATAACTTGACCAAATAACCCCTATAACACTGACCAAGTAACCTATATAACACTGACCAAGTAACCTCTATAACACTAACCAAATAACCCCCATTATGTTGTGGCCAGCCACATATATATAAGAATTTGTCTTAGTTAAAAAGGAAAATAATGCATCTAGATTTAACTTTATTTATTTAAAAAGTGATGCATCTAAAAAGAAATGGAGGAAGTAATTCAATTGCTACGTACTATTTATTATTACGTTGATTTGGTATGTTCATATATACTAATATCATTGCAACGGTTTCCACTACCCAAAGATAAATATAACAAGATACATTGTTAAAATTCTTAAAATCGAAACCTTTTCCAACATGTTCCTATTTTTGACCATGTGACTTGCAATTATTTACCACCTGCATTATTTGGAAATTTTACTATTATGTCTGCGATACACCTTTTCAAAACTTTCCCTATTTAGTAATAGTTTTTTAATAAAATGACAAAATTACCCTTACTTAAAATTATAAATCCAAAATTTTTGGATGAAATTTTTTAACACATACTTCGTCTGTTGCGAATTATTTGCAACAAAACTTCTAAGCAAAATATTTGGGTTTTTCTACATTATAACCCTCCAACTTTCCGTTTTCTACGTTGTGCCCCCTCTTTGTGAGATATCTACACTGTCACCTTAAAATACATTTAGTTTCTATACGGTAACCTAGCCGTTATCTTGCCATTAACGAATTCCGTTAGTTATATTTTTTTATCGATTTGCGTGTTAGAAATGGTTCCGTAAAAGGTTTTTAAGGGTATTTTGGTCCTGAAGGGCCAAATTGAACTCAGATTTCACAACAAAATGACGCAAATGCCTCGTTTTGCATATTAAATACTTTTGCATATTAAATACGTGAACACGCAAATCGAGACATTTTTTAATATGCAAAACGAGGCATTTGTGTTATTATTTTGCTAAATCTGAGCTCAATTTGGAACTTTAGGGCCAAAATACCCCTAATATCTTTAACGGAACCATTTTCAACACGCAAATTGATAAAAAAAAATATTATAAAATGGTGGGTAGGCCCCACTAACGGAATTTGTTAACGGCAAGATAACGGCAACGTTACCGTATAGAAACTAAATGTATTTTAAGGTTACAGTGTAGATTTCTTAAAAAGGGAGGGCACATCGTTGAAAACGGAAAATTAGAGGGTTATAATGTTAAGGGCATACACTTAAGTGTTAATCCAACCAAGAAAAAAAACAAATTAAATCAAAAATCACAATCCATCACTTTGAATTCACAAAGAACCACCACCACCTAACACCACTAGTCCACCATCTATCACCACGAAACCACCCAACACCACCATCTAGCACCATGAAACCACCCACCACAACCACCTAGAACCACGAAACCACCCAACACCACCACCTAGTAGTGCAAACCCACTAACCCCCGAACAACACTAAACCCACTACAACCCACCACCACCCACAACCCAGAAACCCAAACCCACGAACCCAACACAACCCTGAAACCCACCACCCACAACCTCAAAACCCACCAACAACTATCCATGAAACGACAAACCCACACCTACTAACCACTGAGAACCCAAACCCCACGAACCCACAATCCATGAAACAACAAACCCAGAATTCCTGCCTAGCACCACAAACTAATGCCTTCTTAATCATCAATTAAAGCTATAATTGGTCAAATTTTAGAGTTTTGATGGTTAAATTTGACAACAAAACCTTCAAATATATATTTCAACGGCAACGACAAAACAACAAGAAGAGGAAGAGAGAGAAAATGGAGGTGGCCACAACAAGAAGGAGAACTGCAGTAACCTTGGATCTCCATCGTTCATCTCGTGGTAGGCTCCTTAACATCTTCCTAGCCTGTTCACCAATAGGAATGTGTCTGCCAAGAGAGTTCAATTCATTAATAATATCGTTGGTAAACATTTCCTCTATAGATTCTTTTGATTGCATTTCAAACCTTTCATATCTAGACATCAATAAATCAATTTTAGAACGTTTTACCTCATTGGTACCTTCATGACTTACCTCTAGTAGATCCCAAATCTGTTTTGCAGACTTACATCCCATGATACGATTATGTTCATGAGGTCCAAGTCCACAGTGCAAATACTTTATAGCTAAAGCATTTAATTCAAGTTTCTGATAGTCTTCCTTATCATAATCAGAAATAAGTTTAGGAACTACCTCGTTCTTGTCATTGATTGCAGTTATTTCAAAATCACCAGTTTCAATAACGCGCCAAACCTGGTTATTTTCTGCCTTAATAAAGATCTCCATCTTGTTCTTCTAGTAGGTGTAAAACTTACCATTGAACATGGGTGGACGTTGGGTGGATTACCCTTCTTCTAGCTTTTCCTTGTAATTCATTTCTCCAAGAGCTTACTCAGCAAAGTTATTTGCTTACACATGAGAACCTTGCTCTGATACCAATTGTTAGTTGAGACGATTAATACAAGAGGGGGGGTGAATTGTATTGAGTTCCTAATGACTACTTTTTGCGGATTGATAAACAATGCATATAGGAACTTAAAAGAACACACAAATTTTACAAGGAAACCTTCCAGGGCCCAACTGGAAGTAAAACATCGACCCTACCTTAGGGATTTCAAACACACAAACACCACTATAATAGCGCAAACACCAAGTTACAACCTGTTAGACACGAATCTTTAATTTCACAAGTTTCTCACCGGAATTGCTACTTGATAGGACCCTATCCTACCCAACCTAAGCACCACACTTAGATTCACTCGTATTGCCAAAGTACTACCTGTACTGCCAAAGTACAAACTCTTAGCCTCACCAAGAAGCTTACAAAACTGTGTATGAAATAAACAGCAAAAACTCACCCAAATAACCCAACCCAATACAAGTGTACGACACCTAGTATGTTAGGCAAGCAATGCATGAAATCCGAACTAATATGACAAGTTAGAAGCTTTGTAAACTTACTCAATAACGCACAGTGATTTCTTCAACGCATAAACTCACAAAAACCTAAAACCATTTTGCTCTCTACTATTTATACAAGTCACACTCGTATGAAAAGTAGGTTTTCTAAAAGATAAATAAGTTAACTTAACTTATCTTTAAAACACGGTTTTATGTAAATCACATGAATAAAATATTTTCCGGAAAATAAAGATAAAAAGATATTTTGTTAAAAAGAATTATCTTTTTAACAAACCGATTTAAAGGAAATAAAGCTTTTTAGAAAATCTTTTTCTAAAATCTATCTTTTATTATTTTATTTCCATTTTATTTTATTTACCAAGTTAACTTGTCACGCTTCTAATAAATTTCGTGCAATAACCTACTTAATATATTAACAATAATCTAGAAATATAAAAACCTTAACTAAATTAATAGCTGCACCGCGCTTTTGTTCAGGTAGATTACTTGGGCTCCAAGCTTGTTAAGTTCCACCAAAGAACCTCAGCTTGCTGTCTTCAAGTTCTTGTTAGGGAACTCAGTTCTTGTTAGAGAACTCTTCTTCTAGTTTGTTTAACTTCTTTGATAAATATCTCTTCATGTCTTCTTAGTTCCAGCCACTTTTTCCATCACCATGATCAACTTCACCTAAACTAATCAAACACTTGAAAACCTTTATTAGTCGAGTTTCCTTTAGTTTAAGTTCCTCATCATCAAAACCTTTATGCTTCAACAAATTCGTTATCTTCACAAGTATCGGATACTACTTGAGTGTTCCACTAAGAAAGTGACCTCAAACTATGGAAGTTAAGCTATGTTATCGACTTACAAGCTTAGAATGAAGCAAGAAGAGCTACATAAGTTGTAAGGTCGTATGCTTTGTTTAAAAACCTTTTAAGCAAAAGGCTGGAACAAGTAATGGTTATTATTATGTTCCATACACATTCAAAGTAATGAGCAATAGTTGCAAGATTTATTTGAATGGCATAGTTATCCAATCCTTGAGTCATGAATGCTTGATTATAAACAAACAATTTCTTCCCATGAAAAACTGGTAAAAGCTCAAGTCATGGGCTTGATTTGCGTTTCGAATATCTTTAGCAATATCACATCGACAAGAACGTACTAAAGGCTCTATTAGATAAGCTCTTGATAGTTGCTCAATTAGGAATCGTTCTAAGACAAGCAAGTCTTACTTCTTGTTGAAACCGATAAAGCAGAGAGCTAATGTTCTTGGTATAGACAATTGACTCCGAAGGCTAAATAGGATTCAATTACTTCAAAGTTTCACAAAGAATTTCAAAGGATATGGCTATATTCATCAAATGTGAACAAATTTAACCTGAATAGCTCAAGAGTCCAGTGAAGTACAGAATCGACTTGGCAAGATATCAAAGCGTCTAGATAAGATCGAGCGATATTTGCTTGAGCCAAGCGTAACCATCTCAAAGTTATGAATGGAAACTTTCATTAATAACTCCACAAAGAACATAGTGTGTCTTCACGGAGACCTCGATGTCATTTGAAAATGACTCGAACAATGATGGTTCACAACCCTTCCTATAAAGTTCTTAAAGATTTGCACAAAAGACTAATTTTACACTAAACGAAATGTCAAAGCTAAGAAAGGACGCCATATTCAGTTATGGATAGAAATAACTTCTAAAAGTCTTTTCAAGTATTTGTCTAAGGCTCTTAGTCTTAGTGGGAGTTCACTGGCTCACTGGGAGCTATGTGGCTCAGTGGGAGTTCACCGGATAAGTAAATCTTGATAGCTCAGTGGGAGCTGAAGTGCTCAATAAAGACTAAGATAGCTGAAGTGGGAGCTAACTGTTTGTTTCACAACAAACTTTTACCCAAAGACAATATACATGTCACTTTGTAAGCATTCAAGTGAGACTGCGGGCATTACCTCCACAATCTAATTGAGAACATAATGTTTGTTGCTCTAAGTGGTATCTTTCTAGAAAGTAACACATTTCCAAAACGACAGGTGAGAGGAAAATGAACTCGATGAGCATCGAGCTTAGCAACAAACTAGAACTAAGAATCTCAGAAGACCTTAAAAGGACTTCGTGAGAATGTTTGATCAAGAATACTCAAAAGGACTTTATAAGTGCCTTAAAAGAGAATTCATTACTCACAAAACATTAGAAATGTTGGAGTAAGATCAACATAATAAAAGGGCTTTGGAAGCACCTTAAAACTTAGTGTTTGATGCAATTACCCCGTATAGGTATAGAATTCACCAAAGGCTTGGAATGAATCCTATAAAATTCTATTAAGTTAGAAATACACCTAAGACTTACAAGCATACTATTTACTATTAGATAGTAAAGGAATAATGTATTGTAGGATAGCTACGAAAAATTCGAATTCCGAATAATGGTTAGAGGCCATAAAAATCCAAAACAAACCCCATGTTTGAAACTTGATTAATTTGCATGAAAGGTGAAAGACCCATCGATTGCAAATAAGTTTTCAAGGAGAAAACTAACAAATGTGGAAATGTGTATGCATATATAGCTAGATTGGTTGAAAAGGATATAATTAATTTCGGGGAGTTGATTTTTTTAAAAACCTATTCACCAATCGGAATGCTTAAGCTTTTCGTGATTGATCTAGCAAAATTGCACATAAGAAATATGGAAAAATAGATACCAAAACCGCTTTCCCAAAATAGGATTTTGGAAGTGACGGAATAGTCTAAGGGTTTTGAAAATCTAAATAATGCTAGATTTGAAAGCAAGCTCAAGGAATCCGTCATGGGATTAAAGGAAGCATTGCATATAGGAATTGGAATGTGTTTTCTCATAAAGTTAATAAGAGGATTGGCTTATGGAGAAACATAGAAATTGTGATGAATAAGAAGTTTAGTGGGAGCAAAAGTAAAGGTCTAACGAGAAGTTTACGAACTCTATTGTGAAACAACTATCAAATGCTAAATGTTTAGATTTGAAAGTATTTTCAACAATGGACCAAGCTAAAGACGATACTTAGTACATGTTGGGAATTAAGTTCTATAGTATAGACTTAATTAAATGTTTAAATGAGTAAAGGAATTTACCATGTTAAACTTGAAGGACTTTGAAAAGCCTTTCGACCCATATGTATAAAGCTAAGTACATGTTTGAACTAAGTATAAGCTAGGCTAAGTACTAAGTCAAACAAGAAAGACTAGTAAGAGACTTTCAACCACATATATCACATAGCGAACAATTTGGCAGGACTCAGTGTAACTGAATGAGCTAAATGTCACAGATGGAATAAAATTGAGAATCATTCTAAAATTAAATCCATCATGTAAAGCTATAATATGGAATAGTCAAAAGACTTACTTGCTTAGAGCACGTGAAGTACGTATGTAATACCAATCAACATTAATCTAAGTGTTAGATCATTAGATTATAGTCAAGAACATCCAAAGCACTTAGAAGAGCTAGAGAACGAGTTCTTGACGCATGGAAACAGATATAATTTGAGCATTGATGTTACAAGCACAAACCTTAACAAGGATCAGATCCTTAACAAGGAAACTATTTATAAGCACGAGGCAAGAACACACATGGCTTGAGAATGGTAACATGGATATGCATCCATGTATAATGTGCGAAAATTTAAGGTAAATTTCCATGATCACAAGTGATTAGGGTATTCCAAATCATTGTGAGTCATTTGGAGTGAAATCCAAGCAAGCCATCATCAGGGAGTCTACTAAAGTATATGGTTAGAATATTGTTGAATTGAAGGCAATAATAAGGAAGATGTTAAATGGAAAGCTCGTTGTTGAACGTTGATGATTGTAGGTTGTCAAGCTAAAGGTCACAAATCATGAAAATGAGTGGGAGCCTTCGCTTGGACAATAAATCCTAAATCACATGTAACCCATTAACACTCTCAAAATTTTATCATCTTATTATGGAAATGGTGGATAATGAAGATGCTAAGATTTGCAAAGTAATTATAACAAAACCTATGCAATAAGTGAACGACAACATTCACAAATTGCGTGAACGGAATCAAGCATATTAGATATGGTTGTGATTTCTATAAATGTTTTATGAAGAGTATTACTCTTAAAACATTTGGGAAAACCATTTATCATAAGATGAAACATTGTGAAGTTTCATAGTGGAATAAAATTTTTCTAAATATTCCACAAAACTATTTAATTTAGGGCTGGCAAAAAATGACCCAACCCGAATACCCGACCCGAACCCAACCTGAAAAAAGCGGGTTAGGGTTGAGATTTTCGACCCAAAAACTTAAATGGGTTGACATGAACCCGAACACGAAATTAAATGGGTTAGGTTAAGGTTGAAAATCTCAACCTGAAAACAACCCACTTAACCCGAAATAAATTTCAGGTCAAAATCAGGTCGGGTCAACCCGAACCCGACCTGAGAACCCGAACAATTTTAAGTAAAAAAAAAATCGTAAACTGCTTTAACATTGTAAATTAGCCCAGCCCAATTTCTTAAGAGGCTTCTACATATAAAATGAAAACCCTAATTTTTCATTTTCTACCTCATTTTAGATCAGTCGTCCTTTACCCACTTCTCTGTTCCCTCTCTTTAATTTTCTCTCTCCTCAAAAACGCCACACTCAAAATTTCAAAAACCCTAAAATCACTCCACCATTGTTGAATCAAATCTTCACAATTGTTGAATTCGACTACAATTCTTATCTTCTCACTCTTATAAGGTATGTTTCTTGCTTATTGTTCTTAATTTGTGAGTTTATACGAATTGATTTTGTTATTTTACAAGTATATACAAATTAATTTATGCGAATTTATGCTGGGTTATGTAATTATACGAATTAATTTACGGATTTATGTGAATTCATACTAGTTTATGTAATTATATGAATTGATTTATGCGAATTTATGCTAGATTATGTAATTACACATTTACACAACTGATTTATACAAATTTATGCAAATTTATGCTTGTTTATGTAATTATATGAATTGATTTATGGATGTATGCGAATGCATGCGAGTTTATACAATTACACGAACTGATTTATGAAAATTTATGCGAATTTATGCTTGTTTATGTAATTATATAAATTGATTTATGGATTTATGCGTATTTATGCTAGTTTATGTAATTATACGAAGTTATTTATTGATTATTCGAATTAACTTTGTTATTTTCATGCTATCTATTGATTTTATGTAATTATACAAAATGATATAAGCATTATGCTAATTATACAAATTGATTTATTGATTTTGTTATGGATTATATGAATTTTTTGGATGATAAAGGAAGTAATTCTAGTTAATGTAATTTGGCAGGAAGTAATTATGTCCAACAATGTTCAAGAACTTTCTTTCGGAGAGGAGGAAGAAATTAATTCAAAAATGGATGATAAGAGGAAGAGCAAAAGCCATAAAGCTTCCCCTAATAAACCTCGTGTGCTTCTTACTGGTAAGAAACGCCAACGTCACCTTTTCTTCTGATGTTTGGGTGCACTTTGAGTTTATGGATGAGCCTGATGCAAATGGAAATTTGATTTGCAAATGTAAAAAGTGTGGTGTAAGTTTTAATGGTAATAGTACGAATGGAACAGGAAATCTTCATCGTCATCTTAAAAATTGTAAACAAAGGTCATTTAGGGATGTTCGTCAAATGATTTTAGAGAAAACATCTTCTGGTTTAGGGAATAGATTGCCTGAATTTGATGCTTCCTACTTTCGTGAATTGTTGTGTCTTGCTATTGTTGAGCATGATCTGCCTTTTCAATTTGTGGAGTATAAGGGTGTTAGGAGGTTATTTTCTTATCTGAATCCTAATTTCAAACCTGTCACAAGAAACACCATAAAATCTGATGTGCTTAAGATGCAAAAAAAAAAAAAAAAAAAAAAAAAAAAGGAGCAATTGAAAAATGTGTTGGCCTCTTCTTCTGGTAGAATTTCATTGACCTCTGATTGTTGGACTTCCATAACCACTGATGGATACATTTCATTAACTGCTCATTATGTTGATAAATATTGGTGTTTGCAAAAAAAGATTCTGAACTTCTCTTACATTGCTCCCCCTCATACCGGTATTCATTTATGTGATCATGTGTATGGGTTGTTAAAGGAATGGGGTATTCAAAAAAACATTTTTTCAATTATATTAGATAATGCTTCTTCAAATGATGTTTTTGCTGAAAATCTTAAAGGGGAACTTGATTTGATTTGTGGTGGGGAATTTTTTCATGTAAGGTGTTGTGCTCACATTCTTAATCTAGTTGTTCAAGATGGTTTAAAAGAGATTGATGGGGCTGTGTGTACGATTAGGGAGAGTGTTAAATATTGTAAGAGTTCTCAATCTAGAAAACAAAGATTTATAAGTTGTGTAGCACATGTTGAACTTCAATCAACTCGATCTTTACAATAAGATGTTCCCACTAGATGGAACTCTACTTACATGATGCTTGATAGTGCTTTGTATTTCAAAAAAGCGTTAATTCACTTTCAAAAAGTTGATGCCAACTATGCTCATTGTCCTTCCACGGAAGAATGGGGTAGATTAGAGAAAATATGCAAGTTTTTGAAAGTTTTTCATCATGTCATACTAGCCTTTTCCGGAACCAAATATCCTACTTCCAATCTTTACTTTTCTAATGTTTTAAAGGTTAGATTGTTGTTAAAAAATGAAAAGAGAAGTTCGGATCTTTTTATGCAAAAATGGCTAACAAGATGCTTGACAAATTTGGAAAGTATTGGGCTGATTTTAGTACATTTATGGCTGTTGATGTGGTGTTGGATCCACGATATAAGATTCAATGTGCCCAATGGGGTTACAAGATGATCTATGGGGATGGTGTTGAATATGAGCTTGAGTTCTCTAAAGTTAGCAATTCTATAAAGGAACTATACAATTCGTATGCCGCATCTCATTCTTCATCAAGCAATGTAAATGTCAAATCTACCGATTCTGAGGTTGTGAAGGAACCTTGTGATGATTTTATGAAGGTAAACACTTCTTCCCTTATCTGTTTTGTTGTATTATCATATTATGAAATCTGATTTTATGTTTTGTTGTATTATGAAATCTGATTTAATGTTTTGTTGCATTATGAAATCTGATTTATATAATCTTATTATAACCTGATTTGTATAATCTGATTATAACCTGATTTTATATATTCAGATTATAATCTGATTATATAAATTAGATTTATATAATCTGATTATATAATCTGATATTAATCTGATTATATAATAATATAATCTGATATTTATGATTTGGTTTTTATAGGATTTTGATGATTTTTCTGTTGAGCAATCATCTGTGGCTATGAAATCAGAGATGGAAATGTATTATGAGGAGCCACTTATGCCTCGATCCAGCAACATTGATATTTTAGCTTATTGGAGAACTTGTTCAGTTCGTTACCCTGTTTTAGCTCAAATGGCTAAAGATGTTCTTGTTGTCCCCGTATCAACTGTGGCTTCTGAATCAGCCTTTAGTACCAGGAGTCGGGTACTTGATTGTTATAGTAGTTCATTGAAGCCAGATACAGTGGAGGCTATAATTTGCTTAAGGGATTGGGCCTTTGGGCAAGGTAACTTATATATAATGTAATCTGATTTTATTTCTTATGTTGGCATGTATTATTGATGGTAACTTGTTTTGTTTTTTTTTTTTGTGTGTGTGTGTTTTGTAGACTCTATGGATCCTGAATTGGAAATGCTTTGTGGATCAATTATGAAGCTTGAGATAGAGAACAAGAATGATACGCAACCTACATCACCCGACTTTGAAAAACTTGAAAGCCCTTTTGAATCCTCTAATGTTATTAGAGAACTTAGATATTTGAACTTGTTTGGATTGTAATTTCTGGTTTGTAATTGATAATTAGGTGCCTTACTTAGACTACTTTTGGTTTTATTTGGACTATTTGTTAGATTTGATTGTTTGAAGCATTGAATGTTTGTGCCTTTGTGGTTTGAAACTTTGTTGTTTAGTTGTTTAGGTCAGTTTCAAGTTAATTTCAGGTCATATTCAGGTTAGTTTCAGGTTAAAATAACCTTACTTAAATCCTAACAAAAAACAGGTCAAATAAGGTCATTTTCAGGTTGACCCGAACACGAAAAAATCAGGTTCAGGTTGAGGTTTTCAACCCGAAATGTTAAATGGATCAGGTTCAGTTCAGGGGGTATCTGATCCGAAATTACCTGACCCAAACACGAACCCAACCCGATCTGATCCGATTGCCAGTCCTAATTTAATTATGGTTTAGAATTAAATAATGAGTCCATTTGATTTTAAAGAATATTCAAAATAGGGTATCAAGACAATGTCTTGGATAAAGAAACACCTATTAAGTGAACGTACGTTGGATATTTTAATCGAAAATTATCCCCTAATCAAGGTCATTTATATGGTGGACGATTAATGACCAATAGAGATTAGTGTGTAGTATGATTTATAGCACTGTTTCTTTTGCTATGAGGACATAAATCATTTGCACAGGTGTTTCTTTATCCAAGACATTTGCACATGACATAAATCAAGACAATCCCGAGTGCTAGGGGATTAGCCGAGCTAGCAGCCCGCACCATGTGCGAGGCGTGCTAGCAAGGCACGGCCAGCACCCCACAAGCAAAGTGAGGCATGCTGGCGCGCGCGCTGCTGCTAGCTGTCCGCGCTAGTGCGTGGCTAGCTAGCAGCGCCACTCGGCAGCAGCAGCCCGCACTCTTGTGCGTGGGCATGCTGGGTCGAGTTGGCAGCAGCTAGCAGCCCGCACGGCGCGGGGCTAGCTGGGCCGTGGCATAGGGTCGGGTAAAGAGGAGAGCTAGTAAGTGAAGCTTGATTTTATGTGGACAAGTGTCACAAGGAGAGGAAGAAGTGGGGAGCAAGTACGGTCCCTTCCTCTCCAAGTGGTCTATACTCCTCTTTACATATGACTAGGACAGTTGTTGATTTATTACTTGCTTGAATTTAATTTATTTTAGCTTTAAATTAAATTGAGGAATTTCATGATCCTACATTGATGGGATTGAAATTCTCACTCCCACATTTCTCTATAAATATCAATCTTAGGATTTGGAGAAAAGTGTTTGAGTGGGAGTTAGAAAGAGCATTGCATTTTGGCAAAAACTCTTAAACTCCATTAACACTGGATTTTGGTCGGACCTTGCTGGACCTAAAAAGTCGGTGTTCGTCCTTTGTGGGTGGATACCGTTGGACGCTCAGCATTTGCAGAGCTAAGGGCTTTCAAGTAAGAGCCCGTGCGTGAGGGCGAAGCACGCGTCAAAGGTAATTTCCAGTTTTACCCTTCTTTATGTTTTATTATGCTTTATGGTTTTATTAATTGCGAGTGGTTCTTGGATCAGGGTTGTTTCCGCATTGAGTCGGACTAACCAAATCCCAACAAGGGCTAATCCTTTCTCTTTTAGATTGAATTCGTACCTTCATCTCCAAACATCCAGTCTTGGTTCCAGACCTATTGGAGTTAATGATCTCATGGATCGTTAAAAGAGTTTAACCTTCACCCTGTGAATGGTTTACAAGTTCCTAATACTTGTAAGTAAATTGTAGAAGGGTCCGTTAACATAATACGAGTACTAATAAGTAATCACATATTCTTAAATGAACTTGGTTAAGACTAATTTGTTGTAGACCACTAATATAAGATAAACTATGGTTGTTTTATTAATAAAAAAAAAAGTCACTATGTAGGGAATATTTCAAGCATTATGATCCCAAACTTGAACCCCACTGTGATCATACACTAAAGTATGGTGGCGTTCCAAAGGGAAAGAAAAGAGAGCAAAAGAGTCGCCAACAAATTTTAGGAACTTGTAAACCCAAAAGACAATCCAAAAGGACCATCAACTCCATAAGGTCTTGAACCAAACAGGGTCCGGGGATGAGGGTACGAATCCAATCTACAAAAGAAAGGACCCGCCCTATAAAATAGGCCTCTACTTTGTTCTGCTCGTATTCATGCGCGCTTTTCGAATAACATACAAACATTATATTAAACCTAACCTGTTTAATCTATGTTGGTTGAATATTAATGCACAAATAAAACTATTATTGGCGATCACTTGAGTTAAAATCACATTAGCCTAAACCAAATTAATAATTATCTTATTAAGCGTGATTTCAAGTACAAATTCCCTTTAACAATCACAAAAGGTGTGATCAAGCAATAGCATTAAAATATAATCAAGCAACATAATAATAAATCAATAAATAATAACAACGATGATAATAGCATGATAAGGCATAATAAAGCTTGATAATAATAGCGAGATCCTAGGCATGATACTAACAAGATTAATAACAAATCCAAGCATGTCACTAAACAATAAAGATCAAAGCTTTAAACATAACATGGTACTAACATGATATTAGAAAGAGTAAAGGCACCCTAAACATGATACTAGAAAGCATAAGATAACATCCTAACATGATACTAGGAATCATAAAACAATAATAAACATGCTTTCTACATTGTTAATAAAATAGGGAGTAAGCTAATCTACTTACTTTGAAGCCTCGTACCTCTTTCTAATAACAAAATACACAAGTTAGTAAACTTCAATGAAAATAATAAACAATAATTAAAGAATTAAATTGAAATCAAATTAAATAAAGTTTAGACTAGTTTTGGACCAAACCCTCAGAAATTATCAAACCTTGCACGTCTAGGGCGAAGGCAACTTCGAACTTGGCTAAGAGACTCTAAGTCTTGTGAATGCGGAATATTGTATGTAAAAAGCTAATTTAGAACAAGAGGGAAAAAGAATAAGCTATATTGCTTAGAGAGAGAATAGAGAGAATTAAGGAAGAATTAATGAGAATTGATGATTCTGAAAACAGGAATTCGGACCCTATTTATAATGAAAATAGTCCGGAAAAACATAGAATTTGATAAGGAATAAAACCACACGTTGTCGCCAGGAATCAACTCTGTCGCGACCCGACAGTGTCTGCCGCGAGGCGACAGTGTCTGTCGCGCGACGACAACCTGTATTAGCGCGTTTTCTTCACGCGGAATCCGATCTTTAATCAACTTGATCTACGGAATCCGTACAGAAGATAAAATACGTATTTTTAAGATAATAAAACAATAAAATAATGTTTTACTCCAAATAAAAGTCTATTTTAAAATAATTAATTATTAAATCTAATAATATTAGAAAAAAGAACCTTCTAGAAACTTCTAGGAAATTATAATTAATCCTAATAATTTTAGGAATAACAATTAACATTGGGCCCTCCTCTGGATCATTGGGCCGTATTTAAATAATTAACCGGGCCCAGTTTATTATTTTGGCCATAACTTCCTCAATATTCATCGGAATTGGGCTTATAATATATCGTTGGAAAGGTCTTTTCGAGCCCCATCCAACTATAATTATTTATGCCTAGACACTAGTCTAGGCATCTATTCCTACACCCCCCATGAAACGTTGTGTTTCAATACCCACCCCCTACCACAGTAATTGCCACTAACTTCCCCTACCCCACACATAAATAAATAATTAAATAAATAAATAATCAAATATTCATTTGCATTTTCAGATCAATATTTTCTCTCTCATCTTATCTCTCCATTTCTCTCTCATCTTATCTCTCATCTTCTCTGCAAAAGCAAAAGTGCAAAACTACAGCAAAAACTAAGTAAAGTCAATGACAATGTCCAACATTAGAGATAAAATTGTTCAATCGTAACAAATTTCAACGAATACTAAGCAAAAATCTGAAGAGTAAGTATATTTTTCATGTTTAGAGTTTAAAAAAAAAGTAGAAACCCTAATTTTTTGGTTTTTTTTTTTTTTTTTTTTTTTTTGTGATGGTATTCATGAAAGAAAGTGAAAAATCCAGCGTCGAAGAAGCATCAACATAAGTATTGTTAGTAATTATTGTTAAATTTCAAAGTGTAAGCACAACGATGTTTAAGTTTGGTCATATCTAAACAACTTACTTCTTTCAATTTGATTTTTCAGAGCGGAAGGAATTATTTCTGAGACGATAAACAAAACTTCTGAACAAATGTAAGCATAATTTTAAGTGTAATGAACAAAATATATATATATATATATATATATATATATATATATATATATATATATATATATATATATATATATATATATATATATATATATATATATATATATATATATATATATATATATATATATATATATATATATATATATATATATATATATATATATATATATATATATATATATATATATATATATATATATAATATGCAAAATACGATGAGTGGAGAAGATATAATGTATACAACTCTTAAGTATAATGAACACATACAAAACACTACATGCTCAAATTCATATTATGAATGATGTCCATGTATATCCAAGTTATTTTTTATAAATGTTCATTTTCAATTTGATAATTGTTCATTTATATATAAGTATAAAGTCAAAAGCTATGAAAAAAGAAAACAATAAGCCAAAAGTCTGGGTTTGTGACTTAAAATGTAAGTAAAATTCAATAAACAAGTAGTAATCTTATTAATTTTTAGCTGAACAAGTAATATAATTTAGTGTATGTTCAATTATGTAGGACATAATGTTCATTTATATAACACTTAATGTTCAGTTTAATAATAATTCGTTTTCATTAACAGGTAGACCAAATAATAGGACTGATGAAGTAATACATTGCTCAACTAATACAAACTGAAGATCTGAGCGGAAAGAACGAAAGTATATATGACATGTTCACTTATGGATATGTTCATAGTTGGTTGATAAATCAAAACTTATAGATATTACTTGTTAATAGAATTACTCTACGTTTTTTAAGTTTAAATTACTTATGTTTAAAGTTTGATAAATATTATTTATTTACAAAATTATTCTTATAATTTTATATGAAAATTGTGATTTTTATGTAAAGTATTATGTTTATCAATTTTGATCATTTACAAAACCTAAATGATCCACTTTCAGAAATTTAAATATTCACTTGTAGAATATTAGTAAAACTAAACTATTCTTTACAAAAACTTAATGATCACTTTTAAAAACTAAATGATCAGTTTTACAAACTTAAATATTTACTTACAGAAAATTTTTAAAAAATATTTCAATAAGAAAAATAGTACTTAATAGCAAATGGATAAAGGTATTGTTTTGAATATTAGGTGCCACTTGAGCAATTGTAGGAATTTGTACATTGAAACAGTAGGAACAACTTGATCATTGGCTTGAACACCTAAAATAATTGAAATTTGAACATTTCTAGGAACTCTAGGAGGGACTTCAGGAGCTTGAGCATTCTTTTAAATACTAGGAGCATTTGTTGCAGCACTAGGAGGAACTTGCTTTTTCTTTGAACAAATAAATCTTTTCATACATATTGAATCATCTCTTCATCGCCTCTTACACTTTCCAATTCTAACTCTAAAATCTTTAATTTCATAAATGCGTATTTGTTATACATTTCATAAGTTTTCTTCTTCGAATTTAAATTGTTTCCCCACTAAATTAGGCTTACTTGTTTTCCAAGAATAATAACATTCTTTTTTGTCACTACAATAATAAAAACATGTAATAATTGAACATATATATCCAATAGCAACAATATTCAATTATAATGACGCATTTGATCAATTAGAGTAAAGCTACCATAGAGTATATATAAATGAACATTTATCTTTACATAATTGAACATTATGATGACACCGTATAATAACAAATAATAAAATATATTCACTAGCTAAAAGCCTAAAAAGTATATGAGACTACAAAACACTTATAATTATTAAAATTCACATGTAAACACATATATTCATGCATATACAACTACAATAAACATGTTATTTACTACTGAACACAAATATAACCCTAAAGTGAACATTTACTATTACAAAAGTGTGCATTGTTTTAACTATAGTTGTTTATATATAGCACATAAAACTGGTAAAAACAATCGAATGAAAAAATTATAAATAACTATAAAAGTTCATATAAGATGCAATAACTGGAAAAAAAAAAGAATATTAAAATGATACAATAACAGTAGAAAAACAAAGAAATATCAAGATTAAAAGCATTACAACCAGTACTATGAAATCAAATCTTTTTAATGAAATAATAACAATAATTAAAAAAAAACAGAGCCTTATCAAGAATTAAAAAATAAAAAAAAACGATTGATTAATTAGCATTAACGATACAAAGTTACTCACATGATCCTTAAACGAATCGAGTAATCCAACTCTAGCAAGAATAACAAAAATTCACGATCATGATGAAAAACAACTAAGTTAGAAATCTTCATAAAAGAAGAGAGAGAAAGTTGAAGAAAAAAATAGGAGAGAGAATATGAAATCTCTATAAAAGAGGAGAGAGAAATTTTTTATACAGTGGCTTGAATGAAAAGTAAAGAAGGAAATATGAGAATTAAAATTTAAAAAAAAAATAAAAAAAAATAATAATAAAAAGACAAAAGGGGCAAAGTAAAAATGACGTAGTATGATGGGGGTGTAGGGAAAGTTGCCTAAACTAGAGTCTAGGGAAAAATTTGTAATCCAACTACACTATTATTGGACTTTAATTATGGACCAAACTAAACTGGTTTGGCTATTTCCAAATAAATAGAGTTATTTTCAAAAACAGAGAGAAAAGAATTTTTAATAAAACTAAACCGCAACACTTGACTTTCAACCACTTTCACCTAATTCGATAATGGTTCGACGTGAAAGGCATTCATCACTGGGTTTGGTTTTGGAGAGACACAAATGGGTGTCTACACACTATAATAAAAATAAGGTCATTATATTGAAATAAAAGTCATTTTGGTAATATATAAGCTATAAAGGTTAATTTTTTTAATAAAATAATTTTTATATTATTCAATAGGAATAATAAAGGTCACTATGTTAATATTAGGGTCATAACGTCGTATTCAAGTTCACAATAATATTAAACGTTATACAAGTTTTAATAAAAGTTATTATGTTAAAAATAAGGCTACAATGGTAAAAATAAGGGTCACTATGTTCAATTAATGTCAGTTGCGTGTGCATAAATCTCAGGTCCACAATAATATTATTGTGGACCAGGCCAACGCAAGTCTTTTTGATAGGTAATCAGTTAATCACAATAAAAAAAGAGGTTAATAAAGGTAGCATATCCCACCAAAAAACATACTCTGTAGCATATATTTCACCAAATAATATATTATTACAGGTACTACGTAGAATATATAAGAAATTAATAAGTAAAAAAGAAAAAAGAAATTTAATGGAAGTTACCTAGTGTAGTAGAGACAGTGTTCCTAAAAAAAAAAAAAAAAAAAGTGTAGTAGAGGCAGTGGATTTTGAAGATGACTCAAAAAGAGAGGTTTAGATGGGGGATATGGTTTATTTTAGACCAATCTTTTCCATCTGGTTCACTGTAACTTTCCTTCAATCCATCACATGTGTCTATGCGAAGTTTTTTAAGGCATGGGAGGATTGCTTCTGGCAGCGATTTCAGCTTATGACAACAACTAATTTCAAGCGATCGCAAAGACTTGAGGCAAGCAAGCCAGTCCGGGAGGTCTTCCAGTTCTAGACAGAAAAAAATTTCGAGGCACTCAAGAGAAGTTAAGTACTGAATGCCCGTTGGTAGATGTACCAGTGGAAGTATTTGCAAGCTCAAGTAAAAGAGGGCTTGAAGGTATTTCCATGGAATCTCTTTCTCTTCTTCAAGTTCTAGGTTTCTACAACCTTTAATTTGAAGCATTTTCAAGTTGGTGAAATGTTCTATTCCTCCTCCCAGCAGACTCTTTAAGTTTTGGCAATTTCTAATAGTTAGATGATGGATGGTAGATCCGTACCTCTGATACTCTTGTACAATACTCGATAAATTCTCCATCTCCATATTGCACAATGTGAGACTACGAATGCTTCGTATAGACTCTCCAAAAAGTGACTTCAGTAATCCCAAATTGTCTGTTTCTAATCTCCTTATATCAAAAACAACATCACCAGCTGAATTACTGTTGTTGTTGCTTGAAGAAGGGGAAGAGAATGAAGTGGCAGCAGCAACAGCAGCAGCAGCATTTGCAATAATTGCTTCATAATCTCTTGGTCTTGTAAATGTGAAATCTTCAATGAGGCCATACAGGGTAAAATCTTTCACAAGTGGACATTCGGGAAAAGATTTCAAGCAAGGGCAATTCTGGAGGACCAATGACTCAAGCGACGGAAATGAAGGTGCAGCAGCAGAAACATTATCATATTCCATCAACTCTACTTTGGGCAAGTTTGCAAGTGTAAGAGATTTCAGATGCTGGAGTTGACTCAATGCTGGCAGATGTTGCAAATTGTGAAAAAGCACCAGGGAGATACTCACAAGACGTGGGAGAGAGATTGACAATGCAGCTACCCATCTTGGCAATTTGGTTCCGCTGTATCCCATAATCTTTATTTCTTCAAGATCAGGATGGGGTTCAAGTCTTTCTAGCAATCTTTCGTCTACAACTCCTGGTTCTTTGGGATGATACAAATTTAGTGGTTCTACTGACAAAGCCTTGATATGTTCCTTGTTTACTAAATAAGATCCCTCATCAGTGTTTGTTGAATCATATGCGTATCCTTTTTGTAATACAATTGTAAGTGTACCTCTAAGATTAATTAGAGGCATTAAGTCTTTAAGTTGACCAATCTGGGTTTTCTTGGAACTTTCAGGACCTAATACAAACCTTGTAAGGGTACAAAGACCACTCAAATTATCCATTCCAGAGGGCATATGAGTCAAACTATTACAAAAGCTCGTGTCCAGATGCCTGAGATTGACTAGTTTCCTCAAATCCTTTGGCAACTCTTTTAGTTCCCGACATGAACTCAAGTTCAATACTTGCAAATTATAGAGTGTAGTAATTGACTCAGGAAGTATCTTCAACTCCTTATTGTCAGAGAGATCAAGGTACCTTAAATGTAAAAGGTTCTTTATTGTACTTGGTAAAGCTTTTATGCTAAGCTCGTGCAAGTCCAATACCCTCAAACGCCTGCAATTTGCTAAGACTGTTGTCACTTCTGATTCACACTTCAGATTCTTATAAAATGAAAGCTGAAGAAATGTACGCAATCCCCTCAACTTGCCAAAAGCATCTCTTGGACTAAGCAGTAGGAGTGAACTCCAACAAGAAATAGAGAGGTGTCGAGTTTTTCTATCAATTGGGCTTGTGCTAGCCTCCCCCATGAAGTATGAATCTTTTCCTGCCACTTCTTGTGCAAGATCATGGATCAAATCGTGCATTTTGCATGAATTAATTTCACCATACTGATTCTTTCTAATGTCTTGGAGAAAACATCTCTGCAATAAAATTGAAAAATACTCGTCACCAACATCTTCTGTATTTTGCAAGTCATTCATAGGTCCAAGATAGCCTTGTGCAGACCATAGACAAATCAATAACTTTTTCCTAATGACATAATCCTTGGGGAAGATTGCACAATAACTAAAACAGCTCTTTAATTGTGGAGTAAGATGATGATAACTACACTTCAATATCGGCATTATGTTGTCTTCACCTTGTCCCATTTTAGCCAAGTCAGTTCTTTGAAATAATTTCCACTTGCTCTTATCTTGACCATAGAGCATACTCCCTACCACCCTTATCGCAAGGGGAACATTTGCACAATTTTTCACAATGTCTTTACCAATATTAACAAGCGAATCATCGGCCTGACTAGTCCCTTGTTTAAACGCAATTCTCTCAAACAAATGCCAAGAATCATCATTTGATAAACCCCTCAGCTCGTACATTGGATCATCTCCTATAGCCTCCACTACTTTTTTTGAGCGAGTGGTAACCACAATTCGACTACCTCTTGCACCCAAACACATAAACTCCCTCAATTTTAGCCATTCATCACGACTTTCTTTCCACAGATCATCTAGAATAAGTAAATATCTCACTCCTCCTATATGTCTTCTGACGTTCTTCTGCAGCCCATCAATTCCAATATCACCCGGATCTTTCTCAGTTGCTGACTTTAACATCTTACGAAGGATATCCTCCGTGGTAAATTCATCAGAGACACAAACCCACAACTTCAAATCAAATGCTTCATTAATTCTAACATCATTGTACACAAGTTGGGCCAGAGCAGTTTTCCCTAACCCTCCCACCCCGACAATACTAACAAAAGAAACAGTATTATCTCGACCATCAACTCAAGAATTCGACTCTCTCAGCAGCATACCAATAATGGCCTCCTTGTCAGCATCTCTACCAAAAATACTATTTTCATGGACATAATTTTTAAATGTCTCTTAACAGGTTTAACCACATCACTAAACCCAAATTCAGTACGATCTTTAGCAATGCTATCTAGCTTCTCTCTAAGCTTCTTAATCTTCTTAGATGTATTAATAGCAAAAAGCAACTGGTTTTCACTAGAGAAGAAATCATGTACCTTTTTGGAGATCTTACCACCATGCATCTTCTGTCACTCAGCAACTGAAGCAAATTCATCAAACAAATCATCAGCATCATAGACAGCTTCCTTGAGCTTGTCAAGCCAACTTTGGCCTTCACAAGTGAGCTCCTGCTGTTTGGAATCCACATCAAGGAGGACATTCTGGATGGTTTCGACAGTGCAACGGAGAGCCTCAAGTTGGGGTTCATACCTCAATTTGGAGCACAACTCTCTCAACAGCTTGCTTTCTATTGCTGCATGGTGTTTGAGCAACACTTAGCACCAGTCCAGTAGCCATTCTAGTGGCAATAGAAGCAAATTAGCAGAGAAACAGAGGAAGGAAATGTGTTTTTCTGGAGATTTTCTGATAGGTACGATTAGTGATAAAAATTTCATCAACTTCTACACTTACATAAATGTACTCGTAAAATGTGATACAGCTGTTTAGTTCGTTTTAACTCTTTTATTTAAGACATGGTCTGATGGTCTCACATGTCCATACATTTATTAAACTACTACAAGCTTTCCTAGATGTTTCTTTACGAATATTTTATAGAACTACTCGTAGATTTTTGAGTCTCCGCTGCACTGCTATTTCTGAACACTTTACCTTGGTTTAACCGGCCACTACGGGATGAATGATAGTAAATGTATTACTTGTTTTAATAAAACACCCCGAAGAAGACTAGCATTAATTAAAATTTACACTTATTAAAATACGAAGGGATTACTCATGACTAGCATTAATTAAAATTTAAAAGTCTTATTACTTGTAAAAAGAAACAAAAAAAAGTACGTACAATGTACTACCAATCTACGAGTAATTATTGTCAAATCAACAAAAAGGAGACAAAATAAAGTTCAATTGATGACTATACGGTCTTACCCACTACTCCCTAGCTACTTCGAATGTACAATGGACTAAAAATTCTAAGGTCCCGCAAAAGCTCTAGCAGGGGCCCAATGGGCAATCCAATAAAGCGGTTAAAAAGAAAAGGGAAATAAGAAAAGAAAACGGGTGTCACTTGTAATGGAAAAACAACAAACAAGAAAAACGGAAATCAAAGAATCCATTTGGTATGACTGTGGTTTTCTATTTTTTTTTCAAAAATTATATGATATACTTCCTTCGTTTTAAATACCCGCTCCATTTCTCCATGCGCGGAATTTTAGGAGAAATTGGAGAAAGTAATAAAATATAAAAGTAGTGGGGTAGGTGAAAGAATTGAAAAATTGTAAAAAGCAAAAGTAATGGAGAGAATTGGAGGAGAGGGAATGAACTTAATAAAATATAATTTATATTAGGTCCACTAAGTAAGAGAAATGAATTAAATATTGTAAAAGTATTCCAAATAAGGAAATAGAGCAAGTATTTAAAAACGGCTGAAAAAGAAAAGTGGAGCAAGTGTTTAAAAACGGAGGGAGTATGTCATATACTGAATCTAAAATTGTCAATTTTATTATAATCATGATATTTTTTTACAACTAAAAAGCGATAAGTGGAAATACCTTTTTCTAGTTTTCAGTTTTTTGTTTTCAAAAAATCAGAAAAGTGAAAACAAAAAACAACTCCCAAACAAAATTTAATTGTTCAATTTAAGCGCCAAGAAGAGGAATGAGAAAGTAGCTCCAAGGGTTTGAAGAAGTCCGGCTGCTGGAGAGTACCCCCGTCGATAGAAGAGGCTGATGTTGAAGCCGTCAAGCTAGGGATGTCAATGGGGCGGGTCAAGTAGGAGACCCGCCCCATCCCCGCCCCAGTGGGGCGGGGATGGGTCTCGGTTTGGCGGGTGGTGGGGCGGGGATGGGGATAAAAACCATACCCGCCATGGGTGATGGGGCGGGGTGGATTTTAAGTTGTACCCGCCCCACCCGCCCCACTTCGTACCCGCCCCATCCCCACCTCATTACCTCATACCCACATCTATATATTTTTTAAAGCAAAATTACATACTTTTATACTATTTATAAAATAATTACGTGAAATACAATATTAATTATAATACTTTGTACGACACTTATATTATAACACAAAAATGTGTTTAGAATGTTTTATTTTATAATTCGTATTAATTATGCAGGATTGTGTATTTGAGATACGGAGATTCGGTGGATCTTGGGTGGGGATTAGGCGGGTCTTTGGTGGGGATTAGGTGGGGATGGATATCCAAGTGGGGGGTGGGGCGGGGATGGTTTTGGAGTTGTACCCGGTGGGGCGGGGATGGGGATGAAAATTAGACCCGCCGCGGGGATGGGGATGGGGATGGGGATGGGGATGAAAATATTAGGTGGGGATGGGGATGGGAAGACCAACATCCGCCCCGCCCCGCCCCATTGACATCCCTACGTCAAGCGTCCACTAGACCTTGTAAGTAAGTTGTAGTTGATAGAATTATATGTCAGGACTTGTTTTCTAGAATCCATCCAATTAAAAATGCTCCCATTAAAACCCGCATCAAAATTAATACAATAAATCCAATTATATTTAATTAAAACAAATCAAGTAAACTTTGTCAAAATTACGCGATTTCGAGAAAATACGAGCTAAACCTCGATTTTTTAATCAAAATAGTGCACTAATGGTGATTGAGCGGCCGCAAGCCACTCGCACTAGCTCGCGCTAGCACACTCGCTTGGGCACTGCTAGGCAGCCCAGCCTAACTGGCGCACTACTCGTTTGGTGCTGCCTAGCAGCGTGTGTGCTAGCTTGTTGGGTGCTACTTAGCAGCACCACGCATGATGCAATCAAAACACGCATTTAGGAGGGTGCTGCTGGTCTTGGGCGCTGCCTAGCAGCCCTAGGCCAGCGCTCTCGCAAGCTCGCGCACAAAGACCCTACACACCCACATAACCCAGTTGCCTTGCTCAGCACTCTTCCGCACACACACACCACATTCTTGGGTAGTAGCTAGCATTGATGGGGAGCAGCCCCTACTGTTTCAGGCATGTAGCTTGGCTCCAATCCATGCTTTGGTGCATGCTTCAGGATTTTAATCCCGAAATAATTTCGCGTGACATTTTTAATTCCAAATCTAATTTCCGAATTAAATCTCAAGCAATTTTGAATCTATACCAAGTCTAACTGATTAAAATAGGGGCAACATAAAAAAATTATACTCAAGATCCAATATTTAATAATTTTAAGAGCCATTTGAACCATTCAAAATTAGGGTCTTATCAATGATTATATTAATTTTGATTTTTGACAAACTAACCGAATAAATAATAAACAAAAGGATGAATCTGTTAAAAAAAAAAAGAAAAAAAAAAAAAAAGCTAACAACATAAACATATCAGCTAACAAAATGAAACATATAAGCCAACATTAAAAATATACATATCAGCTAACAAAATAAATATATATCTGCAACTAAAGAAACATATAAGCCAAAGATATCAGCCAAGAAAAGGGGAAAAAAAACATATCAGCCAACAAAATGTATATATTAGCCAACAAAAAAACCATATCGCCAACAAATTAAACATATCAGCCAACACATGAAACATATTAGCCAACGAGTAACATATATCAGCCAAGCCTCCTGCACCAAATAGTTCGTGCGTCCGTACGCACACAATACCTTCTCAAAAATAATATTCAGTAAAAATACGTTCATTTCAGTAAAATAAGATCAATTCAGTAAAATTCTAATTGTGTATTGGTTTTTCTTTTTTTTTCAGATTTGATTATTAAACCTTCTAAAACCTTTAGCAAATTCTAAGATATTACTTTCTGAGATTTGCCTAGAACAATCAGTTGAAAAAAATTGAAAAAAGGTGTGTAAAGTGAGAAGAAGAAAGAGCATCCAAGTAAAATTTTAAAAAACTTTAAAAGAAGACAAACTACAAAGAATAAAATTTAAGAAAGTTTTAAATGAGTGGTAAAAACTTGTGAGAAAAAAATAATGGCTTGAGAAAACTTTAGTAAAAGAAATCAATTAAAGTTTAATTTATAAAACACGAATTGATGAGTAAAATAATAAAAGTAAATACTAAGATTAAATAAACAAATGAATGTATGATCATGACACGTCATTGACATACATTTTCTCCCTTCAATTCATACCACCCTAACTAACACCATAAAAGAAATTATATTTTGATTGTTTTTCATATAGATTAAGGTTAAACACAGCTCATTTAACAAGGGGTAAAATTGTAATATTATAGGCAAAATAGTTACTTTAAAAGCTATTTCAAGTACCGGTTTGGGGCAAAACTACTATCTCGTACTTTTTATTTTTTTTTTTAAAAAAAAAAAAAAACCATGGATTCTAGCAAAGGGGCGTGGGAGAAGATCACGGACACCAGCAAAGGGCTGTAGCAAAAGATCACGGACACCAGCAAAGGGCCGTGGCAGAAGACTACGGACACCAGCAAAGGGCCGTGGCAGAAGACTACGGACACCAGCAAAGGGCCGTGACAAAAGACTGCGGACACCAGCAAAGGGCCGTGAGAAAAGACTACGGACACCAGCAAAGGGCCGTGACAGAAAACCACGGATACCAAGAAAGAAACATGGCTGCAAATGTTTTTTTAAAAAAAAATAAAAATAAAAATAAAAATTTGAAGGCGACATCACAAGAGTGTGCATCTCGGCTTCAACAATTTGAAGAATTTCCAATCGCAACGTTCGTGTTACTGCCGTTACGATTGCGGGAGGGTGTTAGAGATAATATCGGAAAATAAATATATGTGTGATATATTTTCCGTATTGATCTTATTAGGAGAATAATATATTTAGGATGTTTATGTTAAGATATTATTTAGAGAATATATCTTTAGGGTTTATGATTATGGTAGTATATTTTTTAGGAATATTGTTTCCTATCTTATGTTTGTAAGTTTTGTATAAATACTCTACCTATTGATGAATAATAATCAAGCTAAGCTATTCTCTCATAATTAATTTGTCATGGTATCATAAATAGTTTGTCACAATTAGTTGTTTTTACCTATATACCATACAATAATTACACATTTATTTACGATCTTGCCATTTGCGATAAATATCAATTGTTTAAGGAGATAACTTATATTACCTCTTAATTGTAAATTTGTAAGTAGCAAAATTCATGGAGAAGATGAAAATTATACTTTTTTTAAAAAAAAAATAAAAAAAACTACAGGATTTGAAGGGGAGAGAAAGATCGAATAGCAGGGATTAGAAATACTATCTCCGTTAATTGTTATATTGCAACTTTGGGGTATTATTTGAGAGATATAAAATATTTCAAAGTTAACAATTAATGGAGATAGTAATAAATTTTTAAAATTGCATTTCATAAAAAAAAGCTATCCTAAAATAAAGGAATAAAATTAAATTATTTAATGAAATTAACCCGTAAGAACAAGTGGTCTATGGAATGCCGGGGAAATCATGGGACAGAGAATTCGAACCGACTGTACTCCTATTCTGTTAGCATTGTTATAATATTTGTGAAAGATCATTTTTACTTTTTAGGCAAAGGCAATCTAGGTATATTATTTTGAACATAATTTTGGGTACTTAACTACTCATGTTAATCTTAGTAGGGTTATGCATAGAATTAGAAATGCACAAATAATAACTCTTCTCATAATCCATACAAGCATGTATAAAAATACATCATTTATTAAGATACACTTGTATTATTACAAACCTTACATGTTTTGTCACGCTTTTATTCTATTCTGCTTAATTATTAGCTTGTGTGTACTATTAATTAAGCCTGAACACAGAGCGATGACATATTATTCATATAACAGGTTCAGCATATTACACACTACTGTACTGATTATTGATGCACTTGATGGCAGGGTAGTTAGTGATTGATCTTTATTAAGCGACACACACACCACCAATATGCCCGGTGGTACACATGCCAAAAAATTAGAACAACAATCAGGTCCAAAATAAAAGTTACAGTATGAGCCTTGTTCCACGCACTGTAAATCTTTCTTCATAGACGACTCAAGGATATCAACAATTGGCTGGACTACTCGGTTCGCTGCCATTTTCTCCGGTTTCATTTTGTAAACCAATGGCAATGGCAGTTCTTCAGCAGAAGATGTTGTCGCTCTTCCAACTACTGGTGCTGCATCATTCATACAATGAAAATGTATTAATTAGTGAAACCAATGGCAATTTACTATCTAAAGAGTACAATATAAAGTTCATTATTATTATATCAATATTTCTTTATAGTTAAAAAAAACGAACTTCTTTGTCAAAAAAAAAAAAACGAACTTAACAAAATAAACAAACAATTTCAAATAAAACTTAGGAAATTATTAACGAACTAACTTGTTGCAGTATACAGCATGAATGCTAAAAAAGCAAGAATAACAAGGTTGAATGAAACCCTATCCATTTCTCTGAAATAATAAGAAATACTCGTTTTAAATTTATTGTACTTATTGCCTCGATTTCTCCCATCATTTCTCCACACTACGCTTCTATTTATAGTAGCTTGAAATTAATAAAACATTGACATGATGACATATGTCCAAATATATTGATAACTTCATACATCCTACGTTATTTTTACTGCATATTAAATTGTGCGCAGAGTTTTAGGTAAAAGAGTAAAATAATACTCTGTATATAAGTAGTATGTTTAGGAATAAAAAATTTAGAAAAGTAAGAGAAAGAATAGGAAATTTTGTCTAGAACTACCCTAAAGATAGGATCATTTAAGAACAACTACCCGTTTTTTTTTTTTTTTAATTGTTAAAAACTACTCACAAGTTAAGAAAAGTTTGGGTAACACTACCCATTAACATTTTCCGTCCAATAAAACTTTAATGGAGCCCACTTTTTCACCTTTTCCACTTAATTAACTCCCCTAATTACCTTCTCTCTCCTCCCTAAAACTTCCCCTGAACCCTAGAAATTAAAACCCCCAAATATAGACATCCTATCAATTACAATGGTCAATTAGACATCCTACCAATTACAATGGCCAATTAGTAATTAAAATGCAATTGAATTCAATCTAAAAGTCAAAATAACAAAAACCTAGAACTCAATTGAAGCCCTAAACCCTAGAAATCAAAACCCCCAAATTTATTTGAACCCATAAACCCTAATCCGAATCACTAATTTACACCTTAATTATGTTAATTGCGTTCAATTAAAACTTGTAAATAAATACAATAAACCATGAATTAAAAGGAAAGTGTGAAACATTACTTGAATAATTGAGAATTTGAGTTCAATTGATTGAGTATGTTCTCTTGGATTTTTGAATGAGAATGGAGAGGAAGTTAATTAGGGAGGAGAGAGAAGGTAAATAGGGGAGTTAATTAAGTGGAAAAAGTGAAAAAGTGGGCCCAATAACGTCTTAATTGAACGGAAAACATTAATGGGTAGTGCTACCCTAACGTTTTATAACTTTTGGGTGGTTCTAAACATTTTTAAAAAAAAATGGGTAGTTGTTCACAAATGATCCTATCTTTAGGGTAGTTCTAGACAAAATTTCCAAAAGAATATTGATGGAATATAAAAGATAATCCTGGATTGAATTAGTCCACTAACATGATATCAGAGCTAGCGTGACAAAATGATTATGGGTTCAAATCTCATCTACCCCCTGTCCCCCTCTTTCAAATGAAATATTTCGCGCTGGTTATAAGGGGTATGAGAAAGGCCCATGTTTCATCCACACGAGAGCCCGTTAGCCAAATTGGCTCTCGTGTAGGGGGTGTGATAGAGTATATTGTGAGAAAAAACATATTACTATACTATATAAAATTGATAGTGGATAGAGAGAGAGGAATAATATATAGTGTGAATGGGGTTTCTAAAATTAGAAATGTATGTCCCTAAAAAGTAAAATGGAAACAGAATACTATATAAAAACGACCGATTTTGAAAAGTTAGGCATTTATAAAAAAATAAAGGAAATATATTTTTAAGTTTTTATTAAATGAGATTATTAAATAAATAAAAAGAAACAAAACAGTTAGTCAAATGGGATCAATAAATAATAGAAAAGATTGACAAAAATAATCCCAACTTTCGCTGGTTCGCTCAAAATAATCCCAACATTGAATTATTTTTAAATAATCCGAACTTTGTGGGGATTTTCGCTCAAAATGATCCCAACCGGTTACCTAACTTGTTATAACAGGTTATGTGACACGTGTCACCACGTCATTGGTTAGAAAAAAATAAATTAAATAAAATAAAAAGAAAAACTTTTTTAAAAAAAAAAAACCAAAGCAGCTTTCCCACCCACGAACCACCCTCCCCACCACCACCCACAACCCATGACCGGCAGCACTCCTCCCACCCGGCACATAACAGGTCGGCAGCCACCCTCGCCCTACTAAAGCTCTGCCCCCGTGCCAGCACCACCCTCCCCTGCCCCCATTCCCCCAAAAACACCAACCCCCAACAATCGAAATCTCTAAAAACTCCCTCCCCCACCGCGTTAAACGCCCAACCACCACTTTTCCCACCCTCAGAACCCTAGCGCCTAGGGTTTTGAAGGTGGGAGGGCCGATTGTGGTGTTTTGTGGTTGGGGTTGGGCATTTTTTAGTGTTTGGGTTTGTTGATAATGGTGGTTTGGGGTTTCGGGTTTAGGGAATTTAGGGGGTAAGGGAGGCGAAAGAGCCGGTGCCGGCACCGAATCAGGGGAGGGGAGGCTGGGAGCGGCATTTTAGGGTGGATGGGGTATATGGGCTAGGCGGTGGAAGAAAGCCGTGGTGGTAGGGTTGTCGTGGGTTTTGGGGCTGGTTTTTTGTTTTTTTTTTTCAACCCAAAAAAAAAAAAATTACCTCTTTAATAGGTTACCGGTCACTTGGGATCATTTTGAGCGAATACATCCCAAAGTTCGAATTATTTAAAAGTAATCCAAAGTTGGGATTATTTTGAGCGAATCGACAAAAGTTGAGATTATTTTTGTTAATTTTTTCCTAAATAATAAAATAAACGGAGCAACTAGTTAAGTATTCGAGGTTGCACATAATGTTTAGCGGCCGTTTTTGGCAAAAGTTGCTCAAAATATTTAATGGAGGTAGTAAATCATTATTATTAAAAAATATATGAGTACAAATTATATTTCGTATTATCGTTGTCGAAGCAGTTGGTAAATCAAATATCACGTAATTTGTAAATTGATAAACGATGTCAAAGGAGTTGGTAAAAAGATTTGCATGTAAAACGCTAGAAATAAAATATTGAGAATAACAAGCATTATTTTTTGTTAATTAGGCATGTTTGAATTCATTTCAAATTCTGCACAAATTCTTTCCAAATTCATTGCAAAAATAATATATCCTACTCTATAAAAACTATAAGATAACTCTTAAAAATAGTGTGCTACCAGCCAGTGGCGGATCTTGAAACATTTTTTATTGGGGGTCGAAAATTTTTAACATCTTCTATTATGTGTCATAGCATTTCACAAATATTAAATAAATTAAAGTTAATACTTTGTACCAATTAAGCAATTATTAGATCAGTTTGGCTCATGTTATGAAATGTGACTTAGTTTTACACTGATTGTCACTGGCCTACCAACCAATTATCATATAAATAAGAAAAATATACCTGATAAATGGACTCAATTGCACAATCCAATTTATACGTTTACTATCATTTTAGATTTGTAGTGTCTGACCTTATATGTGATATACATAGCTGTAGACACTCATTTGTGTCTCCCCAAAACCAAACCCAGTGATGAATATCTTTTGCGTCGAACCATAATCGAATGAGGTGAAAGTGTGAAAAGTCAAGTGTTGCGGTTAGTTTTTATTAAAATCCTTCTTTCTGTTTTCGAAAACCCACTCTATTTTATAAAAAACGTCCAATTCAGTTTATTTTGGTCCATAATAAAGGTCCAATAATAATGTAGTTGGATGGGGCTTTAAAAGACCTTTCCAACGATATATTATAAGCCCAATTTCGATGAATAATGAGGAAGTTATGGCCAAAATACTAAACTGGGCCCAAATCGGATTTTACCTACGACCCAATGATCATGAGGAGGGTCCAAAGGTTTAATCCTATTCCTAAACTAATTAGGATTTATTAGAATCTTTTATAAGTTTCTAAAATATCTTAATTATCCTTTTTTGAAAAGATAAGATCATGGAATTTGATTTGAATATAAACTTTCCTTTTTTAAAACTTTCCTAATTCTATTCGGATTTAAACATGTTCAAAGATAGTCAGATATTATTTTCGTGCCTCATATTTTTTTTTATCCAAATTTTATATGGTTGGATAGATCTTGAAATTATCTTTCCAATGATATATTATAATAACAAATCCGAGCTATAACGAAAAAGATATTAAAGATATACGAAACTCTATCCAAAACTGACAACGTCCCACTATTTCGTCCATATATTTTTATGTACAAAAGATTTTAATCTGATTCCAATTTCATTAGAAAGTAGACTTCAAGAGCTTTCCAACTACATATTATATGACTTATTTGGACTTCTAGATCAAAAGATATGATTAAAACAAAATTCGCAAAAACTGCTGTCTACGAGTTTTATTTCGATTTGAATTCGGATTTCTTTTCTTATTCTTCGACCTTCTCTTTTTTCTTATAAATAGAGGTCTTATCTCACCTTTTTTATTCATCAACTTTCATCAATCAACAATCAATTCTCTCAATCAACTTTCATCAATAATCATCAATTCTCATCAACTCTTCCTTAATTCTCTCTTTTCTCTCTTGAGCAATATTTGCTTTCTTTCTCTCTCTCTTTCTAAACTAGCTTTTTAAATACAATATTCCGCATTCACAAGACTTAGAATCTCTTAGCCAAGTTCGAAGTTGCCTTCGCCCTAGACGTGCAAGGTTAAATATTTTCTGAGGGTTTGGTCCAAAACTAGTCAAAACTTTATTTAATTTGATTCTAATTTAATTCTTTAATTGTTCTTTATTATTTTCATTGAAGTTTACTAACTTGTGTATTTTGTTATTAGAAAGAGGTACGAGGCTTCAAAGTAAGTAGATTAGCTTACTTTCTATTTCTTTCACAATGTAGATTGCATGCTTATTATTGTTTTAATGCTTTCTAGTATCATGTTAGGATGTTATTTTATGCTTCCTAGTATCATGTTAGGATGTTATTTTATGCTTTCTAGTATCATGTTTAGGTTGCCTTTTATTGCTTTACTCTTTCTAAAATCATGTTAGTACCATGTTAGGTTTAAAGCTTTGATCTTTATTGTTTAGTGACATGCTAGGATCGGTTATTAATCTTGTTAGTATTATGCCTAGGATCTTGCTATTATATTTAAAGCTTTATTATGCCTTATCATGCTATCGTCATCATTATTCATTATTATTTATTATTATGTTGCTTGATTATATATATTATCGTTATTTCTTGATTACACCTTTTATGCATGTTAAAGGGAATTTGTACTTGAAATCACGCTTAATAAGATAATTATTAATTTGGTTTAGGCTAATATGATTTTAACTCAAGTGATCGCCAATAATAGTATTATTTGTGCATTAATTTCAACCAACATAGATAAACAGGTTAGGTTTAATATAATGTTTGTATGTTATTCGAAAAGTGCGCATGAATACGAGCAGAACAAAGTAGAGGCCTATTTTATAGGGCGGGTCCTTTCTTTTGTAGATTGGATTCGTACCCTCATCCCCGGACCCTATTTCGTTCAAGACCTTATGGAGTAGTTGATGGTCCTTTTGGATTGTCTTTTGGGTTTACAAGTTCCTAAAACTTGTTGGCGACTCTTTTTGCTCTTTGTCTTTCCCTTTGGAACGCCACCGTACTTTAGTGTATGATCACAGTGGGGTTCAAGTTTGGGGTTATCATAATGCTTGAAATATTCCCTACAATATCACTCCGTACAAAGTTTGATTTACGTTAAAATTGATGGAAAAAATCAATTTTTTTTGGAAATTTTAGATTTTAACACCTTACAAAAACCTGAAAATGGTTTTTAACACCCCCATAAAAAAAATTTATTTTAACACCAGACAAACTTACAAAAAATTGGTATTACCACCAACGGAATCCGTTAAGTGTGATCCACGGTGACACGTGTCACCATTTTATTTGTTAAAAAAAATAGAAAACCTAAAACCATCCCAGCCACCACCACAGCGCCACCACCGCCCTCCCCCCAACCACCATTGCCCTCCCCGAACCCACCACCGGCGGTGCACCAGCACTCCCAACACACCTGAACCCTCCCCCTCCCTTTCCCGCAACCGTGTCGCCCCAAAAAACCACCAAACTCAAAACCCTCCTTCCCCAAAACGGCCACGAATCCAGCAACAAATGGCCGGAATCGTGCACTACTAAAATTCGGCCAAATTGCGACCACTTATTTACGACCGCCATAAAAACAGTCGCAAAAATTGCAATTTGCGACCGTTTTTCAAGCGGTCGCAATTTTACGATCGTTTTTTATACTGTCGCAAGAGTGGTTGAACAATTTTTTTTAAAATAAATACATGTGTAAAATAATTATAAAAGAAAATTAATCTATTACGACCGTCAAACGGTCGCAATTTGTGAAATTTGCGACCGTGTATAAAACGGTCGCAAATATCCAAAATTGCGACCGTTTTATAAACTGTCGTAAATATCAAAAATTGCGACCGTGTTTTAAACGGTCGCAAATTTCCCAAATTGCAACCGTTTTGACGGTCGTAAATACGGTTATATTTTTTTAAGAAAAATAGGGTATTTAAAGGTGCCCACTTCACCCCTAACCTAACCTAACCTAACATTCATTCAGCCGCTTCTTTCCTTGCACTCTCTCTCTCTCCCCTTTCTCTCTCCTCTTTCCCCTCCATCTCCTTCTCTTTCCTTTCTCCTTCTTCTTCTTTTTCCTTTCCTTTTCTTCTCACGTCTCTTGTTTGTTCTCATCAATGGTGTTAATTTGCATCAAAATTCTTTCTCCCCCATTTTTGTTCTCTTTTTCTTCTGAATTTCGTCAACTTGGGTGTTTAATTTCGTCTACAAACCAATAATTATGGTGTTTTTGGTCAAATTCGACCATAAAAATTCCAGATTTGAAGTTTTCATGGTCGAATTTGACCTTATAAACACAAAGAGGATGAATTATTTTATAAGGTATGTTGATTTTTCTGAAAATTTTGTTTGGTTTTGTTATTATTTCATTTTTTTTGTTTGACTGTATTTATATTCATACGGATTTTGTTTGATTTTTTATTTTTCCCGATTTTTTTGTCTGATTTTTGTTGATGTTCATTCGAATTCATGTTTGATTTTTGTTATTTGTGGTTTAGATTTTTGTTGATTTTTTTTCGATTTTTTGGTTCGGTTTTTTGTTTGTTTTTTTCGATTTTTTGATTTGCTTTTTGTTGATGTTAATACGAATTTTTGTTATTGTAGTGACAGTGTTGTTGATTTAGTTTTGAGGGTTTTTTTTATATATAAATTCATGTGTTTGGTACTTTGGTGGTATGTTTGGGATGTGGGTTTAATTTTGGTGGATTTAGTTTTTGTGGGTTAGTTTCTTTCGGAGATGCTGACCCGGAGCGAAGCAGAGATGACAAGGTAGTTATGGTTAACGGTGGTGGTGTGTAGAGGTTGTTTAGGGATGGCGGTGGTGGTGGGTAAGGTGGTTTGAAGCGTAAAAGTAAGCAGGCCAGTGGAATGTAGCTGCTGGTTGCGTTTGATTCTGTTTTTTTTTTATTTTTTTTAAACAATTAGCGACCGCTGAAAGCCGTCGCAAACGTACGGTCGCTAATTTGCGACCGCTTATGGCGGTCGCTATTTTCCATAATTACGACCGCTTTATAAGCCGGTCGCAATTATTAACATTTGCGACCGCTTTTTGAACGGTCGTTGAAAATTATAAAAGCGGTCGCAATAAATTTGCGACCGTCAAACGGTCGTAATTATGTTTTTTTGCGACCATTGGAATAACGACCGCCACGTTACGACCGTTGACGGTCGCAATTACTTTTAGTGATTGTTTTTGCTATTTTTACGACCGTTAGAGACGGTCGCAATTTAGCTTAATTTTAGTAGTGGTGGCTGTTTTGAGGAAGTTGTGACCGTTGAGGGTTGTGGGTTTGGTTGTTTTTGGGGCCGATTGTGGTTAGGGAAAGGGAAGGGGGGTTCAGGTGCGTTGGGGAGGGAGGGGGAGGAGACGCACCGCCAGTGGTGGCTCCGGGAAGGGTAGTGGTGGGTTGGGGGGGAGGGCGGTGGTGGCGCTGGGGTGGCTGGTGTAGTTTTAGGTTTTTTTTTTTTTTTTTATTTTCTTTATTTTTTTATTTATTTTTTCTGTTTTTGGCCAATAATAAAGCAACACGTGGCTTTATAGGCTCACTTAATGGATTCCTAAACGGAATCAGTTAAGTGGTGGTAATACCCATTTTTTGGAAATTTGGCTGGTGTTAAAATAATTTTTTTATGGGGGTGTTAAAAACCATTTTCGGGTTTTTGTGAGGTGTTAAAATCTAAAATTTCCTTTTTTTTTTTTACATAACTAGAGAATTTCAATACTATATATTGAGTAAATTTTGATAACATGAATTGACAATCGTTCACAAATTTGTAAGCACTTACAAATTGCAATAGTGTTGCATGCTCATAGAGATAGAGAGAGAAGAGTCAGTAATAATAAACAGTAAAAGTGGCCCACTTTATCATTACTAGTTGTCAGGTTATTAATAGAAACTCTTATCTTTTACTAATATGTACACTTTTTATTTTATGTGGCAGTTGGGGGTGATTTTCTTGTTTTGGGCTTCTTTGTCAAACTGTCCAATATATTTTTTTTTTTCAAAAATCTTTCAAGGGCCAAGCCCCTAAGAGCCTCAATGAAGGTCTGCCTCGCTACCAACTATACCCTAAAAAATGTGAACAAAATATGTACAAAAATGTGTATTTACATTTTTACCCTTATTAATATTTTTTAAAAACCCTTATTAATATGCTTACCCTCACATGTCGCACCCTCATTAATGTATTTAATATATTTTTCATTAAACATATCCCTACCTTATAAAAAGTACTAGTATTTAGTCCTTATGATGTACGGGTTAAATTTGTTGGTAAAATGTTTTTTTTTATATAGACAAAACTTACATTTAATTTCATCAAGAAAAAAATTTCTTTTTTAAAAAAACAAAACAAAACATACATTTAATTTCATGAAATCTACCACAGTAAAAAAAATTATTATTTGCATTAATAGGTGTACATATCATCACGAATTGCATTAGGTAATTACAACATAATTTAAACAAAAAAATAAATCAATAAATTCATCAAAATTAAATTTACAAAGTATTAATTTTGCCATTTTGTGATAGATTTCATGAAATTAAAGTTATGTTTCTTTGTAAATTTTTTTTTTTTTACAGATGTTTCTCTGTAATTTATTTGTAATGTATGTCAAAAAAAATTATTTGATGAATTCATGAAAGTTATTACAAAAATTACAATATTATGAATTAACTAATACATAAAAATGAAAATTGACTCTTCCATCACCCCATTATCATTTAGAACTTAAAAAACACATAAAGGAATGGAAAAGTTTTGAGAAATTAAAATGCAAAAATTGACTTAAACTATGAAATTAATATAAGGGGAAGAACACTTGTAAATAAGCTTTAAAAATGTATAGAGATTATAGGTAGGAGAAATAAAGATGATTGATCAAGTAACATTGAATAATTGAAAATTAATTTATTTGTAAATATTAAATAGAGAAACTTTAGTGGAATTGTGTCATTTGGGAAATGATAATGATCGAAAGCATTGTAAGTGTCTTTTAGGAAATTAAATGATATGAAATACATTATTGGAAGTAGAAAAACTACCAAACAAACAAACAAACAAACAAACAAACAAAAAAATCCTACGTGGCACTCTATATGGCCTATAAATTTTCTTGTTATAAATATTAGTGTAGATAAGGGCTTAAGACTAGTGTGCTACTAACTATACACTAAAAAATGTGTACAAAAATGTGTATTTACATTTTTACCCTTATTAATATGCTTACCCTCATTAATATATTTAATATATTTTTCATTAAACATATTATCAAATGATTCAAAGTTTTTTTTTTTTCTTAACAATAAACTTGTAATGCTTTTTTTTTTTTAAATAAAAAACTTCTAATTTTGTATACTTCATAAGTTATTAGTATTATTTAAAAAGAAATAAAGAACTGCATATACGAAGAGATTATTTAATACCAAAAGACTGTTTATTTTTAGTTTTTCGTGGTTGCTCTTCTGATCTTATCTACAATCTTGTCATTTTTTAACTGCAACTATTGTTAAGGTTTATTAGCTTTTGAAATTTACATTATTTGATGGCACATAAATAACGTTATGGAATAGTGAATGAGATTCACCTTAAATAGTGATATTTGAGCAGATGTTATCAAGAGCTATAAAGAATTTTTAAAATCCTAAAATTACGTGAAATCGGTGATAGAAAAAAAAAATTGGTATTAATTATGGGAGAGAAAATGGAGGAATTTAAAAGGAAAAATATAAATAAGTGGTTATTGCTTTAGTATTATATATAAATATTAGATGGTCGTAGAACATTAAAGAACTTACATCATTAAGTTTTTAGCCGTAACATTTTACATAGTATTATTACATATGGCCTAAGCTCACCAAAAATTCATATGAAAAAAATCACACTAGAAATATTATACTTCATACTAAATATTATTAAAACATGCAAAACAATTAAGAGCTCTAAACTAACAATTATCCCTTAAGATATGAAGGGATAATAATATGATAGGAAGGGATGCAAATCAACTAAATATTATTTAATAATAATTTTGGAATAATACGGTCAACTTTAAAGAGTTTTAAAAAATAATTGTCATAAAAGATTTTGGTGGCTTTCAATCCCTTCCACAAAGCCACTATATAGGCACATAAATTAAATATCACGTATTAAAACTATCATCCAAACCAAAGTTGTAAATTAAACACACGTTTATACAATTTCTCTGTAAGAGCTAGCCATGCCCGTTTATGAGATATTGGTGGCCTGAGGCTCTAATTAATAAGTTTTTTTTTTTTTTTTTTTTTTAAGAAAAGTACTCGTATTGTTTTTATAATTTCGTCTTGAGCCTTTTTTTTTTTTGAAGAAAAAAGACTAGCCACTTCAATTTTAACTCCAAAATTCTAATATCAAATCTGAAAAATAAAAGATACAAAGTAGTAAATATTTTAGTGATGTATTGTTAATTTATCGAAATTTGCCAAAGAATAAGAAAACAAACTCAATGAAACTAGAATTTTTGTTGTTGCTTATTTTATTTTTCTTGATTAAATTCAATTTGTCGAATAAAAACCTTACAAAATTAAATTAAAATCACCAAACACAAATTATACGGAGTATTAATTATTTTTTTGAACAAATTATATTAATTATATAAAAAAACAAGAGATAAAAGTTTAAAAATGAAAGAATTGATAAATTGAAAATGAAACTTGAACTATTAGAAAATATAACATAATTTGATTTGATGAGAGAGTGACGATAGACAGGCGAAGCCAAACAGAATTGACATTGCCCAACATTGATAATTTAAGAGATACTCATAGTTAATTAGCATATTTATTAGGGAATACTTTGACTTTGGGTTGGTTTTGGAAAAACTAATTTAAAGAGATACTACGAGTACTATATTACTCCAGAAATTAAATTTTTAGAATATTAAATAAATTTAATTATAGAAAACTAAAAGGGCCGAAAATCAAGGGAATGATGTATTTAATGACTTTAATCTACTTTGAAAACTGTTGAGAATTACTCGAACATGGAGTACTTTTTTTTTTTTTTTTCTAATTACATAATTTGGGGCCTTGATTATAACTAAATTGAGCTTTACTGTGATGGGCCCAGGGCAGTTGCCCCACCTGCCCTGGCCTTGCTACGGGCTGGAGCTAGCTCCTCCCACGCATCACACGTTTAGGCTCGCGCGGAAGCTACCCTATTAAAAAATAAAAACCATAGCATCAAAGAAAATGGAGTAGGAGATAATGCGTTGTCTTCACGAGAGAAAAAATCAATAACCATTGATTGGGTAATGGGGCCACCCCAGATATTGTCTGTAATTAAATATTACTATATGATTAATTATATTCTAAGTTAAGGTTCTCATTTTATTGTAGATCAACTAGCTATTAAATTAATCAAAATAAAGCTAATATTAAAAAAAAGGCACGTTTTGCTTGATGGACAAAAAATAAAAGGCACGTCTTGCTTGATGGACATCGTGAAAATGACAATTTTAATAATTAATTATTAAATAGGAAAATTTGTCAAAAATAAGTCAATCTTTATTCGGTTAGCTTAAAATAATTCAATATTTTGATTAATTAAAGATAAGTCAATTTTTATATAGTATCTTCTCAAAATGAGTCATAACATGTTGAATTTTAGGTTAATTAGTTGTTTCGATAATTATGCCAAGTGTTATGATGTGGTTGGTCCATTTTTGAAAATAAATAAATTAAGATTTATTTATTTATTTTTTTTATTAATTGATATTTAAAAAAACTTTTTTCATTTAATCCCATAGCCACCCCGTAGTCCCGTACCCACTGCTAGCCCCCTCCGCACCTCTCCTTCCACCGGCCGCCGTAGACCACCCCTCCTTCGGCGCCGGAGACCCGGCCCCATTCCCATCCCTTTCCCGTCATCCCCAACCCAACATTCCCCCCTCTCTCTCCTCTTTCGCTCTCTAGTTTGTCGAAAATTCTAACACGTTTTGATGAATATGTGTTTCCTTAATTTTCATTCTAGTAAATCATGTACTTATACAACCTATCTGAAGGCAAAGCCCACGCATATGTGCAACCCACACAAGCCCCAATAAATTCATTGAAGTTGTTCTACGAAACTTACTTCAGGCGAATTTCCGACGAAAAGGAAAGGGGAAAGGGATGGATGGGGTGTAGTGGGTGGGGGAAAGGGAAAGGGGTGGTCACCAGTGCGAGGGGATGGGGAGTGGGTGGTCTTCGACCGGCCGCCGGTGGAAGGAAGTTGGTGGGGAGGGGGCTGATAGTGGGTACGGGACTACGGTGTGGTTGTGGGATTTATTTTTTTTTATTTTTTTTTAATTTGTTATTTAATAAAATTATACTTAAAATTTAATAAATCATTTTTAATTATAGAGGTTTTTCGGTGCGGCAAGCCACATGGTACGGCAGGGGTTACCTGTAGGGTGTTATTTGTATTCTAGGGTTACTTGTATTCTAGGATTACTTATATGGGTTACTTGTATTATGAGGTTACTTGTATTGTGGGGTTACTTGTATGAGTTACTCATAGGTGTTACGTGTATTCTGAGTAACTCCTACAAGTAACTCCAGACCAAAACCCCATACCTAACCAGTAACACCCTACAAGTAATCCCTGACCAAAACTAGTAACACCCATACAAGTAACCCCTGACAAAACCAGTAACACCCTACAAGTATCCCCTGACCAAAACCAGTAACACCCATACAAGTAATCCCAGAATACAAGTAACCCCTGACAAAACCAGTAGTACCCTACAAGTAACCCCTGCCGCACCATATGGTCAGCTGCATATAAAAATTTATATATTTCAATTAAGAGCAAGACTAGCCCTGTCTGGTTTTAAGATTTTAATCCATTGCCACATCAGATTTTATATTAAATTTAATTTTTTTTTTATTTTTAATTATGTTAAGACTGTTTAAGACTCAATTAGATTTATCTCTTCATTCCTCAGACTTATTTTAGATTTCTTTAAAATATTTATTAATTTTTTTTTTTTTTTTTTTTTTTTTTTGTATTTTAACATATATATTTCAATATTGTACGTTGTTTATATTTTTTGTAGGCTTTTAAAGAAGACAAATAAATGATAATAAAATCAATAGGAAATTTAGTTTTTATAATACATATAGAGTAATTTTATTATGATCAGGTAAATACATGATAAATATTAAAAACCAACAAACAATAACAAAAAAATAGGATAGTTAAAATACAAGATAATTTAAATTGATAATTATTGTTAAATCCTGATTGGTTCGTATTTTTTTTTTATTTTTTTAAAACAAATTAGGTACATAATTAAAATAAAATAAAACAAACAATATGATTTTGGTATATAAAAAGTTAAAAACAACGTACATATCTGTAAAAAAAATTTGAAACAACGTACATACATTTTTTTAAAAAACAACGTACATAGAATTTTTTATTTTTTTTGAAGAAATGTACATAGATTTTAATGTATTTAAAAAATAAAAAAATGTTTTTTTTATCAAAACACTGTGTTTTGATGTATATATAGGGAAAACACTGTGTATAGTGTGTAGAGTCGAATCTTAAGTTGAGTCTTGAGTTTTCAAGACTCCACTTCAGATTTTGTTAAGACTCTGCTTCTTAAATGCATTAAAAAAAAGGGAAATTCCCATTGGTACACCCGTGATTTTGACTTTTCCCATTGATACACTCCAAAAATTTTGCCTTCCCATCGGTACACCCATGGTTTAGTCTTTTTCCCAACCGTGACTAACACCGTTAAAAAGTATTTCATTAAGTTAAAATAATTAAGGAAAAGACTATAATACCCCTTTTAAATATCTAATGTCTCGATTTGCATGTCGAAAATTGTTCGGTTAAAGTTTTGGAAGTCATGTTTGTCCTTAAGGATCCAAACTTCGAAATTAGTAAAAAAAAAATAACGCAAATGTCTCATGTGCGTGTCAAAAAAGTCTCGGTTTGCGTGCTATTATTTTTTTGTGATAGTAATTGTTCGATTAATGTTTTAGGGGTCATTTTGTCCCTTTAAGGATCTAAATCAAACTCGAAATTGTCAAAAAATTAACGAAAATGTCTCGTTTTGCGAGTCATGACAAAACAAAACAGAAATATCATGACGTGCAAAATGAGATATTTTTATTAGTTTTTTGACAATTTCGAGTTCAATTTAGACCCGTAAAGGATCAAAATGACTCCTAAAACTTTAACCGAACAATAATTATCACAAAAAAGTAATGGCACGCAAATCGATATATTTTTTGACACGCATATGAGATATTTGAGTTTTTTTTTTGCTAATTTCGAGATTAATTTTGATCCTTAACGACTAGGACTCCCAAAACTTTAACTGAACAATTTTCGACACGCAAATCGAGACATTAGATGTTTAAAAGGGGTATTATAGTCTTTTCCTTAATTATTTTAACTTAATGAAATACTTTTTAACGGTGTTAGTCACGGTTGGGAAAAAGTCCAAACCATGGGTGTACCGATGGGAAGGCAAAAATTTTAGAGTGTATCAATGGGAAAAGTCAAAACCACGGGTGTACCAATGGGAATTTCCCAAAAAACAAAGTCTTGTCTTAAGACCAAAAATTTTAAAAATGATAATGTCATCCTAAGTCTTAGGGCTAATCTTGCTCTAATAAAATAACCTATTTAGTAAGTTGTAGGTCATTAGACTTATTAAAAGAAAATACCTTTACAAGATTGACTTATTTTGAGTTAATTGAAAAGTTGGCTTATTTAAACTAATCACCCAAAGATTGACTTATTGTTAATAAATTTTCCTCCAAATATTGTCATTGATTCCACTATCCACTTTCATTGTTTTGGGCATGTTTCATGCATCATTTGCCAACCCTTAATCATGTGTATAAATCATGGATTTAGAGACATAACCCTGGTTTTCTTAGTTAATTTGTTGAATCTATTATTTTTTCATTAAAATATATGGTACTTTTGTCATGTTGTATGACTTTCTTTTTCCTTTTGGCATTATATCAAATTTTCAAGAATTTTAATTATATTTATAATCTGTGTTCGATATTTCTTTATCCCCTTGTTTAGAGGGACTTAGACTTGTATAGTTGGACTTAGAGGTGTCAATTTGGATAATCGGATGGAGTTAGGTCGGGTCTATACGGGTCAGGTTTGTTCGGATCGGATATGCTCGGGTCAAAATTATTCTTTTAACTCGGATCGGGTCAGGTCAAATTCGGGTCGGTTCAAATTTAGGTCATGGTATATCGAGTCCAGGTTGGATATGGGTCGGTTCAACTCCACATCGGTTCATGTTCGGTTCG
This sequence comes from Chenopodium album, assembly GCF_948465745.1. NCBI lineage: Eukaryota > Viridiplantae > Streptophyta > Magnoliopsida > Caryophyllales > Amaranthaceae > Chenopodium > Chenopodium album. The sequence continues at coordinate 14,459,621 of NC_137855.1, read as the reverse complement.
GATAAATTCGAATCGGGTTCAAAACATATTTGACCGGGGTTAATTTCGGTTCGGATGATTTCGATTCAGTCAAGTTCGGTTTATTTAAGACAAGGTTGATTCAGTCCGATTCAAATGCTTTTCTTGTTTGTCTAGATTTTGGTTGAGCTGACAAAATTCAATATCTAAATAAGGTCATTTTCAAACTAGAGTAATTATAGAATTTTTACCTTATTATTGGGTTGATATCAAGTCATTCATGTGTCATTTCTCATATTGTGTAGTTAATTATTACGAAATGCGAAGAATTAGTTTTCTCATTCAATCAACTAGCCTTCTGGCTCATGCTAAGGTACGGGTTGTTCATAGAAAATTACATTGAGAGATGAGTAAGGAAATACCAATAAATCATTATGTGTGCAATTGCAACCGAAATAATCATGAAATTAATTAAATTTTTGAGATTTTGATTCGAAATTATGCTTGAAAAAAAGAAGGTGGAAAGACTAAATTAAAGCAAGAAAAGAAAAAGTTTGAATTGAAAAGGTGAGCTAAAGATGAAGTGTTTAATGAAAGAGATAAAGATGATGTATTACAAAAAATTAAAAAATTAAAGATGTAAGAAGACATGTGGCACAATGGATTGGAAAAGAATATAGGTAAGTGTAATAGGAGAGAACATGTGTCTTTCTTGGTTTGAGTTTTTAAATATTAAGTATAGATATAGATTCTTGTGTAATATTTATCTTGGAGCCAATTCAAATTGAATAATTATAAATGACTTATCATATATACGTACATAAGTGAGACAAATAGTATTGAACTAGTGATAGATTGATACAGATTGAATAGATGATAGTCACATATGGTGATATATAAAAAAGAATGTATGTCTTCTTTTTAAGATATTACTCTTTAGTTGTTTAATCTCATGAGGCTATGAGTACTATTAGTTTGCTCTGTTACTAATTTAATTAGTAAATTTGTAAATATATAGTAGTATATGAACTTTAAAAAATGGTCAATAGTAGGTTAGGTTTTACAATTATGGCCGGGTTAAAATCGGATCGGGTTAAAATCGGGTCGGGTTAATAGCAGTTCTAGTCAAAACAAATCGGATTAAATCGGTTATTTGTCGAGTTATTTTCGGATTGGGTTGAGTTAAAGTCAGGTCAAATCGATTCGGTTTGAGTTCAAGTTGGGTTGTATCGGGTTCGGGTTGAGTTTAAATCGGGTCAAATCGGTGTCGGGTTATGTTCAGATTGAGTTAAATTCGGATTCAGGTTAAGTTCGGATCGATTACAAATCAGATCTGGGTCCTGAATTTCTTGGATCAAATCAGATCGATTATAATTCAAAACGGATGATTTTTTTCTGAATCGGTTCGGTTTTGACACCTCTAGTTGGATTGCTTTACCTGCAAAAAATTTCGTTGCAATTAGATTTTTCTTCTTACAAAGAAAGAAATCAATAAAATTAGAAAATCATTAACCGCTTTAAATTTTTTGTCTACAGTGTACTAAATATTGTACGACTATAATTGTGCTATTGAAGAAGCTTGACCTATGACTTACTCAATTTCTAAGGAGGACATACATTATTCCAATTCCTTTAATTTGAACGGAGAGAGTTTGAAGAAAGGTGATTTGTTATATATATATATATATATATATAATAATAATAATAATAAAGTTAACTACATAATGAGAGTGAGAAATGATTCATGATTGAACATACTCCATATAGTATTATAAATAAAAATACGAGTACATATAACGTAACTATAAAGTACCAAATGACGATCTCTTTAAACTATTTTTCAACGTATATAAACATCATTAAATAATCATATGATATGGTTAAACATGTATAGTTATTATGGAGTATTGTATTCATAAAAAAAAAAAAAAACACAAATACTTCGTATATAATATTATGTATAAAGTTCATTTAAAAAAAATACTAATTTTTTCACTAGGAGTAGCCATGTCTTCACCTCGCAAACAAACCAGACTTATACTTGTAGTTTCTTCCATTATAGACAACCAAATAGGACCCCCCCTTGTTCATCATGTCATTTTCCTTACCCAATAATTTTGGCCAATACTTTATTTGTTGGCTCTTGCAAATTACAATGACAATTCAACAAATATGTTACATACAATACAATTTAAATAGTACAATACTTGTATGCATGGTTTCAAGTACATATGGAATATGCAATTTTAATATGTAAGAATTTATTTATTATAATTATTTTTTTAATTGTTGGTCCATTGCTTAGAGATAAGGATTTTGCATTTGCCTTTTAGCATTATAAATTATCCAAACAAAAATCAACTTGTCGGTACAAAATAGGAGTATATGTCATTATTGTTGACATATCCATAAGTATAAAAATTATATATTTTTATTTTTATGCACTAGTATTCGGAAAAATTGATTCTAACAATTTCGCTTTTTGTCGGTTTGTTGTTAATAATCTCTACTGTTATTTATTATCCAATAATTCCATTTTTAGGGGACATTCACTTCTGTAGGTCGACTAAAATGTGAATCAACTGGCAAAAGGTGGGATTATTAAAATTAATTATTCCTATATATTATGTACATATTGTTGAAGCTTAAGAGTTTTGATGATGATGAATAAAAAGCAAACTTCAACGAATGAGAATTATCTAAGTGTTGTGACTAGAATAGGTGAACTTGACTTTGTAAGTGGAAGAGTAACCTGCCTATGAAGACTCAAAAAGATTCCAAGGAAAGTTAAAGAAAGTAGCTTAGAAGAAGAGTTCCTTAGTGGAACCAACTGAGTTCCCTAATAGGAACATGAAGAGAAGCTCTCTAAGAGAAGCTTGACAGCAAGTTGAGAAGCTTGACTTGGTCTGCGTTAAAGATAGCAAGTTCCATGAGAACTTGGCCTACGAAGTTCCAACAAGGAGCTGAAGATTATCAATTGACAGCAGGATCTTAATCCTAGACTACATGAAACCCAAGTTTCCTTGACCTATAGCTTTGACGAGACAATCTAGTTTATGTTAAGTTTATTTTTTAAGGATTGTTGTAAATATGTTAGGTTAGTTTATGCATGGAATTTATTAGAAGTGTGGCAAAGCTTGGCAAGCTTATAAAAGGAAAGTTTAAAAAAAGATAAGTTTTAATTTATGAAAAGATTCTCTAAAGATTTTATCTTATAAAATCCGGTTTTAAATGTTATTATTCTTTTCTTAAATTTATCTTTGATAAGTTTTCTAAAAAGATTTTTTTTTCATAAAAGATTTACATAAAATTTGATTTGTGAAAATCGGCAGTTTTATAATTCTATCTTTTGAAAACCCTACTTGATATACGAGTGTTTCTGGTATATAAAGTAGTATTCACATTTAACACAACTTGTAAGTTTATGTGTGAAGAATTTGAAGAGAGCTTAATTTTGTAAGTTTGCCAAGTCTAAGCTTTGTCATATTTGTTTCGGATTCCATGTGTAGCTTTTCTATTACATATTAGAAGTCAAGTGTTTGTATTGTTTTGGTTTGGGTGAGTGATTTGTGTACTGCATACAATTTTGTAGGCATCTATATTGAGGCTGAGTGAGAGAGAGTACTCAGGGAGTACGAGTGAATCTAAGTTAGGGGCTTAAGTTGGGTATAATAGGGTTCTACTAGGTAGCAAGTTCAGTCTAGAACTTGTGAGTAAAGGTCGATCCGATTATAATAGGTTGTAACAGGAGAATTTTCCCTATTATAGTGAAGTGTTTTGATACTTGAAATCCCTTCGAGGGTCGAGGTTTTACTTCCAATTAGGCCCTGGAAAGTTTTCTCGTAAAATCTTGTGTGCATTGTAAGTTTCTATTATATTATGTTTTATATTCCGCAGAAGTAGTCACTAGGAACTCACATACAATTCACCCCTCCTCTTGTAGTGTTCGTCTCAACTAACACATATTTAATACAATATTACTCGAATTAATTGCTATGGTAATTATATCAGGCATTAATTTTATTTTTTTGAAAATTATGGGGGTGGGGACTTAAGTGTGAATATAGAGCTAGTATAGGTTTTTATGTATTTATTTATTTTAATAGATATACTGTATAGTTAGTAAATTTACATTTATAAAATGTTTTTTTAAGGGAATAATGAGTGTATAATAAATTGTTATCGGGAAAATTATAGTAGAGCTTCTTGAATAAAATATGAAATTGTTACGACTAATCAGAATTAGATGATTGATAATAGAAAGCCTTGCAATCAATAAAAAAAATCCATCTTTAGAGAAGGTTTTTTTTTATTATTAGTAAATGAATAAGTCAAAACAAATTAAGCATGGAATGTGGACGTAAGGTGGACTAGGGTCGTTAGGCTAATCCTCCTAGGTCAAACAAAATTTGTAATCAAACCTACTACTAGTATAGGGGCAAGTCTGAGTCAAACCACGAGGAATGGGGGGAAGATTGCTATAGTCCTAGGTCAAGCTATTTCGAAGAATAAGAGGTAGTTTGAAGTATGACTAAGGTCTCAAACAACTAAACAATGTAGAAATTCAATATAACAAGGACTAGGTATTTAGGATCCACATACAATTGTGATAATCATGCCAATTGAAGAAAGTTCAATCAATCCAAATGTTGTAAAGGAGGATAGTAATTGCAATCAAGAGGATTCAAAATGCTATCTCCTAAAAGTCAAACTAGGGTTCACTATGAATGACTAGCAAGAAGAATCGCAAATCAAATTCAATCAATTAAGCAATTCCTAAATCAAGGGTTTATGTCATTAGAAATCACAGTGCAATCTAGCTTGAAAATCAAGGTTGAACACTCCTTATCAATTCAATCACATGCACAATTCTATCAACCAATTTAATCAAAACATTTAAATTAATCAAAATCCATCAACTAACTATAATCATCATTAATGCATGCTTCACCATCTCCCTAGCAAGGAATCTACTCACTAATAATATTACGATTGAAGAACAAAACTAAGTAAATCACAATCATCATCATCTTAAGCTAAACCAAGTAGAAATTCAAATCAATCAAACTTTCAACCTAAAGATCAACAATCAAACAATCATACATGAATCAAAATCAAATCAAAGCAATAAAGAAGAGTTAAAGGAAGAAAATCTCACTAAATTAATTGAAGGGAATCCGAGGTTGATTAAAGCAATGTTGTAATACAAACCCAATCCAAGAACTTCTATCTATTTCTCTCTAACTTTCTCTCTCTAAAAACTAAACAAATGAAATCACCAAAAAGTTGGTTCATCCAAATGAATTACAAGAGTATATATAAGCAAAGGAGGAAAATAAGTCAGTTGCGCCCTCTCCTTAAACTTGCATGAGCGCGGAAAAATGGGTATAGAGGGTGTAATAACCTCCACGAGCTGTCTGGGAAAGTGCCGCTCCCGGGGTTAGGGCTCGACAAATCCCCTACTCCCAAGCTGCTTCAGAGTCCGCGACCTCTCTAAAAACCCGCGGCCTCTCCAACTCTGCCGCGCTCTTGGCCAGCCCGCGGGCAGAGCGCGGTATGCTATTGCCTCATTTTGCCAAAATTGGTGCACAAGTGCCCCACCCGCGACATATGGAGCCCACGCCCACAGCTTCAGGAAACTCTGCACGCCCTTTCCATGCTCTTTCCAAGGCCACGCAAGGGGTTTGCTTCTTCCTTTGCTTTGTTCTTGCATCTCTTCTTGATCCAAATCCAAGGTTAACTCCTTAAGTACCTACAAAAGTCATCAAAGAAAGAAGATAGGAGAGAAATAGAGCCAAATAAAAGGGAAACATAACAAAATCCAAATAAAAGAAAGAAAAACACGAATTAAGTAAGGATAAGAGAAACTAAAGAAGAAAAGACTAAACCGAGCAAAGAAAGCTATGAAAATAGGGTAAAAATTCTCTAAAAGACTACCTTTTGAGTGTCATATATGTCACTCATCAAATGCAAAGTACTCCTTTTATTTTCCTAAGCTCTACTCGGTTACTATAACAATGCATGCAAAGGAAAAATGAAAATGAAGACTATGCATATGGATATTTTCCGTTTAAAGAGGGTTGAGAATAAGAGATAGATGTAAAGGCTTTATTATAAAAATATTATGCCCACAAAGTGAGATTATAGGTAATTAAGAAAATGAATAAAAGGTGGCTAGCTGTCATAAAAGAAATAAATTAAAGTGATCGTAAACCCAAAAAAAAGTAAAAGTGAGTACAATTGAAAAAAAAGGGATGAAAATGGAAAGTGAAAAAGTATCAACCTTGCATGTCTGATCCATCAATCAATCAATCAATAAATATATACCAAAAGACACAGCAACAATGACACATGTCAACTCCCGGTGTGACTTTAGTTTTTTTAAATTTTTTGTTCTTTACAAAATTAGTAATAAAAATGTTATAGAAATATCATGATTAGTTTCTCTTAAAATATACTTCCTATTCCTTAAAAATGATATGACATATTTTTGTAAAATATTTTTTTGTCAATTTTTCTAATAATATATTCTATGTATATACAATATTATACTTCGTCATCTATGTATGTACAATGTTATACTTTGTACTAACTTATACGTAATCCCCGTATAATGCATGGAATCTAAACTAGTTTCAATAACTAAGGAGGACCTAGGTCTAGAGGAGATTACCTACACTAGTATGGGAGTAAATGAGACAAGGTTTGTTTTGTCTTATTTTTGTAATATCATTTTTTTTTTTTTTTTTTTTTTTTGAAAACGAGGTGTATGGCCAATATTGGGACGATCTTGTCCAAGATTGAAGAGATAACTCTCGTTTGGTGCATGCTTTATTGTCCAAGACTCCAAGAGATAAGTTTGGGTTTTAAAAATATTACGTTGCACATACTCACACCAAAAGGGTAAGACAATATATTTAGACTTGATTGTTGCGAATTGCGATTGGTCCATAGGTTATTACTCCGTTTTTTTCCTTGTTTTTGGGAAACGTGATGAAATAATCAACTTAAACCCAGATATTCCCTCTATGTCTATTTAATATTGTCCTATTTAACTTTTTATAATTTATAAAACGCGTCTTAATATGTATACCTCTCCATTTTGAAACATGTAAAAATTATAAGAAGCAATAAGATTTCACATAACTATATTATCTTTTTAGACTCTTGTAGATTAATGGAGTGATTTCCATAAAACGAGAATATGATAATGAAGGCTTAAGCTGGCCTTTGTTTTTGGTTCCAAAAAAAAAAAAAAAAAAAAAAGGCTTTTGTTTTTGACTTTTTTTTTAATACAGAAAAAATTTGACCTTTGTTTACATTTTTTTTTTTGTTGAAACCGACCTTTGTTTGCTTGGTATTAAAATACTGATTTCTACAAAGTATACTAATTAAATAATTATGGATTCTTATTATTATTATTATAATAATAATAATAATAATAATAATAATAATAATAATTATTATTATTATTATTATTATTATTATTTTTATTTAATAAATGGATTCTTATTCCTTAATATGATGAATTGGGCATACTAAAAAAGAAAAATAGTGTCTATTATTGACACTTATGTTAGGGCCCTGTTTTCTTCGGCTTACAAAAAATATACTCCCTCCTTTTTTAAATACTTGCTCCATTTCTCCAAGTGCGGAGTTTTAAGAGAAATTGGAGAAAGTAATAAAATATGGAGGTAGTGGTGTAGGAGGAAGAATAAAAAATTGTATAAAACAAAAGTAGTTGAGAGAATTGGAAGAGAGATAATATGAAATTAATAAAATATGATTTATGTTGGGTCTACTAGGTGAGAGTTTTGAATTAAATATTGTAAAAGATTTCCAAATAAGGAAATTGAGCAAGTATTTAAAAACGGAGGGAGTTTCAGCAAAAATAAGTTCAATTCAATAATGATAAGATTAGTTCGTAAAATTCAGTAATGTTAAAGAAGAAATATAATAGAGACTCAGTAAGAATAAGTTCGGTTAAGTAAAATTAAGTTTAGTTCAGTAAAATTAATTAGGAAAATTACCATTGGTACCACCTTGGTTTTGACTTTTCCCATTGATACACTCTTAAATTTTTGCCTTCTCATTGGTACAACAGTGATTTGGCTTTTTTCCCAGCGTGACTAACACCGTTAAAAACTATTTCATTAAGTTAAAATAATTAAGGAAAAGACTATAATACCCCTTTTAAACATATAATGTCTCGATTTGCGTGTCAAAAATTGTTCGATTAAAGTTTTGGGAGTCATGCTAGTCCTCTAAGATCCAAATTAACCTCGAAATTAGCAAAAAATAATGCAAATGTCTCACTTGCGTGTCAAGAAATGTCTTGGTTTGCGTGCCGTTACTTTTTTGTGATAATAATTGTTCGGAGAAGGTCTTAAGGGTCATTTTGACCCTTTATGAGTCCAAATCGAACTTGAAATTGTCAAATATAAACGAAAATGTCTTATTTTGCACGTCATGATATTTCTTAATTTTTTTTGTCATGACACGCAAAATGAGACATTTTCGTTAATTTTTTGACAATTTTGAGTTCGATTTAGGTTCATAAAGGGTCAAAATGACCCCCAAAACCTTCACTGAACAATTATTATCAGAAACAAGTAATGGCACGCAAACCAAGACATTTCTTTACACGCATATGAGATATTTGCGTTATTTTGTATGCTAATTTCGAGGTTAATTTGGATCCTTAAGGACTAACATGACTCCCATAACTTTAACCGAACAATTTTCGATACGCAAATTGAGACATTAGATGTTTAAAAGGGATATTATAATCTTTTCCTTAATTATTTTAACTTAATGAAATAGTTTTTAACGGTGTTAGTCACGGTTGGGAAAAAGACCAAACCACGGGTGTACCAATGGGAAGGCAAAAATTTAGGAGTGTATCAATGGAAAAAGTCAAAACCAGGGTGGTACCAATGGGAATTTCCCATTTAATTATAAGTAAAAGTAAGTTGAAGTAAACAGAGCCTTAATAATATAGAAAATTACTTGTCACTAAAAATTACAACCTTCGTCCCTATATATAGTTCACGTTTGAAAAATAACACGAGAATTAAAATGAAAATAATATAGTGCACCCGAGTGCCGCACCATGGTGCACCCGGAAAAATATTAGACATATTTTAAAGAATATAGGCGAAAAGAAGAACATAACTAGTGTTTGAAAAGAACATACTAGTGTTTTAAAAAGAACATACATGTGTTTGACAAAAGAACATGTTTGTGTTTGACAAAAAATATAACATTACAAAAAACATAAAGTCTTTACAAAAAGAACATGATAATACATTAAAAGAACATGTTTTTTTTCATGATTAGTTAGGTGGTTGAATGTGTTTGAAAAAGAACCCTATGTTTGACAAAAGAATATGTTTGTGATTGACAAAGAACATGATATTACAAAAAACATAAAGTCTTTACAAAAAAAAAAAATGATAATACATTAAAGAACATGTTCTTTTTCATGGTAACTCAGTAGATCTAATAAAGGATAGCCCGGCCTGGTGGTTCGGCCCGATTTTGGGTGGGTTGTGGGCAGGTTTTTTAAACAAGAAATTGAGTCGAACCCAGCCTGGCTGAATTTTTTTTTTTTGGTAAGTTTGAGAATGCGATTTTATGTATTTTTAGTTGATTTTTTTTCCCAACTCGAAAAGCCTGCACGACACGGCCATTTTAGGCGGGTTTGGGCACAAACATCTGGCCTGACCCGGCCTGATTCGAGAAGTGGGCAAATTATTGGCCTCGGCCCGGCCCGGCTCGCCCCGGCCAATGATCACCTCTATTACTCAGGCGGTTGAATTTAACATTTTTTTTTATGTACATACATTAAAGAACATATTATATAATGTAAAGAACATATAGTTCAAACTCAAATAATATAATGATCAAACTCAAAGAACATATGATACTTGCGTTCTTTGTAAATGTCTATAATATTCTTTTTTTTTGCCAATGTTTTTTTAAATATACCCAATGTTCTTTTCGGGTATACCAACCACACATTGTTAAAATATGGGTTGAGAAAGTCCTAAAAGTACACATGGTAAAACAAAATTGATAATCATTTGAAAAAAAAAAAAGAGAATATCAGCTCAATTTTAGGTAGTGTTGCCAAACAAAGCCGAAATTAAAGATCATGCATTTCTTGCAGAGGTTATCCTTTTTTTACTCCACATTTTAGCTTCGTATACCATAACAACCAAATACTATAAATATTAGCTTAGATACTTCCCTACCGTGGTGATTTTATAATATAACTCAAGATTTTGTAACATGTGATGACTTTGTAATTCCCATGGAGTTCTCTACCACATACTAACATACGTAGTAATTTAGTTTTATGTTAATAAGGCCCTGTTCTTTTGAGATTCTGGGCAGAGCAGAGCAGGAACAAAGCAGATTTCAGCAGAGCAAAATAGAGCAGAGTGAAGCAGAGCAGAGCAGAGCAAATTAAATATTATTTTTAAGCAGAGCAGAGAAAATTACAGTAGAGTAGAGCAGGACTGAGCAGAGCAAGCCCCGTTCTTTAGAGCTGCTCTGCTCAAAAGAAATCTGCTATGCTCTGCTCTATTTTCAAATAATAATTAATAATAACAATAATAATAATTAATATTCAATAATAATAATTAATATTGTATTGATGATAATAATTTATTATTTTAAATAATTATAATAATTATTAATATTTATAATAATTAATATTTATTAATCATAATAATTAATAATAATAATTATCAATAATAATAATTAATAATTCAAACTATTAAGAATTAATATTTAATAATATTATTAATTAATAATTTCTAATAATTATAACAATTCTTTCAAAAAATTAAACAATAATAATAACAATTAATAACAATTTCTTTTTTTTTAAAGAAAAATAATAACAATTTGCAGTATTGGCCGAGAATAATAATAACAAACAGTTAATATTTTTTTTGAGAGAATAGTAATACTTAATATTTTTTTTTTGAAAAGCAATACTTAATATTTATACATAGGTTGTTAATAGAAACTCCGACGGAATGTCAAATTCAATTAAGACTTGATCGAAACATGTTTGTTCAGCTATTGAACTTGATGATTGAAAGAGATCTACTACATGACGGTAAATATGTGAAATTAGCGGAACAAGCAGGTATATGTCTATATATTTTAGCAAAAGGACTTTCATATCGTGATGCTTCTGACAAATTCAAGCATTCTATTTCTACAAAATGCAAGTATTATAACGAAGTGTTGAAAGCGTTGGTTAATTTGTCCTTCGATATCATTAGACCATATCGTGACTTATCCGAGGTAATAATTTGTCTTTTATCTTTCTACTATTAACATATGCTAAATACGGTACACATTTATTTATATTTTCACTCACCTAAATCAATAGTATATGCATTTAATAATAATAATAATAATAATAACAACAACAACAACAACATTAATAATAACAACATTAATAATAGTATTAATAATAATAATGTTGAAATCTGCTCTACTCTACTCGGCTCTGCTCTGCTATCCTGAAATCTGCTCTGCTCTGCTGACCACTGCTTTGCTATGCCCAGAAGCTCAAAAGAATAGGGCCTAAGTGCACCAACCTGTAACTCTATAAGTGGTGATGTGCTTTCAAATTACAAAATGATGGAGACAATTAGGTGGAGTCCCCCGAGGATATCACCCAGTTATTTTTTTTCCGAATTTCTTAAAAGATTTAAATCTGAGATCAATTATTCTAGACATTTTTAAATGCCACGGTTAAGCCTGTTACATCTGATTCTGATAATTTTGATCTTACAAGTCCCTTTTCAGATGAAGAAATTAAACAAGCTTTTTTATGATATGTGCCCCTATAAGGCTCATTGTTCTGATGGTTTTGGACCTAAATTCTTCTAGCACTATTGACCTATTAGTTGTCCTGATGTCTGTAAAGCTATCCATGAATTCTTTTTTAACGGTATTCTACTACGCTAACTTAATCGTACGCTTATTTCCCTTATCCCAAAGGTTGATAGACCTACCAAAGCAAACCAATATTGTCCAATTAGTCTTTGTACATACCTTTATAATTATAAAGCTATTTCCAAAGTCTTAGTTAACTGTCTTAAACCATTCCTTAAAAAGATTATTGGACCTTATCAAAATGCTTTTGCATTAGACACCACTATTCAAGACAACATTCTCCTAGTCCAAGAAATATTGAACATTTTTAATAAATCTAAAAATAAGACAGGTTGGATGGCTATAAAATTGGATATGGAAAAAGCATATGACAAAATGGAATGGGATTTTTTATGGACAACTCTAGCTACGTTTGATTTTAATAGTACTTGGATTGGGTGGATACATGCTTGTGTTACTACAGTCTCTTATTCTCCCATAGTCAACTCAAATTCCTCTAATTTAATTATACTATTTATAGGAGTCCGTCAAGGTGACCCTTTATCCCTAGTTTTATTCGTCATTTGTATGGAAGTCCTATAAAAAGAACTGTTGTCTGATACAGTTTTAAATAGACACGACATTGGTTTTATGATTTCTCTTTCAGCCCCAATTATTCCCTGCCTTTTATTTGCTGATGATAGCCTTCTTTTTTGTAAAGCAACTTCTACTTCTTGTGCACATATTCGTAATATTTTATCAGAATTCTCAGCTCTCTCTAGTAAACTAATAAACTATCTGTAGGGAATAATTCAAGCATCCCATACTTGAGCTCCACTGTGATCATACACTTAAAAATAATGGCGTCCAAAGGGAAGGAAGCTAGAGTAAAAGAGTCGCCAACAAGTTTTAGGAACTTGTAAACCGTTCACAAGGTGAAGGTTACACCCCTTCACGATCCATGAGATCTCTAACTCCATAATAGTCTGTAACCATGAATGGATATTCGGGGAGGTAAAAATCCAACCAAAAAGAGATTGAACCTGCCCTAAAAATAGGCCTCTACTTTATTCTTCTCATATTCATGTGCGCTTTCTAACTAACATAAAATCAATATATTAATCCTAAACATGATACTAGGAATTAATAAAACCTAAACATGCTTTCTAAATAATAGGAATTAAACCAATTCCAATTACTTACTTTGATGCCTCGTACCTCTTTCTAATAACAAAATACACACGTTAGTAACTTCAAGGAACATATTAAATAAAACAATTAATTTAAATAATTGAAGTAGGGATTTGGGACCAAACCCTCAGAAATTATCAACCTTTCACGTCTAGGGCGAAGGCAACTTCGAGCTTGGTTAGGTGTGCCTAGAACTCATGAATGCGGTATTGTGTTTGTAAAAAGGCTAGGCTAGAAAGAGGGAGAAAGAACAAGCTATGGCTTAAGAGAGAGAAGAAAATAGAATTAGATGATTGTTGATGATTGAGCTTGTTGATTGAAAATGGGGAAATAAGACCCTATTTATAAGAAAAAATAGTCTGGAAACGATCAGAAAAAGACCGAATCCAATCTGGATTAAAACTACTTCTGTCGCCGCGCGACAGGGTTCAGCGCGGCGCGAAAGCCTTGTCGCGGCACGACAGTGTCCAGCGCGGCGCGACAGCTTTGTCGTTTCGCGATGGTTCACGCGTTTTCTAAAATCCGTACAGAGTCCTTAATCTAATTAAATTAAACTAATTCACGTCCGTACTTATCTTTTTTAAAATCAGATTTAATTCTTTTAAAAACACTTGTTTTATTCCAAATAAAATTCTTTATTTTTTAAAAATATAATTATTAATCCTAATTCCACTAGAACTCAAAATAACCTTTTAAATTATTCTAGAAAATTAAATTCAATCCTATTGAATTTAGGAATAATAATTAATGGGCCCTCCACTAGATCATTGGGCCGTATATGAAACCTGTTTCGGGCCAAACTTAGTATTTTGGCCATAACTTCCTAATTATTAATCGAAATTGGGCTTATAATATATCGCTGGAAAGTTCTTTTCGAGCCCAATCCAACTACACTATTATTGGACCCTCATCATGGACTAAACTAAATTGGACCGGACATTTTCAAAATAGAGTACATCTTCGAAAACAGAAAGGAAGTATTTTTATTAAAACAACCGCATCACAAGACTTTTCACACTTCACTTCGTTCGATAATTAATGAAGTGAAAGGTACTCATCACTCGGTTTGGTTTTTGGGAAGACACAATTAGGTGTCTACACTATCATAAGTCCTTTATTGTCTTTTCAAAGTTGGTTTCGTCGTCGAAAAAACAAAATCTAGTAAATTATTTTAATATGTCCCCTAAATATTTTTTGGGAAGAACTTGGGGTTTTTATTCAATTCCTCGTCCTTTACAAAGCATAATTTTCAACATTTGATTGTCAAAGTCGAACAAAAAATGATCAATTGATCTGTTAAAACGGTCTCCAAAGCCGGAAAAATTATTTTAATTCAAAGTCATTTAGAGGCAATACCCTCATATGCTATGTGCATACCTCGTCTTCCAAAATTGACTACAAATTCTCTAGACCTGATAAATTGAAAATACTTTTGGAAACAATCCCCTGTTAAGCAGGGAATTCCTATGCTGGCTTTGGATACAATTTGTCAACCAAAGGATTATGGTGGCCTTGGCCTTCGCAAGACAAACGCCGTTAATTCTGCTTTTTTAACTAAACTATGTTGGAAAATTATCTTTGATCCAAATAATTTGTGGGTTTGTTCTGTCACGGCTAAATATTTGTCGCAAAAAACCATTTTTTGAATATTGCCCACAGCGCAAAGACTCCTAGATATGGAAGAAAAAATCTGCAAATACGACCCCTTCTTCTTCGTGGTCTCCGATGGAAAATTGGTAATGGGATAAGTGTTCTTTTTTGTTTAGATAATTGGTGTGCCTCTGTGAATCTTATTTCTTTGTGTAGTTTGGACATCTCTACTATTTCCAATTTGGATAAAACTGCAGATCATTTCATTAATAGTAATAAGGAGTGGCATAGTATGGCTCTCTCGCAACTACTTCCTGATCATTTAGTTTATCTCATTAAAGGTCGGTATACCCATTCCTGCTTCAGACATTCAAGATAAAACTTGTTGGGGTTTGTCAAATAATGGGAATTTTACTTTTAAATCGGGTACATGGCTAGCCCATAACATTCCTTCCCATACTAAATGGGAGGTTGCTTGGATTTGGAAGGTGGACATTCACCTAATCTTCGTCTTTTTATATGGAAACTGTTACATAACGCTCTTCCTACACAAGCTAATCTGGCTCATCGTCATATTACTATCCCAACTTTATGTCCTTTTTTCCAGCTTACCATTGAGACTGATCGAAGATCACCTTTTCCTTTCGTGTAAAGTTGTGCAATCATTCTGGAAACATGAGGCTACTATCAACTGGTTGGGTTCTTTACTCCTAGATATTGGTATTGTTATTTAAAACTTTAAGAGGCAACTTCTCTTTGTCTTAAAAAGATTATTAACTTTCCTATGGAGTATTTGGAAAATCCGAAATGCCTTGATTTTTAAAAATACCCTTGTCTCCTCCTTATCTACTCTTTCTCGAGCTCAAGTTATTTACTCTGAATGGACTACTAGGACTCGTTTAGACTCTCTTGACGCTACTCCTATTCTGGCCTCAACTCCTATTAAAATTGTTCATGTAGCTTGGTCCCCTCCCCTTGTTGGTGTTATTAAAATTAATTTTGATGGTTCTGTTCGAGATGAGTCCATCCGGTGTTGCAGGTATCGTAATTAGAGATCACTTTGGCAATAACGTCTGTAGTCGTACGTTTAATTTAAGAACGACTACTCCTCTAATTGCTGAAACTATAGCTCTCCAAAATGGGCTCTTTTTGGCCCGCGCCCATAATTTTTCTAATATTTTAATTGAAGGTGGTAACTTGCTTATTATTCACATTTTGCAGGGTAAAGCTCAGTGCCCTGGAAGATTCACCTATTGATGGATGACGTCAAAGAGATTATTTGTCATTTCCGCTGTGTGGACTCCAAGCACATTTATAGTGAAGGCAATCGAGCAGTAGATTATGTTGCTTCCTTGGATCATTACATGCAAACCCATCAAGATATAGATCCCTTTTTAGATAGTAAATTATCTTTTTTTTATTACTTCTGATAAGTTAGGGGTTTGTCTTGAGAAGACTTTCTTAACTTCTGTGTACCTTGTTGGAAAAATACTTGTTGATTCCATGAATAATATTAGCAACATCAAGAACTTCCCTGGAAAAAATTTGATCACCATACTCAAATCATAGACCTGTCCTCCTCCTATTGTGCCGTGGTTTGGAACCCACTGATTTAAAAGAGAAATACACCACCAGCGGTACAGGTTTCCCAGTGACGCATGCCCCCCAAGTTTTACACAAGGACCTTTGTAATTCGTGTACCCGGATCAAAGGTTGGAATTGCTCAAGAACTGTTCAGATCTCAAAAGGGTAGGTTTGTGTTTAATGTGTTTAGGGTTTTTCAAAAGTTGTTTTATTGAAGAGGCTCTTGCTTGTATTTATAAAGTTCTAATATAAGGAAACTAATAAATCCAAACAACCTATCAGTTTATGTTGTGCCCAATTAGGCCCAACTGATAGCCACTCCAAACAATATCTAACACACACGGTCATGTAGAAGAGGGTACACGACCGTGTAGACAAGTTCGTGTACAAAACCACACAACCGTGTGTGGTACCTGGTTTTTAGTGGACAAAGATTAGTCTATAAAGGTTCCACTTAATTGTTTGATAAGACTTATAAACAAAACTTAGAGTCGCCACCTTATTTTTATCCGAATAAGGACGAATTTTAAAACAGTCAATTTTAAGAAATAAACTAAAAAAAAATCAACTGTCAACTCCATAAAGATAAATAAGGCACAGGGTTCGAGGTTTAGGTTAAGAGAATCGAATGTCTGGAACTCGTCTTCCCTTCCGTTCTAAGGAACGGGCTCTTACTATTGCGTTGTTAAAAATCAAGTTTTAAGACATGTTAATCACAAAAAAATGATATAATAATTAATATAAGGTAGGTTTGATCACCAAAGTTGCACTACGTACCGATCATAGTGAGATTTTGAATTCACTCACGGATTAAAACCTTTGTAGTTCGGACAGATGCCATGTTTTATAAAAACCAATTCCATTGGGTTTTTAATTTGGGTAGTTGACATAAACGTCATTTTTTGTAAGTGGGATCTTAGTGATCTTTGACGGATTCACTCCTAAAAGTAAAATGAACCACCTTGGTTGAGGAAAATCACCCCAATTAGTGATCACCAAAAATGTCTTTTGAAGAGGACAATTCAACAAATGTGTCCCAATTGACGACTTTTTTTAGTGGGTCAAGGTATTTTTTGGAGTGAAACTGTAGGGGTTCACTGTATAATCTCACTTTGGGTTTAAAAGCACTCAAGGGTAATTTTTTTAAGGTTTTAAGGGTTATGTGTTTAGGCTTAATGGAATTGACCAAGTAAAACACGACACCTGTCAAGGCCTTACTTCCATATAAAACGGAACAATAAACTAGTTAATCATATCCGATTGTCAATTAATCCATCGGGTAATTATAATAGGATATAAGCTTATTTTTATGGAGATGGATAATTGTTACAACCATATACAACTAAATAATTAATCTTAACCTCATGTTTGGAAATGAGGCCATAACCTTATATTAACAATCATTAATTATTAAAACAAACAAGCAAAGTTATGTTTCATTCTTGTGTCACGAAAGGGTTTGAAATAAGAAGGTTCACAAAATTATAAATTTTTTTAAAGTTTGTTAAAACTCTTATTTCTGAAGTCGTTTTAAAATAAAATTAAAGTCCTTAAGACATCACTTATTTCAAAATTCATTTTTTAAATAATATTAAAGATTTCCTTTTTTAAAACAACAACATTTTGAATTAAAGTTTGTTAATAACTCTTATTTCTAAAGTCGTCTTTAAAATAAGATTAAAGATGTTAAAACGTTTTTTTTAGAATTAAAGATTGTGAAAAACTCTTATTTCTAAAGTCATCTCTAGATAAAATTAAAGTTACTTAAAACTCTTAATAAGTAAAGTTTTATAAATATAAATACATGATATAGTGTAATATAGGTTCCATGACACCATTAGTTTCTTGAAAATAAATTAATACAATTTTTTTTTTCTATTTCATCTTTTTGATAGCTTAAACTAAAAAAATCATTAAAAATCATAGAAAAATCGAAAAAATTATTGTGAGATACGGTTGGAAAGATCATGAAAAGTTCTATCACTTGAGCTAAAGAAATAGACTTCTGGACGTAAGGGTTGTTTCATAGGCCATCTTTGGGACGTGGTAAGTAACTCTTCACTCTTGATCATCCTTTACATAAACTCTTAATTCCTTAGGTCTTTAAGCTCACTTTAAGAAAGAAATTATTTTTAAAAAATATATCTTAGACAAACACATGAATATATTAACCTTTCATATTTAAAATGCATTAGAAAGAGATGCAATGCAATGCAATTAACCCACCCTCTTTATAACCTATCACCTCACCAATAGGCTTGGCTTTCTAATTTGAAGTAATGAAAGATTTAGGGCTAATTTAGCACCTAATATCGTCATTACCCCTATTGGTATCATCACATGGGAACAAACACATTAGTTAGCATAATAATAATAATTAAGGAAATTAAGAAAGGAATAAAGATAATACCTTGAGCTAGATGTAGCAATTTTTTGGATAACCAGTTTTGTTTATCAAGGATGAAAAGATGATAACTCCTTAATTAAAATGCAATAAAAGACACTATGTGATTTTTTTTTGGAATTTTGAGATATTTAAAAGAAATTAGTGCAAAATAAAGCTAATGAACTTTTTTTTTTTTTTTTGATTTTTGATTATAAAAAATAAACTTGAAAAATAAAACTAAATATTAAGATATAAACTTTTTTTTTTGGTTTTAATATAGAATAGGAATTTTTTAACAAAGATGAAAATAACAACAATACTTGAACTTGAAATATTTTTTTTTTAATAAGAATTGAAGATAATAACAATACTTAAATAAAAATAAAAATAACAAATTCATTATATGATGCTTTTTATAAGCTAATAACTTAAAAATAAAGCTAAATTAGAGAGATTTTAACTAAAACAAAATATTAGAGGAGAATTTTTTAAAGAGAATTTTTAGAGAGAGAATTTGTAGGAAATATTTTTGATGTCTTAAAATGAGAAAATTAGGGGGGTATTTATAGGAAAATTAAGGGGTTAATTTGTAAAAAAAAAAAAAGTAAATAAAATATAATTCTAGGATTATAAAGGTAAATATCAAGATTTTGGTAATAATGAGAATCTTGATATTAAATTCTTTAGTTTTACATGTAACAAACTACGTAATCTGCTTTGCATCACTTAAATTGATAACA
The DNA here is from genome assembly GCF_948465745.1 of Chenopodium album. Taxonomy (NCBI): domain Eukaryota; kingdom Viridiplantae; phylum Streptophyta; class Magnoliopsida; order Caryophyllales; family Amaranthaceae; genus Chenopodium; species Chenopodium album. The sequence continues at coordinate 14,440,271 of NC_137855.1, read as the reverse complement.
TAAAGAAAACCGTAATAAAGTCAACTCTAATATTCATATAATAAAAAGGTTCTAAAATGCCATGGTATTACAAAAAAGAAAATATATGACCAAGTCATGTCACAACTCTAAAATAATACTTTCATGGTATATGATAACAGAGTGCCTAAATTTATTTAGTGACTATTATACTCACCAAGGTACTAAAACAACTCTTATAAAATAAATATCAGCTCTGAGATGTTAGCTCTGAAAGTTACACAAAGACATTAGGTTACAATACTAGTAGGGTTGGACATAATATTTCAGTGTTTATATAAAAAAGTAAAAAAAAAAAAACCCTGCCCTTATTAGATAACACATATAAATCTACCCAAGAACATCTAAACATACGACAAAACCTTATAAATACGAGCATTTCAAATAATAACCCTTACTAAAAGTATAAAGTAAGGTAAATCATATAAAATCATAAGATTGACATGGTCAAAGTGAAAATACACCATGTAAAATCATACAATATTAAGTAATACGACATAAATTTAAGGTAGTCAAGGGTAGAATATATTCCCTTAACCGAACGACCTTTAAAAAAAAGATGAACTCTTATCTTGCCTTACTCTACTAAAACACAAATTTATACTTATCATAGTCGTAAAAAAAAATAAAAGATACAAAACTAGATCAAAACAACAGGAAAACAAATAAAACAGAAGACCAAATTCACGTCGACAACGCAAATTAACGTAACGGAAAATACTATTTGAATAGTGTCAAATAGTGTTTGAATAGTGTCAAATAGTGTTTTGAATAGTGATATGCAATATGTGACGCGTATGAAATCCAGCTTTCCCAATTAGCGTCAGATAAATATTGATACAATTGATCCAATATCGAAATTTATTGGATACAATATTAACCGCGGGGGATAAAAAAAAAGGTAATGTTATTTCACTATTGACAATGTCCATCAAAATTGACGAAAAGATATAAAAATTAGACTGAAATAAACAAGTCATAAAATAAAAGAAAATAAGATAAAAGATAAAAAAAAAAATTTAAAAAAAAAAAGTAAAACAACCATCAAAAGAAAAGATGTCAGAAACATAATTCCACTATCAAAGTGGATGAATGAATTCAACAAGGTGATAATTCGCAGCAACACAATCCTAAAATAACGCTGGAAATATATTATTCATCTAAAGTTATACACAATCATACACAATTATACATACGTATTCCTCTTTTACTCCTGTCCATACAACACCTAGATAAATATCGACGGGTTTGGTCCGAACTTGTATTTATCGGAACAATTATTAACTGTGGAATAAAAAGACAATGACATTTTAACAAGTGTATATAAAAGGAGGTCCCTTTAGCACTACAACATGTAGTACCTATTTAGGTGTGGAAATGTTTGTCATTTCCCTACATTGGTTGGGCATGATTCTTTAGAGCAGCGGACTTTATAGTTAAACTGGTCATATAATAGGTCCTAATAATGTATAAATCAGAACAGGTCCTAATAATGTATTAGATTAATCATATTAGCCTTTATATTATATTATAATCATAAATCAATAAAAAAAAAATTACACATTATAATAAAATTCAAACCAGCAATAAATTAAAAGTTACCCTCTAAGGGGTTAAAGTTATAATTACCACAAAAATAGTTAAAGTTACTCTCTAATTGACTATCTTACAATAAAACTAACGTATATCCGCCTTACTCAAGACTTATTGTATTTTTATTTATATTACATGTTAGCATTTTAAATGAGTTTGATTAGGTTATTACATAATTGGTTAGTGAGATAATAATAATAATAATAATAATAATAATAATAATAATAATAATAAAAAACAGTAAAAATCTCTTTCAACATAAAGAAGTACTCTATTTGTCCCCAATTGTTTACCCCAAACCATAAATTCACTTTATTAAGGCTTTGGGCAAAAAATTAAATGGTGCACATGGGTTGACACAAATATTAATGAGGAGAGAGATAGAAAGAGTGCAAGTGGGAAAACATGCCAAAAGTAGTATGGAATAATCTTTTGGGGACACCTTAAAAAGGAAAGTGGAGCAAACAATTAGGGACAGAGGGACTAGTACATAAAACCTAATTAAACGACATTCTATACATCCATTGATGACCACTATTCTACCATTCATCAACCTCAGTTCTAGTAGAAGAAACTAAAATTGATGATGATACATCTTTAATTCTTCACTTGTTCTCGTGACTTAATCTTGATCTTTGAGTTCGTTGTCGGTAGCCCGGTTCCATAATGTTGTTCTCTATCTTGACATACCGTACCACTAGTATATTGCTTGTTTAACAACCAAGTATTTGACGAGTCATTATTCTTATTGACCTCTCTTAACGCTTTACGATTTCTCAAGCTTATTTCTTTTAACTTGTTTTGCTTTCTTCGATTTGTAGGTTGTGAAGGGAGATCACTCAAACTAATCAAACATATCTTCTTTCTACCATTTTCGAAGTTCTTGTACCCTTTTTGCAACTTACGTTTTGTATTTTCCAACTTCTTGCAATAGAACGAGTCTTCCAAGGAAGGTTTTTGTGGTGATAAAAAAGGTTTGAGATTTTGATGTGGGAATTTCATCTCTTTGCCTTTCACTTGGGTTGCCGGTAATGAGATCAACGGTGAAGATTTCGGCCATTGTAATTGCATTTCAAGAAAGTTATTATTGGCCATTTTATCCTTTTGTAAAATATTAATGAGATACGAAGTATATAATTGCTTGACATGTATGGATGAATTTGGCTAATATTTATAGGTTACAAAAGGTATCCTAAACCGTATAAACTATACATATGACTTTCCTAATATATATAAACCTACAGAAGATAAATCAATTTACCATAAGTAATAAATCTAATCCTAAACATAATAAATAATTTTTGTATGTGGCTGGCTAGCCAGTCACAATTTTTATTATTTTTTTTAAAAAAAATACCATAAGTCTTCTCTCTCCTCTTTTCTTAGCTTGTTCTCTAAACCAAACCACACATCACCAACAACATATCTCTAATCCACCCATTTTCTCTCTCCTCTTTTCTTTGCTTCTTCTCCAAACCAGACCACACATCACCAACAATCATATCTCTACTCCATCCATTTTCTCTCTCTTCTTTGCCAAATTGCTGCAATTAAAGCCCGAAATTGTAGAAATTGGGTGTCAAATTGCTGTAAAAAATTGCGATTAATTAACCTTAAGATATCATCAACAACATTTGAAGTAGTAAAATTGATCAGAACCGGAGAAATGTGAGCTCGTTTTCTTCATGGAATCTTAGATCGAACATTCTTCGTCAAAAATTCAGCAACAGAAACAACAATAGTAATATGAGTAGATTGTAGAATATTTGTAGGGTGCGACTATAGACACCTGATTGTGTCTCCCAAAAAAACCAAACCCAGTGATGAATATCTTTAACGTCACTTGATTATCGAACGAAGTGAAAGTGTGAAAAGTCTTGTGATGCGGTGGTTTTAGAATATATTTCTTTTTGTTTTCGAAAGTATTTCTTTTCGTACTCTATTTATTGAAAATGTCCAATCCAATTTAGTTTGGTCATGATAAGGGTCCAATAATAGTGTAGTTGGATTGGGCTCGAAAAGAGCTTTCTAACGATATATTATAAGCCCAATTCCGATGAATAATGAGGAAGTTATGGCCAAAATACTACATTGAGCCTGAAATGGTTTTATGACCCAATGATCTAGTAGAGGGCCCATTAATTAATATTCCTAAAATTATTAGGATTGATTTTAGTCCTCTAGAATAATCTAGAAGGTTATTTTGAGTTCTAATGGAGTTAGGAATAATAATTATATCTTTTATGAAAATAAAGAATTTTATTTGGATTAAACAAGAGTTCAAAGATAAGTACGGGCGTTATTAATCGAATTTAATTAAATTAAGGATTCCGTACAGATTTTTAGAAAACACGTAAACCAATGCGAAACGACAAAGCTGACACACCACGACAAGTTTGTCGCACAGTGACAGGGCTGTCGCGTCGCACTGGACCCTGTCGTTCTGCAAAAGGGGCCGTTTTACTCCTGATGGGATTCGGTCTTTTTTTAATCGTTTCCGGGCTATTTTCTTATAAATAGGGTCGTATTTCCCCGTTTTCAAGGATTCACAATCAACAATCATCAACAACCTTCTATTCTCTCTCAAGCTAGTAGCTTTTCTTTCTCCTTCTTTCTAAGCCTAGCTTTTTAAAACACAAAACCGCATTCACGAGTCTTAGACACACTTAGCCAAGTTCGAAGTTGCCTTCGCCCTAGACGTGAAAGGTTAATAATTTCTGAGGGTTTGGTCCCAAATCCCTATTTCAATTATTTTAAATTAAGTGTTTGTTTTAATATTTTCCTTGTAGTTACTAACGTGTGTATTTTGTTATTAGAAAGAGATATGAGGCATCGAAGTAAGTAATTTAATTGCTTTGATATAGAAATCACGTTCCTTATATTATTTTAATTCCTAGTATCATGTTAGGATGCTTTTATTGCTTTCTAGTATCATGGTTAGGTTGCTTCCTATTTCTTATATCATGTTAGTATCATGTCAGGGATAAAGTTTTGATCTTTAATGTTTAGTGATATGCTAGGATTTGTTATTAATCTTGTTAGTATCATGCCTAGGATTTTGCTAATATTATTATGCTTTGATGAGATTGAATATTATGATGATGATTACTGTTATGTTGCTTGATATTATTGTTATTGCTTGATCATGCCTTCTCTTGCAGGATTAAAGGGAATTTGTACTTGTAATCACGCTTAATAAGATAATTAATAATCTTGTTTAGGCTAATATGATTTTAATTCAAGTGATCGCCAATAAAAGATTTGTTTGCGCATTAATATTCACCCAACATAGATTAAACAGGTTAGGGTTAATCTATTGATTGTATGTTAGTTAGAAAGCGAATATGAATATGAGAAGAATAAAGTAGAGGCCTATTTTTAGGGCAGGTTCAATCTATTTTAGGTTAGATTTGTACCTTCATCCCTGAATATCCAGTCATGGTTCCAGACCACTATGGAGTTAGCGATCTGATGAATCGTGAAGGGGTGTAACCTTCACCCTGTGAACGGTTTACAAGTTCCTAAAACTTGTTGGCGACTCTTTTGCTCTACCTTCCTTTCCTTTGGACGCCACATGCTTAAGTGTATGAACACTTGGGGCTCAAGTGTGGGATGCTTGAAATATTCCGTACAGCGACTGGTTTGGTCAGGGGTTACATGTAGGGTGTTACTGGTTTGGTCAAGGGTTACATGTAGGGTGTTACTGATTTTGGTCAGGGGTTACTTGTAGGGTGTTACTTGTAACTTGTTTGGTATGGGGCCTACAAGTAACTCTTGAATAAGTAATTCATATAAGTAACCCCTGAATAAGTAACTCATATAAGTAACTTCTTAATAAGTAACTCTTACAAGTAACCCCTGAATAAGTAACTCATACAAGTAACTCTTAAATTAACCCATACAAGTAACCTTGAATAAGAAAATCCATACAAGTAACACTTGAAAAAAATACAAGTAACCCCTGAAAAATACAAGTAACTCCTGACTAAGTAATCCATACAAGTAACCCACAAAATCAGTAACCCCGTTATGCGCGTGAATAGTAACCCCGTTATGCGTGCGTCTGGATTCGTTATTTTTGCTGACTTAGCAGCAGGCCACACTGTGTGTAATAATAAACCTATCTAGGGTTGTTATTAAAAAGAAATTAATAAAACTGATAGTGTAGCTATGGTGTAATAATTTGATACTGTAATGTGTAATTTGCATTAAAGCGGCAAACTAAAATACTGATTTTCATTGACCATTGTTTACATTTTTTTTTTGTTGAAACCGACCTTTGTTTACTTGGTATCAATAAAATAATTATGCATTCTACGGAGTAATTATTATTATTTTGTAGTAAATGGATTCTTATTTCTTAATATGATGTATTAGGCATACAAAAAAATAAAAAAGAAAAGAAAAGAAAAAACTAGTGTCTATTATTGACGCCTATGTTAGGGTGTGTTCTATTTATCTGATTTTCACTAATCTTAACTTATCTGAACTTATTAGACCTTATTAAAACTTATTTTAGTTGTAATTTGTACTTGGGTAATCCTTATCCTTATCAGAATTTATTAAAACTGAACCGAACTAATGTGAACTCAACTCAACTTATTACACCTTAAATAACTAAAAATAAGGTGAACTGAACAAACCCATAAAACCCTGTTCTCTTCAGCTTAAAAAATTATATTCTATAAAAATACGTTCAGTAAAATAAGATTAGTTCAGTAAAATTCGGTAACTTTAAAGAAGAAATATAATAGAAAATCAGTAAAATCAAGTTAAGTTTAGTAAAAATAAATTCACTTAAGTAAAATTAATTTAAGTTCACAAAAATAATTGCAATTCAACAAAAATAAGTTCATAAAACCAGGGCCTTAATAACACTCTAATATTATTATTATAAAGTACTAGTAGAAAATTACTTATTATTATAAAGTACTACTAGATTATTTCCGAATTATGCTCAAAATTTGAAATGAATAATAATTGAATTATAAAGTTTATAGGGAAATATAACTAAATATTTAGTTATAATACTATAATAAATAAATAAAGAATGAAGCTTCAAGCCAAGTTAATGAGAAGATCTATCAAAGACAAATTTTTTAATATAGGTATATAAATCTAATACTCCCTCCGTCCCCTTTTGATAGTCACTTATGGGTTTTTTCGCGGGAATTAATAAACACAAATAAGAATAATTAAAGTACATTGAAAAAGTAAATTGACATTAGGTATGCAAAAAAATAGAGAGAGAAAGTAATAAAAGTACATGGGAAAACAAAATTTACATAGAAAATTTAAATTTGCACAAATATTGTTGCAAATTGGAGGGAATTTTGGTAAAAAATTAATATTAATGGTTGTTGGAAAAAGAAAATAGGGTGAACATTTTGGGACTAAAATTTGTCCATAAGGGACTATCAAAAGGGGATGGAGGGAGTATATAATACGTATATCGTATCTCTAATATATAAAGCCAGTCTCGCAGTCAAGTCACGAGACAATGACACTTGACATTCCAGTTTTTCCCCAACTGTAGTGCCACATAGGCAAAAGGTAGGTATTATTGTGACACATATGATACTAAGTAAGTGATTTTTGGATAAATTTTAGGAAAATTAAAAAATACCACCATGTAAAGTAGTGAATTTTGACATTACCACCTCAAGTTTTTTTTATTTAATCGTACCACCTATTTTTTTCCAAAACGCTAAAAAGTACCACCATTTTTCCGAGTGACGTCATCATGGGTCCCACTTTTTCATTTTCCCTCTCTTTCCCTCGATTTCCCCTCGATTTTCCTCGATTTCCCCTATCTTCTCCTTTCTTTCTACCTATTCATCTTGCAAATTTGATTTCAGTTATAGCATTTTCGCAAACTAGGGTATTAATTTCTGCAATTAAACCTTCAATGAATTGAATTGATTAGTGTAATTAGGGTTTGGGTAATCATTTTAGGGGTTTTGCTCAATTCAAAAAATTAGGGTTTATGAATTGATTAATTGGATGAATAGCTGGATAATTAAAACATGTAAGGCACTGTTCTTTTGAGTTTCTGGGCAGAGTAGAGTAGATTTTAGCAGAGTAGAGCAGATTGAAGCAGAGAAGAGTAGAGCCGAGCCGAGCAGAGCAGAGTAGATTTTATTATTATTATTATATCTCAAAAACATACAAAGTTATACAACCTATAGAAAATTAGTGGGAAGTCGAGATACAATCTGGGCCTCCACTCCTCTAACTATAGAAAAGTCAATCCTAGTAAAGATATGAGCTGCAGCATGCACCCTAATGTCCTGAGTCTTCGAGAACTTCTGGATCTGCTTCAGCAATGCAACAGCCTCCTTTTCTAACTCCCCAAGAGAAGAGAAAGAGAAAGGAAGGAAGCCATATCCAATTGCTCGACAATTGGATTCGTACTTGACCCGCTTCCGATTAGCCGCATCAGTCACTACCCGTCCAGGAACAAAGTTAGAAAGCCCAGACTGTGTCAATGGAAAATACCCTGTCTAGTCAACACAGACATCGCGACCACGATCCCATGAATAAAGTAACACATCTACAGGTCTGAGAGCCCCGTCGTTCCCTCCAGATAACCCAATGTCCACCTCCTTTCTAGCAAAAATCCCTGACCGATAGCAAATATCAACAAGGGTATCCCGAACAACATTGTGCCGATGTTTAATACCCACCATACCAGCACACGATACCACATTATTATTATTATTATTATTATTATTATTATCATTATTATTATTACTATTATTATTATTACTACTATTACTACTACTACTACTATTATTATTACTATTATTAATATTATCGCATTATTAATATAATCATTAAATATTATTATTAAATATTAATTATAATTATAATAATTATTATTATTAAATATTATTTAATAATTGTTTTTATCATTAAATACTATTTAATTATTATTTTTATTATTATTTTTAAAAATTAATAATTAGTATTATATTTCAATATAAGTTATTATCTTTAAATATTAATTTTTGTTATAAAAAATCAATTATTATTATTATTATTATTATTAAATATTAATTATTATTAATATTATAATTATTAAATATTAATTATTATTATTATTAATATTATAATTATTAAATATTAATTATTTATTATTATTATTATTAAATATTAATTATTATTATAATAATTCAATATTAATTATTTTTATTATTAATATTAATTATTTTATTATTATTATTAAATATTAATTATTATTATAATAATTAAATATTAATTATTATTATTATTATTAATATTAATTATTTTATTATTATTATTAAACATTAATTATTATTATAATAATTCAATATTAATTATTATTATTATTATTAATATTAATTATTTTATTATTATTATTAAATATTAATTATTATTATATTAATTCATTATTAATTATTATTATTAATATTAATTATTTTATTATTATTATTAAATATTAATTATTATTATAATAATTCAATATTAATTATTACTATTATTATTAATTATTTTATTATTATTATTATTAAATATTAATTATTATTATAATAATTCAATATTAAGTATTATTTTTAAGGAGAGCAGATTGAAGCAAAGTAGAGTAGATTTCAGCAGAGCAGAGCAGCTCTAAAGAACGGGGCCTAATTGGGGCGAATACACAATTAAAACATGTAATTGGGCGAAAACACTAACACAATCCCATGATGACGTTACTCGGAAAAATTGTGGTACTTTTTAGCGTTTTGAAAAAAACTAGGTGGTACAATTAAATAAGAAAAAGTTGAGGTGGTAATGTCAAAATTCACTACTTTACATGGTGGTCTTTTTTGAATTTTCCTATATTTTAAGATAAAATTGTTGTATACAGTTTTATTATTGATAGAATTCTAATATTTCATATACTATCTCCGTTAAATGTTATGTGCAACTTTGGAATATTTTATATTTCATAAATAATACCCAAAAATTGCACATAACATTTAACGAAGGTAGTATACAAAATTAATTAACTTTTAATAAATATCCTATAACTATGTTCTATTTCCATCATCAAATTCATTTTAAAAATTTCTTTAAAATTAGATCTATTTATAATATATTTGATTACAAACTTTTATACATAGCTGACCAAACCTTGTCACTAACTATTACAAAAGTTATTTTGTTAGTTATTATAAGGGTTAATTGGTTTTATAGGTATTACAGTTAGTATTACAGGGGTTACTCGGTCAGTTTTATAGTTATTTTGTCCGACCAGATGGTGTGGCTAGCCGCATACAAAATATGTTGTTATTTAACTTATTAAGAAAATTTAGGGAATCAATAAAAATAAGTTTTAATTAGTAAAATAATTTTAATTTGGTGAAAATAATATAATTTAAGCTCAATAAATATAATTTCAAGTTAATAACATAAATATCTACTTACAATAAAATTACCACTATTATATAAACATAAGCCATGTGATATCGTATGTCTAAATTATTATCACAATGAATTATTTGACCGTAATTAACATTCAAGTAAAAAAGATTATTTTAAAATTTTATCAACCTGGGCATCGCCTGGACACCAAACTAGTATATATAAAGGGGTTTTTTTTCCAAGTTTTAGAGAGCATCGTATGATTTAAATTTCTTAGCGCGCCATGTACGATTATAAATTATAATTATAGCCAATTAAATAAGAGATTTGTAATTTCTTATAGAATTAAATAATTCAAATGCCACATAATCAAAATTGATGAATGGGATTTAAAAGTTTAAATTAATTAGGATTTTTTAGAAAATAACACCACAAAAAAGTCACAATTTTGATTATATCATACAATTTCAAAATTTTATTATAACACCATAAAAAACCTAAAAAATTGATTTCATCACCACCACCTAACGGATTCTTGGATGGAATCCGTTAAGTAGGGTCACGTTGCCACATGGCACTATATTATTGGTTAAAAAAAAGAAAATTAAAAAAAACAAAAACCCCAATTTAACCAAGCCCTAACCCTAAACCAACCCCACCACCACTGCCACTGCCGGCAACCTAACCTCGCCGTCGACACTCCTTTCCCTACCTATCTCAGCCCACGCACCATCTAGCCCAACCCAAAACATTCCCTCCACCATCCCATCACAACCCGAAACACCTCAGCCCCAGCCACCACCACGCAAAACCACCCTTTTTCCTTCACCCTTAAAACGGCCAAATCGACCATCGAAATCGACCATTTTGGGTTTCCTTGATCGATTTCGGCCATCTTGAGGATGAAAGGGTAATGGATTAGTGGTTTTCGGCCATTGCCGGTTTCGTTGGAGGCTAGGTGGCGTGTTTCAAGGTTGGGTTTTGTTGGTGGCTGGGGCTGGAATTCATTGGTGGTGGCGTGTTTTTAGGCTAGGGCTGGGTGGCGTGCTTCTGGAGGCGTCGAAGGTCAGGATAGGATAGGGAGAGGGGTTGCTGGTGGTGGGTGTTTGGGTTTGTCGGTGGTGGGGCTGGGTTAGGGTTTAGGTTTTTTTTTAATTAATTAATTTATTTTTTAATCCACTAAATGAGAAACACGTGTACGTGGTTGGTCCCATTAATGGATTTCATCCAAAGGATCCGTTAAGTGGTGGTATTTGTGTTTTTATGTGGTGTTATAATAAAAGTTTGAAATTTTGTGGTGTTATAATCAAATTTGTGACTTTTTTTGTGGTGTTATTTTCTAAAAAAATCAATTAATTAAATATAAAATACAATCTTTTGAGACCGGAATATACTTATTACATAAATACAAAAAAAATATCAGTTTTAAATAATATAAACAAATTGTGCATTGCATGGATTTCGTTTGGTAGGATAAGAAATTAGAGAAGATCAAGGACAAATTTTTTTGGACTCATCGTCTTATTAATTTACATACATGGGCCTCTCTAATTTCAATTTTCTTTAGTTTCTGTAGCTAACATAACTAAGTACAATTTCAAATAACGGAGGAAGTAAATAATAATATTAGTTAATTATCATTTTTTATGCAAATGTGGGCAAGTCCCGGAACAAGAAACAAAGAAATTAAGCAATAACATACCTAGGCCCTGTTCTTTGGAGCTTTTGGGTAGAGCAGAGCAGATTTCAGCAGAGCAGAGCAGAGTAGAGTTGAGTAGAGCATATTAAGTATTATTTTTAAGTAGAGCAGATTGAAGCAGAGCAGAGCAGATTTCAGCAGAGCAGGACTGAGCAGAGCAGAACAACTTTTAAGAATGGGGCCCTAGAGGGTTAGAGGTAGTGCCGTAGTGGCACCTTGGATCATCGAAATAAAAAAAAAAAACACTCTCTTCAAGAGAACGCCAAGGCTAGCTAGCCTATATCCATTACCTTATTTCTTTCCCTAAATTAAAGCAATGTTTAATACTAAAATGGCTATCATTACTAGTTCGTTGCCCGAGCAATGCTCGAATATTTAGAGGAACAAAAAAAATATATTTATATATTACTATTACTTTGTATTTAATTATAAATTGTGTGTACATTTAATAGATTATTTAAAATTTATTATTGTTTTATTATTTAGGTTGTATATTCTCTCCTTTTTTTTATCAATTATCTTATTATTCTTTAAGGAAAAAAAAAATTAGTAGGATTTTTTTTTAATGTGAACGCGACGAGTGTACTTCTAGGATAATGCCCGTGATTACTTTAGTACAATCATTTATTAGCTAATTTTAAATTATTTTTCAATTTCAAAATTAATTATAAGTAATTTTTTTAATTTTTTTAAATCTATTAATTGATTTTAAATTATTTTTTGAATTTTTTAAAAATTATACTAATTAATTTTAAAAATTCAATTTTTATTATTACTGAAATTAAAAAATAATTCATAAAATAATTTTAAAAATATATAAAATTAAATAAAAATTAAATTTCAAAAATATGAATTAACATTTTAATTAATTTTGACATAAAAACAAAATAAAAAATAAGCCAATAAAAAATTAGTATAATGGTAATAATAATAAGGATGACTACCATAAAATTTAATTTATGGATTAGAGAGAAAAAAAAGGGGGGTATGTGATAGGAGAGATTCAAAGAGAATTAATTAGTTAAACAACTCATCTTTGATAGGAATGGTGTCCTTCAAACAAGTATATTATTCCGGTAGAGGGTTCGCAATTATTAGAAAGCTAAGTATTCATTGAGGTCAAGTGATCGGAATGCCTAGGTGGAGGCCGCTTCCAATTAGTAATATAATGTATAATTAATATTACAGCTTAATCTTGACTGAACCCTTCGGGTCATACCCAAACAACTAACGATCCGACACGACGAATTAATTCGGAAGGAATTAAAGAGTCACTCAAGTAATAAATATTTAGACGTCGGAAATCGAGCTTCGTAAGTCGAGTCGAATTAATTAAAGATGAGACGGTAAAATCACTAATTAACTAACAATTTACCTAAAATACCCCTAACATCGGAATGCCCTGAGCAAACCGAGTGCTAGGGGCAAAATGTGCTTAGAGAACATATCTAGCATGCACCAAGCCACGCACATAGCAGCAGCAGCCCGCATTTGTGTGCGTGGCCTGCTGCGCTTGTGGGCGGGGCAGGTGTGCTAGTGCCTTGCTCCTGGCGTGCCAAGCACAACGCACCCAGCAGCAGCCAGCTAGCAGCGTGGCTTGCTGGGCTGCGTGTGCTAGCATTGGCACAGCAGCTGGCCTCGGCCAGCAGCCCGCGCTTGTGTGCGTGGCTTGTTGGGCGTGCCTTGGTGCCCAAGGGTGGGTGCTATGTAGCAGTGGCTGATTAGGGTGTTTGGGTGCATGTGGTCGGTTATGGGGAGAGTTTGGGGATCAAGTTTGGTCCCCGCCCCTTTCCCTTGTGGTCCTTACCTAACCCCTCCTCTAAGTGTGACACTTGTTGATTAATTAGTTGTTGGCTATTTAATTTAATTTTTGATTTAAAAATAAGGAAAATATTGATTTTACCAACTCTCCCACATTGATGGGAGAGAGGATTTCACTCATGAGTTTTCCTATAAATCCCCAACTTGGGGTATGGGAAAACTCACTTGAGTAAGAGTTAGAAAAGACATCTCCATTGACAAAACCTTTAAACTCATAATTACTCGAGTAGTTTGGTCGAACTTGGCTAACCTCCAAGGAATAGACCTAGTCGGGGTCGTGTTGCAGGTGGATACCGTTGGAGGTTTTCGCCCGTTGCTAGACTTAAAGCTTTCTCAAGTAAGAGCTCGGTAGACGAGCGAAGCACGCTTCAAAGGTAATTTCCTCTTTCCTTAATTCTTGTTAATTATGTCTTTTGATTATATTAATTGTGAGTATGATCTTGGCTCGGGTTTTATTTTTCGTGATGAATAGGTCTCATTAAAACCCAATAGCGGTATCGGAGCCTTGTTCATTTATTTTTATAATCATAATTTTCAAGGTGTTTTTATGGCTTTATTTTTCTAGTTTTATGTTGCTAATTAGATTAGTAGCTCGGTTTTATTAATTTTAATCCCGTTTTAAAGCTGATTATGGCCCGAAACCCATATTTTCGCCTAAAAATAATTTTTTTTTGGTGGAAAAGGCATTCTAGAAATGTTTTCACCCTTTTAAGACCGTGTTTTAGGCCAAAATCTGACCAGAAATGCCTTTTTCGAGGGATTTTTTGTTTTGACGAAAATTTTTAAGTCTTTCTAACCTTGAATCTTAATGGCATATTTATGGTGATTATGTATATGGTTCTTTCCTTAATGTTTCTGCAATTTTTGAACCTCTTTAAGCATGGTTAATTGGTAGTAATTAGTGCTTGAAAGATTGGTTAAAATTTTCACATAATTGCAAATCCATTGCATTAAGTATGAAATATTTATTCTTTGAGGCTTCTAAGTACTAAAGATCCAATATTTAATTGTTTTAAGTGGTTGGAACTTTGAGTTACTAAATTCCATGAATTTTTGGCTGAACTTTTGATTTAATCATGTATTAAGTTGATTGGAATCATAAAGTTTGAATCTTGTGATAGAAATTTCATTTATCTTCATATTGGAGGATATAATTTTTCAAGGATTCACAAGTTAAAGTTGAAATCTTTATTTGAATATTTGTGTTCATAATTCCAGCTCCCCTTTATTTTTTCAAAATCTCATGATTAATTTAAATTAATTAAATTGATAGTGATTAATTGCCCTTGTTTATTTTATTGCACCAAGTTGAACAAATTTTATTAAAGGATGGTTCTTGAGAATAATTTTGGTTGTGTGCACTTTGATGATTTTTTATTTAAGTTGGACTTGTAATAATTTATCATCTTTTTGCTCATTGAATTTATTCTAAAAAAATTAATTTGGAATTGATTATTTAAGTCACGCAAACTTTGGTTTAAATCCCGAGGCTTTGGCACGAAGATCGAGGCGGAAACCTCCCTTGGCTAGCCAGGATGCATAGCAGCCTGCATGTGGCTGCCAAGGGGGCTGCCTTGTGTGTGTGATGCCTTGCGTGGTTGCTGCTCGCTGCCAGCAGTATGGCGCGCCAGCCAGCAAGCAAGCAGCAACCTGGCGCAGCAGCAATCATGCGGTGCGCGCTATGCATGCTGTTGTGCGAGCATGGTCGGGCGAGCAAGCGAGCACTTGTGGTGCGGGGTATGCTGTGAGTATGTGCATCTTGGTGCATTGCAAAGGGGCAAGCAGCCTTGTGCGTGTCGCCTTGCACCTTGCAACCCCATAGCAAATGCTACTAGGCTCGGCCTGGCTTGTGGTACGTAGGGTGGTGCGGGAGCATGCACCAAGCCGCATTGGCCAAGGGGTGCTAGGCACCCTTGTCTAGAAATGGTGCGCCCTAGCTAGTCTAGGTGCGCAAACCATTTGCGTGCGGTTTACTACGTGTTTGCTTATTTTTTCCGTTTTAATTATTCTAATTAATTTAATTATTTTGGTTTTAATTATTTTAATTAAATTTAGAGGCTAGGCCTCGGTTTTGAGCGGCATTGGCAAAATTTTATTTTGGCAAAATTTTAGGTTTACCGGCTTAATTAATTGGATTAATTAAGACGGATGCGGAATTTAGTGGGAGTTTCAATTTCAATTGCGCTAAATTACATAATCGGTTAAACAACTTTGACTAGTTTTAATTAGGCGTGTTAATCGGATTAACGACCTAAATTAAATTAGTTACTAGTTTACGCGAGTTTGTGCATTGTTACTTGTTTATCGTTGTAAAATGCATGGGCCACTCACAAATAGTGAATGGATAAATGGAATGTATATTCTCCCGCAGGTTTATAAAAATGGCAACTAGTGGGGCCCTATTAGGATAGAAAATACGGACTGCGTTCCGTGATGTACTTTTGTAAATCTAAATGCGGTATGCGAACCGTTGAGAATTTTTGTACCTTAATATTTTGAATAGTCCTAATCGTAGATACTATTGTTTGCATAATTTTGGATGGAGGTTCTTGGAAGACGAAGCCATGAATTTGCAAAAGACGTCCCTTGAAGACTTGAAGACTCAAGAGGTCGTGCTAGTTGCCAAATGCATCATTGTTTATATTTTCGATATATATTTATGATTATATATATGTGAATTACATGTTAGATGCATGTTTAGGATTTCGAATGTTGCGATGATTAATTAAGTTCACTTAAATCAACCAACATAGAAACCCCTAAAATATTGAGTAAAATTGCCATTCCAAAACAACACTTATCGACCTATTGAGAGTAGTGATGGGCTAAGCCAAAGTGAGGCATCACTATTACTCCCTAGGATACGTAAGGCATACCGGGTATGCAAGTTGGTTTTGGTTATACTCAACGATATGAGTGATGGAGTCCTAACATGTCGTGGCAAAGTGGATAAGTTGTTGAGAGAGCATTAGATGCGACGATTTATCCAACCACGAGTAGCTTGGAGCCATTAGCAAAGAGTTGCTTACCTTAGAATATTGAGTGTTAAGACAAGCCAAAGCATGCTTAACTACTCATTATTTCTTTGGATCTTAGAATCGACTTATTCTCACCAAATGGGGACAATTTAATGTGTGAATAAGACGTTTAAATAAGTTTGATTAATATGCATGATTTCAATCTTATTTAAGTATTATGAATGGTATTTCAATTCAAATTCTTTCAATTGTAGAACAATGTCTGCAAATAACTCAAACAACCAATTCTCGTTGCGCTCAATTCTCGACAAGGAGAAGTTGAGTGGGCCAAATTTTCTTGATTGGCAAAGGAACTTGCGTATAGTTCTCATGCAAGAGCAAAAGGAATATGTCCTTGATGAGGAAATGCCCGAGACTCCCAATGAGGATGACTTAGGCTGCCCTAAACCGATGGCAAATTGCCAATCAGGATGTCAAATGCATCATGTTGGCCACAATGTCTCCCGAGCTTCAAAAGACTTTCTTTGAGAAGGTGACAACTTTTGAGATCATTTCTGAGCTGCAGAACATGTTCCAAGAGCAGGTCCGAACTGAAAGGTTTGAAACCCACAGGCAGATCCTTGAGAGCAAGCTCAAGAAAGGAGAGCCAGTCAGCCCACATGTACTCAAAATTATAGGATTATTTGAAAACATGGAAAGGCTTGATGCGGGGTATTCAACCGAGATGAGAATTGACATCATTCTCCACTCGCTGCATAAAGGCTATAATCAGTTCAAGATGAACTATAACATGCACAACATAGAGAAAACCCTTACCGAGCCTCATGGTATGTTGAAGTAAGACGAGCAAACGCTCAAGGATGAGGGGAAGCATGATATGCTCATGATAAAAAAAGGGCAAGCCGTTCAAATTCTCAGGCAAGAAGAAGAAAGGCTTTAAGGGGAAGGGTAAGAAGAAGACCTTTCCGCCTAAGTCAAAGGCTACCAAGGATAACAAGGAGAAGAAGGTAGCATCTGAAGGAGTTATGTCTTCATCGTGTGCAATTACTAGATATATAATTGGATCAAATTATGGAGATAATTAAGTCCGGACATTTGGGTCGTCGTTTTGCCATAGCTAGAGGTACTTACGATCTTTGGACTAGTAAAATAGGCCAAAGCCCAATTGGACGGATCCTATAAGGCCACACAAAGGGGCTAGATCGAGCATTAGAGGACGAGGCCCATCATGGGCCTCATCTCTCTAGGTGGTCGGCCATGTAGGGGCTTTGAGAGGCTATTTGGCTTCGTGCCCTAGTCTAATTATAATGAGATTATAAATAGACTAGGTGTCTAGGTTTGCAGGTAAGGAATTGACTGATCATTTAGATCAAACCCTAATTAGCAAACACGAAACCAACCCCCTCTCATACTCCCTCTCTCACGTCATTCTCCTCCTCCCGGCGCCGGTGGTGTCTCGTGGTGGTGGTGGTTCGTGCGGTGGTCGGTTGTCCGAAAAGGTGGTGATCGCGGTTTTCCTCAATCACTCGACCAATCTAGTATTGGTGGACGGCTCGTTTGAATCTCGTGGACTAAGTAGAGGAGCAACACTTGGGGCTCTATTCTCTCCCTGATTTGCCTGTCGAATAGCTTCGTGGAATTCACGCTTCAAAGGTATGATTATGTGTCTTGTGTGTTATGCATGTGATTCTTGGGATTAGGTACTTTATTGAATATGATTCATATATGTTATTTCCGCTGCGTAGTACCTATAAACTCCTTCAGTGGTATCAGTTAGCCTCTTGCATTAACGCGCTAGATCATAATAATACGATTATTTGATGTCCACGTTAATTTTATAATCAATTAAGAGGGAGAAATTAATTTAATTATGGTTCAATTATTATATTTAATGTGATTAAACTTTTGGAATCGGTTAAATGCGATTTAATTATGCTCAAATAGCCATAAAGAGACCGAATTATGCCCTAGTATTTTGAAAATTTCGAAAACCCTAACCCTAAATTTCGAAAATTCCAAGCCCTAAAATATGATTTTTGTGCTTGACTTTGGTTTTATTCGATTTGTTTTATGTTTCATAATTTTAATTGAATTGATTTATGCATAAAAATGTTTTATGTATGATCATAGATTTAATTTTAAATGTTAAAATTAAATTGGGTTTAATTTTATGATGAACCCTATTTTAAAATTGAATATGATTTAATTTTAATCTTATGGACTAATTTAATTTAATTAGGATAAATGTTATTTTAATTAAATTAAAACACAAAAAAAAAAAAATTTAATTTATTTTGGCCGGCAACCGCGGCTGGGTGGCGCAGCCACGGCGGCTGCCGACCAGGTGGCGTCCAAGAGGGAGGGAAGGGAGGGCGGCGGTCTAGGGTGGCTGTGGGCAGCAGCGTGCAACCGTTGCACGGCTGCTGCCACGGCTGCAGCTTGGTGCTGCTGCTGCCTTGCGCGGCAGTGGCTGCTGCAAGGCAGCCAGCCACCGTGGCTAGCCTCGGCTGGCCACACACGGTGGCCTGCAGCCCCAGCAAAGCAGCTCCACGGTGCTGCCCTTTGCGGCAGTGGCTGCTGTCACGGCAGCCAGCCACCGTGGCTAGCTTCGGCTAGCCAACCACGGTGGCCGGCGTTGGTGGTTGCGATTTTACAAAAAAAAAAAAAAAAAAAAAAAAAAAAAAAAAAAAAAAAATCTGTTTTAAAAATTTATTTCAGGATAATTACGAATTATTTTGGGATAAAATTGGTTTTATTTTGGATAAGTTCAAATATTTTCAAAATATGATCTTTTATTTTAAAAGATAAAGTTGGTTTTATTTGGATAAATTTTTTTTTTGTTTAAGGATAAAATCAAATATTCAAAATTTGTTATATTTGATATTATCCATATTTAGTTTGTTATTTTGATAATTATCCTAAATTAAAGTGGTTAATTAAGGATAAGATTGATGAGGATATTCTGAGCATATTCCAAAAGGATAATAATTGATTTAAATAATGTGATTATCCCATAATTAGATTAGGATGTAATTGATTTTAAAATTATTTGATTGGCTAGTAATTAGGATAGAATCTCCTAATTAATTAGGATAATCATGGAAGATTAAATATGATTTTATCTTTCTAGATTAAAATATGATTTGATTCTATCTCATGACTAAATTAAATATATGATATTTTATAAACCGTCATGAATAATATATGATATTATCTAATTATGATTAAAATATGTAAGATATTTTAGGAAATGCGTTGTCTTTATTATGATCATCAGATGTTATAGTTTAGACAAGCATGTTGAGTGATTTATTTTATGGCACTTTTATAATATATGATATTATGTTGCTATATATAGACTAGTATGGCCCATAGATTCTTAAATACGATCTGCGTATCGTGATGTATTTTTGTAATCTAAATACGGTCTGCGTACTGTTGAGTATTTTCATAACTTTTGTTTAATGTAAATAGAATAGTTATTTAAATGGTGTTAGCCCATAAGAAGCCCATGAAGTGAAGGCCCAAAGGAGCAAGGTGGATGAAGATCCATGATGATTCAAGTGGGAGCTTTTTCATTTCTAGTTTTCTTAGGACTAAGGGGCCATACTACGTCATATTTATTTTATTGCATTAGAAGATTATGCATGTTTAGGTTTATTTATGTTGTTTGATGATGCGCTAGAGTTCACTAAATAATCACAACATAATAAATCTAGATCCCAGCAATATTGATGCAGCTTTTCCAATTAAAAACCCGATGAAAACCTTGATCGTTTGTGGTGGGTCGGCCTCAGCAGAGCATCATAATATATCTTGGGGAAGTGGGGGTAGATCACGTTCTACACTTTTAATTGGTTATATTCAACAAGGTTACCTAAAGATCAGTTTAGAACCTTGAAGCTAAGGGTAATAATTAAACATGTGATGGTTAATTATTCAACCAAGAGTTACAAGAGTTTTAATCAGTAAAGAGTTTACTCACCTTGAAAATGTAATGGTTGATGGCAGGGCCTCAGTCCGGTCAATTATTGCACAAATAAAGGATCTTGGAATCACTTAAAATTCAATTGGGATCATTTAATTATTGAATAAAGTGTTTTAAAGTTACCAAATGAATGTTTTTATGGTACTTTAATTTATTAAACATAATTTTAAACTTTGCCTTATTTTGACATAGATGGGTAGCCGTAATAACAATGACAACAACGTTTACAATTTGCGACCATTCCTTGAAAAGGATAGGTTGACAGGGGAAAACTTTTCCAACTGGGAAAGAATGCTAAGGCTTGTTCTGAAATCTGAGGGCAAGGAGGATATCATTGATACCCCATTACCAGGACCTCTGCCAGAAAATCCAACTGCGGCAGATATCAAGAAGCACAAGGAAGCTCATGATAGAGCTATGCCTATCACTTGCTTAATGATTGCTACCATGGAACCTAGTCTTCAAAAGCTTTTTGAGGACCTGGATGCCTATTCAATCATGGAAGAGCTCAAAGTTTTGTTTAAGAAACAAGCTAGAGTTGAAAGGTATGAGCTTCATCGTGAGATTATGGATTGTAGAATGGAGAAGGGTGCCACAGTTCATGATCATGTTTTCAAAATGATCGGCCTAATTCAAAGTATGGAGAAACTGGGGTACCCAATTAGTGATGATTTGGCAACATACATCATTCTCCATTCACTTCCAGAAAGTTTCAACCAGTTTATCATGAACTTTAACATGACTGCGAATGCAAAGACTATGAGTCAATTGCATGCAATGCTGGTTAGTGCTGAGAAACAAATCCCTAAGGAACCTAAGAAGGAAGTTCTTATGATTCAAAAGGGAAAAGGGGTTCAAGAAGAAGGGGCAAAAGGCTAATGCCAAGAGCAAGGGCAAGCAAGTTGCCAAGACTCCTGAAAAGCCTAAGGCGAATCCAAAACCCAAAGTTGCAAGTGAGAGTGAATGCTTTTACTGCAAGAAGAAGGGGCATTAGAAACGCAATTGCCAGTAATACCTTGATTTCCTCAAGAAGAAGAATGGAGCATCAACCTCAGGTATTAAGTTATAATCATTTTAACTTTCACTAAGGTATGTGATACCAAGTTGCAGTGCTTAACATTATGATGTTGCACAGGAACTGCAAACAAGTGAAGCTAGCATGGAGATGGAGCTTGAAGGTGCACTAGAAGTATTTGAGTGGCCAGAGATAGCTTCATAGTTTTAATTTCTGATTAGTTTATCATGACATTTAGAACTATTTCCAGTTTTTGATGAGACAATATTTCGGTTTTCTTGTTTTGAATACTGATTTGTTTTACTTGGCTTGGACAAATGTTGATCCATGACCAAGGTAATAAATTGTTTTCATTTTGCTAGATATGAGTTAATTTTATTTATGACATTGATATATGTAGATCACAAAAGTAAATTTAGATGATTCAAAGCAAACATACTTATAACAAAGTAAAGTTAGGTCACATAAACCATTTGCACATCCAAAGTTATGGATGGACTCTTACTCTTATATGATTATGAATCACTTAAGAATTAGAAGTCATGCTTGATAAGGTATAATGACCAAGTTACCTTTTAGTTGAAAGGGTAAAAGAGCTAAAATGACCTTTTGGAACACAAACATATGATGTGTGTGTACCATAAGTTCAAGATATAGCAAAAGGATTTAACTATTTCATTGCTCTTATTAACGATCTAAGTAAATATGTCGATAATTACTTAATGAAATAAAAGTTGGAATCATTGAAATGTTCAAAATTCCAAAAATGAAATGTAAAATCAAGTTTGAGATAAACAATTTAGCACCACAATATGATTGTTGTAATAAATATTTAACTCAAAACAAATGATCATCTAAAAGAATTGTTGAATTATTTCACAATCCAGGAACATTACAATTAAAATGTATGTATAAAGTAGGAATCAAACTTTGCTTGCCATGGTTCGATCCAAGATTTAATGATTTACAAATATCGTTTTGAGGATATGCATTAGAACAACAACAATTGCGAATATACTAAACAGAAACTTAACCAAAGCAATAGAAAGGATGGAAATATTCCAAAATAATCTTTTCTAAGCAGGATTGAGGGAATATGAAATCTATGTAAAATGTTTACAAAGATGACATCATAAACCCTAAATCAGAGGTATTATTCCTACAATCGCGTAAAAACAAAATATTTGTTGCTCGCGATAGTGTCTTTATAGAAAGAAATGTCTTCCTACAAAGCCAAGTGGGAGTAAAGTTAGATCTCGATGAGATTCGAGACGAGCAACAAAGGGATGTAGATAACACTACATCAGAGACGAATGCGCATGAAATCAGCTAATTTGATAAAACGTGTGTCAAAGCAAGCTAATTCAACTAGCGAGACTTCTATCGTCCTACTAGAATGAAAGGCTTCAAAGAGTTGAAGAGAATAATTCTATTGTCGCTCACACCTATCGTAGGTTACTTAGGATTAAAACAAACAGTTTGTTGGAATTCTAGTAAAAGGTGGATTCTAAAATTTTCCTATTGGAATGGTTGGAATCCATACCTACAAGCAAGCTTTGGACAAGTGCCAACTCAGGAAATGGCTTAAGGCCAAGAAATCCAGAATGGACTCCATGTCTGTAAAGATGTGCTAGTCCATGATAGTCTTACAAATAGGATTAAACCTATTAGTCATGTAAGCTTATTCGGATTATTTCTAGTTATGGAAATCAAAATCACCTTCATGAAATGTTCTTGATGGATGGCATGTATATGATACAACCTAAGATTTTGAATTCCAGAAATTCCTAGAAAGTTTTGCAAACTTTAGAAATTCATTTATGGATTGAAGTAAGCATTAAGGAGTTGAAATATTCATTAGGAAATCAAACAGTTTGATTACCTTGGAAGAATGAAAAGGAATCTTGTAGAGACAAGAAGTTTAGTGGGAGCAATTGGTCTTCTTAGTCTAGTATGTAGTTGACATACATTTCATATGAAACGATATATCAATGCTTGAATAAGTCAAGCAATGGTTAGAAAGATTGTTTCTATATGGGAGACTTAGGAGATGTTGAGTACATATTGGGAATCAAAATCCACAAAGTGAATCTTGAAGGACCTAATCAAGAGACTTATGTTGATAAGGTTCTTGACGTGTTCAAGATGCAAAATTGTAAGAGAGGATCTTTTCCCATGTTTCATGGTTTTACACTCAGTAAAACTCAGTGCCTTAAAAGCTAGTTGAGTTGAGTTGTAAAGACAGTGGACCTGATGCTTTTGCAAAAGGGACCATTACATGTACCATGAAATGTACAAAGCAAGTTGTTACATATGACTTGTGCATGTGTAGCAAATTTCAAGCAAATACAGAATAAGCATACAGAAAGTTACCAAGAACAAATCCTTGAGTACTTGAGAAGCGCTAAAGGAATTTTCTAGTTTATGGTGTTAAAGATAAACAAGTTGTCAAAAGTTTTACGAATGCAAGTTCTCTCCAAACAGGCAAGATGACTCTAGATTTTGATCTAGACGCACAATTTTGTCAGTATGGAGAAGTACAGTGAGCTTGAAGAGTTCAAAGCAGAGCACTATTGCATGCTCAATGTCAGAATATGTGTATTAAGCTATAGTCGGATAGTTTTAGAGGAAGTTTGTATTGAAATGTAATATGACTAAAGGGTCACCTTTGCCCAAGAACAAAGGAGCCAGGGTCACATCACAAATCCAAACAAATGGATATAAGATATCGCCTCAGTTATGAGATCATTGACCATCGGAAGGTCACGCTCTGCGAAGTTTTATTATGAGTGAGAAATCACTAAACCCCTTCCATAGACAAAGGTATGAAAGTCACATTAAAGTCTTGGATTGAAGCAAATTATGTAATTTAAGTTGTGTATGTTTGTGGAAACATATTACATGAGAAAATACATCAATTTGCAGAATTATGTTTAAAACAGAAATTATTATTTCTCTTATTTAATTATGGTTTTGAAATTAAATAAAATGTCCAAAATAATTATGGATTGATGGGCTCATCAGGTTATCTATCAGATAGAGACCTGGTGTATGAAACCCCACAGGTGAACAAAATCCGTATATTATTTAAGTTCCTAGTTCGAAATCATTAAAGTGGACATAAATGATTTCAATAAATGGACTAGCATGTAAGATTGATTGGATAGCTCGGTTTCATGGGCTATAGGGGCACAGTGATGCTCGATCAATCACTTGGATATGCATGAATGATGCATGATTGAACTATTGACCTACTTTGAAGTTCAAGTATAGAGCTTCCGTATATATTAGTGGATTCCTTTGACATGAGTGGAACATTGATTTCATTCAATGGATGTTGTAACTGTGGTACATTCAAACGTCTTCCCGTAACTGGAGATTATAAAGGATGTTTCCCGGTTATTTCAGAAGTTGAGTGGGAGGCTTGTTGCCACAAGATTGGATAGAGTCTACCTATTAAATTAGGAAATGTGTCATGGCCGTTTGAAGAGGGAGAATTCAGAAAATACGTGGCCGCGTTCAAATGCATTACTCAGTAATCATTTGGTTTTGTAATTCTAACTCGGATTTCAAGAAACGATTTGTAGATTAATATGATCTCGACATGTGATGCAATCATATTATCAAATCGACATATACATTGACTTAAGGAATTTGAACATTGCACCCTTGTCTCAGACAAGTGGGAGATTGAAGGAGTTATGTCTTCGTCGTGTGCAATTACTAGATATATAATTGGATCAAATTATGGAGATAATTAAGTCCGGACATTTGGGTCGTTGTTTTGCCATAGCTAGAGGTACTTACGATCTTTGGACTAGTAAAATAGGCCAAAGCCCAATTGGACGGATCCTATAAGGTCACACAAAGGGGCTAGATCGAGCATTAGAGGACGAGGCCCATCATGGGCCTCATCTCTCTAGGTGGCCGGCCATGTAGGGGCTTTGAGAGGCTATTGGGTTTCGTGCCCTAGTCTAATTATAATGAGATTATAAATAGACTAGGTGCCTAGGTTTGCAGGTAAATAATTGACTGATCATTTAGATCAAACCCTAATTAGCAAACACGAAACCAACCCCCTCTCATACTCCCTCTCTCACGTCATTCTCCTCCTCCCGGCGCCGGTGGTTTCTCGTGGTGGTGGTGGTTCGTGCGGTGGTCGGTTGTCCGAAAAGGTGGTGATCGCGGTTTTCCTCAATCACTCGACCAATCTAGTATTGGTGGACGGCTCGTTCGAATCTCGTGGACTAAGTAGAGGAGCAACACTTGGGGCTCTATTCTCTCCCTGATTTGCCTGTCGAATAGCTTCGTGGAATTCACGCTTCAAAGGTATGATTATGTGTCTTGTGTGTTATGCATGTGATTCTTGGGATTAGGTACTTTATTGAATATTATTCATATATGTTATTTCCGCTGCGTAGTACCTATAAACTCCTTCAGCATCTTCTAAATCCGATTTCAAATGCTTCTATTGCAAGAAGAAGGGACATTGGAAGAGTGATTGCCTCAAATTCAAGGAAGTTAAGAAGAACGGAACCGTTGCTTCCGGATCAGGTATATTCGTTATAGACATAAACTTCACTAGCTCAACATCATGCGTATTAGATACCGGATGTGGCTCACACCTTTGTTCCAATTCTCAGGTACTAAGGAACATTAGAAAGCTAGCGAAGGGAGAGGTTGAACTCCGGGTCGGCAATGGAGCCCGAAATGCAGCCGTATTCGTAGGAACTCTCAGTTTGTCTTTGCCCTCGGGGTTAGTTTTGGAACTTGAAAACTGTTTTTATGTTCCCAACATTACCAAAAACATTATTTCGTAAGGTTTTGAGTTTCGAGTAAAGGATAATGAATGTTCGTTTTATCTCGATAATGTTTTATATGGTATTGCACATTATGAAAATGGTCTTTATGTGCTTTCTTTAGACAAACAAGTTTATAATGTAAATAATAAAGCTTAGAGCACGGAGTCAAATCAAACGTACTTGTGGCATTGTCATCTTGGCCACATTAACATCAAATGCATCAAGAAACTTGTACAGGAAAATGTTCTTGACTCATTCGATTTGCAATCGTTTGAGAATTGCGATGGATGTTTATTAGGCAAGATGATCAAGCAGCCATTCTCCAAGTTGGGAGAAAGGGAAGGTGACTTGTTGGGCCTAATACACACCGATGTATGTGGACCTATGAGCTCCACCACAAGAAACGGACATCGATATTTTATCACCTTCACAGACGACTATAGTAGATATGGCTATGTCTACCTTATGTCCCATAAATCTGAATCGTTTGAAAAGTTCAAAGAATTTCAAAGTGAAGTAGAAAATCAGCTTGGCAAGAAAATCAAAGCCCTTCGATCGGATCGAGGTTGTGAATACTTGTGCCAAGAATTCGATGACCATCTGAAAGAAAAAGGTATACTTTCAGAATTGACACCTCCAGGAACTCCTAAATGGAACGGAGTATCCGAAAGGAGAAATCGAACCTTGTTGGATATGGTACGATCAACAATGGGTCTTAGTGATCTTCCTATCTCTTTCTATGGACACACACTTCTAACTGCGGCACTAACACTGAACCACGCTCCATCAAAAGCTGTAGAAAAGACTCCATACGAGTTATGGATGATGAAACCTCCTAGGTTGTGTTTTCTAAAGATATGGGGATGCGAAGCATATGTCAAGAAATTGATTTCTAACAAACTTCATCCCAAATCTGACAAGGTCTACTTTGTGGGCTACCCAAAAGAAACCAAAGGGTATTACTTTTATAATAAATCCGAGAACAAAGTGTTTGTTGCTCGCGATGGTGTGTTTTTGGAGAAGGAACACCTTTCCAAAATGACAAGTGGGAGGAAAATTGAACTCGATGAAGTTCAAGAGGACGAGCAACAAAATCAGATTGACAGTTAAAGTGCTCAAACAGTATCTGTTGACACTGGTCAAAATGTGCAAAGTCAAACCGACAATGCAAATGCTCAGTCCATTACCCTGGGTAGGTTGCAAAGCCGAGGTCTCAACCTGACATGTATCTTGGTATGGTATTAACTGAGAATCAGGACATCCTGGTGATGGATGGAGACGAACCAACAACCTATAAGTAAGCGATGGCGAGCACCGACTCTGCTAAATTGCAAGAGGCCATGAGATCTGAAATGGATTTCATGTTTGAAAATCAAGTCTGGGACTTGGTTGACTTACCCGAGGGTTACACACCTATCGGATGTAAGTGGATTTTCAAATTGAAAACCGACAAAGATGGAAATGTATTCATTTACAAAGTTGGATTGGTAGCAAAAGGTTACTGGCAAATTCATGGTATTGATTACGATGAAACCTTTTCTCCGGTCGCAATGCTTAAATCCGTTCGAATCCTCCTAGTGATTGCTGCATATTACAACTATGAAATATGGCAGATGGACGTCAAAACCGCGTTCCTTAATGGGATTTTGGTAGCAAAAGGTTACAGGCAATGCTTAAATCCGTTCGAATCCTCCTAGCGATTGCTGCATATTACAACTATGAAATATGGCAGATGGACGTCAAAATTGCCTTCTTTAATGGGATTTTGGAAGAAACTGTGTACATGACACAGGCTGAAGGTTTTGTTGACCAAAACAATGCTGGGAAAGTGTGTAAGCTTAAAAAGTCCATCTACGGGCTAAAGCAAGATAGCAGAAGTTGGAATCTGCGATTCGATGAAGCCATCAGTAAATTTGGTCTTATCAAGAATGCAGATGAATCTTGTGTTTACAAGAAGGTCAGTGGGAGTGACATCGCCTTCCTAGTCTTATATGTCGATGACATATTACTCATTGGAAACAACATTCCGATGTTGGAGTCTGTAAAGGCCTAGCTTGGAAAATGTTTTTCAATGAAAGACTTGGGAGAGGCTCAGTACATATTGGATATCAAGATCTATAGGGATAGATCAAAAAGGATGATAGGATTGAGCCAGAGTACTTATATTGATAAGGTAATGGCACGATTCAACATCCAGGATGCCAAGTGAAGTCACCTACCCATGTCACATGGCATAACCCTGAGCAAGAAGTAGTGTCCAAAGACACCTAATGAGTGAGAAAGGATGAATTAGATTCCATATGCTTCGCTAATTGGATCGATCATGTATGCCATGATATGTACTAGGCCAGATGTATTGTATGCCTTGAGTGCTACGAGCCGATACCAATCAGACCCAGCAGAGGCGCATTGGACTGCGGCCAAGAATATCCTAAAGTACCTAAAAAGGAACAAGGATAAATTCCTGGTATATGGTGGCTTAGAAGAATTAGTTGTTGAAGGTTATACCGACGCAAGCTTCTAAACAGACAGAGACGATTTCAAATCACGGTCTGGATAGTTCTGTCTAAATGGAGCAGCGTTTAGTTGGAAGAGTGCTAAGCAGAGCACAACTGCAGATTCTACAACCGAAGCCGAATACTTGGCAGTTGCTGAAGCGCCTAAGGAGGCTGTTTGGATTCGTAAGTTTGTTGGTGAACTTGATGTTGTACCCTCTATCAAGGGTCCAATAGCCTTCTATTGTGACAACAATGGAGCTATTGCTCAGGCCAGAGAGCCAAGGTAACATCAGAATGTCAAACATGTCAAGCGGCGATTTCACATGATAAGAGAATGGAAATCAGAGGGTGAAATCAGAATTTGTAAATTTGGGACGGATGACAATGTAGCCGATCCACTTATTAAACCTTTGCCTCAAGTGAAGCACAACAAGCACGTTGAGGCAATAGGAATCAGGCACGTTGGAGATTGGCTTTGATTTCCCTGTTTAGTGTTTTGATTAATTTTGAATATTTTAATGTAAGACACTAAGATGAACCATTCAGGCTTTGGAGTAATTTAAATTTCATGCAATTTTTCCACTCCATTCTCTATTTAATTGTGGTTTAGGATTAAGTAATGAGTCCATTCAATTATGAGAATATTCAAAATAGGGTATCAAGACCAATCTTAGATAAAGAAACACCTATTAAGTGAACATTGAATATTGTAATCGAAAATTATCCCTAATCAAGGTCATTTAAATTATGGACGATTAATGACCACTTGAGATTAGTGTGTAGTTTGATTTATAGCACCGTTTCTTGTGCTACAAGGACATGATTGTCATGAATCATTTGCACAGGTATTGGTTTAGAACCATACTGGATCGACCTATGAGAATACTTTAAGAGATTTAAAAATCGTCATAAGTATACTTCTCATTATGGCTATCAAAACCTCTTTCCTCGACCATGAGTATTGTGAGTTCTCTTGTTTGAGTACTAGTCCGTTTTGATGTTAGTCAAACGTCTTTTGTACATGGAGATTATAATGGCAACACTCGGGCAGCTAGGTCCTCTTAGTAAGAGAAGCTACATTACAGGACTGGGAATGTCCCCCTACTAATAATAGGGAAGATGTCTTTGTTGTTTACAAGGCCTCTCGAAAAGCGAGACTATGAAAATGCATGGTCGTGCTCAGATGGATTTTAGAAATCATCTGTCTGTTGACAATTGAACTCGGATGTCGAGAAACACTTCTGGATGTAATAAGGAAGACGAATAAATCTTACCTTATAGTTCAGGATGAGACATTAAGCGACATAGGAAAAAGGCTATACACTAAAAGCTCACTTGTCTGGAAGGACAAGTGGGTGATTGATAGGAATGGTGTCCTTCGAACAAGTGTATTATTCCGGTAGAGGGTTCGGAATTATTAGAAAGCTAATTATTCAGTAAGGTCAAGTGATCGAAATGCTTAGGTGGAGGCCGCTTCTAATTAGTAATATTAATGTATAATTAATATTATAGCTTAATCTTAACTGAACCCTTCGGGTCACACCCAAGCAACTAACGATCCGACACGACGAATTAATTCGGAAGGAATTAATGACACGTGGCAGCGGCTGATTGGGGTGTTTGGGTGCATGTGGCCGGTTATGGGGAGAGCTTGGGGGTGAAGTTTGGTTCCCCCCCCCATTCCCTTGTGGTCCTTACCTAACCCCTCCTCTAAGTGTGACATTTGTTGTGTTGGACTTAATGATTTTGATGATGACACAACCTCACTTACTTACAAACTAATAAGTGCTTGATTGTTTAAGTGTGTACTCAGTTGCAAAGACCAGGAGAATTAAGTGTCTTGTAAAGATACCATGAGGAACAAGAAGGCTAGAAGCAGAGCTATCTATAAAGAAGAGTTCCTTTGCAGGAAATGGTGCTTAAGAAATGAAGACTTGAGAAGAGAAGTTCCCCTCAGGGAATAGAAGCTTCAGAGAAGAAGCTTCATCAGAGAAGAGAAGTTCCTCCCAAGGAACAGGAAGCATCGGAGTAGAAGCTTCATCTAAAGACATGAAGACTAAATATATTTTTATATTTTAGGATTTATGTAAGTATGAGAAATTAGTTACACTCGAAAAAGCTGTGTGGAATTGGTCTAAGTCGATAAAATTGTGCATGCCAGTTTTTAGGAAAACTGTTATCTTCTAACGGTTATCTTTTTCCTAACAAAAAGATTTTATTTATTCTGAATATTGAAAATATCTTTTGCAAATAAAATCTTCCACGTTTTCTAAAAACTTGTAGCCTACTCCTCCATGATCTTCTTCAAGTCATGGTTTTGCACATTGAGGAGTTCATGTTTCCTTAATTTTAGGAACATGATCTTCTTAGTGGGTTGGAGTAGTGGTGTAGTGGATTTGCTGCACAAAGAAGTTTTTCCTAAACGAATTTATTCTAAAATAGTCTTTGAAATCAGTTGGAAAAACTCGCCTTTACTCACATAAGTTTTCAAGCTTTAATTTGAGTTAAGTGTCAATTCCACATAAGTGATATAGAGTGTTCTTATGTTCTTATACTAGAGTTTGTTTTTCTTTCGAGTTGTAATTTGGGGAATGGGGAATTTTGAGTGAATTTATGTATGTGAGAAAGAGAAGTGAGAAAGAGAAGAGAAAGAAAAGAGAAAGAGAAGAGAAAGAGAAGAGAGATAGAGAAGAGAAAGAGAAGAGAGCTAGAGAAGAGAAAGAGAAGAGAAGAGTAACAAGTTGGGTGACTTGTTCCTCAGGGTTTCAAGTTTGTTGAGGAACTTGAAGTTTGAGTCTTTAGTTTGTAATTGGACCATTTGCCCTATTCTAGTGAAGATTCTTTTCCCAAAATCCCAAGTGGTCGTGGTTTTTCTCCTTGTTAGGGCCAAGGAGTTTTCCACGTAAAAATATCTCTTGCATCTTTTAGTTCCTTCAGTTTATCTTTCGGTTCCTTTAGCTTACTTAGTCTTAATTCCGCAAAAAGTTTGGCTAAACTCTCATACTACAATTCAACCCCCCCTTCTTGTAGTATTCATTGAAACAACAATTGGTATCAGAGCCTTACTTCTAGGAAAATCAGGAAACCCTGAAGAAGAAAGGTCTTGGAGAAAATGAATACTCATGAAAAGCTCGAGGAAGGATACTCAACTCAGAGGCCTCCTATGTTCAACGGCAAGTTCTATACCTACTGGAAGAACCGCATGGAAATCTTTATCAAGGCGGAGAACTACCAAGTCTGGAGGGTCATCGAGGTTGGTGATTTCGAAGTCACCAAAACAAACACTCAAAATGAGGTAATCCCTAAGCCTATGTCTGAATTTTAGAAAGAGGATTTTGATAAAATGGAAATCAATGATATGGCTGTGAAATTGCTCCAGTGTGGACTTGGACCTCACGAACACAATCGTGTTATGGGGTGCAAGAACGCTAAGGAAATCTGGGATTTGCTGCAGATTACTCATGAAGGAATTAATGAGGTTAAATGCTCAAAAATTGATCTGCTTATGTCAAAGTATGAAAGATTTGAGATGCAACCTAAGGAAACCATCCAAGAGATGCTAACCCATTTTACTAACATCATAAATGAGTTGGTTTCCCTTGGTAGATAGATTCCTACAGATGAGCAGGTTAGGAAGGTTCTTAGAAGTCTTCCGCAAGATGAGAAATGAAGAGCTAAGGTGACAGCCCTTCAGGAAACTAAGGACTTTACCAAGTTCAACATTGAACAACTAGCAGGTTCCCTCATGACTCATGAGCTACACCTTAGAGTCAACAACGAATCCATGAGGAACAAGGGATTGACTCTAAAGGCTGATGAGGAGGAAGACTCAGAAGTAGACGAGGATGAGGCTGCCCTAATTGTGCGAAGATTCAAGAAAGGCCGCACCTCAAGGAACTTCGGGAAAAAGACCTCAAATCCAAAACCTAACTACCGCTGCCACAAGTGTGGATCCCTAGATCACTTTATCAGAGACTGTCCCCTCTGGGAAAATGATAAAGGAAAAGGAAAGGTTAAGGAACAAGGAAGAGAAAAATTCAGCAAAGCAAACTACCAAAAGTCAGACATGAGGAAGGCCATGATAGCAGCCTGGGGAGACTCAGACAGTGAAGAAGAAGAGGATGACCAACCAGAAGAGGAGACGACTAATCTTTGTCTGATGGCTAAAACAGATGATGAAAAGGCCTACCTTGAGGAACTCCAGAAAGAGGTATTTCTTGATCCTAAACAGCTTAAGACTCTCTCTAAAGATGTCCTAATAGATATATGTCTAGAAGAAGAAGAATTCTTTAGAGATACTTGTGTGAAACTGAACAAATGTGAAAAAGCTCTTAAGGTTTGCAAAGAACATGGTGCTTGGTTGGAAACAACCTATGCAAAGTCTCAAAGCAAATTAAGAGAGCTTGATTTTAAATATAAACACATAACAGAGATAGCTGATAGAATCAAGAATGAAAGTATTCTTCTGAATGTTGAATTAACTCAGTTATAAGCTCATGAATTCTGATATCAGTTCTAGCAGTTCCTCAAGGGATCAGTTGCTTAAATTCAATGTTGATTTTGAAAATTTGAAAAATGAACTTTCTACTTTAAAAACTCAAAAGGATCAACTTGTATCGAAACTGAATGCTAGAAAGGATAGAAGTATTGACCCAAAGGTCATACCTAAGTGGATAGCTGAAGCTCAAGGAAAACGAACTGAAAACCTTGGTTACATGTCCAAGAGAAAAGGTAAGCAAAAGAAATACGTTGAGCTTCCTAGCATGAAGGTATGCACTTTTTGTGGTAAGACTGGACATCTCTATGATCAATGTAGAATAAGAGAAGAAGCTGTTAAAAGAAATGTAAAACAAGTGTGGGTTAAGAAAACTGATATTGCATCCACGTCTAGGGAACCCAAGGAAACCTGGGTTCTTGATCCTAATGCTTAGTTTTCTTGCAGGTCCTAGTGAGGGGGAACAACTCGTGGTATCTCGACAGCGGGTGTTCAAAGCATATGACAGGTGATAAATCAAAATTCCTCTCACTAGAAGACTACCCTGGAGGAACAGTGACCTTTGGGGATAATAAGAAGGGCGAGATCATTGGAAAAGGCAAAATTGGAAGATCAAAATCTCATTCCACTGATAATGTGTTCCTGGTCGAGGGCTTAATGCACAATTTGCTTAGCATATCACAATTTTGTGATAAAGGAAACTCTGTAAGTTTTACTTTTGACTCTTGCAACATCATCAACAACAAGTCAGGAAAGGTTGTTCTAGAAGGAACAAGAAGAGGGAATACTTATACAGTTGACCTCAACTTAATCCCAAGGAACAACCTTACATGTCTGAGTGTTATTAAAGATGATCCCCTGCTATGGCATAAACGTTTTGGACATGCTAGCTTTTCATTACTAGACAAGCTAAGGTCAAGGAACCTGGTTGTGGAACTTCCTATAATCAAGTTCCTACAGAACAAAGTTTGTGATGCATGTGTGAAAGGCAAGCATGTTCGTTCATCTTTTAAATTGAAGAAAATGGTGAGCACTACAAAGCCTCTGGAATTAATCCATATGGATTTGTGTGGTCCCATGAGGATTCAAAGCAGGAGTGACAAGAAATATGTTTTGGTTATTGTTGATGATTATTCCAGATTCACTTGGGTTATTTTTCTTGTTAGTAAAGATGAAACTTTTAACGAGTTTGTTGTTTTTGCCAAGAAAATACAGAAAATCAGTGGTCACTCCATAGTCCATTTCAGATCAGATCACGGAACTGAATTTGAGAACTCAAGATTCGATGAGTTTTGCAGGGAAAATGGCATGAATCATAATTTCTCAGCTCCAAGGACTCCCCAACAAAATGGAGTTGTAGAAAGGAAGAATCGAACCCTTGAGGAAATGGCTAGAACGATGCTGATTGCAAGTGGATTGCCAAGGAACTTCTGGGCTGAAGCCGTGAATACAACATGTTACATCCTTAACAGGGTAACAATCAGAAGTATCATCAACAAGACTCCCTATGAACTATTCAAGGGAAGGAAGCCAAGCATATCTCATCTTAGAGCCTTTGGTTGTAAGTGCTTTGTACATAACAATGGTAAGAAAAACCTAGGGAAATTTGATGAAAGAAGTGAAGAGGCCATATTTCTTGGATATGCCTGTGATAGCAAAGCTTATAGAGTTTACAATAAAAGTTCAATGTGTGTTGAGGAAAACATTCACATAATCTTTGATGAAGTTAAACAGTTTGTGAATGTGCAGGAACAAGAAGATGATAATGATTTTGAAATTGGATTAATAAGAGATAGGGATAAAGAAGAGACTCATAAGCAAACCAAAGAAAAGCAGCCTGCTCCAGAAGAGGATCATCAAGAGAATGAGGAAGTTCCTCAACCAGATGAACAGGTGAATGAGGAACTATCAGAAGAAGCAAAAGGAACAGATCCAGAAGCTCCTCAAATTGGAGTTCCTGCTAGGGAATTTCAACCTAGGACATTCAAGTATAAAAGTTCCCATCCAACTGATCTCATAATCAGTGACATAAGAAAAGGAACTCAAATAAGATCGTAGATGAACAGGTGAATGAGGAACTATCAGAAGAAGCAGAAGGAACAGATCTAGAAGCTCCTCAAATTGGAGTTCCTGCTAGGGAATTTCAACCTAGGACATTCAAGTATAAAAGTTCTCATCCAACTGATCTCATAATCAGTGACATAAGAAAAAGAACTCAAACAAGATCGCAGATGAGGAACTTCTATGCGTTCCATGCATCTCTGTCCATCCTAGAGCCTTGAAATCATCAAGAAGCCTTGGGAGATGCTGACTGGATAGTGGCCATGCAAGAGGAACTAAATGAGTTCAAAAGGAACAAAGTTTGGCACCTTGAGCCAAAGCCTAAGGATAAGAAAGTCATTGGACTCAAATGGGTGTTAAGGAACAAGCTTGATGAACATGGGACTATAGTAAGGAACAAGGCCAGATTGGTTGTGAAGGGCTACAACCAACATGAAGGTATTGATTTCGATGAAACCTTTGCTCCTGTAGCTAGATTAGAAGCTATTAGAATCCTAGTAGCTTTTGCCTCTTATATGGGTTTCAAACTCTATCAAATGGATGTGAAATGTGCTTTTCTAAATGGTTTCTTAAATGAGGAGGTATTTTTTGAACAACCTCCTAATTTTGAAAATTATAAATTTCCAAATCATGTTTTTAAGCTTGATAAAGCTCTCTGTGGGCTTAAACAAGCTCCAAGAGCCTGGTATGAAAGGCTTTCAAAGTTCCTACTGAAAAATGATTTTAAAAGAGGAAAAGTAGATAAAACTCTTTTTCTTAAATCTCGAGGAACTGATTTGTTAGTTGTACAGATCTATGTAGATGATATTATATTTGGTGCTATTAACAATGGTTTGTGCAAGTACCTTGCTGAGCTAATGGGTGGTGAGTTTGAAATGAGTATGATGGGTGAATTAAATTTCTTCCTTGGACTTCAAATAAAGCAAACAGCAGAAGGAATTATGATTCACCAATAGAAGTATGTCAAGGAACTTCTGAATAAGTACAACATGGAGAATGCCAAGACAAATCACACACCTATGGGAACAGCAACAAGACTTGATGAGGATCCACAAGGAACAAGTGTGGATCAAACCACTTACAGAGGTATGATTGGTTCATTTCTATATCTAACAGCCAGCAGGCCTGACATTTCTTTTAGTGTTGGATTGTGTGCTAGATTTCAGTCTAATCCTAAAGAATCACATCTAACGGCTGTTAAGAGAATTTTAAGATACCTCAAAGGAACAGATGACCTGTGTCTGTTCTATCCTAGAAGTGATGACTTTATGCTTAAAGGATTTACAGATGCTGACTATGCTAGTGACTTAGTCAACAGGAAAAGCACCTCAGGTATGGTTCAGTTCCTTGGCTCTTGTCTAGTTTCTTGGGGTTCCAAGAAACAAAATACTGTTGCATTGTCGACTGCAGAGGCTGAGTATGTAGCAGCAGCTGCTTGTTGCTCTCAAATCCTTTGGATCAAACAACAGTTGCGTGACTTTGGTATTAAATTTAATTGCATTACTATCTATTGTGATAACACTAGTGCAATTTGCATATCTAAAGATCCAGTCCATCATTCAAGAGTCAAGCATATTCATATAGGGCATCATTTCCTTAAGGATAATGTTGAAAAGGGTTTGATTAAATTAGATTTCTGCCAAACTGACAATCAAATTGCAGATATTCTAACAAAACTCTTGAATAGAGAAAGGCATGAGAAGATGAGAATGGAACTTGGGATGATTAAGTTATATTAAGAAAAATGCATCAAGTTCCCTCAGGTATGAAACTCAAACTGACGTGCTTAATCATGGTATACTGTGCACAAGTGTTATATGTTTAATTACATAGTTAAGACAGGTTGTGAGCAGGAGTAATATTTACTAAGGGCATGTAAATTTGAAAGACATAGTATGTGAAAGTCCAATTTTGGTTGCATGAGCTTTGTTGAATTGTTCTGTGTATCAAGTTGTATTTGCAAGTGATTTTTAACTGATTAAATTCAAGAGATAAAATTATTCTGTTTATCTATTTTTCAAAATTCCAAATTCTTTTTATCTAAACACAAAATTCGGATGAATGCATCAAATATTCATCATTATCTTTTGTTCAAAAGTAGCCCACTCACATTACTCTCTTAAAACACGGTATACGTTTCCCTAAGAAATAAATATGAGTTTCAAATCAACTTAATTCACCTCACCTCCCAAACGACACCTCACTTCACCAATTTACCTCCACCATAAAACATGTCAGCCTCACACAAATTTACACCACACAAAAATTACCTTCTCTCTCATCACTCCGATCAAAACTACTCTCCAATGTCTACCTCTCCAAAACCCCAAGCTGAAACCGAAGCAAACCCTATCCTAGACATCACCATGGAAAATCTTCCGGAAAACTCAACCAAAGAGATCTCTGAACCTCCAAAGAATGAATCAACCACCGAATCTCAGTCCTCTCGCAAAAGGAAAGCCAATGACATACAAGGGGAAGAGGAAAGTGTTCCGGAACTGGGTGTGAATTATCGAGACAAACCTGCCGCCATGAAAAAGCAAGAGAAGATGGGTGAACACTTTGTGACAAGTTTGG
This sequence comes from Chenopodium album, assembly GCF_948465745.1. NCBI lineage: Eukaryota > Viridiplantae > Streptophyta > Magnoliopsida > Caryophyllales > Amaranthaceae > Chenopodium > Chenopodium album. Next base: position 14,402,356 of record NC_137855.1, on the reverse strand, counting down.
CACTCAATTTACCTTGGTGTAGATCTGTAAAATTACATGAATTGCTTGATTTGCTTGAGTTTCAAAATTGGGTAAACTTGCTGAGTGAATGTTTTAATCGGAGTATGTATGTTGATGCTATGAAAGATTTTTGCAAAAATTTTAAGTACTCTAAGGGTATTATTCGTAGCATGGTGTATGGGAAGGAAATTGAATTTGATGCTGTGTATTTGGCTGAGTTGTTTGATGTGCCAAATGCTGGGTATGATTTGTATTTCAAAACCAATGTCATTAGAAACCCTATTCCTGAAGCTAACATTGATGAAATTGTTGAGCATTTAGGAGGTGACCTTGAGGAACCCTACATAAACCATAATGACCTAACCCCTCTTGACAAAATTCTGCTAAAATTTGTGTTCAATGACATAATCCCTCGTCCTCAAAAAAGAGACAGTGCCAACAAGCTTGACTTTGTCCTAATCTACTGCCTAGCCAGAAAAATACCTATCAATTTTCCCTCAATCATGATCCAACACCTTACCCACTGTGTTCCAAAAGGATGGAAGGTTGGATATGGAAACTTACTCACCTTTGTCTTCGGAAGCTTTGGCATTTCCTTTGCCAAGAAAGAACCCCTGCCTCTCAAAAACATCGAATTCATACAGCCCATATTTCTTGAAAACCATAAGCTAAAGATTGTGAATGGATGTTTTGAAGTGGTGGTAGAAGAAAAAGATAAAAGGCCAAAGGAAGTGAGTGCAGTAGTTGAGGGTGAAGAAAAGAAAGCAGTAGGGGCTATTGAGAAGGTTGTTGAAGATATTCAGAATGAGGGAGAGCAGGAGGAAGAAGAAAGAGAAGATGTAGGGGAGATACTAGAAATAGGGGGAAGGAAAAAGAGAAACAGTTTAAGGTTGTTGAAAAAGAAGGGGAATCCATCTTCAGTGTGCATTGATCTTTCTGGTGCCTAGGAGGAATTGCAGAAGCTCCCTAGTACTCCTACTTCTATTAGGCATGCATCTGCAGGTTTGCAGCTGAAGAGAGCTTTAAAGAGGTGAAGGAACTACTCCAGAAAATGCTCAAGGAACAGGAGAAGTTCTAAGCAGAGATGAAGGATTTGAAGAAGAGTGTGATCACTCTTAATGCTGATGTGAAGAAGCTGGTCACAAGCACTTACAAAGGGAGACAGTCCATTGTCAAGGACATTGTGTCTCAAATTAGCAAGAAGCTGGAGGATCTTGCTGTTGATGATGACCAGAGTGTTGCTTCATGATTTCACCTTACCTTGCTGCCTGTTTATTTTGAAACTCTATTTTATCTATCTTTGGGAAACAATTTTTAATTTGGTCTGTAATATTTTGGGCACTTTTTAATTTCTTTTGGTAAACTTATAAATTTGGTACATTTGGCCGATGTTTTAAATCGGTTTTGGATGATTTATACCTATGTTTATTCTGCCTATATGCTTTGTAAATGTTTTCTCTCTATGCATGCTTCTTGTCTTAACACTAAACCACTAGATGGTGCTGTGTTATGGTATATTATATGCTTGTATGTTGGTTTTTGATAATGCCAAAAGGGGGAAAAGATGCAAACTATCAAGGAAACTTAATCATTCTATGGTCTATGTTCGAAATCTTCACAAGCTGCCTACTCTCTAAACAGGTATAATGTATGTACAAGTTTTTTTTCTTAGTTTTTCATTTCAGCATTGCTTTCATTTCTTAGTATTAGTTCCCTTTCTGCATTGTACTTTGTTTTTGCATTTTCTTTTCTTTAAGAATAAGTTGGATTATCTCTGTTTCCTTGTAAGTAAGTTTGGTTTGTTTGTCATCATCAAAAAGGGGGAATATTGTTGGACTTAATGATTTTGATGATGAAACAACCTCACTTACTTACAAACTAATAAGTGCTTGATTGTTTAAGTGTGTACTCAGTTGCAAAGACCAGGAGAATTAAGTGTCTTGTAAAGATACCATGAGGAACAAGAAGGCTAGAAGCAAAGCTATCTATAAAGAAGAGTTCCTTTGCAGGAACTGGTGCTTCAGAAATGAAGACTTGAGAAGAGAAGGTTCCCCTCAGGGAACAGAAGCTTCAGATAAGAAGCTTCATCAGAGAAGAGAAGTTCCTCCCAAGGAACAGGAAGCATCGGAGTAGAAGCTTCATCTAAAGACATGAAGACAAAATATATTTTTATATTTTAGGATTTATGTAAGTATGAGAAATTAGTTACACTCAAAAAAGCTAAGTGGAATTGGTCTAAGTTGATAAAATTGTGCATGCTAGTTTTTAGGAAAACTGTTATCTTCTAACGGTTATCTTTTTCCTAACAAAAAGATTTTATTTATTCTGATTTTTGAAAATATCTTTTGCAAATAAAACCTTCCACGTTTTCTAAAAACTTGCGGCCTACTCCTCCATGATCTTCTTCAAGTCATGGTCTTGCACATTGAGGAGTTCATGTTTCCTTAATTTTAGGAACATGATCTTCTTAGTGGGTTGGAGTAGTGGCGTAGTGGATTTGCTGCACAAAGAAGTTTTTCCTAAACGAATTTATTCTATAAATAGTCTTTGAAATCAGTTGGAAAAACTCGCCTTTACTCACATAAGTTTTCAAGCTTTAATTTGAGTTAAGTGTCAATTCCACATAAGTGATATAGAGTGTTCTTATGTTCTTATACTAGAGTTTGTTTTTCTTTCGAGTTGTAATTTGGGGAATGGGGAAGTTTGAGTGAATTTATGTATGTGAGAAAAAGAAGTGAGAAAGAGAAGAGAAAGAAAAGAGAAAGAGAAGAGACGAGTAACAATTTGGGTGACTTGTTCCTTGGGGTTTCAAGTTCGTTGAGGAACTTGAAGTTTGAGTCTTTAGTTTGTAATAGGACCATTTACCCTATTCTAGTGAAGATTCTTTTCCCAAAATCCCAAGTGGTCGTGGTTTTTCTCCTTGTTAGGGCCAAGGAGTTTTCCACGTAAAAATCTCTCTTGCATCTTTTAGTTCCTTCAGTTTATCTTTCTGTTCCTTTAGCATACTTAGTCTTAATTCTGCAAAAAGTTTGGCTAAACTCTCATACTACAATTCAACCCCCCCCTTCTTGTAGTATTCATTAAAACAACATGTTGATTAAATTAATTAGTTGTTGGCTATTTAATTTTATTTTTGATTTAAAAATAAAGGGAAAATATTGATTTTACCAACTCTCCCACATTGATGGGAGAGAGTATTTCACTCATGAGTTTCCCTATAAAGACCTAACTTAGGGTATGGGAAAACTCACTTGAGTAAGAGTTAGAAAAGGCATCTCCATTGAGAAAACCTTTAAACTCATAATTACTCGAGTAGTTTGGTCAGACTTGGCTAACCTCCAAGTAATAGACCTAGTCGGGGTCTTGTTGTGGGTAGATACTGTAGGAGGTTTTCGCCCGTTGCTAGACTTAAAGCTTTCTTAAGTAAGAGCTCGGTAGACAAGCGAAGCACACTTCAAAGGTAATTTCCTCTTTCCTTAATTCTTGTCAATTATCTCTTTTGATTATATTAATTGTGAGTATAATCTTGGCTTAGGTTTTATTTTCCGCGATGAGTCGGACTCATCAAAACTTAACAATCTTGTGTGCGGCTAGCCACACCGTGTGGCCGCTTGCAAGAGAACAAAGTAACTCCTACAACATTGACCGAGTAACCCCTATAATATTGATCATAACCCTCTATAACTTGACGAAGTAACCCCTATAACACGGACCAAGTAACCTACATAGCATTTACCAAGTAACCTCTGTAATACTAACCAAGTAACCCCTATAAAACTGACCAAGTATACTATACCTATATAGCATTTACCAAGTAACCTCTGTAACACTAACCAAGTAACCCCTATTATAGCTGGCTACACCACGTTGTGGCCAGCCTCGGATAAGAATTTGTGCTAGTTAAAAAGGAAAATGATGCATCTAGATTTATCTTTTGTTATTTAAAAAGTGATGCATCTAAAAAGAAACGAAGAAAGTAATTCAATTGCTACTATTTATTATTACGTGGGTTTGTTATGTTATACTAATATCATTGCAATGGTTTCCACTACCTAAAGATAAATATAACAAGTTAGCTTATTAAAATTCATAAAATCGAAACCTGTTCCAACATGTTCCTATTTTTAACCATGCGACTTGCAATTATATACTACCTCCGTTACGCATTATTTGCAACTTTTGCTATTTTTGTTTGCTACACAACTTTTTAAAACTTTCCTTATTTAGTAATTGTTTTTTAATAAAATAACAAAATTACCCTTACTTAAAATTATAATCAGAAATTAGGTTGCTAATACTTTGTCATTAAAAAAGTAACCAATTTTCATTAATTTAATAATTCCCACCAAAATTAAATCATCGGCTATTTCACCAAATGACACTGAACACTTTAATAATTCACCAAATGCCATCAAGGTTTTCAAAATTCACCAAATGCCATCGAGTTTTAACAAAATTCACCGAGTGCCATTACACCCCTAGAAATAGGCCTATTTTCGACGAACAGTTTCCGACAAACACGTTTTCTGTCGGAAAAATTGAAATTTTCGACAGATTTTTATTCCGTCGGAAAACTAAATTTACGACAGAATAAAATTCCGTTGGATATTTCGTCGGAAAGTAATTAATAATAAAAAAAACTACCCTTTTAACCTAAACAAGCCCTCTTCCCCTTATGTCAGTTTTACTCTCTCTCGCTCCACCCTCCTTCTTCTTTCTCTCTCCTCTCCTCTCCTGATTCTCCTTTTTCTCTCCTTCCCCGATCCTTTCTCTTTCTCCTTCTTCTTTGTAGGTGTTCGTCTTCTTCTCTTCTCCTTCCTCCTCTTTCTCCTCTTCTATTTCTCCCTTTCCCTCTCTTGTTCGGCCTCTTCTTCTCTTTCTCCCCTTCCCTTTCTCTCTCTTCTCTTTTTCTTAGGGTAGTGGGTTTTCACGGTTAGACCCTAAAAAGCTTAGAGGAACGACGGAATTCAAAGTCTCATGGTCAAAACGAAGGTTTTTAGGTGAAATTCGACCATGGAAACTCTAGATCTAGAGTTTTCATGGTCGAATTTGGCCTCATAAACCCAATTTCAAGGTTTTACTTAGTCAAATCAAGGTATGTATCTATTTTTTTTTCTTAATTTTGATTTTATTTGGTTAATTGTTTTTTCGGATTTTTTTTTTTGAAAATTTATGATGGCGGTGGTGGTTGTTGGAGTTCCGATTTTGGGGGTTGGGTTGGCGAGGTTTTCGTTGGTAGATCTGGGTTGTGGTCGGATTTTTTGAAGTTTTTTTTTGGGTTGTGATATCATGGTTATGGTGTGTAGATCTGGGTTTTGGGTGGGTGGGGTTTAAATAGGGGCTGAAGGGAGGGAGGTGGTGGTGGGTAAATTTGGGTTTTAGGTAGGTGGGGTTTAAATTGGTTGGAAATTTTTTTGATGTTTTTTTAGGTTGCGGTGCGGCAGTTTGGCGGTGAGGGCTAATAGTGGTGGGGGATAAGGGTTAGGGTTAGTTAGGGGCTGGTGATGGTCTGTTGGGGGGGGTAGTGGAGGTGGTGGTCTGATGTTGGGATTAGGGTTAAGGTTAGTTATGGTGGTGGTGGTGGTGGTTATGGTCTGTTGGGGGGGTTAAAGGTGTTGATATGCCGTGCTGGTGGTGGTGTGGCGTATTTTTTTTATTTCGGTTGAAGTAATTTCCGACGGAATTTCCCTCGAAAGATGGAATTGTGTCCGTCGGACATTTTCGATGGATTTTCCGGTGCCTGAAAATCCCTTTCGACGAATGAATTCCGTCGGAAAAGTATTTCCGACAGAATTTTCGTCCGAAGGGACCGTTTTTCCTACCAAACCTTTTCCGACAACCCGTTCCGACAGAAATTCTGTCAAAAACTGGTTTTCTGACGGATTTCAAGGTGTTTTCGACGGAATTTTCCGTCGGAAATGGGCTTTTTTCTAGTAGTGTTAATGACTAACGACCGTTAACTCCGTTAGTCGTTAGGGTTTAATCATGACACATGTGGACACGTGTCAGTCAGTTATTTGTTCTAAAAATAAAGATAAATAAAAATAAAATAATAATTTATAAATAAATCTAAATCCTAACTAACCCAACCCAACCCCACCACCGTAACCGCCTGCCAAAGCCAACCGACAACCCAAAGCCAACTGACAATCGAAAGCCAACTGCCGGAACTCCTTAACCTCCTGCTGGATCCCCCTAACCTCTCGTCAAACCCGTCAGAACCCCCTGACCTCCTTCTAGAACCCCTTGCCCCCACCAAAACTGCCGACTCCACTTATTCCCCTTTTCATCCTCCCGAAAAATCACCTCGGCCACCAGAACTGTCTTACGCAATGCCCAGAACTCTGTCTGCCCGACTCCAGCATCCAGACAACAACCCACAAAACTCCGCTTGCCCGACAACCCTCACCCTGGTCCCTACCGCACCCACCTGACGCACCCACCTAATTTTTGTAACATGCGATGATTTTTTTACAGTAATTCGGATGAAATTTTCTAACACATAATTTATTTAGTTTTATGCTAGTATGTGCACCAACCCCTATAACTATAAGTGGTGATGTGGTATCACTCCACTTAAAAGGTTGAGTATATGGTGGTGATGTACTAATTTGCATCATCACTCCACGTAATTTTTCATTTTTTTTTTGTTTTTTGTTTTTTTTTATATCATGCTTTTGTTATTTTCAATTGAGGAGTTAGGTTTTTTTTTAATTATTTTATTTTTATTTAATTTTCAATTGACGAGTTTGGTTTTTTTTTTTTAATTTAATTATTTTTTATTTAACATCGTTAGTAGCAGTCTAAATGGAGTTAGTTTTTTTTTTTTTTAATTTAATTTCTATGAGGAGGGTAAGTTGTTAAAACAAATCAATGCTACTGCCCTTAATCTAATTCCAAAGGTTGAAAATGCAAATATGGTCACACAATTTAGACCAATTGCTTGTTGTAATGTTTTGTACAAAGCAGTTTCTAAGTTGATTTGTGGAAGACTTATGGAAGTGCTTCCTGAGCTGATTGATCCTTGCCAGGATGCTTTTGTGGCTGGTAGGTCAATCCTTGACAATATCCTAGTTTGTCAGGATATGTTAAAGAATTACAACATGAGGAAGCCCCCCAAATGTACAATCAAGTTGGACCTGAGGAAAGCTTATGATTCTGTAAGCTGGGAGTTTATCAGAGGAATGTTGTAAGCTTTGGGCTTCCCAGGGCATTTTGTTGGGTGGATTATGCAATATATGTGTACACCTTCCTTCTCTCTCATGATCAATGGTGGTCTAAATGGTTTTTTTGCTGGGAAGAAAGGGATTAGGCAGGGTGATATTATGTCCCCTCTAATCTTTGTGATAATCATGGAATATCTGACCAGAATTTTAAGGAAAATAGGAAAGAAAAAGAAGTTTAAGTTCCATCAAAGATGTGATCAGTTAGCATTAAATCACTTAATTTTTGCTGATGATTTGATGCTTTTCTCATATGGGAATAAAAGGTCTATCGAATTGCTAATTAGAGCTTTAAAGATTTTTGAGGGAAGATCAGGGTTGCATGTTAACACTAAGAAATCTGCCATTTACTTTGGGAATGTTCCAGAGCAAGTTAAAAATGAGATTCTGCACATGTTTGGTTTTGTGACAGGAGATATGCCTTTTAGGTACTTGGGTATTCCTTTGAATGACAAGTATTTTGAAAGTGAGGGACTATGATTCTCTGATAAACAAGATGTTAGGTAAACTGCAGTGCTGGAGTAGTAGAAACCTGTCATATGTGGCTAGAGCAACATTGGTAAATGCTATTCTATGAGCCTACATACTTATTGGGCTCAATGCATCTTGATTCCTAAAACTGTGATGCTAAGAATAGTTCAGCTCTGTAGAGTTTTCTTATGGGATGGGAAAGCTGTCCTTCACAGAGCCCCTTCTTTAGCTTGAGATTGGGTTTGTAGACCAAAGTATGCTTAGGGATTGGGAATTAGGAATTGTATTGCTTGGAATAAGGCTACTCTGGGAAGCTATGTCTGGAAAATTGCAAAGAAAATAGACTCTTTTGGGTTAAATTGGTTCACTCAGTTTATATCAAGGACCAGGATTGGTGGGAATATGTTCCTAAGAAAGAGGCAGGCTGGGGCTGGAAATTGATGTGTAAGGTGAAAGATGAGTTAAGGGAAGGCTTTGAAAGCAAGAATTGGCTCATAAAAAAGTTTAAAATAGCGGACTGCTACAAATGGCTGCAAAGGAATATGGAGAAGGTGCATTGGTGTAAGCGGGTCTAGAACAAATGCAATGTGCCTAAACACTCCTTTGTAGTCTGAATGGCCATGTTGGGAAATTGAAAACAAGGGATAAATTGGCATAGTTTGGTGCCTGTGAAACTGATGTTTGTATGCTGTGTGGTGAGCAGACAGAATATGTTTGTCACTTATTTTTCAATTGCGGGTACAGTAGCAGATGTGTGAACAGTATTTGCAGCTGGCTCAAAATTCCAATTCAGTAGTTTAATATTGAGAGTGATTGGAAGATCTGGCAGAAGCAGGGCAGAAATAAAATTCAGCAGAATGTAATGTTAGCAGCACTTGCAGCTGTAATCTATTATATTTGGCTTGCTCGAAATCATGTCTTTTGGCAGCAGGCTGTTCTGCATCCTGAGGGGCTGGTTATAGCAATCAAAAGTGAAGTTTTAGGAAGAATTTAGCAGCTGATTAGTTTGAAATGGACAAAATATGACTGTAAATGGTTGTATAGTCTTAGAAATGTGTGATTTGTGTCTTGTTTTGTGGTGGGATGGTTTCTTAGCTCTTTGTTTTCCTGTCTTTGTTTCCTGTGTTCTTCCTAGAAGATTGCACGAACTGAAGGCAGGGAAGTGTTCTGTTCCCTTGGGTGAACCCTTCCTAGAAGGTGGCACCTTAAGGGACCAAAACCTAGGTTGGTGGGTGGCCTTAGGGTCTTGTGGAGTTTAGGAGGCTTGGCCTAAGCCTATTCATAGGCTTGTACATTTGTAAATTTGTACAGTTTTTTTTTTATTATTATTTTTTTAATATACTGCTTACTTACCAAAAAAAAAAGAAAAAAAAATCTAAGATATTACTTTCTGAGATTTTCCTAGAACAATCAGTTGAAAAAAAATTGAAAAAAGGTGTGTAAAGTGAGAAGAAGAAAGAGCATCCAATTAAAATTTTAAAAAGCTTTAAAAGAGTACAAACTACAAAGAATAAAATTTAAGAAAGTTTTAAATGAGTGATAAATACTTGTGAAAAAAAATAAAGGTTTGAGAAAACTTTAGTATGTAAAAGTAATCAATTAAAGTTTAATTTATAAAACACGAATTGATGAGTAAAATAATAAAAGTAAATACTAAAATTAAATAAACAAATGAATGTATGATCATGACACGTCATTGACATACATTTTTTTTCCTTCAATTCATACCACCCTAACTAACACCATAAAAGAAATAATAAGTGAAAGAAATTATATTTTGATTGTTTTTCATATAGATTAAGGTTAAACACAGCTCGTTTAACAAGGGGTAAGATTGTAATATCAAGGGTAAGATTGTGGCAAAATCACTATCTCAGGGCTTGTTTGGCATCATTTTTGGTTTTCAGTTTCTTGTTTTTTTGAAAACCAAAAACAGGAAACAAGAAAAAGGTGTTTTTCACTTTTCTGTTGTTAGTTTTCAAAATTATCATGATTTTAATAAGTTTATATAATTTTTGATTCATGATGGGACATATATCATATACTTTTAAAAAACAAAAAACCAAAAAACAGAAAACCACAACAATGCCAAACGAACCCTCAATTAGTTGTTTTACCTATATACCATACAGTAATTACACTTTATTTACGATCTTTCCATTTGTGATAAATATCAATTGTTTAAGGAGATAAACTTAGATTTTCTCTTAATTGTGAATTTGTAAGTCTGTAATTTAGAGCAAAATTCGTGGAGAAGATGAAAATTCATCACTGTCTGGAGGAAGGAAGAGTGAAGCGAAAAATAATAATTACAAAAAAAAAAAAAAAAAAAAAAAAAAAAAAAAAAAAAAAAAACTATAGGATCTGAATGGGAGAGAGAGATCGAATAGCAGGGATTAGGAATAATAAATTCTTAAAATTGCATTTCATCAAAAAAGCTTTCCTAAAATAAAGGAATAAAATTAAGTTAATTAATGAAATTGACCCCTTTTTTTTTTTTTTTTGAAACATAATGAAATTGACCCATAAGAACAAGTGGTATATGGATGGAATGCCGGAATGGTATATACAAACAACTCCTTTTGCATGCCCCCGGTTTACAATAATTTTATTGTACATCGAACATTTTTGCGAAAAGTGACCCTTTTTCTTTATAAAAGTGGCCCTTTTTCTTTACAAAAGTGACCCTGTTTATTACAAAAGTGACCCCTATTTTCACAAAAGTGACCTTTTTTTTACAAAAGTGACCTTTTTTTTTACAAAAGTTACCCTTTTTTTACACAAAAGTGACCCTTTTTTTACACAAAAGTGACCCTTTTTTTTTCACAAAAACAGAGTATCAAAATAAAAAAAATAAACACAAAATGCAAAAGTTAACCCAATGGCTCTACTTTCATCCCGTATCTTTATCTCTCCTCAAAACTAAACATTTCCACCATTAACAAACCTTCAAATTCTCTCTCCTCCATCAAAACCTCAACCCCCTTCTCCCTCTCCGTTACCAACTGCAAGTCCTCATACTTTTCCCTTCATAGTTGTCGTCATCGTCACCTCTGCCGCCATAGTCATCACCACCTCCGCCGCTGCCATGTTTGCCACCATCAAAGTAGATGAGGTGAAATGATAGATACCCACAATAAGGTATACTGTATATGCAATTGGGGTCGAGGCATTCGGAGTTGTTGTAATCCCGGACTTCAAACTCGACAAATCGGGGGATGGGAGGAGGTCAGAAGCGCTGGAATTGGGGTGGTCAGCAAGGTCGAAATCGGAAGGGGACGCCGGATTCTTGGGAGAAGCTAAGGGAGTGGTGGTTTGGCGGTGAGTGTTTCAGCCTGATTTACACTAATTAGTGTAAACCGAATGTTTTTAAATATTTGTGATATACAAAAGCATGAGACAGAGGATTCGAACCGACTGTACTATTACTCTGTTAGCATTGTTATAATATTTGTGAAAGATCATTTTTACTTTTTAGGTGAAGTCAATCCAGGCTATATTGTTTTGAACATAATTTTGGATACTCAACTACTCATGTTAATCTCAGTAGGGTTATGCATAGAATTAGAAATGCACAAATAATAACTCTTCTCATAATCCATACAAGCATGTATAAAAATACATCATTTATTAAGATACACTTATATTATTACAAATCTTACTTGTTTTGTCACGCTTTTATTCAATTCTACTTAATTATTAGCTTGTGTATACTATTAATTAAGCATGAACACATAGCGATGACATATTATTCATACGACATTACAATGAAAGTGAATTAAATCGAGACACAAGTTCAGCAGATCAACCACGCACTGCACTGATTATTGATGTACTTGATGGCAGTGTAGTTAGTGATTGATCTTAACTAAGCGACACACACACCACCAACAATACCCGGTGGTACACATGCTAAATAATTAGAGCAACAATCAGGTCCAAAATAAATGTTACAGTATCCGCCTTGTTCTACGCACTGTAAATCTTTCTTCATATACGACTCAAGGATATCAACAATTGGTTGGACTCGGCTCGCTGCCATTTTCATTTTATAAACCAATGGCAATGGCAGTTCTTCAGCTGAAGATGTTGTCTCCCTTCCAACTACTGGTGCTGCATCATTCATACAATGAAAATGTATTAATTAGTGAAGACTATAATTTACCATCTAAAGGGTACAATATAAATTTCATTATTATTATATCAACATTTATTTATAATAATTAAAAAAAAAAAAAAAAACGAACTCAACAAAAAAAAAACAAACAATTTCAAATAAAACTTGGGAAATTATTGACGAACTAACTTGTTGCAGTATACAGCATGAATGCGAAAAAAGCAAGAGCAACAGGGTTGAATGAGACCCTATCCATTTCTGAGAACTAAAAAGAATTCTATTAAAAGAAATACTCGTTTTATATTTATTGTACTTATTTGTTGATCAGCTAATGCCTTGATCTCTCCCATCATTTCTTCACGCTGCGCTTCTATTTATAGTAGCTTGAAATTTATAGAACATTGACATGATGACATATGTCCAAATGTATTACAACTTGATACTCCCTTCGTTTTTTTTAAGTGTCCCATTGAATTGCGTGTGGAGTATAAGTACGTAAAAGAGTAAAGTCATACGGAGTATATAAGTAGGCATGATCAGGAATAAATTTTTTTTGAAAAGTAAGAGAAAGAAATATGAGTGGGAGACCATTAGGTACAATGTGTGAAAAATCTAATATCATATCATATCATATCATAGCATAGCATATCACTAATATATAAAGTCGGTTTCGCTGTCAGGCCGCGAAATATCGACACTTGGCATTCCAGATTTAATCAGTAAAAATAATTTTGTTTGGTAAAAATACTTTCATTTCTGTAAAAATAATTTAAGTTCAATAACAATAATTTCAAGTAATAATTACATAAATATCTATTTACAAACATAACTACAAAAAATACACTATTCTATAAATAAGCGATAGGATATCATATGTCTAAATATCTTGCGTGCATTATTAAAAGGGATTACATGACCGTATTAATAAACATTATTCAAGCCAAAAAGTTTATCCTAAATTTTTATCAACAATCCGGGCATCGTCCGGGCACAAAACTAGTATATAAATAAAGCAGACATTTTTTTAGAGCATTTGGTGCGCCACATAAGCAAATGCATTATTTTGACCAATTACAAATTAGATTCGTGTTTTATTTTACAATCAAAAAATTCACTCACTACCTAAGCAAAAGAGACGAATGAGATTTAAGAATTTTGCCACACAGGTAAAAGCAACGAATAATAATTAATGAGGGTTTAAATTATTTAAAAAACTAGACACTATCCTTTTTATTTAAAAAAAAAAAAGCTAATAATTATCTTTAGATATTAAAATTTTTAAAAAAGCTAAAAATTTTCTTTAGATGTTACAATTTAAATTATTTAAAAAAACTAAAAAATTTTACAAAATAATTTATAAAACAAAAAAAAAAACCGCCATAAGAAAAATGAATGAATGAGAACAGGTTAAATAACATATAAAAAGGTATGATTAATAAGAAAAAAGATATTACAATTTATTTTTGAATTTAAAAATCAATCTCCAATGGAGAAAAAGTAACGAATGAGATTTGAGAGTAAAACAATGAAAAAAAATTCACAATTTATTTTAAAAAAATCAATTGCCACATAAGAAAACTTCACAAATGAGATTTGAGTGTTTAATTTGATGTGCCATGTACGTTAAAAAAAATACCAATATTGATTTTTGATTTTAATAATTTAAAACCAAAAAAAAAAATTATCTTTTCACGTTGAAAGTTTTATCCAGCACATTTGGTGAACACTTATAAAGTATGAAAATGATAATAAATTTTGTAAAGAAATTCTATTGTCAATACCATGTCAAAAAATGGAACTCTACCTACAAATATGTGTTTTGCTCACAAGTTTTGATCACCACAAAAGTATTATTACCTCTAAAAAGTAATCGATAGTTATGGAAATTTTTGAAGAAAAATAGTTAGGGGATGGTCCAGCTTAATTAGTGATTTAGGATTTTAAAATATATTTTTCTTCTATTTTCAGCTATTATATTTATAAATTTTTTTATTAATTATAAATTCAATTTTCACATAAATAGCATCAACAGTGCATCATTTGTATGCTTATTTTACTTTATATATATATATATATATATATATATATATATATATATATATATATATAATTGGAATTTAAATTATTTAAAAAACCAAAAATTATCCATTATTTTTAAAGAACTAAAAATTCAATTATTTAAAGAAAATAAAAAAAAATGTTTTGATATTAGGATTTAAATTATTTAACAAATACAGATTAAAAATATCTATTGATATTAATGATTTTATTTAAATAATCCGAATAAAAATATCTATTCGGTTACTATAACAATGCATACCAAGGAAAAATGAAAATGGAGACTATGCATATGGATATTTTCCGTTTAAAGAGGGTAGAGAATAAGATTCAGATAGAAAGTAAGGCCATGTTCAGTTCACCTTAAAAAAATAATATTCAGTAAAAATAATGTAAGTTTAGTTAAAATAAGTTCAGTTCAGGAAAAATAATTTCAGATCAGTAAAATTAATTTCAGTTCATAATAAATAAATCCAGTTCAGTAAAAAAAACTAAAAATCAGTAATTCTAATGATAAATACAATAGAGAATCAGTAAAATAATTTTAGTTCAGCAAAATTAATTTTAGTTTAGTAAAAATAATTTCAGTTTAAGTTCAGCAAAAATAGTTTTAATTCAATAATTTAATTCAATTTAGCAAAAATAAGGTGAAGTGAACGAGGCCTAAGGGATTTATTAAATAAATTAGGCTCATAAAGTGGGTTTATAGAAAATTTAAAAAATGAATAAAAGGTGGTTACGGGCTGCCATAAAAAGAATAAATTAAAAGTGACCGTAAACACACACAACAAAAAAGAAAATAAAATAAAATAAATTTTTGAAAAAAAACGGATGTAAAATTTTAAAAACGGATGTAAGCCGAAAGTGAGTAGCACTTTAAAAAAACGGAGGAAGTATCTATATTCCACGTTTAATCCATTTCAATAATTAGGGTGGACCTAGGTCTAAAGGAGATTACCTACACTAGTATGAGAGTAAATGGGACAAGGTTTGTTAAGGTTTGTTTTGTTTTGTCTTGTTTTTTGTAATATAATATTTTTGAAAACGAGGTGTATGGCCAATATTGGGATAATCTTGTCCAAGATTGAAGAGATAACTCTCATTTGGTGTAAGCTTTATTGTCCAAGACTCCAAGAGATAAGTTTGGGTTTTAAAAATAATTAGGGTAAGTTTATTGCAAGTCTTGAGCAAAGTCTCAACATGAGTCTTGCTAAAGACTCTTGCAATAAACTCATCTAAAAGTCATGTGAGTCTTACATGGAGTTTGGAAAATCCAAACCCATTTCAAGACTTTGCAAGGCCAATAATTGGCCACCTCACTAACCAAAAGTTTAGAATAATTTTTTTAAAAAAAGAAAAAAAAAAAAAGATATTGTACAAAAAAATAAATAAATTTTAAAGAGGATTAAGTGAGTTTGGAGTGAGTTTTGGGATAATATATGTTAATTTGGAGTGAGTCTTGTATGAATCTGAACAATAAAAAAGAATTTCAAAGTTAGTGGAATACTGATGTAGCAGAGTTTGAAGTATGGGTCCACTGGGGATAAACTCACCCTTACGGTGCATATACTCACATCAAGGATAAGACAATATTTAGACTTCACTGTTGCGATTGGTCCATAGGTTTTTATTTTTTTTTTCCAATTTTTTTCGAAGAACGTGACCAAGTAATCAACTTAAAACCCAAGTTTTCCCTCTACCTATAGTCCACTATGTCTTTTGTACCATTAAACTTATTATGATTTTAAAGACGCGTGTTAATACATATACATCTCCATTTTCAAACGCGTAAAAATTATTGTATAAAAATTTAATATGAATGTAATTTACAATAAGACGAATTTAACAAAATATCACATAACTATATTATCTTTTAGACTCTTATATATTAGTGATTTTCAAAAAACCATAATTTGGTAATGAAGGCTTAAATTGGCCTTTGTTTTTGGTTCAAAAAAAAAAAAAAAAAAAAAAAAAAAAAAAAAAAAACCCATTTTTTTTTGGAGAAAATTGACTTTTTTTTTTTAATAGAGGAAAAAAAATTGACCTTTGTTTACATTTTTTTTTTTTTGTTGAAACCAACGACCTTTGTTTACTTGGTATTAAAATACTGATTTCTACAAAGTATATCAATTAAATAATTATGGATTCTTCTTCTTCTTCTTATTATTATTATTATTATTAATAATAAATGGATTCTTATTTCTTAATATGATGTATTAGGCAATACCAAAAAAAAAATAGTGTCTATTATTGACGCCTATGTTAGGGCCCAGTTCTCTTTAGCTTAAAAAAAATAAAATTCAGCAAAAATAAGTTTATTTTAGTAAAAAAAAAAAAAAAAAAAAAAAAAAAAAAAAAAAAAAAAAAAGAAGAGTAATTCAGTAAAATTCAGTAACTTTAAAAAAGAAATATAATAGAGAATTAGTAAAAATAAGTTTAGTTATGTAAAAATAAGTTCAGGTCAGTAAATTTAAGTTTAATTCAGTAAAAATAAGTTCTATTCAGTAAAATTAATTTCAGCTCAACAAAAATAAGTTGATAATAACAAAGCCTTAATAATACAAAAAATTACCTGTCATTATAAAGTACTTCTTTCGTCGCAAAATATAGTTCATGTTTGAAAAATAACACGAAATTTAAGAAATGAGTTGAGAAAGTACTAAAAATACATGGAAAAACAAAATGGATAGTCATTTGCCAAAAATGAGAGAGAGAGAGAAAATATGTACTCCCTTCGTCCTTTTATTACATGTCTGTATTCCTTTTTTGGTTCATCAAAATTAAGTGTCTATTTCTATTTATAGGTTGTACTTTTTTATTATATTATTCACTTTTTAATGATTTGTCATCTTTTTTCTTTTTCATTTTTGTACTTTAACTTCAATTCCCAATACTTTCTCTCTCCTAATTCCCAACCACTTTTTCTTTCTCTCTATTTTTCTCTAACCCCACATGCATATTTATAATCCCAATTATTAGTTGTAAGGAATCTTTAACTTTCTTAATTCACGTGCAAAATGAAAAATAGGCATGTAATAAAAAGACGGAGGGAGTACTTTTTTTTTTTTTTACTTTTTCAATGAAAAAATAAATACTAATAAAGTAAAAAAGAAGACTAATGAAGCAAAAAAATAAGAAAAATTAGACGGTACTTTTGGCACTTCACCTAATAAAGACAAGAATTAATTATGAGTGATTTTCAAGGAATATTAAATGGTCAAAAAGGAAATATGAACTATATTTAAGACCACCAAAAATAAAAATGAGAGCTATATTTAGGGACAGAAGGATTACTAGATTATTTCGAGTTATGCCCAAATTTTGAAATGATGAGTGATTGAATTATAAAAGTTTGGAAATTTTGAAAATTATCACGTACAATTGTTGCTATTTTAGCAATTATCACCTACAGTTTTTATTTTTTTATTTTTAATTTTACCACCTACTATTTTTTTAAAATCAAAACTTCCCATCTATTTGGCTCTCAACTCAAATGTGACATCATGTGGGGCCCACTAACTACCTTTTCCCTCCCTTTCTTTCTTTCTTTCTTTCTTTCTTTCTTTATTTCTCACTCGATTTCTCATTTTCCTATGTTGTACTCCTCTCAATATTGGGTGATTGCTTTTGCTTTTTAATTTAATTTAGAATTAAAGTAATTCATGCTTTTCTCACTCTATCATTTCTCCCACATGGAAAGATGATAGAAGTTTTTGGGAGCCTTTGCCTATAAATACCAACTTTAGGAGTTGGGAGTATTCACTTGAGTTGAACTCAATAAGGCATCTCCCAATAGGTGAGAAAACCTTTAAGTTCCTAATACTCTAGTTTTTCTTGGTGTAGCCCCGACTAAGCTTTGGGGTAGGGGCCGTTCGGGTCGGGTCTCAAGGGTGTGAGACGTTGGAGGCTTGCGCATTTGCGGGGCTCTACGCTTTCAAGTTCGAGCTCTAAGAAAGAGCGAACCACGCATCAAGGGTATGATCGTCTTTTCTTCTTTCTCTCTCTTGGTTAATTAATTATGTGATTGTTGTTAACTAATATGCATGTTAGTTACTTTAATTTGTGTGCGGATTTTGGGAGGGTTTTGTTCCGCGTGATGTCGGACATCACGAAACCCAACAGCGGTATCGGAGCCGTGCTCATTTAATTATTGTAACTAATAATTAATTAAGGTGATTTAAATGGATTTAAATTTCTTGTTTTGCTTTCTAATTAGATTAGAAGCTCGTTTTAATTAGTTTTAATCTCGTATTTAAGCTAATTTTGGCTCACAAACCCAGATTTCGACCTAAAACTAGTGAATTTTGGGTGGAATCGACGTTCTAAATCATTCTTTATACACGTAGTGTTTATCAATGACCTTTCAGAAGCCAAAATCCACCCAGAAAGTGGTTTTTCGAGGGGTTTTTCGTTTTTGACGAAAAATTTTAAATTTTTAAACTTTGATTAATTATGGCATGTTAATGGTAGATTATGTGTATGGTTACATCATTAATCTACTGCAATTATAAGCCCTTTTAAGCATGATTATAAAGTTATAATAGGTGCTAAATATGGTTGGCTCATTTTCACATAAACTTGGAATTTCACATTCTTGCAAATTAATTGCTTCAAGTGTGAATATTTATGGTGAATTTGTAATTTTGAAGCCCCTAAAATGTTAAAGATCTAATCTTTAATTGTTTATTTGGTTGGATCTTAACTTTCTAAATTCCATGTTGAACTAATTTTGATTTAATCATTTTTCAAGTTGATTAAAGTCTTAAAGGTTCAAACTTGTGATTGAAATTTGATTACTCTTCATATTGGAAGATGTAATTTTTCAAGTTAACACAAGTTAGTGTTGGAAAATTTTCATTGGATGATTGTGTTTATTTTTCCAATTTCTTTTAATTTTATCAAAGCTCATTATTAATTTATGCTTGGTTAAATTAATTATGAGATTAGCCCTTTAATTTTTGTAGCATCAAGTTGAGCCAAAAATAATTTAAAGAATGGTTCTTGAATTAATTTTGGTTTGTGCACTAAAAATTGAATTTATTTAAGTTGGACTTGTTTTATTTTCATATTGCTCAAATGTTGGTTCTGAAAATAATTTAGAATTAATTTTAAAATCACACAAAAAATTGGGATAAAATCCCGAACTCGTGTGTGAGAGCATAGTGCATTGCTTGGTGCGACATAGTAAGTTGCTTGTTGCAACATGTGCGGGGCGTGGGCTACGATGTGTGGCAATGGCCAACACAAAGCTCGCGCAACTAAGGACTTTGAGGCCGTGACTTGTGTGCGCGCAAGTGCGCTGATGTGGGCGGTGTAACGCGCAAGCGACATCGTGTCCCACTCCCACGTGCTTGGGCACCAAGTGGTTGTGCGGGTAGTGGCCACGCAAGACACACCAAGCCTTGGTGCTAGGAAGTTGGGCATCGTTGGGCTATGCAATTTTGCATTTTTTGCCATTCTAATTATTTATTTATTTGTTTGTTTAATTATTTTAATTAAAATGAGGCTAGGCCTCGATTTATCCCGGCACTTGCAAATTTATTTGGCAAAATTTGGGTTTACCGGCTTAATTAATTGGATTAATTAAGTTGGATGCGGAATTTAGTGGGAGCTTCATTATTTATTTGAGCTATTATTAATTACATTTAAACACATAATTGGTTAACAACTTTGACTAGTTTTAATTAGGATCGTTAATTGGATTAACCACCTAAGTTAGTTACTAGTTTGCGCAGGTTTTGCATTGTTACTTGTTTTACTTTGTAAAATGCATGGGCCATTCACAATTAGTGAATGGATGAATGGAATGAATATTCTATCACAGGTTTTATGAAAATGACAACTAGTGGAGCCCGATTAGAATAGTAAATATGGACTGCGATCCGTTATGTATTTTTGTAAATCTAAATACGGTCTGCGAACCGTTGTGTATTTTTGTACCTTAATATTTAGATTAGTTCTAGTCGTAATTACTAGTAGTTGCATAATTGATGGTGATGTCTTGAAGACGGCGTTTCTAAGAAGACGAAGCCATAAAGTTGCAATGGAGACCCTTGAAGACTTGAAGACTCAAGGGGTCATGCTAGTTGCCAAATGCATCTTTTACTTATGTTTTCGATATATAATTATGCTTATATATGAATGATATGTTAGATGCATGTTTAGGATTTCGAATGTTGTGATGATTAATTAAGTTCACTTAAATCAACCAGCATAGAATCCCTAGGTCCCTATAAAAATTGAGTAAAATTTGCCATTCCAAAATAACACTTACCAAACTAATGTGCATAGTGATGGGCTATGCCAAAGCAAGGCATCACTATTTCCCTAGGAACGTAAGGTATACTAGGTATACATGTTGATTTTGGTTAAACTCAACGATATCAGTAAGGAGTCCTTAGATGTCGTGGCAATGGAGATAAACATCATGAAATCATTAGATGCGACGCTTTATCGAACCAAGAATAGCTTAGAGCTATTAGCAATAAGATTGCTTACCTTAAAATATTAAGTGTTAAGACAAGCCAAAGCACGCTTAATCACTTTCTGATTTTTGAGATCTTGGAATCGTTTTATTCCCGCCTAAAAGGGACAATTTTAATGCGTGGATAAGACGCTTAATAAGATTGAAAGTTTGGATGTATGCTTTTAAATTTCAAACTTATTATGTTATTATCTTGATAAATGGTTATACTTTGCACTTATATTTGTAGAATTCTAAATCAAATTGTATTGTTTTCAATGATTGGTAAAAGGAAATATCTTTTAGAATGGTTCTCAAAGAAAGGAAAAGCATTTTTAAAATACAACTTCTCATAAATGACTTTTATAACTAAGTCCGAAAGGACGGTTGGACATCATGTATTCAAAATACTAGGTAGTTTTGATAAACATGAAATATTGAGTTGAAGACTCAAATTGTCAATAGTTGACAACCAACATATCTTTTCGCTTCATACACTAATAAGTACAACTCATTGATGTAGTAATTCAAGTACGAATTAAAGGAAAAGATGGAACGTTGTTTTACGACGCATTAGATGCTTAATTATGCCTAACAAAGTATAAAAGTCAAAACACTTAAAGAAATGGTTCTTAAAGGTTATGAGATGATGTATAATAAGAAATATAGGAAATAAGGAACAAAGAAAAGGAATGAGATTCCAATTCTACCAAAGAGTTCATGTTATCGTAGTTAAACTTAACAACTCATTATCTTCACAAAGTATCGGATACTGCTTGAGGATTCCACTTCGAAAGTGACCTCAAACCATTGAAGTTAAGCTAAGCTATTGACTTACAAGCTTAGAGTGAAGCAAGTAGTGCTACATCAGTTGTAAGGTCATTTGTTTTGTTTAAAGACCTTTTAAGCTAAGGCTAGAACGAATAATGGTTATTATGTTCCATAATCAGCAAATAATCCGTTTACACACGGAAAGACTCACATTCAAAGTAAAAGAGCAATAGTTGCGGGTTTTATTTTGAATGGCATGGTTGTCTAAGCCATGAGTCAAGAATGCTTGATTATAAACAAACATTTCCCTAACATGAAAACTCACAAAGTTCAAGTCATGGACATGATTTGTGTTCCGAACATCTTTAGCAATGTCACATCGACAAGAACGTACTCAAGGCTCTATTAGATAGACTCTTGATAGTTGATCGATTCGGAATCGTTCTAAGACAAGCAAGTCTTACTTGTTGAAATCGACAAAGAAAGGAGCTATTGTGCTTGGTATAGACAATTGACTTCGAAAGCTAAAGAGGATTCCATTACTTCAATGTCTCACAAGAATTTGAAAGAATGTGGCTATATTCATCAAATGTGAACAAACTAGACCTTGAATAGCTCAAAAGTTCAGTGAAGCATGGAATTGACTTGGCAAGATATCAAAACGTCTAGATTAGATCGAGCAATGTTTGCTTGAGCCAAGTGTGATCATCTCACAATTATGAAATTGGAATTTCATAAATAGCTCCACAAAGAATATAGTATGTCTTCACGGAGAACTCGATGCCATTTGGAAATGACTCGAATGATGATGGATCACATCTCTTCCTATAAAGTTCTTAAAAGATTTGCACAAATGACTAATGTTACACTAAATAAAATGTTGAAGCTAAGAAAGGACGCCATATTCACTTATGGATAGAAATAGTTTCTGACGTCTTTTCAAGTATATGTCTAAGGCTCTTAGCCTCAGTAGGAGCTCACCGGCTCAGTGGGAGCTAAGTGACTCAGTGGGAGCTCAGTGGCTCAATAAAGGCTAAGATAGCTCAAGTGGGAGCTAACTATTTGTTTCACAATGAACTTTTGCCCAAAGACAATATATATGTCTCTTTGTAAGCATTCAAGTGAGACTACGAGCATTACTTCCACAACCCAATTGAGAACATAGTATTTGTTGCTCTAAGTGGTGTCTTTCTGGAAAGTAACACATTTCCAAAACGACAAGTGGGAGGAAAATGAACTCGATGACCATCGAGATTAAACTAGAACTGAGAACTTCGGAAGACTTTAGAAGGGCTTCGTAAGAATGAATCTCGGAAGACTTTAGAAGGGCTTCGTGAGAATGATTGATCAAGAATGATATGGAGTCGTCACACAACTTACATGCTTAGAGCATGAGAAGTATAAAGTACCAATCAATTTAAATCTAAGTAATGGATCGTTAGATTATGATCAAGAACATCAAAAGTACTTGGATAAATAAAAGAGATGAGTTCTTGACGCATGAAAACAAATGTAATTTGAGAATTGATGTTGCAAGCACATCCTTAGCAAGGATCAGATCCTTAACAAGGAAGCCGTTTATAAGCACGAGCTAAAATGCGTCGTGGCTTGAGAATGGTAACATGGATGTGCATCCATGTGTAATGTGCGGAAATTTAAGGTAAATTTCCATGATCACAAGTGATTAGGGTATACCAAATCATTGTGAGGCGTTTGGAATGAAATCCAAGCAAAGCACCATTAGGAAGTCTACTGAAATATATGTTGAGAATATTGTTGCCTTAAAGGAAATAATAAGAAAGTTGTTCAATGGAAAGTTCATTGTTGAACGTTGATGATTATAGGTTGTCAAGTTGAAGATCTCAAATCATGAAAATGAGTGGGAGCCATCACTTGGACAATAAATCCTAAATCACATATAATCCATAACACTCTCAAATTTTATCATCTTATTATGAAAGTGTTCGATAATGAAGATGCTAAGATTTGCAAAGTAATCATAACTAAACCTATGCAATAAGTGAACGACAACATTCACAATTGCATGAAAGAAATCAAGCATATTAAATATGGGTGTGATTTCTATTAATGTTTTGTGAAGAGTATTACTCTTAAAACATTTTGGGAAAACCATTTATCATAAGATGAAACGTTGAAAAGTTTTATAGTGGAATAAAACTTTTCTAAATGTTCCACAAAACTATTTAATTGTGGTTTAGAATTAAATTATGAGTCCATTCGATTTGACGATATTCAAAATAGGGTATCAAGACAAGTCTTGGATAAAGAAACACCTATTAAGTGAACGTTGAATATCATATCGAAAGTATCCTAATCAAGATAATTTAAAAGGTGGACGACTAATGACCACTTGAGATTAGTGTGTAGTATGATTTATAGCACCGTTTCTTGTGCTACGAGGACATGATTGTCATAAATCATTTGCACAGGTATTAGTTTGGAACTATATCGGCTCGACCTATGAGAATAATTTAAGAGATTTAAAATCGTCATAAGTATATTTCTCATTATGGCTATCGGAACCTCTTTCCTCGACCATGAGTATTGTACGTTCTCTTGTTTGAGTACTAGTCCGCTTTGATGTTTGTCAAACGTCTGCTGTACAAGGGGATTATAACGACAACACTCGGGCGGCTAGGTCCTCTTAGTAAGGGAAGCTAACAGTACAAGACTGGGAATGTCCCCTTATTAACAATAGGGAACATGTCTTTGTTGTTTACAAGGCCTCTCGAAGAGCGAGACTGTGAAAATGCATGGCCGTGCTCAGATGGATTTTAGAAATCATCTGCTTATTGACAGTCGAACTCGGAAATCAAGAAACACTTCTGGACGTAATAAGGATAACGAAGAATCTTACCTTATAGTTCATGAAGAGACATTAAGTGACATAGGAAATAGGCTATACACTAACAGCGCACTTGTCCGGAAAGACAAGTGGGAGATTGAAAGGAATGGTGTCCTTCGAACAATTGTATTATTCCGATAGAGGGTTCAGAATTATTAAAAAGCTAATTATTCATTGAGGTCAAGTGATCGGAATGCCTAGCTGGAGGCCGCTTCCAATTAGTAATATTAATGAATAATTAATATTACAGCTTAATCTTGACTGAACCCTTCGGGTCACACCCAATCGAGTAACCGAACCGAAACGATGAATTAATCCAAAGGATTAAATGAGTCATTAGAGTATTACGAACAAAGACGTAAGATTCCGAGCTTAGAGCGTCGAAACCGAGCGTCGTAAGTCGAGTCGAATTTAGGAATCGACGAGACAAAAAATCAAGCAAACAACAAGTTACGAATATAGCCCTAGCCTCGGAATGCCCCGAGCAATCCGAGGGCTAAGGGTAATATAGCTAGACAAGGCAGCCGCACCATGCCGAGCTTGCTTGCATCGCAAGCTAGCAGCGCTGGCTAGCTGGCTGGTGCGGCATGGCCAGCATTGCTGCCGTGCTAGCATGCTAGTGCCTCGCGTCCAGCAGACCGCAAGCAAACACAACTTACTGGGTCGTGCTGGCGCATCGTAGCACCCAGCAGCAGCCCGCATGCGTGCGTGGCTTGCGAGCTGGGCTGCGCGCAAGCACAGTGCCTCGCTGGCAGGCCCAACCGAGCACTAGGCTGCCAGCATGGCGCGCCTGCCCAAGGCTGGGAGCCATGTGGCGTGCTGCGATAAGGCACGTATGGGAGCCGGTTTGTGTGGTTTGCCTTGAGTATCAAGGAGACCATGTGGTCCTCCTTGTGGTCCTCAGCTACCCCCTTTCTCACCATGTGCCACTTGTTGTTTGGTGATTTCTTTTGCTTTTTAATTTAATTTAGAATTAAAGTAATTCATGCTTTTCTCACTCTATCATTTCTCCCACATGGAAAGATGATAGAAGTTTTTGGGAGTTAGCCTATAAATACCAACTTTAGGAGTTGGGATTATTCACTTGAGTTGAACTCAATAAGGCATCTCCCAATAGGTGAGAAAACCTTTAAGTTCCTAATACTCTAGTTTTTCTTGGTCTACCCCGACTAAGTTTCGGGGTAGGGGCCGTTCGGGCCGGGTCTCGAGGGTGTGAGACGTTGGAGGCTTGCGCATTTGCGAGGCTCTACGCTTTCAAGTTCGAGCTCTAAGAAAGAGCGAAGCACGGATCAAGGGTATGATCGTCTTTTCTTCTTTCTCTCTCTTGGTTAATTAATTATGTGATTGTTGTTAATTAGCATGCATGTTAGTTGCTTTAATTTGTGTGCGGATTTTGGGAGGGTTTTGTTCCGCATGATGTCGAACATCACGAAACCCAACAGGAGGACCTCAACCCCATATTTGTTATTTACATTTATATAATTACATCTATTTTTGTCTCTGTTTAGTTGATAATATTAATTTCTAATTCTTTTAGATTAGATTTCTTCTAGAGTGTTATACTTCCAGTCATGGCAGTCACAGCGAATCAAAGTCTATACTTAACTATTTAATATAAATGACACATAAAAAAAGGAATAGAACAAAGTTTTGAAGAATAAATATAGGCTCTTCAAAAGAATAATGATTTATAAGTATATTGTGCACATCCTATTTGAAATCCTAAATACGCCATTGAAGTAGATTGATCGCAGTCGCTGGAAACTTTTTCCCGCTTTGATACCAAGCAGTGGCGGATTCAGGATTTCCGACTTGGTGAGTCACTATCAATTATTGATTACTTGTGAAAGAAAAAATAATTTTTCCAAATCTTGTTCATAATTAATTTCAATCCAAAATACATATATATATATATATATATATAAAATTGATTTCAATCTAAAATAGGACACAAAAATCCACAATACAACCAAATACTCCGTACTACTTAAAAATTCAATCTTACAAGTTGAAAAATATTACAAATAATATGTTACAAACAAATACTACATAGTACTATAAAACTATTACACTAACTTTATGATTTTTTACTTAGATTTGTGGGAAAATATTAAAATTGGTTGCACAAATATAGGATATAAAATTATAAATAGAAGCAAAAATTATTAATAATTATTAATTAAAAAAAATGAGATAACTTAAGAGACCTGTTATTAAGTATAACCGGTCTCTTTAATGAAGAAAGAAAGCAGCGCCAAAATGTGAAATGCAATAGCAGCATCAAAGAGACCACTTACCTTAATAGTCGGTCTCTTTGATATTTTTATATAAGAAAACCTGCGTCAGCTCTGTTAGCAGCACCAAAGAGACCGCCTCTCTACAATAGGCGGTCTCTTTGATATTTTTATTTAAAAAAAAAATCAATTTTTTTTTGGTGCTGCTGAGTCACGTGACTCAGTGTGCACCAACACAGATCCGCCACTGATACCAAGTTGATGCGTATCAGATTTTCACATCATAATGGTATCAGATTTTCACATCATAATGGTATTAGATTTCCAGGTTTTGTGAGTCCTTTTGGCACTTATACGATCTTGGCATGTTGGTTTCGTTATCATGTTCAAGAGTTAACAAAATTCGAGGCGAATTTTTTCGAAGAAGGGGAGTATGATGCGGGAGCAATAGTTTAATATGGATTTTCTTGAAAATTCATGGAGTTTTCTTTTGAACCTACACTATCCTTTAGTTATTATTAATTATTAGGATTTTTGCCTACGGGTTTTTATCTTTCACTTGAAAGAGTTTTTCCTATTTTTAGGCTTTAAGAGTTTTAGTTATTAAGATATTTATTTGTTTAATTTATTTATGTTAGGATAGAATTAGTGGTTGGTTACAAATATGATTAGGAGATAAATTAATATTAGGATTCTTATTTTTCTATCTTATTTTGGGATATGATTATTAGTTTCCTATCTTATTTTTGTACGATTTTTCACCCTATAAATATAGGTCCATATCAATAATGGTTTATGGAGAGAAATATGATAAAAAATTTGTTTGATGAGCTTTTGCTATCATAGGTTTAGCAAGTTAAACCAAACACAAAATTGCGACTTTTGTGCATCTTGTTGACTGCAATTGACAAGAAACCCTCAATTCCTACGAGAGTTGGGATCTATCCTTTTAATTTTCGTGTAATTTCTTTAGCTCTTGCTAAAACCCGAAGATCCAATGTTATTATAGCTTGCGAGCCTTGTGAGTCTTGAGAGATCCACATCACAATGATATCACTAATTTTCTTTGGAAGGATATCGTAGGAGTGTCGGCGCCACGATTAGTTTTTTTTTTATAGGAGGATTAGTTGTTTCGTTATTATTTATAAGGGATGTCCCCTCCTTTTGCACCAAAAAAAGATTAAAAAACAAAATTGTACGTACTTATTAGTAATACAATCAGATTTATTTTAGGCTTTTAGCAATGATAATAGACTAATTGCAAGAATTGAAATTTTTTGTCATCTAAAGGGCATAAGAGGAATTTTTTCTAAAAATCCTTGGAAAGAAAGTCAAATTTAGTAGAGACCCTATTAAAATGTAATGTATAAAACGTAGAAAAATATTAAATCTGAAAGATTACTTACCTTTTTAAAGTCAAATCACAAAGGATTTATGTACTTACTACTCTATCCGATCCTTCATTTCACCCAGATTAAATACCCGCGTCAGATAATCAATACTCTTTGCATTTTGTTATGTCACTTGGACACTCCGTTTTGGGTCTAAATTAAAAAATTATCATTAGAATGGATGTGTCGTCTAATACTTTTAGCCGAATTTGAATACGGAGTATCATAAGTTAAAAGGACGTAGCTTAGGCCTAGCAAGCATTTCATCGAACAGCTTGTGTGTATCTCTTTCTTCTCAACCTTGCACAATCCTCTGTTCAACGATGTTTGTGGTAATAAAGCGTAGAACAACAGAATGAGAAAGCCAGTTATGGATTCAGAGAGCTTAATTTTGGGAATCAAGATTTGGCGGGGGCAAACTCATTTGGATGACTATAGTTTAAAACTTTGGACTACATGTCACTTAATTTGGTAATTCTTACCCTTGCATGAATAATCTTTGCACAACATATGATGTCTTTGTCTATGTTAGATAAACTATTGTCTTTCTAAAAAAGTACTAGCCTATGTTCTATGTTAATCGAAGTATTTTCTGTGTAGAATGAAGTTAAGTTAAATTTGTGGTAGAAAATATCAAAAGTATAAAACATATGTTCTCTAAATTTTTTTTTTATAAATTATCAAAATGATATAGTATAGAATATTATTTTTGTAAGTAATAATATATTTTATGTTAATTAAAGTGTTTTTTTTTACATATAATTATAGTGTTAAATGTAAATTAAAGTTAAGTCAAAAGTCGTGCAAGGGCTAGGAGTTCATGCACCATGCAGGTATTCATGCACCATGCAGGCCGAGACAAACTCAGAAACTGACATGAACAGTCGGAGTCTATATGTGCTTCATATTTTTCTACTACATCCATCTCATAATACTCCTTTCGTTTTTTTAAGTGTTATGCTTTGATCGGCACATTATTTAAGGCAAATTAATTCACTTGAATAAAAAAAAAAAAGGTAAGTGAGGTAGTTGGGGCATCTAAAAAATTATACTCCCTCCGTCTCATTATTAAGTGTCCGTTTCTCATATTTCATGGGTTTTAATGTAAATGAAGAAAGTACAAAAAGCATTTGTGAAGTACATTGGGAATAATTATAAAGAGTACAATATTTTGCTTTCTAATGGAGACAATTATGAAAAAGCATGTGTCCAGTACATGTGGGCACTAATTTTAAAGGGTATTTAGGGAAGTTTAGTATGATCAAAGGTATAAAGTAGGGGTATGTAGGTAATTATACATGAAACAAAAATAGAAATAGGCACTTAATTTTGAGATATCTAATAGGAGAACAGGCACTTAATAATGGAACAGAGGGAGTATTTTATTAAAAAGTAAGAAATGTGAGTGGAAAAAAATAATAAAAAGGTAGTAGGGTTTAAGTGGGGAACGTAAGAGAAGAGAATTAATATTTTAATGGAGTATTTTGCCAAAAAATGAAGTGTAACACTTAAAAAAAATGGCCGTAAAAGAAAAGTGTAACACTTAAAAATAAATGGATGGAGTAATGAGTAATTGACACATTCAAATTTAGCATGCTTGTCAATACAATAGTTTGACCATTAAATTTGATAATTAAATATTAGTGAAAATTATTAAAATGTTGACATTATAAAACTTTATATTAATACAACGACCCATTAGTGTTGAGGCTAGTGTATAATACTTGTACTTGAATGACTCGATCAGTGCCAAGCTGTAGTCATACCTCCATTTTTTTTCTCAAATCTCTTTGTTACCCAAATGAGGGAAAAGGTAATATAGATACAGAACAGTAAAATAGTATAAGGGGTTATGGTTTTTTTTTTGTGTTAATTAAGAGATGTGGAAGTTAGTCGGAAGTTATTCATTGAAAAAAAAAAAGGAGTGCATAAATTTTGTGTATTGATTGTTCAGAGTGTTGTGGATAAAAGTTGAAAAAAAAACCTCCAATTAATATATAGATTCTTAGTAACGAGATATATATGGAATGGTATTGTTTTTTGGTGGTCAAGTTGTTTTATATAGTATTTTTGAGGGAAATTTTTCAATGGTAGCCTTCTAAAAGTGCTACATTGAAATGGTAACCCTTCCTTTTCGCTTTAATTAAAAATAGCCCTAGTTAAAAATTTATTACCATAAATGGTTAGTCAAAATTAAATCAACTATGATTAGATTTTTCTTTTAACCCAACCACCACCCCCACTTGAGCTGTAAACCTAACCCCCACCCCCATCCCCACAACGACGCACCAACCACACCACCACCCCAAGCTGAGTACATTATCTTCTACGATCAATTTGAGGATTGTTAAACCCTAGCTTCCTGAAGCACAACTCCCTTCTCGATCCCTAAAGGGAGAATATTCAGCTGCAAATACAAATTTCCAGATCTAATATGTGATCAATCAAATTTCAATTCAATTACATCAAAGTACCTAATTATAATGAAAAATTTCAACCCTAAATTCATTAGATCCGATATTTCGAAAATTTGATCAAATGTCAGAAAAATTAACTCGAACATATATTACGAACAAAATTCCACAAAAAAATGAATTGAAACGAAAATGGAGTAATTAAGGGAGAGAAATGTTTATATTCATCATCGAGATCGTCATCTTTCTTAATTAAAGGTTGCGCTATATATTGTTGGTGGATCAGCAATTATGGTTTAATCAAATTAAGCAGATAGTCTCTTTGCCAAAAGTTCATAGGTTTTCGAGGGTGGTTGGGTGGTGGTTTAACTGCCGAAAGTAATGGATTTTGGAGGGTCTAGGTCTATTGCTAGGTTGGGTTGGACTATTTTGGTGAGGGTGAAGGTGGAGGTAATGGTAGCTAGGTAGGTGGTTGTTGTTGTTGTTTTTTTTTTTTAAAATCTAACTATAGTTAATTTAATTTTAATTAGCTAACCATTTATGAAAATAACGTCATTTGTGGGAATAAATTCTTAATTAGGGTTATTTTTAATAAAAGCAAAAAAGTAAGGTAAGGTTAGTATCATTTCAGTGTAGCACTTTTAACGGGCTACCATTGAGAATTTCCATATTTATTTTATGAATTATTGAATTAAGGTAGTTAATGATTATTTTTTGGATAACGATGTCAAATGCTTTTTTTTTAATATTTTTTTATTTTTTTAAAAGACAATGGTGGAAGTTAGATTATGTGAAAAATTAGAGGTTTTTATCAAAAAGTTTTGAAAAAATTAACAAGAATAATCTCAACTATTGAGGTTCTTCTCATTTTAATCCCAATTATATTTTATCTGATCTCTAAATAATCTCAATTATATGAGTACCCTTCTCAAAATAGTCTCCCTTTAATGTTAACCAGTTAAACAAGTTTAAAATAATACATGTCATGTTTTTACTGGCTTGCTTTTTTTTTTTTTTTTTTTTTTTTTTTTGTAACCTAATTCATTTATTTTTAGTTTCCTTTTTTTTAAAAATAAAAATTAAAAATCTTCTTTTTTCTTTGAGTCGGCAACACCATAGGTCCATAGTCATTGCTAGGGGTGTACAAGAAGCAAACTGGACCGGCTTGGACCGAATCAGTAGATTTCAGTCTGGTCTCCGATCCTTATAATTTAGGGATTTCGGTTTTCGGTTCGGTTCGGATAAAACCCGGATTATTCCGGTCCGGACCAGAAACCCGGGTCCAACTGTAAGTTTTTTTACAACTTACAAGACAATTAGACATAGCTTTTTCATTTCAAACGTTCACCAAAAAAAAAAAAAAACGTAGGCAGGCAACCGAGTTGTAACCCTAAGTTCCTAAACCTAAACCTAGTTGCCATCTTCCTCTCTCATTCTCACATCTTCCTCTCTTAACACTCCAGCGGCCACCATCTTCATTCCTCAACGCCGAGAAAGATTTGGGCGAGCGACTCAATAAATCTTCAACCACAATCCGGCGACCATCAGCGGAGAGGTCGCGCAACTCCAGGCCGTCGACACAGCATCCACCACCAAATCACGCGAGTCGCGACGACCCTCGCTTCTCTTAGTCACCTCTGGGTGTTTTTGCCTCTGGGTTTTTTCGCCTCTCGCCCTCTCTCACGTACTCTAGCGAGTTAGTGTCCCTGCCCATACATTTTTCTCATTTGTAATTAAGGCTTAGCCAACCTCCTTGCCACCCCAGTAGTTGGTAACCCACAATGTAATAGTAAATTACCTTACTATAAATAGTCATGTAAATTCATTTGTATGGTGTACACAAAAAATCACATAAGAGGAATATCTCACAAGTAGTAATTCTCTACATCTAATATTACTCTTACCTACCTTCTTCTCTTAATTTCCTATATATTTCATAACACGTTATCAGCACCATCTTCAATCAGGTATATTTATACCGATTATCCAATTTTAGAAAGAGTTTTATTTCTTTCACAAAATATATTTTGAGGAATATGCTCTATAGTTGCCCATATATGGGATCCTCTATATCAGAAACTCATAATATATTTCTCTACAAAATAGTCAGCTTGGTAAAAAAAAATGAGAAAATTGATACATACTACATTTATGATACTTAGTTTGCTCATTCTCATGCATGTTGTGGAAAGTAACTTATTATAATTCCTTTTTATATGTGAAAATATTTGTTGCATGCATGTTAATAAAATAAACCTTATGATCACACAATTCACGTTCATACTTATATGCATGCACATAAACTGCTAAAAATAGAAATAAAAAATGATGCAGCGTTTATATTTTTTTTTAGATTACATACTTTTTATGTTTCTTTCTGTTTTTGAGCCCTTGACCCCATAAACTGATAAGGGTTCTTGGACCACTACGGCTTGCATCCCAATGTGATACTTATTTATGTTTAAAAATATTACGAATTTTTCACCATATACCACCGAGTTAAAGCTTAATTCACCATATACCATCGAAAACTTTCTAATTCACCATATAGCATTCAGTTTAACAAAAATGTCACAACATGCCATTAATGACTAACGGACGTTAACACCATACAAATTATTTTTGGTGGTGATTTATCTTTTTCACCGGGAATTTCGCCGGCGGGGGAGGGGGGACGGTTGCCGGCCAGCTGGGGGTGGGGTCAGGGCTAGGCTGGTGGCGGCGGTGACTAAGTTGATGGTGATTTATTTTTTTTAATTTTTAAAATAATTTCTCTAAAGTTAGTTAATTAAATAAATAATATTTATAAGAACCAATTATAAGCTGCCATGTGGCACAATTAACGTTAATGACTAACTGAGTTAACGGAAAGGGCATGTTGTAATATTTTCATAAAACTGAAGGTTATATGGTGTATTAGAAAGTTTTCAGCGGTATATGGTGAATTAAGCTTTAACTCAGTGGTATATGGTGAAAAATCGAGTTTTACCAGTTTATTAGAATATCATATGATATATTTTTACAGTAGTGTAAAACTGTAACAAATAACCCACCCTCTATAAAAGGTGGATCACCCCCCCCCCCCTTATTTTCACCATGTATTTCTTATCCCCTTCTCATTTTTCATCCAAAACCACCCAATTTTTTTTCTTCTTCCTCCATTTCTCCCGGCCACCATGTTTCCCGCCGACAACCGAAACCCTCCACACTCCTTTACCTTTGAAGAAGATTTAAGAATATTATAACTATACTTAGTTTTAATTATGGCCCTATTGGTTTTATTAATGGAAATGATGATTTTAATCATTATACACAAGTAAAGCTCGAATTTTTCCGACAAAGGGAATTAATGCATGTGATCTCCGTAGTATTTCAAGTTTTTTTGTCTTCTTGGTAGATTATAAGTACATTTTGTTGAAATAAATGTTCCTTTTGTCTTATCATTAATGTATGCTATTAAATATTATTATTATAGTTATTATTGTTGTTGTTGTTGTTGTTGTTGTTGTTGATGTCGGTGAGATAGCAATAGTAGTAGTAGTTATTATTATTATTATTATCGTTGTTGTTGTTGCCGTTGTTGTTGTTGTTGTTGTTGTTATTATTATTATATTTTAACGTACTTATCATGATTTATTAGCTTAATTATACGTAACTCATAATAATAATCCAAGAGGGAGAAGCAAAATATGATTAAATGACTTATTATTATGATTATAATTAGATTACTTTAATTATCACTTGTTTAATTGGCTTAATAATAATTATCTATTTGATTGTAATTAAGATGGGAGATTTGATGAAAAGACAATTCGACGTATTAGACTTGTCCGAACATAATTATCTTGAATGGAAAGTTGATGTCCAAATGAATTTAAAGGCTCAAGGATTGGAACATACAATTAAAGAAATTACGATTCCAGGGAACGGAGAAGATGCCTCTTCTCAAGTCAAAACTCCCATTGACAAGAGAAAGAAAAAGTTATAGTTCTCTTGAAGCATCATTTACCTAACACTATAAAAACTAAATATTTAATGTTGGAAAATCCCAAAGAATTGTGGGATAGCCTCAAAGGAATGTATGATTACCACAAAAGGGTACTCCTTCCTTAAGCACTGTTTGACTGGAAAAACCTGAGATTTCAGGATTTTTAATCTGTCAGTGATTATAATTCATCATTGTATAAAATTATATTAATACTGAGATATTGTAATCAACCAGTCATTGAAGAGAAAATGAAAGAGAAAACACTCTCTACATTCCATGCTAACAACATTGTATTGTAACATCAATATCATGAAAGAGGCTTTGTAAAATATTCTGAGCTTATTTCTACATTACTAGTTGCTGAAAAGAATAATGATCTTCTATTGAAGAATCACAACCTAAGACCAACTGGGTCTCAAGCATTTAATGAAACAAATGTTGTAGAAAGCTCAAATCCACTCGAGACAAATGTTATGGAAGTGGACGTGGAAAATATAATAACCGCGGCAGAGGTCGTGGAAATTTCCGCGAACGTGGTCGTGGTTGAGGCCATTTCTCCCCTAGAAACAACACTAAAAAAGGGCATCAACAAGGAAACAAAAATCAAGCCACCACAAAGGGAAAGACACATGTTGTAGATGTGGCATGACAACGCATTCGGGACGTACTTGTCATACGGCCAAACATTTGGTAGAACTATATCGAGCATCCATAAAAGGCAAAGGAAAAAATGCCGAAGCAAATTATGTTAATGAAGAAAATGCCCCTAAACCTAGCCTTGATGTGTCTGATTTCTTCATAGACAATACTGAAAATGGCAGTGACTTTATCTGTGGAGAAAATAACAATGTTTAGATAATTCATCTATTATTATGACATGTATTATGTACTTTGATTTTGTATTTTTCATTCGAGTTATGTACTATTAATTTCCATTTTTAATAAAGTAAGTTCATTTTAATTATTCTAAACTAATCTCATACTTATTTTATGAAGACATGGATCTGCTTGAAGTTGGTTCCAAATATCAATGCCTTTTGGACAGTGGAACAACATACATTATTTTGAAATATAGAAAATATTTTTTAAAACTGACAATGTTTCAAGAAAATGTCAACACCATTTCTGGGTCACCCAAGCTAATAGAAAGTTCTGAAAAAGCTTGTATAATGCTCCCAAATGGAATTAAGTTAGAAATTAATGATGCTCTATATTCGAGTAAATCTCGAAGAAATCTTATAAGTTTTAAAGATGTGCATCAAAATGGCTTTCATTTAGAAACAATGACAGTGGATCAAAAGGAATATTTATGCCTCATGGCAGAAAAACTTGGCAAGAAACATATATATGAGAAATTGCCAGCATATTCTTCAGGGTTATATCGTATAGATATACGACCAGTTGTAATAAATTTGATATCTAACCAGAAGTTAGATAATTAAAATTTGCTTACTTTATGGCATAATTGTTTAGGTCATCCTGGTACAGGAATGATGTACAAGATTATAGCAAATTTAGTAGGACATTCAATTAGAAATGTCAAAATCTCTCGATCAGATGAATTAACATACATGTTCTGCATGTTCACTTGGCAAATTAATAACAAGGCCATCTATGAACAAAATTGATACTGAATCTCCAACATTTTTAGAAAGAATTCAGGGAGATATTTGTAGGCCAATTAATCCTGCATGTGGACCATTTCGATATTTTATGGTATTGAAATGTTGCTTTTGTAAAACTACTTGCTCAAATTATTAAATTAAGACCATAATTTCTAGATCATATAATAAAAAGAATAAGGCTTGACAATGCTGGGGAATTTACATCCTAAACATTCAATGATTATTGTATGTTGTTTCTGGAAACAGAATACTCCTCAGGATGTTAGGGTAAGGGTATCAAGATGTCCTAGAAATTAAGTCTGACTTTTGTCCAAACGTCCTTCGGCTCCGCCTAGCCAAGGTATGTCTGAGAGAGCTCCGCCTGTATGCCTGAGAGCTAGGCCTACAAAATAGAGAAGGTTAGCTGTCCTAGGGGTGTGACCCGGGAAAGCCCCTCCGATGCTTAAGTCAACAAGAGTACTTTCTAGAGAGAGAAAGTAGGGAGAGAAAGAGTAATTAGAGAGAGAAAGTAAAGAGAGAAGGAGAGAGAATTAGAAAAATCCCCCATCATTAATGAATGATGAGCTATTTATAGATGTACTTTTCAGGTGGCAGACTTGTACTTGAGTGTACAAATTAGAGGCAAATCCGTACTTTGTAATGAGTAATGGTGGGCTGGATCATGGAGGGGTATTTTTGTCATTTCAGGTCACTGGGCTTAGGACATGGACTAGGCCCAAACATTTAGCCCCACGCGTGATGTGTGAACGAGATCACAGGAAGTTCGGATATCACGCGAAATAAGCGTAATAGAAGCTGAGAGGTTGTCATGCGGGCCGGAATGACTAATGGTCATACCGGAGGGCTAAAAAGAGCCCCAAGCGACTTGCAAGGGTGAAAATCAGCCCCAAGCAATGCTTTAGAGATATTTTAGCTACTGAAGCTAAGTTATTGTCAAATAGTCTGAGGGGTAGGCATGATAATAGATGACGGCTTGTAGGTGACTGAGAGCATAACAGATCTTGATAATCTTCAATTTAAGAGGTAAGCCTTACGCTTAGCCGAGAGCATAAATTGTCTTGATAATATTTTTAGAGGTAAGTCTTAAGCTTAGCCGAGAGCATGAATTGTCTTGATTTTCAGCTATTCTTGACACCGAGAGTTAAGTGATGGTGATTAAATACACCTCTTGTAAGTGGGCATAAGCAAATATTTGGGCCCAAGTAAGCAATGAGCCCATTTAGCTAAAGATATTGATATGGACCACCTTTTTTCCATTTCAACTACATGTATCCCTCCTCCTATATTTGTCTTATGCAAATAATTAAAGTAGCTCACTTTTTCTTTTAATTCTTGGACAGCAACTTGTCTTTGAAAATATCGATCGGTATGCTGGAGGTCCGAAGTCCTTGATAGGCCTAGCCAAGATAAGAACTCTTTTCTTCTATTTTTAATTGCTGTATTCGAGAAGGCTGTTAAGCTCGCCAAGGGATATGCTGAAAACTTGTTTGTGTGTTTCTTTCAACTTCATGAATTCTAACCGGTATGTATATACTGAGGGGGTGCTTGATTTGTGAGATAATGAGACCCAAAAAACTCTCTCTTTTAACTGAGAATACCGAGAGGGAGGGCGAGATGCCGACTTCCGAGAAGTATATATACCATGTGAGCTGAGATGTGGGTCTAAGATTGCCGCGAGGTGTATAGTGTATAGTACGACCAATTAGAGGTTAGGCTTAGCTCCCAGATTTGATAATGATTTTTTTTTTTAATGCTGGATGCCGAAAGGGTATAGCAAGTACTCAAGTAGGCTTAGCTGAGCGCTCGGCTTTTTAGGGAAATCAATCCATTTTTTAATTTTAAATTGCTGGGTGATGCCGCAGGTGGTGATTAACACCTATGCTGAGAAATATCGGTTAAGCTTCTTGATATCATGCCGAGAAAAATGTCTATGTACATCCTATTTAAGCCATGAGCCTGAGGATATGCCGAGGGCCTGATCGAGCTGGCCGAGCGGTCAGCCTTTCTGACCCAAGTACTTTTAATTTTCTGAGTTGTGAAATGTCGGGGGGTATGAGCTGAGCGCTAAGCTTGACCTTGATGCTTGAGGGGCGTATTTTGCTGAAGGAGGGCGCTTGACATGCCGAGGGGGTATTTAACTATTTAATCCTCCCCTTTTTACAAAATGCCGAGAGCTCGGGGTAACATTGTTGAGAGCTTAGCCCAGATTATTTGCCGAAGGGTGTCTTACGGTTTTTTTCTTGAACTTTTTAAATACCCTTATACTTGAATATGCCGAAAGAAGACCGAAAGCGTGATATATGCCGAGCAGTTGAGAGATTGGCTTAGCATGACCCTTATGAATCAAATTATTTTTTTTCTTTAAGTTTTTGTTCGTTTGAGGTATGCCGAGGGAATGTGCTACTGGGGTTGCTTGCCGAGGGCTTGGCTAGGCTGAGTGAGCGAACACTGCCGAGGCCGAGGGCTCCTATGTGTATGCTGAGCGCTCAGCTTTCCTTGTCTAATTAAGCCGGGCCGAAAGATTGAAAGATCCGAGACCTATGCTCGTGTTACCTGGTGGGCCTAGCCTAAGGTTTTGCTGGGCTGACAACTTGTATGACTTAGATCCAGATAACACCGAGGGCTAGGCTTTACTATTTATTGATGATGAGAGTTAAGAGTAATGCCGAGAGATAGTAGGATTGACATTTTGTCCTACTAAGAAATTTGTTTAACCCACCAAAAATTTTGTTCTTTGGATTTCTCGAACAACTTGGAATGATTTTTTTATTTTTTTCACTATGCCTAGCCGAGAGCTTGGTGTGATGCGGATTTGTTGAGAGGGTATAGCGAAGCCCCAAGGCCGAGGGCCTTGTTGTGAGAGGGGGAGTGCTGAGCGCTGGGTTGTCATGTTGACGGCCGGGCTGAGGAAGTGAGTGATATGCCGAGCAGAGGGAGCTTTCTTTTTTTTATGTGGATAGACTGAGAGCTTGGGTGTTAAAGGAGAGAGAGGCAAGAGCTTTTATACCCCGGGCGGAGGTACCTTGAGAAATAAACCAAGTGCTTTATACCCCCAGGCGGAGGTACCTTGAGAAATAAACCAAGTGCTTTATACCCCCAGGCGGAGGTACCTTGAGAAATAAACAAAGTGCTTTATACCCTCAGGCGGAGGTATCTTGAGAAATAAACCAAGTACTTTATATCCCAAGCCGAGGTACTTTTGAGAATGATCCTAAGAACTTTATACCCTAGGCCGAGGTACTTTTAAGAATAACCCCAAGAACTTTATACCCTGGGCGGAGGGAAGCGACGTTGAGAGAGTGATTGAGTAAGCTGAGCAGAGGGATGTCGCGCTGAGAGAGTGATTCAATAGGCCAAATGGAGAGAGGCCAAGCTGAGAGAGTCATTGAATAGGCCAAGCGGAGAGAGGCCAAGCTGATAGAGTCATTGAATAGGCCGAGTAGAGAGAGGCCAAGTTGAGAGAGTCATTGAATAGGCTGAGCGGAGGAAGGTCAAGCTGAGAATGATTGAATAGGCTGCGAGACGAAGGGAGGCCAAGCTGAGAATGATTGAATAGGACGAGCGGAGGGAGGCCAAGCTGAGAGATGTTTGAATAGGCCAACTAAGGGAGTTGAGGGCCTGTTCTAGGATGAGAGATGCCGAGGGCTTGGCTTGTCATGCTGACGGCCAAGCCTAATCTAGGTTGAGTGTCAAGCCCACTCTAGGCTGAGGGCCTTGTTTCAACTACCAAGAGCGCCCACTCTAGGCCGAGGGCCTTGTTTCAACTACCAAGAGCGTGCTCGAGCTAAGCCAATTGGCTGAGAGCTCAGCATGCATTATCTTGCTAAAAATGACCCAAGGTTGATAGGTGAAATGGACAGGTCGAGAGCTGAGCCTAGGATAGCGACCTTGAGAGCCTGGGGTATGCCTAGCTTTTGAGTTGATCACAAACCCAAGAGATTCTTCTTTATCCTCTTATTGAAATATGATGAATGCAATGCCGGCTTGGCTTGATGATTATTTCTAACTTTAGAATTTTGTTGATGTTGTAGGAACTTGTCCCCGGGGTGCGCTTGACTTGTATTGAAGAGATCTTCCGGTCTTAATGTTTTAACATTTAACTCTCTTGTGATGTATTTGGATATGTTGATTTGTACTTGGCATCATCCCTTCTATGTATCAGAATTTTATTCTAACTTTATAATATATTCATGGTCCCTCCGCTTGACATTTCTCTTTTGTTGGCTTACGGTTACTCCTCTTAATGATTCTTCATGAATAATTTTGAAGTACTGGAGGGGCTAAAAGCCCCGAGTAACATTTTAGTGAGGTCCGGGCACTCTTCTTTCTCAAATATTGTGATAGTTGAGTGTAAAATGAGCTCCATGTTGATATGAGAGTTGAGCAGAATGCTATCTCAAATCTTGAGATAAGCTGAGGGCTAAACGAGCCCCAAGTTAAAAATAATAAATGAACGATACGCTATTTTCAACATTGAGATAGGCCGAGGGCTGAAGAAAGCCTCTTGATGAAAATTGATGAGAGGATATTACAACCATTGGGATAGGCTGAGGGCTAAACGAGCCCTATGTTATTGTTATAAGAGAGGTACGCTATAATCTCGAGATAGGTTGAGGGCTAAACGAGCCCCTTGTTATAGATGAATGAGAGGTAGGCCATCTAAACTTCTTGGGATGAGCTGAGGGCTAAGCGAGCCCCAAAGTAAAAGATGTATGAAAGCTAGGTTGTCCCATCTTTTGGGATAGGCTGAGGGCTAAACGAGCCTTTTGTTATTTTAGCGATACACTAGGACACTATCTCAAACATTGAGAATGATATATTGTTTTATTCAAGAAATTATTGATTTACCTTAAACTTAGCTTGTTAATTAAAATCAATAATTTTTCATTAAACTTGTATTTACAAATAAAATTTGTTTAAATTAGTGAAAGTAAGTTTTAATCGCTAAACTTCATGATTTAAAAATCTGTAAATTATTGGCTAAAATATGTTTTTAATCAATAAAATTCAATTTAGGCCCCATTTACTTCTCATAATTTTGACTGATTTCACTGCTATTCTTCTTGGGGTTACCAATTTTACTGATCAAAACTCATTATACTAATTCTTATTGATTAAAGGAAAAATTCACAAGGATAATCCCACCTTTTGCAAGTCTTCTCAAAATAGTCTCACCTTTTAAAAATCTGGGAATGATCCCACCTTTTCTATGAATCTTTTCATAATGGACCCCTTTCATTTATGACTTGCAACAGGTGAATTGGCCTATGTGGCACTAACCATTGCATAGTTTGTGGGTTTCTATATAACTTGGAATTGCTATGCTATATAATTATCTTCTCCCCTGTCTTCCACCATAAGTGTGCTCCCCATTCTTCTCTTAATCCCTTTTTTCCTTCCTTAAATACACCACCATGCCAGAACTTCAACGTCACATTCTCCATTACAATAATAATCGCAACAACCAAGACTCAATTTTGTAGAAATGTAGAGCACTAATCGCAACAAGCAACTATCAACATTCAACAAACAAGTATCGACAATCACCTATTCAAACAAACAAAAAAACCAAAAAAAAAGGGAAAACACAATTTCATATCCAAGCCACACATTTTCGAAAAATTTAAACAGTAATTCATAAAACAATACCTTAAATTTTGAGGGTAAATACAAGTTTCTCATATTGATAAACTTTGTAAGTATCTCAAAGGGGTATGTTAGTCATTTCAGTCGGTTAACTAGGGAGAATATTGTAATTTCCTACAAACTTTGTAGATGTCGTCAATAGACGACGTTAGCTACGCATACACTGTTTCTCCTTCTTCCCTCAATAGCAACACTGCAACTGTTAAAGAAACCTCAATTATTCAACAATGGAGGTCGAGGAATCATCAATTCCTTCGACAAAAAACACCTACTCTATTAAGGTTAGCCTTTCCCTTAATTTATATATTGTTTTATTAGGGTCAGGTTTTCTTTAAATTTAGCGGCGAAGCCGCTCGAAAGTATAATATTCTCGGTAATCTAGGTAGATCTCGTTCATACGATGCAACTGGTTTTTAGCGCCATTGAAGAAGTTCTCGAAAGTGGAAGGTGATAACAAACGACGTGAACTTTATGTTAACTTCTACTTTTCCAACCCATCAACACAGTCAGCAAAAGAATAAATATAATAACTAAAATAGACGCTCATAATCCCGAAAATGCCATTAGAGATACAAGTTTCGTTTCTCTAAATGAGAAACTGGGGCTTGCCCACTATGGGTAAATACAAGTTTCTCATATTGATAAACTTTGTAAGTATCTCAAAGGGGTATGTTAGTCATTTCAGTCGGTTAACTAGGGAGAATATTGTAATTTCCTACAAACTTTGTAGATGTCGTCAATAGACGACGTTAGCTACGCATACACCGTTTCTCCTTCTTCCCTCAATAGCAACACTGCAACTG
Source organism: Chenopodium album (assembly GCF_948465745.1). Taxonomy (NCBI): domain Eukaryota; kingdom Viridiplantae; phylum Streptophyta; class Magnoliopsida; order Caryophyllales; family Amaranthaceae; genus Chenopodium; species Chenopodium album. The sequence goes on along the minus strand of NC_137855.1, from coordinate 14,360,283 downwards.
TTAAAGAAACCTCAATTATTCAACAATGGAGGTCGAGGAATCATCAATTCCTTCGACAAAAAACACCTACCCTATTAAGGTTAGCCTTTCCCTTAATTTATATATTGTTTTATTAGGGTCAGGTTTTCTTTAAATTTAGCGGCGAAGCCGCTCGAAAGTATAATATTCTCGGTAATCTGGGTAGATCTCGTTCATACGATGCAACTGGTTTTTAGCGCCATTGAAGGAGTTCTCGAAAGTGGAAGGTGATAACAAACGACGTGAACTTTATGTTAACTTCTACTTTTCCAACCCATCAACACAGTCAGCAAAAGAATAAATATAATAACTAAAATAGACGCTCATAATCACGAAAATGCCATTAGAGATACAAGTTTCGTTTCTCTAAATGAGAAACTGGGGCTTGCCCAAGATCAACCGGGCAGCCCTCATTGTTGATAGACTTGGTCGTAAAGGTTCCATGGCAGCTTTGCTCTTGTTAACTTTCGTCTTCATGTTGCCACTGATGCACCATCAGTCAGACGGTCTAACAACGGCTTTGCTCTTTGGAGCTCGAGCATGTATTATGGGATCCTTCACACTCATGTTTTTATATGCTCCAGAGGTAAGTCAACGTAATATATGCCCATTTTTCTGCAATATAGTAGTAGAATATTGCTTTTAAACTACTCCAAGTTTTTTTTAAGCAATCATTACCTCTGTTTAGAGGTTAAAGGGTAAATACCAAATATGGTAGTATGTGGAAATCGAACATAAAGTGGCATTCACTAAGTTACGCTACATGCAAATCTTAACTAGGATGTTAGCCATGGGCAGCATCATATTACACCCCTGTTTCAATCTACGATCCACTCCCCTTTCCCTTCCCTCCTATCGATGATTGCTAACTAAACATATTGTGATTTTTCTTCTTTGTATAATTAACCAAGTGAATGATAAGATATTTTTGTTGTACATATCAATTGCAGATATACCCAACAGTTGTGAGGAGTACTGGTGTTGGACTTGGGAGTTCGATGGCAAGAATCGGTGGAATGATCGCCCCAATTGTGGCTATTAGCTTAATTCATGGATGTCATCAAACTCTTTCCATTATCCTATTCCTTGGTGTGGTATTACTTTCTGGTATCTGTGTCATGTTGTTCCCAATCGAAACCATGGGTCGGGAGTTGACTGATAGTTTTTTCGACAGTAGTACATATGAAAGGCTAGTTGCCTAAATCTACATGTAATCTATGTATTTCATATCTATCTTCTTCGTCGTGAAAGCCAATGAGGTCGTGGTCTAGTTGTCAAGACTGAGGTCTTGGACACATTAGGTTTCTGATTTCAATTTGTTGTCTTATATCTCCTATTTATTCTATGGATCACTTTGTAATGAATTTTGATCTCTTTGTACTGATTTTTTACATCTATTATATCCAATAAAAAAGAAAAAGAAAGAATATCTTCGTTTCTAGTAGAAGTGTTATCGATGAATGACTTGTTATGTTTTTTTATTTTATTTTTATCTCCATTTGAGAAAATTCAAGTTTATCTCCTTGATAAACAAGTAGTGTTTATCAAGGGGTGTTTTGGTAAATTAATGTGGCAAAGTGAGGGTATATATGTAAAATTCATGTCTATTATGTTGCAAAATTGGTTTTTTCCGTTAGCACCATTAAACAGAGTTTTGAAGAAGGGAGAGAAATGAATGAAGAAGCTCATGACAATCATCTTCAATGGTGAAATTAATGAGGAGGCCCCCATTACTCTTCATGAGAAACGAACATTGTTTCTCTAGTGGCATTATTGAAAATATCTCCAACTTTTTACCTTGTTGGACTGCTGGCTGGCTATAGGTAGGGACATGATTACTTGGCAAGTGTTGCTGACTTTGGTGTTAAAAATTGGCGAACGTTTTCTTCTCAACTGGGACCACGCAGTAAACCCAAAAAAACAAAAGAAAGCTACTGCTCTAAATCAATGGCAAGAGGAGATAATTTACATTCTTGTTGGCGATTCCAAATCCGGCGTAGCTGATGCTCTGAGGCGGTTTCCAGTCTTAATTGGTTGATATTCTGTGTGAATGGAAGTAGAGGTTAGTCGATTGGTTTAATTGCATTAGTGTATTCGTTCTAGGGTTTCTGAAGATCTGTTCTGCTAATTTTTTATTACCTTGAGTACCGAATGTATTCAATTGAACAAATAATCATATAATACAATTCAATCGACGGATTAACCTAAGTGTTTCACTCCAATTTCGTGGATGACCCTTCTAATGGGTACAAGTCATATACCCAAATTCAAGAAAATTGAATGTAAAAAGCCAAATAGATTAAGAGTATTGAAATCGCAAGAACAAAAGTTATCTGACTTCGATACAGTAGCCAAATTTTCTTCAGATCGAAGAACAGCTTGCGAAGAACTCTTCATCACCAACCTCCTGAAAATCTTCGTCCATTGACTTAACTCAACCAGAGTTAGTTGTGGTAACTCTTAGTGGTATAAACATTAACTCCGTCAAAAGTTGTTGTTATCCCAAATGTAAAGCTGGACATCAAACAACCAGTCATTACAAACACGTGGTATAAAAAAACACAACTCATACCCCTGATATTACGATAATGCCCCGAAGAGAAACATTCTTTGTTTCTCATGAAGAGTAACAGGGAATTACCGGAAATTAATGGGGAAGAGATGCCTCACAAACAAACACACTCCGATCTTTTCCATTTTTCAAGATCGGGTTTGGAAGAAGTTAAAAGGGTGGAAGGAGGGTTTCTTATCTCAAGTGGGGCGTGAAATTCTTATTAAGTCCATCGCTCAAGCAATTTCGACTTATGCTATGTAATGCTTTTGTATCCCGTCTAGCATCCTCAATAAAATTGAAAAAAATGTGTCGCAACTTTTTTTAGGGCCAAAAGAACAACGAGCGTAAAATGTTGTGGGTGGCTTGGGATAAGATGATTTTCTCAAAGGCTGATGGAGGTATGGGAATGCGTGACTTGCATAATTTCAACAAAGCTATGCTTGCCAAGCAAGTATGGAGGTTGTTAACGAACACACAGTCCCTGATGACAAAGACTCTTAAGCAGAAATATTTCCCGAATGTTGATTTGATGAAGGCTAAAGTCCCAGCTAGTGCAAGCTATACGTGGAGGTCACTTATGTCTGCGAGAGATCTGATTGCCAAAGGTGCTAGAAAGCTGCTTGGGTCTGGTTCGAATGTGGAGATATGGAATGACCCTTGGGTGCCTTCCCTGCCCAATTTTTGTGTTATTAGTAGACAGCAGCCCAATGAAGATGCTCCTATGTACGTGGCTGAATTGATTAGTGATGATGAGTGGGATGTTAATCTCCTCAAGTCTCTTTTCTCTAAATGGGAGATAACTGAAATTCTCAAAATACCAATTGTTCATTTTGAAGAAAATGATTCCTGGACTTGGCACTTCACCAAAACGGGTGATTTTTCCATTCGTAGTGCTTATCATGTTATTATTGGAGCAACTAGAAACTGCAGTGCTTCTACCTCTTCTCTTCGCCTTAATGCTACCTGGTCTTCTCTCTGGAAGGCCAATTTACCTCCTAAAATCAAGCACTTTGGCTGGAGAGCACTCCACAGAGCTATTTCTGTAAGGTATAATCTGAAAAAAAGAGGGATATGTGATGATGATGTTTGTCCTATGTGTGGAGAAGCTCCTAAAACCATTGTTCACGCCTTGTTTCTCTGTGACTATGCCAAGGCTGTTTGGTATTTATTACCCCTCAGACTTGAGTTCCAGGCTGAGCACTTTCAATCTCTTTTGTCTTGGTGTAAGGTGAAGGGTGAGCTAATTAAGGATAAACTTTGGTGGGACTCTTTTTGGAGTCTACTCTGGGAATATGGTTGAGGAGAAACTCATGGCTGTTTGATAAGAAGGATGTTCCAGTGCTCGATGTTCTGAGGAAAGCGGCTAGTATCGTGGGTGAGTATGAGAAGGCTAATGCCACCCTCCCTTCTGAGATCTCCAACAGGAGTATGGTGCCTCAAAGATGGAACCCACCTGCACTTGGGTTCTATAAACTTAATACTGATGCTGCAACTTTTGGAGAGGAAGATGTTGGTTTGGGTGGTATTGTTCGAGATAGCTGTGGGGATGTAATGCTAGCAACCTGCCATAAAGTTAGTGGCTGCACTGTTTTGGAGCTGATGTAGCTGAAGCTATGGTTGCCAGGCATAACCTTGGGATTGCAATTGAAGCGGGACTCAACACCCTCACATTGGAAACTGATTGTCTAAAGTTGTGCAATTATTTGAAGAGCAAAAAAAATGAGTCTTCCTACTTTGGACTCATCGTGGCTGACATTCTCCACCTGTCAAAGTCTTGTTCTTTCATTACATTCTCTCACACTAGTAGGAATGGTAATGGTGCTGCGCACAAATTAGCTCACATTAGCAAAGATTTTGTAGAAATGCGTGTGTGGAGTGAAGAAGTTCCACATGCTGTAAACTCTGCTGTTGTTTTTGACTCTGATTTTGCTTAATAAATTGTGAGCTTTTCCCGTCAAAAAAAAAAAAAAAAAAAAACAAACACACTATCTACCTATAGGCTATAGGGTTAACCATTCTTCTAATTAATACATTTTTTCTTAGGGTTTTCTTTGATTTTGGCGGCAAAGCCGTCGGAATGTAGTTGTAGTTTCTCCATTGAAGCACCTTTATTAGCTTGGTATCCTCCATTGAAATATTACTCTGATCTAATTTCTCCATGAATAAGACTGATGATGAGCTTTATTCTCCATTTGCGACATATTGGCCATGTGATGGGAGGAGAGAGAAAAAAATAATTACCATTTCTTCACTAAATTTGCTTATGGAGGGAGGAGAGAGAAAACTTAATAATGGTGGACATGGGATAGAGGAGGGAGAAAGTTGAGAGGAAGAGGAAGGTAGCAGTAATGATAATGATAACAGTGTACGACTTTAGATAAAACTATAGCTCCTAATTTTGTATTTTACTTTTATTTTTAATTCATTTTTGATGAGTTGGCATGTTGAGATAAACTCATAAACATAAAGTGTTTATATTGGAGATAAATGGGGGCTGAATCTTTTTTACATTTCAATTTAACTTAACCTGACCTTTTTTTTTTTTTTTTTTTTTTTTTTTTTTTTTTTTTTTTACAGATTAGCTAACTTACCTTGAGTTGCCTTTAACGCTTACATTTTTCCGTCTCGTACCTTTCCACGTAGGGGGGACAACATTAGTTAAAAAAGTTGATCGAAAATAATTGTTTAGGCCCTGTTCACTTCACCTTAAGAAAACAATATTAAGTAAAATTAATTTCAGTTCAGTAAAAATAATTTCGGTTCAGTAAAAATAAGTTCAGTTCAGTAAAAATAATTTCAGTTCAGTAAAAATAAGTCCAGTTCAGTAAAATTTAGTAACTTTAAAGAAGAAATACAAGTATAATAGAAAATCAGTAAAAATAATTTCACTTCAGCAAAAATAATTTCAGTTCAGTAAAATTAATTTCAGTTTAGTTAATTAACTTCAGTTCAGTAAAAATAATTTCAGTTTAGCAAAAATAATTTCAGTTCAGTAAAAATAATTTCAGTTCAGCAAAAATAAGGTGAAGTGAACGGGGCCTTAGTGTCATTTTGCGGAACCCAAGGCAATTTTATTACGCTTTTTCCATGTGATAGACAATCTAAATTTATCACCAAGATCAATTTGGATTTTCTCGTAAAAAAAAAAGAAAAAAAATATACAGAGGATTGAGTCGGCGATCGTGGTGACGACCAGATCTAATACTAAAACGGTGGTTGTGCGGCCATTCGGTAGGAAAACGATGGTAGATCTGTTGTGCTGTGCATTATTCGGTATGTTTCGCAGTTTGTTTTCGCAGCTTTTGCAATAATTTTATTTTTGTGGGATTTTGTCGAATTACATTAGGGTTACTGTAATTGTAATTACTGTATTTATTGTTGGTTGTATGTTTTATTGTGATTGTTTGATTAAATTTGTTTCTTGAGCTGCTTATTGTTGGTGTTTACGCAATTTCAATTTTTTAGAATTTTTCCGAATTAATTTTGGATTACTGTGGTGACTCTGTCATTCAATTACTGTAACTGTTGTTGGTTGTCTGTGTTATTGTGATTGTATGATTAAATTTGTTACTTTACTGGCTAGATTTCTCAGAATATGTTTGTTTGGGGTCCAATTTACTCCAATTGGGCCGGTCCACAAAGGATTCAATTACAAAAGCCCAAAGCAACGTTCAACTCTCCATTCAAGTGCCAAGTCAGTCAAAGGTCCACTTAATGTGGCCAGCCCACTTGATTTGAGGCCCATTTATCTATTGGGTAAGGTATAAAATCCTTCACTCTCCTCTCTCTACATTCATTCACATTAAGCCTCAAGCAATTAATACTCTTGCATAGCTTTCTCTCTCTAAACACTGTACTGACTTCGGCATCGGAGGGGCCTTCCTCGGCACAACCCCCGAGGCCAGTTTACGTGTGTTTCTGTGTAGGAAATCGTCGTCCCAGTCATCACTTGGGCCGAGATCAGTCTTCAACCCACAAGAAAGGACCCGTCCGAAGGTCCCATTGTTTTCACCCGAAACAATTTGGCGCTGTCTGTGGGGAAGGCATTCAAAAATCAAGCCAAAAACCAATCATCTTAGCAAAATGACTAAAAGTGAAAAGAGTGCCAAAAGAACCAAAAAGAATGGTCCTTCTTCCTCGAAGAAAGTCTCACCTTCTTCATCTTCTTCGGAGGCAGCCTCTTCACAGATAGCTGCATCCGAGAGGTCGCCCTCTCATGATCTCATCACACTGAGCAGCCGTCGAGCTCTCGTCGGCCGAGTCAGCCCAATGCTAAGAGTCCACCTCCTAGCTTTCACTCACGGTCTCACTCGACACCTTAAACGGGGCCCACTACGAAGGAAGTGGCAATAGCCGTCGCGGTCTTGATGGAGCTCATGAAGGCCCAAGCAGGCAATTTTCCACCACCTCGTAACCACTCACCTCTACAGCCAAGAAACCTAAGAAGGAGGACCGGCCAGGAGGAAAGTGGATGAGCACCATCCTTCAAGGAGCTTAGAGACCACTGAGAAGAGGACACTTTGGGAACTGAACGGGAAAGAAAAAGGAACCCCCAGTTCTTCGAAGACTCAGAAACCCAAAACTCCCGAAGCTTCAAAAGCAGTAACACCACCTTTGCGTGGCAAGAACCTGCTCGCTGAAACGTTCACGAACGTATCGGCTCAAGGGAGGTGAGCCTGCACAGTCGCCTCACTTTCCCCGAAGGGACTACGCCCTACCCCGCACCGTCCCAGCCAAGGTCAAAAACCACTTCTTCCTTCTAAGAGGGCGAAGCGAGGTCCCATCGGCTGGGAACAAGGGGAAAGCCGTGATGGTACCCACCAGTTCACCTTTCCAAAGCTGGATTTTAGAGGAGCATGTGCCGACGGTGAAAATCCCGGCGCACATAACATATGACGGTGCTTCGGATCCAAAGGACCGCATCGCCTCTTACGAGGGGCACATGTATCTGAACCCCAAGTCTGAAGCGACCTGGTGTAAATACTTTTCGAATACTCTCAAACGTGTCGCACAAACGTGGATTACCAAGGGAGTGAAGGAAGGCTCAATAACCGGTTGAAAAGACCTTTCCAACAAGTTCAAGAGAAAGTTTTCTACGGCAAATCGCCGAGAGAAAACAACTGCAGAGCTGATGAGCCTGCAGCAATGGGGAGGATGAGAGCCTCCGAGACTATCTGACTCGCTTCAGCAACGAGTCGTCCAGAATTACAAGATTGGACCAAGGGCTAGCCGTTTTCGCATTGCGAAACGGGCTACAGGCTGGCAAGTTCCTCGACTTCATGGTCATGCACACCCCGCAGACCCTGGAAGAAGCTCTTGAGGCTTCGGATAAGTACATCCGAGCCGAAGAATGGAACAAAACCAAGTCCCAATCTCAAACTGGGACTCGTAAGTCAAAAGGACAACAGTTCGAAGGCCAGGGCCAGAGGAAAGGGAAGGCGAAAGCCTCAGAATCATCCTCGGCTACCAAGCTGGAAGAAAGACAAAACCCCATTCATAGGGAAATACGAATCATACACTCCTCTCGCCCTTCCACGTGCTAAGATTTACAGCATAACGAAGGACGAGAAGAAGTGGAAAAAGCCGAGGCCACTCCCATCGTGGCATCAGCACAAAAACAAAGACCGATGGTGTGAGTTCCACGAGTCTCTGGGACATCACGCCGAGGACTGTATCCAGCTGAGGGATCAGATCGAGGATACGGTCCGAAAGGGCTATCTAAAAAAATACCTTGCGGATCGCCGCCAGGAGAAAAAAGCCGAGCAAGACTCTCGGCAGCAGCTAGATTTCACCCGGAAGAAGGACAAGCCGCAGGATAAAGAGCATCCTGACATCCTTGTCTTTTTTTGGGGGGGGACGAGCTCTCAAAATGCGCAAAAGCGCCACTTGAGGGGTTTAACCCCAAAGTCAACCATGCCGCCGTCCGAAGTCCCTAGTCTCCGATGCCGAACTTTACGTTCACAGCCGAAGATTGTCGGGGGGTGGCATACCCCCATGATGACCCATTGGTAGTCATCACGGGGATTGCAAACCATAACATCTGGCGAACCCTCGTCGACAGCGGAAGTGGAGAAAATATCCTCTTTCGGAGGCCTACGATCAGCTGAAGCTGTGAACCAAAGACCTGACTCTAGTACCCTACCCGGTATCCGGTTTCAATGGGTTCGCAACATATCTAGACGGGAAAATCACTCTTCCTGTCACCATCGGTAGAGACTGAGCAGCTCGGAAATTCATGGCCGAATTGCTAGTCATGGATGTTCTATTGATAAGTGTCATTTATGACATGTTTTAAGGCGTTTTTCTCTCTTAGTTTTAGGTTTATTTTGGTGTTTCTTCGTTATTCTAGTCCTTTTAGTCTTGTTTTAGTTAATTATGTCTTAGTTTATGTTTTTAGGCCTTAGTTTGCAATAATATGCTTTTTGCTCGGTTTCTAGCTTAATTTGCGTGCTTTTGTATGCGATCTTTCACTCTTTATCTCTTGGTCTATTTGTCTAGGTACTTGGCACGTTCATCGATATTTATGACCCGAGAGAAGGCCGAGAATTTCATGGGAAAAAGCCTTGAAGCAAAGAGAAGCTAAGAAGCAAATAAGAGCAAGTCCGAGCACCCCGAGCACCTCCCAAAGCGCAGCAAAGTAGCAGCACCGCAACGGCAAGAGCAGCGCAACCAGCAGCTAGGTAGCCCAGGCCACCGCGGGCGCGGCTGCCCTGTTTCCCCTTCCTTTGCCAGCTTCTGGAGATGCCTTGGAGAGGCCACGCCGCGGGCGCGGCCTTGACTTCCGTGGGCGCGGCTTTCTGGGTTTTCCTTCGCATTTTAACTTCAATTTTCCTCCGTTTTTCCTCTTGTTTATATATAGGATGACCTCCTAATTATGAAGGGGGGAAGTTTTTACACATTTTCTCTCTCCTCTAAGGAGGATTAGGGTTAGATTAGGATTTTCTCTCTCTAATTTAGGAGTAGTTTTAGAGAGAGAAAGCTTGGATTTCAATGGAGATTTGAGAGGTTGAAGAAGCAACTTTGTGGAATCTCTTCTCATATATTCAATGAGATTTTCTAACTTTCTCTCATCTTTATTGCTTTCTTTAATTCTTGTTTTTGCTTATTTGTTTGTTGATTAGAGTAGTTGAATAGTTTACTTGTTTGATTCTTGCTCTAGTTCTTGTTTTACTTTGTTTTCCTTGTTTTTGTTCATCATGTTAGCTTAGATTTTATTCTAGGGAAATGGATGAAGATTATGTTGATGAATTGAATGATTGATTGTGATTAGTATGTAATATATTCTTGATTATTGTGTATGGATTATGCTTATGTGGATTAGAATCTTTCTAGCTAATTGATTCTATGATCTTAATTGTGCTTTCAATCAATTGTGCGAAAGTGAGTTGGTGGAGAGTCTAAATTCTTTCATACCTATGCTAGGTTGGTTGCACGAGAGTGAATTAGCTTAGTAGGATAATTAACATGCTTAATTGCTCGAGAGTGAGTTAAATGTGTTGATTGTTCCTAATTGAGGTCATTTTCATCTAATTGCAATGTTGTTGTTGAATGCATAAATGTAATTGGATTCACTTTCCCTAGTTTTAGTTGTTTGCTTTAAGTAGTGTTTAGTTGAATTTCTCTCTCTATCTCACAACCTTTCCTAGTAGTCTAATTAGCATAGATTGATACACTTAGTCTTCCGTGGTTCGACCCTTTACTTGCCACTAACTAGTTTGGTGTAAGTTTAGGTATTATAAATTTCTAATTTGATTAGGGTTGTAGACCAACGACCTACTTCACCCGTGATCAAATTTTGGCGCCGTTGCTGGGGACTAAGGCGTTCTTTAGTTTGTGTTGATTAGATTGGCTAGGTTCTTGTGTATAGTTTGATTTTTGTTTGTTTTTATTTGCTTTGTATAAAAAAATGGCATGCTTATCTTTTCCTCAATTTGATGATGAACCCTTCTATGCTTACTTTGATAGATTATATGGTTTCCTTAGTTTCCATGGGTGTTCTCTTAGTGATGCTTGTAGTATAGCTTATTGGGGCATGAATGAGTATAGTAGAGGAATGGTTGAGAATATGTATGATGGTAGATTCCATCTTTTGTCTATGCATGATGCTTGGAATTTCTTCACATGGCTTGTTAGAGATTCTTATGATAGAGAATGTCATGTTTCTTGCTTTGATTCTCAATGTCAAGATACTTTTAATTTTTGCACGAATTCTCTTGATGCTTCTAATATGCCTTGTGACGATCCGAGTATGCATGTTAACCCATTCCCCTCTTATGCTCATTGTGATGAGGTGTGTTCTATTGTTGATGATATATATGCTAATGATGATTGTGAACCTCAACCCAATAACACTGATGCCCAAATTCTCGCCTAAATACAACATCTCACCCAACAAGTCCATGAACTTCAAGAGGAACAAAAGTTGAGAGAAGTGAGACTTGCCTAAGTGATGAGTGCTAGGGTTGTTGGAAATGGATGCGAGGCACCTCACTTGGAGTGTGAGAGTGTTTTTGAGGATAATATGGGCCAAAGGTGTAAAGGTGAGGGGAGATTTTCTTGTGATGAGAGGATTTTTGAGGATTTTGATCCTTTTCATTCCCCTTTTGAGCTTGAGCGCTTTCCTTCCCCTTATTCACCCCCTTTGAGAGCTTCCCTTGGTGAGGATGTGAGTGAGCCATCTTCAATTTTTGATGAGGGATTTCGTGAGGATGATGGTGATGAATTTGAGCATTCAAGAGAGATTGAGAGTCCCTTGAGTGATGGTGGAGGAGTTGAGAATGAAGAAAACGTTGATTTTGAGGATTCCGACCCCCTTCCCCACCTTGATGAGTCTACCTTGCATGTTTGTGACCCTTCTATCCATGAGTATTTGGACTCATTTGAGGTTATGACTAGTATGTTCATTGAAGGTGTAACAAAACATTATAGCCTTTTGAGAGAGTTCATTGACAATGCTTCATGGGAAAGGGATGAGTATGAGAGAAACCTTCAACCTTTCATGCATGGTTTTGGGACTCTAGGCTTTGAGGATGTTGAGGGAGTTGTTGTGCATTGTTGTGATAGAGAGGAAGATGTGGTTTCTCTTGGAGATTGGATGTTTGAGGGAGATGGAGATCATGAGTGTCCTTCTTTTGAGGACTCCATGATTGATTTTCATGCTCTTATTGGTGATTTGAGGAATGGTGGTGAGGAAGAGTTCATTCATGAGACCATTACTCCTATCCCTTCTTCTCATGTCCCTTTTTCAAGAAAATTTCACCATATCCCCTATTATCCTATGTCCCTTCCTTCTTTTGTCAATGAGCCTACTAGGGACCCTCTTTCTATTTGTGATATTCAAGCTTCTCATCCTCCCATTATTGAGGAATTGGGTGATTGTGCCACCCAAAAAGATTTCGAGGAGGTTTTGCCTTTTTATTCTTCTTCTTCTTCTTCTTCTTCTTCTTCTTCTTCTTCTTCTTCTTCTTCTTCTTATTTTCTTGATTTTTCTTTTGATTTTTCTTCTTTCTTTTGGCATCTCCCTCCTCACTTGTGTGCAATAATCTTGTTGCACGTTTTCCTCCCGTCATTTGCCTACTTGTTATCTTATGAAATGTGTAGTAGTGCATTTGATAAGCTCTTGCGTTCGTTGCAATATTATTTACTAGAGCGGTCTCGCTTGGACGTTAAACAAGCCTTTCTCGGGAAGTAACCCGTGTTTTATTGCTTTCATTTTCTTTTCTTTTTAGATTAGATTTTCTCTCATGGAAATGTTTGTGTGCCTTTTGCTAGGTACATGACTTGATATACACTTATGCGTTGGTTTGGATCAAGAAACAAGGAAGTTTGACGCCTATTTTTGCTAGCATATGGAAACCAAGATTCAATTCAAGAGGAAATTGGCTTTAAAAGGTTAAATTGGGTCATTTGCGGGTATTTACACCCACCAATATCCGGTAATATCCTTCCTTGCTTTTTCTCTAATGGTTGGAGACTTGTTGGACATGTGTTGGTTTTGTTGGATTGATTTATTTCTTTTCCCCTCCCATGGATTATTTGATATATGTTTGAGTGTATTGTCTCATTCAAGCTTAGGGGAGGGTATTCTATCATGTTTGGTGGGATGTTGATTCATATATACCATGCACTATTGTATATGCATTTCCATGTCTTTTCTTATATTTCGAAAAATCCAAAAAGATTTTTGTTTACTTTCAAGGTAATTTTGGCAAAATGTGTTTTGTTTGTTCTTGTTTTGGACATTCTATTTTGGGACTTGTATCCTTGGATGTTTTTTCTTCCTAAGTGGTAAATGTGTGCACGGTTTGAGAGTGTCATTGGTTGACTCTAGGATATTATATGCTAAGGTAGCCGGGTTAAGAACTCCTGGGGTCCATGAAGCCTTATCTCACGGGAATGTGGTAAGATGGAGTTGTTCTCTATAGTGGATTTGAAACCCTTGGTTGGTATTTGTTTGGTTATAATCCCTTGTGAGCTTCATTTGTTCTAGCCTTCACCACCTTGTTGAGCGGCAATTTAGGATCCTTAGCTATGCATGTCTTAATCCTTATTTTGACCTCTAGCTCCCAAGATCGTGACCGAGCCACTCTAGGGGAGGAAAAGGGCACCTTTTCTCATTTTTGTTTATTCTTCTTTTTGTTTTTTTACTTCTTTTTAGTTTTCTATTTTGCATTCGCCTATCTTGCTAACCCTTTGAGCCTATTCCCTTTCTTGATTTTGAGCCACATTACAAGCCTTTTGACCTTTCGTTTCCCTAACCCTTAGTTTTGTGAAGCATTTTGGTTTGAGAGTTTGTTTTGTGTTGTAATGAATATGAGAAAGTATTACGCTCTTTGGACCAAGCAAGAAAGTAAGTTGTATATATTGTGTGTAATAAAGCAAGTGCATTCAAGAAAAAGCCGTCCATAGTTAAAAAAGGCAAGGACACCAAAAAAAAAAAAAAACACAAAAATATTTTAGTTGGTTTCGTTTTCTTCCCTAGTTTAAGCATTGAGGACAATGCTTCGTTCAAGCTTGGGGGGGGAGCATTTCCTTCATTTTTGTATATATTGTGTGTTGTTGTTGAGTAAGCTTGGGGGAGATGGCATTTTTGGTACTTTTGTTTGATGTTTAGTGACTTCTTGAGTTTGTTTTTGAGAGTTGGCCACTCTTTTGCTTCACTTACGAATTATCACCAAAATTTTCAAATTTTTTCCCCGCCTTGACCCTCAGCCTTACGTTACAACCCATGAAAAGACCCTTAGACTTTAGTGGGGTTAGATCAAAGAACGGTGGAGGGAGATAGTTTTCAAACCTATGGATAGAGTGTGCATAGTTAAGATGTCGGGATAACCTTCTCATCATTTTCATTTCTTTATCTTTTTCCGGTTCCTTCGAGGAATCATGAGAAGCTAGCTTAAGGGTTGATTTGAAGCTAGTGGAGAGATCGCGGCCCGATTGGTTGGGGCTAGGGTGGATTGAGTCCTCATTAGTTCTCTATGCTTAGCATATGTTATGTTTCAATCAACCATTGACATCTTGGAACATGCATACATTTGTCTATTTAGAAAGGTTTGCATTCATTGGTACTTGTTCCTATCTCTTGTCCAAATATGAACTTGTGTTTTTCTTTCTCTTTTTATGTTTCTTTTTCTTTTCTTTTTATTGCCTTGCCTTGGTTTTTGTTCAAGAGTTGTGGGTTAAACTCTTAGGAAACCCTCACGAGAGCACACTCGTCCTCTAGGGCGATCTAGGGGTTTAAATGGCTTGTCTTTAGTTGCTAAAATTGACCGTGATTCCTACGAAAATGAGTTAGTGTACATTCTTATCTTCTTTTGTGTGCTATTCTTGCTTGAATAAATCTTTCTCCTTTTCTCTTTTGTCTTTGTCTTGCTCGAGGACGAGCAAGAGTTAAGCTTGGGGGAATTTTATAAGTGTCATTTATGACATGTTTTAGGGCGTTTTTCTCTCTTAGTTTTAGGTTTATTTTGGTGTTTCTTCGTTATTCTAGTCATTTTAGTCTTGTTTTAGTTAATTATGTCTTAGTTTATGTTTTTAGGCCTTAGTTTGTAATAATATGCTTTTTGCTCGGTTTCTAGCTTGATTTGCGTGCTTTTGTATGCGATCTTTCACTCTTTATCTCTTGGTCTAGTTGTCTAGGTACTTGGCACGTTCTTCGATATTTATGACCCGAGAGAAGGCCGAGAATTTCATGGGAAAAAGCCTTGAAGAAAAGAGAAGCTAAGAAGCAAATAAGAGCAAGTCCGAGCACCCCGAGCACCTCCCAAAGCGCAGCAAAGAAGCAGCACCGCAACGGCAAGAGCAGCGCAGCCAGCAGCTAGGTAGCCCAGGCCACCGCGAGCGCGGCTGCCCTGTTTCCCCTTCCTTTGCCAGCTTCTGGAGATGCCTTGGAGAGGCCACGCCGCGGGCGCGGTTCTTAGCCACCGCGGGCGCGGCCTTGACTTCCGCGGACGCGACTTTCTTGGTTTTCCTTCGCGTTTTAACTTCAATTTTCCTCCGTTTTTCCTCTTGTATATATATAGGATGACTTCCTAATTATGAAGGGGGGAAGTTTTTACAAATTTTCTCTCTCCTCTAAGGAGGATTAGGGTTAGATTAGGATTTTCTCTCTCTAGTTTAGGAGTAGTTTTAGAGAGAGAAAGCTTGGATTTCAATAGAGATTTGAGAGGTTGAAGAAGCAACTTTGTGGAATCTCTTCTCATATATTCAATGAGCTTTTCTAACTTTCTCTCATCTTCATTGCTTTCTTTAATTCTTGTTTTTGCTTATTTGTTTGTTGATTAGAGTAGTTGAATAGTTTACTTGTTTGATTCTTGCTCTAGTTCTTGTTTTACTTTGTTTTCCTTGTTTTTGTTCATCATGTTAGCTTAGATTTTATTCTAGGGAAATAGATGAATATTATGTTGATGAATTGAATGATTGATTGTGATTAGTATGTAATAGATTCTTGATTATTGTGTGGATTAGAATCTTTCTAGCTAATTGATTCTATGATCTTAATTGTGCTTATGTGGATTAGAATCTTTCTAGCTAATTGATTCTATGATCTTAATTGTGCTTTCAATCAATTGTGCGAAAGTGAGTTGGTGGAGAGTCTAAATTCTTTCATACCTATGCTAGGTTGGTTGCACGAGAGTGAATTAGCTTAGTAGGATAATTAACATGCTTAATTGCGCGAGAGTGAGTTAAATGTGTTCATTATTCCTAATTGAGGTCATTTTCATCTAATTGCAATGTTGTTATTGAATGCATTGATGTAATTGGATTCACTTTCCCTAGTTTTAGTTGTTTGCTTTAAGTAGTGTTTAGTTGAATCTCTCTCTCTATCTCACAACCTTTCCTAGTAGTCTAATTAGCATAGATTGATACACTTAGTCTTCGTAGTTCGACCCTTTACTTGCCACTAACTAGTTTGGTGTAAGTTTAGGTATTATAAATTTCTAATTTGATTAGGGTTGTAGACCAACGACCTACTTCACCCATGATCATCTATCTGTGTATAACGTGATCATGGGGATACCTATGATTCACGAGATCCAAGGATTGGTCTCTACGTACCATCAAATGATGATATACGTCAACCCCACCATCAAGGACGAGGGCCACTCCTAAAGAATCTAGGGCAGCCAAAAGGAAGCTCGCAGATGCAACTACCTCAAGCCATCCAAAAGTCGCCGCAACGACGAGGATGAAGAGGAGAAAGAAAAAGAAAGAGACCGAAGCACAAAGAAACAAAAGGGTTTAAGTGCTTCGGCTCAAGGTACTCCTGCCCAAGAAAAGCAAAAGGGAGGAGGAAAGGCTGGTTCCTCATCCGAGCCGAGACTCGGAGGGACAACCGAAGTCTGGGAAGCCTGCTGACATTGATAGTAGGCCAGATTGTGAAGAGTCCGGTCCCAAAGCAATGGAGCTGGACAAACAGACTGAATCAATTGAGCTGACCGAAGGTCACTTAGAAAAATGCGTCAGCATCGGGCTCAGACTCCATCCGAATGTCCGTGTTAAGCTTATCCAACTCCTTCGGGACAACAAAGATGTGTTCGCTTTCTCGGCAGCAAACATGCCCTGGATCGATCCGAACCTCATCTCTCACAAGCTGAACGTCAACCCCACCTTTCGGCCTGTTAAGCAAAAGAAGCGGAACTACTCCGCTAATAAGAACCGAGACATCGCAGCCAAAGTAAAAAAACTTCTGGATGCAGGCTTCATCGAACCCTGCCAATATCCGAAATGGCTGGCTAATGTGGTGATGGTTCAAAAGAAAAATGACACCTAAAGAATGTGCGTTGACTTCACGAACCTAAATAGGGCCTGTCCGAAGAACTTCTATCCCTTATCGAGGATCGATCAGCTAGCAGACTCGACAAGTAGACATGCCCTGCTTAGTTTCATGGACGCATTCTCGGGGTACCATCAAATATTCATGCACCCCGACGACCGAGCAAAAACGACGTTCGTTACGAACGCCGAGGTGTACAATTACAAAATGATGCCCTTCGGATTGAAAAATGGGGGGGCAACATACCAAAGGCTGGTTGATCAGGTTTTCGGCGAGCAAAAAGGCCGCCATTTATGTTTACGATTCAATCGTCAAGAGCAAAGAGGATAAAGACCATGTCGCGGACCTGGCCGAGACCTTCGCCACCTTAAGAAAGCACCAGATGAAGCTGAAACCGAAGAATTGTGTCTTCGGCGTGAAGTCAGGCAAGTTCCTGGGCTTCATGGTCAGCAAAAGGGGGATTGATGCCAATTCCACCAAAGTTTAAGCAGCGCACGATCTTCCCGAGCCAAAAACAAAGAGGGATGTTCAGCGTCTCACCGGAAGAATGGCCGCCCTTTCTAGGTTCATCTCCAGAGCCTTGGACAAGGGGCTTCCCTTCTTCAAAGCGCTGAAACTCCCAAAAACGAAGGAGCTCATTTGGGAGGATGAGCAAAAAGAAGCCTTCAAGCAGCTCCGTGAGCACCTGGCTCAACTCCCAACGTTGGCACGTCCAACCGAAAGAGAAACGTTGTACTTATACGTGGCAGTCAGCCCAGCCACTATAAGTGCGGTTCTGCTGAAGGAAAAGGACAAAATCCAAAAGCCAATCTACTTCGTCAGCCACACTCTGGCGGATGCCGAGACTCGCTACCCCCTACTCGAAAAAGTTTCATATGCAGTAGTGGTAGCCGCTCAGAAGCTAAGGCCCTATTTCGATTGCCATCAAATAGTGGTCTTAACTGATCAGCCGCTGGAAAAAGTCCTCGGCAAAGTTGAAAAATCAGGCAGACTGTCGAAGTGGGCCTTCGAGCTCACAGAGTTCAGCATCAGCTATCAGCCGAGGACGGCCATCAAGGCCCAAGCTCTAGCGGATTTCCTGGCCGAGTGCTCCTACTAGGGAACGCTAGACGAAGAAAAGAAAATCTAGACCGTTTTTACGGATGGATCCTCCACTGTAAATGGTTCGGGAGCAGGGGTAGTACTCACCTCACCCAAAGGCAAATCCTTTGAATATGCACTAAAATTTTCATTCCGAGCTTCGAACAACGAGGCAGATTTTGAGGCAGCAATCGCTGGCCTAGAGTTGTGCATATCACTGGAAGTCGGGCACGTCTGTTTAAAAACGGACTCTCAGCTCGTCGCAAATCAGATCTGAGGCGAATATGAGGCTAAAGAGCCCTCAATAATCGCTTACCTCGCAAAGATCAAAAAAATAATTGCGAAGCTGAGAACTTTTGAAGTCGAGCTGATCCCGAGTGGTCAGAACGCACAAGTCGATGCGCTTTCCAAACTTGCAAGTTCAACTCTAACCGAGCTGAACTGATCTGTATATGTGGAAGTGCAGCGAGAAAGAAGTGTGGACGAAGCACATAAGGTTTGCTGCGTCACACACGAACTGAGTTGGATGGACCCCATCCTAGCTAACAAACTTCGGGGAGAAATTCCCGAAAACCGAAACCTAGCCTCCAAGCTGAAGCGAATCATCTCAAGATTCATCGTCTTCAGAGGAGAGCTGCTGAAAAAATCCTTCTCAGACTTACTACTGAAATGCGTGGGACCAACAGATGCTGATTATATCCTTCGGGAGATTCACCTCGGCATATGTGGAAACCACATCTGTAATACCCTAGAAATTCCCTTCTTTTAAAATACATTCATACTCTAAATAAAACTCATTTTTAGGAAATATCCAAAGTATTACCGCCACCGTGATAACAACTAAGGCTATTTTCAAAGTCACACAGCGGAAGACTAACTTTCAAAAGCTCAAATGAAATAAAGTTCAATAAAATAAATTCAACTTTAAAACCAACTTACATCAAACCAATAAATTGGAACCATTAAAGGCCCTTTTTAAAACCAAACTAAAATATAAATAGTAATTATATGTGTAGGGAATATTTCAAACATCAACTTTGAGCCCCACTGTGATCATGCATTTAAGTATGGTGGCGTCCAAAGGGAAAGAAGCTAGAGCAAAAGAGTCGCCAACAAGTTTTAGGAACTTGTAAACCGTCCACGGGTGTGAAGGTTACACCTCATTCACGATCACAGAGATCGCTAACTCCATAGTGGTCCGGAACCATGACTGGATATTCGGGGATGATAGTACGAATCCAACCTAAAAGAGATTGAACCCGCCCTAAATAGGCCTTTACTTTATTCTTATAATATTCATGTGCACTTTCCGATCAACATACAATCAAGAAGTTAACCCTAAACCTGTTTAATCTATGTTGGTTGATTATTAATGCATAAATAAATCTATTATTGGCGATCACTTGAATTAAAATCATATTAGCCTAAAACAAAATTATTAATTATCTTATTAGGCGTGATTTCAAGTACAAATTCCCTTTAAACATGCAGGAAAGGGCGTGATCAAGCAATAACAATGATAATAAATAACCAAGCAACATATAACAATAATATATGAATAATCAAGCAATGTATAATAATTGACATAACAAATCATCATAATAAAATCCTCAAAGCATAATAATATTAGCAAGATCCTAGGCATGATACTAACATGATTAATAACAAATCCTAGCATGTCACTAAATAATAATCAAATTTAAAGCTTTAGCCTAAACATGATACTAGAAACAACATGATATTAGAAATATTAATTAACACCCTAACATGATACTAGAAATCATAAAAGTATCTTAACATGATACTATGAATCAAAATAATATTCTAAACATGATTTCTAAAGGAATAGAGCAATTGAATTACTCACTTTGAAGCCTCGTATCTCTTTATATCAAGAGAATACACACGTTAGTAACTTCAAGAAAGAAATAAATCAACAAATAAATCAAATAACAATTTAAATAAGGATTTGCGACCAAACCCTCAGAAATATCAACCTTTCACGTTGAGGTCTAAGGCAACTTCGAGCTTGGCTAGGTGTATTAGAGTCTCGTGAAAGACGTACGACATTTGTGTATTTAGGCTAGGCTAAGAAGGAGAGAGAGAGAAAGAATAAGCGTTAGCTTAGAGAGATAAGAGATGATGATTGTTGGTGTATCAAAATGATGGGAATCGGCCCTTATTTATAGAGAAAAACGACCGAAAAGATCAGAAAACGAGTTAGAATTCCATCCGGAATAAAACAGGTTTCATCGCGTCGCGATACTCCCATCGTTGTGCGATGGATCCATCGCTACGCGATGATTTTTGAAAGATAAGATTCGTATGGAATCCGACTTCCAATCAAATTGGGTTAGCCAAATATCCGTACTTATCCTTATTAAATCAGAATTAAATCTATTTAAAACACTTGTTTTATCCGAAATAAAATTCTTAATCATTATCTTTTTAAAAATAGGAAAAATTAGAACCTTCTAGAAGATAATAATCAATCCTAATGGTTTTAGAACTTAAAACAACCTTCTAGATAATTCTAGAAGCTTAAGATAAATCCTAATAGTTTTAGAAATACAATTAATATTAATGGACCCTCCACATGATCATAAGGTCCGCATATAAAGCTCATTTTAAGCCCAGTTTAGTATTTTGGCCATAACTTCCTCGTTATAACTCGGAATTGGGCTTATAATATATCGTTGGACCCAAATTATGGACCAAAATAAACTGGTTTGGATGTTTTTCATAAACAGGACACGAAATAAATGATTTTAAGGACACAAAATGAATTATTTTGAATTAAAACATTTTAGAAAAAGGGAAATTTACGAGACTCTTCAACATTTCACCTTGTTCGATAATCAATGACGTGAAAGGTACTCATCACTGGGTTTCATTTTTGGGGAGACACAATCAGGTGTCTACAATATGTTAGTGTCAACAATTACATAAATAATTCAATACAATAAATAATAAACAAAGAAACATATAACCCTCTTCGCTCAATCCCATCATGCTTGATATGCTCCTTCTACCTGTACTTCTCTTTATTTCAATCTCACTACTCGCCATATAAAATGGGTCATAGTAGGGCCAATCCAAAGAAAAGCCAAACACAAACAACAAAGTACGAATCAGCAAAAGCTGAGTACATATGCACCAATAGGAATAATCACACTAACATGAATATCCTAGAATTAGACAATAATAGATAAATAAATAAATAAAAACATGCTCGTCATACAACACAAGTCAACTTACATCTGACTCATGACTCTACTTTAATTTATTAATAAATAGTTTGGATAACGCATCGAACGGGTTTCCTTCCTTAAAATAGCCCATTAAAAATGGAGCTTCCAATCAGGGAGCTACCCCAATTGGCACCTACTATGTCACACTTGGTGACGAAATTCCAATGCATTAATAATAAAAGAAAGTACAGCATCCTGTACCCCTGTAGAAGCTATGATCAAATATAAAGTCACATAACCCCCCCCCATGTGTTCATGCTCAAGGTGTATACGTTCCAAGAGTTTTGGTGCGTATCCTCTTACACTTTACGTGATTTACCAATTTAACTTGTGATGAATCCAACCAATCAATCAAGAACAAACATAATAAAAATTAACACATACTTCTAATTCACTCTTGAATTAATTAATGAACACATACTATTTATTTTAATTAAGGTTCCTTGCCTAGTTTTGTGCACAAAATTGCACGATTACTACCTTGGTGCATAAATGCACTAATAACTTCCTTGACTCAATCTCAACTATGTGAGTGAGTAATAAACTAACTTCTTGACTCGACCTCAACTTATGTGGGTGAGTAAATAAATAAACTAACTTTCTTGACACAACTCCAATAATAAATTGGTGAGAATAAAATCATGAATCATGCTCAATAAATATAACTTTAGCTCTTTTCGATAAACATAAGCCTTGCTTATTATATACATGCCTTCTTGTTGATTAATAATAAATAATATAACATGATTCAATTACTTTCAACTTGTATCAAGCTCATAATAATAATTCCTTCATACTCACATGCTTACATATAAGACATGGATAATCAATCAATCAATTCAAGTATCACAACACAACTTAATATGATACTAATCTCATACTTGATACCAAATTTAACTTCCTAACATGGTACTACGCATAATTAATATATCCTACGCGCATGCGTACCTCAACTCGTCTTTCCAACTAGCCACAATGCTAGAAATTACTCAACTTAATGTCTCCTACAATACCAAATACATAAACTCAATTACTCCCTTGATTACACAAATTTCCAGCAACTTTTAAACACTTTAAAACCTCTTTAATAAGCTGAAATTTTGGTTAAAAACCTTTAAAACCCTTTCTTTAAGTGGGTAATTAAAACCACAAAGTAGAAACTTAAATATACTGCTTATATAAAAATTCCAGCATACTTTTTAAGGTTTAAACCCCTCAAATAAATCTGAAAATTATATTAAAACCAATTAAAACCTTCTCTACTTATGGGTAATTAAACCCTTTTTATAAAAACACAAAAGTAGTGCTTAAAATAAAATTCCAGCTTTATTATATTAACAAAAACTCATTAACACTCCATAAAGATACAATCTTTAAGCTTTATTATCACTTACAATCAATGGGTATATAAAACCCCCAAATCAATTGCAAGTTAGAACCCTAAAACTCAATTCTTTTATAATTAAAACCCTAGCTTTCAATACTTTAAAACATCATAATTTAAAACCATACAAAATCTGAAATTTATACTCTTTAGTTGTCAAAACACAATTATACCATATACTAATATAATTTATCAATGAAAAATAAAAACCCAAAACAAATAATTACATAAACAATAATTTAAAACAAGGAGGAGAGAGAAAGGAGAACCACCGTGTGGTGGCCGACGGCTGGGTGGTGGCTGGCCGGCGGTGACGTGGTTGCGACGTCGGCGAGGTGAGGTGGCAGCAAGTGGAGGAAGCAAAGCAAGCATCTTGTTTGCTTGCGTGATGTTGTTCACGCATGAACCCAAAGAAAACAAGGAAAAGAATAAAAGAAAAGAAAGAAAAAGAAGGAAAGAAAAAGGAAAAATAAATACTTACATGGCAAATCTGATTTTTGGCCTCCTTGTGTGGAAAATTTTTGGGTATTGGGATGCATTTATAGAGTAGAGAATAGGGTTTAAGTTTGGGCTTAATAAATAAATGGGCTTGAGTTATGGAATATTTGATCCACAAGGGTTCAAATAAAGAATTGGGCTTAGTTAAATGAAATGGGTAGGTCCAATAAGAGTATGTAGGAAGAGTTTACATACGATTATTTAAATAAGACCAAATAATTAACAAATGTTTAGCCCAAAATATATTTTATTTTTATAAAAATAACTAAAATACTTTAGCCCTTTAAAACATTTAATTAAAATAATTGAGCCCTTAAAATATATTTTATAAATACTTAAATAAATTATAAAATAGATTAAAAATACAGAGTATTACAACATCGGGGGGAGAACTTTGGCCCACAAGGCATTAAGAGCAGGGTATTACTAGCCCACCATGATCTTAGACGCTAAGGAGCTGGTCAGAAAATGCGAAAAATGTCAAAAGTTCACACCAGTCATCCATCAGTCAGCCCGAGATCTCTAGCCAATCCTGAACCCGCTTCCATTTGCTCAATGGGGGCTGGATATTTTGGGACCATTTTATGATGCTCCGTACCAAAAAGACCATTAACTACTTCAGCAAATGGGTCGAGGCCGAAGCAGCGTCGAACATCATAGAGGAAACTGTCAGGAAATTAATCTGGCAGAATATTATCACTCGGTTTGGAATCCCGAAGGTCTTTGTCTTCAATCATGGGAGGCAATTTGATAATTTGCCGCTAAGGCGGTACACCGATCAGTTCGGCATCAAGTTGGCATATTCTGCAGTATGTCATCCGCAAAGTAACGGTCAAGCCGAACCTGCAAACAAGCAGATTCTCAACGCTCTCAAGAAGAGAGTTGAAGATCAAAAGTCCAAGTGGATAGAGGAACTTCCAAGAACCATCTGGTCACTTCGGATGGCTGAAAAAGAGGCTACGGGACATTGACCTTTTGTGCTGGTGTATGGATCCGATGTCATTCTTCTAGTGGAAATCGGCACAGAAAGTCTGCGGGTAATTCTCTTCTCTGCCGAAGAAAATGAGCAACTCATGAAAGAATCCCTCGATTTTCTGGACGAGGTCAGATATTCGGCTCGAGACAAAATGGCTGCATATAAGCAAAGAATTAGCAAATTCTACAACCGAAGAGTCAATGCAAGACCTCTCAAAATTAGGGATCTGGTTCTTCGGAATGCTGCAGCTATGCAAAAAAGCCGCATTCATGGGAAACTCTCAGCCACTTGGGAGGGACCCTATGAAATTTATGATGAGCTTCAGCCTGGAACATACCAACTTCGTCAGTTGGATGGAATTGAGATGAAAAACCACTGGAATGCTGATGTACTGAAAAAATATCATGTGTAAGCCCTTCGGGGAAGAACAATCTATGTAAGTGCATCTTTTTAAATTAATGAAAGGCCTTTGAGCCACCATTTCTATCAATTTTGCAAGTTTCTATTTTTCTGTCTTCTATATTTTTGAAAAAAGGTTTCCCTTCGGCACTGTCTGAAGTATAGCCCAACAGAGGCATTGTACTTCAGATTGCCGTCAAACCTGCCCAACAGGGAACAATGATTTCACCACCAAAGTATAGCATTGCAAGGCATTGTACTTCGGGTAAATCAGTTCCTTAGGGCGAAGAGGCCGTGGACAAATCTGAAGCATAGCCTAACACTGGCATCGTGCTTCAGAGGAGTTATATCCGAAACATTGCCAGAATGACGGCCTTGTGTTTCAGATAGTCATTCCCTCGGGTAAAATTTTAAGGATCGAGAGAATACTGCTCTTGGAGTCTAATACTTCTGAGCAGCGAACTCATAGATCCTTCCAAAAAGAAAAGAAAAGAAAAGAGCATAAACTTCAAATTTTTGATTTTAGAAATTTTGCCAAGGCAAAGCTTCGTTTGCACCAAAAATCTAAAGCAATCACCTTAGAAACCTGAAGATTACAACTTCAGATTTCTGGTGGGCAAGAAGCACTAAGCTAAGTATTAAGTCCAAGCCGAAGCTCAACACTTAGAAAAATTTTGCAAAATTTGAGAAAAAAGCAAGAAAGCTAGGTAAAAAGAGAGCAAGGCAGTGGAAAAGAAAAACAGTGCATACAAGCCAACTCAAGTACGCTCAGATCTCCGAGCTACATCAAATAAAGTTTCAGAACAAACATAGAGAAATATTCTAAATCGACAGCCGCCCACAAGCGGAAAAATTCACAACTGCCAAACTAAGTACAACTACTCAAAAACAAAAGCAGATAAAGAGTTTGTACATCAAGGCAAGCTGAAGAAAAAGATTCAAAGGCAAAAACAGATGCGGTAAAGTTTAAAATTAAGCACAAGTTGATCCGCAAGATTCTGTAGACGACTGCCCGAGTTTCTATGCTTCAGCATCAGCAGGATCTGGCTGAGCAGTTGTGCTCGGACTCTTGGAAGCCTCACCACCAGCAGAAGAAGAGGCAGGCTGAGCAAGAGTCTTCTCAGATTCTTTCTTCTTAGCTTCCTCCTTCTCTTTTCTCTCAGCCTCCTCCTTTTCTTGAGCCTCAGCTTCGGCTTGGCGAGCCAGGAAAGCAACCTCAGCTGGACTGGCCTCATGCATATGTGTATCTTCTGGGTCCAAAGATCATTCCTCGGCCATGTCCCAGTTAATACTGGGGTTAACATGAAAAGCCAGCCACCGAGCTACGTTGAAACTATTCTCAAAGCCCTCGTCATAATGCGCCTTGGTGTAAATCCTGACTACCAGCAGTTTCTCGGCAGCTTCGAGGTCATCCCGAGTCTTGGCAACTCCTTCTCCCTGAGTCTTCAGCAGCTCTTGGGCATCCTTAAGCTCGTTCTGAGCCTTAGAGGATTCTGCTTGCTTAGCGTTAAGCTTGTTCTGAAGGTGCTGAATCTCATCTTGAAGCTCAGATTGCTTCTTGTTGGACTCTTCTTGGGCAGCAGCAGCCTTCTGTTTGAATTCCTCGGCCATCATATGCCGAATCTCAAATTCTCGCTACACCATCTTTTTAATCCGAGACTCCAGACCAGGGAGATCCTCGGCACCATATTTTTCTATCAAGGCATACCCATCGTCCAAGATAGGCCATACAACCTTCTCCAAATTTTGGAGGACAATGTATGCGTTCACCTGCAGCCTATCTCGGTCTTCCTTGATATCAGCAGTTTCTTCTTGGGCAGCCTTGGCCTTGAGCTCAACAATGTTAGCTCGGAGTTCAGCATCCTCGGCCTTGAATTTCAGGTCCTCGTTCATCTCCACGGCCAAGTAGTGGTTATGAATAGCCTGCGGAGTCGAGAAACAATCGGCCGAAGTCAAAAAAAAAAAAAAAAAAAACCTCAAGTAAAAGGCTCAAGTATAAGGAAATTTACTTGCATCAGCAACTTCTAGTTCTCGGTAAAAGGATTTGAAACCCTTACGAAGGGCTTAGATACCCCAGCTGTAGCCTGAAGGGACCAAATCTTCGCCTTTTCAAGATCTAACAGGCCAGACAGATCGCCGAAGAACTCAATAGCCGAGCTTTGGTAAGAACGAAGAGCATTCCTGCCAGCATTAGGAACAACCATTAGAGGGGCAGACTCAAACCCCATTTCGACAGATTGGAAGGTCCTGAAGGAGTTTCCCGCTGAAGTCGAAGACATGTCGAAGTCCTTCGCATCCTCAACCTTCTTCTCATCCTCGGCCTCTTTCAGGCCTTCAGCATTGGAGTCCTTGGGCTCCTCATCCAAAATCTGCACTTCATCATCCTCGGGGTGCACTATCAGGGCATCAGCCTCTTGCTGAATTTCATCAGCGAAAGGTTCAGCCACATGTCGAGGAGATGGGGGTGGAGCCAAACTTGAGGATTCAACCTCCTGAGTTTTAGTTAGTTGCTCAGGAAGGGGAGTTTTCTACTAGACCTCCTCCTCGACATGAACCTCGGGAGGAGGAGTACTTTGTTGAATTTCTCCCTCAGCAAGACCTTCGAGAGGAGGAGGAGTCTTCTCGTTGATCACTTCTGGCCTCTCTTCTTCTAGCTGAGGCCTCTTTGCAGGAACTGGGCAGCTTGAAACTGCCCTGACCCTATCACAACTCTTTTTCTCTTTGGGCCCGATATTTCTTCGTCTGAAGACGATTCGTCTGAAGTAGACTCTACTTGAGCAGCCTTAGTCGGCTCTCCTCTATTGCTTTTTCCTTCGTCAGACTGTGGAACAAAGAACAGGGGGGCAAAGAGCCATATGAGCAGCAAGTCAAAAAAAAAAAAGAGAGAATGAAAGGAAAAATGAAGACAAGTCCAGAGATTCACTGAAGTCTTTAGCAGACGAGCGTCTTCAGAGTTTTCCTCTTCTTCTTCTTCAACTCCTTCCCTTTTTGCTCTCGGCTCAGCAGTAGGAGTAGAAGGCCCAGCTCCACTTCTAGAAGCCTCTGCAACGATAGTTACAACGGCTTGTTCTTCAGCGGAGTGAAGGAAATACGGGTCAACCTTCTCGTACCATGGCTTCTGTGCTTGATACTCAGCCGCGCTGACTATCTAGAGCCTCTTCTCATGCAGGGAGAGAGCCCGATCCTTGGAATCAGTGATTTTAGGAGCGTTGGTGATCGAATTTCTCTGCTGACTAATCTTGAGCACTCGGTAATCAACGCCCGAATTCTCTTCGTATAGCTCTGAAAGGCCAAAGAGCAAGGGTTAGCAGAGCCGAAGGAAATAAAACATTGAATAGCAAAAAATAAAAATAAAGTCTTCGGCCCCAGCCGAGTTCCTTAGCGCCTTGATACCTTCGGCTGAGGCCAACGACGAGAAGTATCTTCTCCTGGAAGATATAGTGGCAGCACGGAAGCCAAATCTCAAGCACATTGGCCATTCGGCCAATGGCTGCACGCACTTTCTTCTTCCTGAAGAGCTCCATCTACTTCAGATCAGCGTCAAAGAACTCGTCAGGCCCGATGCTGGACATATGGGGGTCGGGCTGCCTCAAGTATCAAGGCTCACCAAAAAAGTTCGGATGACCTTCGTCTCAGGGTGCCCGAACCTAGATCCATTGGCCTCTCCAATCCTTATCCGAGGTATCATTCGGCCAAGTGGAAATATACCCCCATCCTTGATCTGCCACCAATCGGGGCCATGCCACTTGTTGGACTGCTTGTTCTTCACCAACTTGTGCATGCACCGAAAGCAATGCGGACTCGGCGTGTACTCATTGAAAAAGCACACCCAAAGGTAAGTCATCATCCTTCGGATGGTGACAGGGGTCAACGAGATGTTGTACCCATTCAGCACCTTCACTATAAAGGAGTGAAGAGGAAACCGAAGCCCACACTGCAGCTGCCGAGTATAAACTCCGATGTAGCCAGGTGGAGGATGGTGAATTCTATCTCCGGCAGTGGGCATTCGGCACCAATACCCATCTTCCTCCATTATGCCATAAAAAATTTCAACTTGTTCGGCAAAGCGGTTGGTGGCGTTATTTTCGACCCACCAAAAATAAGGTCGAGCTCTCATTATGCCGCTGTTTTCATCTACATTGGTCCACTCCCTTTCCTCGGGAGTTAAAGGCCTAGATGCCGAAGCCGCGCTTCGGCCAGAGGTGCTAGCTTCTTCCGAGGCCTTGGGGGGCAAACTGGAGATCGGCACGACCCTGATTGCGGCCCCACTTGGGGTAGCAGCAGCTCCAGTCCCCGCTCTAGCGTGAGGGTTTTGGTCACTGAGAAGCGGCATCATTGCCAGAGGACGGTTCCGCCGCGGAATCAACTGCGACACCTCCTCCTCCTCCTCCTCCTCTTCATCAACCTCCATAGGTCTTTTTCCTCGGTCGCCGGCCATTTTTAAAGCGGTGGTGGTGCGGGAAAATGAAAAAAGGGGATACTTGAAAAAGCAAAGAAAACCGAAGAAATTTCAGAGAAGATTACCTTTGTCAGACGCGGAATTTGCCGACCTATGGATTCAGAGCAACAAATTCTAGTATAAAGCTTGAGATTGTTGGGTATAAGCGAAAAAAGGAAATCGGGTTAGTAGCGAAGACTAGCGAGAAGCAAAGGTGAATTAGCAAAATGAAATAAGGAAAGAAAGTGGGATGCGTGGCTTAAATACCTTCCAGAAATGGGAATTTTGGGAGTCCGCGCCACTAAAACCCCCACTAATTCCACTTCAATGCTCAGCTGTTCGATGCTTCTCTAATTAACCGCCACTAAATCATCCAACTTCCCCATTACTTTAAAAAATAACCGTTATTGCCTCAATAACCCCCCCAAATATAAACGCTAATTAAATCACTTACTTCCCTCCATTTTGCAAGTCAAACCCGTTTCATCATGCTTCCGAATCGGGTCTGGGGGACAAGTTG
Organism: Chenopodium album; assembly: GCF_948465745.1. Taxonomy (NCBI): domain Eukaryota; kingdom Viridiplantae; phylum Streptophyta; class Magnoliopsida; order Caryophyllales; family Amaranthaceae; genus Chenopodium; species Chenopodium album. The sequence continues at coordinate 14,330,890 of NC_137855.1, read as the reverse complement.
TTTGGGTCCAATTTACTCCAATTGGGCCAATCCACAAATGATTCAATTACAAAAGCCCAAAGCAAGGTTCAACTCTCCATTCAAGTGCCAAGTCAGTCAAAGGTCCAGTCAATGTGGCCAGCCCACTTGATTTGAGGCTGATTTATCTATTGGGTAAGGTATAAAAGCCTTCACTCTCCTCTCTCTACATTCATTCACATTAAGCCTCAAGCAATTAATACTCTTGCATAGCTTTCTCTCTCTAAATACTGTACTGACTTCGGCATCGGAGGGACCTTCCTCAGCACAACCTCGGAGGCCAGTTTACGTGTGTTTGCTGTGTAGGAAATCGTCGTCCCTGTCATCACTTGGGCCGAGATTAGTCTTCAACCCACAAGAAAGGACCTGTCCGAAGGTCCCATTGTTTTCACCCGAAACAATGTTGTTGAGAAGTATGATATAATTTATTTACATCAGTGTTATGTTATAAGATTTGTTTCACAACCGGTTAACATTAAGTTTGGGTTGTATTATTAATTTTGGTCAGATGTCGTTCAATGAAGATATGGATGCTCCTGGTAGTTGTATGGCTAATTTGAAGAGCAATCGAGCATTCAAGAACTTTCACTGAATTCACGGATGTTGGTTGAAAAAGTGAAACCTTAACTATGGTTAAAACTTCAGCTAAACAGCCGTTTGCAACTAGGTTGAGAAGTATTAACTCCACGTGATAAGCAAATGACCTTGACACCCCTGTGATAAACGGCCTAGGTTTATCACCGAGATCAACCTGGGCCAGCTCTATTTCTATTGTTGATCTTGGTTAGGTTTTATTGAAAATAAAATATGCTAGATTTTTGTTTCCTACACAAGGTCAAATTACAGTTTAGTAGAGGGCTTAGATATTTTCTTGGGAGTACCAATTTCTAATAAAATTTGAAAGAAGCAAAGTTCACTTGAAATTACTATTTTGCTTGATTCATTGATCTGATCAAATCTTTGTGATTTAAAATTGGTTAAGGACTAAATTGCACTTAATCTAATCTACGGGGAAGTGTTTGTTAGTGTTCCTTATTGCCATTTTCTAGTAAATGGACTAATAGTGTAGGTTACATCTTTATGTAATCACTGTCCATATTTCATACTTTGAAAAGAATATTGTGAAGCTTTTGAATTTTATACACGAAGGTACTAAAATCAGCAAGATCGTTTGATAACATTTCCCTGTTTTAGTTGGATTAGTGAGAACGTGAGAACATTATACTGCAGAAAGGACATGTTGTTCTTGTAGAAAGGTTTTGTTGTTCTTGCATTATCTACCAACTCTATTGTATCTGTTATAGTTGTATTTTCTGCTGCTGTTATGGTTGTCACTACTATTGTTATTGTTCTGATTTTATATTTCTTTATAGTTACTAAGGTAAATTTATTTAAAGATCTAATGAGTAATTACTAAGAATTTCAGATTTTAACTTATGTTAATTAAATCGTGCAATACAGACTAATGACCATATGAAATAGCTTAATAACTTAGTACAAAAATATGAAAAAGTCCCGAAAAGTGATTCTACTTTCATTGTTCTTTTTTAATTCCACTCCCTTATGCTGTACTTTCATATCCAAGTCTGAACTTTAGAATTTAATCATTTACTGGTATGCTTGGAAGACTATATATGGATAGGAATCCAATCATTGCAAGTTGCAACTGATGTTTTTCTAGCCTTCTAGGTGAGGATTTGTCTTTGATAAAAATTCCTTGTTATAGAAGTATTGATTAAGGGATGTGACTTTTGTTAATTATTTATTTATTTTTTTTCTTTTTTCTGTTATTGCGGCTACCCTTTCTCTATACAGGATCTTGATCTTCTAGAGGTTCTTGTATATTTTAAGAACTGTGGTTCATCTTTTAATCAGTTGCTTGCTACATGAAGATGGAAACACTACTAGAAAACAGGCTAATTCCGACGGACGAGTTCCGACGGACCCATAATTCCGTCGGAAAATTCTAAATTTCCGACGGATTTTTATTCCGTCGGATATTTCCGACGGAATTGTTAAATTCGTCGGAAATCCGTCGGAAATTTCCGACGGAATATAAATCCGTCGGAATATATGTACTTTCCGACGGATTTCTCCGTCGTAAAGTAACATTTCCGACGAAATTAAAATCCGTCGGAAATTTCCGACGGAAATTTCCGTCGGAACATATTGCTTTTTAAAAAATAAAACTTTTTTAAAGTGACATAAACAAAACCCTAAATCTACCCTTATGTGCGCCGCTTCTTTTCCCCCCCTTCTCACTTTCTCTTTCTTTCCTATTCTCTCTTCTCTGTCCTCTCCTTCTCTCTCCTCTTCATTCTCCTTCCTCTCCATTTCTCGATCTTCTCTGTCCTCTCCTTCCTCTCTTCTCTTTCTCTCTCCTCTCCTTCTTCCCTCTGAATCTCTGATCCGCCTCTTCTCCTTCCTTCTCCTTCTTTCCTCTTCTCTTTTCTTCTCCTTTTTTCCTTTTCTCTGTTCGCCCTCTTATTTCCCCTTCTATGTCCGCCTGTTTCTTCTCTCCGAACACCACCGCCATTACCTACTACCAACAACAATCGACACCTAACAACCGTGCAACAACAACGGCGAGTCGGGGACCACAATAACACCGGCAACGCGCATCAACACCAACTGCACAACCACCGTCGCGAGAATCGTCAACTGCTCAAGTATTATAGATCTTGTTTTACTTTAGTTTAGATTGTAGATCTAGTTGTATTTTTTAATAAATTTCTGATTATGGTTAATTTTTCAAGTAATTGTAATATTAGTTTATAAATTTTTGAGGATTGTATATTTATTTGATTCCTTTTAATTTTTGTGGTTAATTTTATTTTTCTTTTTACTGAAATTCGATATGTTCGATCTCCTTGTTTCGACTTTGTTTTGGTTGTTGGGTTGGGATTTTGACGTTTTTTCTTTTTTTTTTTTAATTTTTGGGTTGTGATACTTTGTTTTGGTGGTGGTGGTGGTTTTAGGTGCGTGGTGGGGTGGTTTTCTTAGGTGGGGTGGTAGATCTGGCTCGTTTGTGGGGTTAGGGTTAGGTGGATAGGGGTTTTGGTGGTGTGGGTGGTGGAATAGGACGAGTTAGGAGGGCTAAGGATATGGGTTAGGGGGTTTGTGGTGTAGGCTGGTGTAGTGGCGATTGTGGGTTAGGGGGTTTGTGGTGTAGGCTGGTGTAGCGGCGGTGGTTCGATGTGGGTGGTAGCGGCGGTGGTTCGATGTGGGTGGTAAGGGTGTATTTGGTGGTTGGTGGTGGTTGATACGCCGTGCCGTGGTGGCGCGGCGTTTTTTTTTTTAATTTCTTAAAAAGCGTTTGGAAATTTCCGACCGAATTATAAATTCCGTCGGAAATTTCCGACGGATTTTCCTGGTGCTGAAAAATCTTTTTCGGCGGAAAATTCCGTCGGAAATTCTGTCGGAAAAGTGTTTCCGACGGAATTTTCGTCGGAAAAAGACAAATTTCCTACAAAGGCTTTTCCGACAACCGGTTACGACGGAATTCCGTCGGAAAGGTGTTTTCCGACGGATTTTGGGGTGGTTTCGACGGAATTTTTCCGTCGGAAATGACCCTTTTTCTAGTAGTGAAAATCAACTCATCAGTATCTCTCATCATGTGTTGCTTATTTCTTCAAATTTACAAGGGAGATGGACTCTTTGGGATGCTAGTGCTGCTTGTTAGCTTTAGGAAATTTTGACAATTACCACCTTCTGTTATGTCCATTTTAGCAATTACCACCTTCTATTTTTTTATTTGAAAATTACCACCTTCTATTTTCAAAAACATCAAAAATTACCACCTTCTTGCCCCCCAACTACCACGTGACGTCATTTTGGGCCCATTCTTTCCTTTTTCTCCCTATTTCCCTCACATTTCTCATTCCTATTTGGATTCTCATCTCCCCTTTCACTTTTTTTTTACCCCAAACCACCAATAATTGTTCGTCAATTTTGATTTGGAGGAGTGGATTGAAGTGTTTTTGATTGTTTGGGGGGAAAAAAGTGAGAGGGGGGATGAGAATCGAGTTAAGAATGAGAAATGTGAGGGAAATAGGGAGAAAAAGGAAAGAATGGGCCCAAAATGACGTCACGTGGTAGTTGGGGGGCAAGAAGGTGGTAATTTTTGATGTTTTTGAAAATAGAAGATGGTAATTTTCAAATAAAAAAATAGAAGGTGGTAATTGCTAAAATGGACATAACAGAAGGTGGTAATTGTCAAAATTTCCTTAGCTTTATTTAAGCAACTAAAGAATTTAATGTGAGTTTTTTTTACACACTTTGTTTTTGAACCAACCTTGTTTAATGGGGTTCTATGGCTCCTCATATGCATGATTTGGTTATGTAACATGCGTCATAAACACGAGCATTCGTAGACAAGATATCCCTTCACCTTTTTAACCAAAATAACTTTCACATGTCAAGAGACCTTTTTTGTAATGCTATTGGATTTTTAATTCACTCTGCAGGGATCTATCTTCCATTTCTATTTCCTTTTGTTGGGATAAAACATGAATAATTGTTGTTGTCAAACATATTGTTTATGAGAGCAGTAGTTAATGCACTGCTAGATATCATTGCCGCTGCTCTACTAGACGTCGTTGCTGCCCTGCTTGATGATGCTGATGCTACGTTGGACCTTGGACGTTGCTAATTTGCTCCTCCTTTGCTATACGGCGCTTCTCATGCTCTGCTCGACGCTATTGTTATTTTTATTGTAACCAGAGATTCCAATCACGCGCGGTATATTTAGCCCTTTGAGAAGAATTATTATCGATGTTCTTTATGCCCTATGCCGATTTGTGTAATATTTTATCAAAACTATTTGCATATGGACGATAAATGCGTTGGATGTTGTGTAGCTGTGCAATGTTCTAAACTTAAGTTGAGCTACTTTGATTTAGTGATTTACGGTAAAAAGATATTGAATTCGATGTAGAAATATAAATGTCTAATAAATTCTAAATAAGAAAATTAAAACAAAAAGAAATATAGAGTTAAAGATGGGTTTAAACATAACTTTTTAAATCAATTTAGGGAATTCAAGAGACAATTATAAAGCTTTTGAAATCAAATTGGGGCAAATATGTAAAAGAACATTTTTAGAGATATAAATGTCCATGCACTATTCATAAGAGTTTTCTTAAACTTTTTATAATATATAATAAGGTAGGGATGTTGTTGCTGCTGTTGTAATGTACTCTACTATTTTATTTTTATTTATTTATTTTTTTATTTTTCTTACAATGTACTCTACTTATAACTGTATTATATTTTGTCTTTTTGGATGAAAGTGCTATTATTGAAAATTAAGTTTATGTTTAAATTCTTTGTATATAATATAAGTGTTTGTTTATTTAATATAGAGAATTTTTTTAATTTTTTTAAAGAAAATATAAAAATTGTGACGCTTTAATGCGTCTAATTTGTTTGATGGGTAGTCAGAGCGTCACAATTTTTTTATAAAGTGACACATAAAAGGGTCACAATATTTTTACAAAGTGACTATAAAAAGCGTCAAAATATTGTGGCTTCAAAAATTTTGACGCTTTTTAGGGTCATTATGTGTACAAAAAAGCGTCATAATATACCTTATTTTTTTTTGTACGGGCGTATGTGCATTATATGTCCGTCCCATGGTCATATTTATGCATATTTGAACTAATCATCCTTATCGTTCGTCTCATTTTAAGAAACTTCTCATTGGATATATATTTTTTGAAGTTTCTTAAAATGAGAAGAATGAGAAGGGTTAAATGTGCATATATTTTAAACTAAATGTGCATAATTTATTTTTGACCTGCTACTTTATTTCAAGTTTTTGGGAAAACTAATATTTATGCACATTATGCACAAAAAAAATATGCACATTGAATTTCGGTCAAATTTTTTTGCACATTTTATCCGAAAAATATGCACGTTTAGTGGAAAAATTATGCACATTAAATCTCTATCATCCTTCTCATTTTAAGAAATTTCTCATTTGACCCAAATTATGTTGACATCAAAAATGCTTTCTTGCATGGAGATCTTACTGAAGAAGTGTATATGAAGGTTCCTCAAAGTGTGGCAAATCCAAATAATATGGTCTGTAAACTTACAAAGTTGCTTTATGGACTTAAACAAGCTTCCAGACAATGGTTTGCAAAGTTGAATACAGAGTTGTAGAAAAAGAATGATGAACATTCTAAGAATGATTATTCATTATTCCTAAAGAAATTGGAAGAGCATATTACTATTACAGTAGTATATGTTGATGATATAATAGTTACTGGTTCAGATAAGGCAGAAATTAGAAGATTCAAGGAACATCTACATACAGTTTTCAGTATTAAGGATCTAGGGGTCCTGAATTACTTCCTGGGAATAGAAGTCTCACATGTGGAACATGGAATTGTTATGAGCTAGAAGAAGAAGTTTACAAAAGAGTTACTTCAAGAGTGCAACATGGATGTTTCTACAGTTGCAAAAACTCCACTGCGTGTGAATATGAAGTTGTTAGAATAAGAAGGTTGTAGACACCTGATTGTGTCTCCCCAAAAACCAAACCCAGTGATGATTACCTTTCACGTCTTTGATTATCGAGTTAGGTGAAGAGTTGAACAGTCTCGTGGATTTCCCTTAAGCCTTGACCATTTCTAACCTTTCCTAAAATGTTTTAAGCCAAAAATCATTCATTTCGTGTCTTTAAACCCAAAATAATTCATTTCGTGTCCTTAAAATCATTCATTTCGTGTCTAATTTATAAAAACGTTCAAACCAGTTTATTTTGGTCCATAATCTGGGTCCAATAATTATATAGTTGGATGGGGCTTGAAAAGAGCTTTCCAACGATATATTATAAGCCCAAATTCGAGTTATAACGAGAAAGTTATGGCCAAAATACTAAACTGGGTCTAAACCGAGCCTTACCTACGGCCCAATGATCATGTGGAGGGTCCATTAACCTTAACCACATTCCCAAACCTATTCGGATTTATTATAAGCTTCTAGAATTATCTAGAAGGTTGTTTTGAGTCCTAAATCTATTAGGATTTATTATTAGCTTCTAGAATCCTCTAGAAGGTTCTAATTTATCCTGTTTTTGAAAAGATAAACATTTCGAATTTTATATCGGATAAAACACTTGTTTTTTTTTAATGATTTTAATTCTGATAAAATTAGAATACGTACGGAAACACGGTTAACCCAATTTTATTGGAAGTCGGATTCCGTACGGATTCTATCTTCAAAAAAACATGGAGCCCGTCGCGCAGCGATAGTACCATCACGTCGCGATGGAGCCCGTCGCGCAGCGATAGTCCCATCACATCGCGATGGAGCCCGTCGCGCAGCGATAGTCCCATCGCGTCGCGATGGACCCTGTTGCGCCGCAATGAAAGCAGTTTTATTCCGATTCGAATTTGGACTCTTTCTGATCTTTTCCCCGTTTTTTTTTCTTATAAATAGAGGTCGTTTTCCTCCGTTTTCATTCACCAACAATCATCATCTAGTCCTCTCTATAAGCTTTAAGCTTCTTCTTCTTCTCTCTCTTTCTAGCCTTAGCCCTAGCCTAAACACACCCCTACACTCATATTTTCCTAAACAAACACCATACGTCCTTTGCGAGATTTGAATACACCTAGCCAAGCTCGAAGTTGCCTAAGACCTCGACGTGAAAGGTTGATAATTCTGAGGGTTTGGTCCCAAATCTATATTTCAATTATTATTTGATTTATTTGTTTGATTTGCTACTCTTTCTTGAAGTTTACTAACGTGTGTATTGTTTTGATAGAAAGAGGTACGAGGCTTCAAAGTGAGTAGATTTACTCTCTTTACTCTTAGATTTTGATAAAGAAATCATGCTTATATTATTATAATTCCTAGTATCATGTTAGGATGCTTTTATGATTTCTAGTATCATGTTTAGGATGTTTCTTAATCGTTCTATCGATCATGTTATTACCATGTTAGGGATAAAGCTTTGATCTTTATTATTTAGTGACATGCTAGGATTTGTTATTAATCCGTTTAGTATCATGCCTAGGATCTTGCTAATAATATTTTGATGATGATGATTGTTGTGTTAATTATATGTTGCTTGATTATTTATGATTTATTGTTATTGCTTGATCACGCTCTTTCTGCAGGTTTAAAGGCAATTTGTACTTGAAATCACGCTTAATAAGATAATTAATAATTTAATTTAGTCTTAATATGATTTTAATTCAAGTGATCGCCAATAATAAATTTATTTGTGCATTAATAATCAACTAACGTAGATTAAATATGCTTAGGATAAATTTATTGAATGTATGTTGATAAAAAAGCATACATGAATATCATAAGAATTAAGTAGAAGCCTATTTAGGGTGGGTTCAATCTCTTTTAGGTTGGATTCGTACCATCATCCCCGAATATCCAGTCATGGTTTCGGACCACTATGGAGTTAGCAATCTCTGTGATCGTGAATAATGGGGTGTAACCCTCACACCCGTGAACGGTTTACAAGTTCCTAAAACTTGTTGTCGACTCTTTTATCTCTAGCTTTTTTCCCTTTGGACGCCACCGTGCTTAATTGCATGATCACAGTGGGGCTCAAAGTTGAGTGTTAAAATATTCCTTACAAAGGTGATTTATACTCTGATCCAGAACATTACAGGAAAATAGTTGGGAAATTGAATTTTCTATCACATACAAGACCTGATCTTTCTTTTTCAGTTCAGACCTTGAGTCAGTTCATGTAGAAGCCAAGGCTATCCCATGTAAAGGCTTTAAATCATGTCCAGAGGTACATATCTCATACAATGGGTCAGGGAATTCTGTTACATGCTACAGATCAGTTAATCTTGACAGCATACTCAGACTCAGATTGGACAGCAAGTCTAAATATAAGGAGGTCAGTAATCGGATATGTTCTGTTACCAGGAAAATCACCAGTTTCATGGAAGTCTAAAAAGCAATCAACTATTTTTCAAGGAGCTCAAGTGAAGCTGAGTATAGAGCAATGGCATGCAACTACAGCCTTAGAAACAACTTGGCTTGTCAGACTACTCACTGAATTGGGAGTATTGAATTTGAAGCATGTTGCCTTACATTGTGATAATCAGAGTGCAATTCATATAGGGAAAAACCTTGTATTTCATGAACGCATTAAGCATATCGATATAGACTACTAGTACTACTTCACTCAAGATAAGGTTCTAGAAGGGCTAATTGAACTGCCTTATACTCCTACAGCAGAGCAGGTAGCAGACATTATGACTAAGGTATTAGGTTCAAGTCAGCTCAGCAGGGCCGTAGATTAACAAGTGCAAAGAGCCCTATTGCACAGGGCCCCGAAATAAAAAGGGCCTTGAAATAAGAAAGAGCCCAATTTAAAAAAAGAGATATATATAATTTCGTGTACACATTATTTGTTATTAACAATCTAGTGCAGTTGGCAAGCTATTTTATATTTTGTGCATGGGATGGGGGTTCGAATCCCGTCATAACCTTTTTAAATTTTATTGGATTTTTCATTGTAATGAAGTTAGGGGCCCATTCCTTCAAATAAAATATTAGGGCTTCAAAGTTAGATCAGGGCCCCCATTTTTTTCAAGACGGCCCAGCAGCACAGCAAGCTCAAGTCCAAGCTAGGCATGTATCCTGCTACAGTCCCTAGCTTGAGGGGGGATGTTGATGATCATATAGATGATCATACTGCCAGCTCAGACGATGACTCAACAGTTTGTTATAATTTTGTTATAACATAATTGATGGCTTGTAATAATTACTTGGATGGTTGTAACAACCTGAGCTATAAATAGTTGTAATGAACAACAGCTTATCATTCATTCAATCAATGTAATTTCTTCCTCCTTTTCTCTAAATTCTCTCTCTACATTTTCTGTTCTTCACTGTAAATATCAATAATTAATGTAGCATAATACTCCGTATATAGTTTACATAAAAGCGTGATGGTACAAAACTAAAAGGGTATATAGTTTGATGGACATGTGATGTTGGGCAACATGGAGACATGGTGTGGATTATTAAAGTTAAAGATAGGTCAAAATTATACGGGAGTAAGTGAAAATCCAATGTGGAAAGTAAAATAAAGGGATTTCTTCATTATGTGAATTGATGACCTGAGAAGTGTGACTATCAAGTGGAATATGTGGACGAATTAAAAAGGAAGAAAAAGAAGAAAGGATAATTCCAAAAAAAAAAAAAAAAGAAGAAAAAGAAGAAAGGAAAAGACCCAAAAAAAAAAGAAGTCATTGCTTTATGTCTGGATCAACATTTTAAATTTGATTTGATAGGAGATTTGCGAGAGAAGAGAAAATTAAGAAAAGAAGATAAAAAAAAACTTAATGAGATTAGACAAACCTCACAAACCATGGCTATCCATTGTTTAAATTAGGCTTGGCAATCTTAAACCAAACTTGATGACCTGATTCGATTGATCCGACCTATGACCAAAAAATCACCCGAAAATAATGATCCGAAATTAACCCTAAATCTATAGTCTATCTAGCCCGATCCATCCCTGACCCAAAGTGGAATTGACTCGACCTTGACCTGATACCTGAAACTGACCTCACCTGGCTATACTCGATCTGAAGTTGACCAAATACACAAAGTGACATGACCGGAAATTGTCCTAATATTCGAAGTGACCGAACGAAAATTGCCTTATACCTTAAATTACTTGAACTGATTTAAGCCCGTATTACTTGACTCGAACAGACCCAAATCGAAAATAGCCTAAACCATACCGACTTGATTCCAAAAAAAAAATAAAAATTAATGAGTAACAATGTAATTATTATAACAATCACAATAATAAATTTAATGATTTGAGTTTGACCCAAAGCATCGATCCGAAATGAAACGACCCGACCCAAACGTGACCTAACCCGATCTTAACCCGACTCGAACTTGACCCAACTTATGGACTTGAAAATTTATCCGACCCGAACAGACTCAACTTGACTGATCATCTATTGACTTGAACTTGACCTGAAACCTGAAATGACTAGATTCGACCCAAATTGTTGCAATTTTAATTTATGTTTAAGCTAAATCAAAGGATAACATTAATTAACCCATAATTTATTACATTAATTAACCTTTCAATCAATTAAATTTAAGTAATACCTATATCGATACTTTTTTTTATTATTATTATACTAGTGATTTCAACGCATGCGATACGGTATGGCTAACCCTTTGAGAAAAATTATTACGTTGTCATTTATGTGCTATGTGTGTTTGCATAATAATTTATTATAATTATTTTCATATAGGCAATAAATGTCTTGGATATTGTATAGTTGTGCAATATTCAAAACTTTAATAGAGCTACTTTGATTTAGCGAAGGAACAGTAAAAAAAATCGAAACCTTAGTAGAGCTACTTTGGTCGTTTTGTGTATGAGGCTGGGTTAGTCAATGACTCAATGCTGGATAATAGGGTCAAATCCCACTTTCCGACATAAGGTACGACTTTGCAAACAAAAAAAAAAAAAAATTGTTTAAGGTATGACCTCACAAAAAATATTTAAAAATAAGTTTTGTCACAAAAAAAGGGGATCTATAAGTAGGCTTTTAATAAAATTTCCTAAATTAAAAGTAAAAGTGCAAGTGTAGAAATGAAATTAAAATTAAACCAAATCGTAATGACTACTCCCTCCATTTTTATTTAAGTGCCCAGTTTAACTTTGACACTATTCACATGCAGTGCTTTGACTAAAGTTTTTGCTTTATAAATAATACTTTGTATTTAAGATAGTCATATCATATGGATAATTGTAAGAATTGTCTCAATTCATACTTTTTAAATATTAATTTTTATAATTTACACTTATCAAATTATTTGTCAAATTTACAGTGACATTTATACGGATCAAAATGAACACTTAAACAAAAACCGAGGGAGTAATAATACTCTGCACATTTATAGTTTCCTCTTAAAAAACAGATTTATTCTTTGTATAAGTATAGTTCCAGTACAAGAAACGTGACTCACACACACACACAAAAAAAAAAAAAAAAAAAAAAAAAAAAAAAAAAGTAATGGTGACCCAAATAAAAATAAGATATTCTTCATCCAAAAATAAAATAAAATAAAATAAAAAAGTAAAAATAAAAAAAAGATATAAATGAACAATATATGAATCACATTGATAATGGGAAAGATATAAAGAGTGGTATATTAGTACAGCAATCAAAACTCAAAAATTCCCTCAAACTTTAAACATCCAAATTTCTATCTCCATCTCCAATTATGACATCTTCGAAGATGGATGAAGAGCTGAGAGATGCAGCAATAAGAGGAGATGTAGAGCACCTTAAAAAATGCGTAGAATCCAATAAACCCATGGAATATTACATGACGTTCTTCCCTGAAGAAGAAGACCACTCTGGAAAACATCATTACGGAAACATCTTCCACATGGCGGCAATCGAAAACAAAGAAGAGTTCATAAGAGAAGCCATGAAGATAATACCTCAGGAAGGCAAGCAGCAGCTCCTCATTCAACCAGGGGGCGAAAGGAGTAAGTGGAACCCTCTTCATGTAGCAGCCAAAGTTGGGAATGTGAAGATAGTAAAGATGTTTCTAGATGTGTATCGTTGTTTACCAACATTACCATCCGATCTTTCAAAACGACCCTGGTTATTGAAGAATTCTGATGGAAATAACCCTTGCGTTGTAGCTGTTAGTAAATATCAAGAAGAATGTGTGCTGGAAATTTATAAAATAGATACCAAGTTGCTTTCCTATATGCCTAGTCGTCGTGATTCCTCACTAGTCTATGAAGCTGTAAACAATAAGCTGAGCAAGTTAGCTTTAGAGATATTGAGGTCCTCTCATCCTATTAGTTGCGTCGGATATGATGGCTTCACTCCATTCCACTCGATTCATTATTTTATCGAACACTCAGGTAAACAAAATTCATGTTAATATTTTTTTTTGTGAGAAAACTATCTTTACAAAATCAGTTCAAGCATGATTAGCAATGAACGAATATCAAAACCGAAAAATAGTCGAACTCTTGGATTATGGTGAATTGGCAATGGTGCCTTTTTATTACAACATTTTATGCTTTATAAAATAGTTAATTACAACTTTTATTACAGGTAGTATTCACAATAATCGATTTTTATAAGATAGTTTTCACAAAATTTTCTTAAATTAAATACATTGTGGCACTTACGGCCTCAATATGAATCAAATAAAATCTTACATGAGTTCATTTTTCTTTTGATATTATTATGATGTGAACCTAATGTCTACATATAAGTATGTCGGTATATGTGTATATACAAATAAGCACACAAATATACACATATGTGCATAAACATAACATTTGAAAAAAAATTCCAATTACAGAGGAATCAGAAGAAATATTTCGAGAACTACTTCGAAGACAGCCAGAGCTAATTAAACAAAAACATAAAAATGGAAATTCAGCATTCCATTTTTGGGCGTGTCATGGAAACTTTTGGCTGTTTAAAATTCTCTTCGAATGTAAGGATATCATCGAAGATGTAAATAAGGTTTTCACAGACTTGTTATCTTCAACAAATAAGTATGGTAACAATCCATTACACGACATGGCCATGGAAAAGTCCCTGTGTACAGAAGATGCTAAAAAATTAGCAGAATTGCTCATAGATATTTACAGAAAAGAACCACCAAAATTTTCATATAATCAACATCCCTGGATAGCGAAGAATAATAATGGAGATACACCTTTGTCATTGGCCATAGCCCATAACAAAGAAAATCTCGCAATATATTTGTTGTCAGTGGATGAAAATGTAGTTATTGCAAGTGAGAAGAATGTTCTATTCTTGGCTATCGAGAATCAATGTCATACATTTGCTGAAGAGCTATTGAAGATAATTGATAACAAAAGTTGGACTCAACTTCTTTGTAATGATCAGAAGCAAAATGTCTTGCATATTGCACCAATATGCACAGGTGAGTTGACAGTCTATTTATCTATTTTTTTTTTTTTTCACTAATAACATCATCATTGGTGATAAATAAAAATGCGAACCATCTATTTGGTTTTATATTCTTTCTCATCTTTACTATCCTCTAAAACCTAAAGCAAAGAAATAACATGTTTATATGTCACGTTTTATTCATCATAAGCTGACATGGTGCTATACTAGCTACTGTACTCACTAATTCACACACTGTGCAATCTCTATATTTAATGGTTATTTGGTGAGGAATTATAAAATCACATAGGATCTCGTAAGATTCATTTTTTTTTATTTTATTTTTAGGAAAATTGGCTTAAAATAATCTCAACTATTAATAGCGTGTGCAAAATAATACAACCTCAACTATTTGCTATTAGTAGTACAACCTTTTGTACTATATATGCAATGGTACACCAGCCACCGAAAAAGGCATCTTAAGAAATATTGCGTCCATTTTTAACTATAAAAATAAATTTCTACTATCAAACAAAAGTAAATAGGGTATTTAAATTCATTATTATATTGATATAACTAGTTTCAAAAAATGTTTTAAAACAAAAATTAACATAATATTTCCTTTGTTTTTTTATGCTTACAACACACCTTTAATTTTTGACATGCTAAGCTATTTGAAAAAGTGATTAGACTATGTAAGTGGACAAATTAAGCTATAAATTTAAATTGTACCACCCTAACACGTACACTTTCTTTCTTTTTTTTCAAACATAACACTTTCTTCTTATTGGTTGTAAAATTTTTTTAATTAATTTGTCTGTTTATCTAGTCTAATATCTCTCTTAAAGTGTGTGTCATGTCAAATTAGTGTGTTATTGTAAATAATAATGTAGGAATAATGTATTTTTAAAAAAAAAGTTAATAATTGAAAAAAAAAAATAATTTAATGATGAATATGGATGAAATATTCCTCGAGATACCTTTTCTGATGGCTGGCGTACAATTTTGCACATATACTATAAAAGATGGTACTGCTGAAAGCAAATAGCTGAGGTTGTACTATTTTCCACACATTGTTAAAATCTGAAATTAGTACTATACACCCGGGTGCACCATGCACATGGTGCACCTGGGTGAAATTGATGCTGCGTGATAGTTTTTGCATGTGTTTCCGTAATTTAAGGGATTGTGAAGAACATTCCATATTATTAGTTTCCAAAATTACTCCATCTACATTCTTCCATTATTTTCAAATATTTTAGAGAGAGAAAATTAGAGAGAAATTTAGAGAGAGAAATTATCGGCGATTTACAGAGAATTTCAGAGCAATTTTCTCAATTTTAATGGCGTATCAATCAGAATTTCGACATGATTCTGATGCTAGATTTGTTGATGATAACGATGGTGATGATGATGATGATGATGATGATAATGGAGGTGAATTTGAAGATATCGTAAATAGAGACGAAGGTAATTTTTGTTGAATTTTTGTTTTGATTATATGAATTGTGAAATTATGAAAAATTAGGTTGAATTTGATTGTAGATTTAGTTGATTGATTGTTCAATTGATTGTAATTGTGTTGTTTATTTGTTTATTATAGGTTTTTTTTTATTGTAATTGCTGGATGTTGAAGATGAAGTTCTTTTTATATTTGGTCATGTTCTTTATTTTATTGATTTGGTCATGTTCATAGTGTATATGTTTGTTTTATGATACATGTTCTTTTTCATATGAGTTATGTTCTTTTTATGATGCATGTTTTTTTTTAAATATTCATGTTCTTTTTATGATACATATTCTTTTTTTTTTTTAATATTCATGTTCTTTTTATGATACATGTTCTTTTTTTTCTTTTTTTTTTAATTTTTTTTATTTTATTATTATTTTTTAATATATAATTGCCAGACGTTGAAGATGAAGTTCTTTTTATATTTGGTCATGTTCTTT
This sequence comes from Chenopodium album, assembly GCF_948465745.1. NCBI lineage: Eukaryota > Viridiplantae > Streptophyta > Magnoliopsida > Caryophyllales > Amaranthaceae > Chenopodium > Chenopodium album. The sequence continues at coordinate 14,315,009 of NC_137855.1, read as the reverse complement.
ATTTTATTGATTTGGTCATGTTCATAGTGTATATGTTCATTTTATGATACATGTTCTTTTTCATATGTTATGTTCTTTTTATGATACATGTTCTTTTTTAAAATATTCATGTTCTTTTTATAATACATGTTCTTTTTCATATGTTATGTTCTTTTTATGATACATGTTCTTTTTTAAAATATTCATGTTCTTTTTATAATACATGTTCTTTTTTTAAATATTCATGTTCTTTTTTTAATATTCACATGTTCTTTTTATATTTGGTCATGTTCATAGTGTATATGTTCTTTTTATGATACATGTTCTTTTTTTAAATATTCATGTTCTTTTTTTAAAGAACTTTTGAAATGACTTTTACCCAAAAAGGTGGGCCATGTGTCAGTTATTTTCCGAAAAATCCGAAAAAAACTTACTCCACTTTTCCATTTCACGCGTTCTTTTTATCAAACCCTTTATGTTCTTTTATTAACCCATGTTCTTTACAATCCTTCTTAATGTTCTTTCCGCCTTTTTTAATTTGCGAGGGGTCTGCGTTTTATGTTTTGGCGTATGTCGTTTTGATCGGGTGCACCATGCGCATGGTGCACCCGGGTGCACCAACCAATAATTACATTGTTAATAGTTGAGATTATTTTAAGCCAATTTTCCTTTATTTATTATATTTTTTGGAGTTGTAATGGCTACCCAACTTTTGTAGTTGGTTTTTTTTTTTTATTCTAATCCCTTTGTTAGTAATCTTGGTATTTTAACTTTTTTTTTGTCATAAAAACATTCAAAGAAAAATTTGTAAAAATTTGTAAAAAAAAAAAAAAAACCCTTTTAAATGCACCATTTTGTGACAAAAATACTTTTAAAAGCTTTATCGTAAAAAAAAAACCCAAATTTAAAAAAATTTCGTTTACAGAAACCTAGTACCACGAATTCACTTAATTAACCTCTAATCTCTTCTAAATACTTTCTAACTCTCACTTAACTATTTAATAATTAAATTGCCGCTAGGGGACGGGGAAAGGGAGGAAGGTGGCTGAGCAAGTGGTTACAGTGGTAGTGGTGGTTTTTTTTAAAAAAATTTTAAATTTATTTAATTATTAAATAGTTAAGTGAGAGTTAGAGAGTAATTAGAAGAGATTAGAGGTTAATTAAGTGAATTAGTGGTACCAGTTTTCTTTGAACAAAAAATTTTAACTTTGGGTTTTTTTTACGATAAAGGTTTTAAAAGGTTGCTTTTTGCAAAATAGTGCTTTTAAAAGGTTTTTTTTTGACAAATTTTTCATATTCAAATAGGAAGTTAGAAAAAAATGGAGAGAATATCATCCAAATATTAATTTTACACGGAGTATATTTTTTACTTATTGCTCCCTCCACTTTTTAAATTGATAAATTTTTCTTATTTAATCCTCAATTTTTTTTAAGTGACACATTTGTAATTTCAAATACTAAATTTTTATATGAGTAATTTTCGATAATTAATAATTAAAGATACTAACAATTGAATTTATGCATGGCATTTTTCAGTGTGTTAACTAAAAAAGTACACAAGAGTGAAGTAAAATACAATATAAAGTTAGGCTTCATATGCGTACATTGTTTAATTACAAGTGATTTATATATAAATTATTAAATAGAAATTCTTCTTGAAAAGCAGAAAAATTTTGTGCACAACTAATTGAAGGACATCCAGAATTAATCGGAAGAGTTGATAAAGAAGGATCCACAATTATTCACAGTTGGATAAAAAGTGACAAATGCAAAGATTGGTTATTTAATCTCATGTTGGAGAGCAAGTGGAAATTAATGTTCGTCAAACTTATTGATATTAAGGATTACAATTACCAAAACAATCCTTTTCATGTTGCTGCAACTACCACTCATGAAGCAACAATTCAGAATGTACGACTGCTTGTAGAAGCTTACAAAAAAAACATACTTAATTGGGGCGCAAATGGTTTTAATCGATTGCCATGGTTTGAAAAGAATAAAGAAAATGAAGGACCTCTGCACTTGGCATTACGCCAAAAACGTGAAGATCTTGCACTATACATATTGTCACTACTAAAGGATGATCAAACTGCAGAAGAACTGCTAGATTATTACAAGCCAGAGCACTCTACTTTGTTTCTTTCTATACAATACAATTGCTCTCAAGTAGCGGAAGCCATACTGGGAAAACTGGATAAGGGAAGCCGAACCAAGTACCTTAAGACTTACTCAGATGGTCGAAACATATTGCATCTGGCTACAGGCTTAGCAGGTAAGATTATTATTTGTTGCAGTTTACTCAATTAGTCACTTAAATTATTCAAATATGTAGATGCATATTATTTTTTTTTTCTTTCCTTCATAGAATATTTTTAGCACTTATTATGACACATTTTGCTAAATTTAGACGTATGTTATTGCATTGTTCACCATCAATTGTTATTTTGCCACAAATTAGATGAAGAAATGGAGAGATTTCATTGTCGTGTCAATTAATTTAATTTTGTTGGCATAATACATCGTATGTTTTCATAGTGTATATTTTTTTTCGCTGTCATAGTTTCACATTGTTTTTTTTTTTGTTGATCCAATTCAATTGAAAATTGATAACTTTAATTAAGAAAAGAAAATTCAATGGAAATGAGACTTTTATTGGAGACAGACTTAAGGAATATGATTCTTATATTTTTGTAAAATGTAAAAGCAGATGAAACCTTCGGGACATGGCTAGTAAACAATGCACCAGAATTCATCACCCTAAAAGACAATTATGAACAATCAGCTTGGGATAAAGCGTATGAACTTGGTCCTGCATGGTTTATAAAAGCGGTTTTGGAAAAAGATTCAACAGTGTTCAGTAGCGAGCCCCTAGCTTGGAAAAAAGCATGTGAGAATGGTCATGTCTCAGCTCTTCGTGCCTTCATCGACTATAATCCGGGAGCGTTTCGAGATCTTTGTATTGAATATAAGGATTCTCCTTTACATCATATAAAACTTTCAAGTTTAACAGACTATGAAGAGTTTCTCAACATTCCACGCATGAAGGATCTAATTAATCTTCAAGATTCTCAAGGTGTTACACCTTTACACAAAGCAATACAAAATGAAGACTTATTCTTGAGTGAAACTTTACTCAGCATTGATAAGATTAGCTATGACATCAAGGATGATGAAGATAATTCTGCCATAGATCTATTGGCTCAAAAATGCGTTGACAACCAGGCATGGGTATTATTTCTCTCTAGTAAAATTTGCAACTTAAGATTCATTTTATTACATGTTAGATGATGCTTCTTTCACTAAAAAAGGAAAATTTGATAATTACCACCTACAATTACAGTTGCTTTAGTAATAACCACCAACAGTTCTTGAAAATTTGTCTAGAAGGGACATATATGTTCACTTATTTGTTTGAAAGGACCTTATAAATTTAGGGGCTGTTTGGTTTATCAAAGGGAAAGGGAATGACTTAATTAAACAAAGGGAATGGAAAAGAATAGAATGTAATTCCCTTTGTTTTGCAATGTTGTTTGTTTTATACAACAATAAAATCACAACCAACCCATACAACCACCACAAAAACTACCAATTCACTTCTCCTTTCCCTTTTTCTCCGGCCACTGTGAATATTCCAACCACCCAGTCACCCCACTATTTTGTTGTTTGGGGGGACCTTGATGTCGGAATCCGGCCATTGACTATTTTCCTCCGGCGTTGACCTCACACGTGATTGTCACGTGACCTTAAAAAATGACCATCCCCTTACTTTTTTCAACGTTTTCCCCCCATTTCCCCATTTTTGCCCAAATTTTCCCCTAAACACTCTCTCCCCTCAAAATCGTGGGTTCCAAGCCCTAATACTTTCAATTCTCTGTTCAAAATTCGACCAAATTCATTCCATTACTTCAATTAAGTACTTTTTGCACCAGGTAATAAGATCAATGTTTGCGTTTTTTGTCTTCAATTTCCTTGTAATTGAAATAGTCTGCAAAATTAGAGTTTTTAATGTAATTGCTTCTCAATCAAATTTTGTGGTTTTGTTTGTTGAAGCGTAATTTGTGGACTTTGTGGACTTCTCAAATTTTGTGGTTTTGTTTTTAAGCATAATGAGCTGCTGTTAGGAGCTTTGTGGACTTGGAAAAGGATAAGGAAATAGATCTAATGTTTTGGGGAAAGAATTTGGGGAAAAAGGGGGAAATGGAGGGAAAACGTGGAAAAAAGTAAGGGGAGGGTCATTTTTTAAGGTTACGTGATAGTCACGTGTGAGGTCAATGCCGGAGAAAAAAAGTCAATGGCCGGATTCAGACCTCAAGGTCCCCCTAAACAACAAAACAGACTTATAAGGTCATTTCCCACCACTTTAAATTTATAAGGTCCTTCCAGGCAAATAAGTGAGCAAATATGTCCCTTCTAGACAAATTTTCCTTAATTTTATTTTACCACCAATAATTCTTCATAACATAAAAAATCACCACCTCTTTTCTCAAACTCTCCAAAGTGACGTCATGGTGGACCCTACTAACAATTTTCCCTCACTTTTTCCTCGATTGTCACCTCTGTTCTTCCCTCTTCTTCCTCTCTTGGTAGTTATTACTAAAATAAATATTTTTCTCTTTATTTTTATTATTTCGTTGTAACCCAAAAAGATAAGATATATTCAAGCTTTGAATATCAATTTCATGTACACAACTTTAATTGAATTAATTTTGTTAGCAATAATTTATGTGGAATAGCATATATACGAAGTTCATTTTTTTTTTTATTTTTTTTTTTTTAATGTCACATTGTTGCTTTTCATTTGTTGTTGCTTTGGAGCTAGCTAGAAATGAACAGCAATACTGAATCATTGCAGGACCGAATGTGCAAAAGAATTGGACTTGATCCAAAGATTAAAACAACATACTTTCAAACTAAGACGAATTTGTTAGATGTGCGAAATTCTTTGTTTGTGGTAGCTGCTTTACTGGCCACTATTACATTCACTGCTGGGTTCACTCTTCCTGGTGGATTTACTCAAGATACCGGGGAAGCAATTTTGGCAAAAAAGGCAACTTTTTTGGTGTTTTTGGTATCTGATACAATAGCCCTATTTTTTTCAATGTTGGTGTTGATTTGTCTCATATGGTCCATGGTCTATGATTCAAGTAAATCATTGATATTGATTGATCGGAGTATGGTGTTACTCCGTTTGGCGCTAAATTGCACATTATTGGCGTTTATGACGGGAGTCTACATTGTCATAGCACCAAAGTCACTGTGGGCAGCTGTCCTCATCATTGTCATCGTGAGCTCTCTCATTGGAATTTCAATCAACAAGACTCTCTTGTACAATGCTCTAGAGTATCTAGACAAGTTATTCCCTTCTCCAAGTAAGATGTGCATCGATCGATTTCGTGTGATGGAATTGGTAAGCTTTTTGTTAAAAAAAAAAGTTGTACTTTGTATTAAATTCTTCTATCTTTGAAAACAATAATCTCGCTTAAATTTAATCCGTGGTTAAGGCTAATGTGTGGATTTTATTATAAACATTTGAGTTTGAAATGGCGTGAAAACTATAAACACCTAAATGTAGTACAATGTAATTTCAGCTAGAAGTCTTGTATTTGTGTACTTGATAAGTTGAAAATTTAGCTATTAAAAAAATATTAGAAATACTGGAGAAAGAGAATATAGAATGTAGAAAAATAGATTAAATTGCAATAAACATTTCTCTTTTTTTTTTTTTTTTTTTTTTTTTGACGGGTGCAATAAACATTTCTTACAGAAAAGAAACGTTTTGCACCCTTGGAAAAGCCACTTTAAGCCATTTTTTTGAAAAATATTACAACTAATGTCTACAAGTCTACGATATACAGTAGTATGCATGTAAAATACTAAAATTATTTGAATAATTGATGAGTCTTGTTTATTTCTCCTAGAATATAAAGAAGCTAAGCTAATGCATGCACATCTATTACATAAATCAATGTTTGGATTGCAGGGGTGCGTCCCTAAGAATGAGTAGAGCTCGTGCTTAGTTTTCGATACCGGAGTTCGAACAAAGGCCATCGATTTGAGTTTATTTATTATTTATTTATTTATTTGGTTTAATAAAGGTAAGGGTTGGTTCTTTTTTTTTTTTTTTTTTTTTTTTTTTTTTTTTTTTTTTGGTTGTTGTTGTTGTTGTTGTTGTTATAATCCATTTTTCAACTTGATTATGCTCATCTTATTTCCACTTATTTCATAATGTGTAAGTTTATTACAGGACTATATATAGAGGCATTTTTTTCGTTATCCTCTTGATTTAAAAATGAGATGTTGGTATGATGTACTTCATAGTGATTGTAGACATGAACTGCGTCGTGATTACTACTTTTTGATGCTTTAAAAGACATTTGGTTCATAGATTTTAGGTACGAGGTATTGTTGGAGTTTTGCTAATCTTTGTAATGCAAATCGGAGTGTTGTTAAGTTAGTGTGGTTACCTTGGTGCCGATGTGTGCAAGGAGCTAGCGAGAAGAGATGTAGCACGCAAGATTAGTGAGCCACGCAAGGACGAGCTACCAAGGGAGCTATAGCTCGCTGCTAGCAATGGCTTGCAGCAGGTCGAGCTATAGCTCGCATGCGAGAGAGCTAGAGCTCGCTGCCCAGAAAGCCTACGGCAGGGCCGAGCGAGAGCTCTCATGCAAGAGAGCTATATCTCACTGACCAGAAAGCCTACGGCAGGGTCGAGCTAGCGAGAGCTCTCATGCGAGAGAGCTATAGCTCGGCCGTGGGTTTGGGCTTTGTGTGGAAGGCTTGCCTTGCTTTGTTTATTTTTTTTTCTTCTCCTATAAATACTACTCCTTAACTCTTATTTCATATATACGTTATTTTCATTATTGAAAACCTAAACACACAAACACAAACCTTCCCTTTGAGATCTGAACAGTTCTTGAGTAATTCCACTCTTCAAGTTCGCGTACAGGAATTACGGGGAGAGTTGTGTTAACATTGGGGGGCGTGCGTCATCAGGAAACTTGTACCGGTGGTGGCGTATTTCGCTTCTAATGCAGTAGATTTTGTTCTGCGGCACAACTGTGTTATTGAGATCTTCAATCAAGTATTTTCCCTTCATCTTCTATATTTTGTTATTGGAATCGACAGGTATTTTACCAACAATTTAGAAGCGAAATTGTATATTATTTATACTGTTGATTCCTGAATTAATCAATTCGAGATGGAGATTATAATGATTCGGACAATTATATTTGGATCAAGAAAAAAAAAAGGGATATTTGTTGCGAATAATTTCGATAATATAAGTCGGTTAATTAAGGAGTACTTATCCTCACTGATTTGAAGAGTGTGCCGTCAAATTGAGTTTTGATATTGGAGCTTAATTAGGCTTCAAGAATATATGCCGACATTGCCGAGTTAGACCAAATTGCTATCAAGTTGGAGGATTAAATTTTTATTGGTTAAATAAAAGATTAATGGCACTCACCTGAATTGGTTTGATGGGTTAAGTATTGGCGCATAGCGTCTATATGTTTTAGAAACATATAGGATGGTAAAATGTACCACTACAACATAATAGGTGGTGGTAGGTATTTTAGGAGAAAATAATCAACAACAAAGGATTGCAAAAAGTACCACTACATGCATAATAGTACACAAAAAATACTATTAAGATAACTTATATTTTAATGATACATTATACATGCATAATAATACACAAAAATGTACCACTGTAAAAAAAACATCAAATGAAAAAAAAAAACACCCCATAATACCCTCCTATATGCATGCTTAACATATAGGTGCTATACACCTATATGCACTCGGTTTGATGAGGATTTTATACTTTGAGTTATTAAGGGAATCAAAGTGGTGCGGCAGTGAGTTGAAGAAATATAATCAAATCTTTGATAAGTCAACTATGTCGCATGGATGGTTTGATCTCATGATTGTAAATTCATGAAATTTAATAATTAAAGTTCCTACATCAAGTGAATTAATTTCAAGTTTGTTGGAGACAAAGCTTACGATGGTAATTCGTTTGTGTCATCAACAAGTGGCGAGATATTGTGGCATGTGGTGAAAATCAAGAAGCCGTAGTTAAGCTGGGCGCGGTACAACAGAAAATTAAAGTTGTGATTAGTCCTGCTAGAAACCAGGGAAGTTCCTCCTCCTTATCCTGTTGTCATTTAATTTCTAACTTTACATAATATGGTGTTTATTAGTATGTGCTCCTATTATGCATAATTTTATTATTATGAAGAATTGCAATGCAATGTGGGGGTGAGATGAGTTAGATCTTGAGACTAATTAGTATGTTAGTTTAACTCTTGTTCATGAGTGGTTCTGAGGAGGAAGGTTTTCATAAGAGACTTTTATTTGTGATTTTTTGCTTATTGACTTGTTGTTTTACAAGTAATTGATCTCTGCTAAAATATGGTTTGTCCAATGATAATTTATTAATGTTCATGGACTTTAAATGTAATTTGTCCTAGTAGATTAGGGATGTTATTTGTTCTATCTTATGATAGTGTTATTATTGTTATTTTTCCTAATCATGGACAATGTTTTGTTGAGCACGGAGTAAATGTGATAAGCTTGTAAATATCCTTTTTAGTTTAAAAATGGGATGTAGAATTATTGATATTAATTCTTATTGTGATCTTAATTAGCTATGTTCACGAACTTGAAATGTGTTTAATTTGCTAAAGGTGTAGCAATTATTTTTTTCTTGTTGATGGTCTAGACGAGACCGGTTTTATCTCTGTGCTTGTTAGCAAATGAAAAAAGGTATGACTTAGCAAAGCCAGAATGGCCGTACAAATTTAAAGTGTAAGTGCCCCACATGAGGTAAAGATGGGAATTAAGATTCCATATGTCTTCAATGTTTATGAATGTTCTTGAATATTTGTAATGTGGGGGTTGCAGATATGTTTCAGCTGTTTATTTGTTCTATAAGTAGTTCACCCAAGAAATTGGATGTCACTCCCTATTTTTTGTTACTTGAGTCATGATTATTTTCATGTGGTATATATGATGTGGGGGTTTCCATTTGTGAAGAATTGATTTCTATATATGTTTCACGTAAAGCATGAAGGCTTGTGGGACTGTGGATGATGTGTATGCTGAATATCTGCTACGTTTAACATGTGTGGCCTTGATATGATGATCCTGTGTGAAATGTCTCAAGTATATTTCCTATGACATGACATGATAGTCTTGCTCGTTCATAGAGTTTGTTCTTGTTTCCCAAGCTTTCCTCTGGCAAGTAAAGTTGATGAGTGCATCATCTAAGGTGTTTTTGATTAAAGCTTGAACTAGTTGTGTATCATCTTGGTTTGACTTTCTTGACCGAAAGGTGTATGTAGATGGTTTGTTGTGTGGTATATATTCATGTAGTGGTGGATGAAAAAAATCACGAACCATATGAATAGACCTTGATTAACTAGTTGTGGAAAGAAGCATGTTAATGCAAGTGTGTGCTCCTTTTGAGTCTTATATGCTTGCGAATAGTATATCTTGCCTTGCTATTATGTATCCATCAATTGATGAAAGTATCTTTCAAGGTGAGTTGAAAGGTGGTTGTTTGGAAAGAGGCTAAAGGTAAGATGTTGTGATATCAGGATTTATTGTTCTGGAAGTTTGGTGCTGACCCACTTTTATAACTCACCTGTTTTGTTCTAAGCTTGTCTGTTTTGCAGTACGGTTGCTTAAGCTTCCTAGAATGATTGATTGTAAATCAAGGGTGTGTATTTAAAATGCATACACAGGTGACAACTTAGAAGATGAGGTATTTTTGCTCATGTTGTTATATCCTTTGTGATATGTATGGTGAGTGGGGGTCAGATTTGAGTACCCAAACTTGTTACGTTAAGTTTTTCTTGGCATGTGTATTGAACCTCTTGATGCATGTGTGATGTTACTATGGTTTGCATTGATAGTGTTCATATGCTAGAATGATCATAAGTTGTTAACTTCACGTGCATGTTGTTTATTAAGATAAAGATATTTATATGTCTCAAAGCCAAGAAAAAAGTACGAGATAGTGAGATAAGCAGTGTGGTTCTAGGTGATAAGCCACTGAAACGTTAAATGTATGCTTTAGTCTCATTCTCGCTATGTAGAGAAAGTGCTTTGGTAAATTATGTTTATCATGCTTAAGCTAGAGTTAACTTTATGATTTAACCTTGATGTTTGATTCAAATGTGCTAATGCTTTGCAAGTTAAATGATTAACAAATTATTCTTGACGTGAAATTGTTTTGTTGTGAACTATATTGTTCATTCAGCTAATCAAGAGAGAATTACTCAACTATTGTCTGAGCTTTGAGTAATGCAGGGATGAAGGTTAAGTGAGAAAGATTCTTAAGTACCTGTCCCAATAGGATCTAAGGACAATGATTGAATGAACAACGATGATTAGTTGAACCTCTACAGTGTATGGTTTTTACATGATGAAGGGTGGTGCTCTGTTTCGAGTGAGTTGCAAAACAATTGTTATACACGTTCCATTATGAAGCAAGGTTCATTAGGTTGGATGACGTGTGTCAAGAAGATGATTGTTGCAAAATTAATCTCTAGAAGTTTGTCCATTGTGGGGGTAAGTTGATCCTCATGTTCTCTACATTAATTTTCACAAGTGTCTATGTATGTTTTCAGATACTACAGTTGTAGTGACAGAGTTAGACAGATCTTGTGGAGGTGATACTTATGTTAGAGTATGTGAAAGCAAAGAAGAATCAAGCAGGTCCTTATACAAGGATGAAGCACATGTAAGTGCTTGATTGTCTAAGGGAATGTGTTTAAGAACCTGTGTGTTGTTTTAATTTATTCCAGTGACGAAGTTTTAAATGATGAGTCTACGTTCTGAAGTTATCTAACTTAATAACCCTCTAATTTATATGGTTATGAGATGCTTGAGTAGACTTGTTGCTTGATGTTAACAGGTTAAGCTTTAAGTGCTCTTAATATGTCCATAACCCAGGCTAGGTGGTCCATTGAGACAGCTTACATGGACACACCGAAGTGTTTTAATTTGTTTGGACTTTTGTTCTGAATGAGTCTGGAGCCTTGTTTTGGTTGACTCATTGTTGGATTTACACTATTTGTGTAAGTATTGAATCTATAACTCTTTTGAGTGGTTTATTGACCAGGTAGATTCAGTGAGGTTGAGCGTGGCTCTTAATGTCATTTGTCCAGTTATTCTTTGAGCAGGGATTGATAATGGTTCTTAAGTGGATTTAAGACCATTAGCCCAGTGACGCTTAGAGTAGGATTGATAATGACACCGAAAGTGGAAGGTTGAGCGTTGCTTGCTCTTAATACTACTAGCCCAGTTGCTCTAGAGTAGGGAATGATAGTGATTCTTAAATGACTTAGAATCACTAGCCCTGATATTACTCGAGTAGGGAACGATAGTAGTACCGAATGACTGAGGTTGGGAGTATCCCTTAATGCATCTAGCCTAAGAGCTCGTTGAGCAGTGGATCGATAGATGCACCGTCGAGTTGATAGGGTTGAACTTTACGTTCTTAATTTAATGTTCTTATTCCATTGCATAGAGAATCTTGGGTTTGCAAGGTGCTTGAATGTGTTTTAAGCCTGTAGGGAAAGACCCTAGATGTGCTGGGAATTCAATGTGTAAATTATACACAGATGGAACACCTACGTGAGTACGAGGGGTGGCCTCCTTCAAGGGAAAAATTGTGGTATTGATTTCCTGAAGTACTCATGAGAGCCCAATGTGTTGGCCAAGAGTGGCGGAATTGCTCAAGCTCTAAAGGTGAAGTATGTGATACATGTTCCTTCCTCGCTCCTGGGAGTTCAAACCTTTGGATACTCACCAGAAGAGTGTTGAATACCTGTGTCACTAAGGTATTAGTTCAAACCTTATGGATACTAGTGCTTAAGTACCTAACCTTTCTTTTTACTGTTCAGATTTCATGATCTCAAGTCCGTTTTGCATTAGTGGGGGATTGTTGTAGTTTTGCTAATCCTTGTAATGCAAATCGGAGTGTTGTTAAGTGAGTGTGGTCACCTTGGTGCCGATGTGTTCAAGGAGCTAGCGAGAAAGAGATGTAGCACGCAAGATTAGTGAACCACGCAAGGACGAGCTAGCAAGGGAGCTATAGCTCGCTGCTAGCAATGGCTTGCAGCAGGTCCGAGCTATAGCTCGCATGCGAAAGAGCTAGAGCTCGCTGCCCAGAAAGCCTACGGCAGGGCCGAGCGAGAGCTCTCATGCGAGAAGGCTTGCCTTGCTTTGTTTATTTTACTTTCTTCTCCTATAAATACTACTCCTTAACTCTTATTTCATATATACGTTATTTTCATTATTGAAAACCTAAACACACAAACACAAACCTTCCCTTTGAGATCTGAACAGTTCTTGAGTAATTCAACTCTTCGGTTCGGGTACACGAATTACAGGGAGAGTTATGTTAACATTGGGGGGCGTGCGTCATCGGGAAACTTGTACCAGTGGTGGCGTATTTCGCTTCTAATGCAGTAGATTTTGTTCTGCGGCACAACTGTGTTGTTGAGATCTTCAATCAAGTATTTTCCCTTCATCTTCTTTATTTTGTTATTGGAATCGACAGGTATTTTACCAACAGGTATGAGTTTGGAATGGGAGAAACCCATATCTTAAAGTATGTTTGTTTAAGAAATTTTGAATTGCTAAACCCATACCAAAATCCCACAAAGTCTAACAAGGTTCGATTCCTCATTGATCGCTAAGACCCATCATTGATCGGACCATGTCTAACAAGGTTCGATTCCTCCTCTTGGACACTCCGTTCCATTGTGGAGTTCCGGGAGGTGTCAACTCTGAGAGAATACCATGTTCTTTTAGATGATCGTCGAATTCATGGCTCAAATACTCGCCACCTCGATCCGATCGAAGCGCTTTGATTTTCTTGCCTAGCTGATTTTCCACTTCACTCTGAAACTCTTTGAATTTCTCTAAAGATTCAGATTTGTGCGACATAAGGTAGACATATCCATATCTACTATAGTCGTCCGTGAAAGTGATAAAATAGCGATAACCATTCCTTGCGGGTGTACTCATTGGTCCACATACATCCGTGTGTATAAGACCCAATAAGTCACTAGCCCTTTCTCCTAACTTGGACAAAGGTTGCTTTATCATATTGCCTAATAAACATCCTTCGCAATTTTCAAACGACTCTAAGTCGAATGAGTCAAGAATACCTTCATGAAGAAGTTTCTTGATGCGTTTGATGTTAATGTGGCCAAGACGACAATGCCACAAGTAGGTTTGATTCGACTCAATGGTCTTAGCTCTTTTGGTGGTATCATTAACATTATAAACTTGTTTGTCTAGAGAAAGCACATAAAGACCATTTTCTGAATGTGCTATACCATATAAAACATTATCGAAATAAAATGAACAACTATTGTCTTTTATTCGAAATTCAAATCCCTTGGCGTCCAACGCCGAAATTGAAATAATGTTTTTGGTAACTCTTGGAACATGATAACAATTTTCAAGTTCCAGAACAAGCCCAGAGGGCAAAGACAAACTGAGAGTTCCAACAGATACGGCTGACATCTTGGCTCTATTGCCGACCCGGAGTTCGACCTCTCCCTTCTCTAGCCTTCTAATTATCCTTAGTCCCTGAGCATTGGAACAAAAAGTGTGAGCCACATCCGGTATCTAATACCCATGATGTTTTGCTAGAGAAGTTTAAGTCTATAACAAAAATACCTGATACAGAAGCAACGATGCCGTTCTTCTTATCTTCCTTGAATTTGAGGCAATCCCGCTTCCAATGTCCTTTCTTCTTGCAATAGAAACATTCGGAATCGGATTTAGAAGAGGCTACCTTCTTGACCTTGTTGCCCTTGGTAGCGTTTGACTTAGGCGAAAAAGTCTTCTTACTCTTTCCCTTAAAGCCTCTCTTCTTGCCCGAGCGCTTGAATGACTTGCCCTTCTTGACCATAAGCATGTCATGCTTCCCCTCATCCTTGAGCATTTGCTCAGCTTGCTTCAACATCCCATGAAGCTCGGTGAGGGTTTTCTCCATGCTGTGCATATTATAGTTCATCTTGAATTGATCATAGCCTTTGTGCATCGAATGGAGAATAATGTCAATTGCCATCTCGGTCGAATACCCAGCGTTCAGCCTTTCCATGTTCTCAAATAACCCGATCATTTTAAGTACATGTGGACTGACTGGCTCTCCTTTCTTGAGCTTGCTCTCAAGGATCTGCCTGTGGGTTTCGAACCTCTCAGTTCGGGCCTGCTCTTGGAACATGTTCTGAAGTTCAGAAATGATCTCAAAGTTGTCTCCTTTTCAAAGAAAGTCTTTTGGAGGTCTGGAGACATCGTGGCCAACATGATGCACTTGACATCCCGATTGGCAGTTTGCCATCGGTTTAGGGCAGCCTGAGTGACCTCCTCATTGGGAGCGTCGGGCATTTCCTCATCAACGACGTATTCCTTTTGCTTTTGCATGAGAATTATACGCAAGTTCCTTTGCCAATCAAGAAAATTTGGCCCACTCAATTTCTCCTTGTCGAGAATTGAGCGTAACGAAAATTGGTTGTTTGAGTTATTTGCAGACATGTTTCTACAATTGAAAGAATTTGAAATGAAAAACCATTCATAAATCCAATAAGTTTGAAATTTAAAGCATACATGCAAATTTTCAATCTTATTGAGCGTTTTATCCGCGCATTAAAATTTTGTCCCTTTTAGGCGAGAATAAAACGATTCCAAGATCCCAAAAATCAAAAAGTGATTAAGCATGCTTTGGCTTGTCTTAACAATTAATATTTTAAGGTAAGCAATCCAATTGCTAATAGCTCTAAGTTACTCTTGGTTCGATAAAACGTCGCATCTAATGCTTTCTTGACGTTTTATCTCCATTGCCACGACATCTAAGGACTCCTTACTGATATCGTTAAGCTTAACCAAAATCAACTTGTATACCTAGTATACCTTACGTTCCTAGGGAGATAGTGATGCCTTGCTTTGGCATAGCCCATGACTATTCACATTAGTTCGGTAAGTGTTATCTTGGAATGACAAATTTGGCTCAATTTTATAGGGACCTAGGGTTTCTATGTTGGTTGATTTAAGTGAACTTAATTATTCATCGCAACATTCGAAATCCTAAACATGCATCTAACATATCATTCATATATATAAGCATAATTATATATAGAAAACATAAGTAAAAGATGCATTTGGCAACTAGCATGACCCCTTGAGTCTTCAAGGGTCTTCGTTGCATCCTCTTGGTTTGTCTTCTTAGAAACGTTGTCTTCAAGATATCTCCACCAATTATGCAACTACTAGTAAGACTAGGACTAATCTAAATATTACGGTACAAAAATACGCAACAGTACGCAGACCGTATTTAGATTTACAAAAAATACATAACGAATTGCAGTCCTTATTTACTATCATAATCGGGCCCCAGGCCACTAGTTGCCATTTTCATAAAACCTGTGATAGAATATTCATTCCATTCATCCATTCACTATATGTGAATGGCCCATGCATTTTACAACGTAAAACAAGTAACAATGCATAACACGCACAAACTAGTAACTAACTTAGGTGGTTAATCCAATTAACGCGCCTAATTAAAACTAGTCAAAGTTGTGAATCGATTATGTGATTAAAACGCAATAAAATTAGTTCAAGTAATTCACGAAGCTCCCACTAAATTCCGCATCCAACTTAATTAAAATTAATCCAATTAATTTAATTAAGCCGGTTTACACAAATTTTGCCAAAATTATTTTGCATGTGCCGGAAAAATCGAGGCCTAGCCTTGTTCAAATAAAATAATCAAATAAATTAAACGACAAAATCGCAAAATCGTATAGCCCCTCGATGCCCGAGTGCCTAGCACCAAGCAACGAAGCTTGGTTTGCTAGGCATCGAGCCACGGCTGCCTTGCGTGGGTGCTGCCTCGCACAGCCACTGCTGCGCCAAGCAGCCTGTTTGTGGCTAACAGCATTGCACCATGTGCGTTATGCTGGCCACAGCAGCACGCTTGCAACGCCAGCTAGTGTAGGTCCCAAAGGCCCTTGCTGTTGTGCGGGCTAACGCTGCCTAGCAGCCGCAGCACACCTCGCACAAGCACCTCCCCGCACCATGTGCACCAAGCTCCGCATACACACGCACCACGAGCCGCATATCGATGCACCAGCAGCCCCGCACATCTCAGCAGCCACATGTGGGCTGCGCAAGCAGCCCGGCTGGCCGAGGGATTGCTCGGGGCTTGTGTGCCTTGATTTGCCTGCTCGTGCTTTGGGATTTTATCTCGATTTTGTGTGACATAAATGATTAATTCTAAATTAATTTTAGAATCAATATTGAGCAAAATGAAAATAAAACAAGTCTAACTTAATTAAATTCAATTTTAGTGCACAAACCAAAATTAATTTCAAGAACCATTCTTTAAATTATTTTTGGCTCAACTTGATGCTACAAAATTGAGGGTTATTCTCACAATTAATTTAACCAAACATAAATTAATAATGATATTTGACAAAATTAAAGGAGTTGGAAAAATATCCACAATCATCCAATGAAAAATTTCCAACACTAACTTGTGTAAACTTGAAAAATTACATCTTCCAATATGAAGATTAATCAAATTTCAATCACAAGTTTTGAACTTTTAAGACTTTAGTCAACTCAAAATGATTAAATCCAAAAATTAGTTCAACATGGAATTTAGAAAGTAAAGTTCCAACCAAATAAATAATTAAAGATTTGATCTTTAACATTTTTAGGGACTTCAAAATTACAAATTCACCATAAACATTCACACTTGAAGCAATTAATTTGCAAAAATATGAAATTGCAAGTTTATGTGAAAAAATGAACTCACCAAATTAAGCACCGAATATGACTTCATAAACATGCTTAATAAGGGTTATTATTGCAGTAGATTAATGGTGTAACCATACACATAATCTAACATTAACATGCCATAATTAATCAAGGTTTACAGATTTAAAATTTTTCGTCAAAAACGAAAAACCCCTTGAAAAACATGTTTCTGGGTGGATTTAGGCTTTTGGACATTATGTCTTCGTCAATTGCAATTACTAGATATATCAAGGATCACTATTATGGAGATAATTAGTTCAATCTTTTGGGTCGTCATTGTTTGTTGCTAGATATGACAAATGATCTTTGGGCTAGTGAAATAGTCTAAAGCCCAATAGAATAGATCCTATGAGGTCACACACAAGAGTTCGAGAAAAGAAAAAAACAAACATGGTCCACACCATGGTTGGTTCACCCTATGCTAAATGTGCCTCTTCAAAAAGGCAAGTGGGTGTATATGAATCTCGAAAGAGTTCGAGAGCCTCGAAGGAGTTCGAGAAAAGTGAGAAAAGTTAATTCGAAGATCTTAAAGAAATTTGAGAAATAATCGAATAAAAGCAATATGAGCATGATTCACCTCATGTTACAAATGACAACGCGTGGTCTCATTAAGTGTAATGGGATTAATAACCATGTGTTGAAGGTAGTACATTCCAAGTGCACATCCTCTATTGTCGTTTCTTAATGAAAACTAAACAAAGTTGTTGTATAAGTTTCAATTGTTGCATAAAGACCCACAATGATGACTAGCATATCTAAAATTTAGCCAAAGAAATATGATTTCATATTGACTAAAGTAATAAAGATGATTTGACAAGTTATAACTCCAAATGGTTTAAAAACCATGAAAATCTGAAATATATTCTAAGTCTGTAAGCAAGTGTATGACACTTGAATAATTTGCCAAATTGGGTAAGACCCATTGTAAGGAAAATGGACAAAGAAGAAAAGTGTTTTCTAATTAAGCAAAGACTTGTTAAAGGATTCAACAAATTCATAGTATGACTATGACTACGATGAAACCTTTACATTAGTCATGTTGTAAAGATCTATTAAAGACATTTTAGTGATTTCTACCTTATGAGATTTGGTAGATGGATTTCAAAACACTTTCTTGAAATTGTTCATGAAATTAAAGAAGATTTGTATATGATACAATCAGAAAATCCAATAATACTAAGGATGCATAAAAGATCCTTTAATGGATTGAAGTTAGCATCATGGAGTTAATGTTCTCAATTTTTGTGAGTTAATCAAAATTGTTTGATGTTCTCATGAAGGTATTATGTGTACAAGATGTTTAGTGGGAGCTATAAAGTATTCTTGGTCTAGTACAAAGAGCAATTATTCCATGCTTGAAGGGTCAAGTAATGGTTAATGCATTTTGTATGAAGAACCTGGAAGAGGAAGATGAGTACAGTAGGGAATCAAGATCTATAGAGATAGGTCTCGAAGGATGTTTGAGCTTAGTTAAGAAACTTATATTGATAAGATTCTTATGAGGTTCAACATTATATTGAAAAGAGTTTCAATCACATATAACATGGCACATTGCTTAAAGATTCAATGCTTTGAGAAAGGTTGATGAAATTAAGGTTTTGAGTGATGCTCCTTTTGTATTTTGCAAAGGATGCATCATGCACGTCATGGACTATACTCCTTTATTTGATTCACATGTTTTAAGAACAAGTGATGATAGATGTCAATCGAAATCCAACGTAACGTTGGAATACAAATTAGAAATTCCTAAGATCCTTGCGAAAGGACGAAGGAAGGTTCTTAAAGTATGGAGATGAATATTATTATAAAATTTAGAAGTTGCAAAATTCATATTTATGAGAATTTCTCATGAATTGTACTTACTAAACCCCTTCCATGACCAAGATATGAGAGTCATACTAAGGTTCTTGTATTGAAGCAAGTTATGTAATTTAAGTTGTGTATGTTTTGAGAAAACATATCACATAAGTAATACATCAACTCGTAGAATTATGTTTAATCAGAAATTTATTATTTCTCTTATTTAAATATGGATTTTGATATTAAATAAAATGTCCAAAATAATTATGGATTGATGGGCTCATCAGGTTGATGACCTGGTGAATGAAACCCCACAGGTGAACTAAATTCATACATTATTTAAGTTCCTAGTTCGAAATCATTAAAGTGGAAATAAATGATTTGAATAAATGGACTAGCATGTAAGATTGATTGGATAGTGTAGTTTCATGGGCTATAGGGGCATAGTGATGCTCGGTCAATCACATGGGTATGCATGAATGATGCATGATCGAACTATAGACCTACTTTGAAGTTCAAGTATAGAGCTTCCGGATATATTAGTGGATATCTTTGAAATGAGTGGAACACTGATTCCATTCAATGATTGATTTAACTGTGGTACATTCAAACGTCTTCCCGTAACTGGAGATTATAAAGGGTGTTTCCTGGTTACTTCAAAAGTTCAGTGGGAGCTTTGGTTGCCACAAGATTGGATCGAGTCTACCTATTTAGTTAGGAATGTGTCTTGGCCCCTTGAAGAGGGAGAATTCAAAAAATGCATGGCCGTGCTCAAATGGACATTATGTCTTCGTCAATTGCAATTACTAGATATATCAAGGATCACTATTATGGAGATAATTAGTTCATTCTTTTGGGTCGTCTTTGTCTGTTGCTAGATATGACAAATGATCTTTGGGCTAGTCAAATAATCCAAACCCCAATAGAATGGATCCTATGAGGTCACACACAAGGGTATTGGATTGAGCAAGTGTGAGGCCCATTAATGGGCCTCATGAGGTAATGACAAGCCATGTAAGGAGTAAGGCTATTGTAGTTAGAATTGGGTTAAGAGTTTGGGCTTCACATGGACTCTAATTACATATGTGATATATAAATAGAGGCCATGCCTAGGGTTGATAGACAAGTCATAATTCACCCATACAGTGAATTGTGAAGCAAGCAACCAAAACACCTAAAATCCTATTCTCTCTCACTCTCACGCCTCTCTCTCTCCCCTCCTCCCTGTCCGTACGATACGGACGGCCGGCCAAGGTGGTGCTCGGTTGTGGTGTGGTGGTTCGTGGCTTGTTCGTTCCTATCCTCTCCGTAGAAGGTTGATTGAAGGTTTCAATCACGACTAACTAGCATTATTGGAGGTTCAATTTGTGCCCGTGGACCAAGTACAGGAATCACGCTTGGGGTTCTTATTCTCCTTATAGTTCTTGCTTGATCACACGTGGAATCACGCTTCAAAGGTATAATTATATGTTCTTTATGTGTTGTGCATTGATCTTGGTTATTAGATGCTTATGAATATGATTCATGCAATTCCGCTTAGAGTATCTAAAGTCCTACAGATGAGTCATACACAAAGGCGACAAAGCAATAGCAATCAACATTTGGAAATTAATTCTTGAATTGAATGATTAGTGACCATCTATATCTAATATTGAGCCTTTAAATCACCCTTGGTGTATAAACACTTTATGTGCACAAATTAAACCATCCAAATATCCTCAAACTCGTGTCCAAGACACTTAATAAAATTGCTCTTTAATCTGTGCATAAGCATTCACTTTGATTAGGTCAAATCTCCATTCATATAAAACAACAATAAAAATCATATGAATCATGCATAAATTATTTCTTAATATTATTCCAAACCAAATTAAACCAATAGTTGAATTAAACATGCTCATATTCATAGTCTGAAATAAAATCCTAATCAATCCAGCATGCTCATCAATAAGTATTAAGCATGTCAAATAAATCATATTCATTCAACATGCTTGGAATAACATTAATGATTCACCATACAATATTTTCATCACAATTCAACCAATTCCAAAAATTGTAACCTATCCTACGCATTGTTACTACATACTTGATAGTTGATACCAAATAAACCAATCCTAACATACATGCTTTAAATATTCCTTATATGTGTGCATATTTCGAATATGATCACAAAATCGTCACTAATGCAAAAAGTCACTCAACTCATACTCTCATACAAGTAAGAGTTACGAAACCATATTAATATGTACTCACCCACAATTTCCAGCAATATTAATTAACTAACTTAAAACATGTTAAGATATATATGTATATAATTGTGTTTAGTCAAAGTGTATTATTTAGTTACCTATTTTGTAGCCTAGTTTAAGGGATTTGATATCTCTTGTAAACTGTATATAAGGTGATTGAAGCAATGAAGATAATCACTGAATATATATAATTCCTTCATGGTATCAGCAGTGTAGGGTGAATTCCGCTGCACCCTAGTGTTGTTCCGCCATCCTTTCTCTTCTACCTTCTCTTCTTCTTCTTCTTCTCTATTTGCACTATAACAATGTCGGACTCCAAGAACTCGTTTCATCCGGCCTTTACTGTGTCTAATATCAAAAACAACATCCCCATTACCCTTGAAATAGAGAATGTTGAATACTCTACTTGGGCGGAACTATTCAAAATTAACGCTCGATCTCACAAGGTTCTACACCATATTATTGCTCCGAAAAAGAAGGTTGTTGCACCTTCGACCGATGAGAAAAGGAGCTATGGTCGACATTGGACGCAACTGTTCTTAGGTGGATCTATGCCACGATTTCTAAGGACCTTTTGCACACCATCATTGAACTTGACTCAAAGGCGATGGAGGCTTGGGATAGGTTGCGTGATATATTCCAAGACAATCAAAATTCCCGTGCCGTAACTCTTGAACATGAGTTCTCTAACACCGATATGGAGGATTTCCCTAACATCTCGGCGTACTGTTAGCGGCTTAAGAGCCTCTCCGATCAGTTGAAGAATGTAGGGGCACTGGTAGATAATAACCGCCTTGTCCTTCAATTGGTTTCCGGCCTCACGGAACCATACAACCGTGTTGCTACTTTGATTAGGCAGAGCAACCCTCTTCCTCAATTTTACCAAGCTCGTTCAATGCTCAAATTGGAAGAGGCTGGCTTGGCAAAACGGGCGGCTACAGCGTCGGCTTCGGCTATGGTGGCGAGTGCTCCTCGAGAATTTGCGAATCAGGGGGTGATTCAGGGGCTTCTCGCGGCAAAACTAAACATCAGAAGAAAAAAAACAAGGGGTCGTAAGCAGTCCGGCAGTGGTGGTCGAGGCTCCGGTACCGGCGGTCAGAATTCCGGTGGTCAAAACTCCGGTCGCGGTAGTCAGCGGCAGCAGCAAGGCTGGTCTGCTCCTCCACCATGGCAGCAGCCGTACCAGTAGTACCAGCCTTGGGGTTGGGCTCCTCAATGGGAAGCCCCACCTTGTCCATACCACAACTAAGGCTGGGCTCGTCCTCAGGGCCCAATGAAGCAGCAGCCCGGTGTCTTGGGCCCACGCCCGCAATAGGCTTATGCGGCTTCACAGCAGTCCATGCCTTATGCTCTGACGGAAATTGACTCGGCTATGCACACCATGACATTGAGCCAACCCGATCCCTCGTGGTACATGGACACCGGTGCAACCTCGCACATGACGTCCTCCAATGGTAATCTCTCGTCTTATTTTAATTTGAGCAATCATCATAATGGTATTGTTGTTGGTAGTGGTCATACAATTCCAATTCGTGGTTGTGGTCATACTACATTGCCTTCCCTAAACCCACCTTTGTCCCTTTCTAATGTCCTTAGCTTCATGCCCCTAAACTCATTAAAAATTTGATTTCTTATAGGAAATTTACAACTGATAACTGTGTGTCTGTTGAGTTTGACCCTTATGGTTTTCTGTGAAGGATTATCGGACGGGGATGCCAATAATGAGATGTGATAGCCAAGGAGATCTTTATCCTCTCACTACCACTTTCACACATTCTACTCCATCGACCTTTACAGCTTTAGCATCTTCTCTTTGGCATGATCATTTGGGACACCCGGGATCTTCTATTTTAAAGGCTCTCCGTGGTAATAAAAGCATTGAATGTACTCATAATTCTAGTGCTAGTATTTGTCATTCTGGTGTACTCGGAAAACACATTAAGTTTCCTTTTCTCTCTTCTAATTCAACTACTTCTATGCCGTTTGATATTGTTCATAGTGATCTATGGTCGTCTCCTATTTTGAGTTCATCGGGTCATCGTTATTATATGCTTATTTTGGATAATTATTCTAAGTATTTGTGGACTTTTCCTTTAGCTAAAAAGTTGAATGTTTTTGACAAAGTTTTATCTTTCCAAGCATTTATTCGTACCCAATTTGAACGACCTATTAAAACTTTTCAATGTGATAATGGGCGAGAATATGATAATGGACCTTTTTGGGCTTTGTGTGAGTCTAATGGCATGTATTTTCGTCTTTCTTGTCCACATACATCATCACAAAATGGAAAGGCCGAGAGAAAAATTAGATCATTGAATAATATTATTCGTACTCTTCTTGCACATGCATCTCTACCACCATCTTTTTGGCACCATGCATTGCAAATGGTAACTTACCTTCACAATATTCTTCCGAGTAAATTACTAGAGTACAAATCTCCTCTCCAAATTCTTTACCAAAGGGAACCGTCTTATTCTCACTTACGTGTCTTTGGATGTTTATGTTACCCCTTATTTCCGTCAACTAGTATTAACAAGCTTCAACCCCGATCTACACCTTGTGCATTTTTAGGGTATCCACTGAATCATAGGGGTTATAAATATTATGATTTGTCTTCTAATAATATTATCATTAGCCGGCATGTTATATTTGATGAAACGGTCTTTCCCTTTGCAAAATTACACTCACTAACTACTCATACCTATGATTTTTTGGATGAGGGACTTAACTCTTATGTGACCCAACACATGAGCACTCCTGCGCAGCCCATTACGCCTCTTTTGTTGGCCCAACAACAGACTGGGCCGACTGCTCCTACAAGCCCAGCGTCCTCTTCTCCTATCTTGACTGGGCCGCAGAATCTCTCTCCTTCAAGCAGCCTAGTTTCGGCTGCTCCTTCTAGCCCAACTTCACCTACTCCTCTTTCTAGCACCGAGGCTACTGTTGGGCAGAATAGATCACTAGTGGACCGTGGGCCTGTTCAATCAGCCACGGCCCACTTGCGGTCTACCCAAACAGCAAGCCAAAGTGTTTTTCCCGGCCCTATGCCCTCCCCTGCACCACACTCACACATTCAAAATCCACAACCCATTATTGTCACTCGTAGTAGAAATGGAATCATAAAGCCTAACCCGAAATATAAAAATTTCAATGTCATGGTGTCTAATGTTACGAAGTCCCCCATACCTCGTAACCCCATTTCTGCTCTTCAAGATCCAAATTGGAAAATGGCTATGGATGATGAATTTAATGCTCTTATTAAAAATAAAACGTGGGAGTTTGTGCCCCGTCCGCCTGATGTGAATGTTATTCGTTCTATGTGGATTTTTACTCATAAGGTGAAATCTAACGGTGATTTTGAGAGGCATAAAGCTCGTCTTGTAGGTGATGGCTAAACACAACAGGTGGGCATTGATTGTGGTGAGACTTTTAGTTCGGTGGTTAAATCGGCTACCATTCGTACTGTTCTTAGCCTGGCTTTGTCTAAAGCTTGGCCTATTCATCAACTACATGTTAAGAACGCTTTTCTACATGGTGAGCTTAACGAGACAGTATA
The DNA here is from genome assembly GCF_948465745.1 of Chenopodium album. Taxonomy (NCBI): domain Eukaryota; kingdom Viridiplantae; phylum Streptophyta; class Magnoliopsida; order Caryophyllales; family Amaranthaceae; genus Chenopodium; species Chenopodium album. Next base: position 14,290,574 of record NC_137855.1, on the reverse strand, counting down.
CATGCATCAACCACTTGGGTTCCGTGATCAGACACATGCATCCTGATTATGTGTGTTTGTTGCGGAAATCATTATATAGTTATTTCTATTGGTTTCACTAATAGCAAGAGTGACAACTCTCTATTTATTTATCGTGTGGGGTCGAATGTGGCTTATTTGTTATTATATGTTGATGACATAATTCTTACTGCTTCTACTGATGCTCTGCGGTGTTCTATTATGTCTCTTCTTGGCTCGGAGTTTGCTATGAAGGACTTGGATCCTCTTAATTATTTCCTTGGCATCGCTGTGACATGACATAAAGGTGGATTATTTTTGTCACAACGGAAGTATGTGGAGGAGATCATCGACAGGGCAGGGATGACTTCGTGCAAACCTTCGGCCACTCCGGTTGAAGCTAAGCCAAAGGTCAGTTCTTTAGGTACTACTTTTGCAGATCCGACCTTGTATTGTAGTCTTGCTGGGGCATTGCAGTATCTCACTTTTACAAGGCCGGATATTTCCTATGCCGTGCAACAAGTATGCTTACACATGCATGATGCGAAAGATAGTCATATGTCTGCTCTTAAGCGGATAATTCAGTACATACAGGGTACTCTAGAGCATGGTTTTCATCTTTATCCATCATCTATTTCTACACTTATATCCTATACTGATGCTGATTGGGGTTGGTGTCCTGATACGAGGCGATCTACTTCCGAATATTGTGTATTTTTGGGTGATAACTTGATTTCTTGGTCATCCAAATGTCAGGCTACTCTTTCTAAGTCTAGTGCTGAGGTAGAGTACAGGGGTGTTGCTAATGTAGTTTCCGAGTCATGTTGGATTAGGAATCTATTATTAGAGTTACATTGTTCGATTAAAAAGGCGACTTTGGTGTACTGCGACAATGTGAGTGCTATTTACCTTTCTGGTAATCCTGTACAGCATCAACGTACCAAGCATATCGAGATGAACATACTCTTTGTCCGTGAGAAGGTGGCTAGGGGTGAAGTTCGAGTACTCCATGTTCCATCTAGGCACCAAATTGCGGACATCTTTACAAAAGGACTACCACGAGTGCTCTTCGAGGATTTTAGAGATAGTCTAAACGTCCGTCCACCTCCCGCTTTGACTAAGGGGGTGTGTTAAGATATATATGTATATAATTGTATTTAGTCAAAGTGTATTATTTAGTTACATATTTTGTAGCCTAGTTTAAGGGATTTGATATCTCTTGTAAACTGTATATAAGGTAAATGAAGCAATGAAGATAATCACGAAATATAATTCCTTCAAAACACTTTAAAGCCTTCACTAATAAGCTGAAATTTAAGCCGACTCACTAGGGTATCGATTCTTTTATAGATAGCAAGTTCCCAAGTTTTACTTCAAGATAGGTTAGGGCTTGTTCTTGTGAGAAGATGGTCCTAATCTTTTTTTCCATATATGTATCTTACTGTTTAAAAAAAAAAATTAACAACATTTTTTAGGGATAGTTTGTAATTGACAAGACACTTTTTTTTAAGGTAGTAATTGATAAATTTTTCCTCAAATTATTATGGATTATTTTATATGAATATTATATACATGAAGAGTAATAAGATTTCTAATGCATTGATATTCTTTGGCACTATTTATATACTCCAACTTGACCTCCATTATTACTTTATACATAATAATAAATATAGTCATGTGAATACTTGTTAGAATAATCGTCTCAATGTATATATTTCGAATAATAACTTTTACAATTTTTTTTTTTTGGTGTTCCACCCGGTTCACTCTTTGGCCTAATCCGGATTTGGGGATCAGTTTTGGGTGGTTTGGTTCCAATCCCCTTCCAATTGTTGTTGTGGGGGATCGAACATGAGTCCTCCCTACCAAAGTGTAATCCCAATTACCACTACATAAACTGCCAATTGGTAACTTTTACAATTTATATTTATTGATACTCCGTAATTAAAGATGTTATTGGTAAAAGCTCCATGTTGTGTGCAGGTTAAAATAGGACATTAATTTTATCTAGGGCAGTTAACATGAATGAGGAAAAAAAATTAGGAAACAAATATATATATATATATATATATATATATATATATATATATATATATATATATATATATATATATATATATTTTTGACAAGGATATATATATCTGCACACTATTCTTAAGAATAATAATAATAAAAAAAAGGTAATTAACATGAATGAGGGTAAATAAGTAAATAAATATTTTACAAGATATATTAGTGCAAACACTATTAATAAGAGTTATCTCAAACTTTAAGACCTTGTTTGGTTGACAAACAAATTCATGGGAATTTTAATTTCCTGGGAAATGAATTTATGCATGCTTGTTTGGTTGACAATAATGTAGGAATTGGGACTTCCTAGGAAGTTCCACTTCCCACAAAATGGAGGAATCAACTTACCTAGTCCCCCCTAGGTAAGTGGAACTTCCCATGAAAAGTCGAAATTCCTACATTCAACCAAACAATTTTTGGAAATTTCATAGGAATTGAAATTTCATGGGAATTGAAATTTCATGGGAATTTCTACTTCCTACATCCAACCAAACAAGGCCTAAAAGAAATAAAAAGATACGAATACAAAGGAAGTATTTGCTTTTTTCCATGTTGGGTCATGTTATCCCTCGAATTGCCTAAATCCAATTATTTTCCTTGATCAAATTTCAAACATGACAACAGATGGACAGTTCAGTTCAACGACTATATCTACTGCACTACCTAATCCGTGGCAACTGGCAAGTAGTGTCTACTGTCTAGTGAGACTTGAGGCAACTCGTGATTCATGAACAAAAAATACGAACTATTATATATTTTCTTCCTAGTGACAGTGTAACTTCCATGTCTCACTAATATTATCAAGCACTGAGGTGGATATTTTTAAAACATTAGAAATGAAAGATCAATATTAGACGAAATAAAAGAATGGATATTATGAAGCTATTCCAATTTAATGGAAAAATTAAGATCAAAATAATAGGGGTTACTCAAATAAACAAATGTGGTTATAGTGAATACAAGTTACTCGAGGAAACCTAAGTTAATTTCTAACAGTTATGAAAATTTTACAGTTTATCTTCTCGCACAATTTTATGGAATTGAAATTATTTTTAATTAAATTATTTTCAAACTGAAGTTAAATTATTATTGAATTGAAATTATTTATACTTTTTTTATTACTAATTGTCTGATATATATGTTCTTCAAAGTTACTGATTTTCACTTAAATGAACTTATTTTTAGTGAATATAAATTATTTTTCACTATACTAAAATTATATTTACCGAACTGAAATCATTATTATTGAATTTTGCTTTCTCCATTCTTTTTTAATCGAAACATTATTGGGGATTTCATACTTGCCAATATCTTAAGTTGTATTTTAAAAATTATACAATGTTGATATTATGAAAGTATATTTCAAGAAAAATCTAATAAGACGATCAAAGGAGTGTGGGTGAATAATGTAAAATTCCAAACATTGCGATTAAAAAATAGAGGAAATATTAATTATTAAGGTGAAGAGAACAAAGCCTTACTCATAAAATGAATTTGTATTACTGCTCTTATAAACAAATTTTGTTACATCATGTGACTATCCGCATACAAGATTTACTGATTTTTCAATCTGAATAAGTTAATTAGAAAACATGATTAGTATATGTCAATAAATGAAACAAAAAATGTACATTGTACTTGAGGGATTAAATTATATTTTATAAATATTAATTACTTTTTTGGCAAGCAAAATAATTTACCAATAACTTTCGTACAAGAATTTAACTAATTGTGTAAATTAATAACATTTTCGGAATATATTTAATATATGAAAAAAAATTCGAATTTAAATAATTATTTCCAGATCAAAAAGATAAACTTTTAGATAATTTATTTTATACAAATTCTTATATGTGGCTAGCCACATGGTGTGGCCACTTCACATAATCACATATAAATCAATTAATTAAGTAATAGAGGTCACGGTGATGAGCAAATGGGGTTACCTTAACGTATCTAGGTTACTTAAATGAGAAAAAGGGGTTACTCTCTTAAATAAGTGGAATAATTCTTTCATTTTTTAAAACATAAGAATAGAGGTTACTCAAATGAACAAATGAGGTTACTTATTTTCAAATTACTTGATTTTACTCGTATAATAAATTTGAGTTACTTTTATGGACAACATAGGGATACTCTTATGAAAAAATGAAGTTACTCAAACATATAAATGAAAATTACTCTTATAAACCAATGTTGCCACACCATGTGGCTAGCCACATACAACTTGATTTTAATAAACTTGCAACATACAATATAATCATACAGAAGAACAACAAACTTATCTTATATTACAAGTTTTTTTGCTAGTAAAATGAGCGAAATTCATCAAACCAAGAAAACGTTACACAAACACAAGGACATACATTCACTTGGAAACAAAATAAATGAACCGGTGAGCGACCCTTTTAAAAAAATCCTCACAAAATAGAGCCTTAATGATTATCAAGGCTGAGAAACGTGCATAACTTTTTTTTTTTCAAGGTAAAATTGATTAAATAACTTGTAAACCGCAACTAATAATTATTTGGATGCATAAATCTTGAATTCTAAGCCTGAACCAGCAAACTTCTCTTTTATCACTTGATCTAATCTTTCAAACATGGGAGGGCTTAAATGATTGACCCAATCACCAATTTCTCCCTTTCTGAAAAACCTCTTGTTGTCTACATTAATTTCTTTTGATACTTTATATATCCCTGTTTTATTCACCTCCGATTCCTTCAAATTTCTCAAGCTACATAGCTCTAAAATCTCCTCAATAACCCCGTGTTTTTCCTCATCTAAGAAAAATTCACACCCTAAGAACTTAGCCAATCTCTTCAACTCGGTGATACCATCTTTCTTTAAATCTTCGTATTTAAGAAATAAAACCTTATTCGGCTTCTCCAACCTTTGCTTCCAATACCCTAACACATTATCCCAGTGCGGTCCACCGAGGTCCATACCCCTACAGAATAAGTCAAAGTAAGTTTCAAAGGAAACACCGTTTTTACTTTTCACTCGCTCATTTGATGCAGTGAAGTACCATCCTGAAACAAGTACATCAAACGGATTTCGAGTTATATACACCAATTTGCATGCGGTCTCCTTCACCGACTTATTAAGTGCTTCGTAAGGTTCATGCGTCGCGAAAATCTTAGGGGGAGAAATATGTTTCAAACCAAGAGCTTTTTGGTCATCTACGTAGAAATTGAACAAAAAGGGTACTAATTCATGAGGGTTTTTGGTGAGCAAAGGGTGATTGGTGTTGGTAAATTCGGTACGATGAACAATGGAATATACCAAGGATTTTAACCAAGTTGTGCCACATTTTGGCTTGCTTACTAAGATAATATCCGTGTCATGAGCTTGGAAATGTTGTTGAGCTTTGATAACATCGGGAATCACCTTTGAGGGGTGCCAACATCCTTTGTACAACGTAAGCTCTAAACCCGGAATTTCTGTGTGTTTGGAAGATTGGCTAGTAATAATGTTTCATCCATCTCTTTTTGGTAGCTATTTTTCTCATCATTCTTCTCAATTATTGGAGTGTTAGTAGTGGTTCGATACTCCATCTAATTTTATGTGGATTCAAAAACTAGTGTCTTGAGATTGCTTGTTTGGAATCGTAAGAAGATGTAGATTGTCTTGTGTTATTGTTATCCTGCATATATGTACTTACTTCCACCACCCTAGTCGACACCTTTTTAATAACTAATACCTAATTATATTCATCTCATTATAGGTTGTACAAGGTCAGATTAGGATTAGGCCTTTTGTTTGTATGTTATCCTCTTGATTTTAAAATGCGATGTTGGTGTGATGTCTCAATGATTGTAGTTGTGAATTGGTTGTGGGGTCTAGATTCTAGAAGTATTGCAAAAATTGCACATTTATTGACAAGATCCTCTTTAACTACTACATATAATGATTTATACATAAAAAAACAAAAATATAGGCGTATTAGGTTTTGTTAGCTTTGTCTCTGTTTATACTATAGTATCAATTTTTATACATAATATTTGTACCCGTATAACTAAATATATTTAAGGTTAAAATGAGTATTAGGATGCGTAATCCCCCTATAGTGCAAAAAAAGCATAACGAAGGAAAGCGGAATTTTACCGACGATAATAAATTGTCGGCCAAAAGTCTTCGTTATAACCTATAATCGACGGTTTTTGGTTGTTAGTACAATATGAATTATTTAAATAAAAAAACAGATATGATTGACGATCAAAAATCTTCTAAAATAACTTACTACCAATAGTTTTTGGCTGACGGAAAATAGGCAATTTCTTATTGTGTGTATAGGGTTGTTGAGATCTAATGACAAAATCCTTCAAATTGTTTCTGGTTGAAAATTAGAAACAGAATGATCACGTATTACAATAATAATTTTTACATATTATTAACCAATGATTACACAAAAGGTAACGTAATGATTATTGTCTTTGGCGACCAATAATTATTTGTTATAATGACACAAATATTGTCCATAAATTTATGTTGTCATGCATGATGGCACATTAAAAAAAAAATCTATAAATAACTATTTACTTCTTTCCCCTGCCTACTTTACTTACTTGCATATTAATCATGCACAAAGGCACAATCATCCTTTCCTTACTCCATCAAGAGGTTTAAAGATTGAGCTAAAATAGTAAAACTCATGGCATAAATCAATTACAATGACCTTACCTTTACTCCTTGCTTAGTAAACTATAATTTATCTCATTTAGGGGTGCTAATCGAGCGAGTCGATCACGAGCTAGGGGGTGCTCGACTCGTGATCGAAAATTGGAGCTCGTGCTCGACTCGTGATCGTTACTCGTTAAGCTCGTTAAGTTAGTGCTCGACTCGTGATCGTTTATTTATTTATTTTTGCAGCTCGACTCGAGCTCGAAAATGCTCGTTACTCGTTAAGCTGCAATGGCTCGAATCAGCTCATTAACTCAAAAACTCGATTGCTCGGCTTGTAACTCGCTAAGCTCGATAGCTCGGCTCGTCATCAGCTCGTCTAATTTAATTTTTCTGTTTTTTATTATTGTAACTTAACTATTTAATATTTTCAACTAATATAAACTACTTATTTTTACATACATAATTTTTTTAAAACTACCAAATAAAATCTAACATAAAAATGGTTTTACAAATTCAAATTCTTACACAACAAACAATTAGAACATCAAACTAAGTACTACAATCATTATCAAATTTATCACATAACCGAAGAAAATGAATACAGGGAATCATTTTTTTTCTTCAATTTATCTTTGGTTGCAAATTCTTCCTTCAATCTTGTCCAATATCCTACAAAAAATAATATATTTCTAATCCAAATTAATAAATAAAAAACTTATATATAAGATGTAAAAACTTATATATTAAGTCCAATACCTCAATATTAGGAAATTGGAAGAATGATTTCTTTCGGTTCTTCTTCTCCAAAGTTATTCTACAATCAAAATAATAGTATAAAGTTAAAATAATACTTGTAGTAAATACAAATTATAAATTATATAAAAAAAAAAGTTACATTCTACAAAAAAAACGAATTCAATAAATTGTATATTATGGGTAAACGAATTCAATTTCCACGCGATATGAAACGCCCAATTAATTGTATATTTTGGCTAAAAATCGCCCAAATTAATCATCTAATTTCTCAAGAACATACAAAATTGTCCAACTACTTGAATAAATTTATCAATAATCTAATAAAACTACAAGAACAAGTGAACAACTACAGATCTACAAGAAAAGAGAGTAATAAAATACACCTGCCATATTAAAAGCTTGTTCTTTGTCAAAATTGCCTTTAAGCTGATGTTGATCTCTTCTTCCTTCCTCAATAATTCATATCCTCTATGAGCTTTACTTCAGATTTGAGAAAAAATTGGAGGGATGAGTGCAGTATAGTAGCAGCTAGAAGAGGAAGTGGTCTAGGGTTTTTGTTTTCTTTGGAATGAGTAGTACTGTAGTAGTAAGTGGCTAGTAGAAACTAGAAATTCTAGAAACTACGGAGGTGAATTACTTTTTTTTATTATTATTATTATTATTATTTTTTCATTGTATAATTTATTTATTTATTTATTTTTTATTATTTACAATTTTTTATATAATATTTTAATATATTATCGAGCTGTTCGTGAGTTTATCGAGTCGAGTAAGACCTTGCTCGACTCGTGCTCCTTAAGGTTTCGAGTCGAGTCGAGCCAACTCGAGTCGAGTTTTGACTGAGCGTTGACCGAGTCGATCTCGAGTTGCTCGCGAGCTGCTCAACTCGATTAGCACCCCTAATCTCATTCATGATCATCCATATTTGAACATGTACATGCATCATGGCTTATCCTATTTAACATGATTACGTTTCAATCAACAAGACATATTATTTCCTTTACATGACATACTTGCAAAGTTGCAATTACACATACCCAGAGATATTAATCACTTATCCAAGCATATTATCACAACAAACCAACTAACCTAGCTAGTCATTACACTAATACATACTTGAATAATCAAAATCCTTCTAACATGATACCACGCATATAAAAAAAACAAAAAAAAAACATTTAGAAACATCAGTACCACGCACTATTTTGCTGCATATGTTAATTAATGCTACTCCATTTCCTTGCTCTACGTTCTTTAAATCCAATAGCATTTTGGTAGCAACTCCTTAATTTGCACCACTATTTGAAATTGTCACAAGGATCATAGTTATTATAAGGATTATTAACTGTCTTAGAGTTGTTGATTATAAGTTTTTTTTTCCCCAAATGAACATGATTTAATTTATTGGTCTCTTAATGTATGTTGATCCAAAGCATGAGGGTGATGTTTAAGAGTGGGAAGAGATATGAAGCAATAATGCAAATGAATGATTCTAAGACATTTTGAAGATCTGCTGCATATATATTCTTAGTGGTGATGTATTTATGTAGATAAATTGTCCGTTTGCAACACACACTATTTCACGGTATTAAGAAAAGTGAGTCTAATACGATGTACTGTAGTAAACACTTAAAATGGGGTTGAGAGTTTCTTAGGAGTATGATTAAGTGGCTCATAAACTTTAAATTAGGATAATTATATAATAGTACAACTTTCACTAAAAAAAACTTTTCGAGCATTATTATAGTATGTTTCAAGTATTGTGAAGGCAAAAAAAAAGGTATGTTGCAAACGGAGGCTCCTTGTCAAAAATAAAGTATTGTGACCTTTTCACGCCATTTTAGGAAAATGTTGCAAATGGAGACTTATGATTTGTTTAAAATATGGCCTCACACCCGCACCCGATCCGGCAAATTAACCTCCTAATTCCAACTATCACTCGTGCCCGATCGAACGAAGCTCGCCTGATTGGACAAATTGAATAAACAAAGAAAATCAAGCTTGCACTTGCACCTGACCGAGTGAAGCTTGCCCGACAGGGCGAGAATATCATATCTAAAGGTACCGTCTCTGACTCTTTCGGCTCTTTTTTCATTTTTCCGCTTGTATATATTCCTTGCAATAAATGGATTCATCACCAACACACACGGCACAACCTAGAGTAGAATCCAGCCGTTCACCAGGGACGGCTGAGTCTAGGACTGGTAGTGCCGTCTCAGGGTGTTGGGACCACCCTCATGCTTGGATTCCGACCATCTGCGCGTCTGTGCAGGACACAATGGCTCGGACTATGCAGACGGCCTTAGATCCAAATTATAGAAGCGATGGCTCAGGCGACCAAACGCCTGAGGGGGAGACGTTTGGCTTTGGACACCAGACGGCTCCGGAGAGATCCCCTCCGCGCGGCCCCCCAACTCCTCCAGATTCCTTTTTGGAGGAGTGCGACCAAAGCGGGGAAGAGATCAATGACCAAGGCGGTGAAGAGGCCGCCTCAGCTTCCATTTCTTTATCGGGGGAGGAGACGAGAAGTGGTCTTGACGTCTCTTCCTCTGAAAGCAGCGATGATCTTCCCCCGCTTGACGATAGCGAGGAAGAAGAGAGGAAGACGTGGAAGGAGAAAGATGATCCCTTTAAAATCCACGTCTCCTCAAAAGACATTGACCTTATAGAAAAAGGTCTTGAAAATTTTTTGAAGGCGCACCCAATGGGAGACGGGTGGAGAATTAGGGTGCCTCCCCCAGACGGCACCATTTCCTAGGAAGACACTGAACGCAACGCAAACGGCTACTTCGGCTGTTACGAAGCGGCGTTCAAGGCGGGCCTTCGCTTCCCCCTTCACCAGGCGGTGAAGGCAATTTTGAGAGGCTATGGCCTCGGAGTCTGGCAACTTACCCCCAATTCTTGGGCAAATATTCTGGGGTATGTTGCCGCCTGCGAATTCCAAGGGGTTCACCCCGGCTGGGAAGCATTCGCCAAGATGCACTATCTCAGCCGCAACCCAAGCGGGTACAGAGCGTGGTATACTCTGACCACGTTCCCCCAATACATGATGACCTTGGATAAGGTCTCCAAATTTGACGGCTGGAAGCACAGGTTCTACCTGTGCACGGCTCCCACCAGGCGGGAGAACTACGAGCTCCGTCAGTACAATAAGAAGCCTGACCTTATGGGTCGGAAGTGTTGTCTTCCTCGAATCCCGGATGAGGACTTGGACAAAATAATTGAGGCTGATCTCTTCGGCCTCACAGACGCGACCCTGTCAACCGGGGAAACGATAAAGGTTCCAAAGAACTGGATCCCCAAGAGCGCCTGGTTCAGGGACGAGTGCTTCCTAGCCGCCTGCGGGCTAGGGCACATGTTTGATAGACGTATGCGCCTGAATCACTTCCGTTTGTAGTACTTTTGTGTCGGAAATATATTTCTTGATAATGTTCTAACTGTTTTCCCGTCTGGTCTTGCAGAAGAAGCATTAAACATGTTGCCTGAAGAGAAGACCCCCAGATGGTCCTCTGCGCAGATCCGCCGTGACTTGGCGGAGGACCAGGCGCGAGAGCTTAAGGCCAAGGTAAACGCCTGACCTGCTTTGTGAGTTAACTTTCAAAGTTTCCTCACTTCGTCTGCTAACATTAAGTTGTTATTTTTTCAGGGAGGCAAGGTGGACAAGACGTTTGAGAAGAATCTCAAACGGGCTAGGGAGGAGACCTCCGTCTCTATCCCTAGTAAGTCCTCAAAAAAGGCCGCCTCTTCTGCTACTCATGTTGCCCCGTCTGGGAGGCAAATGAGAATATGAGGGAGGAAGGAGCAAGTGGCAGGCTCCTTTGGCCTAGACTTGGCCCGCCCTCTTCCTGCAACCGGGGGGCTCTCTACGGCTGCCAGCGGATCCCGCCTGGCCGGCTCTGCAGGTAAGAACCCCTTTGAATCCCCGCCTGAACTAGGATGGTCGTTGCGAGTGAAATCACACTCCCAGCAAACGTCATCCTCAGACGGTCGGGACCAGATAGGCGCTGCTTTAGTAACTCAATCTGATGTTGATTGTGGTGCAGATCAATCGCCTCGCTGGCCAGACGTCCAGAAGCATGCCAGGGCCATGCTGGATGCTGTAGGCAAGCGAGATAAAGATGCTATCCCAGGGATTGAGACGTTCAATCTTGAACGTATCTTGACTCTTCTGGCTGAGGTAGTATACTTAACCAATTATTCAATAGCTATTTCTGCTCTCTTCCCCGCCTGCATCCTTAACCTTGCTTATTTTTGTAGGCCTTGCTGCGGGTAGACGGGCTCAAGCGTCCTTACACCCGCAAACGGGATGAGGTAAGACGGGCCAAGCAGTCCGCCACAAATGCCACTGATGTTGCTTTGCATTCCTCCATACTTAACGATCTTGAAACTAAAGCAACCCAAATGACACAGGCGGCTAAGATTCAAGAGCTGAAGGCGGATCTGCAGGCGGCCAACCAGAGGGCTGAGGCTGCAGAGTCGGCCAAGGCGGAGGTGGATCTCCCTGAACTTAGGGGGGACCTCCAGAAGGCCCAAGAAAACCTCCAAGCTCTTCAAGGAGCCTCTTCAGAGAATGCTGATCTGAAGAGGAAAGTAGCCAAGATGGAGGAGGAGGCGGCCAAAGCTCAGGAGAACTTCCGAGCAACCCTCTAGGCGGAGCAAAACCGTCTGGTTGCTGAGATGGCCGCCGACAATGATGCTATGATGAGGATCGCCTGGGAAGCCTTGTATCCTGGAAAGGATTATGGCGTCTGGGCCCCGGCTCACAAGTATGCTGACGAAGTCGTCTACTTGCGAGAGAAAGGTGAGCCAGAGCCGGAGTCCTTCCTCGCCTGGGCTGAGACGGAACAACCTGAGCCTGAAGCTCCAGAGGCTCTAGAGGTTGAAATCATAGAGGAGGGCGAGAGGAACCAGGAAGGGCCGCCTGCGGGTCAGTAATTTCAGCGGCTGTGTGCCAAGTCTGTTTTTTTTATTTTTCTGCGACAGTATGCCATTAAACTTGCTTTTCCGGCCTGTGTGCCGAGTATATTTGTATCTTTACCGGCTGAGGAGCCGTGTTTGTCAAACAATTTCTCTTTCTCTTTCCCGGACGGGGTCCGAATAACAATTAATCCATCACAGCCGTTTGGCTGGATGGAAATTTAATGAATGCACCGACTGAGTTGGTTTTTATCACTTTGCGCTTGTGTTTGCACTTTCAAGTTTTTGTATTTGCAATTTCCTGCCTAACTTATCAAAAGTATGCGGCTGGCCTAACTTATCAAAAGTATGCGGCTGGCCTAACTTATCAAAAGTATGCGGCTGTCCTTGTCCCTGGACGGCTGGGTGGTTGGTTTCAAATGGAGTTGGTTGATTGATTTGGGAACGTCTGATGCTGCAAAGAGAATGATATGTTGGTAAGTCAATCAATCACAGTAGTGATTGCCCCAAACCAAGTACTCAGCCGTACATTAACAGGCGTTTGAGCTTCTAGCTAGACGGTGTTGTCCGTCTAAGTAGAGTTCATATAGCCATTGCACAACTCTTTTGCCCCAAATGAGGATGTGTACAATTTAAAAATGCAGCCAAGTAAGAAATGCAGCCGGTCGCCGACTGACATTTCCTTAGACTGTTCAGGTCAGACGGCTATGAATGGCTGATTCAGCCGTCCAATGGTGGCCGTCTGCATTGATACATAGAGTAAGCAAGTTGGCTTCTCTCTGCGACGATTGCACCCGGAGGGGGCAAATGGCCGCCTGACTCTTCATAGGGTAGAAAGCGAATGCCGCCTGGGGTGTTTGTAATCCAATTATACTTTCAAGGTCCTTTTACCTCATTGGGTGGACTTGTATAATTTCAGAAGGTAATCTAGGTAGGAACTTCGGTCGGTCACCGGTTGATGTCTTTTGGACATCCGGTTGTCGAAACTTGGTCGTTCCTTAGATTGCTCAGGTCAGACGACTATGGATGGCTGATTCAGCCGTCCAATTGTGGCCGCCTGCTTTAGTACGTAGAGTAAGCATGTTGGCTTCTCTCTGCGACGATTGCACCCGGAGGGGTGTCGCCGGACGCCTTTGTCCATGTTGGGACAGGCGAATTTATGGGTGAAGCAACCATCCGGCCATTGGCCTCTGGTCTTGCTTTAGACCGGCTGTATAGCCACTAAGCGTTTTTGTGCTTAGCTTACTTATCTGGCCATTGGCCTCTTGTCAATCAGACGTTAATTCAATTTCCAAGTGTCAAACTCAGAGAAACAAACAAGTGTCCCGTCTGAGTTTCAGACGGGAAACAAGACATGACATGAAAAACTTCTCATAGATGCTTCTTTTTTCAAGAACTTACCAAAAGACTGACCGAGGCGTATCATGGCAGGCGGAAGATGCAAGCTTTGATAGCGCATCCGCCTGGTTATTGTCAGACCTGGACACTTGATTCAAATGAAACTCCTCAAGTGACCCAGCCTCTTCTTTGACCGCCTGAAGATATTTGATCATAGCCGGGTGAGTTGCCTCAAATGTTCCCTGATATTGGCTAACGACCAACTGCGAATCAGAGTAGGCGTCAAATTTTGTTGCCCCTGCCGCCTTACACATACGGATTCCGGCTAGCAGGGCTTCATATTCCGCCTCATTGTTTGAGGCTTGAAATTTGAACCGTAGTGCATACTCATATCTGTCCCCCTCAGGGGACTTATAAATTACGCCTGCACCACAGCCGTTCTTTGTAGAACTCCCGTCTACATACACTTTCCAAACCTGATCAAGATTTTCCGGAGCCATCGGACGGGTCATTTCCACAATGAAGTCGGCAAACGCCTGACCTTTCACTGCCTTTCTTGGTTCGTAAGTGATTTCAAGACTTTGCATTTCAATAGCCCATTTTAACATTCTGTCGGATGACTCCAAGGTAGACATTGGCCGCTTGAGTGGCTGGTCGGTGTAAATCAACACCGGATGAGCCAGAAAATAAGGCTTCAATCTTTTGAATGCCATGTACAAAGCAAGGCCAAATTTTTCAACCATGGGGTACCGAAGTTCAGCATTTTTAAGAACATGGCTAATGAAGTAAACCGGGAGCTGAACGCCGTCTCGCTCAGCGAGGAGAACGACACTTAGAGCATGATCTGAGACGGCTAAATACATATACAACGTCTCCCTAGGTAGAGGGTTGACCAACCTAGGCAGAGAGTGCAGATGCTCTTTTAGCTTCTGGAATGCCGCCTCAGCATCGTCTCCCCATTCAAACCTGGTCTTCTTCCTGATTGCTTGGAAGAAGTAAAGGCATTTGTCACCTGACCGGCTGAGGAACCTCCCCAAGGCCGCCAGGCAACCAGTTAGTCTTTGAACTTCCTTGACAGAACGGGGTGACTTCATGTCAATTACCGCCTGTATCTTTTCGGGGTTAGCCTCTATCCCCCTTTGATCAATCAGGAATCCGAGAAACTTCCCAGACTCAACACCAAAGACGCATTTCTTGGGGTTTAACATGACCTTATGCCGCCTAAGGGTGGTGAATGTTTCTCGGAGATCAGCAAGGTGATCCGCCTGTTGCTTGGATTTGACTATCATGTCGTCGATGTACGCCTCCACATTCCTCCCAAGTTGATTGATGAAGACCGTATTAATCATCCGTTGGAAGGTGGCAGGCGCATTCTTCAAGCCAAACGGCATCACAGTATAACAGAATAACCCCAAATCAGTGACGAAGGCCGTCTTCTCTTGATCTTTTTTCCAGAGGGGTTTCTGATGGAAGCCGGAGTAGGCATCCATGAAGCTCATCAAGGCGTGACCGGCTGTGGAGTCGACCAGACTGTCGATCTTTGGAAGCGGGTAACTGTCCTTTGGACACGCCTTGTTGAGGTCTGTGTAATCAACACACATGCGCCAGGTCCCATTCGGTTTCTTAACAAGGACCACATTGGCCACCCAGTCGGGGAAATGGCGTCTAGCAGCTTTTTGACTTCGGCAGCTGCCGCCTGACTTCTTTCCTCGCCGTGGTTTCTTTTCTTTTGCCGGATGGGCTTCTTTTTGGGATCCACGGCGAGTTTGTGGACAGCGAGATCCGGGCTGATGCCTGGCATCTCTTCCACTTCAAAGGCAAAGATGTCTTTGAATTCTTTCAGCAGAAGGTGCAAGCTTGCACCCAGAGTAGCATAAGCAACCGTCCCAACCTTCACCGTCCGCTCTGGACGGATGTCGTCCAGAATGAGATCAATATTTTCTCCAGCCGGTTGGGGACGGAGCTCGTCTGACCGTTCCCCGGCCAGTGATTGCTATTTTTTCTCTTTCTTCACCTCCACCAGCAGAGGCGCTTTTCTTTTCTTACCAATGGCTGGTGGGGTAGGGTTGGCATCCTTGACAGCGTCAAGGTCTATTGGTTCCTTCCCTTGGCCGTCTGCGGCCACAGTATCTTTAACGGCTGAGAGGTAACACTCCCGAGCCGTCTTCTGATCCCCGTTCAGGGAACCAACAGAGCCATCATCCCGCTCATACTTGATAAGCATGAGAGACGGGATGATCACCGCCTTGGCTTCGTTGAGGGTTGGCCTACCAAGGATGATATTGTAGGCGGTCAACTCCTCCACGACCAAGAATCTGACGACAATATGCCGTCCCTGGCCTTTTTCTCCCATGCGGATGAGCAAGTCAATTCTGCCGGCTGGGTAGACCATCCCACCCCCAAAACCAACCAAGGGGTGGGTGACCGGATGCATGCTGCTGAAGTTGTATATCAGCTTCTGCAAGCACCGGCGGCTGATAATGTCCGACGAGCTGCCGGTGTCAATAAGGATTC
The DNA here is from genome assembly GCF_948465745.1 of Chenopodium album. Classification (NCBI taxonomy): domain Eukaryota; kingdom Viridiplantae; phylum Streptophyta; class Magnoliopsida; order Caryophyllales; family Amaranthaceae; genus Chenopodium; species Chenopodium album. The sequence goes on along the minus strand of NC_137855.1, from coordinate 14,274,356 downwards.
GTCCAACCAGCTGGTTTGCAACCTTACATTCAATGACGACCGGGTCGTCATGCGGACGGCGGACGCTGCCCCTGTCCTTCTCAATTATGAGGACGTATGGGAAGGTGGAAGAAGAAGACGCCTGCTCATCGTCATCCTTGTCCATCTTTCGAAGATGGCTCTTGGTGCCCCGGATGGTAGGGCCACCACATGAAAATCCGCCTGCTCTAGTGTAGACCGGATCCTTGTCGGTATCCGAACTACTAGCAGGCTGGGGGGCAGCCTTGGAGGACTGACCCTTGCTCTTCTTCTTTGCCCCGGCTGGGGACTCAGAAATATAGGATTTTAGAAGCCCTTTGTCAGCCAGACGGTCCAACGTCCCCTGCAAGACAAACGGAGACACCGGTTGGGTGGTGCTCCGCCTCCAACGCTCAAGTTAGTAACTTGAAGGAGAATAAATGGTGCGGAAATTTAGGTGGGGATCTGCTAGTATTTCTAGCTCAGTTGTCTCTATCAAAGGGACAATTTGTAGTTAATGGAAAAACGTGCCCTCCAAAAGAGGGGAATCTCCCTATTTATAGGGTCCTTGGGAATTGTGCCCCTGATTAGGTCACCGAACCCTAATCAGTGGTGGGCTGCGCCGTTTTACGGTTTTCTCGGGCTTCAATCCCTGAAGGCCGACATTTTCCCCAAATATCTGGGATGACACGTGTCAAGCAGGGATAGGTCCACTTTGGACCATCCTTGGGCTGACACGTGTCGCCCTCTGATTAGGCCACATGGCGGGGTAAAAATACCCTAAACAGGATGTACAATAAAATATTGTACATTCGCTACAAAGTTACCTTAAAATGATCAAAAGTTACTCTTTAATGAATGAAAGTTACCCAGTATATATAAGTTAACCTGATATAAATGAAAGTTATTTATGCTTTATTGATAAAAGTTACCCAAAAATGTAAAAGTTACCTTAAATTCAACAAAAATTACCCCGACGTACAGTAATATTACTGTACATCGGATGTATACAAAAGTTTTTTTATCATAATTATCATATAAGGGTATGAAATAACACAATTAATATTACTGCTTACTGATGAAGCTACGCAGCAAGTCTACTTAATTTCACGCACCAAAAACACCAAAAGAAGAAAAAAAGAACGAAAAAAGGGCAGTGACTTGTACGTACTAATGTACTAGATCGCAATTATGAATTACTGGAAAAGGTTAGGTTGTTTTTCTATGCTACCAATTTTCAACGAGAAATGCATTATCATACGATAATTTTAGAAAGTCCTTGACTTTTATGCAGTGGTTCATTTTAAGGCCGAAGGACCTAGATGACCTAGACAAATCATACATGCATTTACAAAATTTTTATTATCATAGCTTATCTTTTTGTTTAATTGAGGTGATAGATGAATCAATATCTTAGTAACGAATGATGATAATAATAGGAATTTGTAAAGAATAAAGTCTAATCATATGTCGTCTTTTGCCTATTGGTTATATACTTGTTAACTTGTGATTTGGATCAAATGTTCTTACATCTTGCAAAAAAAATGTTCTCTATCACATGTACATATAGAGCTGTTAAAAGCTGACCCGACCCGAAATACCGACCCGAATCCGATTATTAACCGACCCGTTTGAACCCGAAAAAGTGGTGACCCGAACCTGATATGACTCGACCTGAAACCAACCCTAGACCCGAGTTAATCCGAGTATTTGAGACCCGAACCCAAACATGAACCGACCTGGAGATGACCCGACCTGAATATGACCCGTAAATTATTGACCTGAACCGAACCCGACCTGAACCGAGATTAACCCAAACCCGTTTTAACCCGTCAAAACCTGAATTTAACCCGACCTATTACTAACCCGACCCGAATTTAACCCGACCTGTTACTAACCCGGCCCAAATTTAACCCGACTTGTTACTAACCCAACCCGAATTTAACCCGACCTATTACTAAATCGACCCGAATTTAACTCGACCTATTACTAACCTGACCTGAATTTTACCCGACCTATTACTAACCCGACCCGAAATTCAACCCCATTTGTTACTAACCCGACCTGAAATCAACACGACTTGTTATTGTCCCGACCCAAATTCAACCCAAATTGTTTTTTTTTTTTTTCCTAAATTTATCTTCAACTTCCATATAACTATTTTTTTTTTTGAAGAAACTACCATATAACTATTTAAGCTCTTTTTATTGGTCTTTTTTTTTCTAATTTTATTATTCACTTGCCTATTTAATCTTATTTAAACGTTTTAAATCATGCCATTCAAATGTTTCAAAAAAAATAAAATAATGCCATTAAAAAAAACGTTAACTCCGATATGAACTTATAAAAAATGAGAAAGAAGTTTAGATGATTTCAAATAAAATAAGTTTAGAAAAAAAAAAAAAAAGTTTAGATAATTTCAAATAAAGTAACTCGGATATCTTATTTAAGTTGGAATTTGTTTTGTCTTATCTAAACTCATTTGAACTTATTAACTCAAATATGAACTTATCTAAAATTGTTTTCCCTAAAATGAGTAGAAGCATTGTGAATACAATAAAGACTGAATTTATTTTAACCTATCCAAACTAAACCTATTTTATCCGAATTTATATGAACTTATAATTATTGTGTTTTATCCAAACTTATTTGAACATGTCATATCGAACATGAACTTATCTGAAATTGTTACC